>NC_044278.2:72428922-73678922 GCF_004027225.2 Strigops habroptila | reverse complement strand
TGAGGCACTGTGCAGGTAGTGCCTAAATCATAGTTAATACTGCAAGGATGATTTAAGATATGCTGAATACCTGTGCCTTCATGCACAACTCAACAGTTCTAGAAAATGTAATCTCTTACTGGCATTTGTAAATACTAAAAAATAAAAATAAAATAGTATTTGCGAATGCTTCTAAAAAAATCTAGAGTCCTGATCTGAAAAATAGGTTTTTCAGCAATGATAATCTATTCCTAAATTTAATGACAGGCATAGGAATCCAACTAAACTGTCTTCAAATAAGAAAATTTAGGAAGTTACTGGTTGCAGTTGTGTGATTCAGTGTGTTTTCCCTCTGCTTCGCTAGGTGGCAGACTCAAGTGGTTCAAACACCCAAATGTAAATGCTTTTGTTAGACGTCCACTTAAGCTGAACCGATTCATGAATACTCAGCCGGAGGTTACTGGGAATTATTTAACAGAGTAACTTCCCAAGACAGTTTATTATATCAGGTGGATTTTTGGCATAGGTCTGCTTCACAAATCCTGTTCAAAAGACAGACTCTGTACTATGTCTTGCACAAAATAGTCAGTCTTAACCTGAAAATAACTAAATGAACTTTCAGCATTTTGTCAAGGGCTTTCAATCTCATGATTAGAAAGACTGGCCTTAAACGACACTGAAAGAATAAAAATACCAGTGGCTACTCTCTTAGCAGAAGAAAAAAAAAAAAAACAACAAAAAAAAAAATCCTAACCAAAAACAAACAATAAAACTTTTTTTTATTATTACTATATCAATTATAAAATATTACTCAGGATTTAAGAGTCTTGAAAAGAAAACATATTCTGAATTTAAAACAAAGCCTTCAAATATCTGAAGGGGGCCTGCAAAAATGCTGGAGAGGGACTCTTCATCAGGGACTATAGCAACAGGACAAGGGGTAATGGGTTCAAACTTAAACAGGGGAAGTTTAGGTTAGATATAAGGAAGAAGTTCTTTACTGTGAGGGTGGTGAGGTACTGGAATGGGTTGCCCAAGGAAGCTGTGAATGCTCCATCCCTGGCAGTGTTAAAGGCCAGGTTGAACAGAGTCTTGGGTGATATTGTCTAGCATTAGGTGACCCTGCCCATGGCAGGGAGGTTGGGACTATATGATCTTAAGGTCCTTTGCAACCCTAAGTATTCTATGATTCTATTATTCTAAGGACTAATAGATTAGTGCCTTGTAAAGACTGTGGGTCTGAGAAGATGTTGTGTTAATTTAGTGCTCCTTGTGCTCCCACTCCATGCCTGCAACTGTTATCTGATAAACAGGTCTTAAACTGAGGATTTTGCAAGTTGCCAATATGCCTAAACTCCTATTATTGCTAAGGGAAGCTATCTACACACTCCCTGAATTTTTTTTTTTTTCTTTTCACTTGAAAAATACATTATCTAAAGCATTTACCACTGTGGTAGGTAATAACAAACATGATTTAAACAGAGAAGCACTTATAAGATGTAAAAGGGATCTCAGTTTGCCCGCTCCTCGTGATTTCATGTTTCCACCATCTTCTCTCCTTTTTTTCCATGATGTGAAACATTTTAATTTACAATGAAAGTATAAATGATACAAAAAGCAAAATTTATTTGCTAAGGTTTATGTCCATGGCTTGGCTCTTTCCTGTTGCCTATTTTAATATTGTGTAGCTCCCCTGGCAGCAGCAATATATAACATTATCAGTGAGATGGGAGCCTGACCCTGTTTGTTTAAGCAGAAAAGAATTCTCTGCCACTCGCAGCCAATGGCTAGAGGTGAGGAAGAAATTTTTCACAGTGAGGATGGTAAAATACTGGAACAGATTGCCCAGAGAGATGGTGGCTGCACCATCCCTCGACACATTCAAGCATAGACTGGTTCTGAGCAACCTGATCTAGTTGAAGATGTCCCTGCTCATTGCAGGGAGTTTGGACTAGCTGACCTCTGAAGGTCCCTTCCAACCCAAACTATTCTATGACTCTATAATAATATGACCAAAGGAGCTCTATCCATCGGGAATCTCCTCCTACAAATACAGGGTATCACCCAAAAATATTTACACACCTTGTGCAATGCTTTCTTTCAGCAAAGCTGTATGACTAAAAGTGGATGAAAACCCTGTATCATTAACAGGAGAATATGGCAAAGATTTACTTGATCTTTTTATTTTATCCCAGGGAGAACAGGTTTGTGTGATATCTACATACCTCTAGATGTACCAGAAAAGGAGACGAACTACTACATAACCTACAGGTAGCTATGCCTTCAGGAAACCACATTTTTTCCAAAACTTTTAAGTGAATATAGTTAGTTTACATGTTTGCATACATCCTTCCTTCTAGAACACAATCTTGTTTCTGATCTTTCCATTTTCTGAGAGGCACGTAGGATACAGCAATCCTCTTCTGAAGGCCATGACTAATCTCTCTTGCACGGCTCAGCAGAGATTGTAGTCTTCTGTTGTGTGGCATCTTCCCATGTAAATCTTTACAAGCCCATCACACAAGCTGGGCTGGCAGGCTTATTTCTCCCGAAGAACAATGCATATCTTTTTGAAGAAGCATGATGTGGGATCTGTAAAAGAGTGGAAAAGAAATAGGTACAGAGATAAAAAGTTGTTTATTCAAAGGGATTGTGTATTCATTTATTCCATGCAAGAACATGCTTTGATTCAAACTGCAATGATTAAGCATGCATTGTTTAGTATAAATTGTTTTCAAGCTATATTCCTGAAAAGTGCTCCTTTGCATTTTAACCCAAATGTAAGTGGATAATCTCAAAATATGCAAAGCTATTTACAAAAATAACTTCTCAGATGAGCTGTTGTTGCTGCTGGAAATGAACCAATATTAATTGCCTTGCCAGGCTGTTCCCAGCAGAACAAAACAGAAAAAAAACAAAACAAAACAAAACAAAACAAAACAAATAAAAGCAAAACAAAAATCTTGTTTCAGGTATCTCTTCAGTACAACTGCTTATTTGCAAAGGAAGATTACAGAGTCTCCTTTCTTCAAAGAGAATAAACAATAGGAGGCCATCTCTATTCTCAAAAATCAAAGTCTGTTTTTGCAGTCAGTTCTATGCTTAAAAGAAGCTCTCACTGTCTCTCTCTTGGCATCCTCCTGGAGTGACACTCACACTGCTTCCCTTACAGTTGAGTTGTTTTCAGACCCATGTAAATATGCCCTGGCTTCATACTTGATTACGCATGGATATGGATGTGTGAGCACATAGAATCATAGAATCATAGAATAGTTAGGGTTGGAAAGGACCTTAAGACCATCTAGTTCCAACCCTCTGCCATAGGCAGGGGCGCCTCACACTAGACCATGTCACTCAAGGCTCCGTTCAACCTGTCCTTTAACACTGCCAGGGATGGAGCATTCACAACTTCCTTGGGCAACCCATTCCAGCACCTCACCACCCTCACAGTAAAGAACTTCTTCCTTATATCTAACCCAAACTTCCCCTGTTTAAGTTTGAACCCATTACCCTTTGTCCTACCACTACAGTCCCTAAGGAAGAGTCCCTCCCCAGCATCCCTGTAGGCCCCCTTCAGATACTGGAAGGCTGCTATGAGGTCTCCACGCAGCCTTCTCTTCTCCAGGCTGAACAGCCCCAGCTCTCTCAGCCTGTCTTCATACGGGAGGTGCTCTAGCCCCTTTATCACCCTCGTGGCCTCCTCTGGACTTGCTCCAACAGCTCCATGTCCTTCTAGTGTTGAGGGCACCAGAACTACAGAATGCTCCAAGTGAAGTCTCACAAGAGCAGAGTAGAGGGGCAGGACCACCTCCTTCGACCTGCTGGTCATGCTGCTTTTGATGCAGCACAGGATACGGTTGGCTTTCTGGGCTGCAAGCGCACACTGCTGGCTCACGTTCAGTTTCTCACCAACCAATACCATCAAGTCTTTCTCCGCAGGGCTGCTCTGAATCTCTTCTCTGCCCAACCTGTAGCTGTGCCTGGGATTGCCCCGACCCAGGTGTAGGACCTTGCGCTTGGCTTGGTTGAACTTCATGAGGTTGGCATCAGCCCACCTCACAAGCGTGTCAAGGTCCCTCTGGATGGCATCCCTTCCCTCCAGCATATCAACTGAAGCACACAGCTTGGTGTCGTCAGCAAACTTGCAGAGGACACACTCAATCCCACTGTCCATGTCGCTGACAAAGATGTTGAACAAGACAGGTCCCAACACTGACCCCTGAGGGACACCACTCGTTACTGGTCTCCAACTGGACATTGAGCCATTGACCACAACTCTGCCTGCAGCCATCCAGCCAGTTCTTTATCCACTGGGTGGTCCATCCATCAAATTGATGTCTCCAATTTAGAGACAAGGATGTTGTGCAGGACAGTGTCAAACGCTTTGCACAAGTCCGGGTAGATGACATCAACTGCTTTGCCCCGATCCATCAGTTCCATAGCCCCGTAATAGAGGGCCACCAAATTGCTCAGTCATGATTTCCCCTTTGTGAAGCCATGTTGGCTGTCACCAACCTCTTCATTGTTTTTCACGTGCCTTAGCATGCTTTCCAGAAGAATCTGCTCCAAGATCCTGCCAGGCACAGAGATGAGACTGGCTGGTCAGTAGTTCCCTGGGTCTTCCATTTTCCCCTTCTTGAAAATGGGGGTTATATTTCCCTTTTTCCAGTCATTGGGAACTTCACCTGACTGCCATGATTTTTCATGTATTGCTTTGTTCATTTTAATTTAAATACTGCAGTTATCATCTCCATTTATGCAAAAGAAAATATCTTCAGCTACTTGGACCAGCTTCTGTTCACAACTTGTGATGCTGACCTATGTCTGGACACAAATGTCCTAACATTTTGGATATCAATAAAAAAACCAAGACACTGCACCTTCAAATAGCTTGAAAAAAACAGATTAAAAAAGTATTCTCTGCATAAGACTGGCAGCAATATCTTTTAACATCACTATTTCCATCTTTCTGTCTCTAAACAATATCTATCTGAAGCCATGTATTTAAAAATTCTTATTTACTTTGCAACACGTATGAAACATATACATATGAAAACTAACCAGCATACAGCAAAATAGCCAATCTTGTTTTTTGTATAATTACTGCATTGAAAGGCAAGGTGATTTATGGGAAATGACGAGGTGGTATTTTTTTAGGAAAAAATCCATTTTACTTTTCTTTGTCTTCTTGATTATTTTTGTGGAATGTCAGTGAAAAGAAGAAAGGTCACCAGGAATTTGTTATAATTTTTTTAGCTCTCAATTAATGTCTTTGTCTTTCATTTAGAATTAGTTGTTTGCTACTGTGGTGTGTATGTGTGCCTGGAATGGACACTAACCAGGGGACACCTCACCTATCCTGTCCCTCTTTTCCCTAGAGTTTTTTCATATGCTGCTGTGACAGTTTTATCTCCAGTCTACCTCTTAAGTCCCTGTACCTGCAATGGCCTCTGACTCTGGGCATATGTGCTGATTTTGGGACATTTACCTTATCCAGCTATGCTGGAGCTGTCTTCACGATGCTATGTAAACTTTTGAGCCTTCTAATGAAGGATGTGTCTGCATGGGATAGTCTTCTGGGTTGCAGATTGGGGTGGATTGAGACATGGACCTACGAGGGGAAAAGGGTAATTTACTGCTATCAGTGTAAAAACAAAACAAACAAACAAACAAACAAAGACTAGCAATTAGAGCCTCAAATCTTGCATAGTTGACTCTAACATAGGCTCATTTGCTTTTTAGGGTTTATTTTATTTTTTTTTTTTTTACTGTCTTATCAGTGCTCAAGCTTGGTTACAGAATTAAACTATTTCCTTGACAATGTTCTGGCTCTAGCCTTCTATCTTGATATCGGTTTTGATTCAACATCAAAGGGTCTGATAACATTTGAGTTTTCAGATGGTCTTCTAGATCCTTTAGCTCAAATAGAAATCATCTTCCAAGAAGATCTCACTTCTAAATACTAAAAACCCTGTAGTGGGGAAAAAAAAAATAAAATTGAAAGCTGAAGTTAAAAATTAGTGTGAACTATTCTCTCAAGAATACTTAAATTACAAATGAGAGAGCAGAATACATATTTACTTTCTGTTGTATTCACCTTCACAAGCTCAGCTCTCCTCTCCAGCATGTCCATATAAGTCAGACAATTTCATGACCTCATTTCAGATGTAAATATCTCTTGTTCTGTTGCTCTACAGCTGAGATGTGTGGAAAATAGATTAGAAGACATGGATGAGAATTTCTCTGTGTCTAGAAGCAGCAGTCTGGCAGAGAAGGAAAAAAGAAGCAGATAATTAGCAAGTAATGAAGAAAGAGATTGTAATCAGCAAGTTGGTTTTATCCCTTTGAGCCTTGCTTTGATGCATGTATCTTGCATGTGATGTTGTATTGATTTTCCATTCTCAGCAAGCAAACCGCAATGTAACACATTTTCTTAAGTGAAAATGACACTTTCCTGTGACACCCTGGGCCTCAGAAATTCTGGAAAGGTAAGTTCTCCATCTTGTCAGTGATAGAACCAGTCAAAATTCCTTTGCTATATCAAGTGATGAGAGCATTTTCTTACTGAAAAACAAATTCATAGCAGTCAGCCCTTAAAAGAAGTTGTCTGGCAAGGACTGAACTAAACAACTTTATTTCTACAGTGAACACTGATGTTTTATACTAGCTATCCTACCATTCTGTTAGGAAAATCTGAGAGGAGATTCTTCAAACAAGTGTCATCATTCATTTTAAAGAACTTGAAATAATTAGTTGTCTTGCCTCTTCTTTGAAAATGCCATTACTTGGCTTTAATTGCCTTTTTTGTTCTTCATCCTCTTAATGATACTTTAAGTCTAAAAAAGTCAGTCTTACAATTCCATTTCCAAGGTCCAGTAATTATGAGATATCTGGACATGGTCCCCAGATTTGTGTCTGTGCTATGTAGAATTATTCAGTGGTGCTAGGAAGAAGACTAACTAGGCCTCAATCTATTTAGACACCAGTGTACCATGTAGACATGCACGTTTTCCCATGCTGCGGTCCACAGCTAAACCACAACAACCTCAGGGCTGGAGCCAACATGCCAACTCACGCTGAGATCACGCAGATCAAACATGCTCTTAGAAGCTGGACATAATTGCTATTGTGAGAGTTTCCTAATGAAATAATAATAGAGTTTATAGATTATTATGAGAGTCAATGAAACCCTTCATATTAAGCTTCTCAACTGCACTTCTCCTGATGGGGTTCCCCTGAAGCATATATATCTTTGACTGTTCCTATCTAAAATTTCTCATTACACTATTTAATTTTTCAGTACTGTGTTTGGTTTATTTTTACTTCTTATTGTTACTTAAAATATATTTTTCCTCTCTTTCACAACCTGACGTTGTTGGAGGAGAAGGAAGTTCACAGAAAATGGGACAAAGCAAGTCAGATTAAAAAACGTAAATAGTTATTTAACAGAACATCTAGCAGTCAATACTGAATCTATAATAAGTGTAGTATTCAAGTCATTAAAGATTGTCTTATCATTATAGGTAATTTTATCATGTGAACATATAATCATTTGATCCAACTCTCAATGAAAATTTAAATTCTTCCCTTAACTCACCTGCGAATTGGAATTGGCCCAAGGATAAAATTGTGATTAAGACTATCCTGATGTATCTCTTGCACTGTCAATTATTTCCTGTATTCTTACATACATTATTATGTGTATACACAGAGAAAAAAATTATTTTTTCAGTTTATAAAATGGGAAAATGAATATCTTCTCATCTCATGTGGTACTGGGAATTTAGGACTACTTCCGTATCTTATATTTTGAGAATCATGGATTCTAGTAAAGCAAATAAAATTACTGTGAGTAGCCCATGTCAATGAGGTCCTTAAACTGTTGTCATCAGGTCTCTACTGATGACATATGTAGTTGTATATACATAAAATGTGTCTCTCTATAAATAACATGATGTACACAGACAATACAAAGCAGTTAAAAAAAACCGACACCAAATGCTGGCTTCTCAGTGGTTTTACAATGTATGATTGTACTTTTTTTATATAAATACAGTTTCTTTTTGTGAACTAACAACAGTAAGTTGTAGTAATTTTTATTTGCCGTTGAAAACCAAACATTAATCTGGTTACTGTAACTATTGGATGCTATATTCAGCAAGAATGCCTATTACCCAAGCTGCATTAGTTAATATCACATAGATAGACTAAATATGCTGTTGCTTCCATTCCTATTAGCTATATATAAAGGATGTATGAGTTACTCATTATTTAAAGGAATGAGCAATGCTGGCCAGGCTTGTGCAGTCTTGCTTCATTTTATGCACAGTTAATAAAACACACAGTTCTTAAAAGTTGCTAGCTAGTTAAGTGGGGAGAATTCAACTTCACTCTTATTGAGACAAGTAAAAGTAACTGTTCTTTTGATTTGCTGTGGATGCACCAGTCTATGTTCCATTCAAGACTTGCAACAATAGGGGAGAAAAAAAAGAAATCTAAATTTTACTTCTTAGATTTACTTTTTTATTATTTTTTCTTGGCAAAATTACACTGAAATTCTTTCTTTTTAAGGTATTTCTTAAATTACAGACTTCTAATATTCTCCCACCTTCAAGACTCTGAAATATAAATTACTTTTGCTTTGTCTATATAACATTTATATGTGAATGACTAGCCTGCAGCTAATATAATATATTTATTTACTCTAGAGCAGTCAAAGGTCCACCTACATATACCAGCAGTGGTTTGGAGCACTACAGTAATAAATTAAAATCTTCATAAGACAGGAAAAGAAAAGAACAATTCTTTAACATCCACACAGCTTCTTTGAGAATGTATCTGGAAAAATCCCTTCTGTGTGTCCAGGTCATTGTCCATGCCTCAGTTCCTTCAGCATTAAAATTCAAACAAAATAGCTGCTGTGCTACACTCAGCTGCAAGTTAAAAAGCCCAGTTCCTCATTTTCATCTCTACTACTGTATTAAAATTTTCTTCAATGTCTAAATATCTGTCCAAAGCTTGTAAAATATTTCCTTCTGAGTTAATGAGATGTGACTTGTATGTAATACAGCTGAACTGAAACCCCCTGCCCTCCTGGAGACAACAGCCAGCAGTAATCAGATCTGGTAGCAGCAGTGGTCTTCCGGTTGTGATTGACATGTCTCTCACCACATCCTTTAAAGTTTCTAGGTTATAAAATTACTTGGGGTTTGAGGGTTCAGTTATGAAATTAAAGCAGCAGTCTTCTTTTGTGTGTACTTAATTTAGTTGGAAATGCTAACCAGCTAATTAAGGCTAAGGCTGTTAACATCTTCAGGATTAATAGGGTTAAACAGTTTATGTATACATAAATATATATACAAGTACAGATACCTAAAGTTCAAAAGCCATCTAAAGATCATTGTGGTACCAATGGAGAGGACATGCTCAATAAGACAAATTAAGTGTACTTAGCTCTAATTTATTAAGGACAATAGAGAACAACTAATTATCATTTTTTCAAATAGTTTTTATTACAATAACTAGGGAAAGAGTTGAAGATCCCTAAGGACAGAAAGGAGAGTATACCGAGATCTTACTGGAAATTAAACATGTTGGAAACTAAGAATAACTACAGTAAAAAAATCTGAAGTCTCATTCTTTAATGAATAGGAAATATTCAGCTGTGAAAAACTATGGCAAACAATACCAGATTGGAAATGAGCTGATTTGTTCCATTACAGTCAGTAAACATAACAGCTAAAGGTTTCCACACAGCCATTAACTCATCAAATGCACAAACTATTCATCAAATTACACAGTAGTCCAGTCGACAGTTGCAAGCACCTCAGATCCACAATACTGGTAAACTACTATTGCTATGGAAACCTTAATTTGCATTTTCCATTTTTTTTACTTCAGGTTTACAATGTAAATAGCATCCAATAGCATATGAAGTGAATGAAAAAGCTATTCTACCTAAAATGTAGAAAAATAGTCATAATGGGACTCCAGAATCAGTGAAGAATGCAAGTTCCTGAGTTTATATTATCACAGATTTTCCCCACAATTTTGTTCAGGAGTAATTTTGAGGATTTTTCATATTCCTACAGGATTTCAGATAAATTATAGGTAATGCACAATAGTTCTACCAAATGTTCACACTAGGTAGGTGTTTTCACTGCAAGATCCTCAAAGGAATCTTGCTGTGCAGGTGGGTTAGTTGCAGAGTTAGACACTGATGCTCCCAGTAATTTTTTTTTTATTTTTTTTCTTTTTGGGGTGGGAAGGGCAGTGGTGTAGTGCACAGGTTGCCTGCACATACACTAGAAGTTCAGAGCTTCCAAGTGTGGATTTACCTGTCATGAAAAGAAGCGTTGCATACACTGTACCACACATGGAACTAATGCTGTATGTATTCTAGAATTATTGCATGAGATTTTATAAAGCGTTCAGCACTATCTCCATGTGGGAACGCTTACAGGAAACATTCTAGCCTTAGCCTGTGCCAAGCACTGTTGCACACATGCAAACCAAAATCTATCAAATTATGTTAACGGAGGGACGAACCCCAGCATCTCTTCATGCTTCCTATTTCATTAATTAGGGCACATCCCTAATGCCCTCTAAAATCCAAGCATAACTTAAGAGGTAAACCCTAATCACGCAGTTAGCTATAGCACAGTAGCTTGCAACACGGACAGACTGAGCTCAAAGTAAAACAAGAAAAAAAATAAAAATCACGTATCTCTGGTCCATTCCCAGCACTTTTGGTTTTGTCCTGAGGATAGGGAAAGCTAGCTTTGGTGTCTCTGGCTTCATCAGTGATACCTTTTGATTCATGGTCAACTGGTTTCATAAGAAAAAGCTTATTTGTTCAGTTAAATCAGAGATACCACAACTGTGAAACTCTTGTTTTATTGTGACATTTTGTTTTCCAGCCAAAACCAAGAAATCTACAACTTGTGAAAGAGAAATTAAAATATTTTCCAGATCTTTGGTATTTTTGCTTTCTTTATTCTCACTGAAATTCACAGCCCAGTAAGAATCCAGTTCCATCTAACTGCCTGCTACTTCTTCTAATCATTTCACAAGTTTCCTTAACCTGGGATATCATAAACAGGAAATGCCTTGCCACTCTCAACTAAATGTGTGATCGTATCTAGAGGCAATGATGTTAGCAGATAATACATCAGAGCAGATGGCAGTTGGTGTTCAGCGCAAACCACAGGTCAATGTGGTATACTGTTAGTAGCCATAATAAATCATTAAGAGGAACTACCTACAACACTTCCAGGATGTGTGTTAGCCCTATATGGAATTTTTATATCACAAACCATAAATATCTTGTTAATTACATGCAAAGTGACAAAGTCATGTGCAATAATCTATAGCTGTTTGGGTTTTAATTAGAAATTACTGAAGGAACATTAAAAGAAAAGCACGTCTGGTTTTTGTAATTTTAACCTTTCAGGATGAAGTGCTTGACTTAGTCAATTCATTTTAACTATTAGAATGAATTCTTGACCTACGTAATGTACAGTCCATGTCTTAATTGCTGCATGAAAACTGATTAAATGCAAATTGATACGCAATTTGCCAGTAATTCATATAAGAATCTTGTGTATAAATTCTTCCAAAGCTGCCATCCCATTTCTGTTGGAATTAAAAGGTCTTTCAATATGAGGAAAAGGCTAATATTGTAGAACACAATGTTTTTATAAATTAAAGTTTTGTTTAAGCAATAGCAAACACTCAGTAGATACATGGATTCTAAACAGCTCAACTTTATCCCTAATGCAGTGCAAAATAACCAGTCTTCTAAATTAAAGGGCTTTCCAGATACATAACCTTGTGCTGTGTATTTAGCATCTGGTCTGTATAATCCCACATGCGTACTGTAATCCAGTATACGTGGACTACCTTTGCCCTGTGAGGGAAATCCTGAATCTGTCTGGCCCACAACCCTGTAACCACTTTGATAGATTTTGGCATGAGCTTAATATTGACTAAATATTTTTTATAACTATTTTTAATGGATATAGACGTTTCATCACTTTGGATTAGTTAAAAAAATTTTCGCACACTCATTAAATAGTAGTTGATTATTACAGACATTTCTGCTTCAGTTATATTCTGAGAAGCAAACTCTGCTCACAAGGCAAGTAATGCACTCCCAACCATCCTGGTGGCCATCCTCTAGGTTTGCCCCATCTGACAATGCACTTCTTGCTCTGGGTGAGGAACTGTATGCAGTAGCCCATATGTGGCCTGAAAAATGGAAGCAAAGGGGAATATTCAGTCTCCTGGTTACAGTCACTCCAATACACTGTTAGCCTTCACTGCTGCCACTTCTGTTTAGACACTTATCACCCCCAGAACTCCAGGATTTTCCCAGAGTCCAAAGGAAGGAATGCTCTTCTGCCAAAGGACCACCCTCTAATTCACTAGATATCATTCTTTTTCTTCTTCTGGCAGATGGGTGCAATAGTTACATTTTCCATTCATCAGGCACCTTCCCCAGCCTCCACAACCTTTCTATAACCAGTGTTCCCTCCTGAAGGAGCGAAGCTCTGACCTCTATCACCCACCATTTCCTTCTGGAGCTCATGCTTGCAGAGTACTTTGAAAATCTGGATGTTAAAATTTCTAATTTTTTTTTTTTTTTAAGCCTTGACCTATGAGTTATAGCTGTTATTTTTAAAACTAAATTACAAAACCTAAATTGACCATGAGAAAATGAGTTGTATCAAAACTAAGAGCCCTTTGCAAATTCAAATCTGTGTGTGCAAGCCTCTCCTACCACTTGAGTAAAGTAGTTAGCAACTACTTCACAGAAATGGCTATTATAATTTTGGTTGAAAAGTTTTAACTAATTCTCACTTTAATGATTTCATAGTAAAAAAAAAAGAAAAATCTCATTTCCCTGCTATTTGCCAATGCCTGTGTGCTGTGACTAACTAATGTTTCTCCATGTGTTTCATTTTCAAGTCATATTGAGTCCACAGTGCCTAGCTATTCAGACTTCTCTCCTATCAGATTATTGTTACCTACAGCTTTTACTAAAAAACCTGTCAGGTTTATAACTTCAATGTACCAGAGATTTTTATTTTATATTCTCTATAACTGATGTTAAACGGCTAGTCTTCAATGATCTGTAGAATCGGCTTGAATTCTCTTTTGCGGCACATTATATCTGATACAAAGACTTTATCTGCACAGGTTATTCTAGTAAGATCTATGAGACTATTCATATTACTAAAGGAACTTATCCACAGATCCTGATAAAGAATAAAAAACATCTATTTGGTTGCATGCATTGTACTAAGTCACATTCTACAAATACATAATCTAATATAAATGGTGCCTATTAATTACTTACGCTTACTTAATTTTTTCCCTCTTTTTCCCTAATTTCTTTTTTTACAGCTACCCGTGATTATAAAATCTCTTAAAACATGCATTTCTGGTTTCCCCACTCAATGAATATATATTCAGTCACACTATCTAAACCTTTGTAAACTTCTAGGATTATTCTTTATTTAAATTGCATGGTTTTCAAAATATAATTTTCTTCACTATGCATACATAGGGCCTCACAAATGACTGCTTTAAAAAAACCTCTTTTTTTTTGTTTCTGCACAAACAAATCTTTCTGAAAGTAAATTCGTCCCACAGATAATGACAGGATGTATTTTGTCTTCATTTTTTTTACATTTATTGCTCCCTCTCAAAAAAAATAGCTTGATACAAATATATTTAAACTGGAAGTAAGGGAATATTCCTAAGAGAAATGATTTTTCTTGTCTCCATGAGGAAGTAATTGCACTGAGAAACAAAATAAGAAAAAGAAGGAAAAACAAACAAACAAAAAACCCCAAACAAACACAAATTTCAGAAAACTGAAGATATAACATACTACATTTCTTCTTGTTGACAATGTCTCAAAAATATTAAAACCATATATAGCCAAGTAAGTAGAGAGACTAAGAATTATTCTGAAAAAAGAAACTCTGATAGTTACAATTTTCCTACTTCTTAGCCTTCTCAGGACACCTTGAGTCATAATATATTGAATACCTTGTAATCAATATATAGTGAGTTCAATTATTTTTCCAACTTAAGATTGTTTCAATGACTGCTGGAATTTCCAGAGGTAGCCATAGTTGTATATTTCACAGTACAATATATAACTAGAGCTTATATGGTCTAGTTTCTTATTGTTTTTCTTCATTTCACATTCAATTTAATGCTTGACTTTGAGATTGAGAATATAGTTCTAAGACTATTCCATTTATACAGATATCATCTCCCAAAACATAAGAGAAATCTTCAGAAATGAAAAGTGTATTGGGTTAAATATTACCTAAAAGATTATATGACCCATTAAACAGTTTATTAGCTAAATGAGTAAATTTGACCAGCTAAGAAATGCACTTCCAATTTTAAAACTTTCTCATTTGCTTTCATAACTGTCACAGCTACTGCTAATTATTTATCACATCCACAAGTTTATCCAGATATTTATATGGACTCTAAACTGACTATGCACACCATAAACAGTGTGCTTCTCAGGCACTTTCCTGGAAATCGTTATTACTTTTTTTGCATCTCATTATTATTCTGAACCCATACATTTGGCCAAGATTTGCCTTTAGCTTAATTTTATTCAAATCTTACGTACAGATTTGAAAAGGATAATAATGTAAAAACTTTCAGCTCTTCCAGAACTGTATGGAATAAGGCTGAGCCTTGCCTTCAGTGGTTTTAGTCTTTTGTGACTCTCAGAGACAAAAGACTCGCACAATGACTACAGCTAGTGACTGATCGAAGTTCCAAACACACTGTGTTCTCACAGACATAAATATGTTCTGTATTCCTACTTGCTCTAAGGATAATAAGCACAATAGGACTACTCATGCAGAGTTTCTTAGTGCTCTCTCATTGCGTTAACCCTAACAGCATATTCCCTTTTTTTACAGGACTACTTTTCCTGCCCATTATTGTTACTTTCCAATTGAAATATGGAGCTTTTGGGTTTAGTTTTTTGGGTTTTTTTTTAATATACAATTTACCCAACCTCTAAATTCTGTTGAACTATGTCAATGGGCTTTGGATCACATCTTTTGCTCCCAGTCCCAACTAAACTTGGTATCATACACAGTACATTGTTTTCCTAATATATCCCTGTCCAATCAGTAAAAGTGAGATGTCAGAAAAAAAGTACATTTTTAACTGAAGAGGTTTTGTTCCTTAGTCCATGAGATGGGCTTAAACAAATAAATAGAAAGAAGAACTTGTGCTGAAGAGCCTTTTCAATTTGCTTCAGTTTAGCTAAAGTGGCAGATGGCAGCTATCTCTGTTCTTCTCCCAGTCCTGCTCTCTGTATGGCTTCTCTCTGCTGTTCAAAGGAACTCCACACTCTATACAAATTATTTCAGAAAAAGGAATATTAAGGTGCTAGCTGAAAGAAGTGCTTTCATGAAAAGCAGGAAGCTGCTTTGAGGAGAAAAAAAACAAGCTCGTTGTTGATGGAACAGGACAGGGCAAGGGGCAGAGCAGCACAGGAGCAAAATGCACCAGAATTTTAGTATCACCCTAAAGCACATACTAGTATTTCTGATTAAGCCTAAACTAAAACAATACAAAATAAAAAACTGATGCAAACATTTATGAATCTTTTATCACATTAAGGGCAATTGCTCACCTCAAAAGATGTTTTGAAAAAAATAAAATCCAGTTTCTTCATTTCTCAGTATCAATTGTACATTAATCATTTGTGAATGTTCATTTGATAATAAAAATCAGTTCCATGTGCTTCTTTAGTTCCCTTTAATTAGCATCATAAAGCCAAATTCATGGAATTACTTTCAAAGCAAGTCTAAAATTCTGATATGAGTATGTAGTGGCTGAAAATACTAACTCAGAATTTCTTTAAGTAAAAGCAGATACTTCTGTAACTCTAATTTATTTCAAGTATTACAGAGCTTTTTACATAGACAGTTACATAATTTTTCAATATACTACATTGTTTTTTCTACCTACTTTTGTCTACTACAAAACAATTAAAGACTGTATTTCCTATTGTTGCTTCCCTTACTAACAGTTTGCTTCTGGCGCATTTAAGGTTTTGAACATCATCCAGATTCCACTTTGCTGGATGCTGTACATATGCAATAAAAAGACATCCTGAACTACCATGCTTACACTAAACACAGAAAAAAGCCAAGAGGAGAATAGGAAATTATTATTTTTAAGTTACAGAATAACATGGATAATTGCAAATTATACAACATGATTTCGGTTTGTTTTGAATTTTTCTGATTTTGAAACAATACTGCTTTAAAGGGGACTTTTTTTCCTTCCATATTCATTCTCATTATTCCATTAGAAAGCTGTGAAACAAGTTTAATAAAAATTAAATTAGAGAACAAAACACTTACTTATTCTTTCCCTTTTTCCTCACTGAAAAATAAAGAGATACAACTCAAAGAAAACTGAAAGACAGGATAAGGATAAGAAGTGGAAAGTAAAAGTGGGATTTGAAAAGAATGTTTTTCATTTCAAGAAGTTAGAAAAGGGAAAAGCATGGTAAGAACATTTAAAATCTTCAGTTTGTCTCTAGTTACTTTTTTCCACATATGTAGCGTCTGAAATTAAAAAAGGAAGTCATTACTTTAAAAATAAGTACATTTCTCTATTTCAAAAATATTTTTATTTTACCATTTTACCATTTAAAGCAAAAAACAATTTAAGATAAAAGTGCTGGCTGGAATATTTTAATGTGTTTTTCTTATTAAATATATATGGCTATACTCATCCAAATCTATTTGTCTTTGCAGCTGATCAGGACACACGTACCTGAAGGAACAAACAACACTGCTTCACCCATACTTTTTTTTAAGTAAGTTGTTTAAGGAAAACAAGCATATCTTACCAGTATTTGAATTCACAGCTTTATCCATAAAGAAAATTCATCCTTTTTTTTAACCCAAGCAATCAGCAAAACCTAAGATTTTATAAGTTGGAGGGTTTTTTCTATTAGGTAAACATAATATTTTTGTGATACAATATTCTTTATTTCTCAATTATCTAAATAATACCTTTGTTCTCTAAATATCAACAAATTAAAAAAAACCACTGCTGCTTGGAATCTCAAATGTCATTTTTGCTAGAGCTCTAGCCTCTCATAGCTAAGCAGTGGGTTGCAATGTAAGCAAGTGCTGATGTGTCCATCCTTGGGTCTTCCTTGAAGTCTTCAATATGTAGGTACTTTTTCTAGTTTGTCATACATATAGCTGGAGCAAATATTGATACAGTTCCCCATTTGAATTTCTGTCTCAAGGAAAACCATTCCAACAACAGAATTTACTTCCACCTCTGGCAGCTGGTCTGCGTTTTGAATGCTGGCTCCTATTTTTTCAGTTACCACAAACCAAAGTATTTACTGTTCACATTTATCTGGAATATATGGCAAAAGTAATGTCCATAAGCTTCAGAAACATTTCTATTGACTGTGGGGGCAAACATTCTGTTGCCAATATTTCAGTGTATGGTTTCGCAGAGTGGCGTGAACTGAACATCTTTCTCTAGGGAGAAACTTACTTTTCGCTTTCATTTGCACTATCTCACACTCCTACAGCTTACTTAGAACGAATTCTGGTGTTAATTTGATCACAAGATAAACTGATTCACCTCATAAAAAAGGCAAAAAAACCTCAAGTTTGCACAAAAGAAGAAATAATGGAGGCTGCAAGGCATGGATTGGCCAGGTTGAAGAATTGAATCTGCTGTAATCACACAAAATGCTAAAGCACAAGACAAGAGTAAATAATGCAGCTGACCACAAGGACACGTAGAAAAAGGAACTAAACAAAAGATGAACCAGATGAGCTGTTAAAAACTGAAAGGTTTTTTTTTTTTCCCCATGTCTGTTTTTGTTGTTTTGTTTGGTTTTTGTTGAGGTTTTTTTTTCCTTTTTGCTACTGCTAGCCAGTAACAGGCACAAATGAAAAGAGAAATCAATACAAATTAAACTGAGCAGGCATTGTCAACTCATATTTAGCTTTGAAATCTGTTGCTTCTACACCAGATTTCAGAAGGGCCTGTATGTTCTTTTTCCAGCTATACAGGCTATTCTAAGGAAAGATATTACCTCTACCTATGAGCCATGTCTTTTCTCAGTACAACTGACTGGTTGGTCTGGTGACTATGACAGGACTCCTAAGGCTGCCTATAATATGTCAATGCATGGACAAGATGTTAAAATTGTTAATTTTTGTTGATGCTGTCAGAGTTTCAGCTGAAGGCATTAATAAAGAAACTGGCAGCTATGTCCTCCTTATCAGAGATAAAGCCTAAAAGTCAGATTTTTTAGGATTAGGGACTGTGACAGTTCACAGAGGCTAACCAGTACTGCTTAGGACTCCTATGAAATTATGCATGTTGCATTGCCAGTGTGTTAGAGAACTCCAGGCTGATTGTTGGTCATTAAAGCTTCTGTAAAACAGCTCCAATCCTATCTGAAGTTCAGGAGAGGACATCTGGGGATGACTAAGAAAAAACAGGTGTAAAATGTTGAAGATGCAACTGAGGTATGGGGTAGACAGATGGGAAACTACAATAAAAAAAGGTGTGTCCAACAATAGCAGAAGTCTTGGTTAGCTGACAAAACCTGACAGTTGAGCTCTACACAGGGAAATTGTTGATGCTTTTCTATGGGAGTATGTATGAAAAACTAGGTCTTGGTGTCAGGTAAAAGAAACTGAGGGCTCTGCTTTAATTGACAGGGACGTAAGCTTCACTGTAGGAGAGAAGTAACAGTCTCAAGTCACTCCTAAAACTATTTTAATAATTTATTCAACCTATTATGTTGCTAAATTCATTTGATATGTATTCTGTTCAGTAAAGGTCATGGAGAAGAGAGTGCCAGTGATGAATCCCATTGCTCTCCTGCTATGGCATAAGGCCAAAAATGTTCCAAGTTCCTGACTATGGGAATGTCAAAGGTCATTCTTGAAAATTCATGTTTCAGAAATATTTCATAAATGGATTCTCCAAGTATCACAGGGACAAGAAGAACAGAAGGAAACCTCAAGGTTGTTGATCTGGCACAACAACCAAACAAAAAAGTCTTCTATGACCCAGAGGGAGTGAAAGAAACAACGTTGTCAGATTTTGCCAAATGTTCATTTTTGTGAATGTTCATTTGGTAAAATATCAGTTCCATGTGCTTCTGTAGTTCTCTTTAACTAGCATCAGAAAGCCAAATTCATGGTATTTCTTTCAAAGCAAGTGTAAGATTCTGATATGAATATGTAGTGGCTCAAAATACTCACTTTTGCCAGATTTTGCCAGTATGTTGCTGCATGGGTTTTCCACATGTGTAAAAATCTTCGTTCTGTTTGAGTGGGTCAATTCTATCCATGCTATTTCAAAACTGCAAAACTCATCACTATGGTCTCAGTATTGCATTATTAGCTCTTAGTTGAGCTGGGGCTGATGTTAACAGAAATTGAACTCCTCAAGCTTATGAGATAGCATTTTGGGTGAGAGTTATATCATCTTTCTGTTTGCCAAAGCAGCATTGCTTGCTGTTATATGACTACTATATATTCGCCAAACCTACTTTTAAAAGTACAAAGTATTTGAGCTTTCACCGCTTCCCACTGTTCCACAGTCTAAAACATTTAGCTGTCAAGAAGCAACAGACTAATTCTGAGTGTTTTCAGTTTCAGGCTGAATCTTTTGTGCAGTTCTTCCTACATTCATACTCAAGCCTACATTATCTATTTTTTATCCTGAAAATTTGTTTCAGAGTTTTGCTATACTCACATTGCAAGTCTTAAATAATACATGAGTAACCCACATCAGGGACCAACTGGCAGTACTAAAGCTGGAACTGCTGACTGTTTCTAAATATTGTATAATCTTGGGAGAAAGAGGAAACACATTTTCTTTCAAAGGTCTCTACAGAGGGATACTTCTTAGTATATGTCAGATTACATCTCTGACATCCCTCTGGGTGAGCCTCAGCACTTTTTAGCTTCCTCCCAAAGCAGTATGTAGTTTGATCTAGATATTTACTTTTTTTATCAAACTGTGTGCAGTTTTTTTCATAAATTTCACTATAGTGTCTTTTTCAGTGTATTATATTTAATATATGTTGAGAGTTCCTTGGCAATGAAGTCCAGTCTACTTGAATGAATTGCTATTTGATATTTTATTCTCTCAATCTAAAAATAATAACCAAAATTGTATACATATGGTCAACATGTTCATCCATAAATCATCCTTTCAGTCATCCTTTAGACTGATGATTTTTCTTTATTGTTTTTGATCTATTTTAAATAACTTTGTTCATTCACTCTGTGCTTAGCTATTTCACCTTTTACAACTTGACATCACCATTACTGCCTACTCATAATCTGCTATTATGTCTTAAAACTCCACTGGCTTAATGGAATTTTGTTTTTAGTACACGTTTTAAAAGCAAACAAATTATTCTGTCATATGATCCTTCCAGCAAGTCAGAAAAAGATTACCATAAAGGGGTTGGTTTGCGCCATCTAATTTCTGTTTTGCCTTAACAGTTCACAGTTACTAAAATCTGAAAAGATAATAAAAATAGAAGGCTACATGAACATAGCACTGATTAAGCACTGTGTCACTGACAGCTTTTTGAAGCCTTAGTAGCATTGATAGCAGCTAATATCTACAAATGGAATGCATTCCAGTTGATCAGACCCCAAGTTTTGGTTCATCAAAGTCTAGAAATAAGCAACTGCTACGAAGTTCAGTTTTGAATTATCCAGAAAGAGCCAATCCAGGAAGAGCCAATCCAGCATCAGGAATGCAAGAATGTCTATCAGCCAATTAGCAGCTGACTTTGCTCATTGTCGGTTCAATGAAGTCAGTAAGTGAGGGTGTTGGTCCCTTTCTTGAAAGGTTCACCATTAAACTGCCCCTTTCTTAAAAACAATTGTATCTTTTCTGCAGGTAGTGGGATATCTATTCTCATACTTTAATTCAGCAACACAAAGGGGTTTTTTAAAAAGTATTTTTAAATACTTGAAATACTAATATTACATTAACCCTTTCCAGGACTTCTATCTTCTTTTAAATACAGAGAAGATGATTGTCTTATTACTTTTTTTGTGACTAAGCTGAACTTTTACCTTCCCAAATCTGTGGGTTTGGACCTACATCTCATTATTAAATTTAACTGGAAGAAACCTAAAACATTCCTATAAAATAATCTGTCCTTGTACCCTGTGAACAATGATAATTTAAACTCTTGCCAGCAATTAATACTAAGGTTAACCACCTCCTCAGGAATTGCATTAAGCCTGAGGTTGATAGATATAACCAAAGCCAATTTGAGCAAAGTGATTTAACAGGCAGCAGATTATACGCACAGATGGGATTTCCCAATTGTATCACTTTGGGGATAGAGCTAGCATTATGAAAAAAATAAATTATACCGTTTCATAGATGCTTTCCATAGGAACTACCCTAAAATACACTGGAACTGACAAGAGTTTTGTTTCAATATACTTAATCAATGCTTTTTGACCTGGAGATGGGAGAAAGGTAGAAAACCTTTCCAAATAATTCGGCATTTAATCCAACTTAATTTATACCTTTAATTTTGGACAGTAATATGCCTAAACTACAGATAAGCAGAGAAAACACATTGATTCTGTTGCCTTCTTTGATTACTTTTGTCAATCAACCTGTTAACCCTTGTCTCACACACTAACGAGCTACTGTTCCACTTAAACTCCTAGCAGATCATCTGTAAGTAAAATTAACACCTAAAACTACATTGTTTAGATGTAACAGTAGAAAAAATATTTGCAAAATAAAACCCCATATTTTATTCTAGTTGCATAAGTAGCTATACAGCAAAATATATAGTTCTCACTGACTTTCAGAACTCTTGTTATGTAAGGGTGTGAATGTAAATATGAACTGGGCATTTGTACCTTCAAAACCAAAATACAGGCATAAATATCTATATCCTTATTTAAACAAATACAATTGCTTATAGAATCATAAAATCATGGAATAGTTAGGGTTGGAAAGGACCTTAAGATCATCTAGTTCCAACCCCTCTGCCATGGGCAGGGACACATCGCACTAAACCATGTCAGCCAAGACTGTCCAACCTGGCCTTGAACACTGCCAGGGATGGAGCATTCACAACTTCCTTGGGCAACCCATTCCAGCGCCTCACCACTCTCACAGTAAAGAACTTCTTCCTTATATATGAGGTAACAACAGAAGATCAGGATCCCAATGTACATAGTATTCAATAAATACAGAAGAAAACATACAGCATATCCCCATTCCCCAGAAGCAAAGATAAAAGTCCTCCTCGTAACTTCCCAATTCAGAGTATTAACAGTTCTGTCAGGAACAGTGTTTTTTTGTTTGTTTGTTTGTTTATAAAATCACACATACAAGGGAAGGATATCGAATATAACATTACAATATCTCCTAACAGAAAGACACACACATCCCTCCTTGCTTACATGTTCCCAAAAACTTACAATCTAAGGCTTCCACACAACGTATGTTGTGCTTGACCCCAGGCTTCACATTAGATATTACAGAGAGCATGGTTGAAACCCACTCCAAGCCATAGTTGAAATTTACCTTTGAAATAGACTAATGTTTTGTCAGCAACAGTTTGGGTTTGTTGGGTTTTTTTAAATCATTAACACATTCCAATTTACAATTATGATATTTAAAGAACATACCAAACCATGGGAAAACCATTACCATTAGCCATCTATGGGCAAAAGTAGTTTATTCATAACTTCTTGAGTGACTGCTGTTTTGTTGGTGTTTCAGATAAGGTTACATTACTGTACCTGAATCAATATTAAAATTCTGCTGTAGAGTTGTATTTTCCCTCTAGCTGAAGTAGACTGAAATATTGAGACTGCTTTACATTATAAGTTATGCAAACACCTTTTAAGCATGCTAAAAACTTTAATATACCATCCTGTGAATTGTGGAGTTTGCTTTTTTACATCTTTCCCTACTCTTACAGTAGGACAAGTCTTTGAATTTTTCAGTGACAGAATATATTGAGCCTGATTTGCAACTGAATTTCCCAGGTTTATGACAAATGGGGCTTCACTGAAAGCAACAAGATCCAATTGCAACTCAAAATTGTTCTTTGCTGGTACAGTGACATTCGGAACAGGGAGGTATAGGCAGTAAATTATCTGTTTCTAGTTATGCTCACCTATGAGGGGAAACAAGATGGGTATGTAATTGTGAACCTGAACTGAACATGGTGTGTGTTATGTTTTACACACTTTATTGTAAATTGCACCTGCTCAGGAACAAATGCAATTCTGGTTAGTACAATGACAGTTTTGGGGAAAAAAGAAGAGTGGGTTAGACCCAACCCAGCTAAATCCACCCACATATTAGAATCACTGTCCTAGCAGTTACAACTAACTCTCTAGAACTCAAATCTCTCCTATTCTGATTCTCTTGCATGGAGCCAGAGGCTTCTTTTTGTGAAACCCATAATGCACAGATCAACATTCAGTGTAATGACTAACCCAGAAATCTATCAAGTTAAATGCTGGTGTGTGGAGTGTGTAATCGGAAGGGAATGTCTATAAACACTTCATTTTATCACATTGAACCTTATCATGTTTCAGGTATAAAATGAAGGGGAAATAGAAAAAGAGTTAAGTACAAAATAAAAGAGGGATGAAAATGATAATTAAACACAACAGAAGGGCAATGAATTAGTAAATGTCTATATAAAGAGAAGACATATTCATTTAAGCGAGGGGTTCATTGTGCAGACCAAATTATGTTTAGGGATATTCAGTAACCTTTTTGCGCAATGGCGTTGAAACTGGCACTAGTAATAGACAGTACTGCACTGTGCCATTGCAGCTGGGTATGAACCTGAGTGCTAGCTTTTTGAAAACCTAACAAAGCTTCTTTTGGACTCTTTACATTTCAACTTCACTGAAGTACTGACACTTTCAGTTTATCTGCCATCCTTTCTGCCAATGTGGGAGCTTTAGCAATAATGGTTACTGCATTTTCCCTGGGTAGTCGCTTAGAAAACATTAACATTTTCACTAATTTTGGTCTTTAACAGATACTGTATCAACCAAATACATTAGAATTAAGTACTAAAAAAAAAATAAATAAATAAAGGTGAAACTCTGTCTCTACTAAACATATACAGAAACAATAAAGAAATTTTATCCTCTCCCTTATCTATATCACAAAGAATTTAATATACACAATTAAAAAAATGTTCCTCTGATCATTTTTCCCAAAGTAGTAATAAAAAAAGTAACAAGATCTTTTTTAAATAAGCTGTGGAAAAGATACACATTAAAGACAAGATTGCAGCACTGTTACTCAGGCTGAATAGTAATGTTCATCATAACTGGTTTCACTGTAGTCAAAGGGATTGCTTGCAAAAAAAGCAGTTTTTATCTGAGGAAGAAACTATATCTAAGTAATAAGATTATGTGACTGGGAAAAAAAAAACAAACCACAGATAAATATCATGGTGACATTTACTATTTTCTACAAATTGAATCATGAAAAGCTCCTTCTATAGGCAATCAAAAATATTATGATGAAACCAGATAATTAGAGAAAAACATAAATGCCATATACTCATCAAAGACAACACAAACACTTTGTTTTGTTGCATTATATAAGGAGCACTGGCGAAGTTGGGGGGGGGGGCAAACCAAAAAACAGACACATGCTCTTAATCTTTTCAGCACAGCACCCTCCACATGAAATCTCTTGCAAGCCAACTTCTCTGCATTTTTGAAATGACATTGCTCAAACACAACTCCTCTTGGACTATTCTGTGTTTAGTGCATTCCTGACAGTAAGATGCAATAACCAGAAAGCTGATGCTGAGTACTGCTAACTCATTTCTTGCATGGCAGAGAGCTGTACTTCCTGACTGCAGGTGTAAATGCACAGTTAGTTCCCTGAAGTAGCTGGCCAGTAGCCACTAGAGGCAGTTTAACTGAACCTGGCCCAGTAGATGCTTCTTGCTTCCTCACTCAGAAGGAATTGAGTTAATCCTAGAAAGAGATCAGAAAGCCTTTTTTATTTTCTTTTAATAAGTTTTATAATTATTTTCACCTTTTAAAATTATTTGAAGTTTTCCAACACTTTGTGATTTGTTAGCACCTTCTTGTAACACCCTGCCATTGAGAAACTCAGTCCTTGCTGATGTATGCTACAAACAGAAAAAGAAGGAACAGCCTAATAAATTCTAGTGACTCACACAAATCTATTGCATTTCTGTGAGGATATTTTGCACCGTTTGTTCAGAACAATTTCGTAATATCGACGTTTTCACCGAGTTCCCTCCAGTTTCCTAATAACAGACTGAGAAGCCCCCCATTGCAACAAGCCCAAATGATAAGCTTATAGATGCCCAAACATCTACTGACAGGGACAGAGGAGGTTGTTTCAAAGTTCAAATTTCTTTGGCACCTTCAGTACCTCATACAGAGGAGTTAATGCGTATATTTGCTCTAACTCATGGCCTGGGAGTAGAAAGGCACAAGGGTGTTCTTGTTGACTGTATACTGGAAACTCCGTGGGAAGAAATGCAGTGTAGCAGCCCTATAAACTTAGACGCTCTTCAAGAGAAGGGGCAAGCTTAACCTGCTGAGCCTTTTTGAGCACCATCATAGCGTAATTAAAACCAAACCAAAACAAAACAAAAAATAACACAAACACCCTGGTGATTTCTAGGTGACTATTTGACAAATCATCTTCCAAACAGCAATTTTGTTAGCACAATCCTGTCTTTTGTAAGTTTTTCTCAGAACATCATTCCTGCAGTCAGCAAGACAAACCAGAAAATTTTTCAGTTCTGAAATTATAAGACAAGAGTGGAATCTTTTCTGGGTTTGAGTAAACATCTCTTTCAGCAGTTTCTCCCTTTCTTGCTCAGAGTATTATAATTAGTGTCCTGACACAGCTAACCTTATATCAAGTTTTTATGTATTTTTTTAATTATTAAACTATAGGATTTTTTCCAGTCTCTTCATGAGCTGCCCTTCTCATTATTTCTGTATTTAAAGATCTCTACTGATATGCATGTTTTCCCAGGACCATGAACTTCCTTTCATGCAAACAGTGAAAACAATGTTTCCCAGCTTTCAGAAGTGCTGAGAGCTCTTTTTCATGGCACAATAATAATATATACTATGACAATTTTGAATTGTGTTATAAAATTCCATCATTCCTGCAAGTGCTCTCAAACTGTAAGTAATAATATTTGTTTGCAGTACAAAAGGCTTCCTGAAACAGTCACAAGAGTATATGAGTAACAGTCAAGTCCAAAACTGTCACCTTAACCTTTCAAAATCATTATCTTACACTCACCTCTGCAGTGGTTTTGCAACATGGAAAAATGCAGTCTATTTCTGAAACAAGTTCTACGAACTTCTTCATATCATTTAGTGTGTTTGAGAGTAGTCTTGTGCTGCCCAACCTTAGAATTCTTTTTTTATTAATTACTTATGTAATGTGGATTAATGAAAAAGACCTTCTCATACATTCTTCCTTTTCCTGAAGCAGTTTACACTTTGAGATTAACTCAAGGTTAGAAAATTATCTGTGATAAACAGCATGCTATTACACTGGGCCATATTTTTTTTTAATAACTGCAGCTTGTAAAGATAGAGAAACAAAAAGTGTAACTTGTTCCTCTTTTTAGACTTGTTAAGGCTTTGACAATTTTGATTCTCAAGAGATCCCTGACCTTAAACCAGAATTTCATCATTCCATGTATGAAACATACAATAGTTTCTGCTCTCCTGGACTCATTAAAGAAAGGTAGGGAAATATATACTTAACCTATTCAACAAAGGTGGCTTACTAAATAAACAGTTAAGTTTAGGAGATCAGGAGAAAAGTGAAGGGAATGTGGAATGCAGTAAGATGCTCAGACATCCCACTGAACCTTGAAGATCCCAAATGAGATTGCAATGTTTTGGGTTTTTTTTTTCTATCTGCTCAAATTTCCTTTCAAATATGACTTTTCAGGCAGACCATGCTCTATCTTTGTTCTTTCTATTTATGACCAATCGAATGGTTTTATTTCATAGCTATTACTGACTACCTCATTAATAAAGGCGGGATCTAAATCCTACAGTTTTTGCACGTGTCCAGTATTTTTTAAGCTTTCCAAGATGTTGCTACATATTTCTGTCATTATCCTTCTACATTGAGAGCTTAAAAAAACAAATAATGACAGAAGGAAATTTCTTGGCCAGCCTCTGCTCCTCCAGTTTTTGCTGCTGTAAGATTTCTTAAAATCTCATAACATTCAGCTCTGGTTGACTCTGTATTTTTAACAGCCTTTTTTGTAGATATATTTTCATCACTTACCAACTGTCAACTATTATGTTTCCATTATTGTTGCACTTCCTTGTTCCACAAATTGAATTTAACATGATTTGTCTACTCTCTCTAAAAGCCAAAATCATTTTCTGTCACTGAGTAGTACTTATAAGGTTTGTAGCTTAGCAATTTTCACAATTTAGAGTGACCTAACCTTATTTTCAATCAATTTCAAACACAATTCCAGTTCTACCTAAATATTTAAAATTGGTTCACTGCAAATTGAACATGCTTCAGCATGGTCTCAGCTTACAAAAAAAGTAGATAACAATTGCAAAAAACCCCAATCCTATGCAAAATCTTTGGGTGGTCCAAATGTAAAACTAAGTAGCACTTTTTCCATGAAGATCTACGACTGTTAGATTTTATCAGTCTTTCCTGCAGCTCTCCTTTATTAGCAATTTCACCAAAGTTTTCTCTGGAAAAAACCTTTTCTAAATGATAGTTAGGCTGTTGCTGGCCACTTATTCTATCTGCATGTTTTAATCTGGATATTTTTCAGTTGTGTTTCCCTCTCCAGGTAAAAAAATGCTGCCAGTGGGCCAGAATTTTCAAGAGAGTTTTTTCTCAAAGAAAATAGAACTCCAATCTTATTGGGGCTCCAAGTCGAACAAGATACCTCATGAAAACACAGAACTGATAGTAGAATCAGCCACTTCTTTGGTCTAATCCTATTTTTTTTTTATAGAAGATGTACAAAGTCTTCATCCTTAGAGTTGGAAAGTTGAAATTATTAGCATTCAACATAAACTCTCTCTTTCTTTAGCTTTTCCTCAGTTGCAGATACATTATCAGGGTGTTTATGTCATGCTTTGTTACTTGCTTCTTTTATGGTCTTAGTGATTTTGTCTCACTAAGGGTTCAATTCAGTAGCAGATATGAGCCAGTTGCTGCTACAGGAGATGGCTGTGGATACCCCTCCCTTCTCCTTGGCTTCTGCCTGCATATCCAGCTGCATAGCTCACATCCCTCTTCTGCTAGGTCTCTGGCTCTTTCTGGAAGTGCCCTCTTTGCTGATTTCAGCCTCTAATCCAGCTGAAAACAACTATCTACTTTATCATGTTAATAGAGAAACAATCTGTTCAGCATGTCTGATAAGTGTTAGAATGCATGCAGAGGGGACCACAGGGATGGGGGTAGAAGGAGAACCATTCCACTTTGGTGACAGTTGGATGTCATGCTGAACCCAGGACAACCACCAGCAGAGGTATTAAAAAGATTAAAATAGCACCCAAAAAAAACCATGGAAATAAATATACTATGCCAAAAAGTGGATAACAGTGAAGAGACAAAGTGGTATTTGGTGGCATTACAAAGAATGATTTGCAGAATTCTCTGCTTGGGCACACTATGTAGTACAGTGCCTCTCCCATTTACCTCCACTGGGAATATTTTATCTCTGACCATGTTTTATAACCTGTTCTGGTTTTGGATGTGCTCCCTTGCCTTTTATTCATTTTTGGACCATATTACACCCTCCATGTTACTGTTATTTTCTTTGAATGCTATTGTTTTATTTCTGCTGCCAGCTTTAGCTCTTGCTTGATGCTAAAATTTCACTGTTTGGTTCTTTCTATTTAACAATAAAATACAGCATTCAGCTAATGTGTTTGTGCCAGACATAGGTGGAGAAAGCTAGCTGCAGGCTGCTTTTTTGTTCCCTGAACTCCTGACAAACCATGGGTTCAACTGTATGCTTTTGAGCTGTGTGGTGTTATGCCATTATGTATAAAACAACACACAAATAGAATTTTGGCACAGCATTTCATCCATTGCGTATACTGTGTCTGGTTCTTTTAGTATTTTTACTGATTTACCTTGTCATGAACAGGATAACACTATAAAAATAAAGTAGATCTCAATAATTAGAAAGCCAGCATTTGTTTTGGGGTTTTGTTGTTGTTGTTGGTTTACATTCTGTATTCTGTTTTTCTCATTTTGTGCCTCTTAAAAGCAAGTAGAATGGCTGGACTTGCTGCTAGCACTGCTTTCTTCTCCTTTAATAGGTGGTATCTTTCATGACGTGATTTAGCAACTGAGGCACCCTGTTAGGAATACAGTAAAACATAAAGGAATACAAATTCCCTATACACCCTAGAGAGAAATAGGCAGATTTAAAGGATGATTCAACCTATTTACAATTACTCTTGTCCTGAGAGATATTTACTTCTCTTAATTGGATATTCAGGGAGATTTGAACAATTACATTCTCAATTAGGCACTTCTTTTAAAGTGAGCTGGGTCAATCTGTATTCAAGCACTGTTAGAGCAAAATGCATCTTTGCCTGTTCCCTTGTCAAAGTAAAACTCTTTTTTCACAATTATGTATTCAGATCTTGTCCAATGATAGTCTGTTCTGTAAAGAAAGTAACTTTTGTACTGTCTTCTGAAAGAAAAATCCATTCTCAACATATGGAAGAGTAAGTTTCCTTCATAACAATCATGTCAGGTAGTTTCTATTCCACATCAGGAGCATGCCATTCCATTTTCTGTTAATTTGATTAGCTTCTGTGATGTAGAGAGTTTTAGCAATTCTGAATTTGTTTTCACTTTTACAGATTGATTGACACTTACATATTTGGCAGAATATTTTTGCAGAATATTATCCATGTAACATACTCAGCTCTTTGGAATACAATTCATGTAGCACTAACTTGAAAAATTTTCCATCTGAAATCAGGATTTCAAAGTATTTCTAATTAACTAATTAAATATTAGTTAATTATGTCCCTTTATACCTTTGTGAAAAATTATTCCTGTTTTGCAACTGAGGAAACCCAAGCCCACATCATTACAAAAAACTTACAGAAACACATTCAAGTATTCTGACTTTTAAAATATGTGACTTAGAAATTGCAGAATTTTACTTTTTTCCCTCCATTAAGCAAGAAAGCAGCAACTGATAGCAAGTCAATGAAAATAAATTGAACTAGTCCAATATATTTTATTTATTGTCTGTGTCTTACGTTAGAATAATTTGTATCTTATTATCTGGCTCTTACTACTGGAAACAGAACCCCTTGGCAAATTGTGTTTTAAAAATGTCTGAAGTTATAACATCTTCCATCACTCCTTCTATGCAGTCCTAATGATCTGTCATATATAATTACCCTAGAAAAGTAAGAGTTGAGTATTAATCAATATCAGTAGACAGACGGAAGCCCAAATGAGAAACAGAGGAAAAGGTTGCTGTCTGGGTTTGGGGTTTTTTTTTCTTTAAACGAGAAGTATGTTGTCAGAATGTCTGACTGATTTATCTTCCTTTTAAATGTGCAAAAGAACATTATTCTGCAAGTTTTAACACTTTTTTCCCAAAGGGATTTTTAGTAATATGATGAGAAGAATACACTAGCTTTGTGAAACTTTGAACTATGCTGGTGCAGACTACACAGTTACTTTAATCTAAACTAAATTGACTTTGCTGATGAGAAGGTCATCCTTCCCTCACTCCAACTGTCTTCCCTCTGCATACAGAAGGATTCAGGCATCCAGTCAGCTCTGGGAACTGACAGCATTAGAGCCAACAACAAGCTCTTGTTGTATGGTGCTAGCTCTCCGCCAGAGTAGCTCCCTGTTTTGGCAATGGTCTTACGAACACAAGTACCAGAAAAACAAAGTGGTAGAAATTGTGGTGCAAGCAGGGAAGACAGACACCACTTTTGAAGGAGAAAGGTTAACCATCATTTTCTCATTAAATCTGTTAAAGAAGAAATCATTCACAACTCCATTTAATACTTGCACAAAATCACCTTCAGATTTAAGCATTCAGAGTACACATACTTAGCATAAATTGGGCTTTAGTGTGCCCTATTTACTTCTCTGGGTGGGAACAACTATATGTAATCCTCTGGCTCAGAAGCTGGTATCATCTGAAACAGCTCAGCGGTGAACGTTGTTGTCCTAGACTTGGGATTTCATAAAGACCCTGGTTGAACGTCAAAGGCAAGTTAGTCCCCTTTTAAGTTCAGTGACTAGGTCAAATGAGCCTACATGCAAGTATAGAAGGAAGGACCCTTTCCAAGCTGATACTGCAGAAAGCTGTCTAGGATTTTAAGCATTGGTTTGAATTCATGGATGAATATTCTTACAGGTCACAATCCTAACCTTCCATAGCATCTGCTCCTCAAAAGCTGTGTGTAATTTTGCTCATTTCTGTGATTTTATCCATATGCTATATTGCACATAACACTCTGACATCTATCTTCTTTTTACATGAGTCAAAGATATATGTTCTAAAAACTACAACATGTCCATAAATATATCTAGATACTACATGAGATCTTTAAAAATATAGATGACATTGTGAATTTCAAGAATGATACATTCTCTGTTATGTCAGAGGTGACACAGAAAAAACCACTTTTTCAAAGGGAATCTATAGGATGAAATTATCAGAAAGGATCTTTTTCAAGGGGAAAAAAGAGAAGTTTCTCAGTGAATAACTCTATGATAACTATTCTAGCACTAACATAAAAGATCAGATTTCTTAAGGAATAGTTCATAGAAGTAGTTTCTCCTCTGAATATGGAGTAAAGAACCAATTCTTTAATGAGTTAATTCAATTTTTTACAATCTTTTCAAACAAGGTAGTATCACTATTGTTATCTTCCTTGCCCTTTATCTATCCCTTACTTTTTACTAGTGTGAAGTGAGTAGATAGTGCTGGTTTACAGCATTTTACATTCAAATTTAGCGAAGATGGAAATGAGTTTAAAAGCTTCAAGGCAGTGGGGTATTCTTTTCACAGCATTTAAAGGTCTGTCTTCATTAGAGAAATTTGCATATGAAAATAGCAAACAAATTCAGTTGCCTCAGTGCAAACCCCACATTATAACATTTATAAACCCCATTTATAACACGTTAGCAAGCATATATTATGAACCAGTACTATTCCAAGTAAAATAGGGTGACATTATTTAATTAAATGACAGGCATTATAACAACATTGCAAAACAGCTCTTCTTCAGTTTAAACTGCTGTAACTTTGCTGTAGCTTCATTATAGTCATAATAAAAGTCCTCATATGTATAGATCTTAGAACAGTTACAGAGGTTTTTGGCAACACACACCAAGTCAGACTAGGGCTGTTCAGAGCAGACATTTAGATTCACTTCACCTAAAGTTAGTGTCTAAAACTAGTCAATATAGAAAATAGAAAGATAGAAAATAGAAATAGTCACTTTCTGGTCAAATCTGTCCTAAAAAGTTAATTTAGGACGAAATTAATTTCTTTTTTTTGGATCTTCTAGATTTTTCACAGTAATGATCAGAGAAGTCTGACGTAGACAATTTTGACAATGAATGACTTTTTGTCAGTGAATGACAAAAATCTAGTTTATCCAGATGAATCCCAAACACTACTCCTATGCAGCCACCACTGATTTGTAGTTAAATTTTACATACTATGTATTTTTACAATTACTGAATAACATTTGGCGTAATAATTCCCTGATCTAATCTCTCTAAGCAATATAAATGCCAAAAATGGTGGTGGCAAAGACAGTTTGATGCTTTTCTTACACTGTTCACTAATTCCAAAGACAGAGAAATGTGGCAATGTCTCAGTACTGGTAGCAGAAGCCTGCGACTTGCAAGTTACCCTGGAATTCACAAAAGTGCAGAAGGTTTCCAGATACATTTCCCTTAGGCTATGAACAATGAAAGGCTGTATTGTAAGACCTGTGCCACACCTGGGTATTTACCACCCTAAATCCTGAATAAAGTAGGCTCTTGGGTCATGGGAGGAAGAAACAACACAGTGGGAAGAATAGGCATCTCAAAGTCATATGTCTCTATCGCACACCAGGGTTTGGACATTTCCTTTATCCTAGTCCTTTTTACTCTCAAACTTGCTCTCTAATAAGTTTACACCATGAGAAATATCCTCTGCATGCTATGGCACGGAGGCCATGTGTATGACATACCTGTACTACTACAGCCTTATAGGTTCATACAATGGGCTTCGCTGCTCTGACTTAAATGTGCATCTTTTTTCACCATCAAGGGCAAGACTTTATTAAGGGGTAGTTTGCTACTTCCTACTAGCAGCAGCAAGAGCATAGCATTAACTCCTGATGGCAAGTATGGTATTGCTAATGCATTACACTAGAGTTTTAAAGAGTTTAAGAAAGGATTGTATTACATGAAGCATATTCACACTGCTGACCAAACACAAACACCTGCAGAAATGTCACACCTTCTCTCTCTTTCCATAACACATCAAGCATTTCACCACAGAACTCAGCTCTAGAGTTGCCAGCACTTGCAGTACTTTGTTCCTGGACACTACAGACAGGCTCCAGATATCTGAGTATACCACAGTAACTTATTATATTCAACAGTTTCTGAAACTGCCACCATTCAAGGGGGGATTTTGCATTCTAACTAGCAAAGAGGGATCCCAGAGTTCTGCCTTTTTCTCTTCTTCCTGCACTAACTTCCCTGCTTCACCAGTGCTTTGTCCATAGATAGATGTATAGATCTCCCTATGCTATTTGTGCTTTACCCTGAACAGCTCAGCCGCTCCACTAGTCTTTTAACCTTCAGGTTTTTATCTCAAAGAAACCAGTTAGCAAACTCCTTTACTCATATATCTGTCAGACAGCTTTTATCTGTCTGCTACAACGAAATCATTTAGTATTTTTCCACTCTTCTTCTTCCTTGAATCTTCTTAAAATCTGTAGAATCACCAGACAGGTCCTCTTCATCCTTTTGCCATCTCTAAGGAAATACCCACAGCTTTCCTACTATCAGTATCCACCAATTCCCAGCTGTCCTGATCATGCTTCCCTTTCTGTATTTATTAGCCTTGGGTACCACCCATTCCTCCTAATCAGATCCAAAGGCAAACAATACCGGATCAACACAAGGTTTTTAGACAAATCCTTTTCAAGAGGGAAAATATACAGTGATGTGAAATCTAGCCCTCAACCCACACAATTTTCCTGAGGCAAAGTATATGACTAACTTATATAAATTTGCAGACATGCTGCCATTGTGCCACCTTTACATGTCCCCTCCCATTCTTTCTTATGGCTATACTTCACAGCTGGTTCACCTCCCCAGCTGCAGAGTTTATCCTCAGTTTCCTCACGATCATGCCATCATTTCTTCACTTAATAAAAGTGATAGAAAACATTTCTTTTGAGCAATTCTTCAGGAATGCATACCAAAAGTTTCAGAAGTTAAATTATGAATAAATCTTCTGGACTGATTTGTTGCTCTGTCAGATTCTACTGAAAAGAATGGAGGTGAAAATCTTCCAATGAAGTAACAGTATTTTTTTTTAAGACAGAAAAGTATCAAACAAACTCATCATAGAAAAAAGGATATCTCAAGTGGGTTGTATTGTTGAATCCAAGTAGTGTCTCAGTTCATTTATTTTTCAGTAGATGCACACAGTATTTTCAAAAAGCATACATATAAATATATAAGCTTCAGATTTCTATATGCTGGTGCATTGCTATCATGAAACCCCTGAGTTTCCATTTAACATTTTCAAGACAATATAATCTAATTTTTTTTTTTTTATAATATGCTAGAACAGAAAAATAGTAGCCAGGATTAAAATATCACAACAAGGGGAAAATATACAACATTACTAGTTTTGGCTGAGATGTCTGGAAATGTGTCTGTTTTAATGCCCTGCTTATATCAGCCAGTGTAAGAAAGATGATATGTCTCCTGACAGATTAGTTCTTGCTATATTCTTTTATCAGCACATCTACAACATTGTTATGTCTAATATATTGTACATAATTTTCCATATAAGTATTAATGACAGGTTTGGAATTTTTTTTTTTTTTTTTTGCTGTATTCTATTTTAATTAGTGAATTAATGAGTCAAGATGGAATTTTGAAGCCCCATTTCTTACAGAATGTATGTGCAAAATACTAATATACTTCTGCAGGAAATACTTATAACAGGTTACCTTGATATAAAAGACCATATGACCATTGGTTATAAGTATTTAAGTTATATATGTACTATAACTGATGGTTTTATTTAACTCATTTACTTCTTCCAGTTTTATACCTATTTTATTCACTATTTATTCTGCTACACTTACCAACACTCAAAAAGATTCAATTGAAAAGAAAAGGTAATTTCACTTTAAATACCTTCTGGAGACTGTCAAATTCAATGTTTAAAAGCATTATAAACAGATTAACAATATTTCTTGCAATATATTGCCATCTAGAGGAAAAAGTGTATGTTGCTGCGAAATAAATATAAGGGCTTCGGTGTTATTCATAAATCCTATGTTTTACTGTGAAAAACATACATTGTGTTTTCTAGGCAAAGTGATGTCCCATATTCACAAATTCAACTGGACATAAATGCATAAGCACAAAACATGCAATAACACATATGCATGTATATGTTGAATACTGTATGCGACCCAATCATCTGTATACATCAGCCAAACAAATGATATTGGAATTTTCAGTCTGTTGCAGCAAATAAAAGGTTTTCTAAATACTTTACTCTGGCATCCAAAACTTCTCACTGAATCTCTAATTAAGGCTAGGTAGCACTCTTTTCAGATAGAAGCACCAAAACTATTAAACTTACTGATTAGATGAATGGAAATAAGTGAGATGCACTGCAGGATAGCTGTGTAGCTACACAAGTGATTGTACCCAGGATACCTGGGATATACAAGTCTAATTCAAATAACTGAAGGTATTAGGTACGAGTTCTGACTCTCATGTAACATATAATAGAAATATATGGTATATAGTACTGAAGCAGTTTAGACACTGAATTTATTTGGAACATCAAGCCTCAAAACTAGATTATGTATTTAAGAACTTTGCTGAATCGGGAACTCTATTTTCAACGATTGTTCTTGACCATAAATATGACTAGCTTATTCATATTTAGATATGAACTAATGGTATAAGAATTATTCTGTTTCATTTACAATTCCTTTGAATTAAATGTTCCTAGTTATTGTTTTAACTGATTGAAAAATATGTTCAAGTATTACAGAACACGTTGGGAAAATAGCAAATTGAATATAAAAAATTCTAAACCAGTATGAGGTCAGTTAGTGCAACCTAACTCATATATAGCAAATGCCATTGCAAGTACTCTTTGTATGAGATTTCTACAGCACAGCTCAATACAGTTTAATCTGTATGTGTGAAGCAGTGATTGTACTTTTTCAAAAACATGGGAAAAAGTACAAGTACTATCTCAAAGAAGCAAGAATGTGAATTGCTTCTATATAAAAACAAACAAGCAAACAAACAAAAAAACACAACAGAACACATCAACCAACCAACCAAACAAAAACATGCAGACACCAACATTTAACCCCATGAGGTTCCACAAAGGGGAAGTGTGAAGTCCTGCACCTGGGGAGGAACAACCCAGGCACCCAGTACAGGCTGGGGGCCACCCAGATGGAATGCAGGTTGCCAGAAAATGACCTGGGAGTCCTGTTGGACACCAAGTTGAACATGAGCCAGTGATGTGCCCCTGTTGCAAAGAAGGCTGATAGCAACCCAGGCTGCATTAGGAAGAGTGTTGCCAGCAGGTCAAGAGTGGTGATCCTTCCCCTCCACTCTCGGTACTGGTGTAACCATACCTAAATTACTGGGTCCAGTTCTACGCTCCTCAGTACAAGAAAAACATGGGAAGATGGGAGACAGTCCAGCAAAGGGCCACAAAGCTGATGATGAAGGGACTGGAGCATCTCTCCTAAGAGGAAAGGCTGAAAGAACTGGGACTGTTTGGTCTGAAGAGAAGCGTCAGGGGGATCTCATCAGTGCATGATGGAGCCAGGCTTTTCTCAGTGGTGCTCAGAGACAGGGCGAGAGGAAATGAGCACAGGCTAAAACACAGGAGGTTCGCTCTGAACATCAGGAAAGATTTTTATACTGTGAGGATGACAGAGCACTGGAATAGGTTTTCTAGAGAGGTTATGGAGTCTCTCTCCTTGAAGGTATTAAAACCACATCTAAACACAGTCCTGATAATCCTGGTATAGGTGGCCCTGCTTGAACAAAGGGGTTGGACCAGATGACCTCAAGACGTCCCTTTCAACCTGTGATATGAATACACATAGTTTGTATTCTGGCACTGCAAGAAGGGAAATATACATATATTGACAAGCAGTGCAGACAGTGGGGGAAATCTCAACCTCCACTGTTTTTTATTATTGTCCTAGTATCTCTCTCAGAGGAGATGGAGAACTCACTAGTTGTCACTTCTCGTTTCCTTCTGAGACATACCTTATGAATTTATTAAATTTTCACTGAAGCAAAGCAATACAAGCATATCATTTTGTATTTTGTCAGAAAATACAGAAAATCATGCATTCACAGCAAGGATTTTTGTTGGAGGTCATTTTGCTCCTGAAAAACATGAAGTAATAAGAACTGATGTCTTTTATGGATAGCTTCCTTGCTTTTAAATCTATTAAAAACCAGGCCACAAAGAAGTGTGGATCTGGGTAGTTTAGCAGGAGACTTAATTGAATGGTTTTAGATTAAAACAGATTTTAAGAAAAAAAGAAAAAGGAAAAGAAAAACTTTCTTTTGTTAACGTTTGGAAATTGCTGCGTTTGGAATTTATATGGCTTCTGGAAACTAAATTATTCCAGTTATGTTTAGCTCACTTTTCTCAAAGCTGTTATTTTTATAAGATAATCAGTAGTAATTTAGGTAATAATATAGCAATAATACCTGTAACAGAGACTTCACGAAGTATGTCTGTATCTTTTTGTAATAAATATTAATGTTAGCAATATAAAATAATTTAATCATAAACATCTAATTGTATTCTGTTTTCACTTTTAATTAAAAGTCAGGTAAAATCAAATCTTATGTTTAATTGTCTAAAAATATCTCAAAAAAATATGTTTAATTGGAATTTTCATTGCACGAAAATTGTAGCTAGTAGTATAGCTAGCTGAAAGAGTGAGGAGAGGGAAATTAAAGCAAATAGAAAGTCTACATTTTTATTGTTTTCTTGTATTATTGCTAAATTAAGTAAGTAATAAAGTAATTAAGTTTAAGACAGAAGACAGTAAATGGTATACTTCAGGAAAACATCATAAGGAAGAAGATACATGAAACTGGAAACCTATTTTTCAGACGATATGCACAGACTTACTGTCTGGTGATTAATATGTATTTTAATACAAACCAGCAGTCTATTAAGACTAATAAAAGGCAAAATTTGTCTACAATAGTTTATTCTAATTGTTACATTTTGTGTGTATTTATGTGTATTAGATACAATTTCCGTTGCAGTTCTATAGACATGAATGAACACAGTACCTACGTAAACAAGAGGATAGGAAAGTGCACTTTTATAAATGATTGATACTGGTTTGTTATCTTGCCTATGTGTACTTTGGCATTGCTAGGAACTAGCTTCAACATGCCCTGACAGCAGATTTGAAAATATTGGATTTCCCACATTTTGTGATTCTTTATGATTTTCCATAATACTGCCACCTTGTTTAGAAAATATATCACACACATTTTATTTATTCTTGTGTTGTTATTACCATACAGAACTTACAGTTGTACCTAAACTGAAGAGAAGTGCACTCATGACGTCTCTGCAGTCCTGATCCTCCACCATTCAGACCAGGGTGCCTGCTGGAAAGCACTTCCACTCCTGCAAATTTTTTTCAGGGTATTCAGAAGGATGTTAGGAAGTTAGGGGTGATGTACAATCTATTCTTACTAGATATGCCATTGATCCACTGAGACTTGTTAAAAACAGCAAAAGATTTGTTTTGATTGCTGTAAAGAAGAGAAACATGAAGAAAATAAATTGTTTACATTCCAGTACTGAGTGAATCTAAGATCACAGAGTAGTCGTGGTAATGCCCATGACTTTAGTATCAACGGTGTTTCATAAAAAACAAACCACAGCCATTAAAAGCATAACTTTACTAAGTTTAAGTAATCATTGATTACGGAGCATATTCTGATAGTCAAAACCAAGTTTTTCAGAAGTTACTTTTAGCTGTGGTGATGTGGCTGTTTGATCCTGAAACTGAGATGTTGTAACAGGATCTAACTAGAATAGATAGAAAATTAATTCTGAAGATCAGGGTCCTGCCTAGGCAAGCAACCAAAAATATACAAAAATATGAGGATAAGCACAGGGTTTGAAAAACTGGTACGTAGACAACTTGTACATTCCCAAAAGCATGTGACTGAAGCACAAGGAGAATAAGTGACATGTAACTTCTTTCACCTTGTTCAAACCTCGTCTCTTAAAAATCTGTATCATTTTACAAGGTCTCCAAGGGCACTTCTTATTTTCTCAACAGTTATTTCAGTGATTTAAAAGAATAAGAGAGCTAGTGTGCTTTCTACATATAAAACCAAGCAAACTCATATTCCATATATTTCTTTTGTCCTATTGAATCTAAATTAGCATGGAGGTAATGTTTTCTTTTTCTTTTTTTTTTTTTTAACATGAATGCAAAAATATAATAGTAATTAGCCATTTAATAATGAATAAATAGTTATCATATAAGGTGCCAGTGAAAGAAGTGACAGCCAAGAACTTCAAGTATTTTTCTAACAAAAACTTTCTTTCCAAGAGTCCCAAGTAACTTATGAGGTCTTATTCCCTCATAGTCCTATATGTCACTACAAGCAATCTTTCCCTTCTTGCCATCCCTACATGATTTTCCTCAAAATGCTTCACAGCAAGTGTATTTTGTTCTTTGGCTTCTTTTCTGTATCTTTCTCATGTTCCATGTGCCACCTTCTCTTTGCCCTCTCACTCCTCCTCTGGGACTATATTTGCTGTAAAATCCCACCTGCACTGCTGCCCTCGCTGTGCATTTGCAATTAGGGGCAACCTGTCTCAGACAGACTTACTAGAAACAATTGGCTGCAGTAACCATTTTTCCTAGTGGAAAACCAATTCCCTTCTCCTTTGAATTGGGGAAAAAATGTGTTAGTTTTATCTGAAATCTTGTTTCAGTTCAATTGAAGACACTGCAAAAGTATCTGCTCCAGTAAAGGCACGCAGGAGAGATCCTGACACTTCTTCTGATACTACAATCAAATTTAAAACAAAATCAAACCCAAGACCTACATAAAACCATGTCACTCACAGTAACACTGAAGCATTGCCCATTCTCCAGCTATGTTTTACTATTTTGACACCTATTATCATTATAAGCATGAGCATTGATGGCATCAGAAAGAAAATTCCTCTGAATTTCATAGTCAACATGAAAAGGCAAAATAGAACTAGTGTATAGATAGAAAAAATAGCTAAAATTATGCTTACATTTTACTGGTGTTTTATTTAGCAGTTATTTTACTTACAATTTTTAAATGAACAATGAAAAGCTGGTTTCAATACTAGAACTGAGCTCATCTCCACTGTTGCTTCCAAATTAAATGATGTTTGAGTCCACCATGAGAACTGCAAGTGACAGGTCATCTTGAGTGAAAGAGAACATGTGACTAAATTACCTGTCTTTATGACAGGGATGAAAGAAAAAAAAGAAACCCAAAACAACAAAAAACAAAACCAAAACCCAACAAACAGATTAAAGGAGACCATACCAGAAATACCACTTACCGCCTTATTTTCAATTAAGTTTTAACACTTCATGGAAGCTCTTGAGTCCTTAAGGAAAACCTAATTTGCCACTTGTAACAGTTTAATCAGGCCTTCTTTGTCCATAGCTACATTATCTGAGCATCTGGCCCTATTTTCAAGGAAAACTCAGTAAATAGCATGGTAAATTAAATAATTAATAATATCCCTTTTAGTGTTAAGGTAGCTAAAACCACAAAGAATACTAGCCTGTAAATTTTGTAAAGGCTTAACCTTAGTACAAAAGCTATCCCAGACTGTTATCCAGTGCCCAGATTTCCTTTGCTGAGCAAGTGACAGTGACCAGAGTTCAGTAGCTTCTGTCCTTATTCCTTTTTGGTCAAGCTTGAAGTCAGGACATGCCAGAATGAACTCCTTGTGTTGCACACTGCAGGTGTGGAGAGATACAGCCCTTCATGATTATGGTTCTGCGTGTCTGAGCAGTTTATACAAATATATGGGAGGAAACGAAGAAGTGCTCTGGCATCTGGGGGTTTTTCAGATCGTCTGTTTGTTTCAGGTAGATCCTAGAATATATGCTTCTTTATGCCAAAATTCTGAAGTTTCAAGACTATTAACATTTTACACTTTCCTACATACTGCACAGCTTAGAGAGAACATACAATCTAAAAAAGTTTGAACGCACCCATAATAGAGTGGAGGATATAGATTTTTTTTTTGTTCAATACACTTCCTGTATACTCTACAAACACATTTTTTGCCTGAAAGATAAGCACAATCAAAATCAACCTTTAAGCTTAAGGAGTGTTACAGTTGGGACATAGCTGCCCTCCTGTAAGCAGATGCAGACGCAATAGCAGTTACACTTCCTAATAGAACTGGAAAGCTTCAGTAAAATAATAAATGTCCCAATCTCGAATAGAATATACTTCTTAGTTTGGAAAATAATCTATTTTTCTAATATTTTATATCACTCCTAAGATAAGTGAAACCAAACTTTTCCAAATTTAAAGTTTGCTGAAAATCTGGGATAGAAGAAGCAGAAGGAGAGCTGTTTCCAAAGTGAAACACTAAGACCTGTGGTTCCTGGAGTCAGCATGGTTCTGCTGCCCTGGGGTCACAGGAAAAATGGGATTGCACCATAAAGGTCATTTTGTAGGGCTTCTCAAGGGCTCTAAATTCTGAGTTAAACTTACAAGTCCTGTTACTCAGAACCCCAAATCAGTACAGGCCTAAATAGTTGAGAAGCTACTTCCAAAGTGCCAAAGAGCTAAAAGAGCCAAGTTTTAACTCTAAGATACCCGGGGGGGGGGGAGAGAGAAAAAAGAAAAAGAAGTTCCAAATGGCAGGACATCTGTTATGCAACTACTTATCAAAGTAAGTCAAATTTACTTTTATCTTGAGTATATTCAGATCAAGAGGTAGAACCCACCCCCTTTTTTTCTTCTGGTTTCCTGTTATTGTTGCTGCAGCTGTATATTTCTTCTTCCATTTCACTTTGTGCTTTCAATAAAGAGCTAAGTTGCAACGCTTGGCTTAAAATAGTTAAAATTGTGAATGTTGGTTTTGAATTACTTTGGTACCCGAAGATCATTATCAAAGTGACTGTTTCTTCTTAAGAAAGGAGGTAAGAATATATCTGTTCTACCTACATCATGTTCAGATTCTTGAAGTTCCAGGAATCTCTCTTGGATTTGACAAACTGAATTTGGAGTGATTGATGAAAAAATAAGATGATGATAAAATACTTTTCTCTCCTCAAAATATCTAAAACATCTTTCCTCAAAGTTTTCAGTTTACTACTAAAGCAAGGTAAAGGTTCCTTCTCATGAGGATTTTTCCTTATCTTACTGTAGAACCATAAAAATGTGGGTAGGTTGCTGATATCCATAGGAGATTGCTTTCATTGCCACTGCATTTTACTGACAGTTTTTCTGGAAGATAAAAGTTAGCTTTAAAGCAAACAAAACATGCATATGTAATCTTTCTTGCTACACAGTTTTTCAAGGAAAATGATTACATTTCCTTCTAGACTGTTCTTTTCTAACATAATCTAGATAATTTCACATTCTTCAGCTTATAATACAGAGAACTAAAATAGCCAATGACTGAGAAACATTGTTTTCTTCCTTCATAGCGTAATTGAAAATACATCTCTCGGTTGTCACAGTTATAGCATACATCTGCAAGCACACACCCATGCGCAAATACACATGCACATTATACAAACGAGAACATTTTTCACGTTAAAAGTTTAATCACTGTAGGAAAGGATGTCTTTATTATACTTTTTCTTAGGTTTTTTAGTTTGATTTGGTTTTGGTTGGGTTTGGGGGTTGTTTTTTTTTTGCTTTAATATCTTCTTTGAACATCATCATACCTGGAGCTTTTTGTTTACTGCTCTCAAATTAAGTAGAAGTCATTTGCTGTGGAATGCTGTGGAATAAAATCTCCCAGGATCATGACTGGTTGCAAATAATACCAAGAGAAAATTATTAGTACTTTTTAAGGGGAAAGTATTACTGTGTATTTCTTCAGTGATCAGGAACATGGGATTTGGAAAAGCAGTAACATTTGGAGTCTAGAGTGAAAAACACACTACCTGCTGTTTGGCTATAGCTGAGCACTCAAAATCATTATTTTTTTTTTTTTTTCTATTCCTTCAACATTTATGACTTTGTTTCTCTTCCAGATTATTAATACAAGGGGAAAAATGCAACTATTCAAGTGTAATTACAGCTTGGTCTCCTTCTTCAAATGCTATCAGACATAATAGGACTTCCCCTAAAGAAGACAAATCTGTTGAAATCACCATCCCTTTTGTCATTTCGCATTAATTCTGGGTACCCATTAGCCGGCATATCATGAGAAGGAATCATTTTCTACCTTAGCATTTATTAAAATATCCTGAAATTCAAATTACATGCATGTGAACCTCCAATGTAATACATATGATGAGGCTGGTCTGTATACTACCTGTGCAGCTGATACTTAGGTGCATAAGAAGTGGTATCCATAGCTGATATGGGTAAAACTGACAGAGTTAAGAATACTGGGCCTTAAGAGGTTCTAAACAGATTCTTCTCCAACAGGCAGCTGCTTCTGTATCATGCTCAAACTGCCTAGCTTAAGCTCTTAGCTTTCACTTTGCAGGACAAGAAGGCCAGCCACCTAAACCCAAGAACCTGATTCTTAGCACATGAGTTAGAATCCTGTATTCTGGATATAATTGTAGCAAAACAAGCAACATAACAGGTTCTTAAAGAGACTTTGGTTGAAATTTACCACCCACTATAACAAACGTGTTGTATGTTAACATCAGAAGCTGGGATGACTGAGACATCTTTCACCTTCCCTCACAAGCTATTTATCCTGAATGTTTTTCTCCTAGTTGCTGTTATGCGAAATGCTCATCTGAGTCAAAAATCTTAATTCAACTCTTTACTAGTCTATCAGTGAAGAAAACTCTACAGCTTCCTCCTAAGGCATCTCTGAGATCCTCTGAAGAGTAATTCAGTGTCTAAATTTGGAGACAGTCTCTCTCCACGTAATGTAAGCCTTGGTGCCTCTTCAAAGGGATGGAGTGCTACCACACTGCACAGTGGGTTTCCCAAAGCAGGCCAGCAGGAGATGTTAGGACCAGAAGTGCAAACCAAAAAGGTCCTGACCCCAGGCTTCCCAGCACTTATGGCAAAATCCTCTTCACAAAGTGTGGTGTAGGAAAAGCAGGAGCACTGGTGGGCAGATGCTCATGGTTAAAACACTCACCTGGGAAACAGGGGACCTGTGATGCTGGCCAGCCTCCTTCAGAGAGGCTTTCAACCAGTAAATTTGTTTTCCTGGAAGGTGCGTTAAGAGCAAGTATGGAAAGGCTGCTGGGTCACCCCACAGGAAACAGTACCATAAGCCCAAGCGAGAAAGCCAGCAAGAAGCAGCCTTGTTCCTCCACCTCTGTGGGAAAGCGGAAGCCTTGGCGTCTGCTCACAATAACTGAAAAGGGCAAGTAGCTTGTGACTGGTAGTAAAAACAGGATAGCTGGCAGCTATGTGAGCCAGGGGTACCGGGGAGCATAGGGTAGATTGTGGTTGTGATTACAGAGCTCCAGGAGCAAAGGGTGAGTTTTGGCTTCCCTGGGTTCCCAGGTGGTGATGGAGTACTGTCTTGCACAGCAAAAGAAGCTGTGCCTATGTGGACAGTGAAAGCTGTGTTTTCTCCCCCATCCTGAAGCTTGAGAAATGTCTATAAGCTCTTTCACACCACATCAGCAGCCTGCATGGGAATAAAACAAATCATGATGAGCTTTCACTCCAGTCATTCTTAAGGGTTAATGAAAAAAGGGTGAAACATAACCCTAAATATACAAGCTAGATCCCGACCAAAATTACAAGTTTTGTTTACTTTTTTGAAAAGTAACTTTTCCCTAAAATGTATGCATAGATTTCTGGATTAAAAAGAGATTTAAATAAGTGTAGGTAGAACGGCAAATCTGTGGCTTCCCTATTACAGAGGAACAAGGTATCATAAAACACCTCCCGCTCACCTGCTGCGAGAACAAGAATACGTGAGGCAATTTTCCCCTTTCCCATGCATGTGAGCAGAGGATGGGTTTGCGAGGAGGGGAGAAACAGGAGAAAGACTAATGGATACACTACTGAAAAGGCAAGATAGACTAAACAGGACCAAAAACTTAAAGAAAAAATAGACCAAAGGTAAAGATAGACCAGTCTGCCTAGTGTATAAGAAGAACACAAATAATCCATTGGATATTTTTTATCGGTTACCAGAAGCTTTATTTAAAACTTGAGTTTGTTAAACAATACAAAAAACTTTCCTCTTTTTAAGAATTCTAAGTTTAAAATTATTTGTTTATCTAGCCACTCCAAAAATAAAAAGTTGCAATAACTGGAGTGATATATCACATGGACAAAACTACTCCCAAAAAACTTCCTTAAAAATCGTTTTGGTGTCCAAAATTAATGTTAATTTTAGTAAAGTACTATATAGTAACACCAACATTAGGCAGGATTTGTGCTCACTGATTTATGCCATCTGTTCACCACTCAGATGTCACTTTCTCTAGCTTTCAAACAGGGAAAACAAAACCAAAACTTGCTCTTCCCAAATCTCGATTAAGGTATTTAGTGAGTTTAGTTGAATTTTCATCATCTACTGAATTGTTTCTTTGAAAAATAGCATTGATACCATAATGTTCAGTTACACTGTAGCATGAAGCACACTCTGGAACATATCAGTGGTTTAAAGGGAATAAAGGAATAAGTAGTATTGTAATTAGCAAATGTTTTGCTAACAGCTAGAAATGTAGACTTGTTGGAGCATAAACTGCTTTTTTCCCCTACATCTGGTACCCATAAAAAAAAGGGGGGGGACCTAGCAACCAAACTTTACATATACTGTTTTAAAGAGGCAGCACACAATAAATGACTTCCCTTTTTAAATAATGCAAGACAAAAAAAAAAAAAAAACTCAAAACAAACAAATAGGATTAATAGACCAGTGCTTATTGGAAGTGTCAACCAATTGAGATATAAAACCGCTATCGATTTTCACTTTGCTGACAGCAGCTTGAGTCTGGGATTATTGAGCATCACAATTTGCAGGCAGAATTCCCTCCTGGCTTAATTCCTTTGGTTTCATTTCATTCCCCTGATTTCATCTGATCCGTTTCTTCCGAGAAAAGCCCGGTCCCCTCGCAGCCTTTCACTCACCGGGTACGCGGCGGGAAGGGAGGAAACGAATCGTTACCGCCTCCCGCACAGGGCACTTCCATTCCTCTCGGTGCCCTCCTCAGCGCGCAGGGAAAGAGCTGAGAGGACCGGGGGACCCGGCCTCTTTCTTCCCCACCACTCCCGCGGTTGCGGCCCAGCCAGACGCGGCCCGGCCCCTCCCGCCGCTCCGCCCGCCGCGGCCCGGCGCCCCCGCGGCCGCTGGGGGGCAGCTGGAGGCGCGGCGGCTGGGGTCGGGCCCGGGCCGCGCCGGGCCGGGCCGGACGTCGTTTAGGCAGCAGGAAGCCGATGGGTGTCCCGCCCGCTGTGGGTATCGTCGAGGCCGAGGAACGTGTGTCCCGGGAGGAGGCGAGCTGCGGGGAGCCGTGGCGAGCGGAAAACGGGCGGTCGGTGGGCAGTGGGTGGTGGTCCCCAGCCGCTCCTTCTCGGGAGGGCAAAGGGGAGCCAGACTTCTGCTTGGCCAGGAAGAGCCCTTGTGCTCGGTAGCAGCTCGCTGGTGCGTGCCTGGCCCTGGCATCACGCTACTTTCTGTTTCAAGAACAAAGAACTCTCACTTTCAAACTGCAGCCGCTTAAATATTTCCCACGTGGTAATGATGCTGGTGTAATTAGTTGTTCCGTGTTAAGCCATGGGCCAGAAAGCTTCGCAAGAGTGGTGGGGCTGACAGAAACATCCTGAGGTTCCAAGAGAGGAAAGACCAGGGTCTGCACCCAAGGCGGTATCACACCCTCAGCCACACAGCTTGGGGAGAGCACAGGGCATTACAGCAGACGCCATGGCAAACCTGAGCCCACAGCATGTTTTCATGTGTCAACCACACACTAGGATCCATTACGAGAAGGATGGCAAATGGATTGAGGGGATTCTTCACTGTGACTGCGGTGAGGCGCTGGCACAGGTTACCCCGAGAAGCTGTGGGTGCCCCATCCCTGGCAGTGTTCCAAGGCCAGGTTGGACAGGGCTTTGAGCAACCTGGTCTAGTGGAAGGTGTCCCTGCCCATGGCAGGGGGGTTGGAACTGGATGAGCTTTAAGGGCCCTTCCGACCCTAACCATTCCATGACTCTGTGCGTCTATGGTAAGGAACTGTTCCCTTCTACTTGGCACTGGTAGGCAGGATCTGGCATATGACGGTCAATGTCAAGGCACCCCAGTTACAGAGCAAACTGGTGCAGTGATGGGTGACCAAGATGGTGGGGGTCTAAAACATTCCCAACAAAAAAGGGATTGAGGGGCTGGGCTTTTGTGGTCTTGGGAAGAGGAGGCTAAGGAGGGACTTAGTGATTCCTTGGAACTACTTGAGGGCCATTGCAAAGATGAGAACATATGTAAAGAGTGGGAAAATACTGCACATTTAGTCTTGGGAGGTTCAGTTTGGATGTAGAGGAAAAACATCGGGGGGATTGTTCAAGGCTACAAGAACTTGCCAGCAACATCAAGCACTCTATCCTTGGAGGGTTTCAGACATCAAAGCTGACCTGGGAGTGGGGTAACAGTAGTGTTTCAAGTAGGAGATTGGACTCAATGATCTCCAGAAATCTCTTACAACCAGTGTTTAGTGGCTCTGTGATTTGTAAGCTTGTGGAGTTTGACAGTTCTGGTTTTCTATACAAATTAAGAATGTACAGAAAAATCACAAAAATGTACTGTAATTTACAAGTCAGTTTTTGTATTTTTGTCATACAAAGTATACAGAATAACACATGGTTTGTTACTGTTGCACATTATTGCTGTATGTCCTATCATTTGTAAATGCATTTATAGCTGGGTGAGTGAGATTCAGCATTAATTTTTTTCGATGATGGAAGAAAATTTATTTAGGATAAACCTTAACACAGGAGTTATTTGCTTATAAGCATTCCTGCCCTGCAACTACTTATGAAATAAATTAGCTGACCTACTTTGAATCTCTTGGCTCAATAGGTATGGGTAGGATTTTTAAAGCACTTTAAATCTTAGTATTGAAAAGACCATAACTTTGCCTTAGACATCATGTGCTCTTAAAAGATAATAATTCAGTGAAGTAGATGTTATGTTATGCCTCCTGGTTGCAAGATGTGGATAGATCTCTGAATATAAAGTAGGAGTAATCAAATGGTAAATCTGAATCGAAACAACATAGAAATTGTACATCAGTATCACCAAGAACCAGCATTACCAATGAGAATTGTAACTATTAACTCCTGACTACAGAACCTGATTTATCAAGATGCCATATAAATTAATTCAATTTTTTATAATACACTTGCCTATGTTCAAGTGGCCTACTCCAGAAGCAGACATGAGTCTTGAACAACAATAAGTTAATCTAGCAAATTCCAGTTTAGTCCTGAAAAGTGTGTTTCCTCAGAAACTATAGCTTTAGTTAAAAGTAGAAATTTGAAGCATTACTGTCAGCACCTACAATGAAAAATACTCAACTGCAGTATTTAGCAAGGAAGGAAAGCGTAAGCAGCTGAGGTCTTACATTTTTGCAAACAGTAATTAATAGTGACAGTTAAGAAAGTAGGGTGCTTTTATGAAATCATTACTGATTGATAAGTAATGGCCAATACGTGAAAAGAGCATCCCAGGTTTGTTGCATTTTATCCGAGGAAAAAGGTGGGGTTTTGTAGCATCCGAAAGTGTAAGAGTTCATGACTCAAGTAACGAAGATTTGATCTGAAAAGTTATCTCTTTACGATTCAACAGTCATGAACTAAACATATATTACAAGGTCTTAATAAAAAATAAAAAAACCCGGAAAACTTATAAATTAAATCTACAACTCAATATATTTCTTTTCATTCTTTAAAAAGCTCATTTGCATAAGTGACTTAACACAGCTTAAAATATTTGTTTCTTCAACATCAAAATTCCTGCTGAAATTCTTTTTTTTTAGGATTAGTGTCTCTATGTCAGTTGGGATGACTGGAATTAAAAATTAAATCATCGTACATCAGATCGTATGCTAAATAATGAGTACTATTGCATTCTACATTATCTCTGCTCTGAACCAGCAGCTGGCTTCTGTCAGGAGTGCCAGGTAATGAATATCAAGTTTTCCTTAGGAAGTAGGTAACACCTACACAAGCTCCTTTTCCAATATCTAAGATAACCAAGCAAGAAACATGTACTAACACACTTCTAAGAGGTGAAGAATGGCCTAAGGGAATGCCTTACCTACGGATGTGATGCCAATTCACAATCCTCTCCAAAAGCGAAGTGGTAATAGAAAAAAGCGGTATGTCTGCATGACATTTTTCTTCACCTTAGTGACCTTAGGACTGTTGTACAGCCTGTATCAAGGCACAAAAATATGCATCGAGGTCTTATTCAAGTGCTATTAGTGGTGTTAACTATTTTTGAGGAAAGACCAACAGCATAAATGGAGATATATGGAAATACCTGAGAGCACAGAGTAGCATCAGAAAATAGTAGAGGGTGCAGTGAGACAGGGGGTGATTATTCATTTGCAGACGGTGGAGTCCATCCCCCTCAAACCTTTAGATGCCTTGGTAAAAACTTCATCAGTCTTACTTCCTTCTTCTGCTAAGTGTAGACAGTGCATGTGCTAGCAAAAAGCCTGGCACAGCAACACAATGAAATGAGATGTAGACACCAGAGCAGGTGTGTACTGTCCTCTACAGGGATTTCACTGGCCATTTCCAATCTCAGAAACAGGCATATGACAGCTCAAGCTAAACATAAAAAACAGAGCATAGGGAAAAGTTATCAAGCCCTTTACAGGATAAAGGCTATTTTTTATGTTTTCCAACATAAAAGAACTGAATGTTCTCATTTCGTTAGTGTTGTGATAAGTAGCAACCAGTAGTGCTTGCGCTTTGTACAGTTTTGTTCTATCAAACCTCTTGTGTGGATATGCATTTGTATTCACGCACAAGTAGACTGTACAGAGTTTTCTGCCAAGAGCCATACAGTGTCACACCTAAAAAACGTTCGAACTGTCAGTAGAGTGAACTATCACCCAAACTGTATATGTCTTTGTTTCAGAAGAAACTGGGGGGTTTTGTTTTGTTTTGCTTTTCCAGAAGATAGCCCATAAATGAATCAATTGTGTGAATGATAAGGAGATGAGGGCTCCAGAGTGAACTGGGAAGAGTATGCCATTTGATACTGTAGATGTACTTTCTGGAATTTAAAGATTGCCGCAAGTATCTGAAAACAAATTATAAAAGGCGTTAATGGTTTATATGGATTATTTTTTTTCAGCTTTTCAAATAGTAGGGAAATAGTAACACATAAATGATCAATTCAACACATAACTTTTACAATGGAAAATAATGTTGAGCACTTCTAGAATTAAACCCAGCTGACCTGTAAGTAGCCTTAGATGGGTGCTTTTCATGACATTTGGACAGAGATGACTTTCCCAGTTACAACTGTCAATTTTTGCTATTCATAATGTTGGTTTCTACATTTTTTATATGAAAATGTGTTTTTGAGGCAAGTCTATAAACAGTGTTCTTATTTTAGAAACGTTTCAGTGATTACTTAATAATTGCAACATCCAGCTATACATTAAACTTTGAACAGCTTCGTGATAATCAAAGGGTTATTCTTCATATTTCAGAATGTGCCAAAGGAGTAATAAAGTTTAAGAAATTAATGAAACAAATACCACCTTATAGGTTTATTAAAAGACAATGTATGTGTATAAAGATGGAAGAAATTATGTTTAATGAGAAGTATAATGTTGCATATCTTTGGAATATAAAGAGGATATAAACGACTTTTAAATGGTGGAAATAATTTTACAGACTGTGTTATGTACTAAGATAGGAAAGTAGTGCTTATGAAAATTAACCAAACAGTCCTTATTCCTATGTGGACAAAGTGGTAATTAAGAAAGGAATTTTAGAAAAAGACATAGTTGAGAAATTATTTTAGCTAAATTTAGTATCGCATTGTTAACTGTGTAAATAAAACAAAGCTAATACCCCCACTTTATCCCAGCCACATAGAAAGCATGATTACACTCCATACATTATATGCATTACTTTCAAAACAGCTGGAAATAGTACTAGCTTACATTGCCTTTTAAAATTCAAACCAGAAAACAAACTATTGTTTCCATCAATAGCTTACTTTGCATGTTAAATTAATCTCTGAATTAATAAATTCAGGTTTCATTTGAAACCTTCATAAAGATTTCAGAGTTTTTACACTTAAAATTTTCAGATATACACAACTAATGAAAATTTGTTCCATAATGATTTTTAGGGTAGAATTCCTCTCAGCAGATTTTAGGCATCAGTTGTGTAAACAACCGCATCTGAGCTAGTCATCCTAGGCTCTCCTTGTAATCAAAGGAGAGAAGAACTTTCAGGCTGCAGTTCATCTGGGCAGCTTTAGATTTCTTTATGTGTAATTTATCACACAAAAGAATCACCCATTTCTTTCCACTGATGTGAAAGAAATGACTGGCACACATCCTGCCCTCTGTCACCCAGCCATCCTTTAGCGCTTTGCCTTGTATTTCGATATAACCAGTAGAGGAGATTTTGCCAGCATTCCTAGAAAGCTAGATTTATTGGATTATGTATTTTGACATGTAAGTTTCACCATCATTTGAGTTATGTCTCTCAGAGCCTAAATTACTGTGAAAATACACCAGAATTAATTTTATCTACAGTACCTTGGATTGCTGAATATTAGCCTTTCTTTTTTTTTTTTGTCTTGTTGAGTTTGGGTTTTTTCCCTCCAAAACTTTCAGCAGTTGTTCTGAAAAATTTACAGATACTGTAAAATCATTTCTATGGGTGTCTGTATGTCTCAAATGGAAATCTGCATCACTTCAAGAGAACAAATGCATGCATGAAAATCAAAATCTATACAGAAACAGCTGAACAGGAGGATCTGTGTATGTAACTGGAACTGTGCTATATGAACTAGCATTTGAGTGTGTGTTGTACTAAATATTGACTTCAGGAAGGACATAGTATAACAAGAGCATGTTGCAAAGCTGCATTTACCTGAGGCTCCTCTGTGCTTGGAAGATGTCATCACTACCTCAAGAACATACGTATAAGAACAGTACAGTACTCACAGTCTGTAATTTCAAGGTATATCTGTCATGGTTTGAGCCCAATATCTTATCAGAATAACTGACAGGCATACCAGTTTTCAGAATTTTCCCTCATAACTTTATCTTGTAGGCAAAGCTAGAAAATACAAGCAAAGCTATTGTAGACTGTTAAGGTAAAGGATGGTTATATGGATTTATGAGAGCTTTTGTGAACAGTTAGCATCAACTTGTGTATCAGTGAAATACAATTCCTTGTAGAAAAAGAAGCCTGAAAATTAAAAAAATGTAACAGAAGATTTTGGTTTGTGTTAATGTGAAGTTGTGTTAAAGCATCTACTTCACCAAACTCTAAAAAAAACCCCCAAACTCCTAGTAAAGTGCTCATTGACTTAAAAAAAAAAAAAAAAAAAAAAGCAATGGTTAATGTCACTTGACTTTCTAACACAGGTCATTTTAAACAAATCATATAGACCTATTTTCATGTTTCTACAGTAGCCTCATGGCTAGGGAGACTCTGAGAGGCAGTTGGACTAGATGATCGCTGTAGGTCCCTTCCAAACAAAATGTTCTATTTTATTCTCACATACTCCCTTTCCTGCTGTCTCCTCACTGCTATTTCCATGTCTGAGGTTCTGCATTGTCTTGCTCTGCTCTTCTGTTTTATCCACTTTATGGTGGATTTCAACAAAATATCAAGCCCAACCTTCCAGGTTCAGATAAGGATTCATCTTGTGAATGTTTTTTTTCTGGCCCTTCAAATTTTTAGGAGACTCACCAATCATGTTCAACCACCTGCTAATCAGCATGGGGAGCTGTTTCAGTCTTTGTTTTACAATACATCCATTCTGTTAATATTTCCCCTGCTGGGAAAACCTGCAATATTGGATGATTATAGACTGAAATCTACTATAGAGATACTCATAGCAGGCATGGAGTGATCCATCAGATGTGAATTTGAAACAATGATTAATACATTATTAATATTTTTATGGATAAATAAATATATCTTATCAAGGCTGAACCTTTAATTTCCCACCTTTGCAGCTCTAAAATTTTCAGTAGCACTGTCATCTTCAGGTGACATTGAAGTGCTAGGGCTTGAACAACAGGCCCAAGCCAGAGTTGACTTATAGATGAATCCTGTACATCGTGTGATCAATACCCTTTGTGCTAGTTGATATAATGTTAAGACATAACGATAAACTGCTGATACTGATGTTTCGAAATAGATAAACCTTGTATACAGACTCAACAAACCACTTATGCGAGCTGTTTTAACACCAAAACAGATACTTTAGAGACTGGTGACCCTTGCGTGATCTTGTGCAATTGTCTGCAAGGTATTCTAGGAAACCCTACCAACCACACCCCAGGCTCTGGCCAAGCCCTGGTCTCGGTTGGTCAGGGAGGTGTACCACCAGATGTTTCTGCACAAAAGAATATGCAAGTCACTCTGACTTGCTGATTTGGGTCTATAAAAGCTGGACCCTCTTGCAGCAACTTTGGAGACCTCATCTACAAGTGGATGCACTGCGTAGAACTTCCCAATTGCTGGGAAAGGTTTTCCAAATCCTCGCTGCAACAGGGGCTGCCCAGCAACTACAGTTCTGGATGATGGTAACATATTTAGGCAATTGGTAATGTATCTTTCTTAATCACTATTCTCTCTCTTGTGTAGCAATGATAAGGTGCATTACCTTGCTTATCTTGTTTGTCGCTTAAACCTGGAGCATAGTCAGCTGATTGTTTTACTAAATGTATCATTTTATTTCTGCATTACCGCAATATTAATAGTAAAATAAGACCATTCTTTCTGTTGGTGTCTGTGTCCTTTCTGTTGCCCCCGTCAATAAGCAAAACATATATTGGCGTCACAGACAGGATATGACAAAATGTCACTTTTCAAATCCAAACAGAATGTATCATTCCCATCCGAAATTCCTGGATGGGATGATCTTCCCCATAGTTCCCTGGCTCTTGAATGGGCTAAGGCTGGAGTACCAGGGGAACCATGGGAAAGCCAATCAAAGGAAGCCAAACTATTGGATGTATTAAAATGCCTTCAAAAATTGTCTATTGAAAAAGGGAAAGAGCTTGTAAGATCGGGAAGACTGGGATGGATTTTGTTAACTGCATATCGAAAACAGCACCAACAGAAAGAGCGATTGTTGTCAGAACGCTCCCATATGGAGCGACAAATATGTGATTTGCAAAATCAGATTGTGATGTTACAGTGCCAAAATAAGCTGCTTGTTGATAAGTTAAGTTGGACACTTACCAGACTGTAGCTGAGAGAGCTGCAGTACGGGTTGCACAGTATGAGTATGAGAGAAGGAGGAGATGAGTAAATCATAAGAAGGCATATGCAGTAATTGGAGAAGCAAGGATGCAGTGGGATCCAGAGAAATGAGAGAGAGATATTTGGGATTCTACGGATTCTGATGAAATTGGCTCTCCTGATAAATGTGTAGACGTGAAACTGATATTAAGGCAAAAATTGGAACGTGAAAATGGGCAAGAAGTAAGGAAAGATATAGTAGAAGATTTTACTCAGCACGAGATAAATGACATTATTGAGAAATTTAAACAGAGACCTGGGGAATCCCTTCTTTCGTGGATGGTTTGTATGCATGATCAAGGGGCTGCAGGAATTCTTGTGGATGCAGGGGATTCTAAAAGATCTTTAGTCCTGAGCTCAGACTCCTTTGTACAGGATGCCTTCCGTAACAACGCTCAGGAAACAAACTTGCTAGCTCTGGCTGCTCAAGGGTGTAATACTTAATATCCTACAGAAAATGATTGGCCAGGTGGGGAACGTCTGTGGTACACATTGCAAGATTGCATACAGCGAATGAAAGAGGAGGGGATGAAAACAGCAATCTTTATAGGAGATGCCGACATGGTGATACACAATGCTTTGTCTGTTGATCATAGAAATTGAATGATTAGAACTGGCCCACCACCATATAAAAGTGTGATAATGGCTCTCTTAATTAGTGAGACAGGAAATCCCCTTGATGAGGTAATTGAAAAAATACAACAGCTAGGTGATCTTGGAGAGTAGGTCCCCAGAGGAAGTGCAGGGAATAGAGATCCTCGGGATGATTTTAAGAGGAGTGAGGCTCAAGTGCCTCGAAAGGAAATGTATACAGCTTTAATAAAGGATGGTGCGTGTCACGATAAAATTGATGGTGTTCCAAACTCATGAATTATGGAGAATATATAAGCAGAGGGGGTTGAACAAACTCGATAAGAAAGTTCAAAATTCAAAAGCAAAGGATTCGGGAACAACTCAGCCTACGGCACTTCCCCCAGAACCTCAAGGGGACTTCACATACGTTCGCGGAGAGCCTCCCACAAGCGGATCAGCTCTTCCGGGAAAGAAGGAGGATTGGGAGCTGTATTCTGATTTGTATCCTCAGAAGGAGGCTAGGGAAATAGTTCAACATAGTAAACAAGAATGAAATAACAGCCAAGCTCCAGTGCAATGTGCACGGAAGGATCGGCGGCCTCATGTGGAGCTACAAATTTTTTGGAAAAGCCGGTCCTCACAGATAGTAAAAGCCTTAATTGATACTGGAGTGGAGGCCTCTTTAATTTATGGGAACCCTAAAAACTTTAAGGGGTCTACTGTAATCGTTACAGGTCTGGGAAGGAAACAAATTGAAGCTGTGCAAACACAAATCAAAATGAAAATAGGAAACCTCCCAAAACAAAGTTACTCAGTTATGATTGTTCCTGTCCCTGAATATATAATTGGGATTGATATTTTAAAGGGACTGACTTTGAATCTGCCTGATGGTTTGTACCAATTTGGAACAAAGAATTATATTAGTGCCCAGACAATTTTAGTAGGAAAGGTAAAAATGCCTCCTGTGCAGATTCCTGCCGCAACTAAATTGGTGACAATGAAACAATACAAGACTCCGTGGGGGCATGAAGAGATTTCACAGACACTTAAGGATTTATTAGATGAAGAAGTTTTAAAATCAACTACCACAGCTTGGAATAATCCAGTCGGGCCTGTCAAGAAAGGTGATGGGTCATGGAGAATGACTGTAGATTTTAGAGAATTAAATAAACACACCCCACTTCTTACAGCGGCTGTACCAGATATTGTTACTTTAATAGAAAAAACCCAGAAGCATTCCGGAACTTGGTATCTAGTAATTGATTTGGCTAATGGTTTCTTTACAATGCCCATTGCTGAAGAACATTGGGATCAATTTGCCTTTATGTGGCAGGGATGACAGTATACTTTCACCAGATTGCCCTAGGGATGGTTGCACAGTCCAACCATTTGTCATCGGACAGTGGCTGAGCCTTTGTATGAGATAAAACTGCCTTCTCATATGCAAATAATTCGTTATGTAGATGACACCCTGATTCAGGGGAGCAGTGAGGAGGAAGTGCAACAAGTCCTTGAATTAGTTGTAGATCATACGAAACAGAAAGGCTGGGAAATTAATCCTACTAAAATTCAAGTACTGTCCCAAACAGTGAAATTTTTGGGAATTCAGTGGCATTGTGGGCATTGGCAAATATTACCCAAAGCTCAACAGAAAATTTTGGATTTTGCAGTGCTGCAGAATAAAAATGAGGCACAAAAATTTATTGGATTATTTGGCTTTTGAAGACAACATATTCCGCATTTGGGACAAATCTTAACCCTGTTATATAAAGTAACGAGGAAAAAATATGAATTTGAATGGGAAAGTGAGCAGCAGGCTGCCTTTGAGTTAGCAAAAGAGGCTATTCAAATAGCTTTAGATTTATGGCCCATGCAAAAGGGCGAAGTTGAGTTAAATGTATCTGTAAATGGGTCTCATGCTAATTGTAGCCTCTGGCGGAAACAAGGAAACAAGAAGGTTCCCTTGGGGTTTGGGGGGAGAAAATTGCCAGAGGCAGGAAATGACTACACATGTTTTGAGAAACAGTTATTGGCATGTTATTGGGCACTGGTAGAGGCAGAACAACTTACCGTAGGACATGGAGTGGCTCTTCATCCAGAAATTCCTATTATGCAACGGGTCAAAAGTTCTCTGAAAACCCATCAAATTGGGCACACTCAGGAGTTGAGTATTGTAAAGTGGAAGTGGTATATTCAAGATAGAGCCAAAGTAGGAGTTGGCGGGGTAGCTACCCTTCATGAGTGAGTAACTACAGCCCCCATGAAGGATCAGGAAATAAGTCCCAATTTTACAGTTGAACAGGAGTCCCCAGTACAATGGGGAAAAACTTTAGATCAACTAATGCCACTTGAAAAGGAACATGTTCAGTTTACTGATGGGTCAGCTAAATATATAGGAGGAAAGGGGTTTTGGAAAGCAGTAGCTTACCATGCTTGTTCAGAAAAATTTTTAGAAACAACGGGAGAAGGGAAAAGCAGCCAATATGCTGAATTATATGCAATTTATACGGCTTTAAAACAAGATGATCTAGAAGAATGCCATTTATATACTGATTCTTGATCAGTAGCTAATGGGCTATCTACTTGGCTACCAACCTGGGTAGCCAAAGATTGGAAAATATATTCTAAGGAGGTCTGGGAAAAAGAACTGTGGATAGATATTTGGGAAATAGTACAAAGGACGGAGGTAACTGTATTTCATGTTGATGCTCATAGTAATACAGACACATTAGAACGACTTTATAACTCTATTGCAGACAACTGGGCAAAGATTTCCCAAGCCGGATTGGGATTCCCTCAGAAGGAAAATCATGAAGGCTTGGTGAAATGGGCACACCAAAAGTGTGGGCATCTTGGAGAAAAAGCCACTTACAGGTGGGCTCAAGAATGTCACATAGCAATGTCACTTGATATGATTAAAACTATCACTGCTCAATGTCACCTGTGCCAACATACACACAAACGCCCGGTGCCAAACATTGTAAAAGGATGACTGGGGAGAGGAAAATTGCCCAGACAAATTTGGCAAATGGATTACATTGGACCTTTACCCCAGGACTGAGGGTGTAAATATATCTGTACTGCTGTAGATATATACTCTGGATATTTGATTGCCCATTCTTATAAGATAGCCACTTATTATAGCACAATCTGTACTATAGACACAATAATTTTGTATTGTGGAATTCTATTACAGATTCAAACCGATAATGGATCTCATTTCCAAAATAAGTTTGTTCAACAGTATGCTGAATGGCAAAATATTCAGTGGGTTTTTCACATACTGTGTTATCCACAAGCTGTGGGATTGATTGAACAAATGAATGGGTTGTTGAAGAAGCAGTTGAGAAAGCTGGGAGATGGGAACCTGTCCCGGTGGAGAGCCCATCTCACAGATGCACTACGTATTCTTAACAATAGGCCTGTCGGGGAAACGGAGACCCCCTTGATGCGCATGACCATACCCAATTTGCGAACACAGCCCCTAACCGTGAGTAAGACTCTAACTTACTGGGAAACTATTCCGCGTGCGATGGCCCCTTGCCGGGCCACTCCAGAGGCTGCAGGGTTAGATCTCTATGCATTAGAATTGGTCAGAATAAATCAAAAGCAGATGCAAGTTATCAATACCAGAATAGGAATTCAAATTCCCCCAGGACACTTTGGTCTGGTAACTGCTCATTCCAGCCTAGCCCTGAAAGGTGTCCATGTCATGGGAGGAGTGATTGATGCAGACTATCAACGAGAAATTAAGGTAATCCTGTTAAACAATGGTGAACAAGATTTAATTATTCAACCACGCAACCGAGTAGCACAGTTATTGATACTACCAGTTTTTCAAGCAGAAGTGATGAAGGGGTATCTACCCCCAAGCACCACAGTTCATGGAGATAAGGGGTTTGGATCAACAGGTATCAACAATGGAGCTAAAGTATGGGTTCAAAGGCCAAATGGTCCCTCTGAACTGGCTGAAGTAATAGCCATGGGGAAAGATAACACCATTTTAATCGTGAAACCTGGGCAAGAAAAATAGGAATATGTCCCCACAACAAAATGTTATTTGCAAGAGTAACTAGATGGTATAGGATTTTGTCTTACAGATCTTTCACGACTGAACCTACCTGTTTGCTGTAACGGTCCCTTTGGGAGAGGATATTATCCACATCACCTGATCTGAGAAACCAACTTTCGTGGAGGATAGAGAAGACCAGAACAATGAGGCTATTGTTGGTGTTGCTAATTATATGTTATCATTGGGATCAAATTGTAAATTGGGAAAATAGATTTTTATCCTTAGGGGAAACAGTGGCAAAAACATACAATCTCAGCAACTGCTGGGTCTGTGGGAGCCCAGGCAGAGTCAAAGATTGGCCTTGGATAGCCCAACCAATATTACCTAAGTGGCGGATCAGTGACTGAAGAAATAGGATTCTGGACTGAAGACAGCAATCCTTGGCGATTGCACTCTCACAGGAAAGGCATCTTCTGCCTTTATCGGACACGAGAACATGGGGTTCAGGTGGGGAAAAGTGTGTGAATGGACTTTATCTCTGGGTTTGGATTGTTGGACCCCTAATTGTCCTTCTTACAATTGTTTCAAATATTGAGGCAGATGCAATCAAACACGGATTAGGCTCACTAATGGTAGCTGCGTAAGATGTTCCTACCCCACTTACAGGAGGGATTTTGAAGGCTGCAATGCAGTGGGGAAGGATGGTTTCTTTGAACACCCATTCTTGAGTTGCCCCCGAGACAACTCTACAGGTAGAACACATGTTGTCTGCGATTATCAGTGGAAATGGCAACACCAAAATGGAACTCAAACCCTTTTAAATAAGTTCTGGTCCAAATCTAATCAAACCGCTTGAGGTTGTAACTGTAAATGGAAACCCTGTGTGGGAGCTTGGAAATGCAAATATTGTGACTCTTATAGTGACTCAACTATTGTTGGAGGACCGTTAGGCCCAGGAAACACGCTATACTTTGACCCATCAATTGACAACGAAACGTGGGAAGGCCCCTTTGTCAACAGAACCTGGGCCTTGAAAGGGCATTATTGGATTTGTGGCCAACACGCTTATTGAAAGTTACCCCCAGACTGGTCAGGAATATGTTATGTAGGATGTATCAGACCCCTATTCTTTTTGTTGTCACAAGATCAGGACACGGGGCTCGGAGTCAAAGCATATGATGATTTGATTAGAGAAAAACGATCCATTGACACTTCCCTGACTAAGGAAAGCTCTCAAAAATGGAGAAAAGATGAATGGCCACCTGAAAGAATTATAAGACATTATGGACTAGCTACTTGGAATCCTAGCAAAATACTATCAGCTGCTAGAGAACCTATTTATAATTTGAATCAGATAATTAGATTGCAAGCCATCTTGGAGATAATAACTAACCAGACGGCTGACGTTCTTGACCTTCTGGCCGATCAATCCATGCAAACAAGGAATGCGATTTTGCAGGATTGCATGGTCTTAGACTATCTGTTAGCAGAAGAAGTTGTTGTTTGTGGAAAACTGAACTAATCTAATTGTTGCTTACAAACTGATGACAGTGGGAAAGTGGTAAAACAGATAACTAAAGAAATGAGGAAATTAGCCCATGTACCAACCCAGACATGGAAAGGTTGGGAACCGGACATGTTTTCATGGCTGTCAGGGCATCCATGGATTAAACATGCCCTTTGCTTTCTTCTTTGTGCAGCTGCTGGCCTATTGTTTTTTCCTTGTGGCATACCATTGATTAAGCACATGATACAGGAAATGCAGCTTGCAGTTATGCCTAGTAAAACAGACTATATACTCAACAATCATAAAGGCAGTCTAACAGCCATGATTCATCTATAAGTCATAGGACCGACTGAAGTGCTAGGACTTGCGCAACAGGCCCAAGCCAGAGTTGACTTATAGATGAATCCTGTACATCGTGTGATCAATACCCTTTGTGCTAGTTGATATAATGTTAAGACATAACGATAAACTGCTGATACTGATGTTTCGAAATAGATAAACCTTGTATATAGACTCAACAAACCACTTATGCGAGCTGTTTTAACACCAAAACAGATACTTTAGAGACTGGTGACCCTTGCGTGATCTTGTGCAATTGTCTGCAAGGTATTCTAGGAAACCCTACCAACCACACCCCAGGCTCTGGCCAAGCCCTGGTCTCGGTTGGTCAGGGAGGTGTACCACCAGATGTTTCTGCACAAAAGAATATGCAAGTCACTCTGACTTGCTGATTTGGGTCTATAAAAGCTGGACCCTCTTGCAGCAACTTTGGAGACCTCATCTACAAGTGGATGCACTGCGTAGAACTTCCCAATTGCTGGGAAAGGTTTTCCAAATCCTCGCTGCAACAGGGGCTGCCCAGCAACTACAGATCTGGATGATGGTAACATATTTAGGCAATTGGTAATGTATCTTTCTTAATCACTATTCTCTCTCTTGTGTAGCGATGATAAGGTGCATTACCTTGCTTATCTTGTTTGTCGCTTAAACCTGGAGCATAGTCAGCTGATTGTTTTACTAAATGTATCATTTTATTTCTGCATTACCGCAATATTAATAGTAAAATAAGACCATTCTTTCTGTTGGTGTCTGTGTCCTTTCTGTTGCCCCCGTCAATTAGCAAAACAGACATCTTTATCAAAATATTGCCAATAGAAACTTTCAGAAAAGTATTATTTAACTTACTAGCTTTCCTATTTTTAGAAAGTAAAATTATAGACATGACAAAGTATGTGCAGTGACTGTTGCTATGTCTGTTTGGAAAAGTCATTTCATTTTGGCTGGCTTTGCACCCACTTACTTCACTTATTCTAAAATTTCTCTCTTTCTTAAAGAGATACTTGTCCAGAAACCAAAAACTACATGGATCAATTTTACTCCAGGCAGCTTGAAATTTACGCAGTGGCACTAGTAAATAGTTTTGGCTAAGGAATTGATAGCCTAATGTCATATGTATCTGTTAAGGATGCTTTAACTAATTAGAGAAAGTATTGTGTATATGACCTTACAGATAAAACTTTGCCAACCAAAACTGAATTCTGGTTGAATTACTTGTTAGCTATTCCTTTCCACTGAGTAAAGGAGAGATCCCAGATACTATAGTTTGAAAAATCTACTGAATCCTTATATAAACATTGAGAAAGATTAAATTCTGCTTTGTGAGTTGGAATCTTAGCCTTTAAACAGCATTGACAGTGGCAGCTCATCTGAACCAGATTCTTTAGAAAGGCATGATAAGCTAAAACTTCTGATTCTTGGTTTCCAGCCAAGAATTGCACTACTGAAAATATAGTGTTGAAGACATAGATTCACTTCCACACATGTCTGTTCTTGTGCGTATTTTGTTTCTTTTTTCTTAAAGTATTGATTTGATGAATGCAGCCACTTGTGAATACTTTAAAACATCTTAGGTATTTTGTGACATACAATAGCTAAGACAAGTAATAGGTTGTATGTCGTTAACCAAAGTAATTGATTAGTCTGAATAACTTAAGAATATAGCTATCTGTAATGGAATTTAATGGATGGGCTTTTTTCTCAATACCGCTAATTAATAAAGCTAGTCTTTTAAATATGTTTTAAGTGGGACTTTCTACATAACTCCACTGGTTAGTTTTAGTTTTATATTGGAAATAGTGACTCTATATTAAAGGTTGCTGTTTCCCTCTATTTTTTTTTAGCTTGCCTTTGAAGGAAGGAGATGGAGATTCCTGCTGTTCAAAGCAAATTCATCAAATTCATCAACCTCATCCTACTTTCAGGGAAGTTGTTTGATTCCTACTGTATTATTTATTTGCATATTGCTTCTAGCTTAAATGACCTTCAAGTTAACAAAATGTTTTCAAAACTCCTGTAATGTTTTATGAATGTGCTTAAAGAAGTATTTTTACATGTGCGTGTATGTGTGTGTCTACACACACATACACACATACCAAACTCACATTCTTAAACTTTTGTTAAAATCTTCACAGCCTAACTACAAAGAAGGTGTGCCAAGCAAGGGGCTTTCTTGAATACACCACAGCTTTTCCTCTACTTATCCAAAAGGCTATAATTGATGTCATCCAAGTAGGAAGCAGCTGGATTATACACGTGGATCCACTAGCTGGGAAATGTTCCTACATTCATCAATTTAGACAAGTCCTTAATAATATAAATGATCTTAATAATACAAGTGAAAAATTGGACAGTTTAGAATGTTTTGTCTCCTCCTGCATGCCTTTTGTCATTTTTTCATCTTGTGCCATCGTGGTAACAGATGGTAAAAAATGACAGTATAAACATTAATTTTAATAACAAATATTAAACTTTAATGGCTCTAATGATGTTAAATGTTAATGATGTTCTTCACTGAGCACCAGAACTAATGAAATCTGAAAGAGAAATCTGTTCATCGTTATTAGACACCTTACACCTAAATGTCCTGAATTTGCTGAAGCAATCTTTCTGAAACAAGTGCAAAAGTTTCCTAGATAGTCAATAGTAAGAGTTTGTTTCACATAAAAGCCTCAAGAGGGTGATTCTGTCTGCTTCAGTTTAACAAGCAAAGTTAAGCTAATTGTATTTCCTTATGGTATCTTCAGAAAAACCTAGCCTTCCTCATTGACTGTACAAGGAACTCAGGTACCCTGAGAGTGGTTCAGTAGCTTACAGGATGGGATTTATCATACCTGATTTAAACTGTTTAAAAGCTGATTGTCTAGTCTAAGCTTATTGCTTACATTTTAACTATGATCAACAGCAGAGGTAAATCTTTCCTTTGACAATTTATCTCATCCTCTGGAGATGCCTCTGGAGATGCCCGTTAGCTTCAGTGCCTATAGATACCCTACTGTGAAATAGAAGATCATCAGAGAATGAGCTCAGATCCTGGATACCTACTTACTCACACTGATTAATTCTTTATCGTCTTCCTGAAAGTACCTTGAATTGTTACAACTTGTTTTTTCCCAGCCAAAATCTCTGTATAATATGTGGATGCAATTAATGATATTGAAGTTATTCAGTGAGCACTAGGATCAATTAAAACCTGAAGCAGAACTCCATCCATCTTTTTGAGATATTTTACACAAGTTTCATGTATTTTAGAAGTGGTCCTTCTCAAACAAGCACATAAATTTCCTGGAGAGCCAACAGTGCTATTGTGCTACTAATAAAGTGCTACGCACTTTCAGGGCTGGGGGCTTATCCCTAGTCCTGTTTCATTCAGCACTACAGACATAGCCTACACGACTAGTTTGGGGTAAATAACTCAGATGGCCAGTGCTGGTAGAGGTAGCTCTTATCTAAGCTGTAGGTGGAAATAAGATGTCTAAGTCAGGTAAATTGAATTCTCTCACTGGCAGGTTTGTAACAGGCAGTGAATTGAGAGCCCTTGTTTGGTTTGGCTTGTTTTTTCTCAGTGGTACATACATCTCAAATCATATATTTCTTTTCCCTCTGTACTCCCTGGCCTTTATATGACAGGCTGAGTTCATGCTGAAGCCTTTCTTTCATTTAAATTAATATGGTCTTCTCTTCCCAAGTACCTGTCTTTATGAAAACTATAAGAACTTACTTATTTTGATACTTCCAGCTCTCTGTCAGAAGTGACTGACATTAGGCAGTAAGTGACTGAAATTCAGTTAGTAGCACATGCACTACTATACCTACACCGTGAGTGTTGCCACAGGAGTCTTGTTTCCTTAGGAGATCATCTGAAAATGTTTTACTTATAATCAGTAGAGGCAATGGCAATGTAATGTCCTGCTAAGTATTGCATCTGTTTTATTGTGATGGTATAAATACCCCTGTTCATTATGGAAACTTTAAAAAATGTTATAGATGCAACCATTAAGTGACAAGGGTCAAGAACCTATAGCCTCTTATTGAGAATGATGACTTTCTTTTTGGCATTATCTGTTTATTGATAGCTGGTTTCAGACATCTATAAAGAAATGAGTAGTCTTTTATGATGCCTCCAGCTTTTATGAGAATGCATGCACAATTGGAGGGATAATAATTTATTATCACATATTGTGCTCACATACTTATACCAGTATTTTTATAAACTGGGCTTATTAAGAGAGAATTGAAGAAGAAAAATGATTGGAATAATAAAGCACGTTAAACATACAGAAAAGTATCACATATTATATCACAAAATTTTCTAAAAGTTATCATCACCTACCTCCACCCTTGGAGTCACAGAACCGATCATTTTCAAGGTTTTCTACATATATTCACTTAGGTTGAGTGTTCACAAACTATTACAAGTGAGAGCCCAACAGAGTAATATGAAACTTGAACAGCAGTAAATTTTTTCCAAGAGTTACAGCAAAATGGAAGTATAGTTGTTTTGCATATTACAAAACACACAAAAGCCCTGAATTATGCTTTTCTCCAAGCTTCCCATGCTCGGAGGTTACTGACTCTCTTTGAGACCTTTCAACCTCAGCTAGTGTCATTTATAACATTTCATAACACCAAAGGCCAAAAATTTTGTAACCAGCTGGAAGCAGCAATACCCTAACATAAACAGAATGGAAAGGATTTTTTTTTCTGTTTGTTTCCATTCCTTCCCACAAGACTTCTGTCTAAAACAGTCAATTTTAAATTCTCTTACCTTCAGTTTCATGGTTTCTTCTATGCTGTCCTTTATGTCTGAAAGAAATCACTGTGTATCACTGAAACATTTCTTTAAAACAAACTTTTATGCCTTTCTGCAGAAATCCATGTTATAATTGAATTGAGATAAGATGTACACCAATTTTAAACTTGGTTTTTAAACTGGACAGGTGGGAAATTCTCTGTTTGGACTGCATTATCTGTCTAATTGAACTGCTTTCTGAGCAACGCGGATTGTGATGAAAGGTGCCCTCTAGCAAGATGGCATTTCTAATTGACTCATCTGAACTGCAGCATTATTGCTGTCTTACACTTGATTGGGTCATGGTGAGTACATCATGATGCTTATGATCTTTAGGGAGGGTGGACCACCCTCCTAAATTTAGGATGTTATGAATTATGGGCTACAAGTGTCATTTACATACAACCAACCAACTGAATTTCTTCCTGACATGGTCCGTTACTACCAAGATGTTAGAGATGCTGTTTTAAGTCACATGTGCAAACTGCCTGGAGACTATAATCAGGTTGAATAATCAGGTGGCATGGCAAAACTGGACTGTGGTATGGTGCATTGAGTCCACTGTCTTTGTATTCAACTCTATTTTTTTTTTTACTTACTAAGGAAATAAAATCTCCTTTCTCCTTACTTCCATTTAAATTCAGTTCATCTAGAAAAGTGGGTATACAGTTGCACAAAACTCTTGTCAATTATGTGTAAGCATCAGATATAGGATAAAACCTTGTAACTAGGGGCTCTTTCAAGCATTATTACACTGCATCTGCTCTTATTTCAGAGCCTTGAACAAAGATAGAATGAAGTCTGTGTTGCTAATGGTTTGTTGGTTTGTGGCTCATTTGCTAGTTCTCCCTTTCCAAAATATTGCTTGCATATTTTGTAGTCCACGATTATGCAGAAACAAAACCACAGATGTTTATATTACTGAGGTTTCCCTCTTCTAACTGCATACTCTCTTAAGCATGTCCCATGAAAAATCCATGTCTTACCCTTCTTTTCAAGAAGGGGAAGGTGGAAGACCCGGGGAACTACAGACCAGTCAGCCTCACCTCTGTGCCTGGCAAAATCTTGGAACAGTTTCTCCTGGAAAACATGCTAAGGCACATGAAAAACAACGAGGTGGTCGGTGACAGCCAACATGGCTTCACTAAGGGGAAATCCTGCCTGACCAATTTGGTGGCCTTCTATGATGGAGCCACGGAACTGATGGACAGCGGCAGAGCAGTTGATGTCATCTACCTGGACTTGTGCAAAGCATTCGACACTGTCCCACATGACATCCTTGTCTCTAAATTGGAGAGACATCAATTTGATAGATGGACCACTCGGTGGATAAAAAACTGGCTCAATGGCCGCATGCAAAGAGTTGTGGTAAATGGCTTGATGTCCAGTTGGAAACCTGTAACGAGTGGTGTCCCTCAGGGATCGGTGTTGGGACCGGTCCTGTTCAACATCTTTGTCAGCGACATGGACAGTGGGATTGAGTGCGCCCTCAGCAAGTTTGCCGATGACACCAAGCTGTGTGGTTCGGTTGATACGCTGGAGGGAAGGGATGCCATCCAGAGGGACCTTGACACGCTTGTGAGGTGGGCCGATGCCAACCTTATGAAGTTTAACCAAGCCAAGTGCAAGGTCCTACACCTGGGTCGGGGCAACCCCAGGCACTGCTACAGGCTGGGCAGAGAAGAGATTCAGAGCAGCCCTGCAGAAAAGGACTTGGGGGTGTTGGTTGACGAGAAGCTTAACATGAGCCGGCAGTGTGCGCTGGCAGCCCAGAAAGCCAACCGTATCCTGGGCTGCATCAAAAGAAGCGTGACCAGCAGGTCGAAGGAGGTGATCCTGCCCCTCTACTCTGCTCTTGTGAGACCCCACTTGGAGTACTGCGTACAGTTCTGGTGTCCTCAACATAAAAAGGACATGGAGCTGTTGGAGCGAGTCCAGAGGAGGGCCACGAGGATGATAAGAGGGCTGGAGCACCTCCCATATGAAGACAGGCTGAGAAAGTTGGGGCTGTTCAGCCTGGAGAAGAGAAGGCTGCATGGTGACCTCATAGCAGCCTTCCAGTATCTGAAGGGGGTCTACAAGGATGCTGGGGAGGGACTCTTCCTTAGGGACTGTAGTGGTAGGACAAGGGGTAATGGGTTCAAACTTAAACAGAGGAAGTTTAGATTAGATATAAGGAAGAAGTTCTTTACAGTGAGGGTGGTGAAGCACTGGAATGGGTTGCCCAGGGAGGTTGTGGATGCTCCATCCCTGGCGGTGTTCAAGGCCAGGTTGGACAGAGCCTTGGACCACATGGTTTAGGGCAAGGTGTCCCTGCCCATGGCAGGGGGGTTGGAACTAGATGATCTTAAGGTCCTTTCCAACCCTTACGATTCTATGATTCTATGATTCTACCCATTCATTTCATAATCATGTTAGAGATCTTATGGAAGCAGCATTTTATGGTCTTTTTGTGATTCTCCTCGATCTTTTTGCCTTCCATTTTTCATTTCTTCCTTCATGTCTCCTTCTACCTCATTGACATATCAAACCGCTAGCAGCACTGTAAAGTCATCCATCCTCTTCTGTTGCTGTACTTCAGATTCATTATACAATCACTGGAGTGATTATCCAGTGGCCAAACCTTGGCTTGATGATCCTCACAGTGTCAAACTAGTCCCCAGTGGCACAGTCATACCAATGGTAGATACTTTACTTCGGAGCAAAAAAGTTTTGTTGTCATTCTCCAAAAATACAATATGAAGACATATGAAATTTGGTTTTGCATTCCATCTAATCAAAATATTTCTATAGGGCAAGGGTTTGGGGTAGGATAACTAACGGTGTCCAGTTCCTGAGGATGGAATTTACATGGTCTAACTGTAACAGACTAAATCCATAGCTGGCCTATACTAGTCATCCAGGCTTGTCACTGTAGAGAAAGTGGAACATCTAAAGGGTGCTGCGTGCCAGTTATCCTAAACAGCTATCTTAGAAGACAGGAGTCATCCATGTGAAAGATGATGCATGGCTGCCTATAAAGGAAAGTATCTTATAATTCTAGTTGCATCTGCAACTTTAAAACAATATTCTGCTTCAAGAACCAGTGGAGGAAAGGCTAATTATTCCAGATGTCTTCTGAGTCTCAGGAAAGAAAGTAAAGGGAAGGGATTTCAGGTTACAATGACAGCAAAAGGAAGCTTGCTTTATCAAATAATTTCAGAACTCATGGATCTCTTATTGAGTTAAGAAAACATATTTCATCACTGTCCAGAAACTGGCTACAGTGAGAATAATGATAGAGCAACTGCTATGCTGACAACAGGCTGCTGCATTATTCAAGGAGCTTGAGATAATAATGTGTGCATTTAATTGCACGTTTCTTGTCATTTCTTGTTTGCTAAGGACATAGACATATACTCTTAAAATTTATATAAATATTGTTGGTTTTCCCATTAAGTGCTCTTGCTCTCTTCAGTTTCAAAATAATCTTGAAATACATTTTTCTCTCTCTACCCTGAACAGCATAGCTGAAAGAAAGAGATGAAAACAAGTAGAAATAGGGAGTGAAAGGACAAGCTTGCTGTTCCTACAGCTACCCTCATCTGATGTTAAGATTGCAGGTTAGTAACATGCCACATTTTTTTTAATATTGTCCATGGTAATAATAAGAAAATATCTTTTTATAAGATATTATGAGTTCCAAGCCCCTGCCGTTTTTTCAGTCTGAACAATTTCTACCAAGTTACGTTATATCACGTCTTCACAATCATTCAAGATATAAAGCCACACATGTCCTTGCTTTAAGTGGAGCTATGTGCTCACATCAACATTCTCCACAACTGATCATAAACCTAACAATGCTAAGGCACTAGAAGACCATTATTTCTGCCTTTGCTCCTTTTTGGTAATATAACTCGAGCCTCTTTATCTTATTTCTCCAGGAACATCCTATCTCTGTAGTCCTAGACTGAAACCGTGGAGGTATACTTTGACACAATTCAATATTATTCTTCAAACTTTTAAAGCTGTACAGTTTTCTCACTTCAGTTTGAACCTCTTCAGAATTCTTCCATATGCAGACAGTAAGTACGCTGACGTAGCAGTAATAATCCTGTTGTTTCAAAATAATTATCATGTTGTTTCAAACTCTAGAGACATAAAACCAGAAGAAAGATTGAGTGAAATGGGAATAGAGACACTAAGGAACTTCAAAGTTGTATCATATTTAGTCAGACTTCAGATCAAATATAGTACATTATATGCAAAAGCGTAAAAGGGTGTTGTTCAACAGGTGTCTGGGAAGACTTTGAAGATCCATGATGTATCAGTTACTGTGAATCCCCACAAACAGTGTTAACCTCTTGGGAAAAAAGTGTAATCAAAGGTACTTGTGGTTTGCAGAGCTGAAAGCTACTTTTTTCAGATTAGATCTTGGTGGCTGATATGCAGAAATATGAACACATGCTATTTTGAGTGGAAAACAGAATGAAACATTTTGCCAGTATGTAGAAAATACACCTCATGTAGTTTTATGTATCTACAATACCTAAACTTGAGCTAGTAAGGGTAGACTTCCTACAAACTTAAAGAAAAGGAAAAGGCACTTTTAGGAATTTTTATGGACTGTAGTACGCAAAACGTCCACTCTAGAAAAGACTGTTCTTCTCTACTCTGTAAGAAGGCAGCCTAGATGACTAGATCATGTAGATCATAGAATAACAGAATCACAAAATCATGGAATCATAGAATGGTTTGCGTTGGAAGGGACCTTAAAGATCATGTAGTTCCAACCCCTCTGCTACAGGTAGGAACACCTTCCATTAGACCAGGTTGCTCAAAGCCCCATCCAACCTGGCCTTGAACACTTCCAGGGATGGGGCACCCACAGCTTCTCTGGGCAACCTGTGCCAGTGCTTCCTATAAGCATGTACACCATCAGGTTCCTTAGATGGTCTCAAACCTGACCTTCTACAGCAGGCAGTTCTTCATTCTGCCTTTGCCTTCTGCAATTTGCGTGGTGTGGCTGAAGCACTTGCCGGTGAAGACTGAGGAACTGTTCTGTAAAAGCCACAGACTATAATACTTCCCAATTCGTGCAGTCAGATAAAAAATGTGCATTATGGAATTTATTGAGTATTCAAGATCCACATCCAGAAAGTATTTTTAGGTGGCAAAACGTACTGTCTTCTTATCTGTTATGTGTGAAATGGTATTGAATGTACTAAGCTAGGCTCCCCTGGTTTTGGTCAGAAGGACGTACACTCCAATGAATGAACTATCTTGTACACTGAGGGGACATTTTGACAACTGAAGTGGAGGTATCTCATACCTGCACTGTTCAATAACATGATAGTCCTTTCTTTTTCTTTTCTTTTTTTTTTTTTTTTCCCTCCAGAAAGCTAAAGATTAGATTCTTATTAGACTTAAGAACATGAGAATCTCACTCCATCTAGTCTCTCACCACTGACTAGTGGTATAATAACTTTACATTAGCAAAAGGCAGGAACCAGCAATCCTACGAAATTATAGAAATCATGCTTGCAATGATTTCTGTTAAATGTAATGTCACCCATGCAAATATTCTTCTGGCCTGTAGCTGTGGAGACACTTTGTGACTTAAACAGCTGTAGTCAAGACAGGTGACTAAATTATTTGGTCTGAACTTCAGCAGTTTCAGACTTCAGAACTTCAGCTACAGTAGCAAAATGAAGGCACGTTTTTGGACTTCACCTTTATCTCCGATGGTGCTTGCAAGAACTCTATTTGCTTGCAAGAACTCTATTTTATTATGTCTTGTTCTAGGCTGATAAATATTGGATCTTCGTGTTGGACATCCAGATTCCTTTCTGCAAAGCTTGGTCCCCAAAAGACCCCACATAGTCTTTTGTACCAAACTAAAATGTAACATGCCAAAAGCTAACATTAACATAATACATGATACTGATACTTATAACCCACTTAACACTAACCATGCTAACATTGCAGGAAAGCAGTCTTTTTATTAAGAGTCATACAGAATCCCAGCCTTGCTATAGCATGGAGAAGTTAAGCCCAGGTATACTGAGGCTGTGCAGTCCCAAATGCTCTGAAGCTTTAACAGTTATTTTGTTTGTCCACTTATTTATCTCTGACACTCTTTTATTTTCAGTTTCTGTTGAAGAAATGTCCAGAGAAGACAATACATGCTTTGTAAGTGCCATTCCACAACTTAAATGCTAAATATGGAGTAGAATATGTTTCTACATCAGTTTTTACCAAGTTCTTTAACAATGATCACATTGTATTAAATAATGTAAACATGGACTCATGCTTGCATATCTAAGCTTATAGTTCAAATCAAAGAAAGAAAATTAATGATCATTAAATCACAATCAAACAATATCAAGCATCTATAAAAACAGACAAGACATGCATTCACCTATTCAGTTTCTAGTTGAGCTACTGCTTGAAAATGAAAAAAATTCTGGAACAAGTGAAATAGGTTTCTATTCTGTTTTTTAAAAATGTGGAAATATGTATATGCTTTGAGAGCATTTATCCTCTGTCATTCATGTGAATTCTTTCACCTCATTTCACTTGTTGTGGCCTTTACCTTCTGTATTATAACTATGAATAAATCAATTCCACATTCTCAAAGTACAGCAAAGCATTTCATAGAATCATAGAATAGTAAGGGTTGGAAAGGACCTTAAGATCATCTAGTTCCAACCCCCCTGCCATAGGCAGGGACACCTTGCCCTAAACCATGTGGTCCAAGGCTCTGTCCAGCCTGGCCTTGAACACCGCCAGGGATGGAGCATTCACAACTTCCTTGGGCAACCCATTCCAGTGCCTCACCACCCTCACTGTAAAGAACTTCTTCCTTATATCTAATCTAAACTTCCCCTGTTTAAGTTTGAACCCATTACCCCTTGTCCTACCACTACAGTCTCTAAGGAAGAGTCCCTCCCCAGCATCCTTGTAGGCCCCCTTCAGATACTGGAAGGCTGCTATGAGGTCTCCACGCAGCCTTCTCTTCTCCAGGCTGAACAGCCCCAGCTCTCTCAGCCTGTCTTCATACAGGAGGTGCTCCAGCCCTCTTATCATCCTTGTGGCCCTCCTCTGGACTCGCTCCAACAGCTCCATGTCTTTTTTATGTTGAGGACACCAGAACTGTACACAGTACTCCAAATGAGGTCTCACAAGAGCAGAGTAGAGGGGCAGGATCACCTCCTTCCACCTGCTGGTCACGCTTCTTTTGATGCAGCCCAGGATATGGTTGGCTTTCTGGGCTGCAAGTGCGCACTGCCAGCTCATGTTAAGCTTCCCGTCAACCAACACCCTCAAGTCCTTCTCTGTAGGGCTGCTCTGAATCCGTTCTCTGCCCAACCTGTAGCAGTGCCTGGGACTGCCCCGACCCAGGTGTAGGACCTTACACTTGGCTTGGTTAAACTTCATAAGGTTGTCATTGGCCCACCTCACAAGTATGTCAAGGTCCCTCTGGATGGCATCCCTTCCCTCCAGCGTATCAACCGAACCACACAGCTTGGTGTCATCGGCAAACTTGCTGAGGGCGCACTCAATCCCACTGTCCATGTCGCTGACAAAGATGTTGAACAGGACCGGTCCCAACACCGATCCCTGAGGGACACCACTCGTTACGGGTTTCCAACTGGACATCGAACCATTTACCACAACTCTTTGCATGCGGCCATCGAGCCAGTTCTTTATCCACCGTGTGGTCCATCTATCAAATTGATGTCTCTCCAATTTAGAGACAAGGATGTCATGCGGGACAGTGTCGAACGCTTTGCACAAGTCCAGGTAGATGACGTCAACTGCTCTGCCCCTGTCCATCAGTTCCGTGGCTCCATCATAGAAGGCCACCAGATTGGTCAGGCAGGATTTCCCCTTAGTGAAGCCATGTTGGCTGTCACCAACCACCTCGTTGTTTTTCATGTGCCTTAGCATGTTTTCCAGGAGAAACTGTTCCAAGATTTTGCCAGGCACAGAGGTGAGGCTGACTGGTCTGTAGTTTCCCGGGTCTTCCACCTTCCCCTTCTTGAAAATGGGGGTTATATTACCCTTCTTCCAGTCATCAGGAACTTCACCTGACTGCCACGATTTTTCAAATATGATGGACAGTGGTTTAGCAACTTCATTCGCCAGCTCCTTCAGGACCCGTGGATGGATTTCATCAGGTCCCATGGACTTGTGCACTTTCAGGTTCTTAAGATGGTCTCGAACCTGATCCTCTCCTACAGTGGGCCTAAGGTCTTCATTTTCACAGTCCCTGCATTTGCTTTCCAAGACTTTCGTGGTGTGGTCAGAGCATTTGCTAGTGAAGACTGAGGCAAAGACGTCATTAAGAACCTCAGCCTTCTCCAAATCCGTGGTAGCCAGTTCTCCTGATAGGTTCCGGAGAGGGCCCCCATTTGCTAGATCTTCTATGGCAATAGTGGTAATTATTTTGAGATTAATGTCAGTTAATAGCAAATGCCTCTCCAGAAGTAAAGAAATAGTTAGATATATGAAATAAAAACAAAATTTCCTCTCTATTTGAGCTTGATGATGCTCAGGTATTGTTAATATTGATGCATAAGCCATGTGTTCTAGTTCATCATACAAAAAGGAGATAGCTTCTAAACATTCTTGTAGTCATCCAACAGCAATTTAGAGAACTGCACACATTTTCACATTATATCAGCATTTGGGTATCTAAATTATGCCTTCAGTTTCCCAGATTTTCCTAGCTGAAGATGTGAATCTTGCTATTTGCCTTTCATTTTCATTGAATATCTTTGCACAGAAACAAGATCTGATTGCCAGTCAAGGTACATATAATAATATAATAATAATAATTTTCCTGCATAGGTCAACATTGTAAGTATTTATATGTCCAGTATCTGATGGTATACAATGCTCAAAGCGCTTAAGAGTCATTTTTATATTCTCTATCCTTTTACAGCTAGGTATATATAAGGACAGAGTATTCAAGCAGGCTGTCCAGCATGTCTGGGAAGCTCTGTCCTCAGTGGCAGTCTCCAGTATCATAAGCAGCAGCCTTCTCCTATTTTTCCATTTTCAGGGTTCATAAGTTTTTATCTATTATCAAATTAGAAATGCGTATCTATCTAACACTTAAATCATCATTTATAAGAGATATCAATACCAAATAAAAGATACAAACTTACAAAGATGCTACATCAGTCAAAAGCTAAAATTGTACTGAAAGCTCAAATTGTTGAAAAACGAAAATACAGAATCAAAATACAGCCTCACGAAATCAAACCACTGATGTAAAGTAATAAGTAACATTCATTTCTTATTTAGATTCAGGTTTACAGCAGATAGGGCTTCAAGTTTTGTTCTGTATCTAGGAAGATGAAAACTTTAAAAAATAAAAGTTGAATTATCATATGATTGAAGAGGCATCTAAAAAACCTCCCACAATAATTTTCTGTATTTGGTAAGACATAGAATCAAGTAATGAGATAGTACACTACAAAAATTTCAACTTCAGCTCTACTTAGCAGCAATTCATAACTGGAGAACAGTTAATTCTCAAAACCACAAACTGAGAACACAATGAATTCAGAGAAAAGCCATAAGTAAGCTCATACAGCAACTTCCATACATTTCAAGGAAGTAGGTAAACATGAGATTGCTTTGTAAAAGAGGATGCAGGAAAAGGGACAGCAAATTCTATGTGTGGGAAATGATTTATATTTTTATATAATTATATATATATAGTTGAAAACCTTGAAAAGTACAAATTTGTTCATACTAAAAAATTAAAGGATTTCAAAGCAAACAAGGTAAAGATGCCAGGAAAGGTAGCAGCACCAATAAAAAGGGCTAAAGGTGTTGAGGCAGTAGATGCTTTTTGTTGATGTAAGGAAAGATGACAAAAATAAAAGGACTATAATAGATAATTCTGTTTACTGACTTTTAAAGTCAGGAACTTGTTTTTAACCTCCGTGCTTGCAATGAACGTAGTAATTCTTTGTTCTGTAGAAGATTTGTTATAAAACAGCATGGAAGCAGAGCATCAAGCCAGAATGTCAGAAAAATATGCTGTTTGTAAAGGTCAAAACATTTGAATTAACAAGATAAAACTATGTTTAAGTATTTAAATATTAACTTCATTTACAGAAATTTATATTGATTTCTATCTGTGAAAGGAAAAAAACCCACCATGAGTACTTTCTAGACTATAATGACATTAAAGCCAACACCATCATAATATAATGTCTGGTGTCTTTAAATCTTAAACATATACACTCATATATAACAAATCTAAACATATACATGCATACATAATTTCCTGGATAGACTATACTTTGGGAATTGGTTTCCATAAAGCTACCGCATGGCTGTTCAAAAAAATTCCATTCATGTGTCATCTTTTTTTCAGTAAAGAACAGTAGAGATTAATGTCCTAGTGTATGTAAAAGTCTACGTTTGTTATTTATTTTAATTGTATGTATTTGTGTTACAGACCCATAAAGGCTGTCGTTCTGGATCATGTGGTACATCTAGCCCAGCCTATTTGCCTTCAATAGCTGACAACAGATGTTGTTACATCTTGTAACAGATGTTGTATTTCCTGTACATTAAAGTATGAGTGGTGCTGAAGAAATCATCAAAACAGGAAAAAAAAGGTAGAACCTGCCATTCCCAAAGATAATTTCTTGAGATCCCTAGATCTGGATAATAGCAGGCACCCAGAAAACCTTTCAGTTTTCTGGTGTGGATCTCTGCAACACACTCTGTAGCTCAGTTCTGGCCTGACATTCTCATTTTGCTTTCCTATCTGGTCACCTCTGCTGTTTTAGTTATGTTAAGCCATAGTGTGGGTTTTTTTATGGAATCATGCTATCTCATTGTTTTATCACATTCTAACCAGAATCAAGCATTTACAAGTTTAATGAAACTCACTGGAAAATCCAGTTTAATTATTTTATTGACCTTCTGCTGAGGTCAACCTGGGCTGGTTTTTTGGCACTTGGGTTTTTTTGTTGGGCTTTATTTTTGCTTTCATATGTATAAAGACAAATAATTAAATGTTGCTTAAAAAAAATAATCTGTAATTAAGTGGGAAATTTCTAGAAGACAGATTTCAACAGAGTTTTCCAAAGAGCTGTCTCCTCATTCCTCCTCTCCCCCCAAATCAGCATATTGGAAGTATGCATTTGTTCTGTAGTAATGAGAATTTAATTTACAGTTTCTTCAATCCTTATTTGGAGAAATCCATATGAAGAGGGGAAACTATTTTTGGTTTAGGAACATATGGAAAGAAATGGGAGAACTCACATCTCACATTAACCACAATCTTCTAAATCAGAATAAAGACAAAGATATTAAAGATGAACTAACTGAACATCTTTGTATCTCTTTTGAAAGTATAGTAAAATATCATCACTCCCACTCTTTTCTCTAGTTCTCCTTATTACTGTGATTAGATCTACAATATACTTATTCTCTTCTGTTGTCTATGAAAGTTGATTCCTCAGTTTGATACAGCATAAGGGCTTGGGTTGTAATTCACTTTATACTGTCAATATCAGTCGGACTGCAACCTTTTCTATTCAGCAACGAGTTTGTTTTCATCGCAGTCTTGCAGTTGTTGGATGAAGTTGCTAGCTACCATAAGGTTTCAAAAGTCTACTGAATTTATGCTATTGATAAATCTGTCCCACAGTTACTGGCCAGAAAAAGCTATTGAGAAGAGTCAGTGTTATACTAAATAGCATACTGCAACTTTTTTTTAGTCAAGCAGTATCTTAAAATATATCAGATTACAAATTGAAAAAAATCTATCATTTTTACATATTGTATAAACTCATTATTTCATATTGCTTATGCTTCTTGTTCACAAGACACTGAGCCAGACATTCTCAGTTCAGAGCTACTAAAAAATTCTTCCTCATTGTGATAAAACATAAACTTCTTGAAGCTGCCACAATGGCATAAGTACATTTCAAAACCCAAATATATCCAGTGCATCCTATACAAAATGCAAGAGTTTAAATTCAGATTATTTTTAAGCTGTTAATATCACTTTTCTGCTCACCAGATAGATAAACTTATTGGATGAAGTTGACTGGTGTAACTGACCAAAGCTGAAATAGTTTTGTAAAAATAAAAGGTATGAATATTTTTCTGTGCTGCATTCATCAGAGAAAAATGAGACAATCTCTAAAGAAATATTCAGCTTTCTAACTAAAATTATCACTGCAGATTTCTTGTCCTCAGTACCATATTTGGGGGGTTGGACTAGATGACCTTTGGAGGTCCCTTCCAACCCAAACTATTCTATGATTCTATGATTTATCAGTAGCATATGCATATGTGCATTGTGAAAATTAACTTGTATATTTTTCATTTTGACATTACATCAAGACATCATTTTCAGTCTCTGAGACTGAAAGACACAGTAAGATACGGTGATCATATCAGTGTGCAAATACAGATGTATGATAAATATTTTAAGTACATTTCCACACTTTGTAATAATGAAGTACAATGCCATGCTCAAAATCTTCTGCTCAGATTTCTGATTTATTCTTCTTTGGGCACATAGGGAGGCAATGAGTGTATTTACACCCCAGTGTGAGCAACCAGGAGCAGAGCATTTAGCATCTTGCAAGTTACCAGTGCTCAGTACTTCTGAAAAAACAAAACAAATAACGTGCTTTGTAAGTGTGTCCACAGGGTACTACGATGCAGCATGATGCTGCGATTCCTAAAGCAGCTGTTAGCAAGCTTAGTTTGTGTACCAGAAACAGTATTGCCATGTTCATTATGCTTGGGATAATTATAGGGCTGAAAACTCTTTTTTGAGGGAAAAACCTAGAAAGTGTGATGCAGATGGAAAGAAAGAAGATAATGGCATAAAATAAAATGAGAAAATATTTTGAGGATAAAGTATATATTTGAGACTTTTCTTGAAAATGTTTTAATTGAAACACTTTTCTCTTACAAGGTGGAGCAAGATTTGCTCATTTTGATTTTTCTGTTTGGTTGGGGTTTTTTTTGTGTTTTGGGGTTTTTTTTAATCAGGCCAGGATATTTTTTTGACATTTAGCATTTGATCAGAGCTGAAAATATAGAATATAATACTGTTTGCTCATGCAGGGAAATAGTGCAGCTGAGGTCAAAAATAGCTTTACCATTGCTCCAAAAGGAACATGACTAAGCTTAATTAATGTGTAATTCAACAAAACATTTTTTTTTAGGTATATCTAATAGTCGTAACCGTTATGTGTCTTAATGACTACAATAATTTCTTAGAGAAGAATGAGATATTTTTATTTCTTTCTCTTCATAAAAATTCTATTTTTACCTTTGCATTTGTCTTGTATTTGTTCCATTTAAATCATGCTAGGTTAAAGTATTTCAAATTATTTGGCACATCAGCCAAATTATTTAACACATTTTTAATTTTTAGTGTGTCATTCTGTAACAAAAAGAAAAATGACAGATTTCTTCACTAACATCTATAGGGTTTTTCATTTTAATAATTCTGAGTGATCATAGTCTACTTATTGAACTTAACACAATTGTCAGATTTTGTTTTCATTGTAAAAATGACCAAACTGAAACTGCAGCAGCTCATTCATTTTCAAAGCTGCTCGATCTTTCTTTTTACATGCACAAATGTATAATGCTGACAATTCATCATTATTGGCTTCAATTTTTAACTTGCCAATTCAGATTAACAGTTATAACACATTGTTATGCAATTCTCTGTTCATGTGCTTTCTTTCATTTAAGGAAATTCACTTGAAATATATGTAGTTACATTTTCCTAAATAAAAAGATAAAAATAGCACATGTAATTGGTTGCATAAAAGAACTTTCTAAGTGTCAATGAAGTTTTGTCTTCTTCCACTAAAACTGTCTTTGAAGACATGCATAACATATTAAAACGCAAAATTTTAAGCCTATATTAAAAAGATATTATTTGCCACAGAATTTGAAGGAGTCTCTTAAAGCAAAACAGTTAACAGTATGTTTGAATAAACAAATTATTTTTTTTAATTAAGTCCTACTATAGTATTTAATTAAAAGATATCTGCCCTCTGAATATGGAAGTTCTGATTTCTGAATTTTTAATTTTCAAATAATATTTGTTGGATCCTTCAAAACAGCATTTGTTCGTGACATTATTATATCTCTATTTTCATTCACTCGGTCCATTCATATGTACATTTGCTCCTATACTTTGCTATTTTCAGATAAATCTATGAGATTAAAAAGTGTGGATTTATTCTGTTCTGAAAACCCAACAAGATCCAGATTTATTTTTTTTTATTTGCTCTGCTAATAAACACCGTGTGTAAAGGGCATGAAAGTGACTTGTAGTATCTATCTGAAAGCTCACAGAACGTGACATTTGTTTTGCTGTAGTTCAGTATTTTAAGTCCCATGTTACAATTCGGCACAGCTCTTGAACACACGTACTATATTCAGTTAAGATGAATCTCTGTTCATGAAAAGATCTGGACTAGCTTTGCAGTAGCTGACTACAGCTGTACTGCAAACATAACTGTAACTGAGATACAACGGTGATGTGCACAACTGGACAAAGGTTTGCTGTCAAAAAGGTGATAGAATTTGCCTAAATGTAATTGAAAACTACTACTACTTTATTTGCTTCTGATACATATGCATCTGCCTGCAGAAGCAGACTACGTGTCTAAAATATGTATTGCAAATGGTGGTCAAACTAACCAACCAAAGGTGCTAACACAGACCACTTTTTTCTCTTTTTTCCCCACTCTGCTACTGCAATGTTAGCTCTTGTCCAAGCCTCCACCTCTGGCAGACACAGAATTATCTTTTCTACTGAAGCAATATGAATCATAGAAAAGGAGACATGGAAAATGGCAAGTTGCATGTTGTCAGCACAGTGACAGCATCTAGTCCAGTATCTCACTTCTAAACCTCTTAGTGGTTTCCTTGCCACTTTGAGTAGGAGGAAAGAAGAGGAAGCAAGGAATAGTCATAGATTAAAGCAAAAATGTGCCTACTCTGCACTTACTGAGGGCTGTGGGCTACTCAAGAATACCTTCCAAGCAACTAAAGCATTCCTCAGGTTAGGTGAACTGACTGATACAGACAACTTCTTGTTACTAACATCTAATGAAAATCACCATTAGAATAAAACTATTTTTAGTTTAATGCCTGAAGCCATCTAATATGGGAATCTAACAGTTCAGAAGAACTTCCTCTTATGAAAGGTCCTATCATCCTTCTCTTCTAGAACGATTGTATTCAACCCAGCTTGCAAGTCATAAATTCTCACAAGTTGCTGACCTGACAAAGGATATTCATCAATGTGCCCACTGATGTCAGCAAGAAACATTAGCCTCACTGACACAAAGCTACTGATAAATCTAAAACCTTGGCCAAATATTCTACAGTAGACTAGGGCAAGCTGAATGCTTATGGCATCACTACTCATTTTTATTGGTGTATACATGCATCCACAAATAAGTGTATTTTAGTATAATATTTTAAGCACAGTCCCAGGGTAAAGTCACAGTGGTCTTCAATATATACGTATGAACAGCCATCCACTTGAATTTACTGAGTGACTTTTCTTACTAACAAGAGAGAGTGCTTTTTAAAGGCTTGCACACAGCTAACCTAAGTGATGTTGAAAGCAATGAAATTACTGTATTTTACTGTGATAAAGATGATTGAGCTAAATCTACCTTAAAAAGGGAGGCAATAAATACCTGAAGTTTGTTCCTACCTTGACCAACATCTTAAAATAAATTTAAATGAGAAGAAAATACAGATGTATATGTATTCTTTTAATCTATATGCTTCTCATGGTTCGTCACCTCAGAAGGCGGCTTTGGATGCATCCTCAGAAGCTGAGGATGGCATTGGAGAAAACAAGAAGGACCAAGAAGATTTGCAAGAGTGCAAAATAAAGGTAAGGGTAACAGCATGGAGAGCACACAGCTCACAACGGCTGGATGGCTTAACTCTCCCATGGGATGAGGTATCCTGGGTCTACCCAGCTCCACGTGCACCCCAAGGAAGGGTTATCAAAGAATGTCTTAGATGTGTAACAAAATCACTGCCTGTAGAGATGTGGATATTAAGTGGAAGTATAACACTTATTACTGCACATTGTCCATGAAGAGATGTTTCCCAAGTCATCTCAGTCCATTGTGCAGTCCAAATATTCAGGCTCTGGTTGGACAGCGGGGTTGTGTTTGGTCAACAAAGTTGCCAAATGCTTCAAAAAACTTTAGCAAAGGCTCCTCTGAGGCATTACTTTGGTCCTGGTGGCACGGTGATGCTTTACTCATTGCCTAATTTCAGGGTCAAAGACCACCAACAGAGCAGGGATCTCAGATGACCTGAAATACAAGCTAACATTAGTCCTGCAGATTCAGGGTATAGACAGAGGTGTAAAATTCTTAAATAGAAATATCAAGAGTTTATAGATATTATTCTGAAGAATATCTGTAATAGTATCTACAGTGTTATTTTAACATGGAAAAGGTCCCACTGTGCCTTGGTATTCAGCTATTGCTCTCATGTGAACATATAAAGTCTCAAATCCCATTTTTGCTTCACCACTCAATTTTCTCTTCATTACACAATAATTCCCTCTTCCATATTAATTCTCTCTCTCACTTACTCTATTAATCATCGTATTTCCAAATTCCTACAAGACATGTGTTGTTCCAGTCCTTCCATCTATCATTTTCAACCTTTTCCACTCCTTCACTGTTCATCTTTCTTCTCTGACTAATCCAGGAGATGGGGAGCTGTATGAAGCATTTGGGTTAACTAACCCCGGTACAGGAATCCCTAAAAGATAACCATGTCTCCATAACTGCATGTATTTCAGTAACTGTCCTTATACATCTGCAAAGTTATACCACATAATTATATGTGTTAATGCACCAGGATTCATTCCTATACAACAGTGGAAAAACTATTCCATGGAGTGTGGAAAGGTGATTTTGGGAAACGCACAACAGCAATTTTGCTTTATTTCTCCTGGTGTGTTCTTTTATTTAGACTCAATGAAGCACTGCAAGGCTTGAAACCATGCTCTTAGTCATTCTGAATGCTCACAAAGCAGGGAAAAAAAAAAAGCACGTGCTTTTTGCATGGATGCAAAGGCAAGAACGGAAGGTAGAAATTACATCTACAGTACCTAGAAAGGCTAAAGTATGGATGGATTTATTGGACATTTGTAAAAAGTGACAGAGCACAACTTCATCATGGAGAGACCCTGTCCCTATTGCTCTCAAGTTTTATTTTGCCCTTTTTTTCACAGCCTCTTCTTTATCATTTTCTTCTACCTTTCCAAATTTCTTCTTTTTAAAGACCACTCTTACACCTGCGATTTTTTTCTTTTTTTCACCACATATCCAGTTTGCTTAGAAGTAAATCCTGTGGTTTCTCCTGTTTTCCAGCTGTTCAGTGCTTTTCATGCCACTTCCCTCTAGACTGCATATTTAAGTGAGGACTGGGAACATACTTAGGAACTGAGAAAAGGAAAGGCAGTGAATGGCATGAAACATTAAGCAGTGCGAGAATTTCACCAGCCAAGAAAGTAAAATTGTGAGATGGAGGACAGAATAGTTGAAGATGAAGCAGCTTATCTTCAACCCTTCTCCCAGCAACAAGTTTGCTTCCTATAGCGAGTCACGCAGGAACATCTCTCCAAATTACTTAAGAATAACGCAATGTCCTAAGAAGGAGTATTTCCAGTTTCTTGTTAGCATTCTCCAGAAACTTAAGGCACACCTTGCAGCAAAACTTGGCTCCATAAAAATCACAGAAGCAGACACTTTGGGCCAGTTTGAGAAAGGGGAGGGGGGCAAGAGTCCTGCCTGTATCCAGCCACCCCAGCCTCTAACCATGCAAATCTTGAAACTCAGAGGAGGACAGAGGTAAGGGAAACACTGCTGCAAATTTAACGTTATCCAATTACAAACGTTACTTCTTTCCATTCTGTTTCAGCTGTTAAATTTTCACCTCTCTGCAGATATATACCCACAAATTACAGACTTCTATACCTCAAATGAAACTAACGTATAAAGGGGAACATTTTTACAAGTCAAATGAATAGGTAGAGTCTGTGCAAACACTGCTCTCCAGATAGGATAACACCATAAACACTGGGAAATAAAATTAATGGTTGAATGATAACAGTACTAAACTCCCAAGAATAAAAATCAGATATGGATGTTAACTGCCTGTGACTGAGGACTCCTATATGTTGCTATAACTCACCTCCCTGCAGAGTACATGCCTCTTTCTAAATAAAAATATTTGAAATGATGATTCATGTGTATTAGAGTATGACAAAATGAACAGGAATTAAAGGCTTGATTTAAAAAAAAACCAACAAACTGTGATTGGAAAGTATATTTTAATCATAAAAACAGAGCAGCCACTTTACACCATTTTTGTTTGCTGTTTTGTCAATTTTATTTAGTGTTCTTAAGACTGTAAGTGGAACAGTAAGAATTACCCCTGAAAAATCACTAAATCCCAAAATGTTTTACTTTAGACAAGTTCATTTTTTAATTTTAATTGGCTCATGTATTAGCAGCAATAGATAAATATAAAAAGGTACTTGGGGGATTTTTCATCCAGTTTTTTTCTTTCTCACTGACAACTAAATCTGTCACCTCTGCTACAGATAAACAGTTTGTAAAGCTTTGAGATAACACAAATTTTAAAAAAAGGCTAATTTTTAAAGTTGTGAGTACAATACCAAACTAGAACACCTTCTGTTGGTTGGTCATTACTCAGTGCAGTTTTATTTTTTAGAAACAAATGACTCTAAAATCACCAAAAAGAATGTAGTGAATTTTTTATTTTTTTTTTTTTTTAATAACCTTCAGTCTTTAGTTTAGGAACTGCAAATGGACAAGGAGCTGGCATCATTAGTGCACATCTTGTTAGATAATGATATTTGTTTAACGAACTTATAAAAGTTTTAGTTTTACTTTAGATATTATTTTTTCTTTTCTTTTTAGGGACAGCTTGCTAAATTAGCTATTTCCTAAGATTTCTTTGTAGCGTGCAATGCATAACATATATATTTCCTGTGATCATGAGTGATATATAAAGGATATAGATTTAGTCCATATTCTTTATATTGATTAAAACAGAGAAAACTGGCCTTAGTTAAGGCACAAGCCTTGGCTTTGAAAGAAATAACTTCTGTCGTGTCAGATTCTTAATCTGTTACATGGGAAGAGTAATTGCCATGTCACACTGTGTTGCAAAGGTAAATATTACGATAAATGTGATGTGCTCAGGTACTATAGTAAAGAAAAATAAGATGGGCAGCACTCCGTAAAGGACAAACAGATGAGTTAGGACATGTTAAAGGAGAGTGACCTTAAGGGCCTTCATTTCTGACTATTTTCTGCAAGATATTGAAGAGTATTTACTGTTTAACAGATTTCCCCTTTAACAGAATTCATAGTTGTCAGTTTTCCTTGTACAAAATCCATTCTCACTTAGAGGATTTTACTCCAAAGCTACATTCAAAGAAACTTAGCTGTAAGAGAATCCACTAGAGCTATGAAACACGAAATTTAGTGACATATGTGCTCATGGATGACATACGTGCCCAGGGGCTTTATGAATACCATTCCGCTGTTTTCAGTGGGCGCCAGATTAGATCCTCTGGACATAACCATTTGGATCAGTGGAAAAATACGTTTCATTTTCTTCAACCATTGCATGTTTCTTCTAGGTGTTGTGAGAGGAACTCAGACACGTAGGTCCTGAAAATTCAGTGTATCCCCTCTGCTGCAAATGAGTAAAGTCACTGAAAAAATAGTCTTGTATTCTTTCTTGCTTATGCTATGCTGGCTGGTTTCAGCCAGTGAACAGTTTGGTAGAATGTAACATCATTTCCCCCATCACTTCATTTACTCTAGATTCTGAGAAGACAAGTTACCTGCCTACCTTTGCGAAAGCAGTTTGGAATCTTTGAATGTAAGATAAAGATTGAAATCTTACCTGTTCAATCAGGACTATTGCTACCAACTTTTGTAAGGCCTGGAGTTCATCCAAAGCAGTAAGAACAAAAATATGCTTATATTTGTATCTTAATCATTACCTTTTGTTGGCCTTTTTGCCAAATGTTACAGGAGAACAGGCAAAAAAAAAAAAAAAAAAAAAAACAAAACAAAAAAACCCACGATAAAAAAGAAAAAATAAAGAATTGGGGGGTGAGGGGATGTAAGGTAAATAAGGTGAAGGAGTGGGAAAGGAGCATCAGCCGTGAGGGAGAACAACTTTAATATTACTAATACACAACAAAAAGACAACTACATTTTACATTACTGTGGCTTTAAAAAGCAACTATGGTTTTCAGTTGAAATGGTCCTTCATCAAATATAGTATAGTTAAACAATTTTTTGTGTATATCAATAAATATTTAAGAAAAAAACCCAAACTAACAGGTGTGGATGAAAAAACCTCAGACTCAACTTCAATTGCATTTGACATCACTTATAAATGCTAAAAAAACCCAAACAACCCTAAACTCTGGTTTATTAAGTTCTGAAGCCTCAAACACAGCAAAGGTACTTAAAAGATAATGTTGTAGCTTTAATGAAATGTAGTTATGAGCTTAGGAATGACTAGTGTCCCATTCCAAACAACTACGAAACATGACAAACTGAGAACAGGCATACTTTTTTCTGCTACACACTTAAGTTAGCTAGAATAATTGTTAAAACCAAACAGTCTGTTACCTGCAGAAATCATCAGAATGATACAACAGGAAACAAACAAAACTTCAAAGTGCACTGGAAGTGGCAAATTCAGACCATGTTTTTCCTGGTCTTTTTATTTGGAAGACAAAGTGATTTCTCCATTTATAATAACGTAAGGAACTGTGGAAATGTCGATCTATAAAACAATCACTGTTGTGCAAAATAAAAGGCACTTTCACCTTTTAAAACACAGAATTAAATTAAGTCTTTGTAAAATTAGCATCTGTGTCATGGAAAAGTATGCTGATCTCTAACTATCATTTTCTATCTGTTCCGAGTCCACAGAACTGTGACGAAAGCAACGATGACACAGGGCAACGGGAAAACCTAGTAATTACATATCTTCTATTTTTTTTTCGCACACGTCACTTACACCCTTTCCCACCCCTTCTCCACGCAGCTTTGCCACAAAGAGCATCCCACGGGTGCCGGCACTTCTGGCTCCAGTACAGCACTACGCTGCCCGGTTTCTGCTGCCCCCGGCCTCGGCTCCCGCCCGCCCGGGGCAGCTGCAGCTCATGGTGGCTCCAGGAAGACCGCAGCTGCTCGCAGAACTGTCGCTGCTCCCGGTGGCACCGCCCGGAGCCCAGCGCAGCCCCCGTAGCGGGGGGTCGTCCCACCCGTTAACCGCGAGTTACGGGTGGGACTCCCAGCTCAAGCTGCGACCTGGGATGCTGTTCCCCGCTCGCATCCCTGAGAGTGGGGTTTCCTTCCCCCCCGCTTTGAGCCAGGCGCAAGAGTTTCCTTCCCCTCGGACAAGTGCAGTCACACGCGGGACCACCGCTCGCTCCCGCGGCTCCGCGTGGGGCCAAGCGCAGTCCCCCTCCTCTTCCCCTCCGCGCTCAACTTCGCAGGGCGGCAGCGGGCGGGCCCTGCCTGTCCCATCCCGTCCCTACCCGCCCTCCGCGGCCAGGCCTCCCCCCCGGCCTCCCGCGAGCGCGGGGCCACCATGTGCATCCCCCACCCGCTCCTGCCCACCCCTCCCCTTCCCCACAGCCTGCGCAGGCAGGATGCGCGCGGCACCGCCAGTCCCCAGCGGGAGCCCTGCGCGCAGCGGTGCGGTACGGTACGGCGCCCGCGGCGCTCCCCCGCCGCGGCCCGGCCCCCAGCGGAACGGCGGAGACAAAGTTTGCGGCGGCGGTAGCGACGGTGCCCGGGCGGGCCAGGCCGTGCGGGCGGGCTCGGTGCATGCCTGGTGTATGTGTGTGGATGAATCGTGGCGGGCGGGGGCGGGGGGCCGCGGCCGGCGATTGGGCGGCGCGGCGCTCGGAAGCACTTTGTTTTCTATTCTAATGAGGGCGGAGCGGGGCTTGTGGATATTTACGTTGAGGCGGGAGCCGCCGCCCTTCATTCACCCACATGGTCCCCGAGCCCAGCCGCCGCCGGGACCTGCCTTCGCGCCACTTCCCTCCCCCTCCGCCCGCCTGCTCGCCGCCCCATCCGCCCTGCCGGGGAGCAGCGCGGCGCGGCTCGGCTCCCTTCGGCTGGGCTCACCCCGCGGCGCCGGGGGCGGCGGGCGGAGGGAAGATGGTGGCGGCGGCGGCCGCCGCTGGCTGGTGAGTGTCGCTGCCGCGCGCGCGTGTCGCTGACAGGAAACCTGTTGTGAGGCGGCGGCGGCGGGCGCGGGGAGTGAGCCTGGGGAGGCAGCGGCGGAGCGGATCAGGGGGTGCTGCCGGGCCGCTGTGAGTGGCCGGGGCGGCGGGAGGGGGTGTGGGTGGGCGGCGGAGGAGGGGGGGGGTAAGCGGGAGCAGGGCGCATGGCAGCGGCCGCCGCCGCGGCGGCGGCGCCTCCCGAGCTCGCACACGGGGCGGGAGGGGCCGGAATGAGGGAGATTTGAAAAAGCGTGCGCGCCGCTCGCTGCTGCAGTGAGTCCCGCCGCCCCCTTCCCGTCCCCCCCCCACGTCCCGCCGCGCTCTGGGACTGGTGCGGCCCATGGGGCCGGTGTGGGGAGCGGCCGGTGGCGGCAAGCCCCCCGGGGCGGGCAGGGCGGCGCGCGCGGCACAATGGCAGCGGCCCGGGGGTGGGAGCGGGCGGGTGCGGGGGAAGGCCCGTCCCGGAAAGTTTGCGGCGGGGCTGCGGGGGGGAGTTGGCGGCACCAGAACAAAGCCGCACGTGGGGCAGAGGCCGCGGCGGCGCGGGGGCTCCGCTCGCCGCCCACGCCCAGCTCCGGGAACGGCAGCGGCGGTAAAAGAAGCGGCGAGCGGAGAGGGAAAGGAGGAGGGGGTGGGGGGGCTCTCGGGGAGTTCCCGGCGGAGGCGCTTTGTGCTCCGCCGCCCCCCGGGGGAGGGGGCGCGGGGCCCCGGGGAGGGGGCAGCGCCGCGGGCTGCGAGCGCGTCCCGGGCCTCTCCGCATGGGCTTTTGTTCGCAGGAGGGGCGGGGGCGGCGGGCCCTCCTCTTCTCCCCTCCCTTACTGCCTTCCCCTCCGGGGCGCGGGCTCCTCGCCTCTGCCGTACGGGGGGCAGCGGGTGGGCCCCGCGCCGCCGCCGCTGCCGCCGTTCGGGAGCCGCGGGCTTCATTACGAAATCGGCGCGGCGGCAGCTGCGGGGCCTCGGCGGCGCCATGTTGCTGGGGAGGGGGGGGAGGAGGCGGGGGACATGGCGGCGGCTGCGTGCTGGGGCCGATTGTTCCCTGTTAGGCCCGGAGTCGCGTGTGGGCAGCGGCGGCCCGGGAAGCCGCTTCCCCTCCGCCCGCTGCGGCCCCTTCCCGGCCCGGGCGGCTCGCGGGAGCGGGCGGGCGCGGCCCTTACCCGTCCGCCCGTGCTCCGGGGCTCGGCGGGCCCGGCAGGGAGGTTGGGGGGGGAGTGTGGGGGGGCGTCACGCCGTAGCCGGGCTGTGACCTCCGCGCTGCTGGCGGCGGCGCCCCCTGGCGGGCGCTCGGCCGATCCCTGTGTTCTCGCCGGAGCACGTGCTGCGCGGTGAGGGGAGCGGGCCCGGCCCGGGCAAGGGCCTGCGGGTTCGGCGGCGGCCGTGTGAACCCCCCCCACACCCCACGGCCAGGCACGGCCTCTCTGGACCCCCCTGAGCGTCCTGGGCCCGGAGGCGGGAGTCCCGCAGGGAGGCGGAGAGGGATTTGGTTCTCGGCAAGCGGGGTGCCCGCGTGTGGGGTGTCGCATGGGGCGGCCTGAGCGGATACCGGAGCGTTTCGCGCCCTCGCCGGGGTGGAGTGGGGATGGGGAGCCGTGGCGCCCGGGAACTTGCTCGGTGACTTTGTTCTCTCCTCAGCAACAAAAAGCAGATAACTTGGTGGGTGTGTGTTTTCTCCTCTCCCCCCCCCCCCCCTTTTTTCCCCCCCTCCTCCCCAGTCTCGACACGTGCAGCAGGAAATAATGAAGATTTCTGTGGATGTTGCAGTAGTACATTTGTGGAGGAAGTTACTTCTACAGAAAATGGTAAATCTTTAATTCTTTTTATCATTTACTTTAAAAATGTCGGGGCAGAATCAGTGCTTTTGAGGCTGAGCCTAAGACTTTGGTGGGGAGCACTAAATTGCAAATAGTTCTTGGGGTGAGAGGCACGTGTAGCAGTCCACAATTTCACTCATTCAGTGGAGAATAGTGCAAGCTTCCTAAGCACTTGTTTGTCCAACTGATGTAGCTGGACCGTGATAAGAGTTTTTAAATTTTTTAAATTCGGTATGTGGGATTTTTTTAATTTCTTCGAGCAAAGCTCTTTTTTCAGTCTCACAAAAGTTACAGGGTTTTTTTGTGGTTCCAAAGTATTATGTTAAGCTTGTTTATAAGTATTAGGTAAGAGAGACTTTATGCCCGCATGATCCTTCAAGTCCATATTTCTGTGAAAGAAGGAATAAAATGTGATTTCAAATTTTGAACAGAGTGTTGTCCTGCTGTACTGAAGCTTGGGTCTGTATTAAGTAGCTGTAATTTGGTTGTGGTAGCATATTTTACAGCCGCCATTGGAACCTGTTTTTTGTTGCTAGATAGGCCAATTAAATACAATGGCAAAAATTGTATTTTGAGGCAGGGTGTCTGTGGCAGTAGCAGCAAATATTCTAATCTGCCAACAGAGCAAGTAATTAGAAAGCTTAAAAGAGCACCTGGCATGTCATAAAGTGCTTTATGGACTTTTGAAAGCTGGTGGTGTGATCTGTTCAGCGTAAATTTTAAATTCCAAATGACGTAAAATTGGGCATAAACTTTGTTTGTTGGTCTTATCCCTTTTTTTAATTGAGAAAAGGTGGTGGGAGTTCTCACCCTATTTCAGATTAGTCTTTGAAAACTAATAGTTATTTTTATCTCTACGAGTTGCGATGGCATTCTGAGAATGGTATGGGAGAAGCAGTTGAGTCATTTTCACAATTGGGCTCTTCCACTGTCAGTCAGCTTTGATTTTGATACTCCTAGTACACAGTGTGAGAGTCCTGGATTGGGCTTATGTGCTGCTGCGGCTTACTCTGAAGGAGGTCTTTAGCCCAGAAACAAAGTGTGAATATTTGTTCCAAAGCTTGGTGGTCAAAGGTGTGCAATTCAGAACCTGACCAAATACTCACTTTGTTCTTTTCTTTTCAGCAGGTACAAGGTAGACAACATACCTTGAATTACTAAAAACACTGGTTGCGTCAGAGTAATGTCAAAGTGCTTACAGTGCAGGTAGTGATGTATGGAACCTACTGCAGTGAAGGCACTTGTAGCATTATGTTGACAACTGCCTCAGGAGATCTTGCAGGACCTTCAGAGATCGGAAAGGTACGGTGTGGTGGTGTCAAGTGCTTTTTGTACTAAGGTGCATCTAGTGCAGATAGTGAAGTAGATTAGCATCTACTGCCCTAAGTGCTCCTTCTGGCATAAGAAGTTATGTCTTCATCCAGTCACTCAGGTTAAGACTGTAGATGTTCCTGTAGCTTTCTGCTTTGCAGTCTTCTGTTAGTTTTGCATAGTTGCACTACAAGAAGAGTGTAGTTGTGCAAATCTATGCAAAACTGATGGTGGCCTGTTATAACCTACATCAAGGAGTTTGAATGCTTTCTGCTGGTTATGGGATTTTTTGTGGCCTTCCTTATTGTAACAGCAGCCTAGTGAATGACAGCTCTTGTAGCACTAAAGTGCTTATAGTGCAGGTAGTGTTCACTAATCTACTGCATTATAAGCACTTAAAGTACTGCTAGCTGTAGAACTACATATTCAGCATGCCTTACAATTTATTTATTATTTAATTGAACACTGTTCTCTGGTTAGTTTTGCAGGTTTGCATCCAGCTGTATGATACTCTGCTGTGCAAATCCATGCAAAACTGACTGTGGCAGTGACAAGTCAGTCAGTGAGTGTGAAAAAAAATTGTACCCCTTTCTACACAGGTTGGGATCAGTTGCAATGCTGTGTGTGTCTGTGGTATTGCACTTGTCCCGGCCTGTTGAGGTTGGTGGGGATAGAGGCTGAAACACCTTCGGTAGCTTTAAGGAATTTCTCCTTCACTGATCCAGGAAATTTAAGATTATTAAGTTTCTTCTTGAAAAAAAATGTCATGTAATTTGCTGTGTAACCAGACTTTCATTCTCTGTATCTGGCTTCTTTGTATGTACTGGATTTGTTGCTGACAATATGTATTTACTGAAATCCTTGAGTGTGGATGTTTCTTTTATATTTTTTTTTTTAAGGCTGTCACTAGCTTTCTATTAAACTGAGGTGGATACTTGTTTGCAGTTTCTTCATGAGTTTGTTGGGAAGATGTAGATCTTGGGTATCAAAAAATCTGGATGAAAGTTCTGACTTACTCAGTGTAAGCGTGCTTCTCAAATTCAAGTTACAGGAAGGATTTAGCAGCTTTATTTTGTAATGCTTTTTATTATATCGAAACTCTATTCTAATTGGCAAATTTTTAGCCTTAACTCTTCCATCCAGAATTTGTCAAATTTAGCAGTAATAAATGACGTTACAGGCGGGGCCTTAATAATTCCTCAGCTATGGAATCTTTAATATACTAGCCAGGTGACCACTTCTTGTGGAGTGTCTGCATTCATGGCGAGTGTAACAGTGGTCAGCTTGTAACCTTTGGAGTGCATCACTTAGCGTGTGATGCATAGCAGTGAAATAAACTCTTAGTTACCTGAAGAGCTTAGGTGGGGGAAACTCGTAAGTAGAACTGCTTCAAAGAAGCTGAGGTAGGTTGGGGAAGATGTCACCAGCTCTGTAAGGGAGTGTCACTGTAAAATCTGCAAGTGGAGCATTCAACACATCTTGTGGCTCAAACATTAATGGTTTTATTTCCTAAAACAGGCTTCCATAGGACTGATGCTGTAAATTCAAAGTACTCAATTTGTCGCTTATAGCTACCAGGCTCTATATAGTACTCTAAAGTTCCTGCATGGTAGGAAAATTAAGACTGTTTGGGTCAATGGTGCCCTTGCTGTTCTTACTTCAAATTAAAACAATAAAAGCTAAATGGGTTGTTGTTCCTAGGAGTGTTGAAAACAGTTTTCCAGAGTCGGTGTATATCGCAGTGGTGCCTCAGAACATTACTCTCTGCTCTAGCAAGACGTTGAAAAATCTTAGATGGCTTTGGCATCTCTTAAGTTTCTTTTTTAAGTAGCCAAGCCAACTTAGGCTTTTCCTATGTGCTACTGAAGTTCTGCACCTTTTTCTATCCTTATTTCTTAAAAATGTATTCTTCAGATAGGCTTCTTATCCAAAATAGTCTTTTTCCCAAACTTAACATTTTCTTTCTAGTCTTGCTGATTAGAGGAAGCTTTTGTCAGTGAAGTCAGCAGGTGAAGATGCGTGTCTCATCCTGATTTCTATACAATAATTTTCTGTGGTAATCTGCTGGTGATGGCAGGTGTAACTCCTTTTTGAGTTTAAAAGCAATATTCTTAAAAGTTGAAATGCAGGAGCATTTTAATATGTGATCATGTTTGTATTGCCATGTAAGCACCACATTTTGAAATGCCTGAAGATGTGTATTACAGTTGGACGATGAACTTCGTTAAAGCTGAATGCTTGCAGAAGCAGTTTTTATGCCCGTGGAGCCTTAAGTTGTCCATCAGGTATGTTGGAGTGTACCTAGTTCTAATGCTTCTATGTGAAAACAAACTGATAGTGTTTCCATCATTTAATCTTTTAATTGCGTGGGTTCCAAAAAACATTTCTACATGGTGCAAGTCTGTGAAGAATAATTCCGTAACCGTCACAGCATATTAAAGATGTGGTAAGTGATGCTTCAGTCAAGGGGCTATTGCAGCAATGCCTGTGTAAACTAATATCAGTCGTCTTTGCATGTTTTCAATCAGGTTTTGGTTTATTAATTATATAACTTATCAGAAGTTTCAAGTTAAGCATGCATGCTCTTTTTTGAAAATATCTAATACTTTTATATTCTGATACATTAGAATGAGTTGAAACAGTAGCTTTCTCATGGGTATGTAGCAAGTGAATATAGTCCTGCCATGTACATCAAGTTCCATCTGAGTTACTTTTTTTTTTTCTTTACAGTCACTTGAGCATGTTTCGTAAGAAATGATTGTTAATCCTGCATATGTTAGTTTCGGCATAGCTGAGACATTGAACTCTAGTTGACAGAAGACAATAGGGAGAGAAGTAATGCTGCGAATTTTGGCTGGTTTTACTGAAATAAGCTGAGCCTTGTCGCTGATGTTTCTGTAGAAGGTTCACTGGAGTGGTTAGGTAGCTAAAACAAGTTGACAGTTTAAAAATTCTGCAGAAATACCAAGAAGCACTTTCTGCAGATGTGTTCAGCTGAGTCTATTAAGACATTGTCATGTGGATGAGAAGCTTATTTCTTTCTACTGGCTCTGATACAGGTAATATTTTTTTTCAGGTGAACTGATATGAATTATTCTGAGCCATATGAACTTCTGCGAGCTTAGTGCTAGTGAAGATAAGCTTGCACATATTTTTAGGAATTGCTGAAAATTAAGGTGGTTTTTTGGTTTGGTGTTTTTTTTTTTTTTTTTTTAATTTTACTGTCTGTTATGCAGGAAGAGCATAATGTAGTCTGTCTTTCTAAATTAAAAGTTAGAAATTCCAAGCAGTATTAATACTTGTCTGAAGTTCTAGTATACACCGTTAGCCTTATAAGGAAAACCTTGTCTGTTAACCATAGAAAACTTCTCTGTATACTCTTAGTATCTGAAAGTGTGCTGGGAAATTAAGCAGTTGTTTTTCACTAATTTTGTCACTGGATAATAGTGAAAGACCAGTTCTTTAGAATTGACTTTCTTGTCTTGACTTGAGAATAGCAAATCAGCTAGTGAGATGACTGTCAGGAGCAGACATTTTGAGTAATAGCTGGTTTATAGTCATTAAATGAACATAGGACTAGAAAGGGACATGCCCTGCTGTGGAAGCAGAGAGTTGTGTATCTCCTGCATAGCTGACATACTATCATGAGAAAATGAATACAACACTCAATGTTCTGCTTTTCACTAATTCTCATCTTTTAAAATATATCACGTGTATTTGTGTAGTTCATAAGTGGTCTTCTCTGTAAAGCCTTATGAAGACCCGCAGCTTTCTTCACATGTGGGACTTGGCTTACAGGGTTTGTTTCCGCACTGCCTTTCTTTTCCTTACTGGTCTTTTCCCCCTCACTAGACTAGAACTCATTCCCTGAAGCCTCCTTTCTAAGTGTTTGGGTTTAGTAGCTTCAGATGAATAGGCAAATAGCATTCAGTATATAAAACACAGAAATGTCATGGATACAGGAGATAAAGCAACTGGATCATAAAGCAGTGGTCTGCTTCATGTTGAGACTCTTCATCATAGCCTTGCTATGAAATCTACAGATTTGTTCTCAAGAGTATAAACTTCTAGTCATTTGCTTTCCTGTTCACCTTTTTGGATGATGCCTAAATTTAGAGAAGATACTGGGGGAAGACGAAAGTGTGGCATTAGGATTCTTCTCTACTCCATTTACTATATACTATTCCTGATGGATTATCTGCTGTGCTTGTGTCTTTTACATCTGTGTAGTGGTGTTAACAAGCATCTGTCTTCCTTCAGTTGATGTGGTCAGCAGGAGAAAAGTTGAGACTGGTACCTATTAACACGGTGTATGAGAATTGTCATTCTGGAATCCAGTAACCTAGGCATGTGTTCCCACCCTAGCATTGTTGCATGCTAGTGATTCTGAAACTTCCCATTTTGGAAGATAGTTTGAAACATGGCAAACAAAAAATGTTGCATGCATTGAGTGTACTTAAGTTTTTAACAGGATTTAATGCAAAGCTGTTAATTGCCATAGCCAGTAGGATTCCTGGCTGGAGGGGAACTGGCTAGTGGCCCCGTGAGTAAGACTGAGAGTTGTAAAATTGATCTCTCAGTTATTCTGGATTTTCCACCTTCTAAGAAGAAAGAAAAAAAAAAATACCAATGCAGTATTTCATTTTTACTGTTAAATAAAAACTTTTGCCTAGTTTCACATTTAATAGGTGAACAATTCTGTGACTTCAGTCTCATTTTGGGCTCACCTGTTGTTTTTGGGGTGGGAGTGTGTGGGTTTTTTTCTTGGTTTTGTTTGTTTCTTGGGGTGGGGTGTTGAGCATTTCATTATGTTTTCCTCACTAGGGTGACATGACACATGAATAATTCAAGTCTTAGTGTCCAGAAACAGAATGCTTGATTATAAGCTAACTTTGGGCTACTCGAGAACTTGGTCAAGTTCTTTGAGTGGGTAGTGAACTGTACAGACAAAGCTGTAAGTGCAAATAGCTGTAATTTGGGTAGCCTCAGATGCCGTTTTGTGACTTTAGCACTTACGTTCATCACTGGAAAGACTTGATTCCTTCAAGCATCACAAATTGTACCAGTTTTAGGCATTCACGGCAGCCAAAGGAAGCAATCTCCCTAGTTAGTTAAAAACACCCCAACATTAAAGTCTCTTACGTGTGGCCAGCATGCTTTGTGTGGAACAGGATTTTTACACAAGTTTGGTGAATAGAGCTGGCTGAGAGTATTTTACCTAAAAAAATGCTTATTTTGGTGATTGGTGTTCTGTGCATATCTGGGATTCAGACCTTGGTTCTGATTACTGTCAGCTGAGCTAGCTGGTTAGTACTAGCTATTAAATGTATAGTCTGAGCTCCTAATGGAGCAATGTTTCAGAAGGCAAAAAGTGTGTGACAAATGCGTGAATGCTCATGTTCCTATATTGTAGTCACTGGAAAATGTGTCTGCTCTCCCGCATTTGGTTGAAGAATTTTGGTTTTTTGGGGAATCTGACCTGCAGCTAAGTGGTGGCTGGTCATGTCCCACTTGCAGTAGAATTATGTGGATCTGTTTCCTGCTGGAAAAAGTGGGATATTCCCTGGAAGATGGGAGGCCATCAAGGATGCAGTTGAAGGTAGGGAAAACAAGAATGTGTAGGTAAAGAAAAAGAGTAGAAAGTTTGGTTAAGGTAGGAGACTAGCATAACTTCAGTTAATCTGTATTTTCTATGCCTTGTATACTGCTGTGACTGACAAGAATGTTAGAGCAACTCTCCTGCTGTGGGGCATGTCAGCAGTTTGGATAGAAATGGTCTGGATTTTAACAATGGATAAGGCGTCGTACAACAATAAGAAATCCTTTGGGTGACATGTTATAGAATCTTTAAAAGATTCCAGATACATCTTCCAAGTGTGTTTATGACAGTGCTTTTTCCTGCTATAGAACAAATTAACTAGTTCCTGCTTAATGTGTTTGATGCAGAAAGCAAGCTGCTTCTACTAGTTGTACTGGACTTGCACTTTTCTAATCACTTCTCTAGTTCTTTTAACTGTCCTCTGTGGAAATGTAAAATACGACAACTTAGGGAATACAGAGTCACTAGTTAGTTGTTCCGATATGTGTTATCTCTTTTCTTTTTCTCCCTCTTTCCCCACCATCCAGCCCCTCCACCCCACGCTACTTTGGCAAGGGCCTGTGTTGGGTGTGGGAAATCAACTTTAAATCTTAAATCTGTAAATCTGTAAAAATCTGAATATTGCTGTAGTATTTGGAAAGCTTATAAATACTTTGAAATAGAAGATCTTTGTGTTAAACCCTGTAAACCTCTGTGGGCTTAAGTGGGATTTTTTGGGGGGTGGTGTTTGTTTCTGGGGGGGATTTGGTTTTGTTTCTTTTGGTTTTTTACTTGTCATTTTCAAGACAAAATGTCTTGTGTGTCTTAGAGGCTTCTTTTAAGTATCTCAATTTCTACAGTCAGTTTCTACAAATTGGTATTGTGAGGTGGCTGATCAGATTTTTCTGATTCAGTAAAAACACTGAAACAAAAGGTTTCACAATGAAACAAGAATGGCTATGGCTTAGGGATAACTTTTAACTGTGTGAGAGAGTGTTGGTGTGTGTGATAAGCTCTGCTAATGAGATTTTACCTAAATTAAAACCCCCTTAATTCTCATCTAGGAAAAGCTTTTGAGAAGTGTGCTGATTGAACAGTAATTGATACTTAGATTTTATGATCAGAAGCTACTATATGTGGGATATAGCTGTGTGGTTGCATTATGTTAAATAGTTCTTGATATGATGTACTACGATGAGCAAGATACTACAGTTCTGGGATGTAGTTTCTTTCATTTGCATCACTATTACCAGATGAAGCATAAGTCATGAGTATGTTATCTGTGTGTCTATCAAAACAACTGTTCCACTGCAAGTCATGAATCTCTTTGAAATTACATTATGCTTATTCTCGAGGTCTGTTGCAGGAAATAGTGCCTTAGCGTTTTGTGTTAAGAAGTTCCCCCTTTCAGCCATCACATCAAAATTCTGTTAGCCCCTGTTGCAGTATGATACTGCACAGGGTGGTTAACTTTGAGCAGGTTGTGCCTTTTGAACTGCTCAGTTCATAATTTGGTTCCAGTGTGAAGGTCATACAGCTGGTTTTTTAACATTCTTCTGTACGTCACCAATACGTGTTGGTCCTTGTATTTGTCAGCATCTTCTAGTAGAGATTTAACTCTCATTTTGCAGTAACAGATAGCTAGGGTTTCTAAAAGCATTGGATTGGGTTTCTGTGGAGGTGAGTATGGTATATGAAGTATGGCGTATGAAGTATGAGTATGGTGTAAGAACTGGTTAGGTATTAGAAAGCCCAAGTATGCTTAGTGACATAACTCTAAGAATGAATGCAGAAAGTATATTGGAGTTGTCATGATTAACAAACATACCAGAGGTCCTTGGAGTATTTTTGACAGTTAGCCTGTAAGCTTCAAACACCTGACTTTGTGGCAAACTGGGACTTAGAGATGCTAAAAAATAAAATTGGCTCTTAAGTCTGCCTCTGTCTCTGTGCTTCAATATCTGGGTGCATGGGAAAGAAGTCAGGCAAGTAGCTCTTTCCAGTTCTCTCCATTCATGTGTTTCCATTTGCAGAAAGTCGGTGATCCCAGGTGAAATCAAATGGTTGAGTTATGAATAGATGCTAGTAGGCAGCATTTGAGAGGCTGCTTTAGCAGGGTAGTAAAAGCAGGTTTTGCTTGGGGAGACTGCGTGAGCGATCTGCAGTACGGGTTATCCATGGAGATCAGTGCAAACAAAAGTGAGCATGTTCTTTGTCTGGCTAGGTCTGAGTCAGCTCCTGTTTGAAGCTGTATTCTGAATTAGGATGTTCCTTTTTACCTTTATTTCCTAGCAACTCATATCTAAGGATTGTACCAATCACTTTGACAACAGATGTTCACTTGCTGGTATCTACTGTTCAAGTTATTTTTGTCTGTTTATAAGGTTTGTTTATTAAATTCAGCTAATAATGAAATGCCCAGTCAGGAAAATGCAGTTACATACATGGATTCAAATAGGTACTGCACTTGGAATTTGAAAGAAAGAAAAATAGTTATTCATGTATTTGTGTGACTAAAGTGTTTCTAAACATGAGGAGGTTGAGGTGGAGGTTAAAATTTGGGGCTAGAGTAGGGGCAAAAAAGGGGGAGAAAAGTAATGACTGGGAGAGAATTCTTTATGTTAGGCTAAAACTGCTTTCTCCAAGGAAGTATGAAGGTAGACCGTGCTTTTGGAGTGGTAAACACTGTTTTGCCACTCTGGGTTTCTAACAGTGCAACAGTTGTATGTATTACAAACCTAGTTTCATAAAAGAGTGAAATTAATTTTTGTGCCGTGTGTGTGTGTGTTTGGGGTTGTGTTCCCCCGCCCCACCCGCACTTTGTCCCCAGGGAAGTGAGAGAGGTGGGGAGAAAAAAAAAAAGCCTGCAGAGCTTTGTCTGCTGGACCAGTGGACTATCCTTAATTCTTACTGGTTGTATCCCAACATGGCTAGTGAGTGTGCCCAAGAGTATTGACTTTTCAAAGGTATCTCATTCTGCTCTGATATATATTATACATAGGGAAGCGTAGTAGTTTAGGGGGTGGGTGATTTTTTGGCACTTAGGGGAGGAAATGTGGGAGTGTCACAGTTCTGAACTATTCCATTAAGAGGGAAAGTGAAGAGTTCCTTTGCTTGTTACTACATGAGTTGGTTGTAGTTTCGTGTATACCAAGAGTTTTCATAGGTTACTACTTTAAGTTGGTGGTTTTCAGAATTTTTCTCAGAAAATACAAAATCTTGTCTTGATAATTTTTCACTGTGAGAATGAAGAGTAGTAGTTAAAAAGGAATCAAAGCCTTGAAGGATCCATTCAGCAGTATTTCATCAACTGAAGATGATGGTACTCCTATATTAACATTACTTTCTCCCCAAATCTTAAGGTTGTTTCCTGGCAGCATAGCCTAGTATATAAAAAAGTAAGCCTTCCTTCACCAGTAGGATGCTTCTCTGGGTTACTTTCATGTAGCAATTGTCAAAATAGCATGTCTGGACAGAATCTGGAATCTGAGCTCTACCCTTCGTCTACTGGTATAACTCCCACCCAAACTCAAACTGGTATCACTTCATGCTCTGAGATGTGAGTGGTTACCTTGGGAAATAGTTTGTGGGAGCTGTGAACAGCACTGTGTATACTGAGGCATTCAGTACAGACAGCTGGGTAAATGGTGTCCGTATCTCAGAACCACAGTCTGGTGTCTGCAATCTTGCAAATTATTTATATGTGTACTTCCACTAGTTCCACTTGGTAAGTGCTTCTCTAGTGTTAAATTAGAGTTTGGTCTAAAATGTGTATTGATTTGTAGGCCTGTTCCCCTTTGGGGATAGCAAAGCTATATATGTTGGGTATCACCTACTTCTAGAAAACTGCAGATTTCTAGGACATTTAAATTAGGTTACATTCCACCTTAGATTCTTTCACAAGAAGTATGGAAAGCCAACAAGAATGTAAGTATATTCTTAGACGCACTGCAGAAACAAAAGAACTGTCTAGTATTCAAGAAAAACCCTTGAAACATGGACTGTATTTCAGAGTACTGCTCGTGATAAACTGAATCTTCTCTGTACAGCCTGAAGGAGCTTGGAAAGTCTGCCCCTTCTCTCTCCTTTATAGAAGTTAACTGCAAGGGAACCTTTGCCAAAGAACCTAAACAACAAATTGGTAAAAAGGCTCTTCACTTATGATCTTCTACAAAGTTCTAATAAGGCACAGTGGAACAAAACCTAGATCAGACTTGTATAAAAATGTGCATCTGTATTTCTTCCCTGTCTGCTGATGGATTGGGAGAGAAGTAAATAACTGGGAGGGAGACACTGTAGAAGGGCTACCAAAGTACTGTTAAGGTTATTTGAGTAGTCTCTTGGCTAGAGACTCCATGGTGGGAGTCTCCGGCCAAGGAGGGAGGTGGGAGGGGGCAGGGAGCAGGAGGAAGCAGGGGGGATAGTAGACATCCCTCCTTGGTAAAGACTAGATTTTGTTTGGTTATAGCAAATCACCTTAACATGCTGAAAGGAGAAAAGCCATAAAAGTTAAGTGAAATTAAGCTGGGAAAGTGAGAATTGTCATTCCTCAAGTTTGTGGGATTTTTTTGTGTCCCCTCTCCCTCCTATATTGGCAGCCACTGTTGTAACAGCTCTTGTTACAGCTTCTACCAGATGGTATTCCCAGAGCATGATTCTGTATTGGGACAAGGTGCTGCTGTGGCAGAAGCATTCCTTGGGATTAAGTGGTCCTTGCCATTGTGATGAGATGAGCGTTATAATGGGAAGTGTGACCTTTCTCTTTACCCAGATTGCCTTGAATTTCTTGTGGTTGTCTGGTTTTGGCTTGACATCCAAGTTCACTGGTATTCAGAGAAATGAAGGCAGCACTTTGTTATGCCAGGTCTTGAGCTGATGTGCAGTGTGCTCAAGATAGCAGAGTGCCACTTCTCTGTGTAAGACAGCAGCACCACCTTGTGTTTGACTGGCAAGGCATGGCATTTGTGGTGGTCTTTCATGTGGTAGCTGTAACCTGTAGAACTGGTGCATTAATCAGCAGTTGAATCATTTGAACAACCCATCAGAGCCACAGCTAGCTGTTTCACTTTCCTGTTTACTAGTCAGAGATACCTCTTTATTTACTCCCTGGGAACATCCTCACCTATTGGCTTTTTATGGCCCCCAACAAAATCAGAACTTCCCTGGTGTCTGGGTCTCTCATGCGCTCCCAATTTATAGTTGGGAAGTTTGTGCATACCTTATTCTGAGAATCTTGTAAGTGGCAAGAACTGATTGACCTGGTGGGTCTGTTTTGGTGTCAGGATTATGTTTGCCTTTTGCTAAAAGTTCTCAGACTCCTTTTCTTAAATTGTCCAACAAGTCTAAAAGTACAACGTTTGTACTAGTCTTCCTTGACTTCATATTTAAAAGGCCACTGTGATGCTAGTGTAAAAGGAGACTTTATGCCTAAAATACCAGAATACTAAGCATACTTCTTGGGCAAATGTGGAGGGAGTCTAAGGACCAGTACTTTTTTTGTATGCAAGTGCAATGGAATGTTGTAGCACTTAACAGTGTCTTAACAATAAAAGTGAATTACAGGGGAAGAAAAAGGAACTGGGAATGAATGTGTTAAGCAGGGGAGTGTTGGTAAAAAGAAGTACCTGTCACATTTCTTATTTTGGTGAACAACCTTTGGCAAAATATGCTTAAGGTCTCAGATTCCTTTTATTTTTATTTAATGAAACTCACTTCTAAGCTGATCAATCCTTCAGATGAAATATTTGATAGATAGCTTTTACATTACAGCTGCCAAATTGTCACATTCCAGTCATAGGTTGTCTGGTACTTTTAGCTGGTGGTTTTGTATTCATATGTAGAAATTGCACAACACTATGAGTAATGGGAGTCAAGGTTGTAGATTGGAATGTCCTTCATCCACTGTATGGAAGTGTGGACTATTTTACTTTTTTGGCAAAGGTATGTATCTCTTCTCCAAAGGTTGTGAATTTAGGATTCTAGGAATGAGGTTGAAGGGTGCATGTACAGAATCTTCTTTCTGACTCACTCCAGTGTTTGTGGGTTTTTGTTTTGTTTGTTTTTAAGATACTGGGAATCTCATTTTTAAAATCAAATAGAGTTTTGGAAGTTCACCTTCAATTAGCTTCAAGTGGACTTAGGCACTGCTAACATCTCATATTTTGGTTCTTATGCCACAAGCATACTTCTCCAGAGTCAGAATTTGTCATTGCAAGAAGTGCTAATGTTGTTCCCCGTACGTATAGTTATTGATCCCACTGTTCATGTGTAGATCAAAACCTTTTATAGCATTGTATTGGTCATAATTTTAATAACTACTGTGATTCCAGAGAACATTTTGGGAAGGCTTTGAGTAAAGCTACAGCTATTTGCAATTTCCCTGATTTTAAAACTTCTCTGATTTCCCCTGGCTTTTTTTCAGGGCTAGCCTTTCTCTGAGCATACAAGGTCAAAAACTAACTACACTCACAAATGACGTTACATCTTTGTCCTTGAGGGGGCTGAGAAATGTGATATAAACAGACCAGGAGCATTCCTACTTTTTCCAAACTTAAGGAAATGTCCTTTATTCATAGCTTCTTCTTGTTTCCCTAGTCTATAGTTTTTCTTTCTTAGAATATATATATGTGTGTCTGTATAGGTATGTACATTTATTGTGTGTGTAAATATATGTGTATGGGAATGCTGCTAATACACAAAAGTTAGTATATATTTATGTCCACACAGTGTAAGGCAAAGAACAGGATGGTTAGTAAAATGACTTCCTGTGTAATAACCTGCTACAAATCAGGAAACAGAGGAGCCACTGTAGTTTGACGAAACGTCAGCATTTCATGTGTATTTCCTCATTCTCATTGGTGGTGTCTAGGAAACGAAATTCGTCCAGGAAAACCTGTTTGGGAGAGGAAGCAACTGTTCTTTTCAGGAATGCATTTTCTGGTGACTGAGTTAGTTGTGGACAGTGCAGGTGCTGAACCCAGAAGGACACAAGGTTTTCTGCTCTTTTTGAGATTCTGAAATATTGGCAGGGTGAGCTGCTTTACCCTGCCTAGATTGCAAACACAGAAAGATACCCAGGTGTGTTGGGAGTGGTGAGGAGGTGCAACTGGACAAAATTGGGATGGAGAGGAGGGGGCAGAATCCATTAAGGAGTGCTTGAAGAAAATGTGACCAGTAATTCAAGAAGTTCTGCAGTCACAGATGGCTGGAAGGACATGGAGGAGAAATGTTATGTTCTTCCCTAGGGATCTGCTGTTACAGTTGGGATAGTGAGTGAGCAGAGTTATAGTGTGACCTTGCCACAGCCCTTATACGCTCATGAGGGAGTCTTGTTTCTCCATCAGGGAATTAGGTGGTCATACAATAGTAATAGATAGGATGGCTTACATACCTGAAGAAAGGTTTGTGACATGAAACTTCTCATAGTTGGTCTAATATTTCTTGCTGTAGAGTCTGCTGCCTGAGCTGCACTTAAAGTAATTTTCTTAGATGCTTGAGCTATTACTTCATGGTACTGAGTGCAACATTGCGTTAAGACAAAGTAAAACTGATCTGGGTTTCTCTTTTTTTGGCTGTGTGGTTGATTTACCTAGTAGCTTGCTTCTGTCTGCAGTTAAGTTGTGTCATATCTGCTATATACCTCAAAACTGCAGTATTATAATATAAACTCAGCTTGTTCCAAGATGCTTTGCAAGCTGAAGTTTGCACTAGACACTTGTACACTGGTTAAAATACTCAAAAGCTTGCATTGTCCATGTGTTCCTTCATTTTTGTTGATTGAATTCAGGTGAAAATAGAGTAGTTCTGTTGGGAGGGACCTACAACAATCATCTAGTCCAACTTGCTGACCACTTCTAAAATTAAAGCATGTTATTAAGGGTATTGTCCAAATGCCTTTTAAATACTGACAAGCTTGGGGCATCAACCACCTCTCTAGAAAGCCTCTTCCAGTGTCTGACCACTCTCTTGGTAAAGAAATGCTTCATGATGTCCAGTCTAAACCTCCCCTGGTGCAGCTTTGAACCATTACCATGCATCCTGTCACTGGATCTCGGGGAGAGGAGCTCAGCATCTCCCTCTCCACTTCCACCCCTCAGGAAGCTGTAGAGAACAGTGAGGTCACCCCTCAGCCTCCTTCTCTCCAAACTAGACAAGCCTGTGAGGTCCTCAGCTGCTCCTCACAGCACATGCTTTCCAGCCCTTCCACCAGCTTTATTTCCCTACTGTAGATGCACTTAAGAACCTTCACATCCTTAAATTGTGGGGTCCAGTGTCAGTGCACACTATACTACAGGCGAGGCAGCACCAATGCTGAACACAGTGGTATAATCACCTCTTTTGACTGGCTGGTTATTCTGTGTTTGATGGACCCCAGGATGCAGTTTGCCCTCTTGACGGACAGGTCACACTGCTGACTCCCATTGAGTCTGCTGCTGACCAGCACTCCAGATCTCTTTCTGCAGGGCTGCTCGTCAGTCACTCCTCTCTATTACGGATGCAGAGTCTGGTATTTGGGCTTGTTATATTTCATGCCATTGATGATTACCTAATGCTCCAGTCTATCTAGATCCCCCTGCAAGGCATCATATCCCTCAAGAGAATCGACAATACCTCCCAGTTTGGTATCACCAGCAAACCTGCTAATGATGTGTTCAACTCCACAGAATGGCAGACCTTAGAACAACTGAGACATTTTACAGCCTCAACTGAGTTGGTGCAGCTCAATGACAGACAGGCATGGTCAAAGTAGGTGCTGGTAGGAAATAAAATAGGGAGAAGGAATATGTATCTAGATTTGAAGATGGAAGCTCAAGATAAACATGAAAAATCAAGAAAAAATGTTAGCAAATATGTCAAAGTGTACTTTGAGCAAAACATGTAGGGTTTTTACCTGTATGCTCTGAACTGATCTTTTCCATTTTGCTGATTACTTTATTAATAACTTCCATTAAATATTTGAAAATTATGGCTATAATTGCGTTGATAAATGTGTAAAAGTCTTTGTAAAAGGCTTGTATAAACTTGTTTTTTATGAACTGGTGCACAAGGAACTGTATCTGCTGTATACCTCTATCAGTAACTGTCAATTGAGTGTCTAACTGAAGGGAGAAGTGGAAGAGCTTCTAGGGTGTTAAGTTCATGTCATGCCTTTAGAGGTAGCAATATGATCGTTTGAGATAAATATGCTTGTTTTATAAAATACAAAGTTTCCAGAATTTTAATAGGATAAATATGATAATATCATATCTTAAGTAATTAAGGAAACTCAGTGGTGACAGAACTTACTTTGCACATTGTGTTTTGTATAAACTACTCTGGAATAGACGTTAGGTAGCTGTTGCCATGTTTGAACAGTTGGTGGCTCCAATGCTTTGCAGCTGTCACTGTACATAATGCCAAAACAAGTTAATTCAGTTCCAGCTGTATTGAATTAGTTCGAAATTTAAAAACAAAAATTAGAATCAGGAACTTTCTAAATGGCCAAACACTTCTGACTTGTGTTTTAAGCCACTATTTAAATACCCTTCATAGTTCTTAAATAAGTGTAAACTCCACTATTACTGTCTAGCTTAAGATAAAATATAAAGGGCTCCTTTGCAAAGTGCCAGTTTAGAATCGGTAGCAATATTCCTAAAACCAGCATAGCTGACAGCATTCCTGCTCGATGTTGCTGGATTATATAGGCAAGACAGATGACAGCTTTCCTGACCAAAATATCTCCTGATAGCAGCCTTCGAGTACCTGAAGGGGGCCTACAGGAAATCGGTGAGGGACTTTTTACAAGGGCATGTAGTGACAGGACAAGGGGGAATGGCTTTAAACTGAAAGAGGGTAGATACACATTACATATAAAGAAAAATTCTTCGCTGTGAGGGTTGTGAGGCATTGTACAGGTTGCCCCAAGAAGTTGTAGATGCCCATCCCTGGAAGTGTTCAAAGCCAGGTTGGACTGGCTTTGAGCAACCTGGTCTAGTGGAAGGTGTCCCTGCTTCTTGCAGGGGGTTTGGAACTAGATGGATCTGTAAGGTCACTTCCAACCCAAACCATTCTGTGATTTACTGGAGAACTGCCTTACCTTCTAAGCCTATATAATATTTCCAAGTATGTTCTTTGATAATTTTTTGCCTAGTTATTCCTAATATTATTTTAAGGTATTAAGTGTTCATAAATTCTGCTAAAACCGTGCAGCACTACGATAAAACTTACATGCTTGTATTGTCCTTACAATACTCGGGAACAGTTAGTGGATAACAAGCTAACCTCTCAAAGGATTTACATGCTGCAATGTCTAATTCTTGTTCCTGTAGTGGACTTCGAAGTCCCTCAAATGCAATATATAGTTTCTATGAAAATTATGTAATGCTATTGACAAAACAGGAAAAATGTGCAATTCAGAGATCCTCATCCAGGATATGCCTTGAGCTACGATTGGTCAGCTCATTAGCGGGGAGCAGTTTGGTTTCAGTTTGTAAAAGATTTTGTTCCGATGGAAGAACAAATGTAATTTCTTTTGGGTAGCACCTTTGTTTTTTTCATGAGGACCTGTGCCTAACTGTTTGCATTTACTAGCTTCATTTTTTCTGTTTAATACAAAGCGGGAAGTCAACTTCAGGTCCAGCTTCATAGGTAGTTCCAGGGCAGCGGAATTCATGAAACCTTATTGTGTGGTGATTGGCTTTGGTATCCAAAGTAATCCAATTTCCACTTGAATCTTTTTCTGTTACTGAGGCATTTCTGGTATCTCATTCCTATAACACCAGAGAAATACCCATTAACAAATTGTTATGGGCAGATAGGCATTAACATCATTACACAGTGTGATTTTTATTTTTGTTAAATGTAAGGTTGGAAACTGACTTTTTGCATTGTGAATTTCACTACCAAGTTCATAAGGGTTTTGTGTGCTGATAGAAATTGCATCTTGCTAAAAATACAGTAATCTATAAAAAGAGCATGTGATGTAGTTAGGGAGGAGGTTTAACAGCCTTTTGATAGGAAGTTATGGCTGTATTTTGTGTATTTATAATGCGAGAAGAAATCAGTGCTAGCACTTTAAATACTTGGTCAGCTGTAGAACGAGATTGGAGCCCAGGAGTCCTTCCTTCCAGTGCCCCACTTGGTAGGTTGAGGTTACTACAACTATACAGTGCACGTTGGGATAACCTCAGAGACTTTATTGCGTAGTCCTATCACTTTAAAAATACATCAATATTGTATATGTTCACCTGGGAAAGGTGTGGAAAATTTGAATATGTGTCAAGTAGTCAGTTACTTGTATCTTGCATGTGTGAATGGTATTAAAGAAAATTAGATTGTCTGAGTGTCTGCATTCACTTCCTTTGATACTCATTTACTTAAGATGTGACCAAATTACTGCTTTTGGTCTGAACTCAAGATTTGGTAGGCATTCTTTCACTTAGTTTTTCGATTCAGGTGGGGCCTAATGGTGAGGTAGGTCACCTGCTCAACACTGGCAGCATGTAGCTACTAATGATGTAAAATTAAGTGGCTGGGAGCAATTACTGAGTGATTACTTAAGCCCTTACCGACTTTTAGAAGTGCCTAGGTTTGCTCTGATTTTTTAATTACTAAAATCTGGATTTAGTGCCAGGGAAGCATGCACCTGTAACTGCCTGATTACATTGTATGGATTGGGAACTAGAACTCAGTGCAGGGAAGTTAGGGAGAAATAAAGAGTTGATCCAAAAGGGCAGAACTCAGCACAGAATTAAATTTGAGAGCTGTGGCAGGATCATTTTCAGTTCTGTTCTGTGGACAATAAACCACACATGGAAAAACATGAGAGCTGAAGGAAAACACCACCAACAATGGTTGTATCTCTCCGGGTAAAGTTTTTCTGTGACAACTGAAACAACACTGTGGGCAAACACAGTGTTTCCAAACTTTGCTGTTTGTGGAGGGCTGCAGGGACACAAAGGAAGAAAGAACGTAGACACCTTTTATTTCTGATTACCAATTTGTAAGACTGTATATGACTAGGAGAAGCGGTACACCGTTGTAAGATAGGGTCTGGTGCTCTGAAGGATGCTATAACCTGGGTTATTCTGTCTTACTGGAATGTTCAGAGAGCCATATTTTTTTCAGTTTTTAACTGTTCTAAGCAGAATGAATGTCACTCCAGCTTGTTACTTGTTACCTTGGAGCTTGTAGAGGTGAGACTCACACATAAAATTTCAAGGCAAAACTGAGACATTTCTGAGATTTACAGTTGTTCAGAACGTAGTGAATCAATACAGAATTATTTTTTTTGGTTGGGTTTTTTTTGGTGTGGGGGGTTTTTTGGGGGGGGTTTTGGGGGGGGGTTTTTTTGTTTTTTTGTTTTGTTTTTGTTTTTGTTTTTTTTTTTAGGGGGGAGGTAGGAGGGGCTTCATGTTTTTGGATGCTTTAGTGTGCCCCCACCTGCTTGGGGAAAAAAAAGACAGAAAGCTAAAATCTGGAACACTATAAATGCTTTGTTGGTCCATTTGCAGGAAGCTAAAGCATCAAGTACGTTCTGTTTAGGAGCAACTCATGTGGTTCATACCTCTCAGGAATAGCTTTTAATGTGTTTTACCCACCAACAAAAACTGAGAAGCTGGGCATCAACTACAGAGTTAGAGTCAATGCTTCCCAAGTTGCAAGGGCATGAGGAATAGTAAGAGAAGGTGAGTGAAACCATTTACAGTCAGAATGTCTATCCATGTACATATTGGCTTATCTGCTAACTTACTAAGATGGTGCCTGGCCATCTTGTTGGACAAGTAAGTTTCTGATTGCAGGGTCTCTTGGGGCATCATTTGTTCTGATGAAGTAAAAATGCTTTGAACATCAGATATAGTCTAAGGGAAATTAATTCACATCTTTAGGCACAATGAAACTTGTATTTGAGTTTGTAAAATGTGAACAACTGTCTCTTGGTGGCATATAAGGAAAAGAAGACGTACACCATCATGTATTCTGTGTTTAGAGATGATCAAAATTGTGCTGACCTTTTGTAGATTCTTCAAAGAATATTTAGCTATCTGCAGAAGTGTGGTGTTTTTCAATACTGATGATGCTAAACTGAAACTGATACTGAGTGTAGATTTCTTTTATATTAGGATCAGGTTGCAGAACTGTACTTCTTCCAATTACACAACAGATTCTTTCTCTGTTACATGCTAGTATTTTGTAGGAGTTGCTGCTTTGTTGCAGTCTCCTATGCTGGGCATTCCTTCTTAGATATTCCTTCTGCTAAAGTCTTAATTCTACAGGCCCAAGTTAACTACCCTGCAAGAAGACAAGTGATATTAATGAAAACAGGAGATTAAGGGTGTTCATCCATGAATATCTGAGGAAGTCTCCATGGAAACAGCGTACCTAGCAGCAAGGAGAAGTACTTTTCAAAGTAAATGGCTGACTGCTCAGCTACGCTTGAGCAGTAGCTGAGCAGTAGCTTGAGTAGTATTTATTAAATAAATAAAACCTTTATGAAAATATACATGCAATTATATTGTGGGTACAGTACACCAAAGTGAATGCTTGAACTTGGAATTGCTGTGAAGAACCTAAGCTCTTTCTGTGCAGGCAGGATGCAACACCTGTGTTGTAAAAACCTTTTCCCTGTCCCACTATAAGGGGAAGGCAGTAACGCAGAGCTGTGAGCAATGTACCTGGGGGGCTGGGGAGGGCACCCTTCCCCTGCATGGTGGGCTTCTCTTGCAGCTGAGGGAGCACCTGAGGAGTGGGAGCTGGTTGCAGTCACTCTTCTGCTCTGTGTTTTCTATGGTTGAGGGTGGCAGAGCATGGGTCGGTTGTTGGAGATGACCTGTGGGAGCAGTCACTGCCCACCATGAAGAGTGGGTACTGCTATCAGCTGCTGGCCTTGGCTGCCTGGGCACAAGCTGGCTCATGTTCAGTGGCTGTTAATCAGCACCCACAGGTCCTTATCTGCTGGGCAGCTTTCCAGCCACTCTTCCCCAGGCCTGGAGTATTGCATGGGGTTGTGGCCCAGGTGCAGGATCTGGCACTTTGCCTTGTTGAACCTCATACCATTGGCCACAGCCCATTGATCAAGCCTGTCCAGATCCCTCTGCAGAGTTTTCCTATCCTTCAGCAGATCAACACGCCCAGCCAACTTGGTGTGACCTGCAAATTTACTGAGGGTGCAGTCAATCCCCTCGTCGAGATCATCATTGAAGATACTAAACAACACTGGCCCTAACACCGAGCCCTAAGCAACACCACTAGTAACTGGAAAGACAAGCTGAGAGAGTTGGACTTGTTCAGCCTAGAGAAGGCTCCAGGGAGACCTTGTTGAAGTCTTCCAGTGCCTAAAGAGGGCCTACAGGAACTCTGGCTAGGGAATTTTTACAAGGGCATGTAGTGACAGGACTAGGGGGAATGGCTTTAGACTGACAGAGGGGAGATTTAGATTAGACATTAGGAAGAAATTCTTTACTAAGAGGGTGGTGAGGCACTGGCACAGGTTGCCCAGAGAAGCCGTGGCTGCCCCATCCCTGGCAGTGTTCAAGACCAGGTTGGATGGGGCTTTGAGGGACCTGGTCTAGTGGAAGGTGTCCCCACACATAGCAGGTAGGTTGGAAGCAGCAAGTGAAGTTTATACTGGATTATGCACTCGGGGGTGGGAGTATGCAATGCTGGAGGTGTATGGTACTCCTCTATGGACTGCAACTATTTCCCCAGCATTTCCTTTCTCATCTGTCCTTACCCGAATCTCAGCTGACAATTCTTTGTAATTGCAAGCATGAAAAAAAACACTGCTTTCTCAGTAAGATTTCATAAAGATTTAAGTTAAATTCAGATTTTTTTTTTAAGAGGGAAAAAATGTTCTTTAAGAATTTATCTCTAAGTCAGTTCAAACTTTTGTAATACTAGTATGAACTCTTTTTTAGTGCTACAGTTAATGGACCATTAGATGAGTTAAACTTAGAGTTGTGTGTGACTTTTTACTGACTTCACCATAAATTTGTGGTGTTTATGATAACAGAGTGTGGTAGTGTAATGATTCCAATGCTGTGTAGCTTTTAACCCTACTTTATTAGCTTAATTATCTCAACTTAAGAGGGCTGGTTTTTTTTAATTTACCTACCATAGTAACTGTGGAATAATAACTGAAGAAAAAGTTGGTGGGTTTTTTTCCTCTGTGCTTTTGCTGTAACTTCAAGGATCCCTGCTCTGGTTAAAGCTGTATAAAAAGCAAAAGAATAGTATCAGAACCAAGAGCCTACAGAGAGCTTGTGTTAGACCAGAAATAGATGGGTAGAATTTGCTACTGGCACATGATGTGAACATACTAGTCAACACAACAGTTCTTAATTAAAAACTTCCTTAACTGCTGTGGTACATATAAAAATAATAGTTAAAAGACTGACAGTAAAGAAAGCTTTAAAGAATTACTTAGAAAAATGCAGAAGCTTAATGGATGTTTGAACTGCTTTCAGATATATGAGACAAAATAGGAGATTGCATGAAAGTATTTGATGATTTCAGAAGTTGGGGATGGAGACAGGTGGCTGTAGTCCTCTGGGAGGGGAAAGTTACTCCCCTTCTCTGAGATGGGAACAGTAAAAGGATATGCAATCAAAGCCAAGGAACTTGTGTTTGACACAACAAAGAATGCAAGAAAAGTGGATGTGGTCAAAGCAACAAGTCAGGAAGGGTTATTTTTGTAGGAGCTCTCTGAAAGGTTACAAACAAGGAAGGTACAGCCATATAAGGTATTTTCAGTAGGCACAAGATGGCAGTCCAAAGTACAATGTCATCTATGTACATGAGCAGGAAACAGTGCTGGGTGCCAAAAATAATAGTTTCATTTTGGCTTAATGTGATTAGGAGGAATGTGTTTCAGGTAATACAGTGGTATTGTTTGTGATGATTAAGAAAACGAGGCAAAGGCAGACTTTGTGGAAGTGTTATTCTTCAGTCATCTTCTCCTGACGCTAGATATTCATGAATATTCATCAAGCGCACATGTTAAGGCTTTGGTCAAAAAAAGAGACAGGCCTGTAGCTGATGTTAATGTTGTCTCATAAAGTTCATATATATATGTGTGTATATATATATCTTTTCCTGTTAAAATGAGAGAAGTCCCTTTCTTCTGCATGTGATCGCAAATATGTCATAGCCTTTTCCAGAATATTTGATTTGTGAAACTTGTTAGCTAAAATATACATTTTAACACTAAAATCAGTAATGCTTCAAAGTATAAAACAAGAAAATTAAATTCAATATCATAATAAAGCCGAAGTTAATTATTTCCTTCATAGTCCCTATGCTAAAGTTATAAAAAATCCCCAAACTGACCCCCCCCAAAATCCCCCAACAAAAAACCAAAAACCTTTTCGACTAAACTAGAATCTTCCTCAGGTTGAAAGAGCTAGTTAAAACAGGTATATTCGATTTCTTACCAAAACGCTCCCTTTTCCCTTAGCCTGTAGAACAGGAGGGTAGAGGTTTCTCTGAATTGCTGCTAGTGGAAAATGGGAGGATTCAAATTAAAGCCATGGGGTTCTAGAGATTTCCCAACATCATCTTTGTCTGTTGGCAAACTTCTGTACAGTTGTGAGGTAAATGAGAAACCTACTTTTTATTGTTTTTGTGGTTTTTTTTTTTTTTTTTAAGTAGGAATACTTGCATGTATTTCTTAACCTGCAAGAGTTTTTCTCTGTCTCCTAATACTTCATTTTCGTATGTTTATTGTGAGTGCTGCATGTCTTGTACTAGGTGTTGAAGTTGAGGTTGGCCTTTCATGATTCCCAGAACTTCCTCTACCATCTTCAAGTTGCTGAATAAGATCCTGTGTGTGTTCTCTGGCTCCTGTATTTGGGTTGTTTTCCCCAGCGATGTTTTTCAATATTTAAAAGAAGGCATTCTGTTTAAGGCAGTGTTTTACTGACTGATGAGCAGTTTGCTGCCTACTACCAGCTTCCACACGAGGCATTGCCTTTTTTATTATTTCTATTTTTTAAATTAACCAAATCTTTTTATTTGCAAGTGGGACTCTGTTCTGTTTTCCCTTCTTTTTCTTCATGAGGTGCCTAATATGTCGTTTGCTTTAGCAAGAAGATTGTGACCTGTCATTTGTGTTCACTCTTTATGCATCAACAGTATAAGAACAGTAGAACAACTTCTATTAAAGGATATTTCCTATAATGTACGAACTTGCTGACAGAAGGACGTTGCCAAGTCCAGGAGCATTGATAATTCAAAAAAAGGAAATACTCGTCTTCTCTGCTTCTTAGGAACTGAGTAGACTGGGTAATGTTAATGTAATGCCATTCTTTTACTGCTTTGCTCAGCAGTGAAATGGTTGATCTCTAGTGCAAGTTTTAATAACTTAAGTGTCAATTTGTCACCTGTATTCAAATGGGTGCATAGGATAAATCACACTCAGAACTGTTTTCACAGTCTTGTGTTGAAATTGCTGCTGCAGATAAGAGATTTATTTTAAAGTGAAAGGTGCACAGAGCTGAATGACCACCAGCAGCTTCAAGACGGACTAAGAACAACTTCCAGCTCTAAGGGGTAAGGTGTGATACTTAAATTTGTGCATGCGGGCAGAGGGGGAGGATTCTTAACTCTGGCACCAAGCAAGCAGTGTAAAAGATAGCAGATGGGTCCTAGCTGCTGCCTGGCTGTTCTGACAGATGCCACTGGACTTTGGCTGGTAGGCATGAGAGGGTTTTGTCACTTTTGCCTAAGAAAACTGACTTTTGAAGATGTCTTGAAGGTAGCTGAATTCTTGGAGATTTTTGTCAGAAAAGCAGAAGTTTGGCGTTTGAAGCCAGACTAATTGTGTGTGTTACTGCCAGCTCGCAAGCCTATTGCAAACAGTTCTAAGAACACTACGAATTATTTTAAATCTCCTTTCTCGCGCTTTTTGGGGGGGTTACCGCTTACATACCAGCGCGTGCTGTCCTCTCCCTGCGGGTTTCCCCGCCCCGCACCGCCCCGGGTGTGCCCGCCCCCGGCGTGGAGCCACCGCGACATCGGCGGTGGGCAGCGCCCTACCGCTAGCGCCCCACGCCCATTCCCGGCCCCGGACCGGCCCTCCTCGTCCGAGAGGGCAGCGGGCGGGGACCGGACCGGGGGACGGTCCCAGCAAGGGGGCAGCGGACGGCGGCGGCTCGGCGGGCGGCTCTGCTGCGCTCTCTGTGGCGGACGGCGGGCGATGGGGGGAAGAGCCTCAGCCTCGGCGTGCTCAGCCTCTGCGTCCTCAGTCTCGGCGTCCTGCTCCTGGCCGCCGCCGCGCCGGAGGCCGCGGGGTCGCCGCCGAGCTGCGAGGCCGTCCGGAAAGTTTTCCAGCTGCGGCAGCTCGGCCCCCTCCGGGGCATCCCGGAGTCCCCGCGGGCAGGTAAGAGACAACTTGAGCGGGGCGGAGGGCGCAGGGAGCGGCGGGGCAGGGGATGCCCCGGCGGCAGCTCGGCTCTCCCGAGGATGCTCTGCCCGGGCGCGGGGCGGCGGGTCTGAACTTGGTACCACCGGCGGTGGTTAAAGGGTGGCGGCCGGGAGCGTCCGGGCAGACCGGCTCCGCAGCTACCTCGGGAGGCGCCTGGCTCCTTACTCAGGAGACAAAAGGCTGCGCTGGGGTGTGGGCTCTGCGAAACCTGGAGCAGCCGACACCTGCCTAAACTTCCCCCCGGTGCCTGGTTCCGTGCCATGCAGCTTCGGCCCAGTGCAAACCCTGAAGGAAGGGGAGAGCCGCTGGGATGCGCCTTGGGCTGGTGAAGTTACTCTTGTGTGAAATGAGAATGATTTACACCGCTGCAAGTGGTGTATCCGGACGTTTTCCCTACTGGGTGTCTGCCTGTCGCTATAACTGAATAAAATTCCCGGGAAAGTAATGATTAACGGCAATTTTCGTATATCCTCGTCTTTACATCAACGGTGAAACTTTTTTTTTAAGCGGGTACCAAATGACATTGCAAAGCATGTGTGTAGTTAGATGCACCTTCTTAGATTTGGGGTGTGTTTCCAGCCTCATGAGAACCTCAGTTGATTTCAGTGGTTCTGATCACAAAATTAAAATGCAGATATTTTCATGGTCAGCGATAAAGGGTTGGAAAAACTTTTTTTACACATATATTTGTAAAGTGTGTGTATGTTTAGATGACAAGTGAATGTGAGTCAATGCTTTTCTGACCGAAAATGACTTCTCAATGCAACAAAAGCTGAATTACCATCCCCTTCATATTAAAATATCAATAGCGTCTTCTTTTTTTAACATAATCTGTGTAGTTTTTATTAACTCTGCAAGTTGAGCTAAGGCATACTATGTTTATTTCTAAAGGAATCACTACAAAATACAGCTTTTTAATGACTCTAGTTTTAAACATAACAGAGAACAGTTGTCATGTACAGTTTACAAATCAAAGTGCTATATTTAGGTTACCAGTACATTTGACAGCATGCATTGTCTTCTTACATTGTTTTAGCTAAAGATTTTATTATTGTCTTCATTAAAAAGAAAATCAACACTTTAATTGGGAAGCCTGATTAGATAGGTACTGTGCAAATGAAGGTGTCTGGAAAGTGAAACCTGAGTCTAAGCCCTCTCAGTGATTTAAATCTTTTGAGCTGATTATTTGTGTGAATAACTCTGCTATGAATGATATGCCATCAGTTTAACTGTGTTCTTCTCATTCTATAGTCTGGCATAACTAGTACACTTTCCCTGCTGTTGTCATTTATTTTAATAGAATATGTTCACTTGTATACTGGGGATAGGGAGGAAATCTGTTGCCTCAAGGGGAAAGAACTGTCGTACCTCATGCATGTCTCTTCTGCCCTTATTTCTTCTGCTCTGATTTCCTCCTTTCCCCTGTAATATTTTTATAACACCACTCTCATTTATTTCTTTTGACTTTTCTGTATTTCCTGTTCCTTAAGCAAAAGCCCGTTTTGAATTACAAGAGTAATAAAAGAATTCCTTTCTCACTTGCTGCCCCTGCAAGCTGCAGTACAGCAGCGTGGTCAGCAGCCTTTCTCTGTGAAGGAATTGCATTGCTGTGGGCAGCGTGGAAAACGCCAGCCCTCGAGGAGGGCGTCAGAGTTCTCACTCTGAGCAGCTTTGATCTCAGAGGTACACGAAACAAATAACTGCGAACAGTAAAATCTTCCCAGAATTGGAGATGACAAGAAAATGGGGGTTAAATGAGTCTTTTAGGTTTGGGTGTGATTAAAGGTATTATAGGCTGGAAACATAATGTGAAGAGGAAAGAAATGCCACTTTTGCTGCTGATCTTTTGAGGCAAGAAGTGAAAAGTATTTTAAAACCTTTTCTAATGGCACTTAGAAGCGCGTAATGTGTTTGTAACACACACACACACACACACACACACTTTCTGTAGGTGTCAAAGCTGCCTTTGTAAGGTTTAATTTGTTTGCTTAAATTTAGGCATCTGGAACTATTGGAGTTTCCATAGAATCTCTGGAATATCCCCATGGGGCCAGCAGATGTGATGCCTCTGGGAGACTTGCATCTTTCTGGAGAGGCAGTGAGCAAGGGGTAGAATACCTGTGGGCACCTGCACTGCATGGTCAGTGCAGCCAGTGGCATGTGGGAGCTGTTCAGCTATTAAATGTTGACTTCAGAGTGAGCTCTGTCGGTCCTTTGCCTCTGTTGTATTGCCTACGCTTCTTTATTTTAGTGGTACCTTAGACCTAGCTTGTATAAGGACACCTTCCTTTAAATGTCTTAAGCTGAACCATACCTTTTATGTGGAGAAGGATCGCTAGCTGAAAAGGAATGAGAATGTTAGTTGGTGAATGCATTTGTATACAGTGGAAGGATACCTCTACAGTCAGTAAAATTATAGGGAAGAAGCTGGCTTGTATTTGCCTTGTTTCCATTGCATATATTAAGATAAAAGACTGTAGCATTGACAAATATATTTTTTCCTCTTCGTAATGGTAATAAAAACTAAGCAGCCTTAGATCAGTAAATCATGCAAATTGTAATTCTCTTTCATTTGGGGACTGCCATATGTCTGCACTTTGAATATACGTTAGCTCAAAATACTATGCATTGTTTTATATAATTAGTTTTGCAGCTATTGTATATAGTTAATGTATCTTTAAAGAAGCAAAAATGCTGCTGTCATCATATGGTAAAATGCCAGATATTTGCATGAGAGAGATCTCAAGGGATATGGGAACCACAAATCTGAGTTTTTGTTATCATTCACATGATGCAGGATATCATGTTGTTGAAATTGGCAACTAATAATCAAGATAAATGAGTATCTTTAACAAAACTAAGATTTGTATTGTGACCCCCCCCCCAGCAATGAAGAAACTTGACTAACTGTGCTGTCTTCTGTAGCACTGATTTGTGAACTATAGTAGCCATCACGTGCTATATTGAAATATTTATCACTTTCATACTGATTTTAAATGTTAGTTGCAAAAATACTTTGGTGTTTTTTTTTTTTCCTGTCTGGTTCTGTGCTACAAGTGTAGTGCTGGGACTGTACAGGAAAACCTCAATAATTAAAAATCCTAAAAGACCCTTTTTTCTTTTTGTACGGAAAATAAAAAAATAACCAAAACATGAATTAAATATAAAAAAGCTTCAAAGGTTTGATTTAGGCTTAAAAAAAAAAAAAAAAAAAGAAAATTTGTGGATCTATATGAATTGAATTGTTAAAAAAAAATAAAAATTGTTGTCTGCAAAACACTTCTTTATATATATATTTGTTTCCTATGCTCAATTTCTAGTATTGTAACCTAAGTAGCTTCCTTGAAGAATTCCACTTTTTAACCCCATATATGCTAGTAAAACTAGAGCTTTTAGCTGATTTCAGCAGCTCATTTTTCAGACAGATTAAATGGGAGTTTTCAACTCTCTTCTTTTGGTTGCAAATAAGATTTCTTCTCTGGTTTTCTTCTCTCAGAATATTTGGAACAGCAGAATAGGATGGACAGTAAACCAGTGACTTTTGCCCTCCTGACAAAGCGCTTCCAGTAGGCGCATCAGTGAAGAAGGTGTCAGGCTTCTGTTTGCACCAAAAGGCCGAATTCCTTGGCTTACTGAAAACTGTTACATTTGCTGGAACTGTGGAATCAAACAGTTCCAGATGAAGTGGAAGAAAGTGCTGGAGATAGTTTTTGAATTCTCAGCAGTTGGGGTTTGTTTTGTTTTGTTTTGTTCTTCAGGAAGCAGTGTAGGCTTCTTTTCAGCAAATTTTGGGATGCCATGTATGCAGTTGTGAGAACAAGCATAAAAAAAGAGTGAAGACTTTGATTAGTGTAAGTTTTATTGTGAAGTCTTTTTATAAAGAATTGTTATGTATATGAAATTGAGTAAGAAAAACTGTGCTTGAAGGATGAGATAATCTAGAAACTAAGTTGGTGTGTGATACTTTTTTGTTAATCCAAGTTAAAATATTCTTGTTAATTCATCTTAAGTAACAATAGATTTTAACAGTAGTTAAAATCTAGAGCAGATTACTTTGATACAACTCGAAGATCATGCTTGAATTCTAATTTGTATTTCCACTACAATTTACATTCAGGTAATTTGGATTTTGGTTCTATCTGAAATAATCAGTAATTCTCTTTTTTTTTTTTTTTTTTTTCTTTTTTGGTGTGTGCAAGGGCACTTCTCATTACTTGCTAACTGATCTCCAGAAGAGGATTTAGGCAGAGACAAAAGTGCTCTGTCATACCAGTTGCTGATATTCATTAGATCATATCTGGTTTTGTGAGGGCTGTTGCTTATGACGTAATTTCTTGTGTGTATGAACATACACTGTTGCTTCCTGAATGTAAGTAGTATTTTACCTCTGGATCCACAAAATGATCACCATGAAACAATTCTTAAAACATTTTGAGATTAAGACCAACAAAAAATGGGTTCAGCTATATAGCAACTTCCCTGTCTCTATCGCCCATATTTCAGTGCCTTGAGGAAGTCAGCAGTGCTCAGTAACCTTAGGATTTCATCTCGCTGGGATGATTTGAAAGGCGGCATTCATAGTGCTAAATAGAGGACAGGGGAGCAGCTCCTGTTTCTCATGCTGAATGGAATAGGTGGGCTAATGTCTAGGGACATTAAAGATCACCTAGTTCCAACCCCCCCTGCCATGGGCAGTGACACCTTCCGCTAGACCAGGTTGCTCAAAGCCCGGTCCAACCTGGCTGGTATCCTGTAGAAGGGACAGACTGCCCTCACTCGATGGGTTTTGCCTGTGCTTTTTCTCTAGATCCAAAACAATGCTCTTGTAATGCCAAGGCATTATGGATCTTTAGGGTTCCCTTGCCCCACAACTCAAGAAGTCTTAAAGATAGGAAGGCTTTTCACAGACAGTGAGTGTATTATAACTTGAACATGTTTTGTGCCATGAGCAGTAGTGTGGCTGTATGGAGGGGTTCCTGTACCTTGCTGGAGGGGTGCCTGCTAGTAGGAGGATGATCTTAGAGGATGTTAGGAGGGAGCCAGATCTGTACAACAGAGTTGCCTATGGTGTCCTCTGATAGCAATATGTAGAATGCACCATCTGCAGCTGAGAAATACTGGTGCCTTCTGATCAGAGCTGCAGAAAGAGGTGAGGTGATATTTCTAAAGCGTGGACAGTTAGGGCTGGGTGCTTGAGGCTGATCCCCACCTCTCTTAGCAATGCTGAAGTACTTCACAGCAATCATAATGATGGCGATTAATGTTAAGTCTGGAGTGGTGCTTTTAACAAAAATGAGTTAACAGATATTAAAGGGTAAGCATGAGAACTCAACATCTGATACAGGTTGCAAATCCATTTTGCAATAAAGTGCTGGTTTGAATAAACTGCCTGTTTCTTCAGGCCTTACGGCATTTCAGTGCTGGCTTTTAAAAGACGGTTTATTGTGGCAATCTTAGATCTGTTTTGGGATTTTTGAGAGACTGGATTTGATCTCATGGAAGTATTTGTCTAAGTAGACAGGCAGAAATTTACCACACATCTGGTATTTTCCTGGCAATTAACGTCCTCATCCTGTCAGCACTCGTTTATCTCAAGGTACTGAAAATATGGATTTATATTGCTGAGACTATGAATGAAAGTTTGAAATCAGTTCCAGATCTTCTGGAAATAGGTAAACCCCTACCTCAGAATAATTACATTTTATTCTTGCTGAACTGTCTTTTCTACACCCATCTAGATTGTTTTCAGTTTTCTTTCCTATACTGTAACTGTTTATGTTAACATATATTTGTTACAGGGTAAGTTAGTTCATTTCTTGCCGTCATGTGATCTTGTCTAAAGATAGATTGCAGAATAGAGCCTTCAGAATTTGGTAGTGAAAAGAGCCAGTATTCCTTATTGGAGCAGAAAATGTTTTCTCACTGTATTTAAGATAATTAGTTATTGACAAAACAGTTCTTGTAGAAGATAGATAGGAAGATTTTTGCATGTGAAAACACAGAAAATAAGCGTTTGGGTTTTTTTTTTTAACATTGGCTGTACTGAAGTGAAATGACCTGTTTCACTTGCTGGTTTACATACCCTCTTCTGAAACATTATCCGCAAGCTGTTGCTTGTTCTGTAGCTTTATAAAGAAACAACTACAAAGCCACTCTGGATTTTGAGCAACCTCTCAATTTTTAGTCAGTTAGGTTCTTTTGCACGTCATATTTGGTTACTTTTTTTCTGAGCATTGAAAGCAGCTGTGTTTAATGAGCTGGAGCAGAAGTAGGTCACTAAAATGTATTTTATATGTATGTGGTTAGTCTTAAATATAAAACAAAGTTCCCTTATGGTTGGGAACAATATCTGTGTTAAAAATATCCTGCTTAAAAAAAAAGTTACAATAAAATCAAGGGAATAAAAGAGTATTGAATAGTCAGCTGAAACCATAAACTAATATTAATTATTATTTTAGAGTTTTGCTAAAAGTCTAAATGTCATCTTGAAGCTATACTAAAGCCCATGATAAGCCTAGATAAAATTTCATGTTAGCTACTGCTTTATAAGAGGCAGAAGGTTTGAAAGCTAAGTAGTGCCTAACATTTGTTTAAAATACTAAGCACAGTTTGGATAATAAAGCTAATATTTAGGTTATTTAATTTTAATACAAAACAAGTATTATGCATGTCTATGCCTATATACAGAGGCAACTGCATGTGAGCAGATGCTGTGCATATTATTTGTTAATAACTAGAATGTAGTATTTGAAAGGTTGTACTTACTGGAAAAATGACAGAAAGCAAGATCTGCTTTTCTGAACCTCGTAGGAAAAAGGAGATCATTGCTTCTTAGAAATGAAGCTACCATTCACTTAAGGAAGAGACACATGTCAAGTCAGTAGGAGAATGAGGAATAGTACTCACAAGTTCTAATTTTTGCCTGGTTTGACAGCTCAGCTACACACTTCTGATTATGAAATTATGGTTTATTATACAACAATGCCATTGACTAAAATGATGCTCTATGCAATGCAATGTTATTCGTGTTTGAGGCAGCTTGATCATACTTTGCCAAGTTTCATTTTCAGTTCCAAGCAGAAGGAGGACATTTACATGAAGTTACTATCTGCTAAGATTTGGAGGGTCAGGTAGATCATCTTATATACATGGTAGTGAGGTGTTTTTTTACTGTTTTTAAATACTTTGTAAACCAAAATGAAACAAAACCCTCCCCAAACCCACTACAGCTATATTCTTCATTGGGAAGAGTTGTACCTCTCCTCCTAATATTCGGGCGCATATACAAGCTGTGTTGAAGTTTGAGTAGTTGTATTGAGGAGACTTACATAATCTGCAAAATTGGATAATGTCTTTCTAATAAGTCACTTATGAGAAAACTGTAAGAGTATAGTGATATAAGAGAAGAAAATATATCTAGTTGGGAGTTTTCCTTTTTTAACTTTTTTAGAGTTGTTTTTTTATTTCTCAAATTATTTGGTATCCAGACTGTGTAATAACAGTTTATTGAAGATCTTAGTTCTCGTCCACTGTACTATTGTCTGGAGTAGTGTGAATTGTAAAGATGTCACACTATGCTTAAGGAAGAGGTTTGATTGTGATGATGTGGTTCAGAGCCTCTGCATGAGGATTAGGTGGGTGGAAAACAAAGGAGATGTTATAGTGAGTGTACCAACCAGCCAGGATATAAGCACTGGTGTGTAATTCTATAAGCAATTACAAGAAATTTCACGATCAAGAGCCCTTGTCCTAATGGGAAATTTCAACTTCCCAGACACAACTGGGAATATCATACTGCTGTGAGGAGCAGGTCTTGGAAATTCTTGAAGTTCATAGGAGATAATTTCTTATCACAAGTACTCAGTGAGCCAACGAGGAAACACATGCTCCTAGACTAGTTTTGAAAAGTGTAGCAGAGTGCACGGGTCTTCACTGTGACATCACACAGTTCTGTTTTCTTTGTAATCATGTTTTCTGCTCATGAAGAAGAACACAAGGAAGACCTAATGAAGGCAATGCTTAGTAAAATTAATCTAGATTAATTTTTCCTCCTCTTTGCCATTTAATTCTAGTTCAGACTACTGCTCTGTTTTTTGCTCTGGCAGATTTGTTGGGCTCTTATAATTGTACTTAAAATTTTCTGAGATTAAGAAGAAAATAGGGATAGTCATATTCAACTTTTAAAAATATGAAATAAGTAAGAAAATTACTGAGAATTGTGCTAGAAAATATTTGTATTTTTTCATAAATATATAATTATATTAAATATTTATGAAAGAGAGGAACATGAGATGAGTAGATTGGGGTTCTCAGGCTGCTTTGTGAAATTGGAAGAAAGAGAAGCATGTCCAACGTCTGGTAAAAGAAACCAAAGCCATCATGAGCAATCTCTGCACTGGTGGTAATCTGGAGGAGCACATTGCAGGAAGAGTGGAGAGACCATTTTTAGAATAATATAGGAGCAGTAGATTATCTTCTGGGTATCTAGAAATGAAATAATTTGTTCGGTGTTTTTGTCTCCATGAAACTGATGCAGCTTTGAGGGAAAACCAAGCTCAGTGTTGTTCTGAGTTAGCTTCTGTGTCAGTCTTTTAAGTAGGTGCTGAGCATTTTTCTTAACAAAGACAGGCTTTGGGCAAGATGAGACATGAATTTAACACCTACTATATAGTAAGATTTCTAATAGCCCTGGAGGTTTCAGGAACATAGGAGTTCATAATTTAATTCAGGTATTAGTCTGATTAGATGAATTGATAAAATGATGAATTTGTGCCTAACAGTTCAGCTTTTATTTCTTGAGACTATCTTATAGGTCAAAAATACTCTCTTGATAGGATGTTTCCATTGAGAGTCTCAGTTCAACTGTACTTAAATTAATGGATATATTAGTTACCAAATGTAAGTTTGAGCAGCAGTATTAATAATGGTGTACCAGACACCTTAGAATTCATGCATGTGGGTTAAAAAATATCTCCCTGTCTTAAATCTGTAGTATCACAAATGACTTCTGTGTCCCCCCCCTGCACTCTTTCTTCTTAAGTTATGCTGGCTAGAAACTTTTTTATGAAGATAAAAGACTTTCCTGGAACAGGAGAATTGGAGTTTTAAGAAAATATAAGTACTGCAAAGAATTGTAAAATTGCTTGGTTTGTCAGTGTGAGACCAATAGACAAACACTAACAGATCAGGTTATATGACTAATACTTCCTTTATGAGCTCCCTGCTGATTTGTTTGAAGGTTAATAAAGAGAAATCATATGCACAGGTAATAAGAAATAATTAGAAAAAAAATCTATTTTTAAATAATCAAACATAAATAAAACCTTTCATTTTCAGAGAAGAACATAAAGAACATATGCAGGGGAATAAAAAATACAATAAGTCTGAAATTGGTATGGTATTGAAATGTGTCCAAACAACTTAATAACATGGTTCTTCTCTTTACACTGTCTGTTATGTGACTGGATAGCTCCCTGCCTCTTTTCAACAGTAGTGACTTGATTTTTGTTACCAGCAGAAGATAATATTCAGTAACCAAATAGGAAAAATGGCTGTTGTTATGCAATGCTGTGAATGTTGCTATCAGTATGAGCATTTTTTCTGGTCTATTGTTTGTCAGGTCTATTGCTTCAGGCACGCTGCAGACTATACCTTGGCTTGTCTTGTACTGTGATTTTTGTGGTGTGATAAACTCTTTGAGAGTAAAAAAAAAAAGAAAAGAATAAATGGAGAGAACTGTGTGTCATACCTGTGGATTGACCTCTCTGGTATGATGAGTAAATATTGCTGCAGGCCTATTTATCATTCCTTTAATTTTTTTGTAGGTGGGTGACATGTTAGTCCAGTTTATTGCTTGCTGTTTTAACAGTGTGTGATTTTAAAGTTCTTACTTACGGTAGCTAATATTTAAGTTAATTAGTATTCGGTATAACAGCAAATCTATCTAATCATGAGCAAGAGGATTTAAAAGAATTAATAGAAACTTGGAGTGGTTTATTTCATTAAGCAATGTCAAGTTAGACATGTTTTGCATTAGAATTACTGCACCTGAAGTTGTGTTTCATGTACACACAGCATAACTCACCCCTGGAACAGGTAGTATTAACATAGCTTTAATCCTCACATTTCTGGATTTGAATCATGCATCACTAATTTGTTCTTTTGACCCACTGAGGGGCCTCACTCTGGAGAGCTGGTATGGACCGGGAGGTTGGAGTCAATGGGGTCAAAGGATTGAAATCTGGCTTGGGGAAGCAAGGGACATGCAGTGGAGGTGGAGGAGAGGGAGGCTGTGCATAGACAGTTAAATGGATTCTGAGGCTGTAGACCACTGGTGAACTGTATTTTTAATACTCATAATAAAAATCATTGTAAGATGCTTATTAATGTTGCTTGCAGGCAAGGAACTTTGTTAAAGGCTGGCTCTGATGCTAAGCACTTTCTTTGGCATGCACAGCATAAATACCAGAGTAGCTAATATATAGATAATTTAATGAACCACCTTAATTTTGCAGCTTTATTTTAATTTTTTGGCTGAATTGGAATGTCAGAGGATGGAATATTAAATTTTTCACATGGCAAGAGATTTGTAAAGGCAGACAGCCAGGAGAAATTACTTAGTTTGTAAAGTGTAAAAGTGTATATAGTGAAGAACATGGAAAATCTATTTTTAAATAAATGACGAAGATAAATAGCCTTCAAAACCACCAAGTTGTATGAGGAAAAAGTTATTGTATCTTGTAGCAATAGTATAACACTTAAGAAATGAAATTTCTTAATACTCTCAGAAGTTCAGTGATTTATGCCTGCATTAGAACAGAGTTTTAACTTTCTGTTGTGCTAGTGAAGGTGTTCAGCTTCCTGGACTGTGGCCTCTAGGTGTACTTAATTGTGTTAAACTGCTACTGGAGACCACTTCAAAGAGATTTAGAGGGATATCACTTGCCTTAGTTCATTTTCACATCCAGAGGTTACATTCTTACATTTGCATGCTACCATGAAGGCAGTCTCAGATTTGTGAATTCTGTGTGGCAGTCAGATTTCTTAAAGTATCTACTGATTAACATAATGATATTTACTGCTGTTTATGTCTGTGAAATGGATTTGTTTCAAGGCACACATTTTTACAATGAGCAATAAACTGTACTTGTGTATATGGAGTCAAACTTCAGTGAGTGTGGAATTATATCAATTTCTGAGCAGCTCTCCTCACTAAGTGAATTAGTTTTGCCTGAAAACTTACATCGTATGACTTAAAGCCTGAAGCAGAAAAGACCCTTCAAAAATTAAGAGAAATTCTGTAGTATTTAATACTGGTGATTCAAATGTATTCTTCCAAACTTGCTTTTGGGTGGGGGCACCAGGAATTGTGAAGATGGAAACCACCAATGCCAGAAAGAAATGTTCAGCAAATCTGAGACCATATTATCTGTAATTACCAAGGGAAATCTGTTTATTTGTCATGGGAATCAAAATCCTTCTGTGGAGTATTGTACAAGTGTTTATCCACGTCTTGGGCCAATTCCTTTTTTTTTTTTTATGGTTCATATAATTTACCTATTTCATTCTGGTCTTGTGCTTTTCGAAATGTAATTTCTAAGGAATCTTCTGGATCTTTTCTAGTGTCAAAATATGACACAGTTAGTTCCTGCTTCAGGATTGGGATTCCTTTATATAAACAATAACACTGTTTTCCCACTCTGTAGCTGAAGTGAAATTCCAGGGCCAGGAATCCCTTCCATAAATTTGCTTCAACGGATAAAGGGACATGAATTTGATATAATAAATTTAAACATTTTACCATTCTTCCAGGATGCTTCTATCCAGCTTAATTTTTCTTTCTTAGCTTTCTGGTACATGTTATTTAAAACACCTGAATTACATAAGATAACTAATGGAATATTTAGGGTCCAAAATGTGTAAGGCCTCCCTTTCCCCATAACTATATTCATACTACCTTAGAAAGATTTATCAGAGAAAAATAGAGGAAAAAAAGATTTAAAAGGTTTAGTGATGGGGAATTTAAAGGTTAAGTATTTTACCAACATTAGTTAGAAATATTCACAGCTGGAATAAGATTACAGTGTCAGGGAAATTATCTTATATGACATGAATTAACTGTAATAAGTGTGCTCTTCCCACAGAATTTTAGTTAGTATCCCCTTCTATTTCTTGCTTAATAAGACCAGATGTCTTTAAAGCTTGGGTATTTCTTTTATGTGCCAATATCTATGTGGAAAAAAACCCAACCCACCCCCCCCCCCCCAAAAAATATCTTCTATATATTTGTGTATTGCATACTTGTGTTTCATAGTAATCAGTGTAAATATCTCTTTCTCTAGGGGTTGATCTCCAGGTTTGTACTTCTAAAAATCCAACATGCTGTACCAAGAAGATGGAAGAAAGATACCAGGCTGCAGCAAAGCAAGATGTAGAGCAAGTGCTTCAAACATCAAGCGCTACATTAAAATTTTTAATATCTCGTAATGCAGCTGCTTTTCAAGGTAAGGCTTCCTGCATTTTGTTTCCAAACTTGTTCATACTTTGCTTGATTTTCATCTTTGATTAGTTAATGCATGTAATAGGAGTTATCTGTTAATTTTCAGTTTCTCCCTATGCTTTTATGTTGTCAAAGGAGGAGTATTAAATTATGCAGGTGATTAGAAACTGCTGTTGGAATACATGACTTTTAAAAAATTATATTTGAGAAAAAGTAAGAAATGTTTTTAGTAAGATGTTTTGATTTGAATTGTAAACCAGTAAATTGGTGTTCCTCTTGAACTTGCTTTAATTTCAGTGATATTAAAATGCAAAATTATTGCCTGGAGTGCTGCAAAAGAGAGATTTTGTTAGTCCAGTATTTCCACCAACCATGTTCTTTGTCTTGTTCTGATAGAAATACTTGGGTAGTTTGGTTTTGAAGTTCATTTTTGGGAGCTAGTTTTATAAGTTTTTGAGTGTCTAAAAAAATTTTCTAGGTTTCTGAAAATAATTTTTAAAACATTGGAAGTTGAGTGACAGTTGTTCCAGTGCACAATTGAAAGCTATCTGATAAATTGTTATTTGGGATGCTGGTGGGATTGCCTTTTAGCGATTACCCTGCATACTATCCTTTTTTTTTTTCTGAATTAATAAGGCATAAGTCAATGCAGAAATTGGTTAGGAGCTGGGAAGACGGGAGAATTAGTGGCAATATGAAATTATATTATATAAGTGATAGAAAGGAATATGGAGTTCACATGTGTTGAGGACAAAGCTCTACAGTTTTCTTATTTGTCTATTAATGTGTAATTGCCTTAATGACCACTTGATTGGGCAGGATAGGATGGTTAACTTTGTGAAGGCTTAGGAAGTTGTCCTTCTGGTGACTGTCTTGTTTTTAACCTGTGAAGCTAAAATGATCAGCAGAACAAACCCAACTGCTGAGGGTCATAAAATGGACAACAAAGTTGACTCTGGGGTCCTAGAGCCTTCCCGTTTTGAATTTAGGCTGTCATAGGCTGAAAACAAGTTGCAGTTGCTCCCTTGTGGGAGTATTGGGTTTGGCAGGTTAGCCTGCCCAACACAGCTGTCATAAATTGTGACCACAACGGATCATAATCCAATTAAAATTTTATTAATTATAGCAAGTAGAATATGAGCAAAAACAGCGCTGGACGACAGGGGAGTCTGCGCTCCGCCACTGCCGTGCTGAGCAGTTCAAACAGTCCCTTTTTATACATCTTTACTTCCGTGTTCATGAAGTAGTGGAGGTACTCTGCGCATGCTTCAGTTGTTGTTAGGGGGTCGTTTTCTACCTCCTGGTGGTCGTTGAGGCCGAAGTAAGAAGTCTTTCTCCTTTATCCCATAGCTGACCCCTCATTCACATGTCCTTATCTGGGGTTGTTTGTCCTGTTTCTGTCGGTTCCTGGAAGTCTGGCAGTTATCTCGCGATTGTGGTTATCTTATCTTACTCAAGCAGTGTCCGAGTTTCTGTCTGCATAAGCAATTTCACATCTTTGTTGCCTAACCTTTACATTGAGCTTAACATAAATCTTAATAAACAATATCCTAGTCCATAGTTTCTCACAATCCCCCCTTTTTCTTTTTATCCTATTATTGTTTATTAGACGTTACTTTCATTTTCGGCACTGCGAACAAACCTTTTTCCACAATCCCAACATTTATCATAACACTCACAAGGTAATACCTCACAATTACAAAAGGCATAGTTCTCACGTGGCATAATGCATTCACAACAATCTTCATCTTCATTAATAGATACACTCTTATATTTTGCCCCAGACCTCGTAGTTAAAATAAGCAGTTTAGCTATGTCAAACCGTTCTTTAATAAAGTGTAAAATATAACGTAATATACAAGGCCCAAATATGAGTCCCAAAATCAACATGATAAGCGGTCCTGCTAAGGCGGACAACAAAGTGGTTAGCCAAGGTGAAACATTAAACCAGTTTTCGTTCCATGACTTGCCCGCCTCACGATCTTTCTTACGTTGATCTAACCTTTTCCGGAGTTCAGACATGGTGTCCTGGACTACTCCAGTATGGTCAGCAAAAGAGCAACATTCTTCATTGAGAGCTACACATAACCCTCCTTCCTTTAAAAACAATAGATCTAATCCTCTTCTATTTTGCAGTACTACTTCTGATAAAGACTTTACTGAAGTGGCTAAATTTTGGATAGATTGTTCTATTTTTGCTAAATCTTCATCTACAGCCATCTGCAAACTTTGTAACTCCTGACCTTTCACTAGGGAGGCTATGCCTGTACCTGCTCCAACTCCGCTCGCTATCAGCAGGGTAGCTAGGGTTACTACTGTAATTGGCTCTCGTTTTTGCCTATTCAGGTCTCCTTCAAAGTGGCGTAACACCTCCTCAGAGGTGTGATAGATTAGACGAGGAACAATAATCACCTGTACGCAAAACTGAGATTGATCAAACACGTTTAGGGATAGGCAAGGCGTTACTCCGATGTCTGAACAAACCCATTTAGCTCCTGGTGTCGGGATAGCCCATTTGTCATTTTGATTCTTGTGTTTCTCTATATTGGTGTTAGTGACTGTTTTATTGCACAAAGGCTGATATTTTTCGGGCACTGTACCTATACATTTTCCTTGACCTGTTACTAATTGAATAGTAATTCCTTGCGTATGGTTCCTCTGGTCATCCCATGGGCATTCTCGTGGGTTTGAACCATTAGACCATTGAATCCTACCTGGTTTTCCAATTGCCTCAAAATATGGTGGTCTAACATTATAACATAACCAACATTCTTTAGTTAAATTTGGTTTGCTTTCATTAAGGGCACGATAAGAGGCTTGCATTAGATTCCATAAGGGGTCTTTGGATTCTGACAACTCTCGATCCCTGGATGAGGAGAATTCAGTCACAATGTCATTAGTTGTTTCCGAAAGGGAGTTTGGAGAATTGGTTGCGACGCTTGCGGGGGCAACCTTTTCTTCAGAGAAAGTGGGTGGATTCAGGACCAGGTTTGGTCCTACTGGTAAGGGATCGTGTGGAAGTTTAACTTTTCGTATAAGTATAAGCCCTCCTCTATCTACACCTGGTTCCCAATATCTAATTCCCCATGTTCTTCCTGTTATCCACCCAAAATCGTCCGGTTGCAATATTGTAAGAATTATATGAGCACAATTTCCTGGACTTATGATACCTCCCGAGGAATCATATCGAGGAGGTGTACATCCCTCAGGACCCCACTGAGTCTTGAGGAAAGGGTCTGACCTACCCGGCTGCCATGCCGCAGCGAGGGTTACACAGTCCCAGGACGCACAATAATACTCGTTTGGATAGTTGCAATACCCTTTGCCTGGGTTGGAAGCAGGACACAAATAATATCCTTTCAGATTTAAGCATGGTTCTATAGGTGCTAGTTGGCACAGCGCTGCTCGGAATGTGGGGGCTCCGGCAGTGACATTAATGCCAATTACTGTTTGGTCCTCCCATCGACCAATCGTCCATTTCATAGGTTCATGAGGGTTTCCATTTGCTTGGGTTATTATCAATAACAAAACTAACGGTATACCAGGAAAAAGGGTGTCTGTCAATTTTGTCAATTTAAGTATATTTTTATCAGTCCTGGGGAAGTTCGGCCATTGCTGCTTTTGTGTCCCATCGTTCTGGTTCTTTTCTCCACAGTTTGTTCCTCCTCTGCCTCGCCCGTCGACTCGGTTGCTTCGAGCCACGGGGTGTACCATCTTCTCGGCAGCAAGGGAATTCTTCAGGAGAACAGCTGTTTCGGGCTTTCTGCCTGTTTATATAGGCTTCCCACTTTGCAGCTTTAACTAATGGGGTAAAGTAAGACACGGTCAGTACTTCCCTTCTGCATTTTATAACCAAAATTTCAGCTACAAAGGGGACTGGTTCGTTGGAGTGGTAGCAATAATATCGAGGGTTTATTCCTTTGGCAAAAATTTCCCACCACTCATGGGATTCCCGAATAATTTTTTTGTTTAGACTCTAATTGTTTTAATTTCCACTCAGTGAGAGTTCTTTGGATTTTCCAACACTGTGTGCAAACTCCTATTGGAGGGTATCCACATTCACAATGTGTCTACCATTTATCCTGGCATACCTTACACCTAAAACAAGCAAATGGATAACAATTGCAGTTCAAATCATTACACCTAATTCATATATCTAGAGTGCATATATTATTTACATCAACATATCTTCTATATTTAATATTGTGAGGTTGCATAAGTTTAGCAATTTCCTTCAACACACTTTGTACGCTTCCATATATAATAGAAAAAAAGAGAAATAATTATAGCAAATATAAACAGCAATACACACTTTATACCGAGAGGTAATGCGGTAAAATAATCGAATAAAGTCTTTATCATTACGTTATCTTTTCAGGGTTATCTTGGTGTCACCTGGAGTACTGATTACTTTCCAGTGGGGTCTCGTCACTGGGCCTTTAATGCGACTGGCATGAGTCCATCCACGCTCAGCAGTTCGGACAGCTGTTTCTGTTGTAAGCAAAACAAGATAAGGTCCCTCCCAATTGGGTTTTAGGGTTTCTTCCTTCCACACTTTAATCAATATCCAATCCCCAGGTTTAACATTATGAATTTTTAAGTCCAACGGGGGTCGTTGTACAATCAGTCCATGTTCCCAAAGCTTGTTACGATGTTCTGCTAATTGTGAAACATATTCATTAATCACACGGTCTCGAATTAAAACATTTGTTTGTGGACTTTCAATTCTATAAGACATTCCATACACCATTTCAAACGCTGATATTCCTACATCTGCTCGGGGTCTGGTTCTGAGAATTAATAGTGCCATGGGTAGGCACTTAATCCATGATAATTTGGTTTCTATCATTAATTTAGTCAAAATAGTTTTGATTTCTCCATTTATCCTTTCAACTTTTCCTGAACTTTGTGGATGCCATGGTGTATGGTATTCCCACTTAATCCCCAAGCTTTCAGCTAGATCTTTAACAATTTTTGACACAAAGTGTGTTCCTCTGTCCGAGTCGATTACTTCAGGTACTCCATATCGAGGTATAATGTGTTCAAGTAACACTTTAGTAACCTGGTTAGCAGTTGCCTTGGAGGTAGGAAAAGCCTCAACATAATGTGTTAAATGATCCACCATTACTAATAAATGTTTGTAACGCCCTACCCTGGGTAGTTCAGTAAAATCCACTTGTATGTGTGAGAAAGGTCTGTATGCTGGGGAACGTCCTCCAAGAGGTTTTTGTCTCATGTTGCTTCGATTAACCTTTTGACAGGTCTCGCAGGCTGCCGTGACTATCTTTGCTATGTTATATACGCCTATACTGGCAAACTGTTGATTGAAATGATCAACTAACGCCTGGGTTCCCCAGTGTGTTTTACTGTGTATTTTTGAAAATATCTCGAGTGCTATGCCCTTCGGCAAGACTTCCCTCCCATCTGGCAATATGTACTTACCATCTTGTTCCTTAGCTCCCATTTGTTCTAGTTTTTCCTTTTCTGCAGACTCAAAACTCAAATTTTTACTAACAGGTACTTGTTGCATAGTCAAAATCATACCATAATTGCCTGCCACTCGTTTTGCTTCTGTATCAGCTGCATTATTTCCCCTAATTTGATAACTTGTACCTCGCTGGTGTCCCTTTATATGTACAACTGCTATTTTATTCGGCATTTTCAATGCCCCCAGAACTCGCCGAATTAATTCCGGGTGTATCAGTTCTTTTCCCTGTGAGTTAACAAATCCTCTTTCCTCCCATATTTTTCCAAAAGTGTGTACTACTCCGAACGCATAGCGTGAGTCTGTATATATAGTTCCATCCTTTCCCTTCAGTGACACTAATGCTTTCCACAATGCATACAGCTCACAGGCTTGAGCCGACCAGCTGGCACTCAGGGGGCCTGATTCTATTGTCTTAAATTCTCCTTTTTCCAACTTAACGATGGCATATCCGGACAATCGTTTACCTTCCACTATTCGTGATGACCCATCTATAAATAATACTTCTCCACATTGTAGTTCTTCTTCTTCTAAGTCTGGCCTAATGCGTGTCTGCTGTTCAATTGTTTGAAAACAATTGTGCAATAGTTCATTACCTTCTCCTGGGTACAAAAATTCAGCGGGGTTAACTGCTCCAATAGTTTTCAAAGATAGTTTAGGGGATTCTATAAGTATTCCCTCATACTTTAATAATCGGCTATCTGTAAGCCATTTTTCTGCTTTTTGTTGTAACACTCCCCTGATGTTATGAGGCGCATATAAGACAACTTCTCCATTAAAGGTAATGCGATTCGTTTCCTCAAGTAATAAGGCAGCAGCAACAATGATTTGTAAACAACTCGGCCAACCCCTGCTCACAGGATCCAACAGCTTTGATAGGTATGCCACCGGTTTCTTTTGTCCGGCCCATTCCTGAGTTAATATTCCGAATGCCGTTCCTTCATGTATGTTAACAAATAAATGGAATGGCCGCTTTAAATCTGGTAGGCTTAAAACCGGTGCTTGACTTAGCTCCCTTTTGAGACTGACAAACTGCTCTTGATCCTGAGGGGTCCACTTGGGTATTTTGTCTTTAGACAGTTGTTCATATAAAAATTTAACTTTAAAGCTGTAGTTCTCTATCCATTGCCTACAATACCCAAATAGCCCTAATGCCTGCCGAATTTGCCTCTTAGTGACAGGCATAGGTAATTCCAGAATTCCTTTAATGCGCTCTGGATCCAATATCTTCTTGCCGTTAAACAAATAATGCCCCAAATATTTCACTTTTTCCTCCACAAATTGTAACTTTTCTTGTGATACTCGTAGTCCCTTTTGTGCAAGAAAGTTTAGGAGTCGAATGCTTTCTTTCCTTACATCCTCCTTATTATTCCCTGCTATGAGCAGATCATCTACATACTGTAACAGCACGTTTCCCGTTTGTACCTGGTATTCTTTTAAGAGCTCTTCCAGGGCCTGTCCAAACAGATTAGGGGACTCAGTGAACCCTTGGGGAAGCACAGTCCATCTCAATTGCTGTCTACGGCCTGTCTCTATGTCTTCCCATTCAAAGGCAAAATAATCACGGCATTCTTCTGCCAGTGGACAGGCCCAAAAGGCATCCTTTAAGTCAGCCACACTATACCAGGAGTTATGGGGTCCTAGCTTGCTTAGCAGTGTGTATGGATTTGCTACTACAGGGAATCGGGTGATAGTTCTTTTGTTTATTTCCCTTAAATCATGTACGAGTCGATATTTCCCATTTGGTTTCTTTACAGGCAGAATGGGGGTGTTAAAGGGTGACATACAAGGCTCTAAGATTCCTTGTGCTAACAATCGATCAATTTCTGGTTTTAATCCCCTCCGTCCTTCTAGGGATATGGGATATTGCCTTACCCTCACAGGTATGTGGGGTTCGGAAAGTTGGATTTTAATCGGTGGGATTTTCAGTCTACTAATTGTGTCCGGAGAGTACCAGACATCGGGGTTAATTTGTTTTTGATCATCCACGGTTAAAGGATAAGCAGACACTGTTAGCTCCTGATTTTTCACTTTAATTTCTAATTGCAATTCAACAATTAAATCTCGTCCTAACAGATTAAATTCTGCTTCAGGGACGAGCAAGAGTTCACCCATTCCAAATTTATTTTCAGTTTCGAATACCACATTTTTGATTTTGCTTACTTTAAAGGGTTCTCCTTTTGCCCCAATTACTTGTACCTTTTCAGGGGAAACTTTACATCCCTCAGGTATTTGCTTAATAGTTGATTTCTCAGCCCCAGTGTCTACTAAAAAGGTGAACTCTTGTTTATGGGGACCTATTTTTAATTTTATCAAGGGCTCATGATGACTCCGGTCCCCTAAGATATAGAGCCCCTGACTCTCCTATTCCGTTTTCAATATTCCCTCATCCCTGATCCTTTCTCTGCAATTCTTCTTTATATGTCCCTTCTTTCCACAGTAAAAACAACATCTCTGCTCCTTCTTTACTATTACGTTCCCTTGTTTCGTTCCAGCAGATCTGTGTTCACCAGTTCGTCCTTTGCGATCCTCTCTGACCGCTGCTGCCATCATTTTTACTTGTCGCTTGTTGCTCTCTTCTTCCCGCCTTACGTAGACTTTCTGAGCTTCCCTCAATAATTCATCCAACCCTCTATTCTGCCAGTCTTCTAACTTTTCAATCTTCTTTCTAATATCTTCCCATGATTTTGCCACAAACTGAGTTTTGAGGAGCGCTTGCCCTAAAGGGTCGTCTGGATTTACCCCAGAGTACAGCTGAAGGGCTTTCCTCAGTCGTTCCAGCCACTCAGTAGGGCTTTCATCTTTCTTTTGCATTTCATTAAATGCTTTATTGATATTCTGGCCACGGGGTACTGCTTCTCTAATTCCCTGAATTACTATAGTTCTCAGGTCCTGCATATGAGTTCTATGCATCGGATCCTGATTATCCCAATTAGGTCTTTGAAGTGGCCATTTAATATCTGCTTGGGGTCCCTGGGCATGTTGAGCATCCCACAGTCTCATTCCTGCTCGTCTAATCATATCTCTTTCCTCGGTAGTAAATAATTGACCAAGGATAGATTGCATCTCATCCCAAGTATAAAGGTTTGGTCCCAAAAATTGATTTAATCTTTCTGCCACTCCCAGTGGGTCCTCAATTAAGTTTCCCATTTCGGTTCTTTTAAAATCTCGTAGGTCAGCCGAGTTTAGGGGTACGGAAATATATCCGATCACAGGTTGAGGTCCCCCCATGGGTATTTCCCTTAGGGGGTACATCTGAGCTGCCCCTTTTTGACTTCTAGTTACGCGTCTAGGAAGAGGGGGAGACCCTTGTTCCGACTCCGGTGGGGGAGTGGGCGCTCTGGGGACTTCTGCGGGAGCAGGAGGAGGAATGTAAGGAGGGGGGGTTAGAAGGGTTTCGTCTAACTCTTCCTTCTTTTTCTTTTGTTTAGTTTTTATTTCATTCAGCGGATAAAGTCTAGCTCTCGGTCTTTCTAGCCACACTTCCGCATATTGACTCTCCTCCGGGTTAAGGGGATTTTTATTATTAACCCAGAGGTTTAATTGCTGTCTTACCCAATCTTCTTCTGACCCATAGACTGGCCAAAAGACATTTTTAGAAATCTTCTTCCCTCCCCATATCTTAGTACAATATTCTATCATTTTTTGCTTATCTTTCCCTAGGGTTCCAGGGAAATATCTCCAATTGTCTAAGATATATGCCAGAGGGGTATTTTTAGGTACAGTGTGTACCCTCCCCATGGGAGTCGAAGGCTTGCTGCCCTTCGCCCCCATCTTCTGGATTATCCACAAACACACACTCACTCGCTCCCCTTATTCCTGGCCCAGTCCCTCGCGGGAGGTGGAAAACGCAGTACTAAAGGGTCCACACTCGCTTGGTTCAGTATATCGAACCTCTCATTCGTTATAATCCAGGATACCCAATCCCGCCCGAACGGCGAACCCGCGAACAACTTCGCAGTATACTTACGCGTCCTGCGTCTTCGTCCGGACTCCCGTGCACAGAATTTTATGGGATTTTACCGGTCCTTTTTTGCTCAATATCCTAGAATTTAGGTTCGTCGGTAAGGTTGGAGTGAGCTGTTGGTCGCGGGGCCGCGAAATGTCGCGGGGCGCCTCCCCGGAGGACCAAAGCCCACCGTTCCTTATCCGAGTCACGGCACCAGAAATTGTCATAAATGGTGACCACAACGGATCATAATCCAATTAAAATTTTATTAATTATAGCAAGTAGAATATGAGCAAAAACAGCGCTGGACGACAGGGGAGTCTGCACTCCGCCACTGCCGTGCTGAGCAGTTCAAACAGTCCCTTTTTATACATCTTTACTTCCGTGTTCATGAAGTAGTGGAGGTACTCTGCGCATGCTTCAGTTGTTGTTAGGGGGTCGTTTTCTACCTCCTGGTGGTCGTTGAGGCCGAAGTAAGAAGTCTTCCTCCTTTATCCCATAGTTGACCCCTCATTCACATGTCCTTATCTGGGGTTGTTTGTCCTGTTTCTGTCGGTTCCTGGAAGTCTGGCGGTTATCTCGCGATTGTGGTTATCTTATCTTACTCAAGCAGTGTCCGAGTTTCTGTCTGCATAAGCGATTTCACATCTTTGTTGCCTAACCTTTACATTGAGCTTAACATAAATCTTAATAAACAATATCCTAGTCCATAGTTTCTCACACAGCTGTAAATGGGTGTCAGGATTATCACTGGTAAAATGTGGAAAGAAATCTTTCCCTCTCTTCTGCTTTCATTCTTCCTTCCAACTTCTGTAGATCTTTTTTTTTTCCCCCATAATAGTATAATATGTTGTATTGCTGTGCTGACCTAGAGCTGTAGACTCTGTAGAGCTCAGTAACCAACTGTACTCCCCTTAAGTGAGAGCTGTACTCTCTGCCTTGGTGTTTTAACAGTTCCTCCCTTCCCCCACCCCTAGAAAAAACCAAACCAAGAATGCGCAAAAAAAACCCCTTAGATATGTAGAGAACATACTTTTGCAATCCCAAGATTTCTCAGGCTTCACAGAATGGGCTTTAGGTGAAGTTAAGTGAAATCAGGACCCAGAAACTACATTTCTGTTGCTTTTGAGTCCTGAGGGGCTCATTCAGCAGGGTGTTTTCAGTGCGTGCCGTGTACATCTGCCCTATAGGTGAGTTCTCCCTGAAAGACAGGGGTACACGCATGCCTTTCTGTGCAACAGAATAGCAGATTTGTGTAATTTCGTTATTTTTCCACACAGAGAGTACATAACCATTTAAGAAGTGGCAATATTTCTGGCTACACAGGACACGGTAGCAGCTTGTCTGGTAGAATAGGAAATTTAGAGATGATAATGAGGTTGTAGAGTCTAAAAGCAAATGGACTTTCTTTGTGCTACTCTATTTGGCAACTCTAGTACTGTACAACTGATTTAAAAATACAGAACTGTGAATCATTTATGAATGTGGCAACCTGCCACCAAAACAGTGGACTTGGCAAGTGTGCGTGTATAAGGAAGAGGTAATAAACTGCATTCTTCAATACAGCATTTCCTGACACTTTTCCTACTGTATAGGAGAACTCTAATGCCTTTGGGATGTAAGTTGCAGAGTATATTGAATTGAGTTTTCCTGATGCATTTGCATGTTCTTCTGTGAAATAATTACTACACAAGAGATCATGTCATGTCCTGGACCAGAATTAAACGAAATCAACCTGTTCACAGGATCACAGAATCCTCTGGAGATCATACAGTCCAACCCCTCTGCCAAGGCAGGGCCACCTAAAGCAGGTTGCACAGGAACGCGTCCAAGCAGGTTTTGAATGTTTGAGGTCACAGTACAATTACTACATTTAAATGTGATAAAGTTGTAGTCAGTAGCTAAAATAAATTGTGTGAACTAGAAAATGTGTTGAAATCTTCCTAGCTGCTTTCAGTGGTAGCATGGTAAGCCATAAGAAGTAATGGAATAGCTGTTCATCCTTGTAAAACTAAATCTGCCCTGGCACTTCCTCAGTTGTTTTCAATTTGCGAAGTTTTCTTCTAAAGAATGATCTGAAGATCAGAAAACTTTCAGCAAGAGCTGCTGTATCTCACTTATGGTTTCAAATGATACATTGCCCTCTAGATCATCTGCAACGTGAAGAGCTACTTTGAAGTTAAAATATTTTTGTTTTTCTCTGCTCCATAATCCTTTATATTTTATGAGTGATATAAAGAAACTAAAACCCCAATACTTGTGAATCCCAACTTATATAAATTAAATGAAATGGAATGGTTCGATTAAAAGTCAAAAGAGTTGGCAGGCTAAGAGACCTGATTGTCACCCTGTTGTTATGTTAAGGGAAGAGTGTCTCAAAAATGTCTGGTTCATGCATTATTAAACGCATAATAATGTGTTATTAAATGATTTTACCTGCTGGTTGGTCTAAGGAGCAAACCTGTTACACAGATCTTACTAACTTCAGAAATCATCTGTTCAGATGCTATTTTGATTCCTTTGTAATACAAAAGCAGGATAAACAGTATGCTAGTATAACTTACAGTTGGACCCAGTATGTCTATACATATGTTATACATAAAACACAGCATTAAGTGGCTGTTCTAAGTGCAGAAATCTAGAGATTTAGATTAATACTTGAAATTCCATTATTAATCCTGAGATTTATTTCTGTATTGCCAGCAAGTCTTTTATCATTCTAGAGTAATTTACCTCCATTGTATCTCACTCTTATCTTTTAGATACTTACTTGCATACATGTGTGCTGTGTTGCAGGCATTCCTGGGGCCATACATACAGGGATTTAATGGGCTTCTTTAATAGCTTTGACCACATCGGTCTTTTCTGAAGTTGTACTTTTTTAAGCATGCACTCATGCTCATGGATTCTTGTCTCAGTCTAAGTTTATTTACCATCACTTAATTATTTCTCCTAGTTGCAATAATACCTGAGTTACAGTTGAGGTGATGTAGGTACACTATTCAGACTCACATACTCAGTGAATACTAAAACTTTTTCATAATTGTACTTTTTTTACTGCCCAGCTAACTAGTGCTACTGTTTTGGTTTATGTCTGTGTAACACAGTGAGCAGTGTAGATATGCTAAGTTAGAATTTTAATAGTCTGTGTAGTGCTCATACATTAGAAAAAATGGTGAAGTACAAATTTAAAGCATTATTCCCGTGGGAGCAGTGGCTGTAGAAAGTTTGCGTTTTCACAGAACTGTGGATGCCTGCTTCCTGCTTATTCTGAGAGTTTTGGGAAGCTGATAGCTGGCAAAATGTAGGAGCTTGAAAGAAGGTAGTATACAGTTGGTGGTTTTGAATGAATGTTTAGTGTTATTTCAAAGATAGCATTTTCTATAGCCGTTTAAATTTCCAGGATTTCCAAGTACATATGGAAAAGTTTTCACTTAGTATTTTTTATTCTGTCTGTTAAGAAATTGGAAAAAAAAAAAAACCCCAACCCAGTCGTGTTCAGTTTTGAGTAGTTTACTTGAAGAAAGACATGGACGATTTGCAAAAAAAGAGAGAAAAATATGCTCTGAAATCTAAACATGTAACTTAAAAAAATTGGCAACCCTAGATCCTTTAAAAAGAAAAAAAAAGGTGGCAACTGCATAGAAGAAAGTAGTTATCTGTACTCTGTCATGTACTATATAAAAAACAATGCTTTCATACTATCAAATGAACATTAAAATATATTATTACAAAATTTAACAAACCAAGTACTGAATTTTCCTGTAAATAACTACACCTGTACTTGAAAAAGTAGGTGATATGTAATAGAGAATAAAACCAGGACATCTGCCAAAAAAACCCTGTACAGTAAGACCTGGGAGGAGATTTTTGTTCCTGTGGAGGAAAAAATCTGAAGTTATTGCTAGACATCTCAGGGCTTGTCAAATGTCACTAGAAACCTATGGTTAGACAACTGAACCGAGCCCAGTATTACCCTTGACTGTAATGAAAGCTTGAACGCTTAGTTAAATTTCAAATACTTTGATACCTGCACTAAGGTGTCTGAACCTGTGCCCCAATGTGTATATTATACACACCAAATTAACAGCCCTCAAAAGTTCCCTTCTCTCTGAACTCTTACAGCCACCCTGTCTAACATAGCTCAAGGGCATGAGTAAGGTCTGGGAACAGAAGCAGGTTATTGAGCAATCAGTTAATATTTGAGTTTCCAGCCTGTCAACTACTTGGAGGTGGTTGCTTTTATCCTGAAGTGAATGAAAGCTGGCTTACTGCTTAGAACAAATTGCTTTCCTCCTATGAAGTAGAAATGTGTAAGCAGATTCTGCCAGTAGATGTGTGAGTAATGTGAAATCTATTGTTTACCCCTTTGCTTATCATGTGGCAATTTGTTTGCATGCAAAATAGAAAATGATCATCTACTTTTCTTTCTGTTGTTCTTCTGGAATGAAGCAGAAAGGTTATGTCTGTGTCAGGTAATGAAGTAGGTGGCATAGTCATTTTAACAATGGTAGTGAAACGGTCTTTTACTAATCTCAAACAGGTCATCAGCAGTTGTAGGTGACTGTACTTTGAGTCTTAAAAGAGCAATTGATACAAGTAGTGTCACTTTTTAATAAATCTACAAATCTCTGCTTGCATTAAGGGCTTAAACTTAGGTCCGTGTGAACTAGAGGAGTGCTGAGATAGAAATCTGCTGATCCTGGAGTTCTAGACGAGAGCGTTTTATATTCACTATTTAAGTGCATCTAAAATGCTTACGCACAGCAGGTCATAATACGGAAAGCTACAGATTTACTGTAGATCAGCTGCAGAGCTGTTCAGCACATGCACAGTAACCATTTATGTAGGATTTTTTGATAGTATATAAGAATACAGCAGATTGCTGAGGAAAGATGGCTGTTTTCTGGTTTATTTATACTGCAGTGGATAACTCTTCCCTGTTGCAGCTGTTCTGGTCTGTATTACTACTTACTATTCACTGGGACAGAAGCAAAGTGAAAAATTAGCTCTCTAGTTCAGTAGTTAGGGTACTCATCTGCCACAAAGGAAGCTTGCATGCTGCTGCTGCTCCAGTGAGTATTTTTAATTGTTCGTATAATCTATAAAAATAGTCTGCACTGGCATAGTTTTACCTGCCAGGCCTGAGTTACTTTAGAGCAAGTGTTTTTCAAGGCATGTATGAACTCTGGGCTGGATATACTTCCAGTTGTCTGTATCTCATCAGTTCTGTTGTCCTTTTCAATAGATTTTCTATGGTCACCAGGACTTTAGAAAGAAGGAATTATGTGCTGAATGGGAACCAATTAACTAACTTATCTTAAAGAATGAAGAGAGATGCATCTAAACTCCAGTGGGTGTTCCTCTCCACTAACCACTACTTTTGTAGCTGTGGGCTGGCTGCTTGTTTTGAATGAGATAAACTTTTGCAAAGTATAGCATAGATATTCTGCAGGATCGGGCTTCTTAAATGGCTGAGAATTTTTTTATTTTCAAATCAAAAAGTTATTTCAAATCAAAGTTATTTTTATACTGGAGCATAGCATGTCTTTGTTCTGTGCTTGTCTAAAATGCATTATGTATGCATAAATATATTTATTTATTGTTAGATGTCTAAAAGTAATTAAATATTTGAAGTATTCCTCATTCTTTAAGTTGTACCTACAAGATCTTTGTTCATTTGTAAAATGGGATAATATAGTTATAATTTGCAAGGTTTGTAGATGTACAGAATGGGACTAGAAATTTTAAGTTCTGTCATGGCTTTGCATTGTGCCCCCATTAAGTCATGGCAATTTTAAGCTTAAGTAGTTTGTAAGCTCATTTTCTTGTTTTTTGCCTACCACAGTTTTAACTTCATGTTATTTTAAACAAATTGCTGGTGATGTAAAATACCTGATTATCACCAATAAGTATTTAGTTTTGTCACTCCTGATATGTTACTTAAAAGCTGTGAGCAAGAATCCTGTAAGCAAAGTAAGGTCTAGTTCAACCATATTAAAATTCTACGTACATTTTAATTTGCTTTCTGCTGTGTGACTGTGTTACACTGAAGCTATTACATGGCTCAGTGGTCCCCACAGACAATTTCCATTTCTCATTCTGATTTTATTGTAAATGATTGTCAGCATAGTACAGGAAACTGGAAATTCAATTTTGATCAGTCCCATGAGGGACTTGATTCTTCATGACATATTCTGGTTGTTTTAAAAATAAATTGAAATAGCCATTTAATTTAAGCATTTCCTTCAGAGTAGAGGATTAAAATCTGTATTTTCTTTTATTCAAGGGGTTCTCCTTTATTGTGTTATTAGGTAGAAGCTGATATTTAAGGAAATTTTGTAGTCATTACCCCTTTGGGAAAGATTTAGTTCTTCATTTAATATTTCGATTTTGTATTTAATGGTTTCTTAAGGTGGCTTTTTTTCTTACTTTCAGATGTGGTGATCATAAACGTGCGCTTTTCTTTTAAAGAGAATGTTTTCATGAGTATTTATTATAATTTAAGATTTAAAGGTAGCCCTTCCTGTACTTACTGCACTTAGTCCTTACTGTGAAACAGGTTAGTGACCCCTTTGATTTAAAGAATTTTAATTTTGCTTCCTCTCTCTGTGCTGTGTTACTGTGAGACAATATAGCCAAGAATATGGAAAATGAAATAGCGCAAAGTTAGAAGGGGACCATGAGGAGAAAAGAAGGTAACTGCGTAAGAACAAAAAAGGTTAGTGATACAGTGCAGTGTGACCCTCCCAGAGGCGAAAGTGTTAACTGTAGGTGTCCACATCTGTCTACCTGTGAGGTATGGGCATTTAGTTCCATAATGCTCAAAGGAAATAAGATCAAATATATCTATTTTAAATGGAGTTAATTAATTCCAATGACTACACCCATAGTAACAGTTTTTACTTACATGAACTGTGTGTATATGTATACTTTAAAAGTAAGAGATTAACACTTAGACAATGTCACCACTACAGAACAGCCACTGGAACCTGAGAGGGGAAAGATGAAAAAAATTGCAATTCAAATTGCTGTTCTTCTGGAACATCATAGTTTTTGGATTAGATACAGAACAGACAAGGTTAGTAGAGTGGGGGGGGGGGGGGGGGGGGGGGGGGGGGGGGGGGGGATCATGATCTTAGGTTTGTTCTTGCTTCTAACTACAGATTTGCTTCCCTGTCTGAAATAGTTTTTTGATACTCAGCTTCCCTCCTTGTAGTTGCTATGGTACCTAATGCAACTGGAACAGGAGTATACTGTCAAGCAGATTTGGGAAGATGCACCAAGGCTCAAGCTTTTTGCATGTCTTCTTAAAACTCAGGTCCTTTTATGAAATCCATCAAGAGCACTTATACTAGGTGACATAAATGATTAAAAATATGTCAATTAAATATCTTTTAGAAAATATATGAGCATCATCTTATATCTGTGTACTGATCAAGGCAATCAGCTGGGGAATGGACTTTATAAAAACCCAAATAAACAAACCAGAAATGTATAAATCTAAAAAAGAACCAAACTTACAGAAGTAATGAGAGAAGTGTAGAATTAGGGCATTAGGAAGAAAGAATGGAGAAAAGGGGAAATAGGTGTGGTTTTTTCATTTCTTCTTTTCCATAGGACTTTACACCCTCAGTTCTCTCACCTGCACAGTTTACAAACATAACCAATAGTCCTTTCTTGAGGAGATTGCAACCTAAATATGTCTTAAGTATCAGAAAGGGAGGGGGAAGTCAAAGTCAGTATTAAGAATTCAGTGTATCCAGTTAATCAGCTGGTTGTTGTAGAGAATTTGTGAAGCTTCTTTTCTGCTCTTCAAATGAGGACACTACTACTTATGTAACCTGAAGGAAAAAAAAATCTGTTTGTGTTTTAGAGGCTATGATTCTCTCTTCTCTGCATCATCTAGCTTTAGATTTCAGTGAAGCACATTGTGGCTAAAAGCTGTAAGGAATAGTTCCCTAACTTGGTCCATTTACATCCAGGTATCTTCTGTAACGCTGAAAGAAGGTGAGCCATGCCATCTTCTCACCGTGTATATTGAGAATTCAGAACAAGTGATAGTTTTTTGACTTACCATTTGAAAATGTAAAATCTCATACAGTAGGAGAACAGCATTACAACATTTTACTGAAAAGTTAAAATGAAAATTCTTAAGACCAAGAAGAGGCTATTTGATGTTCTAGCAAAATGAAGCAAGAGAAACATTCTAAATAGAGCATGCCAATTTTAATTCGGAGTATAAGTAGTTTCTCAAAAAAAGCTGCTAACCTGCTTCTGCTCTGATAATAATATAGGAGAAAAGTAGAAGTGGTTAGTCTGACTCAAAACTTCAGAGCTTGTACAAATTCTGGGAAAAAAAAATCTGTGTTGCTCTGCAGTGCTACATCTTAGATTTTCCATTACCTTGAAATTTAGAAGTCATCACTACCTATCTAATATGGAGATGCCTGTGTTAGTGGCATTCTTTTGCTGTCGCTTTGTATCCACTTTCACAGACTAAATAGTCTGTTATCTGAAGGCCTCAGCAGATGAACCCAGTCTATGTCAACTATTAAGTAAATCTATACGTAAATGCATCTTCTAAGCAGGGTGATCTCTGGCTGTGAGGAGGTACCCACAGCTTGGTTGAGGTACATATGCAGTATCCATGACTAAGCAGGATTTAGGCCAGTGCTTTTACAGTAGGCTAACCACCTCCATGTGCATAGCATTGAGCTGTATCATTCACTGCCCTTATGCTCTGTAACGTGTGGTTATTTTCAGAGGTTTTCTGGTTTTGCTTGGGGGTGTCTGAAATAATAATGGTAACCCATCAGAGTAGTGTTTTTAGAGCATGGCATCAGATGTATATGTTGCATGCCCTTGGGTGTGGTGTTGGGGCAAATGGTGGTGCTTGAGTGGCAAAGACTGGTGGAACAGTGATAATGAACTGTATAGGCTGGAGAGAGCCAAACTCATCTATGCTGCTTTTTAGTCCCAGGTCCCTGGAGCTAAGTGGGGTTTTGTTTCAGTGGGCACAAGTTGGCTCACATCAATCTTAGGACCAAGATGGCATTTAGACAATACAGATGATCAGGGGAGATAGGAATTAACCACGGAATTGACTTGCTCGGCCTTGTATACACAGCTATACTCTGATCAGTCTTCCAGGTAACCTTTGACAAAGTCTATCAACAAAGGTATTTAGTAGACAAGATAAAATAAAATCCTTATATGACTGAATAATTGGGGGAAGGAGAGAAGAACAAGTTAACAAAAAAGTATGGGAAGAAATTGATTCTTACAGTGAAGGACGGTCACCAAAGTGTTCTTCAAGAGTGTGTGGTGTCAACATAGAGCTGTTCAACCTGGAAGAAGGAACAAAAAGTAACAAGCTATACAGGGTGGTATAGAAGAAAGACAAATACAGAAAGCTGTAGAAAGGCTTTACAAGACTGGCTAAACAGGAATTAAAATGGCAAACAAAATCCGGTAAAGTAGATATCAAGTGGTATATATGGGGAAAATAAATCCTGTTTCTTGTATAAAGTGATAGTCTCTGAGTTGACCGGTAGTAAGATCTTACGATTGCAATAGGTAATTCTGTGAAAAATGCGACTCTGAAGCTCCCTGACTTCGAAACAGAAAATCCTTCCATGTCACCTGTCAGACCAGTTATAGCTGTCATTTATCCTTTCTTGGGGAAGAATGAGAGATTTGATGACTTCTCAGAGTTGCTTCAATCTGTATTTTGTTCTGGGATTTTATTTTTATAGATTATCAGTAGCTACAATATTCTGGGTACTGAAGAGATCTTTAGTGTCCGAAGCTGTAACAACAGCCAGTGCCTGGGAGCTCAGCCAGAGGGGCTCAGATGAGAAATAAGTCATAAATTTTAATAGTCAAGGTGATTAGCCACTGGAACAGGCTATTTGCAGGGATGGTAAACCATCAGCTCTATCTCAAGTTCTTCAGTTCAGGTTTAATATCAACTTTTGAAGATGTGCTACTGCCCTATCTTGTAAAGAAGGATTTTGCAGGCCCAAGGAGTGTTACAGCAATCAGATTCTACCATCCTACTCCAGCCTTGAAAATGGTGTGATTGTATGAAGGCATTCATTGTATTATGGTCTGGCACCAGAATGGTTCCTTGTAAGATGAATATTGTCAATTTAATCAGAAAACTGAGTGCATCCTGCACCACACACATTCCCCCACAGTTTTCTTCCTCATGCAGAGGGTTAATGAAAGACCACTGAGTTCATCAAGTTCTCCAAGCAGTTTTACAACTAAGTGGGATTTAGTGTGTCATGCCTATCATGAAATTCTTCTCAAGTATAAATATCACATCAGGTGTTTATAGTTGCTTTGGATTCTCTTTGCATGCTTTATAGATTTTTTTAAGGACCTTAGAACCCATGCATTTTTGTATCCTTAGTGAATCCTTTCTGGATTGCTAGGCTTGGGAGCATCCCGTCACGTCACGCATTTAAGTCTTGAAGTTTCTTTTGTGGTTTTTTTGCAACATTAGAGATCTGTATACCACTCACATTAGTGCTCTGTGCTGTCAGGTTTTGTATAATTATTCATTAAGGCTTTTTTAAAAAACAGCTATTGGCCAAAAATTCTTCCATTTCTCTTGATGGAAAAGGGCCTGGGGGTGCTGATTGATGACTGAACATGAGCCAGCTTGTGCGCAGGCAGCCAGGAATGCCGACAGCATCCTGGCCTGTATCAGAAATAGTGTGGCCAGCAGGGCCAGGGCAGTGATCATCCCCCTGTACTGGGCACTGGTGAGGCTGCACCTTGAATACTGTGTTCAGTTCTGGGCCCCTCACTACAAGAGAGATATTGAGGTGCTGGTGGGGGTCCAGAGAAAGGCAACAAAGCTGGTGAAGGGTCTGGAGCACATGTCTTAGGAGGAACGGCTGAGGGAACTGAGGTTGTTTAGTCTGGAGAAAAGGAGGCTCAGGGAGGATCTTACCAGTCTCTACAACTACCTGAAAGGAGATTGTAGTGAGTGGAGTCAGTCTCTTCTCCCAAGTAACAAGTAATAGGACAAGAGGTAACGGCCTCAAGCTGCGCCAGGGGAGGTTTAGATTGGATATTAGGAAAAATTTCTTCACAAAGAGGAGGGTGATCAGGTATTGGAACAGGCTGCCCAGGGAAGTGGTGGAATCACTGTCCCTGGAAGTGTTCAAAAAACGTGTAGATGATGCCCTCAGTAATATGGTTTAGTGGTGGTCTGGCAGTCCCGGTGTAAAGGTTGGACTTGATGATCTTAAAGGTTGCTTGCAACCTAGTTGATTCTATGATTCTATGAAACAATAACTTTGGAAGCAAGCTGCAATGATTTATTATTACTTGTTAAATGAGTCTTTACCCTACATGAAATAATGCTTTGCCTTCTTTCTTCAGTAGGCTAAAACTTAACATGCCTTATAAGTTCCCTACATATTACATGAAACCAGGTTATTTTTTTATATGTGGTTATCTAGTGAATGTTATTTTGAACTGTTGTTTGTTTTTGCTTTCCACTTTATCTTTTGTCTCTGTTACTGTGGTAAGAGTATAGGATTGAGAACATGCCTAGCTGAAGAAGGTAAACAAATGCTAGAGTGACAAAATATGGCTTTTATATTGTATAAAGTATCATTAAAATTCTAATTTTTGCTGGATTTTATTATATAAAATAAGTCAAGCAAAAATCTGTAGATAGAGGCAATTTCTCTTATGATCTATATTGAGTGGATGAACTTTCATCTATGTTTTTTTAGCTTTTAAAAAGATAACCACGTCTATCTACAAATCATGGTCTTATCTGTGTCATTAGGTCACCAAAGTTTTAAGAGCAGTAAAATATTAGATAGGGTAATTTAGCTAAATGAAAATTAATGCAAAGAGAAATTTCTTGTAGTCACTACTGTCTCAATTAAGTTCTACTTCAGGGGTTTTTAAGAGTGTTTTGCTTGTCCACTCACAGATCTAAGACCAGTATCTAGTTGCCCTGTGAAGACCAAGGCACTTGGTCTGCACTTTACCCACTTTAAAAAGACAGCTTTGTTGATAATGGGGAAGTCAAGCAATTAGTTTTCTTTCCAGACTTCTCAGCTATTACTCACAAGGAAAGTATTGTGAGAAATTCTACTTTTGCCTTTGACCTTTTCCTTCACACTTATAAATACATGAAAGTGAAAACTAATGTTCTCTGTTCTTTATAAATTTTTCACTTAAGGCTCTCTTAAGAATAACCATGAGAGATTGTATGTAATGGTTTATAAATATAGTTTCTCTAATACTTCCGAGAAGACTAAAGAAAGCCATCAAGGTTACATTTGCTTCAAAAGTTAAAATTATTTGTTGAATGTCTGCAGTATCTGTCTGAAGGAAAAGTAGTTTGAGGAACACATTGTAGCGAGCAGTTTTTCCTACTGTAGCTCTGAACCTACAAGCACAGTAATCCAGCAAATTTTAATTTATATTGTCTCCTCTGGTACAGAAAAAGCAGGGATTTTGCAACATACATGATGTGTTTTGGGGTTGTTTTTTTTTCTTTTAATAAATTCTCATAGAAAGAATACGTATTTGTCCCACCCTCCTGTTCATACATTGAATGCGTGAAGACTTTGAAGTCCAGGGTTTGTAGTTTTTCAGCTGAGAGGTGGTAAGTGAAGGGTACACCTCACTGAAATCGGTTTGATAGCATGGTGATTGGGCACTGAGTCACTCAAGACAGGTGAGTGGTGGAACCACTGGGATAATTAAATTCATCTGTTGAGCATGTGCTGAAAGGATTTTCTGAGACAAGTCATCTGAATTTGCCATTGAAAGGTACCTATTTCTTATTGTTGTCAACTCAAACTTGGTGATCGTAAGTTATATGAAACTTTCTGAAAGTAATTCTGTCCTAAGTTAGGCACTTTAACTCCCAATCTGTGTAGAGAAAGGATAATCAAGTGCACCAAAGTCAGACTCCTGGCGACACCTTTCTTCATTAGCAAAGAGGGAGCCTAGGGCCAGGAGACTCCTTACTGTCTGTATTTAAATGGAGTGCATTTGAGTGGCTGGACTAAATCCACAAAGGTATCAAACCCCATATTCCTTCCATTTAATTTGTACACCTAAGTTAGGAGCCTAGCTTTCCTGGCCTCCTTCGTAGTCAGCAGTGAGAGAAAGGCACTTGCAGAGGAAGATTAGCCTGCTTCTTCATCTTGTACCTCAGAGCCTCAGTTGGTACCTGAAGTTAGACAACGTGAATTTGAGCTATGAGTCCCATCAACTTCAGTAGGAATTGGGTTGCCATTGTGAATTTGGGTATTATGAGGCATATTCACTATCTTTTAAATGTTTTTGTTTCTAACATCTGTGTTCAGACTCCTTGTACAAATAGAGGTTCAGCTGATTCAGTTAGGAATCTGCTTCTCTCTGTTGGCTTTGTGGGGTGCCCTACAAGGCTGACTTCCTTATTTAACATAGGTGCCTACATCAAACTCAGTATGAGTTACATCCTTTTGTGAGCATAGCTTTTATTTTCAGTCTCTGTACTTGTATAAAATACCTCCTTACCTTTTAAGTATCTGTAGTACTGGAGGGGTAAAATACATTCAAAGGCTTGTGAGCCAGCTGCATACTGGAGATGTCTTTTAACAAAAAAGCTAGTTTTGTCTTGTTTGACTTGCTCCACTTCATTTTCATTGATTCATATCAGAAACATTTATGCTGAGAACTAGTATTCTCTTGAAATAGGATGGGACAGCTTGGTCTGGAAATTTTTCAGCCGAGTGCCAGTTTTAATCATGGGTACTCATAAAGCTTTTAAAATTTTTCTATTTATTTTTGGCATTGATGCAAACTAAAAGGTATTCCTGTTCCTTGCTTCATACTCCTGCCTCTTTGAAGCATGTGCTGTGTCCTCTGGTCTTTGTAGTAGCCCAACCCCTTTTGTGGCTGCTTTGTGAACTAGGGTGGGAAACTAACACTGGATAATTTTTCCTTCTGTGTTATATTTAAATTGGATACTTTACCTGATCTGCTTCATGGAGCAGCTGCGTAAACAGTTGTGTGTCTGTCTGGTACCACAGCCAAGGACTTGTGAAACCATAGCCTAAGTCACAGTGCTTCTGAGCTACTTCGAGTGCTTATAATTAAAAGCTATGATTACAGGTCTGTCATAACATTTGTTTTCACAATCTTTTTTGTTGGAATAGATACTCACATTCATCCCAAGATATAATTGTTAACCACATCTGTTTTACTGTAAGTCAAATGGGCTACTTTAAGTTCAGGGAAAGGAAGTAATAAGAAAGTCTTGCCACTTTGAGAGCTTTGTATAACTAGTGCTAAAATGTATTTAATTAAAAGTTTGTGTGTAGTATAGTATAATTCATATTAGATATTTATATTTAAGTAAATGCATCAGAATCGTGTTGTACTTCGTAAGGATTTGTTTCCAAATTTGTTGTGTGAGTTCTGTAAAGTGCAGACTGAAAATATAGTAGTATTTAATTAATATACAAACGTCTCTCAAGACAATAGACAGCAGCAATTCTAGTATAAAATGTGGGTGATCCACAAATTAGATCTGTAAGTTACAGTGATGGAAGATATGACTAATTTTTCATTTAAAATGTTTAAAGTCACATCCATCTGAAGAAAATAAATTTTTGAAGTTTAGCATCTATCTCAACTTAAAGGTAATAGAGATCTGGTTTATCCAATAGAAATATTTAGTTTTACGTAATAAGTGAAAGTAATAATTCAGAAGAAAGTTATGAATCAAAGGGAAAAGGAAGATGTTTCCTTACTCTTGTGACAAAATCTTAGAAGCAGGAATGAATCTGTAAGTTAACATATATTTAGAAATTAGCTCAAGTATCAGCAATTCATTGCTTTTACTTTATTTCTGCTTTAGACATTTCTTTTAAGTCTTTCCCATCCAACTCTTGGTTCACATGTACTCCAGACATTCAATGCTGGGAACTTTTGGACAGCAGAAGCTTTTGAGTAGAAACAGATATATGTTAAGTATCTTCGCTTTTTGCATCGGGATATAAAAGAGTTCTTGTATTTTCAGTTTATCAGTAAATAAGCATACGGGGTTTGTTTTTTTTTTTTTTTCCCCTCTTATTTCCAGGAGAGCAAGTATATCACAGGTGTGGTGTAGACAAGCCTTTTTTTTTTGTAGAGAGATTTTGAAAGTGAGGGAAACAGATAGGCAAATACTTGTATTAGCTGCTGTCACAAATATCCTTTTTGGTCCAAATGTGGCAGGTCCTTGTAGATGTCTTCAAGCCAAGAAAAGTATCTGCTGATTGCAAATGCACCAGCTTTCAGATCTTTGTAAACAAAACAGGAGCAACTGAATCAAATGGAAAATCTGCAGGCTTTTGAACAAAGAGAAGCATATCTCATCTAGAGAGCACAAGGGTAGATTTGTGTTGACAGTTCTCAGTAAGGGAGAGGTGCAGCCCAGACATGCTTGCATGTGATCACAGAGATGTGACATCACACAATGGCCATGCCTTCAGTAGCTAGGCAATCTCACCTAGTGTGAAGATCCTGTGATCTTAGGTGCATATTTATCCTCCCTAGCTTTAGTTTGAGCTGCATCTGTACTGATAAATAACACATAGCCTGGGAGGAAGATTGAAACTAGTATTTACCGTGTTGCCTGAGCTTTAGTATTTTCTTTGGTAATGTTTTGACTTGTGCCATGTTGTGCTCTCTGAAAATGTTAATCACAGAGACGAATCCCTGAAGGCTGTTTAGGTGAGATTGTGGTAAATTTGGCTGCCTTCACCCTACATGGACCTCAGAATAATGCGTTGTAACACATTGTTCCCTGATACATGCTATAAAAAGGCACTGGAACTAAAGAGGGAAAAGTATCTTAGTGTGAATATCAGGGGTTTTTTTTTTCAGAATGATGGAACTTGTCAAATGCATTAGGTTAACTTTAACATCAATTTCCAACATTCCATACCCCACCGCCCCTGCTCTCTCTCCCCACCAAAGCAGCTCAGTTCCAGTCACCTGTGCCAGAGGTGAGCAGAGATGCCTCTTTCTCTCCATTTATTGTGTAGAGTCTAAAATGACTCGCTCAAATGTAGTTGTCTGCACTGGAGGCATCTAAAAATCAAATGAGAGAGATCACATGATACATCTGGGCATAACTTTTTATCATTACATTGGAAGTATTGTGGCTAGCGAGAGAAAAAAAAAACTTTCTGTGGTGGGTAATATGGATTTGCGCTTGTGATTGCAGTTACTTGCAGATGTTAAATAACAGCAGTACACCTGGGAACAGTTGCGTGGTATTTGCCTTTAGCTTTGTAGATCAAATCAAAGGGATCTTACCCTGAAGCAATGATAACTGGCATCTCATAAATCAATAAATAGCAAATTCATGGCAATATCTGTGCTTGTAAAATTATGCAAGTTCTGCTAAACATAAAGGAACAGTGCTAGGTAGATCAGAAAAAAAAAACAGTAGCAGACATTAGAAATCATGAGGACATAGAAATTGCTTATATTCTATCATGATAAGTATGAATGGATATACAACTGTCCTGGTTTCTATCTGACCCAATTTTTTTATCCTTACTTCATTTTGTGGCTGGCACATTGTAAAGTATTCCTTTAAATATTTTTATTTGGGTCAGGATAATCTGGTTTCTTGCAGTTACTGCATGCTTTCCTTTTCCACTTAATCACAATCACGCCTAAACAGATGCATTCTGGTTTTTATTTCTTTAAAAGTTGTTTTTTTCCCCTAGTTGGCTATGTGTGACTATTAGTAATGCACATTAAAAATGTGGAATCTAGAATACTAACCTTCTTAGTCTTACTATATAGTATGCAAATTCACTCATATTGCAGAAATTGATTTTAGAGCAGCCCTTCAAATCACAAATTATTCCTAAAATAGATGAATATATATAGAATATCTTTTTGTTGTGTTAAAATCCCATGGATTAAAATACATGAGCCAATGTTCCAGGGAATTAAATACTAACATAAGAGAAAAGCAACATTAAGAGAAATGTTATGAGATGGATTAAATGTAATAAAAATGAGGAAGCAAATTTCCGTTTTCTGTTGTAAAAATAACTGCAACTATTCGTTCACTTGTAGCTATAGTGTTAATGCACAGCTTCTGGACTTTGAAAGGATGTACATGCTAAATGAGGTCAAGCCTGCAATTGTTCCTCTTGTGCCCATTACAGTTTCTGCAGAAATCCAGATGTTTTAAGACACATATTGACACTACTCCCTGTGTCAGTTTGGATGTCTTGCTCTGCTGTAGTACTGATGCATAACTCTGTGGCATATAGCTAGTTTGTATGTTTTGATGACCAGCTCTAAGTTTTGGAGAGGCACCATCACTTCCACCAGCTGCATGTGAGAAAAATATATTATTCTCCCACAGACCTGTTCATATAATTCCTTACTTGTAATTTTTGACAGCTGGACCCCTGTCTCAAAATCTTTCACTAAGATGTATCAATAGATCATCTAGTCAAACATTATGTTTTCATGTCTATGTTGAATTTAATAAGTAAAATTTAGCTAAAACTGTTTTCCAATTTTGGCTTGAAATTGTGAGGAGAATATGAACCCATTGTTTTCTTTGATAATTTGACCTAGTAGGTAAACACACTGCACGTGAACATCTTTTCTGTTAAAGAGCCCTTTCATATCCAGCATTTTTTCCATATGAATGTAATTGCATCATTCTCAATAATAATTTCAGTAAGCTAAGCAGCGCTCTTTTATCCAATTGTCAAATGGTTTTACTGGCATAAATCATGTATGATTTTGTGATACAAATCACCATAGCGCTGTATACAGAACTTAAATTTTCTCCGTACTTCTGCTGCTTTCTTATTAATCCATACTTGTATATGCCTTGGTTTTTTCCTGAGCCTGCCTGTCATACTTCTTACCTTGTCTAGTATTGCAGCTTTTCCTTCCATGATCAGCTGAATGTGATAAGGGGTGACTGCACTTCTTCCTCCACAGTACCATCTATGGTGTTTTTGTCCCAAACACTTTAAAGCTTTCACCTGCGGCTTGGTGGAGCTTTTGGGGAACTCATAAGGAACAATACTTCAGTGTACAGATAATGTCACTCTACTCTGATCCTGAAAATATGCAAAGTAGAGCCGACACTGATAAAAACTTAAAAGCAAAAAGTTGAAAACCCAACCCAGCTAAGTTACATACAAATAAAATTATCATCCCAAGTCAAATAAACTGCATTTTTTTCCTATAACCAGGAAGTATTACGCCCTCTGAAAACACAGAAACTGTATGGGTTTACTGAAGACTGGTTGTGAGCTTTGTGCATTCAGGGTGAATGCAAGATGGGATGGCGATGTTCTTTCACTGCCATTAGGAGTAATAATTCCCATTGTCCCTTCCTGATGTGAGAAATTAAGTGCCCTTGCAATCCATCCATCCATCCATCCATCCATCCATCCATCCATCCATCCATCCATCCATCCTCTTCCAATGGCAAGCAAATGAGAACTCCCTGTTTTTTTTCCAGTATTTCCAACTGTTTTGAAGAGGAACTAGCAGAAAAATGTGGCCCACATTCTTTTTTCTAGTGGCTGTGGGCCTCCGTGTCCCACATCAGATAAGGAGAGGAAGGCAGAGAATCTTTAGAACTTTTTACATGGAAAATATGTAACAACAAATTCTGGCACCTCTGAGGTATAAAGGAAATGTTGGTAGCCATATTCATGGCTATTCATTTTTAGCATTTTTAGCAAAGCATTTTTAGCATTTTTAGCAAAAGTGGTAGGGGAGTGCTTGTTTTTTACATTTCATGGAGGCAACGGAGAAGACTGTAGACTAGGGATCTTGCAAGGAATCAAGTTGGAAGTCAAGAAATTTCAAAATAAGGACAAATGTGGAGTACAAGGAAGGGTAGCCCTGGTGAGAGGCTACACAGGGAGTTGAACAACTTCTAGACAGAAGCCAGCTCATGTCATATATCTGTGGGCTCAGTCTGTAGGCAAAGCAAGTTCAGATTGCTCTATGTGGTCCTGTCCACTCAGATTCATTCCTCCCAACTCTAGTCATATAAATTATGAATATAAACATAGTGGCTTTACTTGTTCAGTCTATGGAGAAAAGTAGACAGGGCCATTAGAGCTATGGGCGAATGCCTAGTCCCTCCTCTGAAGTTAAGATAATCAAAGAGGTTGTTAGAAACAACTGGAAACAACATGAGAAATAGGCATTTATGTCAAATGACAGTGTGTGAAGCTGACAGAAATTGCAACTGCAGGACAGCTGGATTTCTTAGGTAGTTAAGAGGGAGTTATTTGAGAAATGGCCGAACGTAACAGTTAATTGGAGGGGAGCATTGAAGGCCGTTAGGTGAGCAATCTTGCCAGGCTGGCAGTGCATAGGTAACTGTACCAGTTGCAACTACCTAAGTAATGGTATCAGATGTTCCACATTTGGGTATGAATGTAAGAAAATGGGGACCAAATGGGAAAAACTGGGGATGGATTGTGGATGTTAAGAGGAAATGAAGGTGGAGAAAGTGAGACTTGAGCAGTGAAAAGGAGGGCAAAGAAATGGCAGAAGGGGTAAGAAGCTATGCAATTCATGGATGGTGGCCAGGGGCACTTGTCAAAGACAGCCCAGTGCCAGGTCACCATGGATGGAGAAGAACAGTAAACCAAACCCTTGTTCTGACCACACCTTATTCTGACTCCTTGCCACAAGTCAGGCTTCTGTGGCAAGGAAGACTGGATCAGGGGAGCATCTTGTGTTTAATTTTTATTTCTCACAAACCTTTCTTAATATTAGCAGGCTTTTTATTGATAATTCCCTTCTGTAAATTTGGCACACTGAATTCTGCTTTATTCGATGACTGAATGTGGGCTGCCTCTGTGAATGATTCTGCATCTATTCATCTTGCATGGTAATATGCTACCAAAACCTCTCCTTATTACATCGCTATTACAAGTTTTTCTCCAAAGAATGTATTCTCTCTGCATCTAATACATTCATCTAATTCCTATTCATTTACACTTCGTGTTACTGAAATGAAAGTGTAGCCTTTGCCCTTAACTATTGCTCATCTTCCTTTCAACAGTCTGAATGAAAGGCTTTTATGCATACATCATAGTAAATTAAGAAGCCTTTCTTTTGTAGGGGAGTATTAATGTCTTCTATTTATTAATTTACAAAGCTATTCTAATACCATTGGGAAAATATGATCTTTTATTATTATTAGAGTCTGGCTAGATCCTTTTATCTTCTGATGGCTTAAATCTCCAAGGAGAATATTATATAAAAAGGTAATATTTGTCTATAAAACATTCTCATAGTAATTTCCTTCTGGAGTTTTTGATATTCTGTATTTATTTGTCAGATGCAGGATGATTTAGAAAAAATTTGGATCATAAGCTCTTATAATATACTGATAATATACTTTTTTTTTTTTTATGTGTGTATGTGGGGTTTTTTTAATTTATTTTAAATTTTTAGGTTATTTATGATAACCTAATTTCTTTTACCTCAGGAGTCCTGTTCGCACAGAGAGTAATTGTTTTGTAAGGATCATAACTTAAATAGTGTATGTTTCTGCTTTGCATTTCTGGGGAGAATTCTTTAGGTATATAAAGCCATAGATAATTTATCTTCACAAAGGTTAATAAATACTTGTTAATGACAACACAAAAAAAATATTTCTCTGGCATCTTTCTCTTCTGAAATATATATGCTAAAAGTGACTATGGTTTGGCTGTTCATGGAGATTCATTTCATTTGTCAGTTAACAGAAATCTCAGAGAATAGGCATTATTAAAGCCAAACATGAGGGAAAAATCTAATGATACATAGGATATATATGTACAGGATGTATGTGCAAGAAGGTCTTGCTTGGATTTGGGTACACATATATCCTGTGTATATGTGTTTTGTGGCTTTGATTGGTGTGCTGGCAGTTGATATAAAAGGTTGCTTACTATCATATACACAAATCCTAACTCTTTACCTTGGATCTTCCCTGTAAGATGGACTCTTCATCTTATTGTGTTCATCTAAGTATTCCAAACAATTTCTGGTTTTGCTCTGTCCCCTTCAACCGATGATGATCAAATGAACTATGTTTTAGCTGAAAGTTTCGTTGTTTAGAGATTGTCAGTTATTTCCACAGAGGACTGATGAAGCAATTTCCAAAATCTTTATTGTTTTTATTTAACATTTTTCCTGAGATGTTAGTCAAATTTGCACAGTGAAAGAAAGCAGTTTTGAAGATGAGCTGATAGTGGCAATTGCAAATTAGCTTTTTAGCTCAAAATTCATCTAAGTTTTTCCTAATTCTTTTATAGGTGAACAGGCATTTATTAATATGAAAATACCATTCTGTGACTGTTCCTATTTATAACAGAATGTATAAACATAAGTGATTCTGAATGTTAATGGAAATTTTGATGTTAAAGCTCAATGAAGTTTGGCAAGTTATATTCATTCCATTTTTTTCCCATTACTGTGGGAATGAATTTGGAGTGAGAGACAGAATTTCTGAAATCAGTGATAGTGTGACCAGGATGCTGTTGACATGAGACAGAAAGTAGTGTAGCTTTCTAGAATATACTGTAGAGGAATGAAGGTGTTGGGGAGGTGGCAGATGAAATTTGATAAAAAAATATGAGGACTTTCAGGTGTTGAATCAGAAGAAAGGGGAACTTTGTCTATTAAGGTTTAATCAAGAGAAGCTTTAGGATCTGTAAGGAAGTCAATGTCAGAACTGAAAACTCTTGTTGATTTCTATGTTCAGTCTTCGACACACTTGTCTTATGTTGGAAATCCACTGCAATATTTTCAAGTGATTTGTGGGATACTCCTGTTCTGGAAAGCTGGCTGATATTAGCACTTAATGAAAGTATGATCAAGTGCTGATGTATATTTTAGAACAATTCTCCATGTCTTTGTACTGAATCAAGTACTGTGATTTTCTGACAAAACTACAGCTGAAAGTCTGTTAATATAAAAGATAGAGAAAACACTGAAATTTAAAATTACTAGAGGTTTCTCCATGTTAAATAGCATTTTATTTATAGTTTGATTCCCGTTGCAACCTTTTAGTTTGAAAAAGCAGTTAGTCTGTTATTTTAATATGGGAGCACAGGTTATAGCTGCCCTGAGGGAATTCATTAAGGGCAACTTGTGTAACCAGCCTTGCATCAAACAGTCTATGGAGTTATCAGTGCAATGCAGAACACTTTCAAGAAACAAACCCTTCACATCGAAGTGTAAAGAGAATCCTGGATATTTTAATGGAAATGCTTAACACTGTGCTACTACAATAAGTAGCACATATTAGCACTGCGCTGCTACTTTTTAGTATTTTATTGCTTCCCTAGACTGTTTTGGTGGTTTTGGGTTGGTGGTTTTTTTTTTTTTTTTTTGGTAGGTCTTTTTTTGCTTGATTTTTTTTTTTTTTTTTGTTTGTTTGTTCGTTTGTTTTGGGTGTGGTTTGTTTTTTTTTTTTTTAACAAATAAGTACAAGAAGAGTGCATGTCCTTGAATTATGTGTTGTAAAGTTTTACGCAATTGTATGAAGGTTATGTAGAGGAACATGTTGGCTCCATTATAGGCTTTTACTCACACTTACGGTTTTCAGCTTGTTTTGTATGCCACCAAGGCTAATGTAATTTCTGTTACATAGGAAATCAAGCATCATACTACTGAGTTTGGAAGGTTTTCTGTATATTTGTGTAATTAGGGGCTTCCACAAACTTTTCCGTTCAACTTAGGATTTGTAGATACTTTTTACCTTTACTTTTCAGAAAGGACTTACTAGGCAAATTAGTAGGTGCTCTAATGAAGAATAGAATTAGTGAATACATAGATGAGTCATGTGGCAGGGGTGTCAACATGAAATTGTAAAGAGAGGTCATTTTTCACATTTATTGCAGTTTTTGAAAGCAGTCAGTAGCTAACTGGATAAAGGAGATGCAGTGGATATAATCTACTTGGACCTCCAAAAGACTCTTGACAAACAACTCAGTCAAAGTAAGAGGAAAGTTCTGTATGGATAAATAATTGTTTAACAGATAAGGAATGGGAGATAAAAATAAATATTCCATTCTTGCAGTGGAAGAAGGTCACCAGCAGAGTTCTAGATAGATATGTTTTGGGATACAATTAATCATATTTCTAAGTAATTTGGAAAGGGGATAGCAAAATGACTAAGTTTTTTTGTGATACTACATGTTTCAGGGTAATAAAAGTAAGGACTGACCAACTGTGCAGTGATGCAGCAATATCTTTTGAGAGGTAGGTTAACTGCAAGTTAGAAGGCCAGATGACCATCAGTGAAAGTTTAAAGGCATTATGGAAGGGGGGAAAAAAAAAAAAAAAGTATTTTAGGTGAAAAATAGTGGTTTTGCGGTGTTTCCACTCAGTATTCAGATACTGGGTTTATGATAGTTCTACCAGCATGTCAGTTCGATGCTCCATAGTGGTCAAACAAGCAGAGTGCTCAGAAAGGTGGGAAACCCCTAAAACAAAACAAAGAAGAAAACAGAGCATTAAAATACTAAAGCAGAAAGCCATAGTAGGCTTGAATTTTGAAAACCATTAGTCTGTTTTCTGTCCGTCTCAAAATGAATACTGTAGACTGGAAAGGTTCAGGGAGAGAAACAAGGTAGTCTCAGACACAGAAAGGCATCTCTATGAGGAATGACATAGTAGTTCTTGAATAGTCTAATAACAACTCTTTGGCCTAGAAAATGGATTAACAAGGAAGAATGTGATAGAGATATCTAAAATCCTGAGTGGCATGGAGAGAATAAACAGAGATCCATTTTTTCACTCTCTCCTTCAATACAACAACAAGGGGGCATAAAATGAATTTCCTAGAAGGTGGTTCTTCTCACAACATATAAACTGTGACACTGATGGACACTGTGACAAGATGGAGTGGTTGCAGAAATTTTATGTCAGTTCAGTTCCACATGGTAGTTCACTATTAAATGCAAAGTTGCCATCTCTGGCTAAGGAAGACTTTCAGTCTCAAACGGTTGGAAACTGGGAAAGTAGTCTGGAGAATGACTTCCCTGTTTTATGAGTTTCTGTAGGGGCCTATTTCCCCACTTCAGACAGGATATTGGTATGGCTGGATATTTGTTCTGATCCTGCCCATATAGTTATATGCATTATAAGCTGATGCAGTTATTTCCTTTATTTGATATGGATCTTAAAATTACACAACTTTAAGTAGGTGAAGGGTAAGATTAAGGTAATGGCATTGTACTTTTAAATTAAACTATTTAAAGACTGGAAAATAAAAATCCCGAACTATGATAATTTGACAGAATTGTTTCTTATAAATGTTTCTTATCATTATTAGATATTTTTTTATTTAGTAATTTTGAATAAGAATGCAATTGTCATAAGGTAGAAAAGAAAATTTTGAATATTAATTATTTAATTCGTTACACTCTGTAAAAAATATTTACCACCAACAATTTCTAATTATTACATCCAACAGAATAACTTTTCTTTAAGTTACCAGCACCATTACCTTTTCTCCAAAACCCAGATATTTTTGCTTTCTCTTTTGAAAGACAAGTATGCAAAATCTTGTAAACTCTAGCCAAGTCTAGTCTACTCTAGTAACAAGGTATGTAACATCTTGTACTCACATTTTACCAGTATTTGTCAAAAAGGATCATTTAGAAATTTTAGTAAATTATGATCTGGAGGATTTGTTAATATTTAGTTTGAGTGGATATTGGTAAATACTTTTGGATTTTCATATTGAAATATTGATTGAGGCGTGACTTGTCAAAAAACTAATTTAAATTTGTGGAGGCAGATCAAATACTGTGTGGAGCCTGTACTTGCAGATCAAGTTCTACAGTGCCAAATGTTTTTACTCTCATCTTAGAGAAGAATCTTAAATACAGATTACCTCAGGAAGTTGAGAAGGTTAATATTGAAAGTGTGCATAGTGATTTGTGACTGCTTTATATTTTTTGCTGTGTGAGTATAAGATACCAAAAAATATGTAAGAGGTGTATCTTCTTGCCCCTTCAAAGTATCACTGGTAAAGTGAAAGTAGGAAGGGGATACCTTAATCTAGTAAAATGCAGTTTATATTTCTTTATTGACAGCAGAAACCTTAATTTTTATTTTTATTTTTTATAGAAAGCATCACTATTTTTTTGAAAGATAAACAGAAAGAATGAGGAGACAGAGACATGATATTCTGCTTTATGATTGAGTGCCTTAATGTTAAATAGTGGGTCTCCCTTGTATTTGTATTTTCTGTTCTTTTTATGAAGCTCCATCCAAAAAGCTTGAAGGACCCCCCCACCACCACTTTTTTCTTTGCATCTCTGAATGTTAGGGGTAAGAAATTAATGTAAGTTTTGACATCAGCTTCACTGGAAAAAAATTTACCTGTTATATCAAATATAATGTGGTTTTCTAATAGACCTGTAGAAAACTAAAAAGCAGTAGCTTCATAAGCTGGAGCTATGTTTTCCTTGTAATGTGATTATTAGCTTACGCATTAAAATACAGTCATTTTAATTATCAGTACTGTGAACTCATTTTCTACTGATGGTTTTGACAGGATAACTTGTTTTCATAATCGTGTAGCATTTGTTTGGATCCATATCCTTAAGTAATTGCAAAATGGGTAGTCTGATACAGATCTCATATATTTTTCCTGCAAAACAGAACATGATAAGCAAAGAACCCCATTAGTTTGTTACTAGGAAAGGATAATTTATTCCAAGGTGAAGGATCATTTTTGTCAGAATAGCGTTATGGGAAGGATCACATGCCAGATGTTGGTGATCTGGGCAATATCCTTAAAAGCTCATAAAACTCTTTCTGTGAAAAAGCAGGAAAGTCTAATTGTTCTATTCAGTCTCTACATCAGCAGCAATGGGAGCATTTCAACAGAATTGGTTTGTTGTTTTTTGTTTGGTTTTTTTATTCTGCAAAAAAGCACTTTCCAGAGTATAAAATAGAGTCAAGGGGCTTCCCACCAACATCTTTGTATGAGTATCTTAAGATGGAAAAACATTTTAGCAGCAAATGTGAAAAAAAGGGAAGGAACACCAAAGTGTTGCCTTTTTTTTTTTTTTTTTTTTCTCCTTTTTTTAAGTGAATTAGATAGTTCCTAACCCCTTCAGTTATGATAAGAAAAGACTGGAGCCAACCAGGCTGTTATGAGATTAAATGGAATCAAGATGTAATTTATGTTCCTCTCAGTGGAAAAATCATCATTTTCCTGTATCACACTTGTGAGAACTACACTGAAAAATTTATTTAGTTTTCTTTCCGTTTAAGTGTCATTATGTTTGCCTCATGGTAATTTCAGTGTAAGTTAAAATTGAACTATGTTTCTTCAAAATAAGAGGTAATCAGGCCAAATATTTATGATTTTTAAAGATACATAATATTTAAAGGATAAATTTTAGAAAATTAAAATTGAATTTATCTTTTTTAATGTTGCTGTATTCAGTTGAGGAATAATGTCATGAATTCACATGGAAGTCAACCACATGTACACTTACCATAATTTACTCTTAGTATATTTCACTAAAGATTTTAAAAACCAGAATATGGTAGTGATAGGTCATGTTACACTTCTTTATTTTTTTTTTTATTTTTTTTTTTAATTTATAGGCATTGCGTGGAGTACTTCCTAAGTACATACTACATTAATGTATTTTTTTATCATAAGTACGTAAAAGTACACTTCAAAAAAATTCAAAGGATTGTTATGGATGATACTTTCGCTTGCATTTGGGTGCTTATTTTCAGTCTTGTAGGTGATCATAATTGGTAAATTGGATATTATTGTGAACTAACAAGATTTTGTTCTGTAACAAAATCTTTCAAAGCATGACCTCTCTCTTTATTATGTCAGAGGCCAGTAGATGCTTAATAATGAAACCCCCCCCCCAAGATGGCAAATTAGAATGCATTTGTGTTGCTTATTTACTTATTATTCACTAAAGAAATTATGTTTCATCCTACTGACTGTATCTTCTGTGTGTCCTGTCAATAACTAATTATCTTGGGTAGGGTACACATGTTCTTTTTTCTCTTAGTGGTCAGTAGTGACCTGTTCCCTATTTGGTGTATTTCAGTTATTTTATTGAAAGTTAGCCTTATGTTTTAAGCTGCAGATTTCTCTCAAGTAAGAATTAGAAATATAATGCATAGTCTTTCAAATAAGAAATGACCAGTCACCCCAAATTAAATTTTTTTACACCTTAAAAATTCTCCTTTTCCTTAAAAAATTAATCTAAGAATTTGAAGAGACAAGCTCCTTACTTTTTTGAGCACAGGGAGTTATTGCCACGCTGCTTCTTCCTTGAACAAGGTAGAGGTTTTGCACACTGCTACAGCCACCACTAGTGACATTTTAAGGCTTAATCCATTTGATTCAGAGTTTCAGAAAGTGGGGTTTTTGGTCATGGAGAGTAAGTGTCAAATACTTACATCAAGTAAATGCAGATACTTAATATAAAGTTCTGACTAAGGCACCAAAACTCCACAGAAATGGGAACTCCAAAATATTTTTGTGTTCAGGATTTTCCAGCATTTATTCAAGCTAAGTTTTGTGGGTTGTTCAGCAAAAGAACTCATCTAATCGGTGTTAATAAACCATTAGATCATTAAATATTAAATCATCGTACAGTTCAGAGGTTTACACCCAGACCCATTTGTGTGGGATCTTAGTCAATTTCTGCTATTCCTGTGAATAACCTTTCCAAAGTCAGGGATCTAACGTTCAAATATTGTGTGGTGTAAGTTAAAGATGCTAAAGCAGTTTCTCAGGATTCATTGTCATTGTATATTTACTAATGCTTTTTCACATGTCAACCAAGTCTCAGCTAAGAACTTTAAGTTGATGAAAATTAAAATTGTGTTTTTATTAATTAATCAATCAGATTGTATCCGGGCTTTTGCCTGTGTTCTGGAATTGACTGTGTTTTTTGTCAGAACACTCGTTTGATTGCTTGTTGGCCATGCTATCTAGCACTATACTTCCTGTGTATAGTTCTGCATTTAGTATGGATCAAGAACATATACCTTTGGCAGTCAGCATGCTGTTTCAGGATGGGTGTGGGTCTTTCCATGTAAATTGTCTTCAGTGACAATGGACAGTCACAGCTGTGTTTATTAGTAGAGGTGAAGCTTATGTGTCGCAGGTATCTGTAGACTTAAAGTTCTGGAAATTGCTCTTACACCACTTTGATCAATCTGTTTATAATCTGCCTTTAACAAAACACTATTATACCAGCACATAATAATTGAAATTCTTAGAAAGTTTAACTACTATCATTTGGATTTGGGGTTTGTTGGGGGTTTTTTTGAACCACAAGAGGTTTGAAGCCATATTTTAATATTGTGCTGAACTGTGCTTTCTTCTTGCCTTTGATATCTAAAGCAAAAAGCTTTTATGTGGGATCTTTATCAGAAGCTGCATCTGATTAGCGATTGTGTTAATGCGAATTTCAGATTAGGTCTTTTCTTCTTTGCCTTTGCTCTCTTGACTCGCTGTGGTAGAAATTGACTACAATGATGAAATGCTCTAGTTTTAATCTTCCCAGTAAGAGCCAAAAGATCAAACTGCTACCAAGCAACATCTTGGTCAATTGAAGAAGTCTCCTAGACTTTGCAAAAGAATGCGCTGAGCATACATGAAGGGTTCACAAAGCCATTTAATAGCAAACTGCTTGCAGAGCTGTTCATTATTGTTTGAAGGAATCACTGCTGAAGTATAGTGGTCATATGCTTTGTATTTCATAAAGGCTTTTAAAACAATCCTCAATCCAGAGGTGGGCCTGACATTGTTCAGAAAAGATTTGTGAAGTAGGGTATGATAAACCATGGCTCAGAGTTTCAGTAACTTCAGTGGAATCCTCCTATCATTCATTGCTAACATAGAAGTGATTAAGTCTTAAACTTAATCCTAATGAAAAAGTAGTTCATTAGCAATGGCACTATATATCTGCGTCAGAAGTGAAGAACCAGTCATGCCTGAGAAAAGCAAGGGCACAATCAGCTTGTTTTTTCTGGTAAGTTCTTGCAAATCCAGTAATTTTTACTTATTTAGTGAATACGTTTTTAAATATTACATTATTTATAATGATTTAGTTATTTCTCAGTAATTAAATGGTGGCTTTGGTGATTCTTGAGCCTCTTGGGAGGCTAGAATCTGTCTAGTGGTAAGTCACTCTCCAGAGTGTCAAAGAGCTAGAAAAATAGAAAACTTGCATTGCACTGAAAGCGTGAAAAAAACAAACATGAGAAGTACTTTGGCTTTCTATCATCTCTACAGTGTGTCTAAAAAGCAAGCATGTAGCAGTGAGTGGTAAATCTTCTAAACTTCAGCACGATAGGATCTGTAGTGGTTGCTTTTGTGCATATTCTGTTCTCCATTGAAGTTAGCTGAAGCATTGGACATGAATCAAGTAGGATGAAGTTACACATTTTATTTATAATCAAAGGATGTGTCTCTGAAACGAAAATAAAGAAAAACATTAAATTGGAAGTATTTACAATCATATGAGGGAACGTTAATAAATTTTCCAGGGGTATAATAGCAAGAACATATACTTTAGGTATTCTTGAAAATAATTATATACTTTTATAGCCTGTAAGACTTAGATGATGTGGCTCTTCTGCTTGTTAGCTTCTTTATAACATAGCTGTGGCATATATAGTGCATAATTACAGCATCTCAACATTCTATCAGAACTCACTTGTTTTAATATTTCTATATAATTTACAATTGAAGCATAATACTCAGAAAATACAGTCTAACCAACTAGAAGAAAGTTTAACCAAGTAGGGTGGAGTTCATAAAACAATATTTACACTCACAAATTGATTCTAATTATTTCAGTTAATAAAAAGTGTCTGGACAAGGAGATCTTCATAAAGATTATTTTCATGAGATATGTTTACAATGTTAAAAAATAAACACTGATGATAAAGCAAATAAAAAATTGCCAATGATAAAAAAGCATAAAGACAATAAATTTGCTCTTTTAACTTGGGATGAGATTAGAAGGAAAAAAGTATGAATAAAATTAGTTTAATCAGGTATTGTGACCTCAGTCCTTGACTGCCTGTCAATACTACATGCAGAAAGAGTGATGACTTAAAATGTCTTGCTTGTTTTCTTTGTACTTGAGATATTGAGACAAGGTGTTCCTGTCACCTGCACAGAGTAATCTCTACCTGATTGATCACTGGTCTCATTTCTGTATGTCTTTGACAATGGTTGAAGCAGAGATTTCTGTCACTGTTAAACACTGCAAAGATGTTGCTGCAGTTGTCATTTTCCTTACACAGGCAGTTGTGAGGGGTTGGTTTTTTGTGTTTATTTGGTTTTTTTCCTTTTTTAGAAAGAATAATTTGTCTCTATACCTGGAAGACAGGTAGTTTCAGTTCATGTTACAGCCTTATTCATATCACTTCTAAGAACTTCAAGATTCTTATTGAAATCTTATGTCAAATTATACTGCAAAACAAGAAGCTGAAAAAAATATGAAACAAAGATAGGCTTTTGTGAAAAGCAATGAGATACAATTCCATTGAAGAGTAGGTAAGCATTCAGATATATGTAAAACATTTTGAATTATTTTCCTATTACTAAAAGATCTATTAATCTGAAGGGTTTATACAGGGAGCTTTTAAAACCAGTGGTAATCTAAGTGTTAATAGCTGCAATATATTTATTTTTTGTGCAGTTAGTCACAGCACAGGATCTTAGAGAACGTAGCTAATGTTAGTGATCCAACAGGGATATTTACTGCATTTTTACTTCAAATGGTGCTTGTTCTTGACTTAATTATTAATGCAAAGATTTTAGGTTCTCATCTCATTTATCTTTATCAACTAGAAGATGCTGTGATCTCATTAAAAAATAGCAACCGTGCCAAGAAGACCTATTTTCCATAAAGTCATGCTGCTTGGAATTAATTGTGCTTTTATTCTGCACCTTTTAAGAACATTCTGATTTCATTTTTCCAGAAATACTACATCATTTTGCCTGTAATCAGTATCAGGGTAGCATAAGTTATATGAATGAGCTCTCTCTCTCTATTTATTTTAATAATTATTATCATAATACACTTTTTTTTAATCTTTCAGAAATTCTGAAAAATCAAGTATTTTTAAAGATCCAAATTATTTGTCCCAGAGGCAATTTGTTATGACCTTGGAAGAACACTATGTAGTTATATTCATTTAATAAAATGTAATACATGCTAGTCAGCATAGTTATTATATAGAATAGAATATCTTTATCACAATATGGTTTCATTTTCTTGAAACGTAACAGAATTTTCCTTTTTCTGTCAGTTTTCTTGAAGGTTGTCAATACTTTTTCTTAACTGATGAATGTTAACCAGTTTGGTGTTGCTGTCACAGGAAGGACAGACCTTCATAGCAGGTCTGAGGTATTTTATACTTTGTGTGGAATTTAATTTTGTCCAAATTTAGGTATCAGTAATTTGAAGGTCCTTATCTGAGCTACATGTACAGACTTCATTTAAAGTCACTGGAGAGAAAGAGGTGCTTACATAGCAACATGTTTTGCCATATCCTTTAGGAGGAGATGAACTGTGCTTTAAAATGCCAAGTTCTCCATATTGATTCTAAAGGTATAGACTATGAATAGTTCAATACAGATATTTGCATGAGGGCAGATGAATCTTAATATCTCTCTCAGTTTCCATATGTCTGGAAAAGGTTCATTTTGGGCTCATGGGGTCACCACAACTTTCCAATGATCAAATAATTTAACCCATTTAAGAATGGAGTGAGGCATCTCTTTACCTTTATTTACTGTAAAGTGAATGTGTATGACTGATTTAAATTAAAACAACTTTAATAAACAACTGTATTAAATTAGGTGAGATAGAAAATCATTCTGTGCAGCTGATTTCCATCCAAGATGAGCATAGTTTGTGCATTTTTTGCGTAAGACAGAGCTAACTCAAATGCCTGGAATGAAGGTTCTTCCTTGAAAATGTAAAAATCCAACTCTCTTCAACTAAAATTAGTCTAGTGGTAAAATGTAGCACACCACACTAAGCATCAAGATCTAGAGGTGTCAGAATGAGGAGAAATAAGTCAACAGCACTCTGTATGTTGTTACCATAGCTCATGTTGTGGAGCTGCAAGGGCTATCACTCTCCTTGCTGATTCTTAAGCTAGGAGACTGCTATTTCCTGTAATCAGATACTTTTTCTTACACTCTTCTTACTTGAAAATACCCAAAGGTAAAAGGAAAAAGTTGGAAGAAGTCATCAGAGAGGGCAGAAGCTGGCAGAACATCATTACAAATAACTATAATGAGTAACTTTGATCTGCTGTGGTTGAAAGATAATTACATGGTTGCCACAGAGATGAGAACCACAGAGTTTCACTTATCCAGTGTGTATGAAGATACTCAGATACAGCAGACATAGGAGATACAGCAGATATTGCATAGGATTCAGTAGCAAACACAGAGACAGTGCCCTTTTAGAAGGCCCTATAGTACTCTTTCTGACTACCAGCTGTGGCTTCAGAAAGGGTCTTGCAGGCACTGTGTCATACCTGCCAGTCTCATGTGGAATTCACTCCTAAAACAGCTTCTGTTATCACTCAGTGCTTTAGGCAACTGGACATATCCTCTTGGGACATTTTATTAGAGTTCCATTATCTGTTCCTTAGGACAGAATTGAATCCAACTGAATAATAAAGCCAGAGGCTGGCATGTTAATACGTAGCTTGCCAGATTTCATTTGAAGGTGGTATAGTACTGCCTGTTGTATCATTCTTTCTAGCCACAGTAGGCAAAACTACTTGATATGGACTTCTATTAAGGATCTTACTGATATGTTTTATAGATTGCTTATAGATAGTGAATGAAACTGTCCATTGATTATACTGCTTTGCAAGGTGATATTGACAAAATTTACAATAAAAATTGTTTTTACTATTTCTCACTGTCCATGATAGGTTCGTTTGATAGGTCATTCTGCAGCCTATCTTTCTGTGAGGTTTCTGGAAGCAAGGTTTTGCAAAACCACATTTTATTGACAGAATTATTCTTTCTGGCAGGATGTTTGTTTGGTACCATGGACAGAAATTTCTTTGCGAATCAGAGCTGTCATGCAGGAAAATGTCAGTGACCAGAACAACTCACTTTTGAATCTGAAAGTCTCCAAATAGTTAAGCAGGATCTGGACTGGATGCTGTCACTGATGTCAAAGATGTGTAAATACTTCTGAAACAGGCCAGACTCATCATTAACTACTGATAGATTTCTTCCTGTGTGCTATTTACCCCTTTAATTTGAAGAATTCATTGCTTCATTTATTAGGGGATTTAAGTGTGTGTCTTGGAGATATAATGATCTTTATAGCTTATTGAAAGGAAACACTTTTCATTAACACTTTTCATTAAATTACTCAGTATCTTCTGCGTTATAAACATTAAGTATTCTCTATTCAACATATATGATGTAAATTCTCAACTCGGCTATGATCTTTGGAAAGATTCTGTGTTACACTGAGAAGAGGAAAAAGATGAACAGCACATTGGCAGTATGTAATAGCCAGGAAATGTGACCTCTGAGTGTTTAAGTGATATTCAGCTCACTATATTTCTTTAACCAGACTTGAGATACGTTGGCTACAGTGGCAGCGTGGCATGTCTAGATTTTTTAAAAAAATTCAGTGTACGCTAGCAAGTACTGATTTTTGCATCTTACAGGTAGCTTTAGCTGCTTGGTAATATAATACCTGAGGTAGAAGTCTAGTTAGAATTTAGATTGACAGGAAACGGGCTTTTCCCAGGACGTTTTAATTTTTAATCAGCCCATAAATCATCTTTGGAGTCATCCTTATTAATAAATCTACTAGAAATATACAAAATGGAAATTTGCAACATGTTAAAAAAGAAAACCCAAACAAAACATTAGGAGCGGGGAATTTCAGGAGAGAAATTTGCGAATTCTTTGCTTTAATTTTCACATTGGAAAATGTTCTATCTGATACCAGTGATGGTTTATCTTTTCTAATGGTATTGAAGTTTCTTTAAGGATTCTTTAAATCTGTGTACCTATCAGATTGCACCTTTGCCTGAATTCATGATACAAAGTCCCATGAGGTTCATATAGCTTTTAGTATTTCTTTTGATAGTTCTTGTATAATTTCACAGTTTTCTTAGCTGGCAGCAGCCAAAGATTATAGGCACTTAAGGCTGATACAGCCTTTGATATACCCTGATAGACAACAGTTCACATAGGTGAGAAAATGCTAACAACTAACCTAACTGCAAAATGGTTCCTGAATTTAGAATCATAGAATTGTTTAGGTTGGAAAAGACCTTTAAGATCATTGAGTCCAACCATAAACCTACCACTGCCAGGTCTGCCACTAAATCATGTCAGTAAGTGCTACATCTACACATTAAATACCTCCAGGGATGGTGACTTCCCTGGGCAGCCTGTTCCAATGCTTGACAACCCTTTTGGGGAAGAAATTTTTCCTCATATCCAATCTAAACCTCCCTTGGTGCAACTTGAGGCCGTTACCTCTTGTCCTGTCACTTTTTACTTGGGAGAAGAGACCAACACCCACCTTGCTCCGTCCTCCTTTCAAGTAGTTGCAGAGACCAATAAGGTCCTCCCTGACCCTCTTTTTCTCCAAACTAAACAACCCCAGTTTCCTCAGCCACTCCTTGTAAGACTTGTTCTCTAGACCCTTTACCAGCTTCATTGATCTTCTTTGGACACATTCCAGCACCTCAATGTCTTCCTTGTAGTAAAAGGCCCAAAACTAAACACGGTATTCAAGGTGCAGACTTGAATCTGAAATATTTCATTCTGCATTTCTGAAGGTACACTCCTGATGCCAACAAAAGTTGTTTGTCATGGTAATTTCTAGATTTTTATGATACAAGATCAAAGGATCCACACTATTCAATAGTTGATGCTCTGGTTTTTAGTTAAAGGTTGACATTTTGAAGGTGAGGTAATTTTACTTCCGATTGTCAAAGCACCAATTACAGTGTAATTTGTTTACTTGCTTTAGAGCATTTTTCCTCAAGCAGACCTGCTTCCCCAGATTCAAGCTTTACACTGTGGATTCAACTGAGATTTGATCTGAAAGTGCAAGAAATCGTTAAAGCAATCCAAAATTCACAGTTGAGGCAGCTGTAGCCTCATTTTATCATCTTAGTGGGTAACTGTGCAGCAATTGCCTCAAGTTAACTTACCTTTTCTAAACATATCTTGAAGGAAGAAAAATTGTCACCTCTTACATCCCAGTCTGGTTCCTCTGTTCATGTTTTTCAAAGTCCGTCACCACCACAGCTTTGAATAATTAAATAAATTAGGGACACTCGTAAGTGGTCTGTTCTTTATACTTTCACATAGGCATGTGAGGTTGTTATGAAGAGACAGAGCTATTCAGGAAACTCTGCTCATGTTATTTAGAATCCACATGAGAAGGTAAATAGTAATTTATCAGAACAGTGACTCCCTATAGGCATAATTACTGTTGAGATCACAGTAAATCAATTGCTGTCAGTTACTGACAAAGATAATTGCTCTCAACTGGAAGCTCAGGGAAAAGGTTTACTGTATTTACATGTTCTTGTATTTCTTGGTGTTAAAGAGACTGCTGTTGCATGCTCATTAACTTAAGAAACATTATGGACTCTGTCTTCACCTGGTAGCTATTTAAATAGAAATAATGTCAGTAAAGTTTTGGTTTAGAACCTGGCTTATTCAGTTCATTAGAAAAATAACTTTCATTAGGAAGCTTATCTATAGCGAAGATAACTAAGATTTCTCTTCACTTGGCAAGTATTATTCAACAAAGTTACTTTTTAATTCATGTTGGTGGTCTTATTCTCTCATTTATATTATAAATTGAGGTTTTTCAGTGCTATATGAAAGAAAACTTACAAAGGTTTAGCTTGTTGAAGATGAAAGTTTTTAGATTAATTTAAAAATCAAGTAATTAAAGGAATATATGCTGTTTCATGTCACTCTTACCTGAGTGACATTCATTCATTCTTGAGTAGCAAAAACAAACTCTGAAACCAGTGAGATTTTTGAGTGGTGATCGCAGGAAAATAGTGATATCTTATAGGACTTTGATGTTAGATGAACTTGTACAAAGTATCTGGGAAGTTCTTTGATCCACTTAGAAAAAATCCAAAGAGAGTTAGGAACACTGAATGTCACACAAATATTAGTGCTCTCATTTCCTTCCCCTGTGCTTTTTCTTCTTTGTTCCAGGTGGTTTCTGTATTTTGTGAGGTGGGAGTTTTAGGAAATTCAAATAAAACAAAAGCTCTGCATACAGCAGATGACTAAAGTGAGGGGAAAAAACAACCTAGGAATCTCATTTTATTTCTCTCCTCACTCCTTTATTGTGATTGAGAAAAAAAAACCCAAAACAACCACAAAACAAAAAAATCAACAAAAAAAGAAACAAGAAAGATTTCAACCCAAAGAAGCAAAATATTACAAATTTTAAAGACAGCGACACAGTCCTTTTTTGGTGAAAACAAAGTTAAAATTACTTTAAATCTCCTTGATTTTTGTGATACCCAGAACTTTTGTTGGCTGCACAAATACTTAATCTTCAATTGTGTTGCAGGGCCACTGTACATCTGTGATTTTAAATTAGGCTGTATCTTCAGAATTTTCTTGATGTTAGAGGTAGCGCATGTGTTGGGCTAGATTTTGCTTTCTTACCTGGCTTTGGAGAAATGGTCATGTTTATGAATATGACTATCTCAAGCATGAATTAAAATCCTGTTTAAATAAAAATAATTTTTAATATGTGGTGTTATTTTTTATTAGTTTAAGTGACTACCTTGGGATAGTATTAGTTTGTTATGGAGTTTCTTATCTTCATTATGCAACACATGTTGTGTTGCAAAACTTTGAGAAAAATCAAATTTTCTAAGGTCTTTCCCTAAATTTTTTGAGATCATTATAGATTAATAGAGGTTGGATCAGTTTTGGAGAAGTGTTCTCTTTGCTTTTTAAAAAACTAATGAGGAAAAATGGTTATACCTATTTTGAAGTTGTTTGGTTTTTTTACCATCAGTTGATAATAAGCCCAGATTTGTTAGGTTTGTTTACACATCTTCCGAAGTTAATTACAAAATAAATAATAATAGTGAAAAACCTGATTGCTTTGTATCAGGTAAGTGTGAACATCCTGGAACATGACTGCAAATTGCTTCTGTCCTTGAGAGCAGCTGAGCATACCAGCTTGGGAAGTCTTCCAGGATGTAGGGAAGGCCAAACTGAGAAGGGGATGTTTAGGAAGCAATGAGAACACAGAGAGGGTAGGAAGCAAGAAGCACGTATTCATCCAGGCTGAAAAAAAAAATGACAAAAAGAGAGACTTGAAGAACTGTTGTGGCAGCAACAGTTTCTTACCAATTATTTCTTGCTGTTCTGTCTCACTGAAGAGTTAGTCTATTTTAAAAAGTACACTGTTGTAGTAAAACAGGTATTGATATTCAAAGCTTTTTGGTGCCTTTGGGGTGTTTGACTTATGGAAAAAGTACTGGCAAACTGATCTCAAAATGCTTTCTGACTATAAGTCATCTGACTTCCCTATAAGTCAGGTGTAATCGGTCTGCTTGCATACTGGGCTCTGTTTTATCCCACGTAAGATCACCTGTTGCCCTATAGAAGTAAAATTACTCATCCCCTAAAGAGGTTTACACCATGTTGTTGCAAAGTTGGCTGCAAACATTGTGTTGTCCAAAATAAATTTTCATCTTTTTCTTGTCAGTTATTCACAAAATGATATTCAGTACTAAAATTGACAGTGCAATAATGCCAGTATCTTATTTTGTCCAGATTTGTAGTCTTTATATTTTTATGTTTCCTGGCTTCCTTATTTTCAATTTCAGTTCTTGCTGTTTGCCTTTTGATATTTTCTGTGTCACTCTCAGGGAAGCTAAGAGTTAGAATCTCTTACACATATCTATGGCTTTGAGAAGCTATTGTGTGCACTCTGACTTGCATAGTAAGGACTTTTACACGTATTATATATTTTTATAAAATGAAATAAATCCAAATGTTCAAATCTTTATCTTCCCTTCTTTACACAGTTTGTATACATATTTTATAAATGTCCTAGAAAAGGACCTGGTATTTGCCTACTGTTCTTTTTTTACTAACGCTGAATTATTGAACTGCTGATTTTCATTCCTTGGATAATAAAATAAACCTGAACCCCGTCAACTCCTATAAGGCCACACAGCACACAGCTTGAGTTTTTAATTAATAAAGTAACCTTGTGGAAGTGAAGAAAAAGGTTACCAAAAAAACCACACCAAAACCAGTTAGAATACAGTTTGTCTAATTTAAGGTGCTAAGCTGGGAATTGTCTCACTTCAAGTTTAGGTTACTCAGCCCTGGGGGTAGGGATAATCCAGTCTGCTGTGCAAAACGATGTATTTCTTATATAATGTAATGTTATGCTATGGAGTTAATGGGGTTAATGGAGACCGTGGCCTCAGGCACACAGTCCAATCTGCCTAAAATCTATATGATTGTTCAGGGTCCAGAAAGATTCTTTCTCCTTGTCTTTGCATAGGAGTTGAAACCCATTTCTGATATCAAAAGTATTATGGAAAATTTAGGTAATAGCTGTTAACTCTTCCTGCTGCAAATTACACAAGTTTTTGGGGTTATTCTAGGGATCATATGTAGAGTTTGGATGCCTGCCTACCTGAACATGTATTGAAATGCCATTCTAGGCAGTAGAAAAGTGCAGAACTCTCAGAAATAAGCAAATGCAGCAGATTGTAATTACACGGCAACAGAGCTTCCAGAGCAAAGAGGCCACTGCAGGAATAGGTGCTCACAGCGTTATGCAGACCCAGAAAGTAAGGGGATGTATTGTGTCCTGAAATATTTTTGGTAGCTCTCTAGAAACGAACAGAGGATTTATATAAAGTAGTTCCCATATCCATTTTCTATCATTAAGTCAAAAAAATACTTTCATTTTAAAAGTGGATGAATCCATACATGGTAGGCTTTTTGCTTTCATTTCAGGACTGGTCACTTGGCTAATGTGAGCAGTAGTTAGTATTCATGGCCATCCTTTTAGCAAGTGGCAACTTTTTGGTTTCTCAAAGCAAGAGCACCATGGAAAACAGCATTCCTCATACCCATTTTGCTTTCCACTCCCCCTTCCCAACTTTCCAAATATTAAAAGTGCATCTAGAAGCAAACAATATATTTTATTACCAAGGCAACTGATGAAAAATGTCTTCTTATGAGAAGAAGCTGTAATTTTGGTTTTTGCTACTCAGACTGATCTGCAGTTATCTGCAGCAACTATCACTCTTCATAGTCAGTTGGCTCACAAACCTGTAACATGTTTAGAGTGCCAGTACTTACATTTCTTGTACCTTGTCTAAAGCCAAATGTAAGAGAGAAAAGCCATGCTTATGTTATGAAGACTTATGCAAAGAATTTCACTTCCTTGCAGACTTTCAGATGAATACTTTTGAAAATCTTTTATGATTTAATTCTTGCTATATTTAGTAATACTAAACTTTAATTTTTCAGTATGCAACATGTGATTACACACTGTATATTTTTTTTTAAGTTACAAAAAGTACACTTCAAAAGTCCATGATGACAAAAGGCTTTCAATTTGCTGCAGTGTAAAAAACCATGTGGGTTAGGCAGCCATACAAATTCTGTTCTCTAAGAGTTTAGTATAAACTCATAGGTTTACTTGTTAGTGATTAATAACCATAATACTTTTATATCACTTTCTTGCTGACCTCAGGCCCCAGTGAGGCTGAAGGGCGTCAGGTTTTGTGAATAATGCCACTGGAAGAGGTTAATACAAAGTTTCTTTAATCCTAGAAAATGAAAACATCTGCTTGAATGCTGGAGCATGTTTGTGTACGTGTTCAACATCAAGGGCAGCTTTAAAAGAATCATCTGATTTTGCTCCTAGCAATGCGTTTTGCTTCGGCCAGTGGGAAATTATTTCAGAAGGATTTAGATGGTGCAGGAATAATTGGTTTAATAAGAAAAATAAGTGAAAAAGTTAAAAAAAGTTCAAGTAGTTTTCCACTACACTCATGCGTTGCTTCTTACATCAACTCTTTGTTAATAGGGCAAGTGTTGCATTTATTTCATTCTATTTCCTGCTAACTTAATGGCAGTGATAAAGGAAAAAGAAAAAAAAAGGATGACACCATAGTTTGGCTCTCAGTTATTACTATATCATAGTTTTAATAATTTTTACTGGTGCAGTCTGTAGTATTTTAATGATCATTAATTTCTTAATAAGGAAGACTTACACATTTTCAGTTTCCCTCTATCATTCTACAAATGAAAAGTACATAATTATTTACATTTTACAGGAAATAGATCTTAAATTTTGTTTTCAAAACTGAAAGAAGCCCCAGATTATAATAAAAATGTGATGTTCTAGAATAAAATCTTAAAAATACGATGTGCTGGTGAGACAGAGAGATATTACAGGCAGAGAGATTCTAGAGAGAGATTTTACTCAGATAGTAACGAGTCTATGAGAGCAGCTTTTTAAACTGGGGAGAAATATCTGCTTCCCTTGTAGTAATATAACCACTTTTCTTATAACAGCTTATTCAAACAAAAATCTCCAGAAGGAGATTCCCACTGTCTGAATTTAGAGGGTTAATTCTTTAAGGAGATCAAAAGCATAGTGGTACCAATCAATTTCTGAGTATACGAGAACATGGAGATCTATTTTCTGCATTTATTCCAATTGGTAATTTCAGGTTTCTGTGTCATCCAAAACTGAGTGGTATTGCTGTTTATTTAAAAATGTTAATCTCTCCAGTCCTATTCACTGGAAATTCTTAAATTTTCCAGTAACTGACACCAGGGGCTAAGGGTACCCACACCCCTGGTCTGACTCCAGTAGCTGCCACCATATTTCTCTTGCACACATCCATCAGCTGACACTGAATCCCTGCAGCACACAAACATGATAGAGGATAAGATTAGAGAGAGAGAGAGAGAGTTAAGAAAAGTTTAGTAGTAGGACAGGACAGACTGCAGTGATCAGGAGAAAGTATCAGCCAGACAAGCACGCTGACCAGCTTTGATTAATATACAATTGCCCCCCCCTTTCTGTCTACCCTTTCTCAATACCCCCCTGCTTCCCCTTCCCCTGCAACACTGCCTCATCAGTTGGCACAGTCCCACCAACGCCCTTCAAAATGGAGGACCCCCTGGTTTGCATGCCCATCTGTTTCAAAGCCCTTCGGTTTCTGGATAGCCCATCAATTAGTGTGACTGACCAAGTTTGTTTCTGGTTATTGTTTGTAAATGTTAATTGACCAGGTTTTATGTCTCTCTGTGTTTTGTCTCCTTCCCTTTCCTTATCCTCCTAACTAAAAAAAAAATAAACATTCTCACGGTCCACATATCTTTACTAGTTCATGACCAGGTTTGTTCTTATTATGACCTTCTTTATCATGTGTTGGCCAGGTCTTTATGGCTTCTTTGACCATACCCTCAAAAGAGCAGAAGCCTTCCTTCCATGTACCCTGACAAGGGCATCCACCTGTGATGGAGAAGTTGTGTTCAAGCTTCTTCAAGTTGAAGATCTAGATTACAGTTCTCTTACTTTCTATGAAAATGGTGTAAAATCTTGGCAGTTCAGCAAAATTATGTCTAACATCATTTTGCAGGTGATGTAATAGTTATAGTGAAGACTGAATAACAAGGGTTCTTTCAGGCATTTAAGCAGGAGAAGGATGTCATTCGATTTCCCATTAGATTCCATTGGAGTGTAAGAGGGAAGCAGCTAACTGTGTTCTTGGTTCAGGACACTTCTGACCTAGGATATGTGAGTATCAAATGATGGATATCCGGAAAATTGTCAGGACAACTGAGGAAGCATGCAAAGGAGTGTCGGAACCTGTAGTATTAGACAGTGCTGGAAAATAGATAGAAGTGCTTGTTATACTAAAATAGCTATTGGATCACATCAAAGTACCTATTTCTCTGAGACAATCATGCTTTTGGTGCTGTGCAGAGATGTAATAAGAGAAGTCTCAATCATAAGAAGTTCACAGTGTAAATAAATGAGACAGAGAAGCAGAGTAAATCTATTTCCTGTATGTCCCACAGGTCATCAATGGCAGATTAAAGAACAAAGCCAGCCTTTTTCTGAGTTTCGATCTAGTGTCCATTACTTATATTTCATTAAATACAGATTAAAGAACAAAGCCAGCCTTTTTCTGAGTTTCGATCTAGTGTCCATTACTTATATTTCATTAAATATACAGTATTACTGTTATTCCATTCTACACCTCATATTCTTAATGAATGATGCAATATAGTATGAAATGCTACAGAGGTTTCTAGTAGAGGTTTCCCCCTAGCAATATTGAGTCATTTACTTCTTTTGAAATGTTGTTGCATGCATATTAAAAAGTGATGTTTTCCTAGCAGCATAGTTTGGTGTTTTGCATGTCTTTGTGCTAGGATTTTTACTAATCTTTCCTGTTGAAGCTTGGATCATACCTGTCATGCTTCATGTAGATCAGCAAAGACATTCTTGTAATATCGCAGAATCCCTAAGCATTTCTTTGCATCTTTTGAACTGCATCGGGCTGGTTTTTTTCTTTAGTTCTTTTGTTCTTTAGATTTTCTATTGAGCATGGAATTCCTTGAGTAAGCAAAGACTTCTGTCTAATACCCGGGGGTAGTAGGAAAATTCACATCATTGTGATTACCGTGAGAATTTCCAGTAACAGTTTGTGACTATGTCATTAGAAAGAAGTCTATCTTTGAAAATGTTGATGTTGGTAACTTGTAAAGAGTAAGCTAATGGTCAAGTTACCACCATCTGAAACTGCAGAGATGTGGAAATCCAGAATATTTATAGTTAATGCAAAAGTATAAATAAAAAAAGATTCTTAAACTGGGAATAAATAGCTAGACTGTAAGCTAGACTGTGATGTAGCTGACTGACCTAGACTGTGGTAGGCTATTTGCTTTTGACAAACAAGAGGAATATACTGTGAATATTAAAATAATAAGCTTTTAGCTTGTTTGAGGTTTTATTTTTAATATGTGAGTGAATTGCTGAAGGTACAATTTTGCGGAGTTGTCATTATAGAAATATGAAGGAGAATAGAATCAGTTTTCAGTTGTTGGTAGCATTTTGGGTGTTAGTGCTACAAAATATTATCCCTCTTTTACTGTTAACTTGTCATCAAGCATGAAATACCAGTAAGCTAGTATTGGAACTGAAATTAAAGTGTGTATGTGAATGAGTTCCAAAAAATACTCGAAGTTATAAGTAATGTCCAGGCTGTCCTACAGAGTCAAAATTACATTTAGCCCTGTACCTTGTCTGTATTCCTATGTGCTTGGGAAAAGAAAAGGTGAAACAAAATTATTTGCAGGTCCTTCCCATGCGGTAGCCTCACACCATCAGGCAAATGAGCCAAAGGCAGCATTCAGAGATTTTCACTAGTGGATGTATTCTCCCTGATTTGTCTAACTACTTTGGAACTCATTTTTACTTTTGGTCTTCACAGCATCCATATTTATGGACTGTATGAAAATCACGTGATTCTGTTGGTTTAATTATGTTCTGTAAGACACCTCAAGAGGAAGTGTATCCTTGAGTCTGTTTTAGAAGTTATGAAGACTAATTCTCTGTTCATCTTCCTCATGATTTTATACATCTTTATTCATTCCCACCCTCCTCTCATTTCTCTTTTCCAGATTGAAGAGTTCTGTGGAGGAGCTAGTCCATGCTTGCTTATTATTGCCATCCTCTTTACCTCTTCTAGTCCTACTGTTTTCTTCTGGATATGTGATGATTAGGGCTTTGTACAGTAATCATTTTGTGTAATACTTCGTGCCTAATCACTTACGCTGTGAAAGATGGTCTTGGTTGTTTTCTTCTTTTTCTCTTTCACAGTAATTCTTACTATCCCATGTTTGACAATTACCAAGAAACTAGTTGACACTTGGTAAATGACTCACAATGATTCCAGGATTTCTTTTTTGACAGGTAATAATTTAAAGTCCATCAGTGTGTTTATTTCCCTATATGCATACATTTGCCACTTGGATAAATGCCATTAAGTTTTTGAGATTATTCTGAAACTCTTTTGTATCTGTCATGGTTGTGGGTTTTGTGTGAGGTCCGGGGACCTGGACCGTGCCATGGCACACATCTGTAGAGGCTGCAGCTACATATGTTTGTAAGTTCCTTGACCTCAAATGTGGTGCTTAGTCCCGCCAGCCTAGCACGAGCACACACTCCAGTAAGGGCAAATCCTTTGCCATAATGGCACTGGAAGGAGGGGTGAAAAGAGCATTAGCTTGGATTCACAGGAGTAAGCCAGCCTGAATCAAACGTTGAATGATTCAGACCATTGGAATAATTTTATTTTGACATGGTTTTATTCAACTTGCTTTTCAAGAGAGAAAGAATGATGCTTTTCATCTCTGGAAAAGCAGTATCAACATTTGTTTCATGAGGGAAAAGCGTAAGAACATGGCTAATTTATGCTGTACAGATGTACTAGTAATTCAAGATTCCTACCTATATTATATACTGTGGGATCATTGGGACTATGTGATGTCCTGACATATTAATATGGATTTAGGATAAATGTTACTCTTTGTTGGTTCTTAGAAGAGATTAACAGCAAAATGCTGGATTCACTGAAGTCAACTTTCTAGTCCAAATTTAAGGCCAAGATTTCATGCAACACCAGGAAGTCTTTTCCCTCCTTTTTAAATTATATAGGCTCTATCTATCAATTAGAAGACGGCTTTTGTTTTCTACAGTGATGTTATGATAGTCATGTTTATAGAAATTGTTATTTCTGCTAGGGTTACGTTTTAGTAGAACTGTTACTTTTAAAGCTGTATGTGAAACTTTTACATGCCTATTTCCGCACATGAAATCTCATGTTCTTTTTTGGCATTTTCTGGTCAAGGTTTGTATGGCAGTATACATAAATTCTTTGTATCAGGTGAGTGCAACTATCAGGGCACAGTGAGGGTCAGCTTCTCCTTATTGCACTTACAGGGTAATGCTGCAAGTTTTTTTTCCAAAGAGAAAATGGTGGTTTTATTGTCCTCCAAGCTTCTGCAAGTATCTCTTAAAAATAGAAGAAAAAAAATACCATCTTGCATAAGTAGGTGGGCTCTGTGCCAAAACATTGCAGATGTCAGAATACACTTCAAAGAACAAATACTGTGTATACATCTTAATTCCTTGAATCTGCGTACATTTAAACTTGCAGAGTTGAAACCTGAATTAATTTCATGTTGCTTTTCATCACTTACATACTTTATTGTACCTGTAGGTTTTTTAAAATCACTATGATTTCACATTTTGTTTGTTAAAAGATGCTGCTTATTTATTTATAGCTAGCTTGAAGAATGAATCCATAGTTGGATCAGAAAAGAAACTGCAGTAACTGAAAGTTGATCAAAACAGAGCAGAAAAACTGCAAGTTTGTTGATTCAGTGTCACATTTCTCAGCCCATCTTATTGTTTTTATAATTCCACATTATCCCTTATTGCACATAGGCCTTGCAGCCATTTGTATCTGCTGCTTTCAGCCACCCAGGCTGCAGCTATTTCAGCAGGTACCTTGCTGGGTGACGAGAAAGCGAGTAACAGGTAGATGCTGAATTTGTAGAGCAATAAAGCAGTTACTGCATATGCAGTCTTTTACCCTTTCATATAATTTGTAAGCATGAGACTGTGGAAAAAGAAAGCAAGTGATATGTGCTTACTCCAGTCAGTTCTTGGGTGCTTTAAAATTCAGAGAAAAAGTAAGGATAGCAAAAGCTGAGAGCAGATTATTGTCAACCGGAGCAGTTAAAGTCAATAAATTTTTTACAGGGATATCAAGGGAAAATGAAGGACTTGATAGAAAGTAAGCTTATTAATAAATGAGAAGGTAGATGATTAAATTAATGATTAATGACTCTATGTAGCCAAGTGCCTAAGTGATTAAAAAAAAAAATCAGTCGGGGGGGGGGGAGGGGGGAGGAAAGTCATGTGGAAACAGAAGCGGGTTGGCTCATGGGAATCTACTCCAGGTCTCAGGCAAGACACAGTTGTACAATCCCAGGCAAAAAGCAGGTACTGAATCAGGAGGGCAAGATCTGCAATCTGACCTTGGTTAATTTTGGTTCTCAAACCATGCTCACGCAGTTCATCTGCTGGTGCACACCTTTTCAGCTACAAGGATTTGCACACTGCAGCAAGGAGTTACAACTGGTGAGGAATCACTGCCAGCTTCGATACCTGTGGTTGGTTGGTCAGGCAAACTCCTTAAACTGCTTTTCTCTGTTACAGCCTGTGTTACGATCTGGCTCTTACCAAATAGGAGGTGTAAATGTAGTTGGACTTACACCAAGTCAGACAAAAAGAAATTTGCAAATTTTATAAATATGAATGAACCCTGTGAATTTAAACACAGTTCATTACAACTATAACTTAATCTAAAAAAAAACCAAACCTGTGAAGGCACCAGGGGATTAAGAGAGAAAGCTAAGGTGGCATTGATCTTCAAAAAGAGAAGGGGGAGGGAGGGAAGTGATCCTCATAAATCCTGTTCTGTCAGTCTAAATTAAATCCTTAAGGGTGAGAAGAATACCCTTAGAAACAAATAGTAAATTAAGGAGAGGCTAGGCAGCTAATTTGGAAAAAAACCCACATGTATACAAAGTAGAATGATATTTTAAGTAATGAGTCACATCCCCTCAATGTTATTCCTGTCAATAATTAGAAAAGGAAAGAATGAAGGGAGGATAGGTGTAATGTACATGGAGTCCTTTTCCCTCTTGGATGGCAGTTCATGCTATTGGTAATTGTCTTCAGAGCCTAAAGCAATCTATAATGAAATAACCAGAAGACATTTCTCACCCTGTATCCACTCGAAGCAGTTCTTTTTAATACAAGTTAGTTTTGCATTCAGGTATGTATATATACTTATATCTACATATAGGTTAGCACTGTATATTTGCAGTATTTGTTTTTTCTCTCTGCATGTCTATGTACATATATTTATGGGGTTTTTTCCCCTCAGGCTGTGCAGTTGGAATGGGACAGTCAGACTAAGAATGTTAATAAGAAGTAATAAATAACCTCTTAATCTAGTAAAGAGTAACATAGGATAAGACAAATGGGTTTATTTTACATCAAATTTAATTTTGCATATTTAATAATGCTTAGGTTTACAGTATGCTGGGATATAAACAATGCAATGGGACTTAGAGAGGTTATTTTGGAAAGAAAAAGAGAAAACAAAAACCCACAAGCAAAATAAAATCTCAAACACAGCCAAGTGTAGGAAGAGTTTTACTGGAATTGGCATAAGAACTGTGCCTTTCCTTCAACATTAATTTCTCTACAGTTACATCATGTGGTTTGGTGCTTTAAAAAACTTAAACCTACATTTCTTTCTGTATTTTCATTGACTTTGAAAAATGTTTCTTGAAATGGACACCACTTTTCTAGAAAATAATGCCAAAGCACATCTCTTTGCAGATTTCATTAATATTGAGGAATATTTCTAGAAATGGTAATATCCAGGAAATTCAAGTATCTGTCTAAGTTTTCCAGAAATGCTTATATTGCCAAGTTTTACAGAACTACACTGCTAGTTTTCTAGTTAAGGCAGACAAGCATATGACACACTGGGGAAACCACTGAGGAAAACTACAGTAACTAGCCAGTGATTTAGGGGTCTGTCCTACAATATGTCTAATAGGGTTTTTCTTTCAGTTTCCTCTTCAGATAGTGAAGGCAAAAGTAGAAATTATGCGTATCATCAAGTCGGTAGTTGTTTCCTCTTTAACAGATTCCCTTCTTCTGTGGGAAGTGCTCTGATAACCTACAGCACAGCAGTGCACATGCTGATGAAGCTAACAGTGTTACAGGCTTAACCTCATTTCAAAGTACAGCATGATATACTTGCTTCATATGCTATTATAAATATGTATCAAATGACTGAAAAGACTTCAGGCACTTGGTTCTTGTTACCTTTCTTGATTGCTGTCTGCATCTGGAGTTCCTTCTGAATTTTACTTGTGGGCTTAGGGTCATTACCTTAAGATAACATGCATTCACAGTAATTAAAAAATAAGAATAGACAGCAAGCATCAGAAATTAAAATAAAGAGCCTTTGTGTTAAATGTACTTAAAATATTTTTCTTTAACCTGCTGCAGTTAGATAATTACCTGTTAAAAAAGCACAATGAAGTAACCTGAAAAGGAATATAGCAATTGGTTTCCATACTTAAAATTGCTTTTAAACATTTTCCTGGAGCTGATAAACTGCATTAACTTATTCCAAGTGGTTCCTTAGAGCTACCGTGTACAAAATCAGCATCAAGTCAGTAGCTCTGTTTTATTTGATGCATGTTACTGAAATTTAAAATGAAAAATTGAATAATCTCTCCTGTAGCACTTTACTTTCTGTTGATATATTGGTTTGTTAAAATATGTTCTCTACAATAATTTCCTATGGTTTAGACATGAGGAAAAAGACACTGTATAATTTTGTTATAACATTACAATCAACATCAGAAGACAAGTCTTTAGAAATCAGGTTGTGAAAAAAAGTTGTGAAAATTGACATGACGAGTTATGCTACTCACTGAAAGATAATGTATTTTCAGTGTATCATTTTATAACTGAGTTTGATCTGTAGAGGTTATTCTCTAAACAACAAACCAATTTTATTTGCCCTGGTAATTCAAGAAGTGAGCAATTCTGAGCTTATGCATGATACATGTGATATATAAATTTGGAGAGATCAAGGGATCCATCTGTATATGGAAATATAAACTACGTTCTCTTTTACTTGCTTAAACATTTGAGTCTGTCTGGACCTAACACCAACTTAATATTTTCATGAGAAAATCGATGTTGGCTAAAATGACTAGAAAGTGTACAACCACCTGCAAGCTAAAGCACAATGGAAATAATTTTATTTTATTAAGTAAAATCACTTATTTTAAATTTTGGCTTTTCAGCATATAATCTAGGCTAATGTAGCCTTTTTGGTAACAGCTTGAAAGAGTGCGTAATAATGCAGGGAGATACAGGTGGACATAAGGGAGCACTTGTATGGATATGTTTGAATTTCATCCCAGCTCTGTATCGGAAAGAGTTCAGATTCTAAATCTGCAGCATTAGTTGAGTAATATGCAACACCTAAGAGACAAACACATAGTGAATATATGTTGAAGAAAAAGGGCTGCAACAATAGTATACCCTAGAAACAGCTAAAGATTACACAACCTAAACAACAGAGGTACTTGAACTTCTTCATAAAGAGATAGCTGCCAAGTGCACTTGAGAAGTATATTCACACACAGAAGCAAAGAATCTGATCCTGTGCTTGGAGTTGTACATTAATTTTGCATCTCTCAAGCTCCTAATCATGCAATCAGCTTATGCAAAGAGCTCCACTAAGTTAATGATATTGCTCAAGAGTTTTCAGGATCGGGACCCCAATCAGCATTTTCCTGCTTTCTCACTCTTGCAGCATGTGTGCAGCTAATTGGTGTTTTGACTGAGTCAACAAAAGAATGGTAACACCAGTGAATCAAAGGAAATTGTTCTCATTAGAATGTGAAGCTTAGAGAAGTACTGCCTTCCAGGACAAATATTATCCTCCAAAAATATTCTCATTAAAACAAATTGCCTTTTGTGGCATAACAAGATTTGTGTAAAGAGAAACATCTGGCAGAATCATATAACTTACTGTAGTGTAACATTTGGAACGAATTAATTTACTTTATTGTCATAAGCTGCTTTTTGCGCTTCTCCACATTTATCCAAATTTAAATATATCAGTGTGTTGCTTAATATCATTTTATCATACTCAACTTGCATTTCCTTTAAAATTTTTTTATCATGTATGTAACAAACCTTGGAGGATGGTACGTTGGAATAAAAGTTCAGACAAGGTCTGTAGACCTTACTTTGTGTACAGTAGCACATTTCATCACTAAGTGTTTTACAAGGCTTCCGACATGCAGAAGCACTAAAGTGCAGGTGTCCTAGTGTTGGGAAGAACGTTTGCTTTACAGTGAGCAATAGGAAAAATTACATTCAGAAACTTAATCTAGAATTTCTCCATTTTACCCTTCATACTTATAATATAAGTAGTCCTTCTCCTTTTATAGTCAATGCAAAAAATGAGATATATTCCATACTTCACTGAAAATGCATTGGATGCCACTGAAAAAAACGCCTCTGGAATTGCTACCCATAATGCACATCTACACTGCAGATGTCTATCTTTGCTTAGATTAATTGCACCATGAGCAGTATACTTTGAATTTGATGATAAGAGGTGTCTTTGATTTTTAACATTGTTGTGAAATGTGCTCAGAGAAGTCACAGATTTTTTGTCATGTGCCTAGAGGTGCTGGCCACTTCAAAATATTTAGTTACTACAGATTTTAAAGACACCAGAACATATGCTGAGTAGATAGATATCTGAAGCATTTATACACAATAATAATATGAAATGCAAATAATGTAGAATAATAGAAGCTGAAAAGATGCCTGATTGACTGAATTTTATACATAATCTTAGCGTTTCAAATCTGAGCCTGCAGTCATGAGGCTACCTACTTCAGAATCAGGGGAGTAGGACACATATTGCTTATCTGAATAAGATAAGCAGATAAGGAGCCCTCTGAAAAAAATAGTAGAACATGGAGAAAAGGTCGATTCACCCTGCCAGGTTGGACGAGGCCTTGACCAACTTGGTCTAGTGGAAGATGTCCAGGCTTGTGGTGGGGGGTTGATCTTTAAGGTCCCTTCCAACCCAAACCACTCTATGAATCTGTGATCCGTGTCTGCTGTATGAGCCAGTGGTTTTGTGAATTAAGCACTGGTTCATGATAGTATGTACTGAGAGAGAAAAAAGCAGTTTATTTAAAAGAAAGAATAATGGGTTGAGACAAAGGGGAGAAATACAGAAAGATTTAAATTCAAAATAATATAGAAAGCAAAAAAGAGTTATGCTTTTTGGACCCCTCTGTCCCATCAACACGCAAGGACAAGAAATGCTAGCTACATCTGTTAAAGGGAGCTAAAGGGGAATTATTCAAAGCAAAAGTACTGCAAGCTAATAGGTTGTCTAAGTAAGAAAAATATCTTATGCATAGTGAAGCCTTTCACACAAGGACAGTATTTATAACATGTAAATGAAAAAGGTCGACATAACCAGCATATCTACAAAGATATTCCTCAACATAAAATTAATTTCAGTTCTGTGATATCCTTGGGTATGTTTTTAGTCTGCATCTCTTCTTTTTTTGTTTTCCTAGAACAGCCTGTTTCAAAACTGAAACAACTGCTCAAAATATATGAACGTAAAAGTTTAGATGCACAAAAACATTTTCTTTATATCGTATAAAAGTTAATGTGTTTATCATATTGGTGGTGTTTTAGTTCAGTTAATAAAGTGTTATAAGCTGTGTTTCCACTGAGTGTGTGTACCGTATTATGTTCAGATATTGTAGAAGTTATACTTACAAAGCTATTTTTCGAGAGGAAGAAAAGGGAGTAAAATAACAATATTACATTATATGAAGCAGAACTCTTTACTGTGTTTTCTAACAATCAAAGATCAGACACCCCATCATTTACCTTCTTAATTAAATTGGTCATCTATTTTCCTTTCAAGTATGTTAAAAGAAATCCCTTCCTTGTTAACAAATCTTCAAGAAACATAGACGTTTCTCATAATTCAAAAGATTCTGATAATAAAGCATTTCTTCAAAATAATCATGTATGCATAGATTCTAAATTATTTTTCATTTGGTAAGTAAGTGCCTTTCATTTGCTGCAGCTAGCAAAGAAGGAAGTGAATGTATATTTTCTCATAGTTGCTGTCTGTCAGGTTGCTCTGGGCTCTTCAGCAAGAAAATGAATAAGCATGATGTTGATAAAGCAGCTGTGATACAAGAATTTAAGGGTAAAAAACCTCCATTAAACAACTCATATAGTGAATACATTTTTCTAATTATGATGTCATAATGTTGTTCAAGGGCATGCCAGTAGATTAAATTCTATTTTTTTTTCTTTTTTGAACATAAAAATTAGTTTAATGCATGAAACTTTGTGTACTTTGCACTTTAGAAAATATTTTGGAGTATATTCTTAAAGAAAAGTTAATCTTCTGATTGTATTCCTCAATGTGATATGTACATACTACATATTCAGTATATACAGAAGATAAAAGCAGTTTTACTGTCTGGTCTAAAGTCCATGTAAGTTAGCAGGACGAATTCCATTAGTTTGAACGGGCTTCAGGGACAGAGCCCTCTTCATATATGTATGTAGTCTGCCTAGCTAGCACATATAAACCCTACTCAAGTCATTCTTCCTAGCAACATGAGTAATTCCTCTTGGAATTGTGCAAGGTTTTTTTTCTATTCATGATAATTTTGCTGTAATCATCCCAGTAATCATAACACTCCACATTTTAGAAGACCTAGAGTATTCTGAAGTAACTAAAGAAGTGTGAATACTTTGTTATTGACATCTTTGGTAATTGTAAATGCTTCTAGCTGTATCTGGCTTTATGTTCAAGCTTATTATGTCAACTAATGGAATAATTTGTGAGTCTGAAAAAGTCTGAGGTGAAAACAGATACTGCTTTTTCAGTAATTGAGTTATTTTAAAGCTAATTTCTTCATATGTTGAACATTACTTCTAAAGCAAATTAAGTATTTGAGATATTTTGAAAAAGTAAGGTAATGATGTTTTTAATAATCTGTTGGATTATGTTTACTCTCACTATGTTTGTTATTCTCGGCATGAAGAATTTGTGACACAGAAAAATGAGGAAAGGAGAGTATGTATTTAAAGGATCTTTCAATTTAAAAAAAATCAGAGTATGCTACTGAAAATGCTATCTAAAAACAACACCTATGCTTTATGATTTGCCTGTTGTAGAGAAGTTCTAGAAATACAATTTTGTGAATTCAAGATGTTTCCTTTAAAATGCCTGATACAAAGCAGTAATTTCAGATGAGGGATGTTATATTATCTTGGGCTTTTAAAGTACAGAGTAAGTAATAGAGTATATCTGATAAAGTGATTTAACTAAATATTGTGGTCGGCTTCCGTAAGCAGTTCTGATAATTGCTTTGGCATTTTCTTACAAGAGTGAGAAACAGGTGTAGAAGTGTAGAAATCTAGCTTTACAAAGTGCTTGCAATTCGTTGATTAACTGTTTGCATACATGACTGATTGTGCAAAGCACAGCAGAGCAGTGTTTCCAAATGACAGTAATAAAACAAATAACAATGTTATTAGTTAATGAGAGAAATTTCAATTCAGTATTGTAATAACAAATGCGTGAGGGAGCACTGGCAGCTGCTGTTGGAATGCAAAACAGAACATCTTCTGAAGCATGATGTACTCACTATCATTGGCGTTTCTGGGTGATGTGCAGAAGTTGTGTTATACTTTTAAGGTCTTACAGGGATTCATTTATTGTCTGTCTGAATGAAAATGAACTGTATTAATATGACAAAGAGTAGTAGTAAAGTTTTACAAATCAGCTTCTGTAATATGAATTGTAGGTATCCAAGTCTGAAGAAAGTCACTCCTTTGTGCAAGATTGGCCTCCAAATTTAATCAAGACCTAGGAACCACTTGTGTGCATGCAATTATAGATAATAACCAGACTAAGTTCACATCAAAATAGGAGCATAATAATACATTTAACTGAAGAAAAAAATGTGATCCTTGATCATGTACTCAGACTACAAGAATCTTAGTGATACTTAATTTTTATGACAACCACAAAAATATGCTTATTTAATTTTAGCATGAATTCATCCATTTTTTAGCAACATCACTTAACTACTAATATACCTGAATGGTTCTGAATAACATTTTTTTAAAGTGGTTTTAAAGTGCAAAGAGCTGGGATTTGGCTCATTTCATTATAGATATATAGTCTAGGTTTCTACAGCTGAGGTAATAATATTTATAGCTGGGGAGAAAAAATGGACATCTGCAGGTCATGACTGATCTATTCCATATTAGCTGTATGTATTAGAGTGTGAGGATCCATACTCATGTATGTATTAGAGTGTGAGGAGTGTATTTCAGTATATTTCTCTCCATAAAAAGAGGCTATACAGCTTCATGTTTACACTGAATATATTAGAATCATAGAATCAAAGGGAGAGAAATATATACCATAAAAGTTCAGCACGGAAGCTTTTGAAATTGAGGCATCCCTGTAGGAGAGAAAGCCAGAGTCTTGTATGAGGTAAAGCTATCATATTCCCTATTAAAAAAAGGGAGGGGGGGCAAAAAAAGAGTAAAAAAAGGAGGAACATGGAAGGGAGGTAAAGGCATGCACGCTAGTTTTGTGCCAGTTTGAAGGGGAGCTGTATGTGTTTGTAATCCCTCTTCGTACCAAGGTGCTGGTTATAGATGGTTAAAAGGAGTAGGATGTTTTCAGAATTAATTTTAATCCTGACCCAGAGCCTTTCACATGCCAAATCATAATTTGTCTGCCCTGAAATGAATTATCACCACAGCTGCTCTAGAGCCTTGAAGACTTCTCAATGCAGAGGTTCACAAAGTCTCATGTAAGTCTTCCTGTCCTCCTAGCTCTAAAGCCGAGGATTCTCTAAACCAAAGCCCCACAGCAACTCTTCATCCCCTCTCTCTCAGACCACCCCAGATTCCATCCTGTCTGACACTCCAGCTCTACCTAAAGCTTCCCAAACCTTATCGACACCAAGTCCCCCCCACTATGTTCTGTATTGAGATCTTATCACACTTTCCTGTGATTTTTTTTTTTTTTAAGATTAGCTGGACAGGATGCTGGGACATCTATTCTAGGTCATGTTTGCCTAGAAAGGCTGGGACCAGATGATCCTCTAGGTCCCTTCCATCCTGGTAGTCTGTGATTCTAATACGTCACAGGGCTTCCGCATTCCTCTAAACCCATGCCCTGCCTGTGCTTATTGCTCACTCAGGGCCATCAGCAGGGCTACTCAGCAGCTCCTCCTGAGCTGTGTGCTGCCAGCATCCATGTCTGCACCCCATGCACTGCTGACAGCTGCTGTGCACCCCCATTGGTGCAGCCATTGGGAAAAATCATCCTAGATTTGGTTCTTCCAGCTGAAATTGTGGGGCAGGTAAGGAATACAGAGCCATTAGGGAGAGACAGCAAAACATCTGGATGACTCATGGTCCGGTCAGTCCTATAATTATCTTCACCTGGTAAATGACATGAGAGAGGAACATCAAACATTTAATGATCAGAAGTCCTTTCTCATTTCTTTTCTCAAATATTACTCCCATTCACTTAACTGACACAGGTCTTTAAACAAGAAACGCAAGAGCCTAAGGGCTGGTATCATTCAGACAGAGTTTTCCATCCCTTTTTTTTCTTTTTTTATATATGTAACACTTATTAAGAATTCATCAGCAGGAGCAGCAGAGGTCTCTAGCAACTTGTTGATATCTCATACCATTACAGAAAACTGCTTTTTAGTATTTTGGTAAGGGGAGCAGTTTCTCTGGAAAATGCTGATCCAGTTCACACATTCCACAGGCACATATTGATTGAAGAAAAACTTTCGACATAAACCCCAGCAATTGTCCTTCTTTCATTAACCTGTTTCTCATCTCATTTTCTACAAGCCTACTGCAGTCTCTAGGGACTTTGCCTTTTGGATATTTTGACTAACTTGCTCCCTTGTTAGTATTGACCTGTCTTCCAAACTCCTCACTGTCCTATGCTTATCAGTGCTGAACAGTTCATTTATCAGATTTCCTCGCTATCAGGCATCCTGGCTGTCAGACTGCTGAGCTCAGGTAGACCCTTGGTTCTGTATTTGCTGGGCCATTTGCTAGCCCACCTGTCAACCTCAGCTTCTCATTTCCCTAAAATTTGTGACCAACAGTCAGCATTTCTTCCTAGCATTTCCTTCCCATCTCTACATGATCTTGTGGATCACCAGACTTCTTTCCTGGTTTGTCATGAGGGTACTGAGCACCCCAACTGGTTCAAGAAGTCGGAAAGCTGTAAAGTCTGGGAAACAAAGGCAGCATTATGTTTTCAAGATAGAATCTTTCAAAATTTTGTAAGTTACAGAAAACAACAGGCAAAAGTAGACATCTTTTGTCTAGCTTGGTTTTTTAAAATCTCACTGATGGTTACTCTGCATCTTCATAAGGCAATCTGTTCCAGACTATAGCTATCACTTCTAGTAAACTTTTCTTTATGTCTGTCCTGGGTTCAGCTATAGCAGTCATTTTTCTCCTGCTTAGTAGCTGGTGCAGTGCTGTGTTTTTTAACTTTCAGCCTGGGAACAACGCTGATAACACCGATGTTTTTAGTTGTTGCTAAGTAATGTTTATTCCAACCAAGGACTTTCTCAGTCTCATGTTTTGCCAGGGAGGAGGGGAAGCCGGGAGGAAGCAGAGACAGGACACCTGACCCAAACTAGCCAAAGGGGTATTCCATACCACAGCACGTCATGCCCAGTATATAAACCGGGGGGAGTTACCCGGAAGGCCCAGATCACTGCTCGGGTCGGGCTGGGTATCGGTCGGCGGGTGGTGAGCAATTGTATCTTCTCCCCTTGTTATTTCACTAATCGTTATTATCATTGGTGGTAGCAGTAGTGGTTTTGTGTTATACCTTAGTTGCGGGACTGCTCTTATCTCAACCCGTGGGAGTTGCATTCTTCCCATTCTCCTCCCCATCCCTCCGGGAGCGGGGGGAGGAAGAAGGGGGGGGGGGGGAGTGAGCGAGCGGCTGTGTGGTTCTGAGTTACCGGCTGGGCTCAAACCACGACAGTTCCTTTTGGCGCCCAACGTGGGGCTCGAAAGGTTGAGATAACGACAGATCTGACCAGAGTGTGTTTAATCATATTTGTGATAAGCATTCATTGTTACTACTCGTCACAATGGTGATTATTTGGCTCTCAGACGTGTTGCGCCTGATCTCAGAGTTTCAGCATGTTGTACCTTACTTACAGCCACTATTTGCTGTTTTAGCGTTTATCGGCTGGGGGGCCTGGGCTAAGGTTCTTGTTTCACTGTACTTCATGGTAATGACTTGTAATACAATAGACTCATTGATCATGAAACTGGTCTGGTTTGTGCTTCCAGCGTGGCCATCACCGCTATACATTGGGAGGTATATAATGAAATATTTTAGCAATTGCATATCTTTTTTTTTCTCCTCGGGGGGTAAACTTACGAAGGAAGCATTCTCTTTCACCCCCCGTTCCCCCACCAGCCTATTTGCAACAGCAATTGAGAGTTCTGAAGGTTTTAGATGGCCTTTGACTACCCTTGAAACCTGCCTGCTGATTGTGCTGGGGATCAGCATGTTGGCAAACATACGGAGTGTGTTTTACCCACGGCTATCCCGTCGTAGGAACATCCTATTTCGTTTAATGTCAAAAATTCAGCAGTATCAGGTTCGAATCTGGTCTAGGGTTAGACGACGATATAGGAGGACCACCAGGAGATTTTCCCTGAGGCTGGACAGTTATGAGTGGCAGGGTGTGTGGGATAGTATGGGCAAGTACCTAGGCCCGTGGGCCCCTCCAGTGCTTTGGAACTTCACCACTGAACAAGTGCAACATCCGGAAAAACTAGTAAAACACTTAAACGAGGTGTGCTGTCATCCTGGTTATACCAGAGAGGGACAAATTTTGGCAACGTGCTGGGGCTTGGCCTATGCCTACAGAGCCCTGCTCAACACTATCCAGCACCTTCAAAGGGAAAAAAATGTCTCTGGATCTGATGGCAAAGCAACAGACAACGCAGCTATGCCAACTACAAGCACAGCAGCTACTCAGACCCTGACCACAACAGTCAACACAGCTACTCCAAGTACAGCAGCTACATCAACCCCAGTGACAAGCACAACAGCTACTCAAACCCTGACCACAACAGACAACGCAACTACTCCAACTTCAAATACAGCAGTTACACCAACCCCAGTGACAAGCACAACAGCTACTCAAACCCCGACAGCAACAGACAATGTGGCTACTCCAAGCACCACAGCCACACCAACCCCAGTGACAAGCACAGTAGCTACTCAAACCCCGACAGCAACAGACAATATAGCTACTCCAAGCACCACAGCTACACCAACCCCAGTGACAAGCACAGTAGCTACTCAAACCCCGACAGCAACAGACAATGCAGCTGTTGGTGTTACTCAACTCCTAAGCACAACAGCTGCACCAACCCCAGCAATAGACATTGCAACCACTCCAATCCTAGTGGCAGACACTGCAGCCACTCCAACCACAGTGACAAACACTGCAGCTAAACCAAATGTCCAGTTTGTGACAATGTCTGTTGCCCCTGTAAGCAAAAGCAAACGAAAGGCACAAAGAGCAACCCGTGAAGCGAAGAAAGACGAAGACCCAGTGCCATTACTATATGCAACAGCACCTGAACAAGAGTTACTACTACGTGGGTCAGAGGAAGAGGAAGAAGAAGAAGAGGTCACTTCTCGACCCCGGACCTCAACCGAACTACGGAATATGCGAAAAGATTTCACCCGTCTTCCAGGGGAGCACATTGTCACCTGGTTGCTCCGGTGCTGGGACAATGGGGCCGACGGTCATGAACTAGAAGGTAGGGAAGCCAAGCAGCTGGGATCACTTGCTAAGGAAGGAGGAATTGACAAAGCGATTGCAAGAGAGAAGCGAGCCCTCAGTCTTTGGAGGCGGCTCCTGGCAGCTGTGAAGGAAAGGTTTCCCTACAAAGACGATATTACGAATCGCTCAGCCAACTGGACCACGATAGAGAAAGGCATCCAGTCCCTGAGGGAATCAGCCATTATAGAGATGATCTATCGTAGGCCGGATTCCAGGAACACATCCGTAGACCTAGAGGAAGTCGAATGTACACGACCCATGTGGCGGAAACTTACACGGAGTGCGCCATCATCATATGCCCACACATTGGCATCAATGACCTGGAATGACGGAGTATCACCAACAGTGGATTTCCTGATTCGTCAACTCCGAGAGTTCGAAGACAATCTCACCCCTTCCATCATTTCAGCTGTGGAAAAACTGTCCCAGGAGTTCAAACAATTGAGAGACGATTTATCCGATCTATCCAGCTCTCCACGCGTACCAACCCATGTCTCAGCTATCAACAGAAGGCGCCCTACTGCTCGAGAAAGAAAATATACGAGGTACACGCCACGGGCCACCCTATGGTTTTACCTGCGGGATCATGGAGAAGACATGAGAAAGTGGGATGGAAAACCTACTTCAGCTCTGGAGCAACGGGTGCGTGAACTGAAGAGGAGAACAATGGTCAAGGATGATCCTCCCAGGAAAGCTGCTGCTCCAGTCTCTGGCGAGCAGTTTCCCAGATGGAGCGAAAGAGCTGATTTTACTCCAGCTCCTGTGATAAGGAATACTAATCCCTTTCTACAAGACAGAAGTGGAGAATTTTGTGATCACTATTAGAGGGGCCCTGCCTCCAGCCAGGTGGAGGAGAGGGATAATCGGGTTTACTGGACTGTGTGGATCAGATGGCCTGGCACATCAGTCCCACAGAAGTATAAGGCTCTAGTAGATACCGGTGCACAGTGTACTCTGATGCCATCAAGGTATCAAGGGGTGAAACCCATTTCTATTTCTGGAGTGACAGGAGGATCCCAAGCGTTAACTATGCTGGAAGCTGAAATCAGCCTGACTGGGAGGAAGTGGCAAAAGCACCCCATTGTAACTGGTCCAGGGGCTCCATGCATCCTTGGCATAGACTATCTCAGGAGAGGGTATTTCAAAGACCCAAAAGGGTATAGATGGGCTTTTGGTATCGCTGCCTTGGAGACAGAGGAAATTAAGCAGCTGTCCACCTTACCCGGTCTCTCAGAGGATCCTTCTGTTGTGGGGTTGCTGAAGGTCGAAGAACAACAAGTGCCAATTGCGACCACAACAGTGCACCGGCGGCAATATCGCACCAACCGAGACTCCTTGATTCCCATCCATAAGCTGATCCGCAGACTGGAGAGCCAAGGAGTGATCAGCAGGACCCGCTCACCCTTTAATAGCCCCATATGGCCAGTGCAAAAGTCTAATGGAGAGTGGAGATTAACAGTAGACTATCGTGGCCTGAACGAAGTCACACCACCATTGAGTGCTGCCGTACCGGACATGTTAGAACTTCAGTATGAACTGGAGTCAAAGGCAGCCAAGTGGTATGCCACAATTGACATTGCCAATGCATTTTTCTCAATCCCTTTGGCAGCAGAATGCAGGCCAGAGTTTGCTTTCACTTGGAGGGGCGTCCAGTACACTTGGAACCGACTGCCCCGGGGTGGAAACACAGCCCTACCATCTGCCATGGATTGATCCAGACTGCACTGGAACAGGGGCAAGCTCCAGAACACCTGCAATACATTGATGACATCATCGTGTGGGGTGATACAGCGGAAGAAGTTTTTGAGAAAGGGAGGAAAATAATCCAAATCCTGCTGAAGGCCAGTTTTGCCATAAAACGGAATAAGGTCAAGGGACCTGCACAGGAGATTCAATTTTTGGGAATAAAATGGCAAGATGGACGCCGCCAGATCCCCACAGACGTGATCAACAAGATAACAGCAATGTCTCCACCAACTAACAAGAAAGAAACACAAGCTTTCTTAGGTGTTGTGGGGTTCTGGAGAATGCACATCCCAAATTACAGTCTGATTGTAAGCCCTCTCTACCACGTGACCCGGAAGAAGAATGATTTCAAATGGGGCCCTGAGCAACAACAAGCCTTTGAACAAATTAAACGAGAAATAGTTCATGCAGTAGCCCTCGGACTAGTCCGGGCCGGGCCAGATGTGAAAAATGTGCTCTATACCGCAGCTGGGGAGAATGGTCCTACCTGGAGCCTCTGGCAGAAAGCTCCAGGGGAGACTCGAGGTCGACCCCTTGGCTTTTGGAGTCGGGGATATAAAGGATCCGAGGCCAGCTACACTCCCACTGAAAAAGAGATACTGGCAGCCTATGAAGGGGTTCGAGCTGCCTCAGAAGTGATTGGAACTGAAGCGCAGCTCCTCCTGGCACCCCGGTTGCCTGTGCTGGGCTGGATGTTCAAAGGCAGGGTCTCCTCTACACATCATGCAACTGATGCTACATGGAGTAAGTGGGCCGCACTAATTACACAACGAGCTCGAATAGGAAATCCCAGTCGTCCAGGAATTCTAGAAGTCATCATGGACTGGCCAGAGGGCAAAGATTTTGGGATGTCACCAGAAGAGGAGGTGACGCGTGCTGAAGAGGCCCCACCATATAATGAACTGTCAGAGAGTGAAAAGCAATATGCCTTGTTTACTGATGGGTCCTGCCGTATTGTGGGAAAGCATCGGAGATGGAAGTCAGCTGTGTGGAGTCCCCTGCGACAAGTGGCAGAAACTGCTGAGGGAGAGGGTGAATCGAGTCAATTTGCAGAGGTGAAAGCCATCCAGCTGGCCTTGGACATTGCTGAACGAGAAAAATGGCCAGTACTTTATCTCTATACTGACTCATGGATGGTGGCAAATGCCCTGTGGGGGTGGTTGCAGCAATGGAAGCAGAGCAACTGGCAACGCAGAAGTAAACCCATCTGGGCTGCTGCATTGTGGCAAGATATCGCTGCTCGGGTGCAGAACCTGGTGGTGAAGGTACGCCACGTAGATGCTCATGTACCCAAGAGTCGGGCCACTGAGGAACACCAGAATAACCAGCAAGTGGATAAAGCTGCTAAGATTAAAGTGGCTCAGATGGACTTGGATTGGCAACATAAGGGTGAATTATTTTTAGCCCGGTGGGCCCATGACACCTCAGGCCATCAAGGCAGAGATGCAACATATAGATGGGCTCGTGATCGAGGGGTGGACTTAACGATGGACACTATTGCCCAGGTTATTCACGAATGTGAAACATGTGCTGCAATTAAGCAAGCCAAGCGGTTAAAGCCTCTCTGGTATGGAGGACGATGGCTGAAGTACAAATATGGGGAGGCCTGGCAGATTGACTATATCACACTCCCACCAACCCGCCAGGGCAAGCGCTATGTGCTTACCATGGTGGAAGCAACCACCGGCTGGCTGGAAACATACGCTGTGTCCCACGCCACTGCCCGGAACACTATCCTGGGCCTTGAGAAACAAGTCTTGTGGCGACACGGCACCCCAGAGAGAATTGAGTCAGACAATGGGACTCATTTCCGGAACAACCTCATAGACACTTGGGCCAAAGAGCATGGCATTGAGTGGGTATACCACATCCCCTACCATGCACCAGCCTCTGGGAAAATCGAACGGTACAATGGGCTGTTAAAAACTACACTGAGAGCAGTGGGTGGTGGGACTTTCAAACACTGGGATACACATTTACCAAAAGCCACCTGGTTGGTCAACAGTAGGGGATCTGCCAACAGGGCTGGCCCAGCCCAATCAGAACTTTTACGTACTGTAGAGGGGGATAAAGTTCCTGTGGTGCACACAAAGAATTTGTTGGGGAAGACAGTCTGGGTTGTTCCTGCTTCAGGTAAAGGCAAACCCACTCGTGGGGTTGCTTTTGCTCAGGGACCTGGATATACTTGGTGGGTAATGCGGGAAGATGGGGAAGTCCGATGTGTACCTCAAGGGGATTTGATTTTGGGGGAAAACAGCCAATGAACTCAATTGTACGCTGTTGCCTGCTCTATAACACTTTTATAGCCCACCAGCTAGATATCTTCAGGTCACCAGCCATTGACCCTGACTTCCCTCCGATCATCACCTCAACAAAGAATGAATTTTGAGGAAACCAGACGAGCTCAGCAGTGACCAGATGAGTTTGGCGGTATCATCAGCAGGCAACAACCCAACACTATGTACCGTCCCTCCTGCCCTGAAAGACTATTACAAGAGATGGAACCTGACATCATGGACTGGATGAGTTCAGCAATTTTACAGGGATTGGTCCATGGACTAGGGAACGATATCTTTCTCTGTGTGTGGGTGTGGGTGTATATATATGTGTATATATGGGACAGGGGTGATGGTGTGCTGAGAGATGTGGGATCTGAGCATGACGTGAATGGTATGGAATAAGGGGTGGATACTGTCCTGGGTTCAGCTATAGCAGTCATTTTTCTCCTGCTTAGTAGCTGGTGCAGTGCTGTGTTTTTTAACTTTCAGCCTGGGAACAACGCTGATAACACCGATGTTTTTAGTTGTTGCTAAGTAATGTTTATTCCAACCAAGGACTTTCTCAGTCTCATGCTTTGCCAGGGAGGAGGGGAAGCCGGGAGGAAGCAGAGACAGGACACCTGACCCAAACTAGCCAAAGGGGTATTCCATACCACAGCACGTCATGCCCAGTATATAAACCGGGGGGAGTTACCCGGAAGGCCCAGATCACTGCTCGGGTCGGGCTGGGTATCGGTCGGCGGGTGGTGAGCAATTGTATCTTCTCCCCTTGTTATTTCACTAATCGTTATTATCATTGGTGGTAGCAGTAGTGGTTTTGTGTTATACCTTAGTTGCGGGACTGCTCTTATCTCAACCCGTGGGAGTTGCATTCTTCCCATTCTCCTCCCCATCCCTCTGGGAGCGGGGGGAGGAAGAAGGGGGGGGGGGGGGGAGTGAGCGAGCGGCTGTGTGGTTCTGAGTTACTGGCTGGGCTCAAACCACGACAATGTCTAAGTTAATCTCCCTTTCCGCAGTTTTAAAGCTTATGATTACTTGTACTACCCACAATGGACATGAAGGATAGTTTATTTTTTTCCTTTCTGCAGTTACCTTTTATCAAGTCTTTCCTCAGTTTTAGGCTGAATTCAACTTACATGTTTCACTACAAGTCATGTTTAAATCATCATCTAGGTTGATTTTTGTCCTTGTGCCCTCAATTCCTTCTAGACAATCCACATACTTTTGGAATTCTGGTGCCAAAATTAAATATAATATTCCAGGGAAAGGTGTATTAAAGCCAGCAACAGCAGAAAGATTATATACATGTTTTACAGGCTGTGCTTTCTTTTTTTATACACCAATAGCATAGTGTTTTTGTTTCACACATGGCATAGAAGGCTTATATTCAACTTGATATCCACTAAAGCCCCCAGATGCTTTCTTTCCTTCAGGCAGTTATTCTAGAGCTTGGGTTTGTGCCATTGACTACTTCTGCCTGAGTATATTATTTTCACTTCTCTTTGGGGAAATTCATCCTGTTTTTACAGAACATATATCCAATACATAGTGGTCATTTTTAATTTTAGTTCTGTCAGCAAGAATGCTTACAGCTAGCTCCAGCTTGGCAACACCTTCAGATCTCATAATTTCACATTTCTTAAAACTTTCATTTTGTCATACTTCTCATTAAGGAAAACATTGATCAGTCCAACAGTAGATCCCCAGGAATCTGAAATCAGGGAACTATTGATATCTGAATAGTTTTCCAACTGGTTTTGCATATAGGAGTAACTTCATTTAGACCACTTTTAGTCAGCTTCTGAAAACATTATGTTAGTATCAGAAGGCCTTACTAAACAAGTCAAATCTTGTTTTACTATCTCTTACACACCCTTTCACACCCACACCCCCCCACCTCACTTATAGAAATTGTTTTGAAAATTGTTTTGGCTCTTAGTCATCACCTCTTTTGCTGAGGTTTGCAGTCTTTTTGTTTGCTAAAACATTTTGGTATTTTTCTAGAAATTGAAAGTAGTCTGGCTGATATATAGTTTTCCAGCTCTTTTTGCTTTCTCTTTTTTAAAGATAGATAGGTAACTTGTTTGATTTTTTTTCCCCAGTCTTCCAGAAATCCACTCATCATCCGTAAGTTTTTTAAGTGCTTCTGAAATTACTCCAGCAAATTCTCTATAATTCCTGAATTTCATCATGTTTGGATGATTTAAAGTCAATTAACTTATGTTTGTATTCTCTAATCCGATTGCTATTTTCTATCTTAAATGCTTTGTTGTTTGTGTTAATTACATTATCTTCCTGATTGCATCTAACCTTTTTAGTGAAGACTAAAGCAGTAAATGTATTAAACATTTAGGTTTTTGTTAGTGCCATGACTTGACAACTTCTTTTCCCTGGTGAGTAATGGACCAGCTTTTTCCTTTGTCTTCCTCTTGCAACTAATGTACTTATTGGTCTTTTTCTTTGTTTATCTTGCATGTTCCTTGCTAGCTGGTTCACATTTTGTGCGCTCACTTTTCTAAATGTGTCTTTGCATGTTCCTGGTAGTTCGATATTATTTTGTTCTTCTTTTCTCAACTTAATGATTTGAATAGTGCTAATTTTCTGTACACATTCTTCTTGTTTCTGAAGTAATGACTTTGTGATTTTACAGAGTTAATCTCACACAGTTTCCATCTTTCTTTCGTGCTAGATAATTTAATCATATTTAAATAGGATTTCCATAAGGACATTCATTGACTCCCAGGGGATCTTACTTGTCATTTTTGAGTTGCATGAAGTCTCTCTCTTTTTTTTTTTCCAAAATGTAATTTATATTTAATTTGTTGTTCTTCCTCCTCCCAATACTAAGAATTAAAAATGCTGTGATTCCATGAACATTCACCTACATCTCTTTCCATCTGTCTTCTTTCATAAGGTCTAGGTCTTCTTGCTTTCTGTTTTGTGTAACAAATTATTATTAGTCCATCTGAAGGTTGTTGGATAGTCTGCATTTCACTGTATTCTTTTCCCCAAAAATAGTTGAAGATCAGGATTATCTCTGGTTTTATGTTTCAGGCAGTATTTCTTAGATGCTTCTAAGAATTAACATTATCTGTTCAGTCTTTCTGGTTTGGCACTAGTGCAGTAGCCCCCCCACCTTTCTTTCCTTATGGTTATAGTAGATAACAGATAAGAGAATAAGCGGTCAACAACAGAAAACATGATAGTGACATACAGCAAGTCATATACTTTTATCTATTTCATATGAAAACAAAGATGTAATATTAATGGTGTTTCCGATAAATTTCATGGTTTGTATAGTTGTAAAAATAGCTAGAATATTTATGGCACTTAATGTATTAAATAATCTGATCAAATAATAAATAATCCTCACAGACTCTTCCTTATGCAAGTAAGAATATTATCTTAACATTGCAAAGGAATAGGACAGGACAAGAGGAAATGGTCTCAAATTGCACCAGGGAGGTTTAGATTGGATATTGGGAAACATTTTTTCACTGAAAGGGTTGTCAGGCATTGGAAGAGGCTGCCCAGGGAAGTGGTTGAGTCACTATCCCTGGAGTATTTAAAAGACATGTAGATGTGAGACTTAGGGACATGGTTTAGTGGTGGACTTGGCACTGCTATGTTAATGGTTGGTCTCAATGATCTTAAAGGTGTTTTCCAACCTAAATGAATCCATGTTCTCACAGAGTGTGCAGGATTGGGCTCACTGTCAAGTACTGTAGCAGCCCTGGCTTTTCTTGGAGGCTCTTGCAGAATCGTCAGTTTTATTTTATGTACTAATCTATAACACTGAATAGAATATAGGAGTTCCGGGTACACTTGCTTTCTACATGAAGGAATTACGTGTTTCTTTCACTATTTTTGACTCATTCAGCATGAAAATGCAGACTGAAACTCAAGCAGCTTTGAAAACTTTTCAAACTCCTTTCTCCAAAACAAGTTTCTTTCCTGCCTGCTAAATAAAAGAACACTATTCTCACTATTTATCCAAATGATTTTCTTCAGACTGGCATACTTAACACATTATTGAAACATGCAGTAATTTTTCTTGTCAGCATGTGATCCAGGATCTCTCTGGCTAACATCCCATACTCAGTTTTTCATTCTTGGGAAGAAGTAATCACTGAGTTCCATTAACACATAACATGAATGAATTCCCTGTGTGTTTCACAGTCAAGGATCAGACCACATTACAGCACAACAAAAAAGATCAAGGGCCAGTAACATCAATAAACAGTGACTTCCTTATCACTATGAACAGTATGAGATTTCCAAGCTCATTCTCCTCTTTGGCCTTTGAGATCAAAAATCAACAAAGGATTTTGTGATAAAGCAGAAGTAGATGATCCAGCGCGGCAGTGGCTTGCATAATTTTTCTCAGAGGAACTTAGGAACTGTTACTGGCTAATTTCTCTTCTGGTCTGAAAACCATTATCTGTGGAGCGTTAGTGGAACCAGGTTATTTATTCTGTCCCATGACATCCAGGAGGCCACTGTGCAAGATGGATGTGCCACAGCCTTGGCTATGCTTACGCATTGACTATACATTACGTTGTGTCTTATTTTCAATTGAGGCACATAACTAACTGTCAATATATCTTTTGGATGTTAGCTTTTAAATAATAAATAATCTCCCTCAAGCAAGATGTAAGTGATGATCAGAAAAGGAAATGCTCTGAAGAATTAGGCAACCTGTTTTCTCCATCTTTCACTGAAGATAGAAATCTCTGCTGGCCAAAGCATTAATAAAACTCACAGTCTTCTCTGAATTCTTGGTAAGTTAGAAAGATCAGGTAGCATCAGTTTACAAAAAGTTTTTCTTTGATCTCAGTGTGGTAGGACACTATGTAGAAATCTGTCTGTATAGCTGGCTCAACTTAGGATACAAGCATTCTTGAAAAGTTGAAGTGTTACTATTTAATAATCAGTGGCTTTTTACCTTCAGGTCTTGCTCTCCTGGATGTTTTGACCATGGACCTTGTTAGGGAAATGAATTGAAGTTTATTCTTTGGGACAGGGAATTGCTGCAAAACTGGATTTTATCCCAGTGCAGATGCAGGAAATGAGCTGGTCATGCAGCCAGACCCAGGAAAAAAATAATTCTGGAGTCTTAATGCGTATGGAGATAAAGATATTCAGAACACTTAATTGTAGGTGGATTTTTTTAGAAGTAAAGATGTAGTTCATAAAGTAATTTCAAGTTGGACTGCAGTGGAAATAATTGTTTGCTAGAAAAAGTACCTTAAATAAAGTCAGCACAATACAGACTGTTTTTTCACTGCAGTATTTCTTTTGTGATTATCTATTTCTATGGAACAAATCAGAAAATGCTGTCAATATGGTAGAGTATTCTTTAGAGAAAATATATTGAAATAACAGTGTGCCACATCTTTACTCTGGGAATGGAAAATGGGTATTATTAAATTCTTAAATGGGTGATAACTGATCTATGTATCAAGCAACACACATTCCTTAAAGTTAAAAATGTATTACTGGTAGATATATGGTAGATAATTACAAACCACTAAACCTGCTATGGTATGTTTAATAGTATGTCACTGACTTAGATACATTTTATAGGGTATCAGCAAGAGCTTTCTCTGCCCTTTCTCCAATGCTAGCCAACGTTTCAGAGTTTGACTGAATAAAATAATCAGTGTAGCATAACTTATTAGTGCCAAACAAAATCAGTACAGCCAGCAGGAGCAGATTTTATCAGTTGCTGGTTTTGTGGTTTGGTTTTTTTTTTTCCCCTTACTGAGTTTTTAGGAACTTTTGCTCAAAATAATTTATGTAATGGGTTAGACCTTTTAGGCTTCGTCAAGAGTTAGCATATAATCAGGTGAGAGGCAAATTTACATTTCATAATTGCAGTAGTCATTTGCACTTGAAGGCCCTTGCAAAATTAATTTAACATCCAAAGGTTTCTAAACACGGCAGAGAATCTTGTAGTAAAATATTTTTCATATTTTGGTTTTTTTTCCCTGTACATTATTTCAAAGAAAGCATCTTTGTGGCAATTTACCTACCCATGAGGTAGGTAAACTCAGTACTAAATTCACATAGCACTAAACCTGATGGAATTTGCAGACCCTATGAGGGGGATTAATCTGTCCTAATTTTAGCCACCTATGAAGTAGCTAAAAGAGTATGTAATCTATTGCCTCATTTAGGCTCAGCATGGTTTATGAAAAAAGGAACTCTAGAGTGCAATTCATCCGATCCTAAGGTGGATGGCTGCCATAATCAGGATGAATTGCCCTTCAAAGTTATCTGAGTGGGAACTATGGCTTGCACAGTTAACCATCTTTTTAATTAATCAGTAATCTTGGATTTGCCTCAGCAATAAAATATAAGGAGTTTCCTATCTGAACCCACTGATTATCCAAATAGCTACGGTAGGTGAAGTATTTGACTTTTAGGTGGCTAAAGTAAGGTGAAATGAATCCTGCTTTATACTTTGAAAAGATGACACTTTGGCAGAAATGTCTCATTATTATGATAGTACAAATTATAATTCTTAAACATACAGAAAGGAGAAAATATCATCCTCTTTATTCCCACTTTATTTCAATTATTTATCATTAAAGAAAATTAGAATTGCGCGGTTGTCTCGCATACTTATATTAACTAAGCCATCCAGAAGAAATTTAAAAATATTTATTATTGTAGATTATAGATTTGGTGGGATTATATCAGTGAATTATTAATGATGCATAAAGTACTGCATCAACAGTTAAAAGACAGAATAAAGCCAGAACTTTGCAATTTTAAAATTGTGTTGTTATTTATTGTAGATTTAGAAAAGATAAAACCAGTAATGTGCAAGAAGCAGGAAACATTCTACTTGGAAGAGAAAATAAAAGAAAAAATTACAATTTTTCTTTTGTATGAATTTTTTTGGCCTTTTTTTTTCATTATTCCTTTGAGTCCTTTTTTGTCTATGCCACCTGTAAAGACATATGACTGTAATATGAGTGTTCACAGACCTGTGTCTGCTCAGTAGAATGGTTTATGTTTTCCCACAAAAAATAGTTATGGGTGTCATCTTTTTTCATGTAGATGAAAGTTTCCTATGCCCCGTATTTCCAGTTGATCCATAATGGTTCTTACATTGCTGCTCTCTTCCGTGGTTCCTAAATGGCCAATGATTATTGCTCATGCCATACAGTTAATTTATGCAGCTGAACCAAGCCATGCAGAAGGATGTCAAGTGAGAAAAAAAAATAAATTGAAAATTCAGTCAGAGAATCTAAGAATTAGTTGTTTAAAGAATGTTCTGATACTCAGCTCCAGATAAGTAATGTGCATTGCAGCCTCAGAAGCACACTTCAGTGCTATTCATTGCACCTGTGCTCTGTTCTTGAGCCTCCTCTCATGTGACTAGTTACGTATTTATTATAGAACAGCATTAAGGTATATTAAGGTATATTACTTTGCATTATCTGCCAGCTAGAGGAGAAAGCGATCCCTTCCATGCCATTTGCTTCAAGTGAAATGACAGCTTTCTGAGGGCCATTTCCCATCCTCAAGGAGAGTCCTTCATCAGTAATCATGCAGGTTTGAGGAGTCTTCTTGAACCACTGATAACAATATACAGGAGTCTTAAGGAAGAGCGAGGTGATCCTGTATCTCTGCCGTAGATGTCATTCCATAAATGGCCCACAAATAGAGAAATTAGTTCCACAGCAGAACATTCCTGTAATATTTAATATGCAGCAACTTCCAATATGAACTTTTGGTCACAGAATTGAATAGCAGGGCATGTCTAGGAGTCTCAGAAGACTGAGTTCCCTGGCTGTTCATCTTGTTTTCACAGCACATTATTTGCTAATTTGGAAGCATTGTTCCTGCATGCATAGGATATGAGAAGGGAATGTTTTGTTGTTTTCTAGACATATTATCTTCATGATCATGGAGAAAGCTTTTCTAGCTTTTGAATATCTTGTGTTCAGAGTAACAGTCTGTCTTCAAGAGCTGCAATTACCGTTCATCCCTTGGGATTAAAGTAGGATTAATTTACATGGCTTTCATATGAGAGAAACATAGCATTGGAATTGAAATGGAAGTTTTCTTTCCTTGGATGGTCACAGCAAATCAGTGTTAGTTTTCCTTCCCCCACCCCTTTCTCCATGGATTGCAGTCTGGAGAAGAGTTGTGGTCCATTTTGTCATTGCTAGGCAAGTGCCAGATAAGGTAATAGTTTAATATGTGATCTTCTTGAGAAACTGGATTTGGCAGGGAATTAAAAGGCATCAGCTAAACTGAGTGCAGAATAGGGCTGCTACTTTCAATCTTTAGTAGATAGCACACAACTTTTATTGCTTTTCCCTCCTGTACCTCTTTCATCTCTTTTATCTCTATTAGAGATCTATTAAAGTAGGGTGTGATGGTGCCCTACCAGCAGTTCTGGAACCAAATGCAAAATTCAGAGGTGAGATGAAAGATGCACAAGTGGGAGAGAACATTACAGCATTGTCTTCCAGATTACGGAAAGAAGGTTGCCCAGAACTAGACATGTTAGCTGTATCAGCATTACTAACTACACAGGTCTAGGGAAACATTATCAGACCACAAGCCAAATAATAGACTGTGGCTCATGTTCACACCACTTGAGGTTAGCTTCTTCTAGAGCAGAACGACTACATGCTTTTCATGTACCACTCAGCTGTGAGTGCGCACTTGATTTTACATGACCTTGTTTTTAATACATTTTTTCAGTCTGCAGTGATACGAAGGGTGCACCACACCCTCCAAATTGAACCCAAGGTGCTATGTTACTTGCCCAGGGGTTTCAGAAAGATAGAGGGAATGGAAAGCTTTCTGGAGCAGTATTGGAAGAATGTGGAGAGTGCTGAGGCTTATACAGTTTCAGCTGTACTGTTTTTTCAGGCTGCTCCGTGCAGTATACCTGTCTACAGAACCACACAGGTTGTCTTGGAAAGAACTAGTAGCAGTGATCTGAAACAAACCTGCTAGTATGCTACTAGTTATGGGCCTGGTGGTCAATATGCATATACGAAAAGAGATGCACACACATTTATCTGGTGTCACTATTAGGTCAACATTAAATTAGCTGTAGACATCAAAAAGAAATGGGATATCACTTCCAACTTACAGAGGTGTATTGTTCAGCTTTTTTCTTTAAGAGTTCATTACTTTCAGCAGATATTTGTTGTATGTTATAGATTGCATTCATGCAGTTGAAGTTAGATGAAAGCATCATTTTAAAAACATACGTAGTTGCAAGAAAATAATCTCTGGACAAACAAATCTCTGGAGAAGACAGAGTTTAATTTTCCACAGTGGAAATTCACATACAGCTCTTACAGGTCAATAATAAAGAAGTTATGAGTTAATTTGTAACTAAGATAATGAAACTTTACAGGCAAAATAGCAAAACTAATGATGATTGGTATAATAGAGTGGATTGTTGAGCTTGTCACTATCAGCTCCCTCATTAGAAAATTGAGAGAGGCACTTTTTTTGGCATGATTCATCTCCCCATAAATATTTGGGCATGATTCATCTTCCTATAAACATTTAAAATAGGTCAGATGAATCATGCTTTAAACATCCCCCTAACTTTGTATGTTGAAAAAAAAGAGACTATGGTATTTAGCTGAGGTGGTAGCTCAGATGAATCACCACTGTGTGTATTTGTGTGATAGATGTGATAAGGTGATGTGAATCTTTCACTGCCTCCTTCCTTGTGGGTTTTGAGTTTGGCATTGTTTTGTATACATCAATGCTTTCATCAGTATTGGCATGCATTGTTCAAGATCAGGTATGAACAGAACAGTGGAAGTTGGAGGGCTCCATGATGAATCTTATACTTTGTATTGCAGAGGTAAATGTGTGTTAGTAGGTGACATCACAGTGTATGTTACTCTAGGCATATAATAGTATAAATCAGATTCTCCTGCAGAGTCATTAAAAAATGCAGAAGAGGGCAAAATGTTCTCACATGTCCTACCAGGTTTCACTGGAAATAGTTAATTCTGCTCAAGCCCAGCTGTCGCTAAAGTTGATCAGGCTGTTAACAGATGAAGACCCTCTTTGCACAGCTATGGAGCAGCAGTTGGTAAGATGTAAAGGATGTTCACTTCAGAATTGTCTTCACTGATTGGTTTGTTTTGTCAATATGCACATTCTGAAGTGCACTAGTAGTTATCTTTGGATTTTTAAGAAATAGCAAAAGGCTGAAAATGCCTTTTTATTATTATCATTTTTAGACAGAAAAGGGGGAAGTTAGAGCATTTTAGACCAATTAGTTTAATTTCAGTTATTTGGAATAAAAAGCTGAAGTATTTAGAAGACAAATACAAGAACATATGAAGTTGATATGGAACAGTGCAACTGTATTTACTGGGCATAAATTGGGCCAAACTAATCTAATTTTCTTGTATGGAAACGGAACCAAAATGCAGATGTGTGAGAATCAGAGATGTTAAGAAGTCACTTGTCTTTCCTAAGTCTTTTTATGCTATTCAACATGACATTCTCATAAGTATGGAATTATCTTAGTTAAATTACCATTAAACATATGCAGAACTTTTGGAAACCTGCATTTGATTGGTTAGCAATGGTTAATGGTCAGAATAGAAAAACAAGTCAGTTGTGGTTCTTGGATAAGTCCAGCCACCATTTTCATTACTGTGCTGAATGTTGAAATAATCAGTGTGCTCTCAATAAGTGAGGGAGGGCAATAAGAGCTCATGTGCAGGCTGGAAAATAGAGCTAGAATTCAAAATAGTGGGATGCCATTTCATGCGGGCATATTCAGATTCTGCATTTAGGTAGGAATAAGATGAGTTGAAGATTGGAGGAGGATTGGCTTCACAGTTGTTCTTTTGAAATGATGTAGAGAGCTTCAGGATTCCCAAGGTAAACATGAGTTAGAGAAGAGATGCTATTCCAAAATAGGTTAAAAAACATTTTTTAAATACCTTGTCAGGTAGAGCTACACATGAATTTGGAAGTCTGAAACATACAGTTTGTCCACTTAAAGCACATCATTGGGCAATTTAGACTTCCCTTTGGAAGTCTTTAGGATTAAGTTCAACTGCATAGAGGCAGAATGGACCCCCTCGTGATTGAAAGAAGTGGGACTGTTTAATTAAAAAACAAAAAAAAGAGAGGGAGAGAGAAAATAAATTTATAACAGTTTTCAGGAGTAAGATTCATCACCTGGCTTCTGTGAACTAATCACGCTCTTTCTCTGTATAAATAAGGGAGAAAAGCAGAGTGATTCATTTTACTTCCATGTGGACACCTAAACTAGGCCAGATGAATTGTGCCATCATCCTTAGTACTGATTAGCTGAGATGTAGACTCATCCACTTTGGAGTGGCATTTAGTCTTTTTTTTTGTGTCTTGGAAATGTCTGCAGTTAGGTGGGGAGGATTTAATCTGAAATACCTAAAATGAGGAAGAAGCAAATAATTTGTTCTCATTGGTGAGAGTGAAGGAGTGTATGGTGAAGCACTGGAATGATTTTCTTGGAGGTTGTGGCCTCTCTATTACTACGCATTTTTTAAGCAAAGGTTAGATAAATATGTTATAAGATCACAAACAGGAAGAGCTGGAAGCCATTGCACATCAAGAAAACTATGATAGTTGCCACCATGGAAACATGGTGGGGTGACTTGCACAACTGGAGCGCCACAATAGATGGCTACAAACTCTTCTGAAGGGGTAGGCAGGAAGAAAAGGTGGTGGGGTAGCCTTCTATGTTAGGGAGTGTTTTGCTTGTCTAGAATGTAATAATGGTGATTAAAGGGTTGAGTGTTTCTGGGTAAGAATCAAGGGGGAGGTCAACAAGGCAGATATCATGGTGGGAGTCTGTTGTAGACTACCCAAACAGAATGAAGAGGCAAAAAAAGTATTCTGTAAGCATCTGGAAGAAGTCTCACAGTTTCTAGCCCTTGTTCTTGTGGGGGACTTCACTTTAGCAGACGTCTGCTGGAAATAAAATGCAGCAGAGGACAAACAGTGTTGAAGGTTCCTGGAGTGTGTGGAAGATAACTTCCTGACACAGCCACTGAGTGCACCAACTAGGGAAGGCACCCCACTGGACCTGTTGTTTATGAACAGAGGAGGACTTGTGGGTGATGTGATGGTTGGAGGCCATCTTGGGCACAGCGATCACAAAATGGTGGAGTTTTTGATTCTTGGAAAAGTAAGCAGCAGAACTGCTACCTTGGACTTCTGAGTTTGGCCTATTTAGAAGCCTGGTTGAGAGAGTCTCTTGGGAGTCAGTCCTGAAGGACCACGGAGTCCAAGCAGGCTGGACATGCTTCAAGAAGGAGATCTTAAAGGCGCAGGAGCAGGCCGTCTGCGTGTGCTGAAAGATGAGCCCCTGGGGAAGATCGGTCTGGATGAACAGAGAGCTTTGGCTGGAATTCAGGAAAAAAAGGAGAGTTTATGACCTTTGGAAGAAGGGGCTGCCAACTCAGGACTACAAGGATGTTGTGAGGTTACGCAGGAACAAAATCAGAAGGGTCAAATCCCAAATTGAACTTAATTTGGGTACTGCTGTAAAAGACAGTAAGAAATGTTTCTATAAATACATTGGCAATGAAAGGAGAGCTAAGGAGAATCTCCATCCTTTATTGGATGTGGGGGGAAAACATAGTGACAAAGGATGAGGGAAAGGCTGAGGTATTTAATGCTTTCTTTGCCTCAGACTTTAAGAGTAGGGCCATTTGTTATCTGGGTACTCAGCCATCTGAGCTGGAAGACGGGAACGGGGAGCAGAATGAAGCCTTCATAATTCAAGGGGTAATGAGAGTGACCTGCTACACCACGTAGACACACACAAGCCTATGGGCCTGGATGGAAGGTCCCAGGTGACTGGAGGTTAGCAAATGTGATACCCATCTACAAGAAGGGCTGGAAGGAGGATCCAGGGAACTACAGACCTGTCAGCCTGACCTTGGTATTAAAATCAGGAGTCATAATGGGTAAGAAAGGGTAGGTTAGAGTGGACTATTCCAATCCATATCAATATTTGATACTAAGATGGTATCATCAAAAGTAGCTACATAGAATATTCTGTACAACTGTCATAAAAAGTCCTAGAACCAATTTCTCTTTCCTGAGACTTCCTTATTGTTGAAATATCTTCCGAATGTCACTTAAATTTGGTAAGTTTATATACTAAAACTGTACGTCTTTTCCTAACCGGTTTAGAGAACTGTTTTTTATGTTGCTGTTGACAGGTGCTATTTTCCTCTTCTGATTGGGAGAGAGCGTATTTGTCTGCCTGATAATCTACCTCCTGAGAGTTTCTACCTTGTCAAGTTAGAAATGGTGTATTTATTAACCTGTCTGATACTTGGAAGTGCATACTTTAAATTCGTTCCTTTTTATAGCATTTTGTGAACTAGGTAGTGAAAAATATGGTATAAACCAAAATGCTTTTGCATCACCTACAAGCCGAATTTTGCACATATCACTAATCACTAATAGTGATTAGATCAGTAATCACTAATATCCCAGGGCTATGCAGAGGTGGCCCTGCCTTGGCAGGGGGGTTGGACTAAATGATCTCCAAAGGTCCCTTCCAAGCCTAATGAATCTGTGATTCTGTGACATACAGTTTTTCTTCTTGATATCAAATAGTTATAGAGGAACATTGAACTAACTTCATAAAACAGATTCTGTCATAAAATTAATTGTTCCTGAATCTTCCATGGAAAATGTGGATGTTTGTTTAAGAAATGAAGCCTTAAAGAACATTTTTTTGGTCCCCTTTTTCTCAAGAAAAATTAAGAGAAGTGGAAGATGATAAATGCATCTAAACCCTTACCAAATTCTTTGGAGGCTCTTTGAAACCCGTGACATGTAGTCATATGTTAAGTAAACAAACTCCTCAAATTTCTTTGGCTAACTTGTGTCACAATTTTTAATGTGGAATTTCTCAGACTATCAGATGCAGGAATTCACCAAACCTCAACCCACACTTAGAAGAAAGCTGTCAGATTATATATTCAGTGATACAAAATGAATATATTTACTTGTTTGATGTGAAAGAAATGTTGATCTGTAGTGTTGCATCTGCTAGCACCTGATTATCATTTCACTTTAACCTGTATACATCGAAAACCAGCTCACTGAAGTTGAGTGAGTATTGTCAGCATAAAACTGGAATAACTGGAGGGGGTAGGGGGGAGAGGGGGAGATTGCAGGGAGGGGGGAATCAGATTCTAAACTTCCAAATATAAAGACAAAGCTTTATCTGATATCAGTCATCATCATAGCTTTATGGTAATCTTCCTGATACTGTTCTTTCTCTTCATGTGTATGTCCTCTGTGATTCCCCAATAATTCCTTTTTATAAGGCTAGCATGTGAAGTCATGATGCTCAGGGAACCCTCTGGGAACCAAGTATATACTTTAATTCATTCTAAGAAAACCACATTCCTGGCTGTGCAGAAGGAAAGAGGATTTGCATAAATATATTAGAAGTTTGTCATTTATCTACCATTAAGACCACTTTGTAGAAGCATGATCATCTCAGCTCTCTATTCATATAAATTGCAGTTATCATATTATGTTTGATGACACTTTCTCTTAGTACCAGTTCCTTACAAAAATCTTAGGGATTCAGCCTGTCTAAATGTAGATCTTAATATATCTAAGTAAGTGATTTGTTCTAATGTCCCTTCATAGTTAAAGGAGAGAATCAGGCACTTCCAGAAAGCAGTTAATCTCAACCAGAAGTAGTCACCTAAAGTGAGAGAGATGAGTCATGCCTTAGAAGTGCTTGTTTATCTCACCTGACCTTTAGGTAGCTTCAGGTGACTAGCTCTCATATATATATCTTTGAAGTTACGTGAAACGAATTTTACCATTCTAATCAATTACTTTTCTGACCCTCAACATCATCCTGCTATAAGTTACAAATTTCCCTTTTTAAAAATACCTTTCTCCTGCATCTGAGATGACCTGCATTCCTTATTTATTATGGCAAATGTGTAAAAATGCATAAATCGTTATCAAATTAACGTCCTTTTGCAAACCGTGCACAACATTTTATGTCAAAAGATTTTAAAACAACTTCATTATATGATAGGAGTTTTAAAGCTGTGATCCCCTGGAGCATTCTGCTTCAGCTGAGAATTTAGAAATATTTTCCTCCATTGAGAAAGCACTGCCTGTGAAACACACAGAGCCTTGCAAAATCAGAGAAAATCTGAGCACAATCCAAGAGGAAAAAGGGTTTTGGTAGAGCTCGATTTATTGCTAGTTATTTCTTCTCCTGGCATCACACAAAAAAATACGCTCTTGTTGCTTTCAGAATTGCAAGATGAATGGTCCCATAGTTGTCACTATTAAAAGGATAAAAACAGACACAAGGAAAAAAAGAAACAAACCAGTTTTGGAAGAAAAGTGGAATCACTGATCACAACTAGCTAAAATAAAAACCATACGTTATTCATTCATGTGATTATTATTTGTTCATGCCTATGACAGTCATTCCATATTAGAATATCATCTATCAAGATATGATTAAATACTTTACGACACATGAGTATGTTAAATATGAGCATTAATTTTTAAAATCAACAGTAGTAAGTTTCATTGAAAAGTGAAAAGTTGTCCTGGGTTCATCTATAGCAGTCATTTTTCTCCTGCTTAGTAGCTGGTGCAGTGCTGTGTTTTTTAACTTTCAGCCTGGGAACAACGCTGATAACACCGATGTTTTTAGTTGTTGCTAAGTAATGTTTATTCCAACCAAGGACTTTCTCAGTCTCATGCTTTGCCAGGGAGGAGGGGAAGCCGGGAGGAAGCAGAGACAGGACACCTGACCCAAACTAGCCAAAGGGGTATTCCATACCACAGCACGTCATGCCCAGTATATAAACCGGGGGGAGTTACCCGGAAGGCCCAGATCACTGCTCGGGTCGGGCTGGGTATCGGTCGGCGGGTGGTGAGCAATTGTATCTTCTCCCCTTGTTATTTCACTAATCGTTATTATCATTGGTGGTAGCAGTAGTGGTTTTGTGTTATACCTTAGTTGCGGGACTGCTCTTATCTCAACCCGTGGGAGTTGCATTCTTCCCATTCTCCTCCCCATCCCTCCGGGAGCGGGGGGAGGAAGAAGGGTGGGGGGGAGTGAGCGAGCGGCTGTGTGGTTCTGAGTTACCGGCTGGGCTCAAACCACGACAGTTCCTTTTGGCGCCCAACGTGGGGCTCGAAAGGTTGAGATAACGACAGATCTGACCAGAGTGTGTTTAATCATATTTGTGATAAGCATTCATTGTTACTACTCGTCACAATGGTGATTATTTGGCTCTCAGACGTGTTGCGCCTGATCTCAGAGTTTCAGCATGTTGTACCTTACTTACAGCCACTATTTGCTGTTTTAGCGTTTATCGGCTGGGGGGCCTGGGCTAAGGTTCTTGTTTCACTGTACTTCATGGTAATGACTTGTAATACAATAGACTCATTGATCATGAAACTGGTCTGGTTTGTGCTTCCAGCGTGGCCATCACCGCTATACATTGGGAGGTATATAATGAAATATTTTAGCAATTGCATATCTTTTTTTTTCTCCTCGGGGGGTAAACTTACGAAGGAAGCATTCTCTTTCACCCCCCGTTCCCCCACCAGCCTATTTGCAACAGCAATTGAGAGTTCTGAAGGTTTTAGATGGCCTTTGACTACCCTTGAAACCTGCCTGCTGATTGTGCTGGGGATCAGCATGTTGGCAAACATACGGAGTGTGTTTTACCCACGGCCATCCCGTCGTAGGAACATCCTATTTCGTTTAATGTCAAAAATTCAGCAGTATCAGGTTCGAATCTGGTCTAGGGTTAGACGACGATATAGGAGGACCACCAGGAGATTTTCCCTGAGGCTGGACAGTTATGAGTGGCAGGGTGTGTGGGATAGTATGGGCAAGTACCTAGGCCAGTGGGCCCCTCCAGTGCTTTGGAACTTCACCACTGAACAAGTGCAACATCCGGAAAAACTAGTAAAACACTTAAACGAGGTGTGCTGTCGTCCTGGTTATACCAGAGAGGGACAAATTTTGGCAACGTGCTGGGACTTGGCCTATGCCTACAGAGCCCTGCTCAACACTATCCAGCACCTTCAAAGGGAAAAAAATGTCTCTGGATCTGATGGCAAAGCAACAGACAACGCAGCTATGCCAACTACAAGCACAGCAGCTACTCAGACCCTGACCACAACAGTCAACACAGCTACTCCAAGTACAGCAGCTACATCAACCCCAGTGACAAGCACAACAGCTACTCAAACCCTGACCACAACAGACAACGCAACTACTCCAACTTCAAATACAGCAGTTACACCAACCCCAGTGACAAGCACAGTAGCTACTCAAACCCCGACAGCAACAGACAATGTGGCTACTCCAAGCACCGCAGCCACACCAACCCCAGTGACAAGCACAGTAGCTACTCAAACCCCGACAGCAACAGACAATATAGCTACTCCAAGCACCACAGCTACACCAACCCCAGTGACATGCACAGTAGCTATTCAAACCCCGACAGCAACAGACAATATGGCTACTCCAAGCACTGCAGCTACACCAACCCCAGTGACAAGCACAGTAGCTACTCAAACCCCGACAGCAACAGATAATGCAGCTGTTGGTGTTACTCAACTCCCAAGCACAACAGCTGCACCAACCCCAGCAATAGACATTGCAACCACTCCAATCCTAGTGGCAGACACTGCAGCCACTCCAACCACAGTGACAAACACTGCAGCTAAACCAAATGTCCAGTTTGTGACAATGTCTGTTGCCCCTGTAAGCAAAAGCAGACGAAAGGCACAAAGAGCAACCTGCGAAGCGAAGAAAGATGAAGACCCAGTGCCATTACTATATGCAACAGCACCTGAACAAGAGTTACTACTACGTGGGTCAGAGGAAGAGGAAGAAGAAGAAGAGGTCACTTCTCGACCCCGGACCTCAACCGAACTACGGAATATGCGAAAAGATTTCACCCGTCTTCCAGGGGAGCACATTGTCACCTGGTTGCTCCGGTGCTGGGACAGTGGGGCCCTGAGCAACAACAAGCCTTTGAACAAATTAAACGAGAAATAGTTCATGCAGTAGCCCTTGGACCAGTCCGGGCCGGGCCAGATGTGAAAAATGTGCTCTATACCGCAGCTGGGGAGAATGGTCCTACCTGGAGCCTCTGGCAGAAAGCTCCAGGGGAGACTCGAGGTCGACCCCTTGGCTTTTGGAGTCGGGGATATAAAGGATCCGAGGCCAGCTACACTCCCACTGAAAAAGAGGTACTGGCAGCCTATGAAGGGGTTCGAGCTGCCTCAGAAGTGATTGGAACTGAAGCGCAGCTCCTCCTGGCACCCCGGTTGCCTGTGCTGGGCTGGATGTTCAAAGGCAGGGTCTCCTCTACACATCATGCAACTGATGCTACATGGAGTAAGTGGGCCGCACTAATTACACAACGAGCTCAAATAGGAAATCCCAGTCGTCCAGGAATTCTAGAAGTCATCATGGACTGGCCAGAGGGCAAAGATTTTGGGATGTCACCAGAAGAGGAGGTGACGCGTGCTGAAGAGGCCCCACCATATAATGAACTGTCAGAGAGTGAAAAGCAATATGCCTTGTTTACTGATGGGTCCTGCCGTATTGTGGGAAAGCATCGGAGATGGAAGTCAGCTGTGTGGAGTCCCCTGCGACAAGTTGCAGAAACTGCTGAGGGAGAGGGTGAATCGAGTCAATTTGCAGAGGTGAAAGCCATCCAGCTGGCCTTGGACATTGCTGAACGAGAAAAATGGCCAGTACTTTATCTCTATACTGACTCATGGATGGTGGCAAATGCCCTGTGGGGGTGGTTGCAGCAATGGAAGCAGAGCAACTGGCAACGCAGAAGTAAACCCATCTGGGCTGCTGCATTGTGGCAAGATATCGCTGCTCGGGTGCAGAACCTGGTGGTGAAGGTACGCCACGTAGATGCTCATGTACCCAAGAGTCGGGCCACTGAGGAACACCAGAATAACCAGCAAGTGGATAAAGCTGCTAAGATTAAAGTGGCTCAGATGGACTTGGATTGGCAACATAAGGGTGAATTATTTTTAGCCCGGTGGGCCCATGACACCTCAGGCCATCAAGGCAGAGATGCAACATATAGATGGGCTCGTGATCGAGGGGTGGACTTAACGATGGACACTATTGCCCAGGTTATTCACGAATGTGAAACATGTGCTGCAATTAAGCAAGCCAAGCGGTTAAAGCCTCTCTGGTATGGAGGACGATGGCTGAAGTACAAATATGGGGAGGCCTGGCAGATTGACTATATCACACTCCCACCAACCCGCCAGGGCAAGCGCTATGTGCTTACCATGGTGGAAGCAACCACCGGCTGGCTGGAAACATACGCTGTGTCCCACGCCACTGCCCGGAACACTATCCTGGGCCTTGAGAAACAAGTCTTGTGGCGACACGGCACCCCAGAGAGAATTGAGTCAGACAATGGGACTCATTTCCGGAACAACCTCATAGACACTTGGGCCAAAGAGCATGGCATTGAGTGGGTATACCACATCCCCTACCATGCACCAGCCTCTGGGAAAATCGAACGGTACAATGGGCTGTTAAAAACTACACTGAGAGCAGTGGGTGGTGGGACTTTCAAACACTGGGATACACATTTACCAAAAGCCACCTGGTTGGTCAACAGTAGGGGATCTGCCAACAGGGCTGGCCCAGCCCAATCAGAACTTTTACGTACTGTAGAGGGGGATAAAGTTCCTGTGGTGCACATAAAGAATTTGTTGGGGAAGACAGTCTGGGTTATTCCTGCTTCAGGTAAAGGCAAACCCACTCGTGGGGTTGCTTTTGCTCAGGGGCCTGGATATACTTGGTGGGTAATGCGGGAAGATGGGGAAGTCCGATGTGTACCTCAAGGGGATTTGATTTTGGGGGAAAACAGCCAATGAACTCAATTGTACGCTGTTGCCTGCTCTATAACACTTTTATAGCCCACCAGCTAGATATCTTCAGGTCACCAGCCATTGACCCTGACTTCCCTCCGATCATCACCTCAACAAAGAATGAATTTTGAGGAAACCAGACGAGCTCAGCAGTGACCAGATGAGTTTGGCGGTATCATCAGCAGGCAACAACCCAACACTATGTACCGTCCCTCCTGCCCTGAAAGACTATTACAAGAGATGGAGCCTGACATCATGGACTGGATGAGTTCAGCAATTTTACAGGGATTGGTCCATGGACTAGGGAACGATATCTTTCTCTGTGTGTGGGTGTGGGTGTATATATATGTGTATATATGGGACAGGGGTGATGGTGTGCTGAGAGATGTGGGATCTGAGCATGACGTGAATGGTATGGAATAAGGGGTGGATACTGTCCTGGGTTCAGCTATAGCAGTCATTTTTCTCCTGCTTAGTAGCTGGTGCAGTGCTGTGTTTTTTAACTTTCAGCCTGGGAACAACGCTGATAACACCGATGTTTTTAGTTGTTGCTAAGTAATGTTTATTCCAACCAAGGACTTTCTCAGTCTCATGCTTTGCCAGGGAGGAGGGGAAGCCGGGCGGAAGCAGAGACAGGACACCTGACCCAAACTAGCCAAAGGGGTATTCCATACCACAGCACGTCATGCCCAGTATATAAACCGGGGGGAGTTACCCGGAAGGCCCAGATCACTGCTCGGGTCGGGCTGGGTATCGGTCGGCGGGTGGTGAGCAATTGTATCCTCTCCCCTTGTTATTTCACTAATCGTTATTATCATTGGTGGTAGCAGTAGTGGTTTTGTGTTATACCTTAGTTGCGGGACTGCTCTTATCTCAACCCGTGGGAGTTGCATTCTTCCCATTCTCCTCCCCATCCCTCCGGGAGCGGGGGGAGGAAGAAGGGGGGGGGGGAGTGAGCGAGCGGCTGTGTGGTTCTGAGTTACCGGCTGGGCTCAAACCACGACAAAAGTTGAAAAAGAATTTCCTGAATCAGAGGGCTGGAACACCTCGCCTATGAAGACAAGCTGAGAGGGTAGGGTTTGTTCAGCCTGGAGAAGAGAAGGCTCAGGGGAGACCTTAGAGCAGCCTTCCAGTACCTAAAGGGGGCCTACAGGAAATCTAGAGAGGGACTTTTTACAAGAGCATGTAGTGATAGGACAAGGGGGAATGGCTTTAAACTTAAAGAGGGTGGATTTAGATTAGATATTAGGAAGAAATTCTTTACTGCGAGGGTGGTGAGACACTGGAACAGGTTGAGTGGAGAAGTGGTGGCTGCCCCATCCCTGGATATGTTCAAGGCCAGGCTGGATGGGGCTTTGAGCAACCTGGTATAGTGGAAGGTGTCCCTGCCTGTTGCAGGTAGATTGGAACTAGATGATCTTTAAGGTCCTTTCCAACCCTAACACTTCTATGATTCTGTGATTTTCACTAAGTTATAAAAATTAATGAAGCTCCAGAGAACTGGGAAAAAGATAATTTTATTCCAACATCTTATAAAAAACAAACACAACTTGGAGATCATATTGTCAGATCAGCTGCGCTTGAACCCCGTTGCAGTGCTGGGCTTGTTCTTGAATGTGTAAATAGGAACAGAGAGAAGGAAAACACTTGAATTTGTTGATTTAGAAAGGAAATTTTGCATGGCAAAATAGCGTCAGGATTACTGAGAAAAGATTGACACTGAGTGCTATTAAGTAAATTATAAAATAAGAATGAGAAGGACAATTATCAATTCAGAGCAGGGAAAAAATGTAGCACAATCATGGGTTAAATTCATCTCACCTGGCTTCGGAACATGTTTCTAGATTCTTCAGCACATTAAATTTTCAAGTAAGTGTTAAATGATTTTTTACATTGGTTAAATTGGGAACGAGTTTCTTAGGAGTCCTCACAATGAGCAAAAAGGAGAGCACACCTTACATATGGTTCTGTGAGAATTTGCGGTTTCTCTGATTGATGTTTTAAGGGCCTTTCAAAGTGCAACAGTTCTTTTCAGTGTAATTACAGTGGCACTAATGTTTATAGCCCAAATTATCTATGATTGCTAATTCCTATTAATATTCCAACTAAAACTGTCATACACTAACTTCCTAGCGTATATACTTTTCTCTGGTGCTATGCTCATGCCTCCTGAGCTCTCCATTGGGAGGAATATAACGCTGCTGGTGAAGGTGTCTTCCATGATGGTCTTGGGCCCTTTCAGGGCTAATTTTATTTGTTCCTACCCTGTATTTGCTAATGGGGTACACACTTACCCTTTGGGCCCTGGGCGTAGTTACACCATGATTACTTCATTTTTTTTTTCAGTCCTCTGTGTAATTTTTTAATTTCACAAAGCTAAATAAAAGCCGCCAACAAAAAAAAAACCAAAAAAAAACCCAACAACAAAAAAGCCAAAACCAACTAAAACAACAAAACCCAAAACCCACAACTAAAAAAAAATACAATATAACTAAACCAAACTCAAAACCATAGGATATGCAAGAAACTCCTGATGTCTGAGTAATTTACCATTGCATATAGGACAATTTAGGCAATGGTGAATTTATTCTAATTCAAATTTCTTAATTTTATATTTTTTTCCAAGAGAGCTAAAATAAATTCAAGACCAAACAAGACCTGACAAATTCTGAAGTTTGTTAAGAGTAGTTATGGCTATAAAGCCTGAGGTGTATCACTAGCATTTGGTGACACAAAGTTCGTTGGCCTGCAGGTTTTATCTGTTCTACTTGTTTTCTTACTGACTTCAATGGTGAGTCTATAATCTATGAAATGGATTAATTTGAAATATGTGTTAATGAGCAACAGTTTTTGTGAGTCTTAGATATCTTCTGCTGGCCCTTTTTTGATCTCTCTTCCATATAACCTTCACAGGCAATACCCTGATGAGTTCATTCCTCGTAATTCGTTTATATGTCTCAAAGACTTTATTCTTTCAGCTAATTTTTCTGATACTATAAGTGATTAGAGGACTTTGCAGTGTATCTAGCACTGCGTACTACTTTGTAGTTAAGAATAACTACATTGAATTTCCCACCTATACATATTTCCCCGTTTGATGTATTTTAAACAAAGAGATTATGTATGCAATACTGACTGGATTAATTTATTTTCCATAATTATTTTTTCCCATAATTTTTGAATGTCTTGTGTTTGCTAAGATGTGAACTGTACCTGAAATACTCCCCTTCACTCTAATAGTACAGTGTATGCAAGATATACTTGATTGGACTATAAATTTTTATGAGAGATAGTTTGATGCTTCTGAATTATTTGTGCTGCCCATAAACAGAAGGAAAACATTTGAGATCACCGAACATCAATGGCACCTGTCAAACAGGTAATACTTTCCAATAGAATTATTCAAATCATAATAAATTAATAGTATTATTAAGTTTTTTGGGTTTTGGTTGGATTTAATTATCTGGATTCCTGTATATTATGGGCTGATACTTAAGATAATGCAGGCTCATCAGTTCTGGATCCCCCCTGGACTATGAAAGGCATTCTTGCTAAATACTGTATCCATAGTTCAAGGATGGATTTTAACCTGTCTGGTTATAATTTATTGAGTTCCTATATGTTACCCTGACTAAGTGTGAATTAATTTATTATATGTAATGTAGGCTGGTGAATTACTTCTGAATTATAGCACTTCACAATTTGTTTGCCCACTACTGGATTTTTAATTTATTAGACTATCTTTGTGTTAAGTACTATGGGTTTTTCAAAAGGTAATACTCAGAATTTAGACCATGCATTTTCTCATTTAGCAGCTTGTATAAAACATTTATCTGTGTGAAGAAAGGGTAAACTTAAGAAAATGCAGTTGCTTTTGTGACAACATGATTCCACAGAATTTTTTTTTAAATTAATTTTCTAAGGTACCTGTAGTAGAGAGACACTTTGCCAAAACTGTTAAGGGTTAGAATTGTAGGGTTGGTTTAAAATCCAATCCAAATTCTATTTCATTGTGTGCAGTATTTCCATTACATCTGATTGATCTCTAGGAAAAAAAACAAGATTCCTTTTTTGTTCTCTTTGTGAGTTGTTCTGGTAAACAAGGCATGTATATACTTTTACATGGTCTTTTAAAGACAGTAATCCACTGGACTGATTACTACATTGTGGTATCTTTATAATTTAGAACTCGCTGTGGCTGTCAGGAACAGAAAGGTTAAAGAAAGTGAATGAAGGATTGAAAATCTTTTAAAGCAATAAACTGATTAATAGTTACTTTACATCACTATGTGACCACTTTATTAAATACACTCTTACCAAAAACTATATGTATATGTACAGATATGAAGAATCAGCTAAATAAATGCAATATATAAAACAAACAAGTGCTCATCTTTTTTTTTTTTTTTCCCTTTTTTTCCTAGCCTTGTGTTTTGTTCCTTGTTAGCAAAACCAGGAATAGAGATATTACTGTTTTTGTGAAAAAACTAATGGGTTAATATATTGACAGCCCTGAGTTTTGACTTAGGAGTGTACAAATCATAATTGTAAGTGTAGCCAAAGAAAAATAAAGTTTACATGTCATCCATGGTAAACATGAGACATTATTCACAGTAGTGCTACAGAAGGTATCTGTAGGATATTGTATAGTGATTAATACGAAGATCTCATAAGGGATGGAGGTAAGAGGCACTGAACCTGCAGATTAAAAAACATTTAATAACAATAGAAAGAGCTTGTCTGGCTCATCTTGGTTATATTTAAAATGTCTTTTATAGGTATAGGATTTATAGTGATGGAAAACTCACACTTCTCTTTTGTGGCTGAATAATTAAGACTGATGATATTAGTCTGGGCCCACAGACTCAAAAGATAGAAAAACACATTGTTAAATCTATGAAGCACTTGCAGTATTGAACCAGCATAACTTGATTTGTCATTGCAGTCTCTGAAAGTGTTGTAAATGGCATAGATTGCCATCGTAAGGTGTTCACAGAAGCTGTTTAATACTGAAAATAAACATAGGTCTGCGTTGCTGTTTGTCATTCTTGGAGCTGTCTGGGAGCAAAACAAATCTCTGGAATAGCTTTGGTGGTTATAAAGTAGGAAACATGCCAGTAAAATAAACTTGATTAACAAATTTTGTAAGAAATCCTAAAATGACAAACAGCGTGATGCAGAATCATAAACACAAGTGGCCAGTATTATCATATGCCATTTAGAAAAGCACAAATAGTCGAAGAATCATGCAGCTGATTGTTGAACTCATTCATCTGTTGGTTGCTGGGGCACTAGTAATATAGTTCAATCTTGAAGGTTTCTTATTATTTAGACCACATTGTAGAATCTATTGATTATCCATGTGTAGCATGATTTATTCTTTCATCTAATATTTGTGCTCTTGGTAATAAGATACTGAAACCATGGATGGTAACAGATATTTTATATCACATACTTTATGGTTTTCATCTAGGAAAAAATTGAGAAGGGTCATAAAAACCTTATTCGTGTCATTCTAAATTATTATAAGATCATTATTTTACTAACATTACCTACTTTTGTGTAAACGACTGAATTGACAGTTACAAAAATAGCCATTTTCCTAGGAAGTTTTAATATTCCTCACACTTTACTATTTTAAACCACCTAAACCAAGAATCGATTTTACTTAAATTTTTGTCTTCGTTATTCTGGCTGCTCCAAGCTTTTATATGAAGGGTTCTTGAGTCAGTGATAATTTAGTATCTAGAATTTAGTTCAGCTGTCTAGGCACAGCCATCTAGTTCCATTTTAAATGCAAAACATCCACACAAAGACTGCAGATGTGACACAGGACCTGCAGAAAACCCATACCCTTCCAGACAGGCAGATAGCAACTACCATTGAAAATTACATTGAACACTCTTAGGCAACTAAATAAATCCTCCATCGTAGTATTGTACTTTCTTTGCATTGTTTATTCCCTCCAATAAAAATGAGACAAAATTTACAGTAGAGTATTTAGGGCTCTAATTTAGCTGTCCATGTACATGTGTCTCCATGTGAGCTAGGTGTCAAAACTGCCTTTGCAGCTGGTGCAGATCTCATCCTCTGTTCAGTCATATTAAAGTGGGTATCTTGATCAATATGCCCTATCTGATATGTTGTGTCTCGTCTGCTGCTCCAGAAGGACGTGTCTCTCATATTAACATGGGCTGCAATGCAGGTGTCTCAGGTATGATCTGGCATGAGGTGCTGAGGTTGAAAAATGCCACAGAGCTGGTGAATGAACAGTGGGTGCAGGCAGTGGTGGCCTCCAGGGTTACTCAGCTGGCACTTCTGCATGTCAACTCATGGGATAAACTGAAGAGGCTTTGGAATAGGTCTCTATTGCTGGGAGCTCCGCGTGGGGTCCTGGCTTCAGGAGTCTGACTTTTGAAAGAAATGAAACCCTGTGCTGAATCACTGTGATATTTGGTATGTATGAATGTTTATAGTGAAATTCACTTTAGGAGAGATACACTTTGTATGTGCAATAGTAATGTTAAAAAAAATAAAGACGGGATGCACTTTTCTACTCTGTTGTGGGCAGTCAACACTTAATAGCACAGGAATAAAGGTAATGAATCCTGTTTAGAAGCATGTATCTCATTTTCATTGGAGAAAACAAAGAATGCATAGAAAGTATAAGCAGATTAGATTAACATGTCTTCCCTGTGATCTTTACACAAAGTGCGCAATTTCAAACCCATTGAACTGGACAAACTTTTAATCAGAATATAAAGCATTTATTCTTATGCATAGATATATATTAGAGATGTGATAGCTGGTCTTGGTTATTACATTAAAATTATTCTTTCTACTGTTCCTTTCAGTCACTGACTTAACATCAGATTTCAGATTGCTTCATTAATTGTGAGGCATAGTTTGACACTATTTGATTCTGCCTATTTTAACATCCCAGTTTGGAAAGTATTAACTGTAGTTCATGCTTTTCCTCACTTTATTTCTATAGAGTCCCATTAAAAAAAAAAAGTGAAAAAAATAAATACATGAAAATTTGTAAAGTTTGAATGAATGAAAGTTACTGAGTCATAGCCATCCAGTGGATAAAGTGGGTTAATAATATATTCTCAGCTCTAAGTTTCTTTTTAAACTATATATTGCTCCTTTGCTGTCCCTGAAGTGCAAGCTTCTCAGGCAGATCTAGAAAATTCCTCATTCAAACACCCCTTTTCTGTTTAGAAAACCAGCTTTTTTCCTTACCTGCAAATCGTAGATCAAGTCAGGATAGAATACTTTTATTAGGAACTACTCAGTGTACTGAAGAATTGCCACCTAACATGTGAAATGAAATGTAAGTTTATCCATTCAGGCTTTACCTGTTATGCAGATCTTCAGGCTTAGAGATGGTGCATCACAGTGCCTGAAGAAAGCAGTTCTGCCCATTCCAGCACTTTGCTTGACCATAGCAATTGCCAGACCAAGCAGCAACATTGTTTAAAAGCATGTATGATTCTACGTCCTCATGGGTGTTGGGTATACCTCCTTCCTTTGGAAGACAGTAAGACAAAACTGATCTTTTAAAAGTTAAGTTTTAATGGAATGGAAGAGTTGTTTAAATTATTGAATGTTACTTTTGCCCATCCATTTTAGGATGGTAAGAGGAATGACTTGGAGTGACTGAGAGCATTGAAGTTTCTATTGCAGCTTGCAGAATGAGTCATGAGATGAGAGAACTAATGTATGTATATATGTAGAAAAATACAGTAGGGCTTTGTTGTATTTTGTAACTTAATAACTCAGCTTACAACCAATTTCCTTTTCAGTTTTTAGATTGTTTAATATGTCCTGCCAAGACAACGTGGATTATTGATTGTGTTGTAGAATTACTTGCAAGGTAAAAAAATGCATTGGAGATAAATGTAAGATGTCGTGATGTAATTGTTTTAATTTCTTACTCTCTTATTTTTGAAACCTTAAAAATAACAAACTTATTTTATTTCAGAAACCTTTGAAATGCTTATCAGACTGGCTGAGAATTACACAAGCACACTTTTCTGCAATGCGTATAGAAACATGGCTGCTGAGGCTACTGCACGCGTTCAGGAGTTTTTCACAGACGTTGGACTCTTCATATTTGGCACAGACATTAGCACAGAGGAATCTGTCAACAGATTTTTTGACACCCTGTTCCCAGTCATCTACAACCATGTGATTAACCCTGGTCTGACTGACATTTCACTGGAATATGCGGAGTGCCTCCGAATGGCGAGAAGAGACATCAAACCCTTTGGTAACATTCCCAGAAAGGCCATAGGACAAATGGGAAGATCACTGTTACCCAGCCGGACTTTCTTGCAGGCTCTGAATTTGGGGATTGAAGTGATCAATACAACAGATCATCTGCATTTCTCTAAAGACTGCAGCAGAGCTTTACTAAGAATGCAGTACTGCCCCCATTGCCAAGGGCTGACTTTAAGTAAGCCCTGTATGGGCTACTGCCTCAACATCATGCGAGGCTGCTTAGCTAACATAGCAGAAGTCGATCTTCATTGGCGGGGATATATTCAGTCTCTGGAGGAGCTCTCTAGTGCCATGAGTGGAACATACGACATTGAGCACGTGCTTCTGAACTTCCACTCGCTTGTTAATGATGCTCTTGTACAGGCGCATATCAATGGGCCAGAATTATCTGAGCAGGTAAGAAGCTGATTTTATCCACACTCAGTGAACATGACACGAAGGAAAGTAACACTCATAACTATTACTTGTTTGGACATTTTTATGCTGGTGAACATGTTTGTATCTGAGTTCAGCTTTATTTGACAATGCTTTTTTCCAGCACTGTCAGTTTCTATTTTAATCATGCACATCACCTGCTAATTTCCCATATTCTATTTACGAGTTTAACATCAAATGGGGATTCAACGTTTTGGCAGCATTTACAGTAAAGGCTATTCAGTATTAAAAGAATTCTTGTGTGGAATTTATCTCTTCCAACTTCCCATGAAACCACAGCTTTTTCAAAATTTTGCTGAGTGAAAAGTATTGTTGCACAATCCAATGGAAACTTCTTTTCCTTTACCCTTTTTATTTAGAAGTTAAAATTTTCAGTAGATGCACTGAATAGCTTTAGGTTTAACTTTACAACTATCTGTTAAGGTCTACTGAACAATAGTGAACAATGGAATGTGTCATTGAGTTTGGAAGCTTTAAATATTAATGATAGGAAAGTGACTGGTGAAAAACTAATTCCACAAATATTCTGTAAAATCAGAATAATACCCTGACATTTGTGTACATGAGAGTGTTAAATCTCAGCAGTATTTGTTTGCAGATTGGAAACTTTTTCTGTGACATACTATGACATATGAGAATAATTTTTAAGAGTACAAAAAAATGGTTTTCATTAACATAAGAAAACTGTTCAATTAATTTTTTTACATATACATGTATATATATATGATATATATATCTTATATGCACATGATGATATGTTTAAACAATCCTTCTTTTAGAGACCAGTGGCCTCGTAAAGAACCTATGACTTTGCATTTATTATTTGCATAATTTTGTACGTTTCAAAGAAAGTGGCACAGTTCATTTTTAACATGAACTAAATCCTTCCTTAAATATACTTAAAAGAAAAAGTAAGTTGTGTGAGAGTTGTGTTAGCTGTGAATGCATGAAGTGAAGAATTTTAAGATACTCTTAGGGAAAATACATGTTATTTAGCTACACATTAGAAAGAAAGCTAATGTATCTGAAAATTTAAGTGTGTTACGTAAGTAGCAAAATTTGAATTCTTCGTATGTTATATTGAACCAAAATACATTTTGTAATTGGTATTTTTCTCTGTATTCTTACATGCAGGCTTCACTGACAGTGGCACAGTCTGTGCTTAATGCTGGATTGGATATCTTGGTCTGGAGATGCCTTTAGTTTTACAGTATACACAGGTCTAAACAGGGTGTCTCGGTGTCACAGTGGTGTGGCACTGTGGGGCAGTAATACTTCTACTGCCTCTTCACGTCACTAGCTGGAGTTGAAGCAGTATCTTCTGCTAAGCAGCTGATGTGAACATCTGACAATAAACAACTTGATCTAATCTAACAAATAGAGGATTCTTTACTTCTTAATAAGACCCACAGTCTGTTAAAATGGGTTCTTCATCCTGCTTGTAGTCAGTGAGTAACAGGGAAATAGCACATTTCTATGAATTTCCCATTTTATCTGCTTTATACCAGCCAGCTACATTATCCAGAATCTTCTGCTGATGAACTTCCTTGAGAAAAACAATGATCTTTTTAGAAAAGTTTTAACAGTTTGGCTCAGAAGTGGCTCACTGATGTCTGTCTAATTCCTAATATGTTTCAGAGCTTTGATTGCCTTTTAGGGATAATCCCTGTTCCTCCTCAGATTTTTGAGGGATCTTTTTTACCTACAATTTTCAGGGAAAATCTAGGATAGGAAAGTAAAGGCTCAAGGGAAAGACTTCTGTTTCCTGTTTCATTCTGGGTCATTTAGCTTGAAAAGTTTTAAACTTGGATTTTCAACAGTGAACCAGCATTGGCCCAGACTTAGAAGTCTCTCAGCACACTCATGTTTTCAAAATGAAAGTTTTTATGCTTTATTTTGGTATTCTTGAAAACTCTCTGTCTTCCCTCTTCCCTCCTTCATGTGATGTAAGGAATACTAAATTTGCTTATGCAGTGATATTTGGTGTCAGTGTGTGTTTGAAGATCGTGTTTACTTCTGTTAAGATCTTCTCATATAGAATCACTTCCAAACTTTAAAAACTAAACACTTCTCATTCACTCTGTGTGAGAACTGTACATTTAGACATCTTTCACTTAATCTCTATGTTACAATCGACCAGTCCTTTCTCTCTTTGATCTATAATTTGGTCAAATAAGACTATGATGCATTGATCCCTTGAAACATGTTGATCTATTCAGTTCTGATTTGCTGACTATGGCTTTGAGTATATTTGCCTATACATTAGGTATTGAGACCTAATTCTGGCGTGTAATAAATAGAGTCTTTCAGTTTAAGAGGCAGAGGACATGAATTCTATTGAAATTGACTCATTAATATTTATTTATTTTATCTTCAGAGTGACTCATGAACTGTTTCAAATTTTGATAAGCAATTAATGCATCAGTGATTCTAGCAGACATAGAAAAGATGATTATGAGCCGGCAAATAATGGCTCATTTAAGCACTTGGCAGTCTCTGCAGTTTTAAAAGTGAATTTCATCACAGCAGGCACTTTCATGAGTTTTAAAGAAGCAGACAGAGAAAAAAAAAAGTCTTTAAATATTTGGAAGTAAGGTATATAAATATGCAAATGTTAATATGAGAATCAACAGAGTATCCTGCTTAGTGATACATGTATTTGTACAGCTCTTTATCTAATCATGTGTATGTTTTTGTAAATAACTATATGTAAATGATTTTTTTCTAATATGTTGCATGGGTATCTATATTTAAATCTTATGTATATTCACACTTTAAGCTCTGTGTGGTGTGGAAAGACTACTAATGCCTGTATAGTATGGCTTCTTTTTACTAAACCCTTTTTTCCAGTAGTTTACAACTTGTTCCCTTTTCTGCTTGGGTCAGCAGAGCAGTGCTGTGATGCCTCCAGCTGGAATTTGTCTTTCCCTTTGTTCTTCCTGTTTTGAATTCACACCTTTAATTCCTGCCTCCCATGGCTCCACTGACTGAAAAATAAGTGTGGCACCTGTTCATCATCTCTATACCTGGACATTATTCTATGCTGTTCTGCAGAATCTAGTGGAGGTGTGTGGGTTGTGCAACTATTCACATATTTATATACATTCACACACATATATACATGTATATATATTTAATGACAGTCTGTTCTGTGTTCCTGAAGTCTGTGTATGTCCGTTTCTGTACTGCTCGTGCTCAGTGCATAGCGGACTGTGTGCTTTTCAGCTGGTAGGAGTTAGAACAGAATGTTTTTAGCAGATTTCTGCTGTGTGTGCGCATGCAGCTATAATGTCATAGAGGATTAAGAGAGCTGTGTCATATGAAATGAGAACAGTATTCATTATTAAAATAATTTAAAAAAGGTGATATGTAGTTCTTAAACTTTGGATAACAGGTGAAAGTACTTATTGCTACAAAGGACCTTGCAGATTCATCCTACACTTCTCTTTGTGCTCAGCCTGAGTTGCTCTGTGCTGGTCTCTGAGCTTGTGTATAGCCAGGGAGTTCCCCATGGAGGGCAACAGTGCAGGCTAATGGATGCACAAGAACTTTGTAACACCTTTAAGCCTTATTTAAGGAAAAACAAACAAAAAAAAAGCTATGGAAACTTATTTGCAAGTTGTAATAAATTGTTTTGCGTTGCCTCCCCTCTGTTTTGTTAGCCATTGTCAATGTTAAGAGAGAAGGACAAAGATTTTAGCAAGATTGATTTTTTTGTGTGTGGATGGAACCTACTAGCCCAGCATAAGAGTGTGTTTCTGTTCCCTTTATGCATTGGCTAGTGGCACAGCCCCATGTCATGGAAGGCCAAGTTCCTGTGTTACTCACAGTGTGGTTCAGCAGCACAGTAAGCCTGTTTCACCGTGTTGTCCAAGTTCTGCTCTGGCACCATTCTCAGCTGTGTGTTTCCACTCCTTTCTCTTTGTGCCCACTGGTTTGGCAGCTGAAAGTCAAGCTGGTTGAGGGAGCTGCCTTGAAGAGTGAGTCTCTGTTAGCTGTGGTTTTGTTTTGTTGTGTGGAGACTTGTGCTGTCACGTGTTGGGTAATGCAGTAGCTGAGATGTCCCTTGGAGTGGAACAGAGGACCTGAGAGGAGGTGATATGGGTCAGAGGCAAGAGCCAAAGGAAAAGGGGAAAGGAACAGGAAAGAAAAGTCACAAGGCTTTATAATTAAATCTTTCCTCCAAACTTTACATTAAACTATTGTTCTTGATTCCCAAAAGATCAATGGTGTTTGAGATTAATACTGAATAAAAGAGATGAAAAGGAATATTGATTCCTTTCATTACGTATTCTAGGCACTGATGATTTGGAGATCTGAAGGAAAAGGAAGTATGTGACCATGGTATTAGGAGCTATACATATTAGTATACATATTAATATACATTATTAATACATGTTAAAATGTGGGAATCAGGAACACAACAGAAAAAGTTAAAATCACACATACAAATTCTGGCATCTCCTAATTTTGAAAGTGAGGAATTTGTGCTGTAGGTTTGGTAAAAGTCTTCTATGTATTTTTGTATGTAATATGAGCCTACAGAAATTTGGAAAGCATTATGCCTTCACTGTGTTCTAGCCAATGTGGGTCATGCAGGCTTCCTAGCAAGGTGGTTGGTGGCCCAAGCCTGTCAGTGTTTAAGAGGCATTTGGACAATGCCCTTAGTAACATGCTTTAACTTTTGGTCAGTCCCAAACTGGTCAAGCAATTGGACTAGATGATCGTTGTAGGTCCTTTCAACTGAAATTATGTTCTGTTCTCATCTGTTCTGTTCTGGTCTGGTCTAGTCTAGTCTATATGCTTTTATGAACTGGCATAGACTGAAAATCAAAACCCTGGTTAAAAAGAAACAAAAGCTTTACACGTAAGAAGAAGTAATTATATGAAAACATATTTTCACAGCCTAATTTAATGTATATACTAGAGTAAACCTGGCAATTGTTATAGAATAACCTAATCACTTCTTATTTTACAAATTAAGATTATGCAGCATTCTATAATTTATGGGTGCTTCGGTTTGTTATCCATATTGTTTATATTTAAACTGCACAGCACATTTCTCTGTTGCATTATCTGTTACTTTATCTGATGGAAATAGGTAAGTTTAGACAAATATCTAGCTGGCTTTTCCAAATAGCTGACTGCATTTGTTTGTGAGTCATTTGTCTGCTGTGCAGACCACTTTTCCCAGCATTTGCCAATGCATAGACATGCAGACCGCGTCATTCTGAGGGAGTTCTCTAATGCTGTAGCAGAAGAAAATCACCTTGAGGTCAGGGACAACTTACCATGTTCAAATCCCAAACTTGCCAGGTTCCCAGACTTCCCTCTATTTGTGCTTCTGTACATGCTCCTGCTTCTTCATTCTGATTTCTACAATTCCTTGGAGGATCAGACATACTCATTTCATAAGAGAGCCTAGTTCAACACAAGGCTCAAGGAGCACTTGCTCTTCTAGAACAGGATGGTGAACATTGCCATGCAAGGTATTCACAACCATGGTATGCAGTTAAAACTGGATCTGCACGAGACAGTACACATTTTCAGTTTCACAGATCTTTGGTCAAAGCAAAAGTGAAGGAATTGCTCCTTATATAATCTCAAAGTCTGGATAAAAATTGAGGCCAACAGAGAGAGACCAGAGGTTCTCAAAGGAGTTGGTTGCAAGGCTATCTATCAACAGTGAGTACTTTTATTCTCAAGAGAAGTTGGGATACTGATGGTAAACTGTGGAGGGAAAATGAGCCTTGGTTTAGAGATTGCATAGATACAACCTAAATTTGATATTGTGAGAAAATTAATTACATTATTCCTACTACCAAACTATCTAACTGGACTCAGCCTTGTACTTCTTTAACTTTAAGCAAGTGTGTATTCCCATTACCAATTTGTAAATGACAGATGAAAAACATGCCATATAGTTCTTTAGTGCTTTTTTAAAAAAAAAAAAATACATAGTTTTCAGCAGAGCAGACTTTGGAATAAAATTGTGGATTTCTGCCTGAAGCTTTTGGCATATGTCTCTGCCATCATTATTTTGCTGAATTTAAATTACTTGGTAAATTGATGAATTTGAATTACTTCACAAGATCAATATAAACTGATTTGTGGAAACTGCTAAACAATAATTGGATTTAAAGTCCTCATCTTATACATGACTGTATTCTAATATTATTGTTTTCTAAAGAAAGGTTTGATATCTAACCTAACATGCAGTTCAACACCATCACCTTCCATTTCTCTCCATTCACAGATATGCATCCAGCTGTAGGTGGGAAGAACTGGGATGCTTGTATATATCAGTCTTTTTTTTTAATGTAGCATATACATGAGTAAGTGTACTACAGCCATGACCTCCATCTAATTCAGATCCCTCCAGTGTTCTATTTCACTTCCCCATTGTTTCAAAGTGAAAAAGCTCCTTGCTACTGTTAAAAGGTTTTTTTCTAGGGTAAACTGGGCTTTGTTTATCAGAAAAGAGAAAGGAGAACTTTGAAAAGAAGGCAAAAATAATAAAAGCAGGTGTTTATGGCTTGTTTGTAACTAATGAAAAGTTGTTTTCATTAAATAGTAGGCTCTCTTCCCACCTAAACATAACTAGTGGTTTGACAGCTCTTCCCATCTTTTCTGGTTTGATCCATCCTTGCTATTTATTTCAGTAGCTTGCACTTGCTGTGGTCTGAAGTATTCCCCTTGTATCTGTAGTCTTGTCCACCATACCACACACTATATACTACCCATGCTGTTTTACAGATTTTGTAACTAAAATCGGTGTTTTCCAAATAACAAGTTCTCTGCTACATCATTTGACATAAAAATAATGGTAATCACATTCCAGAGTATCTCTTGTATGTCGGAATACCTGTTTAAGCTCTGTGTTGCAGAATTCGGCTCAAAATAGGTGTCCTTTTCCAGTGCAATTGATCTACTTGTTTCTAGTATGTAGAAAAAGGGCTTCATATCATGCATAGACTATTAAAATCATAGAATCATAGAATAGTTAGGGTTGGAAAGGACCTTAAGATTATCTAGTTCCAACCCCCCTGCCATGGGCAGGGAAACCACACACTAAACCATGTTGCCCAAGGCTCTGTCCAGCCTGGCCTTGAACACCGCCAGGGATGGAGCATTCAAAACTTCCTTGGGCAACCCATTCCAGTGCCTCACCATGCTCACAGTAAAGAACTTCTTCCTTATATCTAATCTAAACTTCCCCTGTTTAAGTTTGAAGCCATTAGCCCTTGTCCTACCACTGCAGTCCCTAAGGAAGAGTCCCTCCCCAGCATCCTTATAGGCCCCCTTCAGATACTGGAAGGCTGCTATGAGGTCTCCACACAGCCTTCTCTTCTCCAGGCTGAACAGCCCCAACTTTCTCAGCCTGTCTTCATACGGGAGGTGCTCCAGCCCTCTTATCACCCTCGTGGCCTTCCTCTGGACTTGCTCCAACAGCTCCATGTCCTTCTTATGTTGAGGGCACCAGAACCGTACACAGTACGCCAAGTGAGATCTCATGAGAGCAGAATAGAGAGGCAGGATCACCTCCTTCGACCTGCTGGTCACGCTTCTTTTGATGCAGCCCAGGATATGGTTGGCTTTCTGGGCTGCAAGCGCACCCTGCTGGCTCATGTTAAGCTTCTCGTCAACCAACACCCCCAAGTCTTTCTCCGCAGGGCTGCTCTGAATCTCTTCTCTGCCCAACCTGTAGCTGTGCCTGGGATTACACCGATCCAGGTGTAGCAGAGGCAATAATACATCCATAGCTATGCACACATTTTGGATAAATGTATGGTAGGGTATAATCTGCTCCATTTATCAGGGTATTACTTCTCAAGTGCAAATTAGAAAAAATAAAACTGATACAGATTGGTGGACATACACTTGCTAATATTCTGTTACTGTCTTTATTTTGATTTATGATACACTGGCAGATGTGTGGCAAAACACTGAAGCACTCAGTTCTGTCAAGAGCTTCTTAAATATAATATCAGAACATGAAGCCACGAAACCATGTCTTTCTAAATAAGACAATTGCGATTCCTTAGCTGCTCAGCATTTGGGTACATGGTGGCATAGCCTTTGGTACCTGTTTCAAGATACAAACATTCCGATTCTTTTTCTTTTGACCAATTTTCCTTTCATTTTTGGAAATGAGAGAGGATGTATTTCTCACCTTTGGTGATAAGAGGTTCCAATCCAGTGTGAAGTTCATGTCTCACACTTTTCTGAAAAGTGCTTTTTTTGCGTCATTTGCCAGATGTCCCAGGTTCCTCCCCTGCAGCTCCTATGGTGGAGCTACTTGTTCCCTGTCCCCTCTGCAGCACTTGGGGTGGCTGAGGGAAGGCAGAGGAGTTGGGAACTCCTTCACACGAAGGAGCGAAGTTGAGCCTGGGATGAAGGGAAGGGACTAAGGGGAACGTAGTTTTCATTTTATCTTTGTTTCTCATCAACCTACTCTATTTTTAATTGGCAAAACATTGACTTCATCTTCACCAAGTTGAGGCTGTTTTGTCCATGACAATAATTGGTGAGTGATCAGCTTGTCTTTATCTCAATCCACAGCCTTTTTAATTTTATCTTCTCCTCCTGTCCTGTTGAGGAGGGGGAGTGAGAGAGTGGCTGGGGGGGGGCCTGGCAGCCACCCAGGGTCAACCCACCACACTTACCAAGACAGCACTTTCACAAGCAATGCTGAGTAGTGCAGGTTTGCATAAGGTGTGTTCAATATAGACTGCCAAGTAAAAAATGTAGGAACATATCATGGCATGCATTACGCATTCCTGTTTAGTGTGTTTAGAGCAAATCCATGTCACAATTTGAAATTACTTGAATCTTTTTTTAAATCTTTCGGTTTGCTACACTTCCTTCTCAAGATTGAGATCTGTTTTGTTAGGAAAGCATAGGATCTTTAATATATACCCCCTTTTTTCTTTTTAGCAGAAAGTTAAGCAAAATTTGGGCAAAATGCACAGATCCACGATGGCCATCCTCTTTCCATTGACTGCATAGGGATTCGAAGGTCTGAAGAATGTGGAGTAAGCAGTCTGGGCTGCCATCATATTCTGGTTTTAGGTGACACACTAGATGTCTAACTCTGCTTTGGCACCATGGCAGGCTTCTCTGAGTGCGTCCACTGGACAGCTGAACTGAAGGTAAGGAAGATGCTCCAAGACGAAGAAAATGCTGCAGTTTGGTTCTTGCAAAAAGAGAAGAAAGGAGGCTTTTCACTCCTTCCCCAAAGCCAAGTAAAAGGCATGAACAAGTGTAAAGGAAGAAGTCAGCTGAGAAGCCTTTCTGTAGGCTGTGTATGTGCTTTTTTCTCTGCTCTTCCTTTTTCATTGTGAAACAATTAACTGTTCACAAAGAGAGCTACTGAGCTGAGCAGACTTCGGGTGTCTCAGTTGGCTCCTCAATCACTACAAGCCCTTTGTGTTGGAAGAGAAAAACTTCGCGAGGGCAAATCCTGAGATTTTTGAAGCAGGTGAGTTTTTCAGACTACTTTGGTCCCTGAAATGATATGAACATGTATGGATAAGTTAGCATCTTGTACATCACAAAAGATCTTCAAAGAAAACTGGTTTGTCCAGGTTCAAATAAGAAGGCAGGGAGGCACTGAAACGCTTAAGATACAGATACAGCAAGCAAAACCACTAATCTCGTAAAATGTAGTTTGGAATGGGGGGAAAACACCTAGGTTAGGTTCTCTGAAATGCTGGATAACTAGATATAGGATTTCTTTCCCTCATCTTTTTTTTTTTTTTTTTTTTCCAGATGGTTTTTGTTTCTTTATTATTGTGAAAAGGTGACCTTCCAATTATCTGAAGAGTTGTTGACAGTATCTTATGCTAAATGAAATAGTGCATTATAACTGTTACTGTGAGTGTGCATGATTTTATTGACTTACATACTTTTGTTGCAGATCTTACAAAACTGCTCTCCTTGTCACAATTTTGGAACATGAATTGCAGCCTGCCATAGGTGTAAACATGTCATGCAGATATGCTGACATAGCCAACTTGTTTTGCTTTCACAAATTCTTTATGTATTATAAGTTGTAATTTTTTTTTGTTTTAAGTGAATAACATGCCTGATAAAGGTTACAGAGCCCCATTTCTGCTTTCAGTGACAATCACATTCCTACTGAATTTCTTCTGGTTTACACCAGTGACCCTGGGTAGATTTATACTTAGATTTAATAAACAGTTCTGCCTGTATCAGACAAGAAGGCATAATGTTAGCCCTGTAGATCAGAGCTGTACTTACAGGGCACACAGAAGTAAGGAGCAATAAAGTGTATTTTAACCACTAGAGAGCACAGATAAATCAGTCTAACTACACAGAGGCAGCCGATCTTTGGAAAGGGCTACTGCGGGTTTTATATAATTGCTTTTCAGAGGAGAACCACAGAGTGTTTTCACTGAACGTAAATGAAACACCTTGGCATCTACTGAAGCAGACGTGGGATCGGGGGAGCTGGCAGCCTCTCACAAGAAGCGGTTTTTGTTGAACTGCCTTTGAAGAGTTTGAACTGGCAGTGCTGTATTCTGGCTGCAGGGTAACTTGGCTGAGAACATTAGGATTTCCCCTGACATTAAGCCATTTTAAAAAAAAAAAAAAAAAAAAAAAAAATCATTTCCTTCCCTCCCACCCCCATTCAGAAGGAGAAGCTATTTTTACTGCCAGACTTGCTGTGTGTTAGTCCCTCATGAAAGGAGCAGCAGAAATAAAACCATTTAAGATTTTAGTAATTAAAGTGCAGAAGACACAAATTAAAAGTGTATTAACTCATATTTAATAGGCTATTAGATTTTATTTTACTATCAGAACATGCAAAATTATAAAGGAAATCAGAGATAATTAAAAACTGACAAGATAGGAGAACTTGGGCTGGAGCTCTAGTTTTGGTAGACGGAGTGGGAGAAGAAAGATGGGAATCCCAGTCACATGAAAGTGTGGATTGTGGCTCCCAGAATCCAACAGCTTGGACAGCAGTCTTTTGCAAAACTGTATGAAAAAAATCACTTGATTAAAAAAAAACCCTGGTTTGCAAACTGCTAGCATTTTTGTCACTTTCTTGGTCCTCCATCTCGTCTGTAGATTTCCCACAAAAGATGTAGGGCGATGGCGCTGATGCCATGTTAGTGACAAACACAGTGGAGTAATTAGTTCAGTATCTCCAAGTTGTACTTTTGTTTATATATCACAGAAAATTATTTCCTCTTTTTTATTTCTTTTTTCAACATATAACGTTGGGTTTTTCTGGCAAGGCTACCACTGCCTTGCTGGTGGGTCTGCTTTTCGTATATCCACAGTTTGCATTTATCTTTGCTCAGTAGCGTCTGGTTGGGTGTGGGGCAATCTATTACATTTAACAAGGTTGCTTTAATTGGATTTGTCACTTCTTGAGCTTGAAATTACTTAAAACTCTGTCTCACTTGAAAAACTATAAGTGCACATCTTCATGTATCACCTGAACTGTTAATTTCAGTTTTGAATAAAATTGCTTTGAAATTAGCATTATTTGGCAAGTCCGTTTAAGATTTGTCTTGCGGGTGATTGCAAATAATTTAATAATTAGTGCAAGCATTATTCTAAGTAACAGCTTTTATTCCCTAGGCTATTGTTCACAATGTTTGTCCCTTTGAGCTTGTCTTGGACTTCTCTTGCAAATTCTGTAAATGGAGTAAACCTGTGTATGATACTCAGTTGCTGCTGTAACTCCACTCCTTGCTTAGTGTTCTGGATGCCTAAGACATATTGCCAAGAGTCCTGAGGCTACAGTGGAGAAAAAGAGACAGTGAGTCACACATGAAGAAAGCAAAATTTACAAAGAAAGCAGAGGAAATAATAGACAATTCCTGCATGATTTCCCCAGTGTTGTAAACACTGGTGGTACTCCACCACGCTTTTTCCTAAAATAATCTTACCGATGTCTTTTTCCTGTTCTGAAGGAAAACTGGCCTGTTTTACTAAATGCTGGCTCTCCTTATTTTGAAGAACTTACATTTTGCCTCACAAGGGAATACTTTAATCTTCCATGCACATGTGCGCGCTCTCACGTACCAAAATACATTTTTCTTTGCGACAGAAGTTTGATACTGAATAAGCAACTGTTACAGGCAGCAACCGGTAAGAGGCTGCTAAAGTGCTTGGAAATACTGATGTGCTGGTGCTCCCTCTTGTGGTGCAAGTAGAAGAAGACAAACCAGTGAAACAAGTGTTTAGTGTGTGATATATTGACTCCTGCAGCAGGAGCTCAGCTGAGGTTATTACAAGTTAAAAGGAGAAGCTAATCTTACTTAAAGAAATCTTCACTTTCACCTGCTTAGATGATCAGCAAGTGCCAAACCCCTGTGTTGCCTGGTCAGGGAGAAACCATCCTCTCCTGTGCTGCTTGGAAAGGCTGGCTGGTGGAATGAGGTGCAAAAAAAGAATGTCTGTGTTGGTCTTCTTTTTCTCTTCTGACACACAGCCATCTACCTGAATGTTTTACACATACACTTGCAAGGTTAAATCTGAATCAAGGGGACTTAATAAATATTTAATGCACTGTTTTTCTAGATTAATATTTGAAGTAGTTTGATTATTAATCCATTACTGGAAATGCTTGTGACTCATCATCTCTTGAAGAGAATATTCACTTGTATATTCCTAGAAAGCAAAATGAAGTTAATTTAATCACATTTGTGTTTTAAAAAATGTATTTTCCACCTGTCTGTCCCTCACATCTCATTCTGGCTTTGTTTCAGAGTTATTTGACTTTAGCTGTCCATTTGCTCATGAGTGTGTGAGGGGATTTAACTGTAAAGGGTGGTGGCAAATTATGATCTTATAGCTAGAACTGAAAGCCACCAGGCTAATCACTAGCTAAAACATGCATTAAATAAAAGCAGTTTTAAATGCTTGTGTAGACTGCTGCCACACTGATGACTTACAGGTCTGAGAAATTGTGTCAATCTAGTTAATACTTGACACATACCCCATTTATCTGGATATATATGTATCAAAAACTTAGAGTGCTTGCTGAATTTACCAAAAACAAGCATGGAAACAGTTAAACGTAAAAGAAAGGAAAATTCAGGGTCCTGATTCTGATTCCCAGTTAGAGCTAAGTCTAAGCCCAAGATGTTTTATATCCAGAGAAGTGTTCCTGTTACTGCATGCATAGCAGTAAGAACTAGTGAAACAGACTACAGACACGCTGCAAGACCAGAAGATGCTCATCATCTCAGTGTATTCCACAACAGCCGATGACCCAAAGTGGAGCAGAGAGTCTCAGGATTCCTGAGGCTTATTTCTGGCACAGTGGCAGCATTTAAAGATTATGGTGTAGCTAATCACCAAGACATGGCATATCTAGTTCAAAGTGTGCCACAGGACTGTGCATTCAGTTTGCTGGAGTCATTTGATGTAAAATCATTTCACTAGAAATGCTGAGGTCAGAAAGAACCATTTCTACAGTGGAAAAAAAACCAAACCCAAAGAATGTGACTGATTTCTCTTATTGAGCATGTGAACTTAGAGGGCAGTATCCCACTGTTATCAATATGATGCTCACATTGGCCAGTCCTGTGTAAATGCAAAGGTTAACGATGCTCCAGTTTTGCAAACTGTAAGTAACCATAACTAGACATTCTGCAGCATTGCACCCAGCAAAATCAAACTGCCATGAAGTTCATGTGTGGCACTAATTGCGATTTAACTGCATGGTTATTACAAGAGCTTTTAATTAACCCAGTCATCATACTGTGGCATACAAATTGTGCATAATAACAGCATGCTGAGTATAATGACAATAGGTTTGTCTGAACTGTGAAAATCAGGAGTTTTATAATTTTCTGAGGTTTCTTTTTGTGCCCTTAAATATTGTGCAGTATTTAAAAACATTTGACCAAAAGAAAAAAAAACCCAAACAAACAATAAAATGGAAAACCCCCTAGTAAATTGCTGAGGCTTGTCTGTTTTAAAATTTTATAGCAGTTGTCTTTCTGAAATTCATTGTGATCTGTAATTCTCTCCTGAATAATATTTTTGGTGATTTTTCAGTCTCACTTTTTTCAAGATATTTTCAGTCCCCTTTGAGAATAGTTTTATACACTCTCTTAGGATTTTGTGTTCAAAGCCAAGAAAAATGGTCGGTTTGTGGAAACATTTGGTGGGAATACCCTTTCAGTAAAGGTAGGAAGAATACATTCTGATCAGATATTGCTGCAAAAATGGTCATTTTTTAGATCATTAGTGTAGTGAGAGCATTCCCCTTCTCTCAAAGTTGTGATTCCAGTCTGTGTTTCTCAAGACTGTCTGTAATAGCACTGAATGAATTTTTACTTGGAAGGTTAATTTTGCAGCCAAAAGACTAAAAATTAAAAAACAATGTAGATAATGGATATAGTTGTAGCCCTTCAGAAACCATAGGAAATACAACTAAGACACATTACATTTTTACAGCATGTACTCATTCCTGGAGATGGAAAGAATACATTAAAAAAACCTCCAACCCAAACGAAACCAAACCAACCAAATAAACAAAAACCCCCAAACCAAACCAAGAAACCTCAGACATTATTATAGAAAGTGTATTTATTTATTTTCCAGGCTATTATCAGCCCTGTACTGGGAAATGAGATACTGACATTTTGGTTTTAAATTATTTGGCCCACAGACAGAACAGGCACCTGAAGGCAAGGTGAAAGCACATAACCTTTCCATGTGCACAAATTTACTGAGGAAACCAGGTTGCAATGAAGACTGAGCCAGTGAGAGAGGCAATAGTATGTTTGGCATGCATATACAGTTAATGGTTTAATCATCTTGACAGCTACTAGTGAACAGTTAAAAAAAGACAGATTGGGTTCAACTGGGTGATGTACCAAACACAAAATGAACAGCCAACACCACACAAAGCCAGTCTGTCAGTTAGTGGTCACAGGGGTTTAAATGTCAGAGATATGAGAAAGGTAACAGAGATAATGACATCATCATTGTACATGCTGAAGTAGCTCATTGTGCAGAAACTATGTCTGAAGAAGTAAGTGACTTTGTTAAAGATTGGTGAGCTGACTTTCAGCCGTGAGAGCTGTGGTGTCGTTAACAGAACTGAGTTCTCGGCAGTATGATTACTGTCATGCACTTCTTTGTGGGAATGGTAGAGCCGTACATGGTGCTGTAGAAACACTTATCATTTAACTAATGCTGTTTTCAAAATTTTCAAAAAAAGGCTTTTGGATAAAAACCCAACCCACTTCTTAAAAAGACATTTCAGATAATGACAGGATTTTTGTGGTATTTATATATATATGAGGTTTACCCAAGATTAATTTTTAAGAAAGATTTTAAGTTTGAAACTAAGATTTATTTTTAAATGTATCAGTGAATGCAAATTTCTTGGTATTGCACAATGCATTTCTTGAGACATTCACTCAAATAGGATAAACAGAGATGATGGTCATTAGTATTTTGAAGCAACTCTTTAATAGATATAAACCAAATATCATTCATATCCGAAGTCACTATGCAAAAAATATTTTCTTTATTTGTTCATTTTAGTCAGAGTAAACTATAATGAGATATTATTGTAAATTCAAGAAATATAGATAGCAGTGGATCTCCCTATCCTAGCAGGAGTGCTTTCCTAGTGGAGGTGAATGCAAATGGTTTTTTTCGGTTTACTGTAACTGGAGCCAATTTTTTTTGACCCAAAGGACTGTTACTTATCTGCTTAGGGTCTATATTAGCCAGTGAATCATCTTTACCATGTTTCTCCTCCCCTCACAGGCTACCACCCTGCAGTCAGTCTCTGAGAGTGCTTGGGCAGCTAAGGTGCCTCTTTCAGATATGTAAGGCACCTAAGACCTACAACAACCTACACATCTAGCCCATGCCTGTTATGAGAGAGAGCATCCTTCCCAAACATCTGGATCTGGCTCTCACGGTCCTTTAAACCCTTGTTTTTATTCTTGGTAAGATAAAATGTTGCTGAAGAGCCTATAGCAAGCCTGGAACCGAGGCAATCCAAACCTCGGTTACTTTGTCATAAAAATTGATCATAAGCATAATGCTCCCCCTGTCACATCAGTGAGCATAAGGGAATATGAGCAAAGAGAGACAAGTACAAGGACAAAAGCATTTTTCTGTTTCTGTTAGATGTGCATTGTACTGATGTAGAGTGGCTGATGGGATAGGCTGCTGCAGAGGCTGGGTAAATGCAGCACTGAAGGAGCAAACTCCTCCACCCATGGGGATGGATGAAACCTAGAAAGAGTGCAGAGACTTACGGGGTGGGGGATAGAAGTCCAGTTAAGCTGATGGAGAGCATGTGCTCTGAAGAAGAGCTGATGGGGAAATGCTGGAAAAGGTGTGAGGGAGCTTTGAAACTGAATTTGAGGACAAGAACAAGTATAGTAACATGCTGTCCAAGGAGCCACTGCCTCCGATAAGAGATGGTGAGGTGGATACTAAAGTGTATCCAAGTAAGTCCCTTAAAGGACACAAGCCATATGTCCAAGGACAATTATTTTGCAGGTAAAGTCACGCACCTCATTTGAAGGGGATTCAAACCATAGCTTGGACGCCTAAATTAAAACATGTGAATTGCAGTCAAAAAGGAATATTCACTTTGACCTTTACACTCACTTGAAATTCATAAGTTGAATGCTTATTCATATGTATAATAATGATGATTCTTTCTTCTTTTGACTGGCCTAAGCAAGTACATTCAGCGAGTCTTCAATTATTACCACTTACACCATGCATAACAGCAAGGAAGCTCATCAAAATCAGATATGTTAATTTTATTTTAAATTTTAAATGTATTTCTTAACCAACACTACTGCAGTTCTTAATTGGAAAGGTGGTTGTTAAGACCTGCATTTTTCTCTTTAACATGTGTGATAGCAACTTGAAGAATGAGATTTATTTTCTTTCTCTGTTCTTACATTTGGGAATGTAAAATGCAACAGGAAACAATAATCCTTGTTGTATACCATATGCACCCTTTCCTCTTTCTCATTTTGATTGTGTTTGTGTTTCAAAAATTGGAACGCTGTATTAGAGCCAACAGTGATCTCTCCCTTTTTTAAAAAATTTGACTACCTATTGAAACCCAAGTTTTCATAAATCACATACAGTATTAGTTTTCAATAGTGCATGTGTGCTAGCTAACACAAAATATGTGTAGTTCAGTCGGCTTAATATCTTGTCAGAGGTGATCCCCAGCATGAAGTATCTCTTATTTGATAAATATGTATAGGCCTAATTATTTTTATTCAGTGACTAGGGAGAAAAATGAGCCATGAACATGAATTGATAACTTATATTGTACAAAATGCTCAGTATCACATTTTACAAAGAAGAAAATGGGAGTTCATTTGAATTTGTGCCTATTGACATCTAGATCAGAAAGCCAGATGTATAAAATCCCTTGATATTTTCAACGTCTATGGTCCGAATCATTAAACTTGCTTACATCTTGGATCATTAAATTTACATCTTGCAACATTGTAATGCAAGTTTCCACCATGCTAACTGTTCACTATATGCTCTGGGTAACTGTACCATAATAATTCATCAACCCTGAAAGAAATCACAAAGTTCAATGCATATTAAAAATGCGATTGGGGTATATTACAGAGAAAATGGAAATTTGCCACTGTTCAGAACACATCAAGTTATCTGAGGTTACTGTTACTGTCTGCATACCAATACACTTTCTTTACAGGAAGAAAAAAAGCCACAATCAAAATATATGTGGTGACTTGATTATACACCTGGTATTCCTTCAAAAGAAGAATACCCTCGGGTATCCCAGCTGATATTCCACTGCCAAGAAGGATACAGATGGCCTGTAAATTGTATTGTATATTTCAACGTTCTGCAGATATCCTGGGTAGTTGAGGGCATCTCAAAAGCCAATCTATCCTTTTTTTGGTTATTTTTCTACTATAAAATGACTAATTATGTGTTTACTGAATATGGTGTTGAGAAATATGATAATTAATGAAACTTTTCTTAGCTTAATGACCACAGAACTTTATTTCTTATTTAAATGGACTTAAACTGAATTAATACATAATATTTTTTGTTTACATGTGTTATTTCCTTCTTCTTGTGTCTTTTTTCCCTTTTAGGTGAACAAGGTATGTGGTCCTCCTGTAAGGAAGCCTATGCAGTCTCCAGGTTGCTCCTTAGACCAAAATAAAGATAATCAAGGGTTGAAAATGTTCTCAAGAGACAGTGAAGAAGCCCTTGCCAACAGAAGAAAGTAAGACATTAGTTTTACAGCCAGAAAGAAAGAATAAAGTAAGCCATTAATTTTACAACAGAATAGATTATATTCAATGCAATGGCATGCATTACTAGAGAATAAAGATTGCAAAGAATGAAGCATTTCAGCAACACAGTGTGCTGTTACATTTTAGAAAGAGTAATTTCATGACTAGATTTTGTTTTCTGAAATAAAGGACATATGACAAGTCATTTGGTGTGACTTGAAGTATTTTCAAGAGTGGATAACATTGGTAGAATATGAACGTTAGCTCTATATTGATGTATACATTTTCAAATTACACTTAACTTGCACATTGGCAGGCATGATCAAAGCTGTCAAAAAGTGATTGTGACTTTCATTGGAAGACTGTTCAAATTGATCAGACAGAAAAAAAGAAAAGAGTGACTGTTCTTACATACCCTTCTACTATAAAAAATGAGACAAGTAAGTGTTTGGGGCTAAATCTTGAAATCCTTGTTCAAGCAAGTCCAGCTGATTTTTTTTTTCTCAGACTTTTGCCAGTATATGGTGAATTGAGGTGACTGCAAAGACTCGGAGATTTTATTCATACCTGGCTCAGCATTACAGAGTAAAATTTGCCAGACTGCATTTGAGTTAAGTGTTTAAGCTATTGTGATAGTCTATGGAGAGAAGGACTCAGGTCAGCTGCCCACACAACTACAAGCATCCAGTGCCACCCAGTGCCACTTGAGAATACCCTCAGGTATCCCAGCTGATATTCCACTGCCAAGAAGGACACAGGTGGCCTGTAAATTGTATTGTATATTTCAACGTTCTGCAGATATCCTGGATAGTTGAGGGCATCTCAAAAGCCAATCTATCTTTAGACAAATTAATCAAGTCTCTAATGACTGTAATAGTAATAGCACTGTAAGGAGTAAGAATAATATTACAGTTGAGACTAAAAGCCCTATTATGCAAATAAGGTACAAAGTTAAAATCAGAAATTTCATTTCGATCACAGTGTTTGCTAAAATACAGAGAGGTTTTCTTTGTCCTCTTTTTCCTTTTATTTCACTTTGCATTGAAGAAGGAAATTAAAGTGTGAGAATTGCAGGGAATAATTGCTCACTCCTGGTGTCTGGAATAAAAAAAATGTCTGTGAGCTTCAAAGGCAGACCATCCTTGTTAGTGCAAGGTCCTTCAAGTTCCAAATAGTGGAGATAAAAATAAAAACAAAACAAAAACAAAACCCACAGGCTTCAGAGAGCATTGTGAAATGGAAAGAGATGCAAACCAGAAGTTTGCTTTAGCCAGCACAGAAGTTCATCAGGCAATATGCATTATACAGGCACATTTTCTTTGTGTTACATAGCTAAGGAAGTTCTTGATGTTTGATGATTGCTAGCATTCTGCAAACATGTAACCATACTTTAAAATCTCACTTCATCCAGGACTGTTCCATGTTTCAAAGTATTGTCTGGGTTGACCTCAGGGATATTGCAGAGAAGACCTTAAGGGGCATGAAGGGCAGTAGGCAGCACAATGCAGTGTTGTTTTCCCATGACTTCCACCTGCCTGAGATGCTGGAAACACTTTGCGGCGTGCAGCGGGAGCTACACCAAAAAGGGGGAAAGGGGAGAAAGTTTGAGATCCACTGACACAGATTTCAGTTTAGCAGCTTCATAGTTGATATCATCTTCATTTGCTGCCTCCAGGATCACCTCCTTCCTTATTAGTCACAATTGCTTTATATTTCACTTTGTATTCCCATGGCAACTGTAACAATTCCTCACATGGAAGAGCAACTACAGCAAATGTTTGCAGCCTACTTTTAAAGAAGTACTGTAACTCCACTTTATTTACCTTCCATGTACTTCTGGCAGCGGGTTGCTCTCAGCAACTTTCACAGGCTTTAGCAGAAAAGAACAGGGTTCTCTCAAACCGTGTAGACTTGATCGATGGCAGTTATCCGAGGGGAAATGAGTGAAAATTCCATTAAATATGTGAGTTCTCTCATTTCCTAATATTTTTCAAATGCATCCCTGGATGAAATTTTGCATTTTAAAGAACATGGCAGACTGCCTCTGCCTGAACTTCTCCTAAATTATTTTTACCATCACACCTAAGCTGATATTTTCTAGTGCTATGTGGTACAAGAAGTAAAGGAAATCTCTGTGAGCTTTTGACACAAAAAATTGCCAGATGAATTTCAAAAAATCTAAGGAGAAACTTCCATAGTAACAAACTTAAAAGTATATAATGCTTTTTGCTCCAGAACTTAACATCGCATACAGCTTTTAGCACAGAGAATAAAATTGTAAAAAAATTAACATTTCCAAATAAACAGATAAGAAATATCTGCAGCTTCCAGCTTTCACTGACTGTAATTGCACATTTGTGCTCAGCTGCCTATAATTACATGCTATCTGGTCTAGAAGATGATGATGTGAAAATTGACATTCATACCATCTGCCCTTCTAACTACTTTGGTCAGACATCAGCGGGGGATGAAATCAGTTATTGCTTCTGTATTAACTTTAGCTTTGCCTCAGGATGTGTTTACTAATAAACTGAATGACCTTTCCATTAGAATGCAGTTTGTCACAAGATATTATGGCAGCTCTATTTATTTCAGTTTCTGTGTTGTACATGGATGTACAGAAGAAGAAATTCCAACTATTTACTATGAGGGGACTCTCTAAACACTAGTTTTCAGCCAGAATGTAAACCCAACCATAGATAAAATCAAAATCAGTCTCATTCAATGGGAAATGGAGAAAAATTGCAAAAACGCTGTACACAGTGGATGCAGTTTTGGGGATGGAGAAATACAAGATATGACTATTCATGTCTGGGAGAGTGTGGATGAATCATACATGCATATTTTAAATATATTGCGCATAGGCAATTATATGATGCATAGTCGAATTTGACCCTACCTGAGATTTTCCAAACCTCAGTTTTAGACCTAGTAGGGCACTCATATCACATTTAAAATGCATAGTAAATCTAAATCACTTTGGTTTGTGTAAAATATTTGCCGTATAATTACATGAAAGAATTTGTGGCTTTTTAAATGACAGACTGTATATAATCACTCATGTTTTATCTGTTTTAATTTGGTGTAAGCAATAGTTAATAATTTAATTCCTTATGCCATTTTAAGTCTGTGTTGACTAAATACAGGGAAATGTATAGAGAATTTCTAGCATTTTTTTCACAACTCCAGACAACATAAAAGAAGTTAACATAGAGTGAAGCTTGCTGCCTTACAGAGTCGTGAGTACAGCATTTGCTGGTGCCTTTCTTTGTTCCTGCAGGTCATAGATAACTCAGTATAGTGTGATGTTCTAAACCAGAATGAATAAATATTTTAATTATTCACAGGAGGAATGGGTCTCCCAGGAAGAGATTTTCAATACATAAGTAAACATTTTATAAACATAAATATCACAATCCAGTTAAAAACATATTAACTAAAAAGTTATTATTTTGTATTAAGTACAAATACTTATCATTAACTCTGAGCATCTTGACAATTGTTTAAAATAGCAGTATGTAATTTATAACCTACCAACAGCACATGATAAAACTGATGTAGTTTTTCAGACACTAAATATTTAACACCTACGTCTTAAACCTGTCTTACCTAAATCTTTACTTGCTCCATCACTCGAACAAATACTCTTTGTAGTATTTGTAATGCTGTGTAGGGGACTAGTTGGTAGCACTATTGAAAACCAGATTACTTATTCCATGTAATTATTATTTTTTTAATTTGCTATGCTTTTTTTTTTGGAACATTTTTTCTATATTTGTGCTACAAGTGTAGTATTGCAAACTGTATCACAGCTATGCAAGAAAATTTCAGGTTGGAGGAAAATAACTCCTGTTCCAGAGCATGAGTAAAGTTTTTTCTTTTATTTTCATGTATTAGAGTATCAACTTTGTAAAACTACTGAAGTGATCTGAGAGAATCAAGTTAATCTAACAGGAAAGTGACAAATTGATTTAAAAAAAAAAAATCATTGGAACCAATGGAGAGTAGTATAATAAGCACATTCTTTATTTTCTTCTGTAGAAATGCACAACAGCTTAACGTTATTGACTGTCAATTATTTCCTGTGTTCCCCTGTGTAGGGAATTTATCAGCCAGCTCTGGCTCTACAGAGCCTTTTACGGCGGCCTGGCTGACCAGCTGTGTGGTAATGAGTTGGCAGCTGCCGATGGACTCCCATGTTGGAACGGAGATGATGTTGTAAGAAGGTACCTTTCTGACTCACTTTTGTCTTTTATTTTGTATTTCATGTTTGTTTCTCTAGAGTAGCTTCCAACTCGAGCCAAGTGCATTGTTTCCCCAGGTATCAAGGTGTCAAAGTAGTTCAGAAAACAGATTGGCACGGATTTTCTTCTCTCAAGCTTCACCTGTAAACAGTAAAAAAAAAAAAAATCCTTCTTTCAAGGAAAAAAAAGAAATCTACTGTTTTTCAGATATTCTTCTGTCAAATTTACAGCACACACTTACACATATACTAGAAAAGAAGCTTGGATTGGCATTTACAAAATACTGTTGGAGAAAAAGAGCATGGATTTTTGTTTGAGTTTGATCTATATAAAATGCTCCTTTTGATACAGATTGTATGATAACAGACAAAAGCTATTATTTGCTTAAAACTTTCTCTACTCTAAAGAATGAAGCAACCTCTTAATATATATGGTTTCCCAGAAGAGAGCTAAAAGTTAAAACACAAAGATAAAACATCTTAAAGGTAAAACACATGTATTGTTTTATGTATGCAGTGACTTGGGAGACATCATTCAGCATCAATGGCAAAGAAGCGATAATAATAAACTGGTATGCTCCTGGATGTGTATTTCTGGAATCAATATATTTCACAGCTTACAAAACACTAACATTTGGGATGTCAGGAGGATTTTCAGAGAGCTGTTTTTGCTTTACTGCTCTCATCACCAAAACAAGTATTTCCCTGACAGGAAGACCTTGTGATGACAGAGACCAAAACATTAAAAAGTTCATTGCAATTATGTTTTTATAAAGATCATGCTATTAAGACAGTGTTTATTATTAGGTTGTATCAAAGGTCATATCAAAGAAGATGGCTAAAGGTTGTGAGGTGAGTTAAGGAAGTGGGAGACAGCTTACCAAGTAGAAGGCACAGTGGCAGCCTGCATCTTTAGGTATCTCTAAAAAGGTTATGTAGGAGCTGTAATTTATTGATTAGCGATACCTAAGGAATCTTAATAGATACTCTCAGTGAACAGCTACAGGCCCGCTTTTCTTTATCTTCTTGGGTAGACCAATGCTTTGGCAGTACCACGGCCCAATGAGTGGTTGACTCCCTTGGTCGCCTCATTGGGAACCTCTGTTCGAACTTTTCATCAGTCTTCTCAAGGTGACATGAGATGTCTATATTTGAGATTTAATCTCAGTTTTACCTTCTGGCTTTTACTTTGCTGCCCTTCCCCAAATGAGTTATACTACTCATACCGAATGTTTCAGTAACAATTTGAAATAAGCATCTTGTAATTCCAGATTTTCTAAGGTACTATTTCCTAATGGTACTATTTTAGTTATTATATCATTATACTATTACTGTCTTACTATATAATGCTTACTATTATACTATAATACTATACTCTTTGATTTTGATTGATTAGACACTAAAGTCCTTATACAGAAATGAAACATTCTACTAAATTCTAGACCATAGTGTTTTTTAAAAGTAATAAAACATTTAATTAATGCAATTTATTTATTTTTGGATCAACCTAAAGAAATAATTCGTGACAAAAGCACTGTATCTTATGAGGAAGACCACTTTGATATTAATTTAACTTATAAATTTCCTTACTAAAATAGTTTGGTTTCATATGTACATCGATAATTATATTTTTTATATTTTGGCTCAGTACATCCTAGTGTTAACTTCCTGAAAGAAGTGGCATGTAGATAATATTTAGAAGTACAAAGTGCTGATTAAAACCAGGAGAACAGGACATACTGAGTTCCTCTAGGTTGTCAACTGGAGCTGAGATTTGCAGATTAGTTCCTAGATCTCAATACCTCTACTTGTACACTAAAGATATTGTGGTACATATTCTCCTGCTTCAGTAGCTGTATGAAGATGCTCACATATGTCCTCTTCTTCCCCTTCATTTCACCTTGTTACTCAGTCAAAATGTCCCTTGTTCAATTTTGTTTGTTTATATTTGTTCTTTCATAACTAAAAGGGGAAAAAAATCAGTCTTGCATTTTGACTGAGATCAGGGATTTTTTAGTATCATTATTATTACAGAACTGTTAATCTAGGGAAATACGAGCACTTTTGTGCTTAGGAACATCTGCGTGCCTGCTATGAAAGTAAGGCACGTGTGAAACAAGCAAGTGGGAGAGGAGCACGCATATTGGGTGTACAGTGCATGGAAATTTCTCTTGGCTATGGAAAGTCAAACTCAGCCGCAGAAACACACTCAAATAAACAAATTCTGCAAATTCAGAAACAAGGAGGTTGTTTGAGCAAGGAAGGCTCCTGATCTGGCCCACAGACAGTGCTGGGAAATGACATTTGAAATGGATCAATGAATCAACTAGCAAAGAGATCTAATGAGATGAGCAGCATCAGAAGTGATTGTGTTTGGGGATACTGTGAAGGGAAATGAAAATGTCAGCCCTTGGGTATGTGGACTGGAGTCAGTGAGCCTAACCACTGTGCAGGGAAACCAGATTAGAAGGGTCTAGTAACATGCAAAAAACAGGATGAGCAATTCAAAATTATCTTGGTGAATAGCCTGAGCCCAATTTTAGCATTTTCAGGAAAACTGTCATACTCATAGAGTATTCCCAGAAGTATTATGAGATCAATCAAGAATCTAGGAAATTCAGGTTACAAAAAAAGGAGTCAACAAATTAGATTTGTTTAATCTTGAAAAAAGAAACTGTTAAGAGAAGATACAAAGTCTAAATAGGCTGTTGCTAAGGGGAAGAAAAGTATCTGCTATCTGCTTCCATAATGGCTAGGACACATAGCAAACATTTAAAATATATTCTGATTAAGTATGAGAGAAAGTTTTCTAATGGCAGGGACAGTAAGGGACAAAAATAGTTTGGTGGTCCAGTGTCTGCCTGAAGGAGCACGTTTAAGAACAGGCAAGGCAAGACACTGAGAAACGATGCAGCAAAAGCTGATTTTTCCTTAGAGATATGGAGATAAATTGGATAACCTCTTAAAATCTCCTCCAGCCTTCTGATTCTGAATCTAGGATCATCTAAATCCTGTGTTGCTCAACTTTTGTTGCCATGATCCCAGAATACTGTGGCATTTTAGAAGCAATAATGACCTGAGCAGGCATCATCGCTTTTCTCTGTAAATACCAAGTAACACCTGATCCTGTACATTTATTCTCTTTTCTTCTCTCCCTCTGCCCCCCCAGTATAGTAATAAATAAATATATTGGTGAATTCATCAGTGCAGTGTACCTGGCACAGATCAGGGAAAGTCTGTATTATTCAAATTAGTTAAAGATAAATGGATTTTATCTGTTTTGATATTCTTCATCATTTCTGTCTGGTTTTGCCTGCTATTTAAAAGTCATGTACCATAGCTGGTGATGACTGCAATTTTGGACCTGATATGGGAAAGCAATATCATAAGGTACATAATGCTGGTGTGAGCGTATCAGAACCTGAAGAGTTTGCTGAGACTGTTTGCTGTATCTGTGTTTCAAGCTGCAAGTAGCAATAAGCCCTGGAGACAGAAGATAGAAATGTTTTTAAAAAAATCTTTGCAATTCTTTCTCCTGTTCTGTGCATTTTTCTGAAGGAAGTAGTTGAAGGTTTTAACAGCTATTATATCATATCTCAGATAAATCTTATAACCTTTGCTGCCTAGATTATCAAGCCTGGATGGGAAAAGGTCAGAAAAAGAAAATGAGGGTATTATTGAAGTGAAAGCTTACTTAACAGTTTACATTTCATATGCTTCAGCTGTTTCCTTTTTGGTTTAAGCCTTTCTTTTTCCCCCCAAATCATGTCATGTCATGAAGATATGGCCCTTGATTCTGAAACTGGAAATCGTTCTGAAGCTAGCCTGTCACACAGTGCAGGCTCATGCTTTTGTCAAAAACTGAGATCAGAATCCCCATATTCCTAAATTCGTGTCAGATTAAGATTGGTAGTGGGCAGGACTTGCAGGAGCAAGCCTACTCTCTACTGCAGAGTGAAGGAGAGGATGTGTCAGAGGGGTCTTCAGCCCTTCCACTGTTTTACCCAGTTGTGTGTCTACACTGGTCACACATGAAATGCAAGCTTCAGTTTTAAAGGCACAACTGAGTGCCATGATGAAGTAGCTGGAATTTAGTGTTATGAGATTCATGAGGTTCAATGGAAAAAGAGGAATGGCAATTACTAAGTTATGCACTGCCAAAGCATATGATAAAAGTTGCATGGACTCGTTCAGAATTTCAGTGGCATTTTAGCATCATATCTAAAATAACAGGAGCTGTGCAAATAGACTGAGATTGTTCTCATTCATGAACGTAAAGTGGTTTAACTGGCATTTATACAATTTTGGCAGTCCAGAGTACCTGGCTAGAATGTGAAGAGAGATGGATTAAAAACCCACAGAGGAGAGGAGAATATGTACAGTACATCTTGAGACCACTGAAATAAAAATAGATGTGGGAGAAGAAAATAGTACAATTATGTGTGTTGAAGGATTCAAGAGTAATGGAGATTATTAAAACCAGTTAATCAAGTTTGGAAGGAAGAGTTTCATATGAAAGACATATCTAAAGTATCCAAATTAAGAGGAATTAAACAGCATGATTGATTTTAATTGCTGAGCAAGTTGTTAGAAAGTGATTATAATAAGCATCTATCGTCAAATAAATGTTTAGCTTTAGCACAGCTCTTAGGCTGGGGAAAGGAATTTTCTTTTTTTGATTCTTAAATATTCTGAAACAAGAGTACAATCCTGAATCTGTTCTTAAACAACAAAAAAAGATAAATGTTGATATAAGGAGATCTAATGAATTTCTTTTAGTTTTCTTCTATTTGAGCTAGTCATCACTTTATAATGAAGCAGAATGTAAACTGCTGTCAAAGGCACCACTTGCCACCTATGCAAAAGATTTGCCTTAGCAACTTGAAATGTAGCAACAGCCCATTATGGCTTTTACTGCTTTGCCTAATATGCTATTGCCAACAAGGATCAGCAACAGATGCGCAGAGAAAAAACAATTGTAAATATGTGCTTCTTCACAGCCTGCAAGTTTGGAAGTGCGTGACCCAGAATTATGACTATTCAGTCTTCCCATGAACTCATAAAATCTTAGCACAATAGCATTTCACAGCAAGCTAACCAGAAGTTATTAGATACCAAAACACTGAGTCAACTTAAGAGGTAATTGGTGGATAAAGGTTTTTGTAGGCTGAATCTTTTGTAAAGAAATAAAAATGAAATAAATTGTTAAATCCAAATGCCTGAAATCTGAAGTAGAATGGAGTCATAGAATTGAATCGTAGAGTGGTTTGGGTTGGAAGAAACCTTCAAAAGTGATCTAGTCCAACCCTGATGAAATGAGCAAGGACATCTTCAAGTAGATCATAGAATCATAGAATCGTAAGGGTTGGAAAGGACCTTAAGATCATCTAGTTCCAACCCTCCTGCCATGGGCAGGGACACCTCGCCCTAAACCGTGTGGTCCAAGGCTCTGTCCAACCTAGCCTTGAACACCGCCAGGGACGGAGCATCCACAACCTCCCTGGGCAACCCATTCCAGTGCCTCACCATGCTCACAGTAAAGAACTTCTTCCTTATATCTAATCTAAACTTCCCCTGTTTAAGTTTGAACCCATTACCCCTTGTCCTACCACTACAGTCCCTAAGGAAGAGTCCCTCCCCAGCATCCTTATAGGCCCCTTTCAGATGCTGGAAGGCTGCTATGAGGTCTCCACTCAGCCTTCTCTTCTCCAGGCTGAACAGCCCCAACTTTCTCAGCCTGTCTTCATACGGGAGGTGCTCCAGCCCGCTTATTACCCTCGTGGCTCTCCTCTGGACTTGCTCCAACAGCTCCATGTCCTTTTTATGTTGAGGGCACCAGAACTGTACGCAGTACTCCAAGTGAGGTCTCCAAGTGAGGTCGACAAGATCAGGTTGCCCAGACCACATCCAGCCTGGCCTTGAAGTATTTTTGTTTCAAATTGCTGCTGCCCCTTTAGGGATGCTTGGAAATGAAGTCACCAGCATTTGGCACCTGGACTGTAGTGAAAAATGAGGACATCTGGCCTATAAGAACATGGATCCTCAAAGGTCCTCCCTGAATTCAGAATTATTTATTTTTTTTAGTTACAATTTATATATTTTTTATTTGGAAACTGCTGACATTGAGATACATTCGATGACTAATCAGCAACACCATTAATTTTACCACTGCCCCCCCAATCACAAATAATTTCTTGTTGATCCTACTTCACTTGTCAGAAAAATGAGAGGGGCTTATGATAAATTTTTCTGTGTCAGTGTAGAAAATAAAAGGCATTTCTATTTCTGGCATCAACATGTAATTGAATAATAAAAAGATTATGTTATTCTAGTTGCTGGTTTTCTGGAGACAACTTTTTGTTGTCTTTTCTTTTGAAAAACCTTAAACATTATTTTTTAGGTTATCTTAATGAATTTGGGCATTATAATGGAGAATATAATCTAAACCATTTATTCCAGAAAAACATGAAAACAGAAGAAAGAAGGATGCTGGCTTGATGATAGATTATACAAAAGCTGAAATTCAGATCCCTCTGTCAGTTACTTTTAGGAGATTCAACTCTGACATTAGGTTAAAAAATGAAATGGCATTATGATTCCTTTATTGATATTAATTGTGGGGATTGTTCTCTCTTTTGTCATGAGATAGAAAAATAAAATCATTCCTGCTTTAATAATCGTAGAATCATAGAATCATAGAATCGTAAGGGTTGGAAAGGACCTTAAGATCATCTAGTTCCAACCCCCCTGCCATGGGCAGGGACACCTTGCCCTAAACCACGTGGTTCAAGGCTCTGACCAACCTGGCCTTGAACACTGCCAGGGATGGAGCATCCACAACCTCCCTGGGCAACCCATTCCAGTGCTTCACCACCCTCACTGTAAAGAACTTCTTCCTTATATCTAACCTAAACTTCCCCTGTTTAAGTTTGAACCCATTACCCCTTGTCCTACCACTACAGTCCCTAAGGAAGAGTCCCTCCCCAGCATCCTTGTAGACCCCCTTCAGATACTGGAAGGCTGCTATGAGGTCTCCATGCAGCCTTCTCTTCTCCAGGCTAAACAGCCCCAACTTTCTCAGCCTGTCTTCATACGGGAGGTGCTCCAGCCCTCTTATCATCCTCATGGCCCTCCTCTGGACTCGCTCCAACAGCTCCATGTCCTTTTTATGTTGAGGACACCAGAACTGTACGCAGTACTCCAAGTGAGGTCTCACGAGAGCAGAGGGGCAGGATCACCTCCTTCGACCTGCTGGTCACGCTTCTTTTGATGCAGCCCAGGATACGGTTGGCTTTCTGGGCTGCAAGCGCACACTGCCGGCTCATGTTAAGCTTCTCGTCAACCAACACCCCCAAGTCCTTTTCTGCAGGGCTGCTCTGAATCTCTTCTCCACCCAACCTGTAGCTGTGCCTGGGATTGCCCCGACCCAGGTGTAGGACCTTACACTTGGCTTGGTTAAACTTCATAAGGTTGGCATCAGCCCACCTCACAAGCGTGTCAAGGTCCCTCTGGATGGCATCCCTTCCCTCCAGCATATCAACCAAACCACACAGCTTGGTGTCGTCGGCAAACTTGCTGAGGGCGCACTCAATCCCACTGTCCATGTCGCTGACAAAGATGTTGAACAGGACCGGTCCCAACACCGATCCCTGAGGGACACCACTCGTTACAGGTTTCCAACTGGACATCGAGCCATTTACCACAACTCTTTGTGTGCGGCCGTCGAGCCAGTTTTTTATCCACTGGGTGGTCCATCTATCAAATTGATGTCTCTCCAATTTAGAGACAAGGATGTCGTGCGGGACAGTGTCGAACGCTTTGCACAAGTCCAGGTAGATGACGTCAACTGCTCTGCCCCTGTCCATCAGTTCTGTGGCTCCATCATAGAAGGCCACCAGATTGGTCAGGCAGGATTTCCCCTTAGTGAAGCCATGTTGGCTGTCACCAACCACCTCGTTGTTTTTCATGTGCCTTAGCATGTTTTCCAGGAGAAACTGTGCCAAGATTTTGCCAGGCACAGAGGTGAGACTGACTGGTCTGTAGTTCCCCGGGTCTTCCACCTTCCCCTTCTTGAAAATGGGAGTTATATTACCCTTCTTCCAGTCATCGGGAGCTTCACCTGACTGCCAGGATTTTTCGAATATGATGGACAGTGGTTTAGCAACTTCATTCGCCAGCCCCTCCAGGACCCGTGGATGGATTTCATCAGGTCCCATGGACTTGTGCACGTTCAGGTTCTTAAGATGGTCTCGAACCTGATCCTCTCCTACAGTGGGCCTAAGGTCTTCATTCTCACAGTCCCTGCATTTGCTTTCCAAGACTTGGGTGGTGTGGTCAGAGCATTTGCTGGTGAAGACTGAGGCAAAGAAGTGATTAAGAACCTCAGCCTTCTCCAAATCCATGGTAGCCAGTTCTCCTGATAGCTTCTGGTAATATTAGTTCTCAATATATGCTTAGATAAATCTCATGACGCTTCAGGATGGAATTATGTAGCAGCAGCAAAATATGTATTGAATTCAATTACCTCAGAGTAACTGATCTATTTTTCCTTTTGTTTGCTTGATCAAATATATAATTTTCTATGATGTTTGTCCTAGAGAAATTTGAGTCATTTGGCATGCACAGCAGGGGTTATAATAGAAGGGTTGTAATGCTGGGTGAATTAATTTTTATTAAGCTGGTAATAATTTACGAAATGTATTGACTTTTAAATTGAGAAACGTTATTAGATCCACATTAAATAAATAAAAGCATTTATAGAGTCACAGAAGACTGTTGAAAGATAGGCATGAGAAAGAACAGTGACCAAGGATATTCTAAGAGACTGAATTATGGCATTGTCATACTTTCATTTTGAAGTGTTTCGTTCTTTCATTTTACACAGCCATAATAAAATAGACTTACTCCAGAATTTAGTATTAGAGATCTGATGACTCTTACGAGTTTTTCCTAGGGAGTCAGGACTACTTTACCGTTGTTTATGGCATGAAACAATGGAGGGGGAAAAAAATCTATCTCCTTTTCATATAATAAGGTTTCATTTTAATACCAAGGAAAACTCATGCAAGAGGCTTTGCTTCATAGTTCAGAAATAAGCCTACCGTAAAATCAATAACTGTGAATCACAGCAGATGATACTAGACAGAAGATTTGTGTGTTTGTGCCTCACTGAGGTTCTTATAAAAGAAATATGATCTAACTGAATTCAACTTTGATATACAGGATATCTTTTAAACAATAAGTTTAGTGATATTTTATAATGTGGCCCCTTATACACAGAGATGTTCTGAACATTTTGTATTTCTAAACCCAAATTATTTATCACCTCTAGCTGTTGCAATTTAATACAACAGCTCTCATTGAATTATTTAAGTAATATTTGGGGCTGTGAAATATCTTCTATAGGGTCCTCCTTCATTTTAATGTTCACAGCAGTCCCCTATAAACGCTGCAGGCTTACCAGTCCAGACAGGAAACTTCTGTGTACTGATGTTCAGCACTGCAGCATTTACAGGTGTTCCTTTCAGTCTTTGTATTGCTATGTTGCATCTGCTGAAAACTTTTCTCTTGACACCTATAAGTCAGATTTTCATTGTGTATCCTGTACTGACTGTGAAACTACTGAAACCTAGGTGCTGGGGTTTTTGGCTTTTACATTTTCACAGATGACCTTTAGATACTCAAGCAGGGTGGGTTTTGAAATCTGGAAATTGGTTGGGAGTCTTATGTGAAAAAAACCCAGTGATTTTCCTGTGTGTCTAATTGTGAAAGTTTACGATAAGCTTTTCTCCATATAAGAAAAAATATGCTTCATGTAGTTCTGTTTTGGTGAATATACTGTAGATTTTTATGTGTACAGCTTGATTTTGTTGATGTCATTTATGTAATGTAGATGATAAGAAATTGGTATTCATACAGTTTTATTAATGCATTCAAAGAACAAGTTCACTTTTTTCTCTAGAAATAAATATTATACTTTCCAATTGTATAAAATTCTTCTTGCTGCTTTTGTAGTCAAAATAATTGTTAGATCCTCTCTAATGAAGTAAAACTAATCTTCCATTCACAACTGTGAGTGTATGAGCATGTACTTCAAAATACCATATGGTCTGTCTTCTTTAATAACAGTTATAGTTTCTTATCTTCCTTAGCAGCTCAGCTTCTTCTTGTATTCCTTTAGAATTATGTGGCGGGAGACACAAGTTGGCTTATATTCATTAAAATGACTATTTTATTCTAACTATTCTAACACTGTTTTCATTCTAACACTGCATTCCTAGGGCCAAGTCTTTTTAGCACTTATTTACATGTGGGCACTTGGGAAAATTAAGCTGAATTAATGACGACTGTGAGTTTAGAAATCACTTGTGTTAGCTCATGTTTTAGCCAGTTCATTGGATGAATAAATCACTACCTTAATTCAGAAAGAATTTTAATTATTGAAGTGTAGTAATCCACACAGAAATTTGATGATGTTTAGCTAGCCCAGTTAATGTGCTTACATGTTTAATATGTTCCAAGTGATGTTTTGAATTTAGTCATGTAGGCAAGCATATATCTGCTATGAATGCTTCAGTGACAGCTATCTCTGAAAGAAGACTGAAGCAAAAACTAATGAAAAGGAAACATGAACACGCTCATACATGCCATGCTGCAGTCAAGCACTAGTGTGAGTAGCCATGTCCAAATCTGAAAGGTTTTCATGTTCAGGTAGTGCCTAAGCTTTCATGTGAGACATTATTATGAAGAATAGATGAAAGCAGCCAAATTAAATTGTTACATTCATGGAACTTGCAATACTGCAAATTCTTCCCAAATGCGTGCTTCATACCTGTGAGGCAGAGAAAGAAAATACGAAATATAAACCAGGCCAAACTCACAATGAACTATTTTCCTTTCACAATAAGAGAGCTCTCTCTGCTGCTTGTAATAGGCAGAAGCACCAGCAAGACCTTCCTTCAAACTGTTAAGAATCATTTTGTATATTTGAGAAAAATTCCATGCCTATGGATGGAGGGATTGTACTATAGCATATTGCTATGTAAAAAGATGTAGCTTCTCCTCCTAAGGAGTGCAAGGCATGGATCTCTGTCATGTTAATTTTTAAACACATTTATGGCTTACATTAATAAGAACTGGACACGTTAAAACTTGGAATAATCTTCATCTGTTCTACTCTAGGTACTTCTGTGAAGAAATGCATGTCTGAATGGGCCTCTTGACCTCTTTTTCAGTAAAGAGATAAATGGACCCTTGTAGGATGCAATTTATTTAGTCTTTAAATAGTTGGATAGAACTTTCTAGAAGGATTTGTTTCTCCTCCTTGGCTGTAAAGGGTGTCAGTCGAAAGGTAGTAGTATCTGAGTTTGAAGTATCTAGAAAAAAAGTATCTATGCTGAGATGGAAAACCAAAATACCCTGAACACTAAGTGTTAAACCAGAGAGATTGATCCAGAACCATTACACCTAAGTGTTTGAGCTATTTAACCAGAAAACTAGGTACGCGTTTTGTTCCATATACTGAAAGTAATGTCATATAGTAGTGTTGATAAGCTTTTTCTAGTGATGAACTTCTGGTCAAAGTGCTGTGTGAAGGTAACTGGGGTAAGCAGTATAAAGGATTGTGCAGGATCAAGTACCACTCTCACTCTTTCAGTACCTTTGGTCAAAAATGGAACATATTCTTGAATAAGGTATAAAACTTTCTGTTTTGCATAGTTTCTTAAAGTTATTTCACTTTAAAGGTTAGACAAATTTGGGAATGGATTTGGAGAAAGCTAAGGTGCTTATGGGAAGAACACAAAATTTTCCTTTCATTTTCCCTCTGTTTCCTAAGCCTGTTTTTGCTGTAGGAGAGGTTATGGCATCTAGAACTCCAGGTTTTACATCTCCAGTTCTTATAAAGTGCTATACAAATCGGTATGTTTGTGTCCTTTCTCCAAATATGATGGCAAAAATATTTGAGACAAGCTTATGTTCCTGTACACAAAAGTATGGTCCTACTAATTCTTCTTTTAATATGTCTCACTTTCATATCCTGATGTCTTTAAAACCGCTGAATCACACATAAGTACAACAGTAATAGAGGAAGTAATAAGCCTATCCTATGTTACAGTCTAATAAAACTGTGGGGGTTTTTTTGTTTGTTTTATGAAAGACTTCTGGAATCTACAGAGATAGCATGGCAGAAAGCTAATATTGCCTTCAGTTCAAACATCAGAGCAACATGTTCTATTCTACTTAGGGAAGAAAAATGTCTTATCAGTGCTTCCTGAAATCCTTGCACAGAAGCTGTTTAATATAAATAAAAACTAATTTAAAAATCCTAGCAAACAATGTTCTTGATAGAAAGATGTTTCATTTTCCATTGAAAAATATTGAACATAGTCAGTTAACACACTGTAGTACTGAACGGTACTGAACGGTAGAAGAGCAGTACTGAATGGTATAGGGTTTCTAGACAGCAGCTAATGGAGACTGCATAAATCATTATAGGTTGGTTAGGGGGTTTTTTTTGCACAAAAGCCTTTTGTATTTGCAGATTATCACTGCATTTTCTTCAAGTGCTTGAACAGGAATCCCAAGATAAGGGCAACTGGCTCTCTATGGCATATATTTCTAGCACAGGAAAGATTTGACTATGATCCAAACCAATGAAAGCTCATTCTGGAGTACTGCCCTTCAGCCATTTGACAGCACAGACTGTATTCACAGAGATCTTGGCAGTAATCATTTAATTTCAAATCCATATTTTTATATCTGAAGAATTAGTTTTTCAAAGGAGAATTTTTTAGCAGCCAGTGCAGGAGCTGATGGCTAGACTTTGTCATCTCCTCTGTGCTTGTACTTGCATAGTAAAGGAATATATATGCAGAAAAAGAAAAAAAAAAAAGTTGTGTCAAACAGCCAGAAGTTGTTTATTTGCTTAGGCACCTGTGAAAGATTTTAAATGAAAAATAATTTAGCTTGTGTTTCAGTCAATACAGTTGCTTCTATATTTGAGTACACAAAGCAGCCTTAATTTTGGAGGTGAGATTCAACTGACATGTTTAGCTATGCAAAATTTAGGCATCTAATCTGGACTTCTTGAATCTGATTAGTCAATGAAGACACATCCTGCTTAGTGCTAGGGGACTGGCTGTTTCTAACCACTATAATTACTTGGAGTGAACAGCACAAGAGTAGCTGTGTAGCTTAGAATCTTGCCTTCAAGGACATGTAAGTCTGATGGAAAAAGGTTTGCACCCTAAGAGAACAAATAGAGACAATTCAAAGCATATTTCATGGCTAACAGAAAGAAAATACAGAAATTGGTCACTTCTACCCTGTGCCTTAGGGAGCTGTAGTTACAGGTGCACCACTGTGCACCTTCCTTAAGAAAATATCACCAGAAGATGACCTCTGAAGGTAAAAGAAAAACAAGTTTTTCTGAACGTCAGCTGAAGCTCATTGAATTGTTGTTCCCTTCTTCCTTCTTTCAAATTCCTCTAGGCTCTGAAATCCTCTGTAGAGAGAGCCTATATGGCAGATGCTTCAACACTGCCATTGGAACAGTTCACAGTGATAGGTGCAGCACAGATGATGAGTCAAACAGATGCTCATGACAGGAAAAACTCTTGTCTCAGCTGTGTACACAAATTGTAGTGGAATACCTGAAGAGAAGCCATATGTAAAAAGATCCTACAGTTGTTGCTCAGATGAGCAGTTTTCTCTAATACTTCCATCACCTCCAGAAGGAATTTAACTATTCAAGATTTGCATTGTTTTTTGGTTTTTTTTTTTTTTAAAAACCCAGCCATCTTCCATAAACACAAAGTAGACCATAAATAGATAAGATTATGGTTTTGTTAGAACAAATTCTCTCCAGGGACAGAATAACTCATGGCTTAGGCAGTCTCACCTTCTGATAAATAGGCAGTGTAAAAAGTTCATTTTTCTCATTTATATGGATGTATAAAATAATTCTGAGCTTATGCATTTAAACTTTTGTGCGTCTAGGAGTAATGGTACTTCACCTGTCTGCCTGAAGAGGTATGGATACATACTATAGTCTGATTTATTTTTTTCTCAGGTGTTGAACGTGACTAAATTCATTCTATTGGGATGAGTTTTTTGGGAGATGTGAAGGTAAATGAATTACCTAACTGTAGTAATTTGGGGGAGGTAAACCTGGGAGATATATGAAATTCATCAACTGATATCTACTGAAGTGGAGATTTCACTCTGAAGTTAGCTTCCATTTGGGGAAGCTAAGCCTGAGGACAGACATTGTAAAATGAATTGATCCCAGCTGTGGGAAATCATATTAAAATGTGGAGATCAGCTGCTAATTGAAGGAAACACCTGGAAAGCAGGCCAGATTTCTAGTAAAGCATTATATTTTTATTACCACATCGGTCGCAAAATATCATTGCTGTTCTATAAAAATTTGCATTTACTAAAATTAAAATATATATTTTCTTTTAGCTCAGTATTTGTAGGGGATTCAAACTAATTAGAATATCTTGATAACATCAGAAAAATTGTGAAATAAATAACATTTCTGCTGCAAAGTTTTGTTTCCAAACAAACAAACAAACAAATCAGCATCAATATAATCAAAATTATAATAACCCATGATGAATCCACACTAAAAAGTATTGTATTATGGCACGTTAAAACTAGCAACCCTGAGGCATGTTTTTCATCACTCCCTCCCCCCCCCAAAAAAAAAGAAAAGAGAAAGCAGGTTAATAGTGACATTTATATGTCCTCCTGTGCCTGTGGTTTCCTCTTTACATGAGTCGACTTTCCTGGGACATTTGGAGATCTAACTGTAAACCAGATTTCCAACACCATAAACTTGAAAGAGTGAGTAGGCAATAGTCCTTCACTGTTACCAACAATATATGACATCAGTCTAGACAACTAAAAATGGAAGGTACTTATTCACATAGTGTATCATTAAATCACAGAATCTCTGTCCCAGGATATTGTGGAAGCTAACAGTTTATCTGCATTCAAAGAATGGCTAGGCAAGTTCATGGAATAACTCATCAAGGACTCTTGATAAAGTTACAATGTATGTCTGCTTTCTATCAATCGCCAGAAACTGGGGGCTATACCCAAGGAAGAGAAGGGAGAAAGTATAGCAGTATATGTTTATTCCAAGTCCCTGCTGGCTAAACTTAGAGAGTTGTTGTGTAGAGATCCCTTAGAGAGTCAAGGTTTCTTGTCTATGGTATGATACTGGTATTTCTGAACCATTTTCTTCTTACAAAAAGGAAAAAATGATACTGTTGGGCACTCGAATATAAATCTAATGATCACTCACACTTGTGCATTCACTTCAAGGTGTGTGTACTGTGGATCCACAATGTCCTGCTTTGCAGAAATCCCTCCCATCTAGGAAGTGAGAGCCAGAAGTTAGAGCAGAAGTTTTATGGGCTTCCCCACTGCAACAAAAAGATAGAAACTTTTTTTCTTCTTAATTTCATACATATATGTTATTTCCTGGAAGAAAATACCAATGTGGTTTTTTCTTTTTCTCCCTCTAATCTGTCATCCTATAATTTTTCATAACTTTTTTTTTATTTATCTTGTATTTGCACACCTTTCTCATGTAGTATTTTTCACATCTTTTCCCCATAGATTTCTATATTCATGTCTATACTTTGTCTTCCACTTCAAGCCATTCTTCTTTGCACTCCATTTCCTTATTTTCACTTCATCAAAGTCACATTAATCATAGTAGAACAATGATAAAGTGGATTCTGTCATTTTATTATTCCTTTTATTTTTCCACAGAATGAGTCTGTTTACAAGTATTTTGTAAAGAAGTCCTTATTCTGGAGAATTTTGATAGGGGAAGTGCATTCTGTATCTTAAACAAATCAGAGATGTAGATTTTTTTCCCTGTTTGCCTTTTACTTGGTATAAATTCAAGTGACTTATTAAAATCATTCATTCTAAAAAAAATTGCAGAACTATAATCATGATGCATGTGAGAAATCACTTATCAGAAGTCGGCATTAGTTTCAAATGCTTCTAATGGCAACTATAATTAACATTTCATAACCCTCTTGTGATCGAAAAGAAACAAGAAATGGGAGGTTTGGGGGCTTATGTTAATACTTGTTTGAACTGCATCCAATCTGATTAGGCCATAATCAGTCACCCATGTTCAAAGTTTCTTTTCTTCCACATGTACATTGCCAAATACAACATCAACAGAAGCAAAAACTTTTTTTTTGGTGGTTGTCAGGAGAGAGCATTTTTTTCTGTTACTGCATCCTAGGTTGCCACCCAGTGGAGAAGACTGAATTCTCATTGTTGCAGGCCCCAGAAAAGAAGCCTTGTTACAGCCCTTTATTCTGCAAGGAAATAACTGTGGGTGGCCTTTTGTGAAAATGCTGCTTGCTTTTGTTGTTTTCAGTTGCTTTAATTGAATTTAAAAGGTGAACTAGCAATAGCATGGAATCTTAAGGTCGAGGCTTATGGGGTTTGCCTCTTTTCTCTATATATTTTCTGGTTTTGACCAGTGTGTTATATGCCTATAGGCATAGGCCTAATACAACAATGCAGCTCCATGCTTAATAATGTAAAGAATACATCAATATGGTAGCTGATCACAGCTGTGATTTGCAACAGTGTCTTGAATTCTACAAAAAGATCATATTATTTTCAACTTCTTATAAATTACGCCATGTGCTGTTAAAATATCTTTTAACACAAACTTAATTTGGCCTTGGCTATGTTTAAACAAGCAGCTCAGAGCTTTGAGGAAGAAAAAGACACAGACCACCCCAAACTAGTTTTCAATTTGTATTACTGAATTATCTGACTCATTCTGTACTTACTTCATCTAAGTGTTTGCAATTGCTGTACAAAGCTAATGTAGGCAAGTATTGGCAGCCACCAGCATTTAAGTAACTTTCATATCAGAAGTAATTCCTGTGTAGCCATCACTGCCCAGGTCCACCAGCCCAAGGGTATCCAGAGCAGACCAAACATAAATGGAGGAAGATATTGGCTAAATCCTCTTTCCTTTGGAAGTCTGTAGTAGGCCATTGCCATGACAAAAGCCAAGTTACAATGCACAATCTCAGAGAGCTTTCTTTTTTTTAGAAGGATGAAAAGCAACAGAAACTGTCTTCAAATTGTCCCTCACATTTTCAGCTGAAGACTCCTTATCTAGTCTATTACTGATACTTCATTTTTTTTTTTTTTCCAAGTTTTTCCCCAAAAGCCTTTGTTGGGAGAGGAAGAGAGGAGGACAAGGCTGATTCTGCCTATTATGACTCATGTAGGGTTTCCAGAGACTTTCTGCTTCTTTAAAACTCTCTTCACATTAGCATACCTCTGTCTTTTGCTGATGGAACCAAGTTGTAGCAGATGAGATAGAAACTTTGAGCATATATGCCCTATGCCTTAGTACTTTTCTCATAAAAAGTACTTAGGACTTTTTCTTAGCACATATTTCTTACTACTTACTTTGCAATGTGAATAAAAAAAATAATGCATACTGCTGTTTATCCTTTTTAAAGTAAAAGTGTGCATTAACTGCTGCAGTTCAGGATTCCAAAGGGAAAAAAAGATAATAGTTTTTCACCTTGTGTGTAAAACTTGTATTGTTACATAGGGTTTAGAAACAGAAAAGCCTGGGTTAGGAAGGAACCTCTGGAATTACTGGTCCAATCTTCAAGAAGAAGTCAGGGCCATAGATTAAGTTATTCAGGACTCTGTCAAGCTGAGTACCATTTTCAGTGGCAGAGGTTTCACCAATTTTTGGGGCAACCTATTCCAGTATTAAAGTGATCAAGTTCCATGTGTTCAAGGGTGTGTGTTTTGGGGTTTATTTGTATAGCCAGACAGCATTTCCCTTGAGCAATTTGTGCAGGTTGCCTCTTGCTCTGTCTCTGTGCATCCTTGTGAAAGGACTATCCCATCCTTCTCTGTACCTATGTTTTATGTACTTTATAAAGCATGTTTTGAGATGCCCCCTAGGCCTCCTTTTTCCCAGGCTAAGTAAACACAACTCATTCAGCCTTTCTTGATGTGTCAAGTTCTCCTGGTCTCTAAACATCCTGGTGGCATCTTAATGGATTCACTTAGCTTTTCAGGCCTGTAAAGGTCCATATGTTGCCGTGACATTTGCAATTATAGTGTTGGGTGGGGTTTTTGGTTGGTTGGTTGGTTTTGTTTGTTTGGTTTGAGGTTTTTTTTGTTGTTGTTTGTTTGTGGGGTTTTTTTGTTTGTTTGGGTTTTTTTTCCTTAAATGCTCTATCTGTCTTGAGTGTAATTTTGAGAAGGTAACAAAAGTACACTCTAAAATTCACTGCTCACCTTTAGCATGACCTCTGACACATTTTGGTCATAGAGCTGGGTATTTTCCTAAGACCAATCATTTTATTAATTTATTTTATTAATTGCCAGAACTAGTTACATCATTATTCAGCGTTCAGACTATTTTTATTCATATATGTTCTTTAAGATTGCAATACACTGTAAGGTTTGGGGATTTGGGATGAATTTTTTGTTTTGTTTTTCCCCTGTGTGCTTATAATTACAGCTGTGTAAAGTATGGCTAGATATTATTAACCTTTAATATACAAATGTATATAGGAAGTTATTAGTAGGATGCAACTGAGAAATTAAACAGTCAGCAGCTAAGATGTGGGAGAATTCTCAGAGGAGAAAAAAATCCCACCTGTTTTAAATCCTGAGTATATGCGCAGAAATTGGAGAGGAATTCTTTCCTCCTAAGTTATGAACGTGTTACCAACTTGCTTTCTGCTTGAAGAAGCAGATACAGATGCATGCGTTAGCATTTTAATTTGGGTCAGGAGTGTTCATTTGGTACAAATCTCTCAATCATCTTCAGTTGCTTCAGTTCATGTTGTGGAGTAGTCCTGGGTGAAGTAAACGGGATTCCTTTCAGATGAAACTTGGCTGTAAGGTGTGCCTGAAGATTGTACCTAACACACCCTAACTGCTATCGGCATTCAGTCTCTTGGGATTAGAGTAGATCTAAACACATATTCTCTCCCCTCCAAATATATGTTTATAGTAGATATTGGGCTCTACGTGTCAAGTTTTTACAGAAACAAATTACTGTAAATTTGTGGTTACAGGATTTAACTACTCACTAATATGGGACATAACTTGGCTTGTTATGGTTCACAACAGGGAGCTGTGCAAGTGTATGTGGGAGGGAGGAAGGAAGGCTGGTAGGAAAACCAGTATGGAAAACCAGTATAGAAAACCTGGCAAACCCAGGCACATGAGGGAAATTGTCAGGATTTTGTTTATTAAAAAAAAAAAAAAACACCAAACCAAAACAAAACAAAAGGGTGGGGAACGTGTCTTAAACGTATTTGCATTCAGAGTATTGCCTGTTCATTATTCTAAGACTCATTATTTAAATCCATTGTATAGAGCAATTAACATCCTTTTTAAAAAAGAATCATGTTGATACTTGTAGTGAGAAGGGAATTGTTACATTCTATGCTTGATATAAAGGCTTGTGATTGTTTAAAATAATGACGTTTACAGCAAAACAAACCTTTTAATGGGGTGTGATGAACTGGAATATCTACTTCAATGAAGGAAAATAAAGTGAAACACTTTTCCTCCAAATAGAATACACGATCTGTTGTTTCAGTGGGACAATCATCGTGTACAAGCCATTGGGATGTTTTTCAGCCTTAATTGCACTGTCAGTTGCAATTAGAGGTGTTAATGTAACTGTGAAATGCTACAAATTACTTGTGGCTTTTGCTCCTTGGGCATTCTCAGGCTGTCTTGTGCCAAAGATGTCAGAATGATTGAGATCTCTTGCTGAGTCTGTTATTAAGGTTTGCTTGTTATACTCCCTGGGTACGGTTATTCACTCAGTGCGGATTCAGTATTATGGGTGTAAAGATGCCTGCAGCATCATTGTTATAATAGCAACTCATATAGCTGTACTGGTTAAAAAATCATTGTTTTTACCAAAGTTGTTATTAGCGTGAAAACCTCTGATTTTCACAATGTTATGGGGACTTACTGTTCCACAGGTATTTGCCATTGTTTTTTCTGTTATAATGAAAGAGTTGACATGTTTCAAAATCCCACTGCTATGATCATCTAGAACAAAGGGATCGTCTTAGCAGAATGACAGAAATTTTTGGCTGTTGGAGGAAACATGAACTGAAAGTGGGATGCTGAGGATAGTGGTTTGCTGGTTCTTTCATTTCAGTAAGCAGTAGCAACAGGTTACCTGGTCCAACACTAATACTCTGTGACAGATAGAGAAAAAGATGAAATGCAGGAGATTCACAAAAGGTGGCCAAATGCTCTAGCCTGTGCAGTAGGTTAGATTTGATTTTCTTCCACTATTGAAAAGTTAGCAAGTGCAATCATTCAGTGTACTTTCTTCATTTTGTTTTGAAACAGCTGCTCTGCATTTCTCCAGTCTTGGAGATTGCATTGCTTTTTGAAAGGGCAAATGCCTCTGACAGTGGATTAAACTCTCTAGTGTTTGCTTCAGAGCTGGAAAAAAAGCCCCAAAACCTCAAGCTGTTGGGATTATATAATCCTGTAGCCCAAAATCTTGGAACACTTGAGTAAAGTGTAAGAAGTGAGGGGCCCTTCAGTATAATCACAAAGTGATGGATGATTAGGTAAATTAAATGACTGCAAAGCCGGAGTGTTAAGATCTTTCCTTTCAGCCTGTGCCTACAAGGGGAAATGTCAGGATTTGAAAATATTTTGAAAATAGAAAAAAAATAAAATGTTAGTTTTCAAAGACCTAAATGGCTTTCGAAGAGTTGTGGGGTTTTTTTCTGGGCAAATTTTGAAGACAAACACGTTTGTATGTTAGGGAAGTTTTTATTTTAGATTATTTTTTCTTATCTCAGCGGAACAAACGCACAATTGCTAAAATTATGTAACTGTTAAGAATTGCAAAGACAAAATTTTTTAAATAATTATTTAAGCCATGAGAAGTAATGACGCTTTTATAAAATTAGTAGCTACTAAGACTTTATTTTTTGCATGAAGACAAGTATACATTACTTTAGAGATGGAGTGGCACTGAACTATGTACCTATTTATTTTCTTTGTGTGCCTGCTGACACATCTGAGGTAGGGAAAAACATTATGTAAATTGAAAGCATGAATATATTTGCCAAGTAGACTAAAAAGATTGGATCACTGGCATGTGTCACAGTATACAAGTGAAATCTAACATGATACTTACCAACAAAAACCTTATTAGAGGAATATGTCATTCCCATCTATGTGTGTTTAAGTGTGTGTCAACTTAGCATCGTGTTAAAGACTGTAAGTAGCAAATTTTGCAAGTAATAAATTTGTCTGACCGAGTATTCCTACCTGCGTAGGAATTAAAATTGCCTAGCATTGTAACTTTTTATATTGTAACAGTTTGATTTTCAGTATTTCTTAGATACAGAAATTGTTTTGAGGGCTAGACTGCAACACTGGCAGTATCACCATAAATATACTTTGTGAAATATTTTTCTTGCTGAAGGGACATATTTCACAAACTGGCATCTCTGCATGCCTGGCCTATGGGAGAGAAAGCAAGCAGGACCTTTTTCTGTTCTAAAACGCCTTGAGGATGAAGTTTTCATATTTGCTACTCCAGGACATTACATCTCTATCCCAGTCAGAGAGGTGGACTTAGAGTCTAAAAAAGCTACATTTTAAATACCACCACCACGTGGTTGTTTATGTATGTACCTCAGTTCCTGGTCTGCAAACAGTGGGAATAATGGAGCATGGTTCTAACCTGTACTTTAGGCATCTGACTTTGGGCTTTTTCCTAGGCTAATCTTCTTAGTCTTCCTAAACAGCATATACAGCCGGATAGACTGCAGGAAGGTGATTGGGAAACCCTAAGCTAAGCTGCTTCTCTGAGCAGCTCTTTTGAAGAAACACCTACCTTTCTCCCATGATAACGTAGGAAGCCTTGCCCAAATCCCCCTGATTCATCTTTCTTGCAGGCTTGCTTTCCCTTGACTTTATCATCTGCTTAAACTCAGACCATCAAAAGGCATTTTGGAAGGTAAATGCAGTCAGAGGAATACTGCTGAAATCAAAGGACCTGCTTATGTGTTTAGCCAGACACAAAAAAAGTGCTTGCAAAGCTGAGGTATTAGATAATGAAGTCTTTGAGGAAGAAGCTCTCTGTTTGGCAGAGTTATTTGTTAAAAAAATAGTAATCAGCAGGCTCTACTTTTGCAGTCAGTAACTGTAGTATTTCTTTTCATGTTTGTGTTTAGATAAAACTGTGTTTATGCTGAAGCTCTTGCAAAGATTGACTGAAACTTTAAAAGCCACATAATCACTCAAATATTTCATATGTGCTTTTCACCAGAGGATGACAGTTTCACTTTTGTATAAAGGGTCTTACGACAAACAGAGAAAGAACTGTGCTACTGTATTCTATACATATGGCTGTATTTGTAAAGAATTTTCAACTATATTACCACACCAATGTGCCTATACCGAAAGACATTATTTCTGTTTCTTTAACACTACTTCTTCAGATACGGGACAGTTATGCTTGACCCATTTGTGATCTCTAAAGCAGAAGGTGATTAACTGCAGCTGTTGCTCCTCTTCTCACTTGTAGATATCTAGAAGAAAGCTATAAAAAGGCCTATTCAAGGGAAAGAAAGAAGGTCAGGCACTCGATCAGACTGTAAGAGCTAGGATTATTGTCAAACTGGAAAATCTTTTCTATAAAATAATAATTTTATAGAAATATTTTCTATTATTCATATAAAATTAGCATCAGTTCTGTACCATTATTTTTTTCTCTTTTGAGACTGCAATTCAACTATTAACCTGATGACAGAAAGAGCAGGTTAAGCTGTGGAAGACCAATAGCACCCTGAAACAGGATGGAAGATGCAGCACTGGTGTGTTTCTGGACAAGAGGCTTGTACTGAAAACGTAACTACTATGGATGTTTTGCTACGGCAAGGACTGGACAAGTAGATCTACCAGAAAAAAACCCCCTAAATTACTGTTTTACTTTGTGTATTTCTTATACCAGACGTTTACTTCTTTATCAGTTTATTAGGTGTGCTCACTGGAGCCAGTGAGTGCTGCAAGCAGATTGTAAAACACAATGCTAAAGGAAAGTAATCCTCCCACTCCACCAGCATTTGTTTCTGCTCTGGTTGGCCTAGCTTATTCCCCACTTGGAGATGATGACATGAGCATTGCAACTTCGGATCCTGGCCCCTCAAGTCCTTTAGTTTAAAGTCCACCTCACCAACTTGGCCAGCCTGCTGCCAGAGATTCCCTTGCCTCTTCTAGGCAAATGGTACACCAGTCGTGTATTTTCAACTCTACTCAGCATTAAGAAGGGCCTGTTCAGAATAGTGTGGCCAACCATGGTAAGCAGGGCATGAAAAGGGCAATTCCTGCTGAGATCTAAGATGTGGTGTTCACATAGCAGTGTTGGGTTGTGGCATGTTCACAAAGTTTTGGGTCTGTTTAGTAATCAGCTCTTTTGTGTCATTTTATTATGATATTGGCACGATAGATACTGACAAGTGAAACTGCTATAAAGAAAAAAGAAAATAGAGAAGGGTTACTGTCAGAAAGATATAGAAAGAAGTAACACTGGTTATGTCAGAGATAAATAATGATAGTTATGTCTAAGAAAAAAGTGGTGATTTATGGAACCTTCGCATATCTTAGTTCCATGTAATTTATTCTGGCAGCACTCCATTTACTCCAAATTAAGTATCTCTATAGTAGAATTAATAGCTGTAATGGCACTCTCTATATATAAAGGCTGAAGTCATCTCTGAAGTTCTCTGACATGCAAAACATTAAAGGTGCAAATTGCTGTATTTTGGTAGTAAGTTATTCCACAGGCATTTGCACAGGTCAGGAAAGTCTTTATCTGATTTAGGATAAAAGTCATTGCTATTTCTTCATATTTTCTTCGCAAAAGAAAAAGCCAGCAGGAATCTTGCACTGTCATCAATTTTAGGAGACAGAACAAGAAATCGTTTGGAGTCAGCCTCAGCTCAGCAATTTTACAGCTATATAGCAGCAGGTGAGTACACTGGGGTTGTCACAAAGTCATATGATGGTTGAAGTAGCCTCTGGAGAACACCTAGTCCAGTCCTCTGCTTTGAGCAGGGTAACCTAGAGCTGGTTGCTCAAGGCTGTGTTTTATCCAGTTTTGAATATCTCCATGAAAATCAGCTTTTCTGGACCTATCCTTTCCCCATGACAATCATCCAAGCAGATCTGTGAACAGGTCAAAGTCTGCTCTCTCTTCCTTTCTCCCAGGTTAAGCAGGGCTCTTGAGATTAACTGAAAATATGTTTTTAGCTACTTTGTGGTATTTCAAGTGCCATACACAGAAGCTGAGCTTTAGACATTGCTACACAGCTTGCAGGATTTTGAGTTTGTGTTCTATTTCTTCTTGTGCTACAAGCAACCCTGCTTTTAAATTGCATGAGTTATACACCTCATGTCCATTCCTGGTTTTGAACAGTATGTCCATACAGAAGCAATCATCTTCCCTTAGCCAGCATGTTGCTCTGCTAACGAGGACGTCTTCACCGCTCAAAGGAGTGTGATGCAGAAGTTCGCAAGCTAGTGCCTCGTCAAGCTAGCATGTCCACCTGGCACTGTATGGAGGCACCTATCACTGGCAGCAGTATAGCTTATAGAGCATTTCTTAATTTAAGTCATGCCTATCAATGTTCTTTCTACTGCTGGATCTGAAGATCATATTTTCATGGCTGCAACATTTAGTAGCTCGCTGTAATTGTGTGAACAAGTACACTTGATAGGGACCTAAAAGAATTTCAGTCAAGTACCTGAACCTAATCTTGAGAAAAATACAAATAACATGAAATGTAGTGATACAGAACTGTATTACTCAATTTCTCACTCCTGCTCTACTTATATTACTCACCTGTGACAGTCTCTGGCAGAAATGTCTAACACAATGCAGGCAGATTGGGTAGAATACTGTTTACATTTCCATTATGAAACTGTATTTATGTGGCATGAGCTGATTGACATTATCTAAAATATACCTATTTGGCTTTCTTTCAGAGCACTTTAAAAATTTTTTTGTGTGTGTGTGTTGTCGATTAAATATCCATTCCAGGACTCCAATACCATTAATTTCTCACAAGCTGTCCTATTTGCTTTTGCTGACACAGAAAGCAACACGTTTTTTTCTCAGCACCTTTAATAGTAGTTAGATGACATCCATATGATTAATTTGACTTTTGAAATTACTATTGGTGGTAAAAATATTGAAAGACGAAGCATCTTTGAAGGCTAATGCAATAAATACAAAAATTATGGAATTTAAATGTCAGCCTCCTGGGGAGAGACATGCTAAAAATATTATCTCATGTGAAGAAATTAAATTCTGGAAGTGATTCTAAGTATTTTCTATGTGGTTGCAGGGAGTGAGGTTCACAGAGTAGTAAAGTATTATATGAGAAATTGCTCGCAGTGGGAAATTATGCCCAAATCACATGCTCAGGAATATTAGTTTTGAAGCTGGTAATTTGTAAATCTGTGGGCAACAGCTTTTATTTAAATCATTCCGTCTGAGATATTAAAATGTGATCAAAAGGTTCCTGAAATCTTTAGGTTTTGAAAATTTCAAGCTCCCTTGTTCAGTCAATGTTTTTTATGAATTTAAGATCTTTTTGTGCTGAATTGCAGTACATTGCTTTTTGTGTTTTGTTATTACTATTTAAGCTTCCAGCTATGTTTGCCTCCATTCTGGAAAGAAGTATCAATCACTAATTACAAAAGCCAGACAAGCAAACATTAAGTCATAAAACCCACCTAAACTCATTTTCCTTATCTTCTTCTGATTCCTCTTGCCTACTGTATCTATCCCTTTACCTAGAGAAAAATAAAATTTTGTATGTACTAATATTTCTTGACCATTTTCTCCAGAATGCTAATTATTGTATCAAATAATGAAGTGCAGACAAGAAAAAAAATCAAAATAAAATTTCATCAAATTATCAATATCTACAGTGTACTTGTATTCAAGTGCATATGAACATTGGGAATGTATATAAAGCTGTTGAGAAAAGTTGTTTATAGCTGATATAGCTGAGGATGTAAATTTCATTATTAATGCATAAAATTATTTATGCATTTATACCTTTTATGTATGTATTATTTATTTACATATACATTCATTTATGTATTATTTATTAATGGGGACCTCTACTAGGTTCCATAAATTATTGAATTAACTGTGGTTTAAATCCATCAATTGAACAACTAAGTTAATGAAAATGCCTCCCAGGTTCACTTATAAATGCCAGCTGCTTCCTACCTCCCTGAAAATGGCGTAAAACCCCAGTGCAATTACTGATGTTGTGAAGCAGTCACACATCTGTAAAGCTGTGTCTATATCAACCTACAATAATTCAGGCTCGAGTCACTTTTTTGGATGGAGTGCAGCTGGATGTGGCATCACGTAAGTTTATATAAATTATATATCTGTGTACAACTTTTAATTACTCTTACAGAAACCTCCATAACTCTGCTGAATATCTTACCAGGCACTATGTTTTTTGAAAAATTTGGTACAAACCAAACTGTTACAAATGGACTGAGGAGAGCCAGAAAGCATATGTAAGATCCGACACCCTGCTTGGCTGCCAAAATCCTTGAAGTAGGGTGATGTGTACACCATGATGCCATGGCCTGATGAAATCCCAGGCTAGTTGAAGTAGTCCAGCACCTGAGGGTCTGATCAGTGATGAAGCATAGCTTCATTTGTTGGATAGAAATGTGCTGTGGAAATAGGCACAGTTCAAGTCAGAGCAGAACATGGGTTGTATGGGAAAATTACAGAGTGGGAGTTAGAGCAAAGACAGAACTGGACACTATTGTCATGTAGCAGGCAAGAAAAATAGTGCATATGTAGATTTTCACAATGGCTCAGGTAGGGGTGGGTACAAGAGATGAAAGATACCATAAGACAAATTATTAAAAAGACAGATGGACCAACTGTGTGGCATGTGGAAAGAAGATGAAAGGAAATAAATTTGAAAAAGGCCCAGAAAGTCAGCCTCTGTGTTGAAAATCATTGTATAGTGGCAACAATTCTTTAAATCACTTTAGTTCTCTAAATATGTCATCATTTCATGGTTTTAACTAGCCTGTTGCATGTGAAACAAGGGGTCACATCCATATTTTTAAAACTACAGAGGACTCTGAGAAAGTAAGTCAACTTGTCAGCATCTCATGGAGTTGTACATACATAAACTATAGATCGTTTCCCTGGGAGTATCAAGAGAGAAAAGAAATGCAGAAAATGCAGAAGCCATTGAGCAAATTTCGTGACCGAACAGTCAGTGATGCCTACAATGTACAGCAAACCAAATATTTATATTTGGTTTATTTTAAATATTTGTGTGATATATTTCTTAATGACTCTTTCATTTCTTCCTGTACTCAAACAAAGATTCCTAAAAAGTAGGAATAAATGTCCTAGTATATAATAAAGTATTCATTTGGTACTCTTTGGTATTAGCCACATCAGTGAAAGCAGAATTGTGCATTACCTTGAAAAAATGAGGGAGTTTGTTTCCTTGCTGACTTCAGTCCTATTAATTTATTTATCAGTTTGCATCTTTCAGAAGTAGGCTCTTGACATCTCCTCAGCGTTTGAAGTGCCTGTCTGCTTTGCTTGGTAGCATACACTTTTTCCCTAGACCTTCATTAATCATTGAAGATGACCATTCAATCAGCTTTTAAAAACATCTATTGTCAGAAGTTTTTAAGAACGTAAATAGCTAGTGGTTCCGACTATCTTACCTAAATATAGTAAGACATGTTCCACACAGTAATTTAAAATGTGATGGGCTAATATACTATTTCTGTGGATTTGCAGAGACAGGTTCTTTCAAATTATGTAAAACATCTTATTCTTTCTTTCTGTTCAATTTTGCATATCTGTCTTTTCTGGGTGTTTTTCCATGAGCATAAATTTATGAGTTTTATAAAAATCATAATCTTTTTTTCTCTTGTATTATTTTTTCCGTTTGTACCTTGGAAGGTGCCACCATGTGGTACACTACATGTGTGGTAGATGTGTGAAATTGAGATGCTGAACGCATGATGTGTAGCTGTCCCAGTGAAACTGGGTCTGACTCCAGCCCTGAATACTCTGTTCCATTTTAGTGGGGTTTGTTTTGAATTGAAGCAGTCTTTGATGATATCACAGAAAGGATAATAGGAGGAAAAATGAAAGGATGCATTCCAGAAAATGAAAAATTATTGTAATGATTTATGACTCCTTTATGATCTTTTTCCTACAGTATCCTCTTATTGTTTCTTTTATATCTGAAATAACTTGCTAATGACTGTGCTGTAAGCTACAGTATGGATATCTCAAGTGTGCAATCTCAGAAGCGTCCACCTTTTTCCCTTCTCTTTATAGTGTAATAAATTCCTAAGAGAATTTGGAGAAGGTACTTGGAACCAGTCTGTGCTTTCAGTAACTACCTCCAAGGTGCCTTTATTAGTAACATAGTGGTGTTGTGCATTTTAAAGAGTGGTTTACCATTGATCGGTATTTTTATTGTACGTTTTCAAGCAATTCTGAGCAATCCTGAGTTATGTATTTATATTACACCTGTCATTCTGATATCCAAATATCAAACAATATTGAATACTGCTAGGTCAAAGTATAAGTAGCATCTTCATCTTCTGTCGTGAGAAATGGGAAATAGTTGTGCCTGCAGTTTGCTTAGTTGCACTTTTTAAAATAGCAGCATTGCTCTTAGGGATGAGAGCTGGCTTGAGGTTGTTTAAGGATGTAAACTTAGGCCACTGTCAAAGAATATTTTGTGGATAAAGATGTGACACAGTAGGCCTTTCAGGGACCATTAAGATTTCTAGTCTGCCCCTTTACCCAGGGAGAAAGCTCACCAGTTTACTGGGAAAAATTTCATTTTGCTGTGACAGCATCGAAAGTCTAGATCTTTTATAGAAGCATGGTAAGTAAATCTGTTCAGTGAGAGTTCAGTGTTAGCATCCCACTAAAGGAAGAAATGGGGAAACCAAAGACTGTAAGTGAATTTTGGGGAATCTTAATATGCCTTGTGTTAAGAACAAAGTTCTAAGCAAAGTGGTAAAAACTAATTTGTGACTTTTTCTGGTTTCACAGGCACATAAAAAGATGAATTAATGTCAGCGAATAGTTCTAAAGTAGCAGAACACTAATCAAGGTCGCCTACTAGTCTTTATTATTTTCTATTATATTGCTTTTTTATTTTTCTTTTCAGCTATCCATCCTCTCAGAATAAAATGTATCGTTTGAATATTAAGTGATACTTTTGTTCATGTCTTCAAAGTTGCTTGCAAAATAAATGCACTAAAACATTTTTGTCGCAAAGGCTGTCAAATTAAAAACTACATTAAAAATATTCATTGGACAAAGAAAAGTGTTGGAGATGTACTGCTATCATGACTTTAGATATTCAGTTCAGCTTCTGTCATATTGGAGATCTCTGTGGAAACTGCTTTGTAGTTATTTACTTTTCTGATTTTCAAGTACCTGTCAGTTTTATGCTAAAGTTTTTAGAATTACTTTCATTATCATATTAGGATCTGAAATAATTTTCCTACTTTTTCAGCTGTCCATCCATGTATGTAGGGGTGTTTTATTGATTATATAGTTCCTTACAAAACCACTAAAGAATTACTGTATTCTGTGCTTGTGAAAAACTTAATTAGACGTTAGTTGATTGTTCTGTTGTGGTGGTGTACTTGGTGTATTTACATTTGTAGCACAGCAGAAAATTTAACATTTTGCTTATTAGAGAAACAACAGCTAAGAGCTTCATTAGAAATTTTTATAACATTTGCCAAAACCTTAAATATATAGCAGCTATAATATTTGCTTTACTTAGAATGTTGCGTGTACTAAAATTGATCAGGACCCAAGAGGTAATTAGACAATTTCTAGAAGATAAATCCTTTGAGTTATAACAAATACTTCAAAGCAGCTTTGGGCTTATAGGTCCTCTGAGCTGGAAGCAGGCAGAAATATTAGGGACAAGCTGATCATATCTGTGCTCCCTGTTCTTATTCTTCCCTTGTCATCATTTAAGACCACTTTTGGACAGAGAATACTGGGCTACTTCTTTAACCAAATAGCTGTTCTTACACTCATACATTATTTTAGGAAACTAATTTTTTCAAAATCAATTTTCCATTTTTCTTATATATTAGGTGTATCTTGGTAGTCTTAGCCCTGGTTCTGAAAAGGTTCATATTTATTTCTGAATTTATGGTTGTACGTTACTGTGTTACACAGTTGAGTGGGGTACTACTCATTCCTTGGAGAGGGTGTCATAAAACACTAATACACATTTTATCAGGTTTTCTAGTATTTGGAGAAGCATCCTCTTATCTGATTGCTGTAGGAAGGAGAATTCTATACCAAATGATCTTTAATATTATGTTAAAATTTCTGAAGATTGAAATTATATATAATGTTAGGAAATTGCTACCTTATATCTCATTTTAATTTTTATTACAGAAAATCAGTAACACAAGGTGATCCAAGGAAATTCTCCCCCACTGTTTCAGGGTGACAGGTGTCCCTGTGGCCCGTGGGCCTGAGGATCTCCAGGGACAGCCTTGGGAGGGCTGGGGCAGGAGCTTTTCTCTTTGGCCAGATTATTGGGGCTCCTCTGCCTGGCCTTGCCCCTCTCTGCTCCTTCCTGCTGATAGAAATAACCCTTTAATTGTATAACCTAACATGAACCATGGAACTTTTCTTGATTTTTTTTCTAAGTTTATACTGCTGTGCTCTACCAATATAATTTATAGGTTGTAGGTTTTTTGCTTTGTCTCCTTTTCATCTCCAAAAATAGTGGGGTGGGAGTGGGGGGGGCCTTTATACAGTTTAAGCTTTCAGCGCTTACATTCAGTGCCCTTTTTAGCTCCAGAAATTTCAGCCCTATTTCTTCTGCCTCTGAAGGAGACTGACCTACACCAGCAGGCTGGAGATTTGCTAGATTATAGATAAGGTCAATAATTGTGTTGGAATTTTCAAAATAAAAAACAGAATAAGAAAACCAGGTTTCTGAGGCTCTGGTAAGCCAAGTAAGGGTAAAGCCAGATGTTGAGGAGCAACTTGTGAAAAAAAACCAAAACAAAATAAAGCAAAACAAAGCAGAAAAGGTATTTGTTAGTGTTTAAAATTCTGTGCTGGTTCCAACAGCCAGTAAGAGGCGAGGCTGCCGCAGCTCCATGCCTTGTGGCCAACAAGTAGGAAGGTTGAGCATGTATCCCCCTTAGGCACACACATGCAGAGCACATGTATGCACTACATATATACATATATACAGTCCATGCTGCACAGACCACAGGTAGATGCACAAAGCACTCACATGGGCACAGGTAGAGCACCAATGGCCTCATCCTGCTCCCCTCTGTGGCTAAGCAAGTGTCCTGTATATGCATATTCATATATATATCTGTCTATCCGTATCTACAAGGTGGACCCTTCCAGCAGCTGGGCTCACACACATATACAGAGAGTATTAATAGGTATTGTTTCACTATTATCAGGAAATATAAAGCCTCTGGAAAGAAGTTGAGGGGAGGCTTGAAGAGCACAAAAATGATACATACATAAAGTAAATTCCAAGAAAATTAGAGATAGAAAAGAAAATCTGAATTCCTCATGTATCTTAGTGTTCATGATGGAAGAGCCCAGGGGCAGAGTATCCACCCCAGCTCTCCAGCACAACACTGATGTGGACATGCTGCATTGGAGGTGGTGCAGTTGTACCTGTTGCTCAAGGATGTCATGGTGCCAGATAAATGGAAGGTGGCAAATGCAGTTTTACAAATGCCTTCCAGCTGGATCTAGGGCCACTTCCTTGAGGGGTGTAAACCAAGCCTGGTAAAATACCTCTGTGCAAATAAAGGAAAGCAAATGTCACAATAGTTCATCTTACAGATAAATTCAGAGCTTCCCAATCTCTTTGGAAACTGCTGACATTTGTCTACAGACTGTTTACATGTCTGCAGTTAGACATAGAAATGTATTTGTCCTTGTATATTTGTAGATCTATGAATTTATTTATTTATATATCTACTAAGGTCTTGAAGATAATGGAGAAATACTTCCCTCCCTCCAGCAAACCCCTTTCTATTTATAGGCAAGATCAGTATTTCTGTGATGTGAGGTTTTTTCTAAACTATGCTTTTCAAAATAAATAAAATCTGTTAGAGGTAACTCCAAGGGTATGATTAATTTTACATAATTTAGACCTATACAGTGTACATCATCAGCCAATAGTGATGAGGGTCCCTTCAGAGTCAGTGGTGAAAAGTGATATTACAGAACTCAATTCACCATATCTACTTTGGATACGAGATTCACTTTCCTAAATAGAAGCATCCACTGTGCCATTTTAGATGCCAAAGGTATCTTGCTTGGCCTCTAGGTACTGCACAGGTGTCTAATCACTTCTATGTCATGTTTGCCAGCCCTATGGAAATGTCTCAGATCTATGGCATCTGGAATGGCTTCATAGATACCAATGTTTAGGCAACTGAATTCCGCTCTAGATAGGAATTTCAGGATAAAAAGCACCCTCTAAATTTCCTCACTAATAAGAGGGCCTAGACAACCAGCTTATATATAGGTATTCAAATTGTAAACATCTAGATTTGGTCCACTGAATCCTACCAATCTGTTTTTATAACAACAATGTTGCAACCATTCTAATAATCCCGGACTTTCTGTTGTGAATAAAATGAAGGCCTGAATTCAGTTCAGGTATAAATGGGTACAGCTCTAATGAGTTTTGTTGGTTGTTTTTTTTTAATAGGTGCTGACTTGTTTCCAGGTCTCATTTTCTGCTTGCTCAACTGGAGCCTTCAATAAAACATACTTTCAGAGATATTGTACATGTGGAAGTCCAATAATCAAATGCCCATTTTGTTACTGTGTGTGAATCACACCACTTTTATTTACTTTTTTTTTCCTGTATGAAGATGAAGTGTATTGAATTATAGAAAGATATGGGGTTAATATGCAGAAGATGGTTAGTGATATTATAAGGTATATTCTGAAATCAGCTTTGAAGTGTATTCAGTCTTCCTGATACCAGCTTTACATTTCCAAAAGTTCATATGGAGAAGCTCAAGACTCCTAGATGAAAGAAGAAAAATTAGTAATACTGGTATTTTATCTTATGCTTTATATGTTAAATAGTCTAAAAATGGAAAGGTAGTGTTGTGTTTTAAATAGCCTCTTGTTATTGAAATCTCATCTTAAAAACCTATAGCATAATAACATTAGGACACTTCAGGGCATTTTTAGTGAAAAGCTAAAGTGCGTTGGATGGTAGAAGACAGCTGCTTTGTTACCTTATGTCTTTGAACCTGCCTAAAGCATATATGAATGGACCAGCAAAATATGCCTTGGGGTATCCTAAATATTTATAGATGGCATATTAAAATGTTGTTGGGGGAGCAAAAGGATTATTGATACTCAATCCAGAGGTTGCTCAAAAATTAGTGTTTTTTCTTCACAGCCCAACCTGTGTTGATCAGTGCTGGTGGGGTGATATTTACTCTGTAGGAAACAGATGGGACAAGGCACATATGTAATAAGAAACATTAATCTGGGCATAATTTCTTCTCTAGGTAATGTAATCTGCAACATGAGAAATAACTAATCTGATTTGCCCTTATATAAGCTTGCTCTTTTGTCCAATCTCAAAGAACTTTATATCCTTTCTGTAACATATAGCTCACATGACTACAGGTATAAAAAATACAATATTCATTTTAGAGTTGATTACATTTTTAGTTTGAGGTAATCAGAGGAAATAGAAGCTATGTATATCCTGTGCTCTACATTTTGAACTCTACAAGATTATTTTTATTGGTGAAAATAGTTATTTAATACAGTGTAATTGAGATCAGGCAGTAGGATGCAGAATTCCAATAATTTCATTTTGTCACTTTAAATACACATTCTGCCTATGAAAATGGAGATGTCAGTAAAGGATTTCATGACCACTTTGATGGAAAAAAGTCAGTATTGAAAAGAAATATTCAAAAGACCCTTTCAAAACTAAAATAAATAAAATAATGCACAAAATGAGTAGCAGAAGAAAGTAAAGTTTTCATCTGCCTATGCTCACAGCCAGAGACTGATTTTCAACAAATTTTGATACCTTCAGCTCTAGGTAAAGTCAGTGCGAGTCTCAAATGATTGCACTGTAGCGCTACAAACCAGACCTTGGAAGTTCCCAAAATACAAGTTTTATCCATGAGCAGATAATTTTAAAGTCAACTCGAGTTAAACCTCTAAGGGATTTGAAGTCAGATGAATGCACAGCAGGGTAAAAATAGCAGCGACTGAGAAGAATCTGAGGTAACTAATAACGTAAGAGCTACGGAATTTAAAAGACAGGGAGGAAAAGGAAAGTCACAAAGGTGACAAGAGGTCCAAAGAAACAACTGTATGTCATGCAGTGAGACCAGGAGGAGCTGAAACCTTTAAGAGTTAAACATACAAGACAGGAGAATAACACTGTGAAATAAACATAGAGGAGAAAAGGTAATCCATCAAACAGATCAAACATCAAATTACCTATTTGTGTGTGACATGAGTGGCATACTTGCCATTTGGAAAAAATACTACTCTACATTCACTAGAAGACAGAGAATAAATTTGCCTATTTGCTCAAATACATCCCTCCTCTGTCCTTGCTTGTATCCTCAAGCATGTAGAGACATCTCAGCCTTGCTAATTCTGCTGAAAATATTTTTCACTGTTCAAGCAAGGTTGTCATTTCTATTGCCCTGCCAGCTGGCCTCTGCTGATATATTGAAATAACCTGTCATCTGAATGACAGCTGGCAGTAAGAGGACTTCTGGTGATGGAGTTGATTACTAAGCTTCATTGACAGAAAGAAGTGTTTTTCCTCAGACTCTCTCCAGCCTCCCTTCTGGGCAGAAGAATAAAGATAAATATTCATTGACAGACTTTGAGTTTAATGAGAATCCTCAGCCACGTGGATTTTTTTTTTTTTTTTCCTCTTCTCCTCGTCTCTCTTTTTTGTATTGGGATTATTTTTGGTCACTGACTTTTAATGCTTTAGAGGAGATTTTCTTCTTTGATGCTGTTTTTATGCTGTTATGTATATGCTATTATTATATAATAATATAATAATATATAATAATATAATTATTATTATATATAATAATATAATATAGCCAAGGTTATCTCTTGTTTTCCAATATGTTACTTAGATTTTTTCCCTGCCTCTGAAACACAGAACTGAAGCCCGAATTGATGTATTTTCATGTTTTCAGTCAAAAAATGAATGTTTAATTATACTAACTAAAATACAGGGTATATTCACAGCCTTTGAAGGCTTGAAGTGACAATGGAAGATAAAAGGAAATGGTCCACTCTGCCACTGAAGGATACTCCCAAAACCATGCAAGCATAGAGCTTATAAGGAAGGGTATGGCTGCAATTATCAGTGGAACTTTAGAAATGTTAGATGCTTTGTTTTCAATGACTTCAGCAGCTGATCTTGGATAAGTAAATCCACGTGTATACAGATAAGAATAATTTAAAACTTGGCAAAGCTATGTGTTTCCTTGCCTAAATATCGTACTGGCAACCATTACATCAAAAAAGAATACTAGTATGTAATTTTGAGGATTTTTCTTCTTCTAAAACAATGGTCAATGCATTCCTTTTTAAAACCATTTATCTTTCTCTCACATTCTTCTCTTTCTTCAAAAAATAATTCATCCTTTCTTCTAGCAATACTATTTTTTCCAAAAAAACCTTTCTAAAACTAAAGTGTTCAAGAAAATTCTTCAAAATGAGGCAGGTGGGAGATAGCCCCACGGCCCTTAAATCAGTATGGTGTGCAGAGGGAGTCAGACCATAGCAAGGAGCATGCTGCAACACAGAGGATAAACAGTTCTGGATAACTCAAAGGCAGTCTTCGTGGCATCATATGAACTGAAATGTAGTCTATGACTGTGTTCTGTAGTCTGTTTTTGTATAGCACATACTTGTGATGACCGCAATTTTCTTAGGCATTTTTTTAAATTAAATTAAATTTGGACGTATTTAATGAGTTAACATTTTAGGATCTTGGATGTCATGCTGGGCATTCAATACAATGTAATCATAAAAACAGTAGAAAAAGAGATGGCATTTTGTTACAATACTTCTGATAACAGCATTTTCAGTGGCCAAGAGGATGTCAGCAGGTTCAGTAACAACAGCTAAACCCAAAGTACCCAAAGCACTCACAGAATGAATAAATTGACTTAGAAAACCAGTGTTATTTCTTATAGTCTCTTTTATATACAGTTTTTTCAGATGCTTGATGAGTGGAAGGAGTTTATATTTTATGTTGTGGGTGTGCCTTTTAAAGGGGCATTTGAAACTGTAATTCAGGCCCAATTTTTAGTTGATTGATACTGATACCAATTACAGAACTAAATACAAGCAGAAAAGTATTATCTCTACACCAATGCACTTACATTTATATATTGTAAAAATATTATCCCTACTATCAAATACTTTAATATGGAAGAATTCTGTTACATCATGAGAGAGGCCGAAGGCAAAATTTACTGTTGTTTTGTGTAATTCATTATTGTGCCAATTTTAATACTATAAATGACAGAAAGGGATTTTGCTTTGTAAAATTATTTGCATGTTAACAAGAAATATTAAAAATTTATGAATTAAAAATACAATTGACTAATAAATGTAGAAGGAACTATAATCCAGAAGAAAAGATATAGGGTTATGACAGAAAAGCTCTGGTCCTAATCTTGATGTAGCATTAATTCATTGTACAGCCTTTTGCAAGTCACTTTGCCTTACTCTCTTTTCCTAAATAAGGATAAGACTTACTTATCTGCCTTATGGGGGTATCAAATACCCCCCATATGCCTTATGGGGGTATCAAATAAATCATGCTTGTAAAGTATTCTGATGAAGTATCCATACTGTTTTAGTTATCATGATAATCAAAACTGGGTGACCAAAATTTTACAGAACATTGTCAGCTGATATAAAGAAAGACAGGATAAAATTTGTCCTTGGATCCTTAACTTCATATCCCTATCAGACTTTGCAAGCAGACTAGGGATAACGTGTGATATTTCTTATCTAGACATAGCAAGCTGAATAAAGAACAGGTTGTCACAGTATATATATATCACAGTAGCCCCAGGGCAGAGCAAATCTTTATTGTCAATTTATGAACGCCTGAAAGGTTTAACTAAGAACAGAATAATGCAAACAGGCAACCTTAACTGTGTTGTAATTTGCCAGTTTAAAATTTTTCTTGCTTGAGTGAATCAGTTCAGCAATGGTAACACAGAATTAACTGTATTCCTAAGCTATCAGAACATTTATCACTTTTGCAGTTAAAAGTGAAGGAACTCCGAATGCATTTATTCTAATAGTTCATTTCAGTAGGTAATTATACTGAATGAACAATGGATCTGTATTGTCTCCAGCCACTCTCAAGGAATACTACAATCTAGATCTGTCCAACTTTGAATTAAACAAGCTTGTGCACACACATAGATAGTACAAATAACCTGAATGGATTTACCTTTAAGCCTTTCAAAGAATAACTCACCATAAGAAAATAATTATTTGTGGTAGAATTTAATGATCAATGACATGTAATTCAAAGTGATATATTTATCTCACTTAGCAGATTGTTCTGGTGGAAAAAGCAATCATCAGGTTTACAGTATTTAAAATATTCACAGTTTCTCTCCTTATCGGTACATGAATTTTCCTGAAAAATGAAAGCTGTTCTACTAGGCAGATGTATCTTTTGTCTTTGTCAGTAGTATATTAATTGTATTTACTTATTTATTGTGGTATGGTGTTTTTTAAAGAAGCTATCATCTTACAGGTTATAAAAAGACATTAAGCTTCCTGAATTTAATATTGGGAAAAAAAGCCCATTAGTAGATTACATTAGCCTGTAATCTTTCCTGGTGGGAGAGGAGGCTGTGGACAAGGCTGTTGATGCCTAACTGGGAAATGCATGCACATAGGAATTGGAAAATCGTTGAAAATCTCTCCTTCAATATATTCTCACATTGGCCACATTGTGGAGCTACAGCTAAATAAGTCAGAAACTTTGAAGCACCCTGCCAAGTTCACCAGAACAGCAAGATGTGAGGCAAAGCATTAGCATTAATTAAATAATTAGCATTAATGTGTAGTGCTTGCAAATGCATTTTGATTTTATTATGAAATATCGTTTTACTTAAAAATCATATGATAATATAAATAACTTCTACTAGTTTTAAGACTGAGATAAAACGTTCACTGGAAGAATAAGATGCACCTCGACTTTCCGCCTGACTCATGCAGCTATAGTTTGAGAATAAGGCATGCTACCATACTCAAGCCAGTATCAGAAGAAATCTTCCTTATTATCATCATTTTATGCCCAGTCTCTGCCTTAATTACTGTAGTTACTGAAATTGCAGTTACTGTTCTTACTCAAACATTTAGTCATATTTTTGGAGAAGAATTAGGAAATTTTCCTAGATAATGTCTTAGGTGATTTTGCAGAATTGTTTGCTTTCTCTTGTTATTTTTACTGCATTTCAATGTAAGCACATTACTGATTTTCGTAGGATGTACTTGAGGTCTTTCAACATCTGCTTCAGCTTTCAATAAAAACCTCCTTAGCCCAAGAGGCCTGGCTTAGTGGCCAGATGGTTGGCTGAAGTGGTAGTAGCTTGGAGAAACTAAGGTCTTTCAAGAAATGCCAGGTTTTTGTTTTCAGAAGGTTCTGGGTTTTGATGTGGAGGTGAAAAAATGATTTTGACTTATCAGGCTGGTTTTTGCTGAAATGTTTGCCATGAAATAGTCATTTCTCCTTAGGATGACCACTTCAAAACACTTCAAAATAACCTGTTCCCTAAGCAAGCTCGGCTTGGCTTCCAGTGGATGGTTTTGTAAAGATCCCAAAGTATGCAGTTTATTTATTTTCCACTGAAATAAATACCCCCCACCCCCACCCCCGGAGTGGGGGAGGTGTTTGTGGTTTTTGGGTTTGGGTTTTTCTTCCTTCTCTGATAGGGCACAGTAGCTTATATTTGCCTTTTTTTTTTTCTTTTTTTGGTTTTCTTTTTCAAGAGTCAGAAGTAAAGAAAAGTAAAGATAAAGTAAAGTTTTACAACAAAAAGTTGTAAAGTTTTTTACAAAAAACTTTACAACTGAAAGCCAAGGGGGGAGCTCTTGCTGCACTGGCTGTGACACAGAGGCAACTTGTGCTGCTTATTTAAGCCATAGAACAGAAGGAGAAATTTAGGAATGGTTTTCGAATGATCTCTCTGGCCATTTCTGTTCTAACCCTTGCCTTGCCCATGAGGGTCTTGTTGAAGTTAATAAAAGATTTGTGCTTGAAATGACACCAGACCAGATTGAAGCATGCCACGCCGAACTGAGTTTTCACTCTCTGTTGGATTCCTTTCTGAATCTGGGTACTTTGTAAATGTTGTATAAAATATGTGTAGAACTGAAAGCATTGGTTTTGATTTTGTTTGTGATTTGTCATTTCCTTTTCAAAATAATACACAGTGTTAGTATCAGAAAGCTTTAACTCATGTTAGTTTTGAAGAAAGCTTTTTCTCTATGAAATGTATAGTACAAGCCCCATTTCTTCAGCATATTCAAGTCTTGGTCTCTAGGTTAATAAAATAAAAATTTAAAAATCATCATAATTTAAAAATTATCATGACAAATCAATCCACAGGTACATGGAAATTCATATAATTTTAATGTAATTTTTCTGAGCAGTACCTGGAGATCTTTAAATACACAACACAATACATATGCAGGTATGGCATCTAATTCCCTTTGTGCCTGCAGACTGAAAATTTAGCTCCCTTTTCAAAGACCATACTGTGGAACAGCTAAATATTTGCAGTTTGGGAGGCATTTACACTGCAGGACACAGAATGCCATCCATGTTTGTATGTTTACTCTTCACTCCTGACAGGCTTTTAAATGTTTAATGCGAGAGGCATTTCTTCTGCCCTTAAAAGAAAAAAAAAATCATCTTCCCTCCTCTGCCAGTTCCTTTAATAACAGCAACCTCCTGAGACCTGGGAAGGACTTTTTATCTTAAAATACATGTACAGTATTTGTAAACTTGACTTTTAGTTATCTCTAGAAAAAAAACCAAAGGTGGTGTTTTCCTTTTTACTCAGATGCTTCTGTTATGATTCCACTGACAACCCTGTCCCTTTCTGCAGCTTCAAGAAGAGCCTTGTACCTTTGCATTTTCATTAGCTTTTGTCTGGCTGCCAAGATTTCTGCCACTGTAGTATGGTGATGCAATAGCAGTATCTTGTACTGCCAGCCCAGACACTCCTGATCAGAGGGAGGGAAACTCTAGAATGGAACATTCTTCATTTTTAAGCGTATTTTCACTGGCTGATCGGTTGCAGGGGCTTGCGGCAGAGCAGGAACACAGCTTACTGCTGGCTTAGAGTTTGCCACCACAAAAAACCCAAACAAATCACTGAATTTAACAGTGACTGAAACCATTTTTACTCTATCAGAGGAGAAAGGAAATAAAAACTGTAAGGTGTGATGCCTGATAATGGTGATGGACACAGTATGTAGCACTGAATTAGATGTATATTTAACTACCTTCTTCAAATGGATGAATGAGAAACACCAATGTTGTGATTGAAGACTATATCTGTATTACATTCAAGGACATGACTGTAGTTCGCTGTCCAGTATATATGTTTGTATGTGTAGTGAACTGGTTTGAAACTAGGTAATATGGAGTCCAGGACAGTTTGGAACTTACGCAGGAAGCTTGGTGAATAGTCAGGCTCCTGGCTGCAAAAAACCACTACAATCATGTTCCTGTCAGGATTTCAATCATCTGAGTCTATACAAGCATAGACATGTCTGTGAGTACATTAAGTGGTAGCATTAGATTGGATAGTTATTTGCTAAAAAGCATACATGCAGACTGCCTTCCACATAATGCCATTAAACACAAGTTGTTTCAGAGTACTTTGTCATTCAGAGAAAATAAAACTACTGTTTAGAGCAAAGCTGTGTCCCCTCTTGAAAAGGAGATCACGAGGAGTAGCTGAGGAAATGATGTATGCAGTCATAGTGCTTTCATCTGTACATTATAAGGAGTAATGATATTGATAACAATTGCCTTGCATATGGCATATACGTTACAGATTTGGAGAAATTACTCTTATTAAGGACACTATTGGTAAGGTAATGTTTTGGTTTCCTGTATTTTTAAAAACTTTATGTTTTTTGGAAGGTCCTCTCCAAAGACTGCCAGTCCAAGGTTTCTGTGTATCCCTTTTCAAAACACGAGAAAAAGCAGGTACAAAACAAACTTGATCAAGCTAGCAGCTTTTTGCTTTCCTTCCAGCCAGATGGCACTCATTAGCAGTGAACTGACTTTAAAATAATTTCCCACTGCATCCCTTCTTTTTCTCAATAGAAATTCCACCCCAGCGCTGGCTTGAGAAGATGGCCTGTGCAGCCCTTTTGAAAGATTATAGGATGTGTTAAATCCAGGAATAAAGGGATCATTTTAAACGGAAGGGGATCGCACATAAAGCTGCCTTGGCAGACACCTCTTTTATGTATACAGGGAATCTTTTATCCCCATTGCTTATCACAGCAGTGAAGAGCAGTCTGTCAAGTGAATTGCAAGACATAAGCAAATTTGTAGATCAAAATGAAATTGTATGCTTTAACCAAAATCCAGATAATTTATGTCTAAATATTCTTGTAGAAGCTGACATGAACCTCCGCTGCTGATAAGTTTTCTTTTTTACTTTATTCACAGTGATTGCTCATTTGGTATTTAAAATCCATAAATAAATGAGTTTAAATTATTGTTATATTCTATACCAGTCACTCAGTTCCACATCCAGATGAACTATGCTTCTATAAATAAAAGTTCCCAGTTAGAACAGGCTGAGCTGGTATCCTTTCCCAAGTGTTCTGCTTCCCTGCTGGCAGTTCCCAGTGCATTCCGATTGGAGAAGGTGGGTAAAGTAAAATAATGTTCTGAAGTTTTTCACTGGAGTTTCTGGGAAATTAGGAGCTCCTGGCCAAGTGGAACATCTGGTCACATGAGTAATATATATTTTTATATGTCTGTATGTATTTATTTTTTATATGTGTATATGAAATAAATAGTATTCAAGAATGTACCTGGGCATTGCAAAATGATCATCTATCCTGTTGAGTTGTTTGAGCAGTCCCTGGTAGAGTTTTGATGTGTGTCAACTGGCACTTTCCCCAAAAATTCCTGGGCATAATTTGAGAGTTAGAAAGTTCTAGGCACTGTTCCCAATAAGCAATATGCTGCAGTCACCCTGTTTTGAAGACTAAGAGATCTCGCTATCATAGGAAAGAACTGTTAAATGACTTTCAGACACTAGTATTTACATATTTTTTGCAAACGTTATTCAACCTATATGACATCCAGCTTGACACTGTTTCGCACAGCATTTTCCTGCAGAAACTGGCTGCTCATGACTTGTATGGGTGTACTCTTCACTTAGTAAATAACTGGATGGATGGCCGAGCCTGAAGAGTTGTGGTGAATGGAGTTAAATCCAGTTGGCAGCTGGTCACAAGTGGTGTTCGCCAGGGCTCAGTATTGGAGCCAGTTCTGCTTAATGTCTTTATCAATGACCTAGATAAGGGAATCAAGTGCACCCTCAGTAAGTTTGCAGATTACAGAAAGTTGGGCTGGAGTGTTCATCTGCTTGAGGGGGGGTGTTGGTCATCAGCTGGCTGAACATGAGCCAGCTTGTGCCCAGGTGGCCAAGAACACCAACAGTATCCTGGCTTGTATCAGAAATAGTGAGGCCACCAGGACTAGGGCAGTGATCATCCCCCTGTACTCAGCACTTGGAATACTGTGTGTTCTGTTTTGGGCCCCTCACTACAAGAAAGACCGTGAAGTTCTGGAGTGTGTCCGAAGAAGTGCAACAAAGCTGGTGAAGGGTATAGAGCACAAGTTATGTGAGGAGCTGCTGAGGGAGCCTGGAGAAAAGGAGGGTCAGGGGAGACCTTATCGCTCTCTGCAACTACCTGAAAGGAGGTTGTAGTGAGGTGGGTGCTGGTCTCTTTTCCCAAGTAGCAATGATAGGATGAGGAATTGGCCTCAAATTCCGCCAGGGGAGGTTTAATTAGATGTTGGGAAAAATGTCTTTACCAGTAGGGTTGTCAAGCATTGGAACAGGCTGCCTAGGGAAGTGGTTGAGTCACCATCCCTGGAGGTATTTAAAAGATGTGTAGATATGACGCTTAGAGACATAGTTTAGTGGTGGGCTTGTCAGTGTTAGTTTAAGGGTTGGACTTGATGTTTTAAAGGTCTTTTCCAACCTAAACAACTCCTATTATTCTGTGATTCTATGATTCGAGACCTTTTAAATTTTATTAGTTAAAGACTGGAAAGTAGACGGAGCAAAAGCTATGTAAAAGAGTCATTAATCTCTTTAAGAATTTAAAATATAATTGAATGATCCCATATAATAATATGATTGTGAAAAGACCAACTGCAGAAATACCCATCTTCCATTCAAATGTATAAATATTTTTATTTGGACAGCATATGCTGGTTATGGTCAGTGTGTAGCAACCATATGAATCTGGTTACTTAAAGATTTGGAATTATGAAATTGTTTTAGACTTTTTCAGGTAATCATGCTCTTTTTTGCATCATATATTTGTCTTTCCTCTTAGTTGTTTTGCTGCATCTTTTCTGTTTCATTAATAAATTAAATATCTGAAAACAAATCTGAATAGGAAATTTTCTTTGTTACCTTTCATAATTTACTGGCTGAGGAATTTTCTGCCTATAAAAATGATAATTCTTGTAATGTGATTTAAAACATTATGTTTAAATATTAATGTTTTATTAAATATAAAAATGCAAATATTATATAGTAAGTTTAATAATCTGAATTTCAGAAAACACAACCGGCTCTGTTCTTCCGATCACAAGGAGAATTTGACCAATAGAAATGTCAGTTTGCAATCTGAATCTGCCCAGTGCAGTAATGTCAACCTTCATTTTATTATTGTGCAGGTCTGAAGATTATGTTGCATTTCTAACTCTAAAAAATTGGGTAACTCCTTTTTAAGTTCAGTCTAAGTTTCTTGGATTCTTTTAATTTTTCACAGACTTTATTGTACAGACGGGAACATCAGTGCTCTGTTCTCAATATTGCTTCTCACCAAGATGTCTGAATTGTCCAACTTCATAACCATTTCTGTATGTTGATTTTTCTTTTAATTAACTGGCTGGCCTGTGTATTTTGGGGGCAGCTTTTCTTTTCTGAATGAGCAGTTAATGAAACCAGTCACATCACATTTGTGCTATATTAAATTTTTGTACATGAACGCATCAGCTGAGTCTTTCTCAGCAAATATATCCCAGTTGCTTTAAATCATATGAGCTGTAGCTCTGCCAGCTATGTTTGCATCTTCTTTCACAATGTAATGTGAGAAAACAAAAGGTTATATATGCTAGTACCCTTTTGTTTTAGAACATATGTTCTAATTTTATATATATAAAAATATATTAAAAATAAATAACTATATATTTACATCATATAATATAAATATATTTATATAAAATATAAATATACACATATATTTTATATATTAAAATCATATTTATAAATATATATTTATATTATTATATTATATATAAATATATATTTATATATAAATATATAAATAAATATATGTATATTTTTACTCACCAAAACCTATCCAAACTAGGAAAAACTAACTGTTTGCTTCTTTACTCTGCCATAGGAAACAAAACATCCTGTTTCATAGCTCAATCATTATAAAATGTAATTTTAGAGCAATTATAAAAAACGGTTGTATTAAGAATCACACACTTCATAATAGTATGATATAAAGAAATGGGACTATTTGGTTAATAACTATCTGAATATTGTCTTTTCCATGTGGATGCATTTAAAGATGAAGGGTGCAGAATTAGTTGTTATGATCAGTACACTATGAGGAAGTATAGGACAAGGGTGACACTGCTAGTGCCACTAGCAGTGCAAAGACCCGGATAGCTTCTAGTGTACTCTGAAAACGTAGGCAGCAGCGCTTTGTGTTACATAAAGTATATTTAAGGAAAAATGTTATATTTAAGGAAGAATGTTAACTTCACCTGCTTATTACTTTCAGACATTTCAGTCTATATTTTTCTGTACTCTCTTTTCAAATCCTTTTTGTTTAAGAACATTCTTGATCTGCCTCTGAGATTCTGTCCTTACAGCTCCCTCTATTTTGACTGAAATCTGTAAAAGCCTCTAATGATTTCTAAAAATGCACATTCTTGCGAAGCCAATCTCTGAGTGAGATCTTAACCGCTCACTCACGTCTAGGTAGCCCTGCTACCTTTTCGTGAAAACAGTTCTAGTTTAAAATTAATTAATCCTTTTTCCTGCATTTCATGTTTCAAAGATTAACAACCATGTTTTTCTAATGGTTAATAGCATCTTTATTTCCATTAAATTTCTTTCTATTAAAAATTTCTATTAAATTTCTATTAGTTTATTATATTTTTTCCTTTGCCAACATTTTCCTTCTATTTAAATAATTCTTTCTTTCTAAGAGAGAACTATAACAACCTATAGGAAGTTTGCTCCTTCCGTTTTAGGTTGTTGCTGAGATTTAAAGAAAAAAACCTCTTGGTGTATGTTTTGATGTGATGGCATTAATCCTCAGTTCATCATCCTGGTAGCCATACTCTATCACTCCTATGACTGAATTAATCTCTCCAGCATGGGGATGATGTTCAGCACTGTACACATTTTTCCAGAGAAGGGATTTTTCATTATGAGTTTTTTCTTCTCCTGTCTAATATATCAGTTTTGCTTGCTTTTCTTTGTGATCCCTGTATCTAATTTTCTCGTGCTCAACTAATGCATTCAGGCTTTTCTTTTATTTCCAACCAATGCGTTCTCAGCTTATATGAGCTGCTTATTTTCTCATACCTCTTAAATCCAGCAGTATGTTCAATTACAGTGTTCTCTATTCCTCTTTCGTTCTTTTTTCCTTCTTTTTTCCAGTTGATGGTTTGCTTCTCTTGTGTTTCATGTTAACTCACTTCTGGCTAATGTCATTCTTCCTAACAGCACTTGTACATTTATAACTATATAGTTAACTTCATCTAGCTATACAATCACCCAACTTTTATATTTACCAGGATCACACTTAGGAGTGGTGTCAGACACAGGAACTGACTCTTACCTATTTGAAATATCTGACATAATGGAAAATTCATCCAGGCTTTAGATGTTTCTAAAATATCAGTAGAAATCTTCTAGTCAGACCGTTGGCTCATTTCTTGCTTGTTTGTATTATTCTGTTTATTTAAAGGAGAAATTTAAATAAACAGTGTCTAAGTTTCCATATATCTCTAATGGCAAATGCCTAAAAATAGAGTATTTAGCTAGAGTTTTCCTTTCTTAATAAGCTACAAAGCAAACACTTTATCAAAGTGCATCTATCTGTGGATTTCTGCTTTGAGTTGGAATTGGCTGTATAGTTTACTGTTAAACCCAACCTAGATTCTCCCAGAATGGGACAAATTGCTTGATGACTTTAGGTTAGTTCAGGTGATTAGGATTTTAAATTTTTTTAGTTTTAAATCTGCTAATATTAACATAGGATTTAATAATCAAGGATCCTGCACTAAGATATATGCTATTATAGTACACTTTCTCACAGTGATATCTGTATGTTCAGAATACATACCAAGAAACCAACTGTTCTATAGAGCTGCCTAGCTAAAAGTCTTAGCAGAAATGAAAGCATCTCTGTAACAGATAAAATGTGAATAAGGCACATAACACTGAAAAATTATGTAATGGTTTCAGTAAATATGAAAGAGGGTCATTTGGTTCTGTTTTCTAAACAAAATACATGGGTGCTGTGATAAATTAAGGCTAGTTTGAGTGTTTGTAAGCCATAGTCATTACATGACCTAGGAAATAGTAGTGAAATTAGGTTGTGTTTTCCAGATACTTTCACTTTTTTAATTAGCACTTGAATTCTGATTATTTTATCTTGCAACTGCACTGTTAAGCAGTAGAATAATTAAGTAAATTGTGAAATAATTATGCATATGTAAAGTATATAAATGCATATACAGCTTGCACAGATTGGGGATACAAACAACTCGATTACACAGAAAAACTACAGTTTCGTCAGAAATCCCACGTAAGACTCACAGAGTAATTCAGGTTGGAAGGGACATCCAGAGGTCCAACACCCAGCTCTGATCAGGGACAGCTTATGCCAGGTTTTTCAAGATCATGTTCATTTGAATTCTGAGCAGCTCCGAGGGCAGAAAGTCCACAACCTCTCTAAGCAACCTGTTTCTGTGGTTGATGAAATTCCTTCTGAACCTTTTTTGGTGGAATTTCCTTCATTTCACCTTGTGTCTGTTGCCTCTTATCCTTTCACTAACTGCAATTCTCAGAAGAATCTGGCTCTGTCTTCTCTACACCCTCCCTCAGACTGTACTTATACATCTTGTGTCCCAGATCCTGACCATTTTGGAAAGCCGGTGTGTGTCTGTATTTTCTGTGCTGGACATAGCACTCCACATGTGGTCTCAAAAGTGCTGAATAGAAACAATCAATCGCTTCCCTTGCTCTGCTGACTCCAGTCTTGCTGATACAGCCCAGGATGCTGTTGGCTTTCCTCGCTGCAAGGGCATGCTGCTAACTTATTGATATTGTTGTCCACCAGAACTCCCACATGCTTTTGTGCAGAGTTGTCTTCCAGCCCATCAGTCCCCAGCCTGTACTGAGAGATGGGGTTATTCCTTCCAGGAGCAGGTCTTTGCATTTGCCTTTCTTGAACATCAAAGGCCCATTTGTCTACTCTGTGAGGATGCCTCTGAATTGCAGCCCTGCTTTCCAGCAGGTTGGCTGCTCTTCCACAATTTGACATCACTCACAAACTTGCTGAACATGCATTTCCTTTAATTGTTAAGGTCATTAGTAAAGCCATTAAACATTATCAACCCCACCATTGACTCCACTGAAGTGGTTTCCAATTAAACTTTCTTCTACTGATCACAGCTCATTAAGCCGAGTGATGCAGCCGCTTTTACACCTACCGATTTTACACCTACCTTTACACCTACCTGTCACCAGCCTGGCTATAAGGATACTATGAGAGGCTATTTCAAAGTCTTTGCTAAAGTCAAGTTCTACAATATTCATTGTTCTCCCCTCATCCACAGAGCCATCATCACAGAAAACTACCAGAAGGGTCAGGCACAATTTGCCTTACATATGCCTGTGCTGCTTGTTTGCAGTGCTGCTGTCTGTTATATTTCTACCCATACAGAAAAAGAGGTTGTGAATATGGCTTTGAAACGTTTGACTTTATAAGAAGCTCATGATCATGGTTAGTAGTAAAGAACAGTAAATTTATTTACATTATTTTATTTAAGTACAACCTCAGAGCAAGAACACTGCAGTTACATTCATGCAGTCAGGTTTCTGAAATGTCAGATAGAACTCCTTTCTCTCATCAGATGTTGTACAGCAGACAGTATATTTCCAATGCCAATTACACTAAAAAGGCAAATAAAGGGTATCGTTGGGAATGAACTAGTGACAATGTCTGGATTTAGGATGCTATTTCCAGAAATAAACAGTCACAGTTTTTGCAATGTATGTCTTAAACAAAATGTTAGTGACAGATGAGATAACGGAATTACCTACGGGATGCAATGAAGGCTAAGAAAAAATTAAAAAAGCCATAAACCAAAAGTCAAACCAGACCAGACTGCATTTATTTAATCTTAAAATAAAGATAAATGAATGGAAGAGGAACCTTTCAAAGGTTTGGATGATCTAAGATTATAAATGTAATGCAGGGCTGTCGTGGCCTTCATCAGGAAAACTGTTCTGTTGGGATAATCTCAAGTAAGAGACAGTGTGTTGAAATGATATATATGATGTAGCAGAATAGTTTACCCCTCCGAAGGGTTTGGTCAGTCTGTCTGAATCAAACAAAATGAATCATCTGCGCACAAAGGGAATGGTTTGTTTTGTGCAGTAAAATTAGAGGAAATAATTTGGTTTGCAGAGGAAGGGCAGAGAGGGGGTATTATAAGACCAAAAAACTGTTTCAGGGCGTAATTCAGTTTCTGCCTAACTGGTGACAGCCTTTTATTTTATTTCAGTCAAGGGGGATATGATGTCCAGTGCTAAGCTGTTAGTATTCCAGTCATAGTCAGTGAAATAAACGTATTAATTAATATCCAGAAGAGAAACTTCATGCACTGAATTGGATGCATTTGGGGATACTTTTACACATGTCTGTAGATGGCATCAGTGTACTGTATGCAAGGCAAAAATAATTAATTATGCTGATAAATCTTTCTTTCCTGACTTCTGTAGCCAAGTAATCAACCGGGAGAGTTGAGCAAGTGCTCTAGCATTCAGGATACCAATTTTCTGAAACAGAATGCATGGGAACAGGAAAAGTAATGCCTTTTTGTTTTTGTTTGTTTGGGTTTTTTTGTTGCAGATAAGCATGAACTCCCTTCATATTGTTGGTGTCAGCATTTTTCATAAACATTGTCTAGCAGGCACTGAGAGAGACAAGTTTAACGTTTATTGATTTTTCTCCTGCTGGGTTATAATAGCAAATTCTTCCTGGACTCTGATTTACAAAAGCAGAAGGTGGACTTGTTCTGAACTAGAATCTATACAAATATGTTTATAGAATCAAAGGAAAGAAGAAATTCTGTTTGTGCTCTTCCTAGCCTCCCAAAAATGACTAGTTTTTACAAAGAGTAAATTATCAGTGAAGAATATTTTCAAATGAAGCTTTTAACAGTAGACATTATGTCGAGGTAGAGCCTACATTAGCCCCGTAAGTGGGCTCCAGGCATTAGTCTTTTTCAGTGGCAACTGTGAAATCTCCTGTAGAGCACATAGTACAATTTACCACCAAGTGGGAACTAGTGGCCTCTCAGGATGTGCACTTTTGACCTGCAGTGCAACAACAAAAAGATTTGCAAGCTTTAAAATAGGCTGAAACATGCCATTTAACCTCTTAAGGGTATTGAACATATGACCCCTAAAATTGTGACTGTAAAAAAGTATACAGAAATGTGCAGCTCATCTCAAATAGTTCTCACGATATGGAAACTGTGCTGTGAGATGTACAGATCAGTTTTTCTGAGGGCAGGTACTGCAAAATACTGGAAGAAATAATCAGTCTTTTTAAATTAATTGGATTGTTTAAAGAGTCTTAAACAATCCTGCAAGACTTTCAGAGCAGGGTCCACAATGTCATCAGTATTCTGTATTAGACTGAACACAGTTAAAGCACAAAATAGTAGTTAAGATCAAGGCTCTTTGCAGACTAGTAAAGCAAGGATGTCTACCCACTATGGTAACAGTAAGGAGGCAAGAGTCACTGGAGAAATACCCTGTGTCCCGTTATCTGCACTGCAGGCTGCCACTTCAGCTTGTGAAGCACGAGCAGATAGTCATAAGGATCTGTGTAATGCTGCTTTTTTCCAAGGACCAGGGATAGTCTTGGTCCATTTAATTTGCCAGTAGAAGGATAGCCAAGATGAGTGGGATTCCTGTATCCTGTATTCCCCAGCTGCATCAAGGAGCATATACATGTCTCTTAAATCTTTTAAAGACATTCAGTAAATCTAGTTGCCATAATTAGGATGAAGTCTAAGAGGTAGATAAGTAGGTATCTCTGTGCTAAATTCATATGTTTAAGAAACTTAATCAAACCCAACTAACCAGACATAAGAACATAGACCTAGTAAAGATCTGCTGAACCTCAGCTGTGCCCTGCCACAAAATGCAAAATCACATAATCACCGCTGCATGTTGATCAAGCTCTGTGCTGTGAGTGGTTAGGCTGTGTAATCTCGCCACTCTCTCAAAGATATTTTTTTCATCTTCTCATTCGAGGTATTTCTGGGAATTTTTCCTCAGCAAATCAAAGTATACTAAAACATAGTATTACTGATGCTTGTTGTAATGATCAGAAACACTGATATTTACAGGTTTTCCTGCCTCCTGTGCCTTTAGTGTTTGTAGTTACCAGGCATTTTGATTAATTTCCTTTGCAGACATGGACTTTGCTATTTCTTTTCGATAATAAATACTCAATGTTGTAACATGATGTAAGTATAAACATGACCTTAGCTTATATGGCATCAGTCATTCTGAGTAGGTTTAAGTGACATTTTTTGCTGTTTCAGATGGTGGTTTTTAAAATAGCTCCCTCAAGTAGTAAACCATAACCTTTACTAGGTTTACCTGTGCTAAGTGAACTGGATTGTGTCTGTTCCTTTTCTGTAGTAGGGCTGAACAATATTGTCTAGTGCCAGAATTTTCCATTTATACTTTCATGTGGTTTTTACCATCCTGAAATGACTGAATTGTTGGGGTAACTTTAATCTGCTCTTGCTTTTCCCTTACCTGGCAGTTAACATAAATTACTATAATCTATCAAGAGTATAGTAGAAGGTAAATTAATTCCCAATAGTCAGCATTTGCTGGTTGAAGTGAGGTGGTGCAGTTATTTTTTTTCATTGTACCTTGCAGATGTTTCTAGTAGTTTTTGAAAACAAATGCCCATACTGCTTTCTTCTTGAGTACTGTTAATATACCTGCTCAGTGTAGTGTCAACAAATGCGCAGTAGCTTATACGGAACACCAGCTGTGCTACATAAATTTTGTAATAAGTAATTTGGGGACAGAGATTGCTGCAGTCTTTGCAGAAAAAATTCCCGAAGAACTTCCATATGATCACTGTCTACACCCCAGAATAATGGAAACACAAGTATTCCAGTCACAAGTATAAGAATATTAGAAGTGGGGGAAAAAAAAATAAATTAAATAAGTGTGTCAATTTCTTTTTAAATTTTGCTATTACATTTTGTTACAGCCATAACCTGCTTACAGCTATCAAAATACTGTTGTCCTGGAAGCTATCTGCTTTATTCAATACACTCAGGATTTTAAGGATGTCACCGTTACAGAGAAAGAGGGCCTTCAGTCACACCTTGCCAGCCTGTGTAAGCTCATAGGGGATTTCCAATACATCCACATTCTCCATAGAGCTCTCACTGGACTGGCATATCTAATTTTCCCCAAGTCAGTCATTCTGCGAAGATCATTTTCTTAGATAATTCTTTGGCTTGGTCACTCTTTATTGGTCTTCTGCCTTCATGTCAGGTCCTCTTACTCTGTCAGATCTCAAGTAGTACATGCATTCATTGGTGCTGATGTAGAACTTACTTATAGCAAAACTGAATATGCTGATTCCAGCAGAATACCAAAATATTTAAATACACCATATCTGGCAAGCCACTTAAACCAAAACTGCCAAGATCTGCCTCCGTTTGTACAGAGAATCATAGAATCAACCAGGCTGGAAAAGACCTTTAAGATCAAGTCCAGCTGTTACCCCAGCACTGCCAAGGCTACCACTAAACCATGTCAATAAGGGCCTTGCCTACCCGGTTTGTGAACACTTCCAGGGATGGTGACTGCACCACTTCCCACAGGGCAGCTTGTTCCGATGCCTGACCACCCTTTAGGGGAAGAAATTGTTCCTAATATCCAGGCTAAACCTCCCCTGGTGCAGCTTGAGGCCATCATCCATAGTTGGTCCTTTCTTCGTGGCCGTACCAATACCTTGCTGATGGCACATCTGTGCTGCATCCTGATTAAGTCTTGTGAAAGAAACCAATGGGGAGGTTACCCAAATAGGCCAAATACTGCACTCAACTGATTGAGTGATCTGAGTAGCCAGGGCCCTGGGCACACTATAGTAGGCAGGGGTAGGCACATCCTCCTGTAATACCTATGTTGGCTCTAAGAAAGTTTGACTATTAGATTAGAAAATGTGAATTGAGGGGACATCTCATTCACCGTTTAGAATCTTAGTGATTCTGCTGCTATCCACTATCTTTTTCATTGCTCATGCTTTAAAATCCATATTTATGTAGACTTGTATGCATTCTGGGTATTTTATTTAGCTCTGTCTCCAGCATCTTCCAGTATCGCTGGCATGAGTATATATGGCTTATGAAAAAAGTATGAGTGGATGTGAAAAGTGAATAGGGTGACTATTTGAGCGTTTGTTATTAGCAGTGAATGGACTGTCTTGGCAATGTAGAAAATAGCTTCTGTATTTAGGTATGTTGTTTCAATAAGGCTTTGTGATGAGTTAAAGTTTTATTGTAGCAATGACAGGAGAAAACCTATTTTTTTTGTTTATTACTATAAAGTGAATATTTTTTCTGTTTTCTGACCAGTTTTACTTTGATATATGGAAATAGGTCAAAAGTTATGAAAATAACACTGAGCAGATGGCGTCACAATGATTTAGTGAAAAGAAAAAATTTGCATGTTCATGTTTTACACAGCAATAGGTATACTATATAATAGATTCTCCACCCGCCCCCCACTTCAAGTTGCCATTAAAAAAGCCTTTGGGACAAAAAGTGACCAAAAAGATCTGGATCAATCTCCCTGAATGCGTTTCATGCTTTTCCACCAGTTTTGAAAATTGAGCCACTGGAGACCTATAGTAAAATGTAAAAGTATCTAAGTGGATTAATGAGCAAAGTTTTTATTGAAAAGTGGCTGAGTACAACAGTATAAATTTGCCAAGGTGTCCAGGCAGATTCTTTTAAGCATTCCTGGTAATTTTCCAAACTAGGACCTGGGGCTGTGTGTCACTTAGACATGTCTGAAAATTACTCTTGGATTTGCATGTCTTCTAATTTTGTTTTTACAAAACTTACTGTTCTAGCTTTTGCTCTCTTAATTCAATGATCATGTCTCTAGGGAATGAGGAATATGCACAAATGCATGCATGTAAGTTGATTGGTGCTCTGATTTAGAAAGGAGACCAAAATTGAGACCTATCAGCAACAAAAAATTACTTCATAATTCATATTTATTTATGTTTATATTTTATGTATAACCTTTGTAGCTCATGTGATTATTCTTAATGGTCAGCATCATCTTTCAGAAATGAGTTATTTTTTTTCTCTCAGTCTTCAGACATTGAGCTCAACTGATTCTAACAAAATATGATGAGGGTACAATAATCCAAAGAAATTTCTCAAGTGCATTGGTACAGTTTTAGATAATACTATGATTAGTTAATCTATTTTGGTTTGGGTTTTTTTGGTTTTTTGGATATTTGCTAAAGGGCAGGATCAAGTGAAATAAAATGTGTGTTAATGCTAGCTACTGATGAAAATTACCTTGTTACAATTTGAAAAGAAAAGAAGCTTACAGGTATTCCTGTCAGGAATACACTCATCCTTTGAATGTCTTCCCTGGCATGAAGAGCTTTTTAATTAAATTGGGTAGATCAAACTGCACATTTGCCAAGTGGAAAAGGTTACTGTACATCATATAAATTTAAAGTCCATCTAGCAACTTGTTTAAGAATGAAGTCTGGTACTAAGTTATATAGGATTCTTGAAAATTAATTATTTTCAGCTGACATTAATGTTTCAGCTATATGTAAATTATGCATTAGAATGTAACTGCAGAACAAGGAGAGATCAACTCTTCAATTTTGGCTGAACATAAATTACATTTACACTCACTGAAAGTCCTCTTAACCCTGCCGCTATTGTGTAAATGGCCTTCAATATAAATGAGAAGCAGGCTTACTGTAGAATTTTGTCATAAGAAAGTCCAGGCTTTGCTTTTGAGTTTATTTTTTGGTTTTGGTGTTTTTTTTGTTTGTTTTTTTTTTTTTGTTTTATTTTAGAACCTTAAAGATAAATATTTCAAACGAGGAACTAAGTGTGCGAACACTGTTACTTGTTCAGGGGGTGTTTTACTTACACATACTAAGATATTTAAAAATATAGCCTTTAAATGTCTTGCACTGATAACTAAGTCTTTCACTTTTGCTTTCCTCCTTGCTAATTTATGAAAAGTATTTTAAAATTTTCTCTTTTAAGAGCCTCATTATATACTATACAGCGCTCTGAAGGTGTTTATTTTGAAACTGAGAAGGCCAAACTGAGTAATACAGTACAGCATTATAATATGTAATGATGGAGTTACAACTTCATGTGTAGACTACCAAGTGATTGTTGAAATCCATCAGGAGTTATTTTTCTCATGCAATTTTAATGGAAAAGAAGGTATCTTTTTGTTCTTTCTTACAAAGATTAGAGCAATTTAAAGTATGGCTTTTCCAAAGCCTGTGCCTTAAGGACCACACTGTTTTCTTTCTTTTTTTTTATGGTAAGAACTTACAGACTGTTAAATGGAATAGTACATTATGAAACACTTTAAGTTTAGGAAAGAGTTTGCTAAAAAAGTATTTCTATTTGTTACATAAGTCCAAGAAAAGGAGTGTGTCTGTTGGCCTACCAAGCAGGAAGACTCAGAGAATTAGTCTTAAAAATGGCAGTCAACATATCATAACAGAGTAAATGTATTAATTTAGGACAAGCCCAAATGTTTCAGGAAATTCTTACCAGAGTTATATGTCAATGAGAATGTGCTGTACTGATAACAATTCTAAATGTCTCTTCTAGGAGACTCTAGTTTGGCCAAATCTTCTATTTAACATGACTCAGAAGCCTTAAAATTGGATATTCACCATGCTGTGTACTGTATTTACAAATAAGTACTATCTCAGATGAACAAGTAAAAATCATTCAAAATATTGATAATACAAAGTTTGTGAATAGAAGTGATACGTTCTATTAAATCAAATTATATACCTGAAAAAAATAGACTTTTCTTGAGGGCACAGTTCTGAAATATTTGGTTGAGTAGAAGTTGTGATATCCTCCAGGGAACAAACATGACTGATTCTTAGCCAGCTGTCTCAGTCTTAACTGCATTACCAGCAGACTATGGGAGCTAATAATTTAGTTTTTTCCAAGATTGTTCACTACCCAATTGGTAGAAAAGTTCTCCAAATTATTAGTATATGGAGAAAATAAAGCCCTCAGTGTTATATCTTCAGTGGTGCAACCCCCCCATATTTTAAGCCTCTTGTTTTTATGGAGAAGGATATACAAATGGGAGATGAAATGGGTGGTGTTTAACTATAGCACATCACGATAAACAGCATGAACTGCACATATGGTGTTACTACTCAAGGCTGTGGAATGCTCATACTGATGGAAAAGCTAATTAATCAATTGGAAAATTTTCACATGAGCATAATAGTCTATAGAATCATTTGTTGAACTGATTAAATATATATATACACACACGTTTATGCATATATATATAAAGAAGAAGAACTGTATATTAGATTCGTTGGCTTAAGGTTTCCTGTTGTCTGCTCTTCATTTTTCAGTACACAGTGGTATGCTTACTATCTTCAGCATGACACTACATAAGGAACCTTGTGAGAGGGATGCTATTTGACATGACACTTTTTTTAAGTATCTGTATACATGTCTACAGGTAAGTTCAGTACCCGAACTTCTGTTGTAGCCAGTGAATCATCAGCTTGGTCAGTAGTACCTGAGGAATGATCCAGCTAGTCAGACACCTGAGGCTCTATTGAGGTGTTTAGCACCATTTGAGTTACTGTAGGGTTTCCTCAAGGTCTAGCTGCAGTTGATAAGGGTGTACCCTTATGGGTACAGGTTAGCTTCTGGGTCACATTTGCCAGTCCCATGTAGGTGCGTTGGATACACTAGATCTCAGGTAATGCTCAATGTTTGAATTTGCCTAAGTCAATAAAGTTCCCATTGTCTGTAAAATAGCCTACATATAGACAATTAAATTTAGGTATCCTGATCTCAGACTGAATCCCAGCCCTGTGACAAAAAAGTTATGTTTTGAGCTGAGTCTAATCCCTAAAAGTGGTGGGACTACACATGTACAGTGGAGCAGTCAGTACTGACAGTGGATAAAACAGGCATATCCTGGAGTGCAAATACGGGACTGCTTGTCAAGTCTGTAATGCTAATAGTTTCTTGCAGCCCGTGCAGAGCTGGAAAAATCTGTACCTTGGATTTTAGGTTTTATTAGCAAGTCAACAAATAGTATTGTTAAAAACAATCAATAGATCACTCAGAGAAATACTTATCATACAGTCATTAACTTTCATTTCTTCAGCAGAAACAAACTATAAATATACCCTTAAGATGTTTTTCATTAAAAAAAAAGAAAATTGGAACATTGGTGGTCAAGTAAGACTTCAGGTTCTAACTATGGGAAATTTTGTGAGAATGTAGTGAGAATAGAACTTCTCAGAAAAGCTTCATTTACCTGAACAGTAAACATCATTTATTTATATTGATTTCAAACAGTGTTATTTAATGCCTCATTTCTCTGTTTACCGAGGGCATGATTTTTGGATTTTTGCTTTCTTTAAGGGGACGTATTGCTCTTGAGCATGATTCTTTTGCCTTTACTTTGAACTGAATGTAATATAAACGTAAGGATCAAGAGCTATATCTGTTTTTCAAAGGTGTTAGTGTATTTATTTTAATAAATTTGTTTTTATCCATGTAGTAAACATACAGCTAGAATTTAAATTCACATGGGGTTTTTTTCCATAATGCAGAACAACTGTGCTGGGGTTTTTTATGACCATAGTTTTTATGTTAAAGTGAAGAGATAAACACCATATTACATTTGATTACAAGAATTATATTTGTGATTGATTGACAAAAATTTGGTTTTGCAGGTGAGAAAATATACCGAGACCAATGTGACTATGTAGCCTGTATAAACAGAACGATTTACTGTACCACTGTATGTGTTCACAGAAAAGCTTTCATTTTTAAATATAAAATGATGAACACATCATTTCATAGAATCATAGAATCATAGAATCGTAAGGGTTGGAAAGGACCTTAAGATCGTCTAGTTCCAACCCCCCTGCCATGGGCAGGGACACCTTGCCCTAAACCATGTGGCTCAAGGCTCTGTCCAACCTGGCCTTGAACACCGCCAGGGATGGAGCATCCACAACCTCCCTGGGCAACCCATTCCAGTACTTCACCACCCTCACTGTAAAGAACTTCTTCCTTGTATCTAATCTAAACTTCCCCTGTTTAAGTTTGAAACCATTCCCCCTTGTCCTACCACTACAGTCCCTAAGGAAGAGTCCCTCCCCAGCATCCTTGTAGACCCCCTTCAGATACTGGAAGGCTGCTATGAGGTCACCATGCAGCCTTCTCTTCTCCAGGCTGAACAGCCCCAACTCTCTCAGCCTGTCTTCATACGGGAGGTGCTCCAGCCCTCTTATCATCCTCGTGGCCCTCCTCTGGACTCGCTCCAACAGCTCCATGTCCTTTTTATGTTGAGGACACCAGAACTGTACGCAGTACTCCAAGTGAGGTCTCACGAGAGCAGAGGGGCAGGATCACCTCCTTCGACCTGCTGGTCACGCTTCTTTTGATGCAGCCCAGGATGCGGTTGGCTTTCTGGGCTGCAAGTGCACACTGCCGGCTCATGTTAAGCTTCTCGTCAACCAACACCCCCAAGTCCTTTTCTGCAGGGCTGCTCTGAATCTCTTCTCTGCCCAGCCTGTAGCCAGGGGGGGGGGGGGGGGGGGAGGGGGGGGGGGGGCAGTGGCTGGGGTGCCTGGGTTGCCCCGACCCAGGTGTAGGACCTTGCACTTGGCTTGGTTAAACTTCATAAGGTTGGCATCGGCCCACCTCACAAGCGTGTCAAGGTCCCTCTGGATGGCATCCCTTCCCTCCAGCATATCAACCGAACCACATAGCTTGGTGTCATCGGCAAACTTGCTGAGGGCGCACTCAATCCCACTGTCCATGTCACCGACAAAGATGTTGAACAGGACCGGTCCCAACACCGATCCCTGAAGGACACCACTCGTTACAGGTTTCCAACTGGACATCGAGCCATTTACCACAACTCTTTGCGTGCGGCCATCGAGCCAGTTTTTTATCCACCGAGTGGTCCATCTATCAAATTGATGTCTCTCCAATTTAGAGACAAGGATGTCATGTGGGACAGTGTCGAATGCTTTGCACAAGTCCAGGTAGATGACTTCAACTGCTCTGCCGCTGTCCATCAGTTCCGTGGCTCCATCATAGAAGGCCACCAAATTGGTCAGGCAGGATTTCCCCTTAGTGAAGCCATGTTGGCTGTCACCAACCACCTCGTTGTTTTTCATGTGCCTTAGCATGTTTTCCAGGAGAAACTGTTCCAAGATTTTGCCAGGCACAGAGGTGAGACTGACTGGTCTGTAGTTCCCCGGGTCTTCCACCTTCCCCTTCTTGAAAATGGGGGTTATATTACCCTTCTTCCAGTCATCAGGAACTTCACCTGACTGCCAGGATTTTTCGAATATGATGGATTTGTAATGAGTTTGCATTGTAAGGAGTTATAATTAATTCATATATATTTTATGTCTATAAATATATGTATATCATGGCTTATGGAAAGTACTATGCAATAGATGATTACTAAGTCAAATATTTATTATAAGATTTTTTGGTTTTCAAAATACCAGCCATTTATTGAAAATTGCAACCTTGTTGGGGAAACCATGAATTTTTCCAAAATTCAATTAAAAGTGCTAAAGATGTTTTTATTAATAATAAAAAGATTTTTTTATTTATGGAAAGAGTTTTAATTTTTTTTAACTTCATATTTAGAATCGGAAAATTAATTTCACATTAATTCTTACAAATTAAATGGAGCAAAATGAAACAAAGCATATAATAGCCCTCCTTCCATTTCGTTATCTATAGCGTCCTGATATTCAGTTGGCTGTTCAATCACTGTGATGACACTGTTTGCAGCCCGGTGTGTGATAAACATTACTGTACTTAATGGTATGTCTATCGAATATAAATCATACCTCTCTTTTTTTTTGTATGGCATTGTGCAGGATTTACAGTTATGTTCTAGTATGTGCAGAAAAACCAAAACTATAATAATTGTTCCACATGCTATATAATGAACACCTTTTTTAAACTCCAGGTAGAATCTGAGGTGAGAAAAGATAATAATTAGAAAGATGCAATTCTGTGTTTATTCAGTTTTGACGTTTCTTTTTGCAAGGATGATAAGGATTATATTTTAGGCAGAAGGTATTTTTATGCATATAAAAATTGTGATGATAGAACTATCACTGAATATTCTTGAAAAAAATTATTTTTCTATAAGCAGAATAATGCAAAAGGTTTGTAGACATAGGTCAGTAGCAGAATGTGGGGCCCTAATGTTTAGGAAGATAATTGAGAAAAAACAAGGTAGATTGTTCAACTACAATAGGAATGTAAAGAAAACCTGAGAAGTGCGGGTTCAAAATGGATTGTCTAGGCAGTAAGCAACTATTGTGCTCTGTGACCATATTTCTTTCCCATGTGGACAAAAATTCAGAAGGAGTTCCAAAGGCTGATCATGTGATATCTCATATAATGAATAGGTCAGAGGACAGAAGAAACCTTTACAGTTCTGCACCTCATTGTAGTCAATGCATCATCAAAGACTCCTGATGAAAAATGGAAAGTTTCAATTGTTCTCTAAAGAGTGGAAAAGGTCTCTGCAGGCATTTGAAATGAATAGAACTGGGGAAAATTATAAGTCTGGTAAAGAGAAGATTGCAAACTCAAAGTCCTTGCTAAAGCGCAGTTCAACATGTTATTTCAGCCTGCAGGATATAAATATTCTCTTTTCTGTTACATTTCCTACCTAACTAATTATGTATTGCCTTGCAGTTTGACATGGCAGAAGGAAAAATCTATTGTGATTTTTTAAAATGCGTATGAAGAGAATATGAACATGAAGCAAGAAGGCTGTATCCTTCTTTATATAGTCTAGCAATACTGTTTTCCTTTTTTTAATACCAAGACATCAAAAAGATATGACCAGTGTACAGAGGATTCAACTTAGTTTTGACTAATTGGATGTGATAACAAACTTTTGTATTGAAAGATAAAAGAAATATTTTTTTTTCAATGTATTGCAAGGACTGTGAAGGCAATGCAAGTAAGAAATGAAATATATTCCTACTGAGAGAGATATCCTGTTAGAATTTATAATAAAATGGAGGAATTCCATCAAGTAAGGGTTAACTAGGGTCAAAAATGGAAGAAGAAGTTATATAAAAAGAGTGTTCTTGCATTAAGTGGGAAATATACTACATGATGTGATAGGCCTATCCTGTTTCTTTTTCTTTCATTCTGTTTTTCTCTTTAAACACAATTTTTTGTTTTGTCATTATAAGATATTTTATTTCAATTTAGATAATCCAGAAATTTTTTTCAAATTATATTCATCAATACAGACCTGGTATAATTCGTTATGATCTTGGCTGTAAAACTGATGGCCATTCAGATTTTTTGCTGGAGCACTGAATGCAGAATAAAAGATGAGACAAAACCCAAATATCTTCATAGCCAGTAGAGTATGGTCTCTTTTAGCACACGATTTTTTCTGAGTATCTAAAGGCAAAGCACGATAAATATCATTATGGTAAAGATATACTGAAGAGTTGCTTTGCAAATGAGGCATTTTAAGAAACATACTACCTTTAGTTTTGGCAATATTCCAAATAGTTGTTTCAGCTCTTAAAGGTTTTATTGCCAGTTGGATTCATTTTGTTAATCTTTCAAGTATTGGAAATGAAAAGCAGATGAATTCATGATGTGCCCAATTATCTACTGCCTTAAAAAGCTCTATTAGCTGAAATAATAGCAAAAATACTTGGTGGCTGTTCTGTTGAAGCTGTTGCTTTATGAGGAAGAGATGGCACACTGGGACAACTTGTCTTTTTCAAATGAGTCTCCCAAACTTTAATGTGAGGCTAGAGAAGTATTCAGTTGCTATGGCTTTTGTATAGTAAAGAGGGTAATATGGGCTTTTTGCATTATACTGGATGACACTATGGTAATTGGACAAAAAAAAAAAAAAAAAGGCAAGATTTTCAGATAAAATCTTGAAACATCTATATCATTCATTAAAGTCCATTCTGCCATGTTTCCCATGTGACAATCAACTACAGATAATGTTGCCATGCTGTTGTTGGCAACTTGCATGACTTTACAGTGGCAAAAAATGAACCCCAGATTAGCCCTCCATATAGTGTTCAGTGCTAAATTGGCTACCAGATTGGAAATTATTATGGAAATTATCAAACAAGCAGTATGGAAACTGATATTCTTAAAGGTTGGCACTCTTTTTCAAAAATATTTGTCAACTGATGAGCCTGCAAAATTCAGATTATCACCCTAATTCTGTAAAATGGCAAAATAACAGAAGGAGAAGCAGCTGGAAGAGGAGGAACAACAGCAGGAGGGATCATAAAAGCACCAGTTTGGGGGTGATTTACACCCTGCTCACTGGCTTCAACATACTAGTAATTGCAAAGGAAACTTGAAAGGAGAACATGAGCATGAGAAGAGCAATGGGAAGCATTAAGCCATGACCATATGTGGAAGTGTTTTGAACTGACAGGTGATCCAGAAACATCTATGATTTTTATAATGATCCTCCTTGGTGCCTATTCTTAGACAAATTTTTTTGCAACATACCTTAACTATTCTTAGATTGTATGGTAAGGGTGGGATACATGCAAATGAAACCTTGCTGTAATTAGGAGTCATAATTATTTGGGGAAAGGAAATCTCAACAATTCATGATTAATTTTGGAATATGGGGAATCTGTATTTACTTTGTAGCCTATTAAGTCTAGAAATTTAGTTTTTCTTGCAATAGGATGTGCTGTTTGTTTGCCTTAAAAACAAAAAACAATTGATTTGCAGCGTGCTGGGATTGCTTGTTCATGTGAAGGTACTTCTTCTGACCTAACTTCTGTTTTACTTCAGTTGTATTTAAACATATAATTCATTACAATATGGAGGTTATACTAACAGTTTTCTACCTTGATGGAGTGTGCTGAAATATAATGAAGACAAGTTTTCTCAGACAGTGTTTGCTTTTAGGGACATTGGCAACTGGGAGAACTGTGAGGATGTGTCCAAGTGGCTCTAGTGATATTCACTTCTGCTTGGGTTTGTCATCCTCGTAGAAGAACCTGCAAGAAAAAGTATTGGCTTAGCTTCAAGGTCATCCAGTGTATACAAGCTTTATCTGAGCTTAATCTCAGCATTCTAAGGACCTTATCTCTGAAGTTTATGTCAAGATTTTACTGCTCAGACCACAGTCAGTCTAACTGCAGTGTCCAGGATCCTGTAAAAATATGTAGTGAAAGTCTGTGCCTACTTGGGGATTTTAACAATTGTTATGATAATAATAGTTAATAGTAATTTTATAATAGATAATGATATATAAGAGGTAATTTTAAATAGGTAATTGGTAATTAATAAATACTCATATAAGGCTGAACTGGACAATGCGACAATTTTGTTGAAGAGGTAAAATTCGCAGGCTTTATAGTTGACAAGGCACATGAAAGTTCTAAAAAGTTTCCCATAAAGCTACCATCTCATCACCCTACAGGAGACCTATACTGTAAATAACCTATTTACTGTATTTCAGCCTAAAATATCCCTAATATCTGGGTCTAAGGCAAGTACCCTCTTCTTTTTCATAATCCTCACTCCTGCTCTAAAGAAATGTGGTGAATTATTGTATATCCTATCCTCTGTACTCTCACAGAAGAATTTCTTCTTGGTTTTGACTTTATTTCTTTATGAAAGACACTGTCTTTCCATTCTAAACTACTTTAGACACCCAGGTGTCTGCCGAAACCCACACCGCTCAGAGCAGCCACAGGGGCAGTCCATAACAATACAGATGTTTGAGCTACTTTGCTGGTCCTTGAGTGCTCTGCAGTATGACTAAGAAAAAGTCAGCTATGCTTATGGATTAGGCTGTGTCACAGCTTTCAAATTCTGGAGTATGTAAGGTGCTAAGCAGGGGGATTCTAGGAGGAGCAAGCAGAAAAAAATTGATGAGAAGATGAAAGGTGAGAACGCTATTTAGACTCTAGGTACGGTGCAAGGGCAGGACCTCACCTACGGTGGAGAAAGCATGTCAGCTGTTTGAGATAAAAATCTTATAGCAAGCAGTCAGCTTAGATAATCTAAAAAGTCTGGCCAAATATTTGTTTACATGGCCTGAAGTCAAATAGTTTTCTGTCACACTGCTAAAGGATAAGATTTAATGGGCCTTTAGATAACACGCAAATATGATTTGATTATTATAAACATAAAGGAAATAAAGAAGAGTTAAAAGCAAAAATACACAAACAGGTTTTCTAGCCTGAAATATTTATATGAAAGTAATAACGAAGAAAATAATCTAATTAGGCTAAAAGGTGTAGAAGTATCTGCCTTTTTTTGTTAGCTAGTGCTTCTACCAGGCAGAGGCAGCAGGTGAGAAATGAACCAGGCTCACTCAGCAGTAGATCCGTGCTTGGACACTAACAATTTCTTCCACCTGCTATATGGCTTTAGAGACAGAGGTGGATATGAACTCCCTGGAGCAGTCTGGTAGACATATTTAGAAAAAGAAAAAGAGAAACAAGAAACCGTCACTGTCAAGTCCATTACACACTGAAGTAGGAGCTTACAAAGTCTTTTATCTGGAGTGGGCTGAGTGAGGAATCATTCTGCGTAAGCTGCAGAACAGAACAATTCCTGTGGATACAGATTGTGGGCATGGTACAAGTGGTGGAGGAAAGTGAAGGAACATGCAGGTTTTGACTGTGAAAATTAGCCAGGTTTAAGGCCAAAATGAATAACAGCTCCTGATGGATCATGGATGTTTTCCATCTATGCAGAGTTTGCCTTTGTGTTTGAAACCGAAACACATATAAAAGAAGTAAAGTAGCAATTGTGACATTGTTGCTCTTCAGTTGTTGAGCTTTTATGACTCAGGAAGAGAGGATTCCTGAATACCTGACTGCCATATAGCACTTTCTCAAACAAATAAGCTGTGTGAGATCTAGGATTACTTCTTTCCCTATTTAACTGCTCCATACAAATATCCTATGCATGTCTTCCTTGTCCTGAGTGTCATGTGAACCTCCCCGCATCTAAAAAAGGCCTGTCTGGAACAAATGCAAAAAGAAAATGGAGATGGGTAATTTGCAGACCCAGTGACTGACCTCACTGGGGGTGACTTTTCTGGGCCCAAGTGAAACATTCAATTTCATTGTATCCTTTTAATGATGTTATACTTCATAATCAGTTTTATTTCTTATTATATATGCTACTTTACATGTAACATTATTAAAACAAGTTTAAACCAATGAAAAGAGACTTGTTGCTTCAGTACGTTTTATTTTTGATTCAGTGGTGAAAGAGTTGCTTGAAAGAGAAAATGAGATAAATCACATTCTTGGATTACCAGACCAGTCTTGGTGTTCCACCTTGCTGTAGTGCTTGCAAAGGGACTTGCATTGAACCCATTAGTTATAGCTAAGATAGAGGACCAAGCATGTGCTTGAAAAATCAATGATCTTCTCATTTAGTTTGAATTTAAAATAAGGTTGGATGATACTTAAGATACTGTAATGTTTCTAGCTTTTATCTTTAACTTTTTTCTTTACCAAGCAGTACATATGGTCAGGATTCAAAAATAATTAAACTTATAGTAAATTTAAATGGAGAAAATTATATATTATTTGCTTATACTTCAACTAAATATTGTTTTGGCTCAGCAGGAGTGAATGCACCATGTAGAACTTTGTTTCATGGTTTGGAACTGTGGATGTCACAGTGTGTCCCATGAGCCAGAATAAGCTACAATACAGCTCAGACATAATCTGCTATTTTCACAGCAACAACTGATAGTGAAGGCTGTTTCTGCTTGAGAATTTACCTGAGATATGTCTTTGAGCAATAGCAGTGAATGTTTTTTTTCTCTCTTGCTGACTTGAAGTTAATTACTGACATAGCAACATGCATGAATTGACTGTGACAGCCAATAATGTCTTCAACAGCTGATGAATGAACAGTAGAGTTTAAATGGGGATGTTTTTAAAGGGTCTTACATGGCATTTAATTGCCTTTTTACAAAATACAATTTTCCTTGAAATATTTTTCTCTTTTGCCTTTAAAATGGCTTCGCTCTTCAGCCTACACTACTTTATAGATTTTTTTATATTGAACATATTATGTTATATGAGTTTTATCATTTTCTGAAACACATTTCAAATGGTCAGTATTTAGCTGATCCACATTGAAGTCAAGCACATTAAGACATTCAAAGGCCTGTACTGTAGAAAGCTGTTTCTAGGTCATAATGTTTTACTGTGTACAATCACAGAATGTGGTGTGGTTGGCAAATTCCTGCATTGGTTTTTGAAATTACTGTGCTGCCAGTATGTTCCAATCAATGAGAACCTCTGAGCCATGAACTTTTATTGATTTGTATTCTCTTGGGTAACATGAATGGCTTTCTTTAAGTCTTCCAATTTCACTATCACAATTTTTTTTATGAAAACACAACTGAGAAAAAATGACAGGTTTGTTTATGGCAGTTATGTTGTTGTCCAGCTCTTCCAGAACACAAAATAAAAGTGCTACAATAGCAGTAGAAATCAATGGTAAACATACTTTTGATTTTGAGACCATTGATTAGGACACCTATGCAATAAAGTCTGACTTCTGGAAATATGTAATCATAAAATCATAGAGTGGTTTGGTTTGAAAGGGACCTTAAGGATCATCCAGCTCCAACCCCCCTGCCATGGGCAGGAACACCTTTCACTAGACCAGGTTGCTCAAAGCCTCATCCAACCTGGCCTTGAACACTGCCAGGGGTGGGACAGCCACAGCTTCTCTGGGCAACCTGTGCCAGTGTCTCACCACCCTCATAGTAAAGAATTTTTTTCCTAATGGCTAGTCTAAATCTCCCTTTTGTCATCTTAAAGCCATTCTCCCTTCTCCTATCACTACATGCCCTTGAAAAAGTCCTCTCCAGATTTCTTGTAGGCCCCCTTTAGGTATTACAAGGCTGCTATAAGGTCTCCCCAGAGCCTTCTCTTCTCCAGGCTGGACAAGCCCAAATCTCTCAGCCTGTCTTCATAGGGAAGATGTATTCCACATTAATGTAGTACCTGGATATAATAGCACATTAAACCAGCCTTTTTTGATATGTTTAATTTTTCATTCTTTGAATTTCAAGATAATTTTTTTCATTACTTTAAACTGAAGTGACAAAACAAAATTCTAGTCATCCTCCTGCATTGTTTTAAAGCCATTTCAATAGCAAATTTCAGCTTCACTGCTCAATCCTAGTCAATAATGCCAAAGACCAATGGATATCTACTATGGGAATGAACAACTTAATTGTTCTGATGTACAGGACTTGGTGAAGCTACCTTCCAAGATCCCATTTGCTAGACATACTCACAATCCTGAAGTAGCAGCTCTATAAGGAGTAAAATTTAACCAGAAATAACCATCTGGTCTGTGTCTGAATCAGAACGATGGAAGTCTCTTCAAATAAATATTTGGTTCATGTTGAACAGAAAAGAAGCTAATTAAATTGCTCTTTTTTTTTCTTTTTTTTTCCCCCACAAAGACTAACAGCTACTAAAAAAATATTTTAGATATTTATTTTCAGCCTTGGATTCTGGTTGATAAGGAATTACTGGAAGAGAAATGGAGTGAATTAACTTCCAGAGTGCTCTGTGCTTCACAGGTCTGTCTGTGTGTGTGCAAGTGTTCTGCTTCAGAGATTGACTGATTCATTTAAAAGAAAACTGGAGATAGCTACACATATAAATCAATGTGTCCAGCAGGACTTGGTGAAGGTCACAGAAAGTTTGTGACAGAGCAGAGAATTAAACCAGCCATTCCCTTAATTCCAGATCAGGTCTATAATCATGAACTGCCTTTGCTTCCAGGTATCCAGTCAGTCCCTGCCTCTGCCGGAGATTTTCTGCATTACAAGTCAGTTAATAAATTTGGCTCTGATCCATTGAAGAATTTATGTACACATGTAAGAAACTGTGATCATCAAATTACCTACCTTGGCACCAACAGCCATCAGAAAATTTAACTAGGAACCAGAAGTTCTGCTTCTGTGCATAGGCAAAATTATGTTAGGCAATTTCAAGCTGAGCAGCTATGTGATTATCTCATGTAAAATCCAAAACAATGATCATTAAGTTAGGTTTTCTTCTCACGAAATCCTATGGGCCCTGTCTCAAGATACATTCTCAACACACCTATCAAACATGTTCTGCATGAGATCCACGCCTAATGTAATAGTGATACCCAGTTTTATTTTTAAAACAGGTAATCACAGCCACTGGCTCTGTTAGTTCTCTTAAGCAACTGTTCCATAGCTCAACACTATAATGAAATTCTGTTTCTAGCTTAGGAATAAAACTTACGGTATTTTCACCATTTACTGTTATAGGTTACACCTTCTTTAAGCAAAGTTCAGTTTTGCTTGTGTTTGCTTTATGCTGCATATAAGACAACAAAGACCCAGTTTACACTGACTTATTTAAGGTGCTCTAAGTGGTTTGCTGAAACACATTATGACAGTAATGGTCAGTCTGAAATTACTTGCTGTAAGAAGTATAAGGAAGCATATATACATAAGCCTATATAGATAAACATACCAACAAATAGGTAGTTTCTGATAGATAGATAGTGGCTGAACATTAGCAAAACTGAAGGGAATGTAATAAAAATATAACAATTTTTCAATTATATATAACTGTAGAATTGAAATAATACCACAGAAAAATATGTATTTCTTAGCTTTTGGAGAAGAGAAATTTTGAATTTTCTTCCTTGATGCCATGTTTTTTCAAGTCTTTTAATGCCGTTTTCCAATACAAATTATAGCTGTTCTAATTTTCATGCCTGTCTTTGGGTTTTGCATTCTAATAGAGACCAGCTTTGCTTCTATTACTATTAAAGTTTATATTTTAGATTTTATTTTAAAATAACTATTTAAAATATAGAGTTATCTTTTATTTTTACTTGTTTGGTAAGCTTGTATTGATAAATCCTATATGAATTTCAAAGTTCATCATACCATAGAAGAAAAAAGTATTACTGCATCTTTATTCTCATTAGTATTTTACCTAAATTATTTGCTTCTCATTTCAAATGGCTTTTAAGAATTTTTTAAATTGAAAACACAAATCTACCTAGAAAAGTTTTTATGTCTATTTCTTCCTCTTTCAACCTTTTTTCGAGGGTTTATTTAAAAAAGTGTGCTTTGTTTATGTGTCTGTTTTCCTACCTAATAGTCATAGCCTGCTCATAGACCTAGTGCAATCTTTAGAAATATGAATGCATGGATCCAAGTTCCTTTAAACCCTATAACTGATTCAGCCAAGTGAGTAAGGAGTTCTGCTATATCTTCGTAATATGAAAGTGTGTAGAAGTGGAGGGGCATATATGTGAGGTAACATATAGTGTTTGCATGAACTACAGTGGTTGTACTGACAGTAGAGAAAATTAAAAATTCAGGAAGCTGGGACAATCAATTCATTGGTCTGTAAATTACAAGATACTGTGATGAATTTTTTCCTTGCATAATATATGGTGGCACTTTCTCTCATTCCTCAAATCTTCCTGTTAGAATAAGTTATTCTGACAGCCTGAAGTGATTGCTGAAGTGCAACTCCTGTACTGATAGTAATGTTTGTCTTTTTTATCATAACATGCGAACACTTGCATTTTCTTTAATATGATTTATATAGTTATATATTCTAGAGTGTGTATATTGTCCAGCATTCACTCCCAGCTTACAGAACTTCAGGAAAATGTCTATTACTTGATAAGGGTAAGTCCTTAAAGTGACCTTTTCCTCATTTTTTTTTTTTAACTTTTTGCTCAAAGGTGATCACCCACATAACATCATATGCTCCCCAAAAGCGCTAATGTACCTGGGATATAGAGAGACACCCATTTGGAAAAACATGGCTCAAAATGAGATTACGCCATATTTTTTCCTAAATGTACTGTATTGATCAAATCCAGCTATGTGTAGTCCCTGAAATCCTATTAGACACCATGATACTTGAAATCCAGTGAGCTGAATACTGAACATCTCATTTGGTCCTCATTCATCAAATCTTACTTAAAAGCCTTTCCTGTCTCCTGAACAAGGAGCCTATGTGTCCTCCTGTCTCTTGTGTTCAGTGGTGTCATAGTCCAATACTGTCAGACCAAGTTCTTTTAGATATTCTACATGAGGAGGGTTTAATATTTAATATTGTATTTGCCTATTTGAAGATATTTGGCATTACATGGGATTTTGATTTAACAACATAAGATAGCAATATACTGAAATCACAACATAAGCATAGTACAGTGTTTACAATATACGGCTGAATCACAATAAAAACATGATTCCTATTACTGGTCCCCATATGCTCACCATCATGACACACGCGTATCCCCAGTTGCCAGGAACAAGTGCATGGGTAAAAGCCAACTCAAGCCCTTTTATCTGTTCAAAGTTCCTTTCATTAATTGTCCAGTTTTTATACTTTATGTTGGGTTGATCCATGTATACATTTCCTCCTCACCCCATGCTGGTCTGCTAGCTCAGAAGACATTACTATCCACCACTTCTCTGGGGGAAGGCTGTTTATACAACCTGCAGACCCACTGGTACAGATGTCTATCTGTCTGCAACAAAGGTTACCCTCCAGACCTCTGTGTGTTGAGATAAGTTCAGCTTTCTCTACAGTGGCTGGTGGTCATTCCTTACCTTCTTTCCCAAGCTTATCTTTCTTGCCCATCTACTCTGAATATTCTTCCATTGCAGGGGTGTGTTGATTGTCACAAGTGGAGAGACAGGGGCACTTACAAAAGCTGAGTCAGACTTGCTTGGGATAATTTTCCCTTCATAGTTGCCTCTGTCTCTTCACTGATTATAGAGGGACTCTTGGGCAACTGGGCATATATCAATAGCACTTCTAACCAGGTTCTTTGTAAGGTGGAATTAACCCAGGCCTATGTACCTCCAGGTAATGACCTCCCACTGCAAAGCTGTCGAATAGCTGATAATGCCAGTTTTTCAAGCACATCAAAAATCTTTTTTTTACTCCACGTTACAATCACTGTTTGACTGCTTTATTCTACACTTTGTTCTGTTAACAGTACATATAGCAGACTAACCCAAGAAATTGTGCATAAAATCCCACTTTGGGGATTTGATCAACTGCCATATTTTTATGGCATATATGTCTGTTCTTGAATATATATATCTATATATATATATTCCTTGGGCATGTACGTGTTCACTGTATGTGTGGGTGTTGGACAATTTGTATATATGCTAGATGGTGAAAATATCATAGGATTACATCACAAGATACCACGAGCTTCATTCACTGTAAGTTTGTGGAAACAAAAGGAGCTTTAATTTCTCTCCACATTTAACTAGATGCGTATTTTATTTGGTACATTTTGTGGGATTGTTCACTTAAATGGTACTCAAAATCTGCTGGCATTTTTTATTCCTCACTAAGTACGAAGATGATGATTGGCATAAACTTACATAATTTTGCTCTAAACTTAAGGAGCACTACTCAACTGGACGTTAATAATTAATATAAAATCTGCAAGTGTTGTCATCAGTGGGAAAAGAACACAGTTGGTTGTTTATTATGTTCCTGCATACCACATTTAAAAAAAAAAAAACTTTTGTATTTTTACTTTTTGACTTCATTCTTACATAAGGAAAAAAAAAATCTTGTGCCATTTATTCCCACTACCCAAAGATATATAGATGCAAACCGAGAATAGTAAAACTGCTGAAGCCAGGACAATATGTAACAGAAACTGCAGCATCAATAGAATTAATATTGATGAAGTTCTTATCTGATTCTGATTAGGTTAAATAGAACTATAATTTTTTTGCTGTATTCATCTTTCATCAGTCACTAAAATTATTGTAAAACGTCAAAGGTTTCTTACTGCAGAAATCAAAAGTCAAAAGTTAATATTAGTTTGAGTGTCAAGCTGTTATCTTCCATCAAAAAACAATGCACAGAAACAGAAGAAACCTTCTCAAGTCGTGTTATTTATGCATATATACAGAATCTTGTTTTCTTCTGTAATGTAGCTTGATAAAATGGGTTGTCATGATGCTATGAATATAATTTCTAATAACCACCTATGTCATATTTTATCTCCTGCAAATTTTTCATTTTTGAAATATTTGTAAACAATCTAAGTATGAAATTAGTGAATTATATTCTTTTTAGTTAACAGGTCATTCAATTATATTTTTTGTCAAATCTTTATAAAATATTGTCTAATCCAAGTGCATTATTATTTTAACTGAAGTGGTTTGTAAAATTCCTGCTTGTGAAAAAGTCCAGATATCAGGTCCAGGCTTTCTAATGAATAAGCATTTTTATCTTTGTACGTCATACCCAGTTAACGTAGTCTGGGTAAAAAAAAAGCTGTATGTATAATTCTTATATCAAGTACACACTTTCCAGGTTCCTAAATCTCACTGGGACTTAATTTTTCCTTCTATAAAGCTAGAAGTCTTAGTGTGTCAACAAAAATCTCTTGTTATATGCCATATTTATTCAAACATCAGCCACAGATGTTTTCAGAGATTTTGCCCTTCAGCACCTGGCTGTGCCAGTTGTGATCATTTTACGAAGTTCTGGGAATCTGGATTGTTGCAAGTCATGGCATATCTTCCTGGCCTTTTGCAGGAAAACCTACACTCATTTTGCTCATGTTCAGAGGTGGCTAAAAGCCAGCAAGCTTCAATTTGAAAGCTGTGCATCTTTGTTAGCACTGCACTGTATTCTCATTAGGATTACCATATTAGCTTGAGCTCATAACCCTCAGATCAGGGCTGGCTGGCATCCATCCAGCTACTGGAACTGCTTCCCACCATCTGAGCAATAGTTTTGATTTCAGAAATTTGGATGACACCTGTCAAAATTCACCTAAGACAAAAGAAAGTTGGGGCCCCAGGGCAGGACATGCATACACCTGTCTTGGTGGGCAACACATTCGTTTAATAACATCAGAGGTTGTTTAGGAAGTCCCTGTTATATCTTGCGCTTTGTAATATTGATGATATATTAAAAAAACCAACAAAACAAACCACTCTGAAAATAATTTAAAAATCAGGACATATCAGCACCTCTTTATTTGTCTAAGATGTCCAAACCAATAATATTACAAAAAATAATCCTATTTGCAATCGAGGTCTGCATTTTCCACTGTCTGCCTGAAGAGAGGCCTCTTTGAATAGACCTTCTAAAAGACCAGGACCTTAAATTGAAAATTCCATTGAATGAAGAGCATAAGATTATGTCTTGATTATGTCAGAAAATACAGATTGCATTAATACTGCTCTCTGTGGAAGATACAAGCTGAAAAAAATTATTCAGTGCTATTTGGTGAGTCACTCCTATTCTGAAAACAAAGTAGCAAAATCAATGACCTGAATAATGAGTATTTCTGAGATGTGTCCTGAGTATTCTGACACAAGTGTTCTTTCTGTGACTTATTCACTCTATTCTACATTGGTTGGAATGATACATCCTGATGAAAAATACAACGCAGCACTCACTCAGAATTAAGTAGGCATTAGCTGAAAAGGTTGAAATAATAGATCACATTCTATAATACTTAGAATAATGAACACACTAGAATTTTGCCTTATTGTCTTGTGGGTAGAGCTCAGCAGTTCAGATGAAATTGCTGCTTCCAAGCCTTCTTAGAGTGTTTACAACAGACTTATGGCAGTACAGGATTGCCAGCACCAAATCACAGATAGGAACTCCACAACCTTTCCAGAACCTAGTCCAGTGCTTCACAGTACTTATGATAAAGTTTCCCTAATAACTCGTGGTGTTTTAGGCTTATTCCTACTTCATAATAATATGTCTTTTGCATAGTTAGTTGAATCGGGCCTTATGCTACAAGGAGGATGCTCAAGGGGGAGAAAAAGTACTCATTTGTATACAAATATTTTAAAATGTTCTGAATACTGTTGTTTCAACAGGTATTTTATTGGCAGACTACATCTTGTAAGGAAAATATAAATTCTGTGGAGGAAACTCCACAGCCTGAAGAATGGCCTTAAGATGGTGGGACTAAGGCCCACTTATACAATAGTTCTATCCCCCAAAAAGAGGAGAAAATTGTTGGTAGCACTGCATTTAAAGGAGAAAACACAGCAGTAGATAAATGTAATCAGACAGAAGCTCCAAAGCAGGAGAATAAATGTGGAAACAGCAGCTAAGTCTAAAATGTAATAATTTTTTTAATGCACCATGGCAGTATGTGTTACCCTTGTCTGAAAGGCTTATATTGGTGGTGTTACAGAAGTGGGTAGTGTGACAAAAACAGGAAAAAAAAATTGTTTGGAGTTATCAGTCTACAAAGGCCATCAAATAGTAAGAAGTTACGTGAAAAATAACTGTAATACATTCACACTAATAAGTAAAAGATGCCTAGGTGGCAAGCTTGAGTACTATCACTGTTCATCCTCATGGCTAATTTGTTAGCCCATTACCTGACTTTATTTTGAACCACTCAATGCTATGCATATATGCATATGCCATATGCACAGTATATGACAAATTTCACTCCAGGAACCATTCCTAAAAGATAATAAGGCAGCAAGTCTGGCTGTGGCCACCCTATACACCCCTGAGGAACTACCTCATGAAGTGTTACATCCTTAAATGCCTCCAGGTACATCCATTGCATACCCTCAGTTTCTTACAATAAAAATACCTCTCTGCCAGGTTGTCACCTAGTACTCACAGTGTTTCTGTCAGTCTTCTTTTAAAAATCAAACAAAATTATAACAGACCACAGGACCTCAACAGACCAAAAAGAGGCTCTAGGAACAAGTTCTGTGTAACACGGACATAGCTAGCCTGCTCTAGTACATTGTTAGATTTGTGGCTAGAAAAACCATAAGTGCCATTTGACATATGGCCAGCAACTGGTCACAGACCTCTGTTATTGAACAAGATAGGAGAATGAAGTAAACTCAAGGAATGAGAAGAAATGCCCTTTGGGTATGTGAAAAGGTGAAAAATCTTAAGTTGTTGAAAATTTTTCAGACAATGCCCAGGAAGATTTTACCAGCAGTCTGGTAAAGAGCAATGCCAGTATGACTTTTAGTGAGGAGCAAAATCTGTTTTGGAAAGTGAAAGCCTTCCCCATGAGCTTTCAGGTCTACAAATAGGAATTTTGGGATGTGATTTTTGGGATCCCAAAGATGGGATTTGTCTTCACATACTACTAAAAACTGAAGTAAGACAAGATAGCTATCCTGAATTTTGTCTTTAAAGTGGCAAGCATTACCATACTGTTGAGAGAAAATGAGAATGTATGTCACTGAAAAATTTCAAGGCTATGCCAGTGAGGCTGTGCAATAAACACACATATACTGAAAGAAGACCAGGTGGCCTGAAATGAACAAAATATCTTCATTTCCAGTTAGGAAATGCAGAACAAACTCATAAGCAGGAATGAGGAGAGCATGTTTTTAGCAAAACAGAATTGTCCATATGAGACAAATAAACTAAAGACTGAACAGAACTAGAAGTTATAATTTAGATCTCCATGAAGGATATACAGAGGGACAAATATTTTCCTTATCTCATATTTGCATTCTGAAAATTACTGCACCGATACTATGAAATTTTCTAAAGACCTAGTGTTTACTTGGTAGATTTATTCACAGTGAGAACCTTAAATACAAGCAGAAAATGCGCACTGTTAACTTATTTCCTTGAAAAGAAGTATTTAGGATCTTGAGACAGGGACCGTATTACTAGCACATAAATGTAGGTATTTTCCCAAAAGTATGCACACTGTAGTTCTGAGAACAAGCCTGAGCTTAAGGGATTCCAGGGATTTTGAGTAGAAATATGATTTTTTTTTTTTTTTTTTTTTTAAACATGAATTTATTTTAATTCCTTCTGTGTAGTTGCTTTCTGGTTAGATCCTCAGTATATACACAAAGCAAACTGAGAATTACACGTCAGTGATACTTTTGTGTTCAGAGTTTTTTTTCATCTTTTATATATAGAACTTGCTGTCAGTCTTTACTACCACTAGGAAAACTTCTTTCAGGATGGACAGATTGAATCAAACCTCAAATCTGCTTTGCTGGAGGGCTTAATGTACTGTTAGGGAGCATATAGGAGAGTTTAAGATAATTTAAGGAGAATTTAAGAGTTGTGCTTAAGACCAAGCTTCAAGTATTTGAATGTATGGTTGAACTGCAGCCAAGAAACTTATTCATAATTCACCCATAGAGTCTGGCCCACTTAATGGCAAACATTGAAAGGGTATTGTAGAGCTGGCACTGTAATTTTTTGCTCTGTGCGACCTTTTCACCAAGATCTTCATGCATCTCAATTACTATTCATAATCACAGAATTAAAAACTAGCTGATAAGCTAATATATGTTTTTAATTAGTAATAAGTAAGTATGAGCAAAAGTTGTCTGATGAAATATTTTTCTATAGGAGAAAGATGATTTGTCAGAAACAAGACATTCATAGAACTACTTATCTCATTGTATAAGCTAGAGTCTTGAAGAGATAAAAAGGATAGTTGCCAGGAACACAAACTAAATATGGCTATATTTATGCTCTGATAACCTGAATACCTTATGAAGGACCCAAAATTCTACTCTGTTTCCTTTCATTTTTACTTTTTGAATCCAAATCTGTAATGATGAAATGTACCATCCAAGTTTTCAAAAATCTCCATGAACTTAACTTTGTCTTGCTTCTTTGATGCAGCCTGATTATTCAGAGCTACTCTGTTTTCTCCCTCAGTTTATAGGCCAACACTCCATACATCAGAAGGTTGCATGGCTTTTCACGCTGCTCCATCTATTTATTGCTTGCTTTTATATGGCACTTCCTCTTTAAACCGTTTGCCAAGATCTGTTTCATCTTTGTCTATTAAAACCCTATTTTAGGGATACAAGTGTGGAATAGCTTAATTCCAGCTTAAGCACCAACCTTTTTGGACTTCACAATTTAAAAGATTTGGCTGGTTTATATGCAATATGCAATCTGTTAAGTGTTATCAGAGCACATGTAACTGATTAGGATGCATTTAAGCAAAAAAACCCCACCAAAACAAAGAACACACCCTCCCACCCCAAACAAACAAAAAACCCCTAGCAAACACTGGAGAAGGATTTGGTGCTGTTAAAAGGTAGTTTCCTGCATCCTTAAATTCAGCAGTTAGATACATGCCACTAGGGTAGAGAGTAAACGTAATTTCTAATACCTGGGGTTTCAGGGCCACTACTTGTGTCAAAATCCACAGGGATACAGGCCATTGCAGGCATCAGAAAAGGCAGTTCTTCTCAGTCTGTCCCACTGGTATTTCTTCAGTTTGTGTGGAGTAATTTGAGATTCATGAGTTGAAAAAACATCGCAGGAATGACCATGGGCCTCTAGCGTGGTGATTAGGATGGCTTGCTAGGAACTAGATGTCAAAGTCACAGTTCTGCTGTCATGAATATTTCATCATTTTATCCAGTAATTGTAAAACAAAGAATATGTACTTTGTATAAAGATATGGGAACTTTTCTTTCTCCATTTCCCCTGCAGCTATTAACAACAAAGTACAGTCCTTTTCCTCTCTGGCCAAATTAGTCTATAAATAAATGACCTACTGATGTGACTGACTGACTGACTAACATTGTCGACAGAGATGAGAGTTTCCTGTATCCAGCTCTTTCTTGGGTTACAACATGGAATAAATCTGAGGCACATCAGTCACCTGAACCATTATGTTTAATCATCTTCAGTTGACAATGAAGTAAACTCCACAGAAAAAATAGAATTTATGTATAATAGTCCAGTGAAGAGAAGTATTTTTTAGGTGGCTTGAAATTTGTGTGTATTGTTAAAGATAAAATTCTATTTAGCTCAAGAAACTTACTAATTCCTGTTTACCAAAACTGACTGTGCTGGCCATTGCAAATCTCTTTCTTAGACTGCTCTCTCTTCAGAGAGTTTGCATACGAAATTAGGCTGTGGTTTTCCTGGCATCAGCCAGTGACCTAAACCTTATGACTAAAATGTCACTGCAACACTCTTGTAGTGTTGAAGACCTAGTTTCGAGTTGCTTGTTCAATATTAAATCAGGAATTCGTGGAGACACAAGTAAAACCCTACTTTTACAAGTCCCATACTTGGGAATGACTGAGGCATGTCTTTTTCTCTCAGTGAAGGTCCTCATGATTACAATGCTTTTAAAATCCAGCCATTGTTCATAAATATTCTGATAATTTCATTAGGGTCTATTATACAGGACAGAGATAATTAAGTTTGTCTCCGTATGTAGATCATAACAGAAGTGTGTACATCTGTACATATATATGTAGTATATACATACACATAGAAATATATAACTTTACATAGGAATTATATATATTTTTGCAACACAAGACTCATTTAATATTTTCAGTAGGGTGCTGTTTCCCTGAAGAATGTTTTTGCCAACACTTTGACCCCATTTTCTTCTCTTCTTTTGATAGCTTTTCCCATAGGGAAGATAGCCTGTTTGACTTATATTATCCTTGAACCCCTTGTTACTTACTTGACATTAATTTCTGTAACCAAGGCAATATCACAAGTGAAGTTAAAAATCAAATATCTGAGAATAGCCTTGTCTATATTGATTCTCCTTTCAGACTGCATACTAAGCAGTCACACAGAGCTTCCAAACTTACAATAGACTTCCTCTCCTTATCCCAAAGGAAGAAAGTGGAACCCTCCTTTTCTTAGGAGGACCTTCAGCTTCCAAAAGTCCATTATAATCTGTATAATTTTCTCATAAGTTTTGTCCTTCAATATGTCAGGTTCTACTGAATATTTCAGTAAATTAAATACTTAGAGCTTCTTTAGGAACAAAAAGGAAGATAAAAGCTTGTCACTGGCTGCACTGTTTTCTAGAATGCACTGAATTGCATGTTCCAGAAAAAATGCAAAGTTCTTTGACATCCTATTGATGCTCAAGTATACAGTTCCATTACTGTAATGGCTAGACACATCAAAATATTTAACTCCTGTCTTTTCATAGTATCTTCCATGATACAGATACATAAGAATTATGATGACTTTACAAATACAAAACTGAAGGGAGGGAGTAATAGGCTTGCTGCAGGAAGCTTATGACTTAAGCAATGAGTACCCCAAGGCTAATGCAATCTCATTTCAGTTTAGTTATTTAAAAGTTCAGTATTATGTCTAGACTAGTTGTCTAGGAGGTATGTCCAGTGGAGATGACAAGTTATCATTTCACCCAACAATAGGTTCTGTATTTTTCTCAAGAGGCCCTTCCTTCTTCTTTTTTTACCCCTACTCTGTCAGGGAAGCTTAGGCAATAGATGCCTAATTATTAAATAGCTAAAGATAGGTAAGTGGAATACAACTGATAATAATTTTCTCACCTTCCTTCCTCTTATGGGGGCATTCTGAGGGGAAAACTATGCCATATTTGTCTGAAGTCTCTATTTTATTAAGATTTTGGGAAGACGAAGGTGAAACTGAGTCACTGCCACATTTTCACTGTAATTTTGTCACAACAAGGCAAACCACAGAGCAATTAAAGAGGTTCGTGGGACAATAAAACCGAACTTTTTTTTTTAATTAGCATTTGGAAATATGATCTTCTCCAAGCTTCTGTAAAAAATATTTTTACTACTGTTGTCTCATGAACCTTTATCCACTGAAGAGAAAATAAATGCATTTACAGCTGCTCATTTTTATCTAAAATAAAACAATAATTCAATGTGATAAGTGAAATTTGTAAAAAGAAGATGCAAAAAGGGGTGGTTGGGAAGAAAGGGAAAACCAAAAGTTCATTAATGCTCTTAAGCCTCCAATACAACCCCTATCTTTAAAGAATTTAACATTAGCTATGAAGGTTTTCTTGGCCCATATATTTATTGGTTGTACCCACAAAGGGTAAAGAATGTGTTAATATTTTTAAACAAACATTAAAAGATGGGGCTACATCATACATGAATGCAAGAACCATTGGGCTGAAATACTGCAGAAAACACTGAAACATTCTCAAATGTGTTTTTATCCCTTCTTATGTCCCTTGCACCATGATATGCTTTGTGTATAGAGTTTACATTATTCCTGTTCTGTCTGATACCTGTTTGTTATTAAGAATGTGCATCTAAAATATGTTTTTGTGGTACTGATATGATTTTGTCTAACAAAATTTGAAATGAAGGATACGTGTCTTAACAGTCCGGGTCAGATAGATATCTTCCTACTGGCTTCACGAATATTTCAGCCTTCTCCAGATACTTCACTTGATTACTCTGTTTCTGAGAGGCATCTGACATTGGAGCTCTTCATGCGTAGCCTCAATCTTTGAATATGACTTTATTTAAAACTAAAATTTTTGCAACTTGTCCTGAAATACTTTAAAAATTGCCCACCATGCCTCTTGTAGAGGGTGTAAAGTGTCAAAGGTTAAGTCAGCCATATTTATCTTTGGTATAAGGCTAGTTAAGGACCAGTATAGGATGAAAGCATTACTCAACTGTAATTAATAAAATATGTCATTCTAGAAAGCGCTTAATTTCCCATAAAGATTAAATAACACTAGCACCTGACTGGCATTGTACTTCAGTGCTTTTTTCTTGTATTTAATAACATGCAACATGCTGTAGAGCTTCTGATACATAACTATTTATTCTTCACATGAGCTACTCACCACTCACTGAGAAGAGGGAATGCAGGTATTTTGCAAATCAGGTAATACATGTGCATCCATCAAAGTTACTGTGCATGGTAAAGTTGTGAAGTCATAGTTATGGGTTAGTAGTGAACAAACTTCTAGTTGCTAAGAAAACTTTTTTTCAGTAAAATACCTGGTATCTTTTGTATAAAAATTAATATACAAATGTACACGAAGTAAGCATGTTTGCATAAGTGTAGAACTGGTTTGAATGGAGAGAATGACACCCCATATCTCCTCTATATAATGTTATATTCTCTAGGATTTAACAGTATTGAAAAAGGGAACAGATTAGAAGAAAATGATTTATTTGTGAAAAACTAAACCAACCAACCAACCAACCAGAAACGCCCAATCAACAACCAACCAAAACCCCCACAACCCCACACAATCACTATTAACCACATAGGTGTCATGAAACATTAAAGACAAAAAGCATCATGCGTTGGATACATGTCATCAATTCCTAATTTGCAGCATCATCCTTCATGCACATTTAGATAAATTAGGATGATACAATGAATCCAAAACCAGAGAGGTGCAATTGCCCACTTATAATGATTTATTATTAATCCACTGATCTTGAGCTAACTCTGAGTGTCCTTTGACAACAGAGAGGGCCAATAAAAAGCAGCTCCACTGCCACACGACTTTCACTGCTTAGAATAAACAGGGAAAGATCTATTGAGAAGCTCATGTCAGTCAATTTGCTGAAACAGCGTTTCTTTCTTGGCATTGCACAGCAACTTAGGTTGATTCCTTCATTTGACCTTTATTTGCTGAATGACCTTCTTTTCTTTTGACAATAATCATATTCAGGTTTATTATCTGCTTGATAGTCCCTTACCATAGTTTAACTGTCATTTTGTGCTAATTTTCCATAAATTACCTTAGAAAAAACAAACCACTGAATAACAGAGTGGATTGTCAGAGTGCACCTTTGACATGATTCATAGTGGTGTAGTCCCTATGTGGCTGTGAGATAAATATTGACTCTGCCAGCACTGTGTCAGATCAGTCCCAAAATTATCAGGTGTGTTCCAAGTCCTTAGAGGATACTTTAGTTTGTGCACTGAAGCATTATATTGGACTAAATATGAAATGTCAAACTTCTTTCTCCAAGGTGTGATGTCCTACAATAATGCCATACTTACATGACTCTTTTGCCATTTCCAAGCAGAGATATTTTAGTGTCCTAAAGGGGAAGCAGGTTTCTCAATTTTAGACTAATTAGGCTTGACAGCTTTGTGTTTCCAAGTTGTTTGAATTGTTTTTCCAAGATAATCCCTTTTGGTTTTCCAGCTATTTGCTATAAACATTTATGTGCTTATTTATGATAATTAATATCTCTCATTTACTGGCTCTATTAAATGAAGGTACAATAGAATTGTTAAGGTTGTAAGAAGATTTCAAGACTACTACAAGAAGGAGATAGATACTGTTGTCCTCATTTATCTAGATTTAGTGTGCTTGCATATGTCTGCTGTTTAGTTATTTTCTAATGTAATAAGAATTTATTTTCTCAATTTTAACATGTGACTTACCCAGGGCACCCAGTTTAAATGTAATGTCTGTCTCAAAGCTCCTCTTCAGTTCTTTTCTCTTCAATGGAGCTTGCAATTACTAGAACACATTTATTTGTTAAGGTGCATTACAGACTGATAGTAACTCCCTCTCAGATGCTTTTTCTTGTGCCTCTGTGGAGAATTTGGACATTGTTGGAGTGAGGAATTCCAACCTCCACTAGTGTGTGATGCTCGGCAGAGTTTCTTTTTGACAGAACAGAGCTGTTGTCTGGGGTGTTTCGTCTTGCTCTTTGTGGCGTTCACTTTGCATCACATATAAGAATAGTGTCTCTGCCTGGAATTTAGCAACATACTGCTGAGATACGTGCATGTAGATAACTATTGCAGTGGTTACCATTAATTGACAAGAAGACTAATGTCCGCGATATCTTTCAAGTGAGAGTTCTTCAAAAGTTCTTTTGAAACAATGTAAAAATTAAATATTGAAGCAAAAAAAAAAAAAAAATTGTCTGATTTTGATAACATGACAGAAATTTTCTTCATAGTAGGAAATAGCAGAAGTTAAAGGGAAATGCATTTAAGCTTTCATAACATTTGGGCAGAATTGTGTTAGAATTCCTTGAGTTAATGTGGACTACTTCATTCAGATGATGCCCAAGAAAAGGAAGAAGGAAAACCATCATGAAAAGACAGTCTTATAAAAATGTTTTTTATAACCTTAGCTTGAAATAAATTACTTTAATGAGTTAATGTAGATCCAGACAAATTAGGTATGTTTCAATACTGTCCCAACTGCATCATCGATAATTTTTTAAGTGTGATCAGTGCTAGAAGAAAGCTTCAAAACATGAATTTTCTGTGTGTACATTATAGCATTTTTTCTGAAAAAGAAAATTTAGCCTTAGTAGTTTTCACTTCAGTACAAATTGTATTCTTTACAAAAAGGATATTCTTACTTAACAGACACACATCCTGTACCAAATTTCAGATGCTTAGTAAAACAATCCTTCTAAATACATGTTCCATACATAGCAACTGGAGAGAAGTCAGTGCTTTTGCAAGACTCCAAAGTGAGACCTGTCTGCCTGATAAAGCCTTTAGGACATCTAGTTATTCCACTAGCACTTCTTACTGCTTATTAAGAACTTATATTTAGAAGACACAGCTAACATCAACACTATGATGAATTGGCTTTCAATCACTATATATAAAAGCCTCTCAAAAATTTTGTGTTCAAATTCAAATCAGGAAGGATTGTTGGGTTTTTGGGTTTTTTTTTGAGCTTTAGAAAGTGATTATAGGATTAGAACATAATGGACATTACTGAGATGATAGATTTTGTGCTGTAGAAAATAACAACTTGGGTCACACTTGGAAATTCATTAAAAGAGATATTCTGAAAGGGTCTGTAATAATTACTTTATTACATATGCCAGTGCGATTTGTCTTATTCCTGTGAACCTAGTACCTAATAAGCAAGTTCTTAACAAAATATCTATTTAAACATGTCACTTAGTTTTCAAACGTAAAAAAGCCCAAAGGCTAACCTGCTATTTTTTCCTTTTACAAGGCAGGTCTGGTCAATAATCAAAATTGAATATATATCTTTTATTAAGTTTAGACTAAATCATTACAGGAGCCTATTTTCTTCTGAAGCACAAATAACACAACTTTTACTCAGTTGTTGTCCACACTTAGTATTTTCTGTAAATTTAACAGGTGTATATGCAGGTTTTTTTCAAATATATACTAAATTGCAGATCTAAAAATAAATTCTCATTGAAAAACTAAAAGACATTTTATTTTCTTTTAAAATAAATGTTCTTCAATTAAAAAGCATTTGAAATCCCTAAGATGAATGGAATCTGTTCTAGAATTACTACAGATACTGATAACTAGGTGTAAAATATTTTAAAGGGGTTTTCTGAGGCTAAGTTTGCAATATCTACTCTTAAGAAACTATATAAGACTAAACAAAACCAGCCAACACACCTGTGCAAGCTCCAAGTGTTTTTATGATTGCAGTGATTCTTTGATTTTTTTCAGCTCTTTTAATTAAAATTTGCACCGTTAAATGCTCTTACTCATTTGTTGCTGAACATGCTTACTTTTTACTAATATTCAGGTAATTGTTCATTTCTCAATTAACAGTTAACCAGAATTTTGAAATGTCCAGCAGTGATGAAGATGCTAGCAATAGCAGGTGTAAACCAGCAATTATCAGCAATCATAAAGCAAGAAAGCTGAGGAGTTTTAAAAACTCATATCCCAAGTTTGAAATAGAACAAAATGTAGTGGGCACACTGTGCTATTTTACTATTCTTAAACACAGTGAGACTATATAAATACAGGTGCCTGCTTGGACTTGTAAGTGCCATCAGCCTAAGCTCTGAAGTAATTTAGAATTCAGTTAATGTGAGAAGCTGAACAAACCAAATGCCCTAGCAATGCCAGTCCATGAATGGCTACTTTTCCAAACTTGAACATACAAACAAGAAGATGCAGCTTGTGAAGGAAAAGCATACTGCAAAAGCTGAAGTTTGGTTACTTTATCAATGCCAGTTAAACGAGATGAATACAGAAGAGCGAATACAGAAGAGCAAATACAGTAAATAGATTATTTTAAAAATTAAGTTATATGGTCTCTTGTATATTCTCTCTGTCTGGAGCTTCCCAAAGAAGCCACAGGAAGTAAACACCTAGATTCAAACTATTTCCCTGGAATTTCAGTGCTTACTTCAGTCAGTTGATGAAAATCAGCATTGCTTCATTTTCACCAACTTAGTTTCAAATACAGAAAATTTCCCCCCATTTATTTCCATAATTCATGTTTCTGTGTTTTTGTCCTGGGTTCAGCTATAGCAGTCATTTTTCTCCTTCTTAGTAGCTGGTGCAGTGCTGTGTTTTTTCACTTTCAGCCTGGGAACAACGCTGATAACACTGATGTTTTTAGTTGTTCCTAAGTAATGTTTATTCCAACCAAGGACTTTCTCAGTCTCATGCTTTGCCAGGGAGGAGGGGAAGCCGGGAGGAAACAGAGACAGGACACCTGACCCAAACTAGCCAAAGGGGTATTCCATACCACAGCACGTCATGCCCAGTATATAAACCGGGGGGAGTTACCCGGAAGGCCCAGATCACTGCTCGGGTCGGGCTCGGTATCGGTCGGCGGGTGGTGAGCAATTGTATCCTCTCCCCTTGTTATTTCACTAATCATTATTATCATTGGTGGTAGTAGTAGTGGTTTTGTATCATACCTTAGTTGCGGGACTGCTCTTATCTCAACCTGTGGGAGTTACATTCTCCCGATTCTCCTCCCCATCCCTCCGGGAGCGGGAGGAGGAAGAAGGGGAGGAGTGAGCGAGCGGCTGTGTGGTTCTGAGTTACCGGCTGGGCTCAAACCACGACAGTTTTGTAGGTAGATAATATGTTTCTTGAAACCTCTTTGTTAGCTGTATGAAAGGCTGCCCTAAATAAGATTGGCTTTACTTAAACTAAACTGCTACTAACCAAGAGTGTGTGTTCTCTTCATATTGAAGTAATAGCAGAGATAAGTAGAAGCAAATTTAAAGAGTAACAGGTCTGAAGCAAAACACTACTAGAACTGGAAGTCAAACTGTGGAGAAGTTTGAATCTAGATCAAAGCTTTATGGCTGAGATCCGTTTTTAGCATTGATTTCTTGGTATATTTTAGCTATTTATGCTGATGTTACTCTACAAAGCTGGTGTGAAGGAATGGACAATCATGATCAATTGTTGACAATAAATATGATGTGTCAGTATTTGTTGTCATCACAATATAATATAGATTATCTGCCTTGGAGGGATATAGAGGTACAGATCTGCCTTAAGTACCATATCCAAAATGGCTGAGTCTTATGAGACTTAATATATGCATTACTTCTAATAGCTTTTCCAACATCACATACCAAGAAATTGTGATAGCCAGTAGAGCATGATCTCTTTTAACAGAGCTATCGATACAATCAAATATAAATCCACCACCAGTATTCATAGATATGAGTAATACAAAATTTATATGAATATTCATATATTGAGCTCAAAAAATGGGCACCTTGTTATTCATCACTTTAAAACATGTTTTTAGAATACAAATATATTGGTGTTTGGTTTTTTTTCCCTAGTGTTGATGAAAATGAATAGTACTTGGGGACCAAGTCTGCCTATTAAAGTGATGTGGTACGTTACTGCACTTGTACAGAAATGAGCACAGATGGTGGGTCTATTACTTCTCTAGCAAGAAATTTGTCATTTTTTTTTTTCCCCCAGGATTCAAATCTGAGCAACACATGCTCAAGTCAGGCTACCTCTGTGGGGATCCTTAAAATGTTTTCTCCATTACTTGTACATTAGGAGTAAAAGAAACAGAAAGTTATTAATGCTGTACTAAAACTTTGTAATGAATGCAGTCTCCAAGAGTCAGATTTTTAGATTTTTCCCCAACAAAGGAAAACATATTCTGCATGTAAATGTAAATCTACAGGGATGAAGTTCTGTGTAGCATGCTTAGATTCCCAATAGCACATCCGGTTCCAACAGATCATTTAGTTTACGTTAGAATGTTTGAAGATATTATAGGCATCTATTAATTAAACACAATGATATGTGGAAAATAAAACAACAGCATGTAAGTAAGTTCATATTTTTTGTGTGCGAAAGATATAATTTCAAGCAGCAAAAGAGTAGATTAAACAAAAAGATTTCCATAATCTTACTTTTCTGTTAAAAATCAATAAAACAATACTGTTAAAGCTTTTTCAATGCCTTATTATACACCTGAAGAAAAGAAAAAGGCTTTAAACCTGCCTCATGACTTGTCAGAGCCTGTAATTACAAGACACTGGAAGTTAAGTGATAGTTTTTGATCAATTGAAAGACAATTGATCAAAGCCAAATCACCTTGCAGTGAAAGCAAATTTAATATGGATTAGGATTTCCAATAACAGGAAAAAATGCAAACAGATGCATGTATTTCTTCAGAATGTTGAGTGTATTCACATTTGGGAGTTCTATACTGAGACCAACATCATTTAGTATGCAACATCAATGAAAAATGTTGTTCAACATTTATGCTGTGAACTGGTATACAGAGTATTGACCAATCTGGTGCGGTGGGGTTGACCCTAACTGGACACCACGTGCCCTCCAAAGTTGCTCTATCACTCCCCTCTTCAGCTGGACAGGGGGAGAAAAATACAACAAAAGGCTTGTGGGTTGAGATAAGGACAGGGAGAGATTGCTCGCCAATTATTGTCATGGGCAAAACAGACTTGATTTGGGGAAATCCGTTTAATTTATTACCAATCAAATCAGAGTAGGGTGATGAGAAATAAAACCGAATCTTAAAAAACTCCTTCCCCTCACCCCTTCCTTCTTCCTGGGCTCAACTTCACTCCCAATTTTGTCTATGTCCCAACCCCCCGGCAGTGCAGGGGGATAAGGAATGGGGATTGTGGGCAGTTCATCACACGTTTTTGCTGCTCCTTCATTCTCAGGAGGAGAACTCCTCACACTCTTCCCCTGCTCGAGCGTGGGCTCCTCTCTTTACAGGCCCACAGGTCCTAGCGGGAGCCTGCGGGTTTCTCACAGGGTGACAGCCTGCTTTGGGCATCCCACTGCTCCTTTGTGGGGTTCTCCAGGGGCTGCAGGTGGATATCTGCTCCCCCATAAACCTCCATGGACTGCAGGGGCACAGCCTGCCTCATCATGGTCTGCACCATGGGCTGCAGGGGAATCTCTGCTCTGGTGCCTGGAGCACCTTCTCCCCTCCTTCACTGACCTTGGTGTCTGCAGAGCTGTTGCTCTCGCATGTTCTCACTCCTCTCCCTGGCTGTTGTCATGCAGCAGTTTTTATTCCCTTTTTAACTATCTTATCCTAGAAGTGCTACCACTGTTGCTGATGGGCTCAGCCTTGGCCAGCATAGGGTCCGTCTTAAAGCCAGTTGGCATTGGCTCTATTGGGCACAGAGGAAGCTTCTAGCAGCTTCTCACAAAAACCACTCCTGTACCTCCCCTGCTACCAAAACCTTGCCATGCAAACCTGATACATTTGGGGAAAAACATTCTTCCAAATGGGATTGCATTCTTTTTGTTTCATGCAAATGAATCTGAATTTTTGTTATTTACCACTTTATTTTCCATGTGTGGTGCTTTATAAGGGATGTTCTTGGGTGAAAATTGTCATCCAGAACCTGGAGGATTAATTTCAAGATTGGATTCTCCCTGAATATAAAATTTAAAACTCTGAAAGGAGTAAAAACTTTACTAAGCTTGAATAACCCAGTGCTTCAAAAGGGGGGGGAATGAGGTGGGAAGAGAGAGAAAAGTAGCAACTCCTCTAAGAGTCAAGCTGCCAAATGTGGTAAACATGTAGTAGACTTGAAGACAAACCACAAGCCTTTGAACTGAGTAGTGATTATACCAGTCCTGGACCCAAAGTTTTCTCTATGGATGTAATCTTGTGTGTTATTTGGGGTCTGCTGGGGCCTGTCAGGAGAATGGGCTGAAATGTGTCAGTTGTCACAGAACAGAGTTTGAACTCTTCTGGGTGCAGCCAGTGCATTTGTGAAGGTTTTAGGTGGACAGGGGCTTGTGGTGGAGGGTGAGGAGGGCTGCAGGTAGTGGGAAGCAGAGGGAATCACAAATTCGTCTGTCAGCCTTGGAAAGGATTACACTGGATGCTAGTGAGAGAAAGGTCAGGAGTGAGGTAAAAGGCAGAAAGAAAAGAGCTAAACAGCTTAAAGCAAGTAAGTATAAGTAATATGGAGCTTGTTAATACCAGTGCCTAATGATCTAATAGTTGTTCGATGCTTATAGTCTTAAAATTATGGTGTTATCAAGTGCTAGTGTGCTGCTTGTAATTGCTTCAATGCACATGTCACATCTGCTTCAGGTTCTTACCCCTCCCTACTCTCAGCTGGAAAAAGCAAACCCCACCTCTGAGCAGCCAGCAAAGATGCAATTTGGGTACTTAATGGAAGTAGGTTCTTTGACAGTTAAGTGTCTGAGTGCATGTCCTTCCTGAAAAGAAGAAAAAGTAACCTGGTAATGACTGTAAAAGGAGAAAATGCTTACCAAACTATATAGTTTCTTTACAAAGCTGAGAAGGCAGGCAGAAGAATGGATAGGGATAACCCCAGCCTGGAGCATGCCCACTCGTACTGTACATCTGCTTTCTGTACAGAGATGCTTTTTCTCACCAAAGTGGGCAAAAGAGGTGAAGTTTAAGTGAGATCTGCTGCAGGCATTATTACTGGGTAAGAATATCTGGACTTTGTATAGGAATTGCCTTAGTCATGAGAACTGAGAGAACATTCAAATGGATTTTGGGTATGTTTTTGGTATAACTTGAAACTTCCAACCCAACAGTTATGCAGTTCACAGGCAAATGTGTAATAATTGAGTTTGCAGCATTCAAAAAAAGGTGTTAATTGAAGAATTCCAAGTGACACAACGTGAGAACATAGGTTTTCCATGCTATGAGACGGAAAATGAGAGCACTATAAGGAATGCTTAGCTATAACCTTTAAGATTTTTCTAATAGTAATATAGCATGAAGAGAAATTGCTGTGCTGCATTGAACCGATGTTGGCTTAAACCAGTTGTCCATCTGGTGAGTGCAGTATTGTTCAGCTGGAAAGGGGAAGGAAGGAAGGAATTCCATCTTGAATTTCCTGTTTTAATTTAGACAAATGACTGTGAAAGAAGGATTTTTTGAGGAAAGCCTTGGAGACAAGTTTTTTTGGTTGTTTTCTTTTTTGTTTGTTTGGGGTTTTTTTATCCTTACAAGTTGACTCTACTCAAATTGCTGCATTAAGTGTTCCCCCAAGTCTAGCAGGCAGGATGAAGATTTTGTACACACCCCTATAAAAAGCTTTATCCCATCAGTACAAGCTGGCAAATTGCCCCCTCACTACAGCTGTCTGCTTATAAAACAAAATACCACTTTGTGAAGAATATGAGCTATTCATATATTCAATGTATTCAACAGTGATATGAAGATTTTTTTAAACTCATTTCACCTACCATGTTCCGGTGAACTACATTAAGTACATTAAGCCTTTCTGTCCTGATTGTGCAGCATTAACATCCATTCCAAGTAATAGTATGTCTAGTGAATCAGTAAAGGGTTCCATAATGGCTTTTAGTAATGAGCTTATTATTTTTAGTATTTACTTTTAGCAGATACAGTGTGTCCTGAATATTGGATATAGCTGACTATTTTCTCAAATGAAGAATGAATAAAGCTGGAGTCCTTAACTTGTGACTAATCCTAGGTAATCATTGCTGTGATATTTTGATACATAATTGAATTTAAATTTGGTATATCATCTGCTTCCAGCGAACTTGATTGCTTGCAGAAGAAATAAAAAGTACACTTTCTCTAAATAGCAGATGCAGAGCTGTATGTAGGTGGTCTATAATTTTGCTATTTACTGTGTGAAACCAAATGCTTTAAAGGACTTTAACAATGAAAAACTGCTGGATCTTGATGCCTTAAAAGTCTGGGAAAATTTTGCTGAGCCTTAAAATTAGTTCACTTTTGACGCATTTTGCAGAACATGTAGTCCAAAAAGTGTCTTCCTGTAATGCTTAAAGGAGCACACGTATAGAAGGCAGATTGTGTTCTCCAGGACCTGTGGAAAACTTAAGAGTTCTTTTGTGTGATGGGGTTAATTTATGTCTATGAGTGTGGCCACCGTCATGTTAGGAATGGTATCTGGGTCCCTGAGCACTTCCTTAGAGATATCCTTAAACTCACTTAAGGTGACGTTTAAGCCAAGACCAAAGACCAGATATTGTTGTTATGTGGCAACCTTATTTTAATGAATGGCATTCATTGTGTAGCATACATGGAAGGTTTTCTGCAGAACTAGGAGGATCTGAAAAGTTTTTCATAAAACAGATTCTACAAAATATGAATATGCTGTGTTCTCTATGCTCATATGCAGATCCATTAGTCGGGAATGAGGCACTTCTATACTCCATTCCTGATAGGTTTCTTGTTTTTCCTTTTTCTTACAGCATAACAGCTGGCAAAATATTTTTGAGACAGAGATATATAGAGCTATCCTCTTGTAGGGTATGCAGACAAAAACCTAACATATGGAGAATATTTGCATAATGTACAGTATCTGTGATGAGAAGGTAGATACTCAGGTTTTCTTGCATAACTTGAGCATTACATATAACAAGGGAAGTTGCTAGGTGGCTAATACTAGTCTCTATATTTTGAGTTCTGATGTATTAGGAACAATGTTCTACTTACTACAGCAGTTCTTCCTTGAGTGAGCATCCTAGGAAATCCTAGATTTCTATTGCTTCTTTTTTACATATCTATTAAATAAAGTTGGGCCTACTCTGTAGTTATATAGTTATGTATGCTAAAGAATTTATGCAGAATGTGGCTTGTCTTGCAATAAATATTCTAACAGCATGTGCATTCACAAAAACACTAGGAAACTTCAGGTGTAGCACTGAACATGCAGTGTGTGTAGAATCTGGAGTTTGCTTAAAAAACCTGAAATGTCATGCATTTCAACAATCACCATATAGTCTGTATTTAGCAAAACCAAAATGGAGGACAGTTTTTGCACATGAAAAATCCATGCATAGGGCTGAATGTTACTTGCTCCAAAATGTAGATAACTCTTTTCTTGTTAAAGTTTGTAGTAAAATTAAAGTTATAATATAAATAATACAACTTTGTGGAATGTAGTAATTATATTATGCTGTATTTCTTTTCTGTGAAAAATATGTCCACAAAATTAGTGCATCCCATTAAAATGGAATGTTGGTGCCATGAGAGTTAATAAGAAGTAGAAGATGACTCAGAGTAGAATAACTTACTAAACCATTTTTGTGTGTATGTTTGTGTATTAAACTAGCTATACTCATCGTGTGGTTGGCAGTGGAATCAAAGCTCAGTCTGCAAATCCAGAAGTAAAAGTAAAGGGAACAGATCCTGCAATAAGTCAAATTATTGACAAGCTGAAACATGTTATTCAGGTAAGCTGTTTTTACCTATGAACATAGTATAGTACTGAAGACTCTGGTGGTGATAGTATTAATTTATTGTACATTAAAGATTAATTATTGATTGAAGTCACTGCTCAGTGCATCTCAACAGCAAAACACTACTTGGTCTCTATCTCACTTCAATTATTAAAAATGATTTAGTTAAAAGATTTGCATATGGTAGATAAGTGTAGGAATTCAGACTCTGGCAGCTGAGCCATCTGTACCTGTGAGTACCACAGCTCAGCATTGCAGTAAGGGTACAGAACCACTAACAGTATAATTTAGGGATATTAACTGGGTGCATATGTTTTAAAAAAACCAAACAAAACCCCATAATTTCCCTCCTCCCTCTTCACTAAATCTATTTTTTTTCTTAAGTCATCTTGCTGCAAGGTTTTTTGTTTGGCTGTCATGACAGAAAACCTAGGAAGTTTGAACACGAATAGCACGCTTGCTAAAGGAGTTAAGTGTTCATTACCTGATACACATATCTGTGAGTTACTAAATTTAAGGCTTACAAGGCAGTCAATTCCAATACAGTTCTGCACAGTCATAGTATTGTAATACATTTAAAGGATTACAAGTATCTTTTGTTACATGCAGTATCTGTATGCACAGATAGCCAGAACTACAGGACAAAAACCTTATTCTGTTGAAACCAACAGTTATTTTGATGACAACTCTGTATTTCAGTTTTAAAGTATAAATTTCCACCCTGATTTGAAGACTCAGTGATGAGAAATGTTCTACTGGCGTTTCGTGTAAGTGGCCCATGTAACCCAGTATCCTCTCATCTGCACTGGTAAAAGGAGAAGCTAGTTAGGGAGGGCATGCAAGCTTGGCACCTTTATAGTCTCCACTCCCCTTCTCTACCTCATTCCCTAAACACAAGAATTAGCAATGTCAGACAGCTCTTTTTTGCGTAATGCATTTAGTTCCATTTAAGAAATTGCTTTGTTTTTCTATGTTCTTTGCAGGTTTTAAATAGTTTTCCAAATGGATTCTGGAATTGAAATATTAGTGACAGGTTCATGATAAACTCTCTTGGTTCTTATTTCTCTATTTGTGAAAAATAACTCTTCTCTGAAAATAAAGAAAAGAGTGATGAAATAAAAAAAAACAACAGAAAAATTCATTTTCTGTCAGTAGTGTTGTTTTCTGGGAGAAGTGACATCCAGATTGAAGCTTAAAGGCAATCATTATTCCTTTCTCCTTAAAAGAAATATCTTTTGTAGCCCTCCAGCTTTTGTCTCTTTTTTTATTAAAATGGTGACTACAGTGGTGAGAAAATTAATACATTTTTCCCTCCAAAGAGATGCTATGACTTAATTAAGAACTATGAACTTACTGTGCAAAGAAAAACATTGCAGATCTTATTGGGTAAGTCTCAAGGTCTTGCATCTATCAGGAGTGCCCTCCTTCTTTGGTATTAAATCTGCACTGTATAGTTTGTTGTGTTGTTTTCCTCTAGAGACTAGGAGTTGTGTTGTTTCCTCTTCAAGTGAGTATCTGAAAGAGTGGAATAGAGCAATTCCATTATAAGGTATTTCATTTTCAGAGCTTATTTGCCCATGTCCCAAAAGACTAGAGTGGGTCTTGGGGAGAAAGACATATAATTTACATACTACAAGTCTTACTGGCCTCCAAGTATTTTAACTTTCTATTGGATAGTTTCCTTTCTTGCAGCTCCGAGTATGGAAATAAGGTCAGGGCACAAAGAGAGCATCAAATTCCTCAGAGACCTGACATATAACTGCTATTCTTTAGATAAAGGGCTGAAGAAACTGCAGAAAAAGCATTCTTCTCTACCATTTACTGCTTGAGAAAGGAGGATGGGGAGTGTAAATTAGAGATTCAAATACAAAAGATCACCTTTTTGTCCTTTATGATATGAAAAGGATGAATCACATTAAGCTTATGATGGACAGATTAAATAAGGGGAGCTTAATGGATTGTGGTGTTGCCTCAGAGATAGATGGAGTCATACTTCAGTCAAGCATACTTTAGTCTAGACCTGTAGGAGGACTAATTTGAAGAGGATGACCAGCTTTGCATTCAGAATACATAATTAGGGTCAGATTGAAAAATATATCCTGATTACATTGTGTCCTTCTAGACCAGAAAATGTAATTCTCTCTAGTAAATCTGGGGTAGAAAAATCCTATTAGAAAGCTTCATTGTTTTCTGAAACCTTGTTTTTACTCTTTGTCATCAAAGCAGATGACCCGTTTTCTTATCAATTACTCTAAATTTCCCTTCTTACTTTCAAGAATCCCAGAAAGGAGCAAGAAGGAAGTGAATATTTTGAGATGTAAAGGGAGACCCCATTAAAGGCGGGGGGAGGCCCAGTAAACCCTCAGAAACTCAGACTGTACATATTTATTGTAAAAATGACTAAATATTATCAAACAGCAAAAGAACAGATGTCTTAAAATCCCTTCCTGCTCATCTTTAATGTGTACATAAGAAAACAGATCAAAGACCATTATGCCCTGCATGCAGAAAAGATGTGTCCTAGTACCTCCTCTTTTCTTGCAAGGTAGATATATGAGCACATAAAAATTCCAAGCAAAGAATCAGCTTTAAAATATGTAAACATACAACACTTAAACACACTCAGTTTTCTAGGTTCTATTCTGTTAAAAACTTTAAAACACTGAAATAAATCAGGTTGCGTAAGTGATACTATCTTCCCAGCATGCTATGGTGTCCATGCACTTCTTTGTGAGAGGCTTACAGTAATCCTCCTCCTTTTTCTGTAAATAGTGGATTTACCAAAAATCAATAGAACTTTCGGCTTCCATTGGACCCTGACTGCTATAATCTGTGCTCGGGACTCCACAGGTTTGTATTCACAGCAACAAAGTGCAGTTATAGAATCATAGAATCATAGACTCGTAAGGGTTGGAAAGGACCTTAAGATCATCTAGTTCCAACCCCCCTGCCATGGGCAGGGACACCTTGCCCTAAACCACGTGGTTCAAGGCTCTGTCCAACTTGGCCTTGAACACCGCCAGGGATGGAGCATCCACAACCTCCCTGGGCAACCCATTCCAGTGCTTCACCACCCTCACTGTAAAGAACTTCTTCCTTGTATCTAATCTAAACTTCCCCTGTTTAAGTTTGAACCCATTACCCCTTGTCCTACCACTACAGTCCCTAAGGAAGAGTCCCTCCCCAGCATCCTTGAAGACCCCCTTCAGATACTGGAAGGCTGCTATGAGGTCTCCACGCAGCCTTCTCTTCTCCAGGCTGAACAGCCCCAACTCTCTCAGCCTGTCTTCATACGGGAGGTGCTCCAGCCCTCTTATCATCCTCATGGCCCTCCTCTGGACTCGCTCCAACAGCTCCATGTCCTTTTTATGTTGAGGACACCAGAACTGTACGCAGTACTCCAAGTGAGGTCTCACGAGAGCAGAGGGGCAGGATCACCTCCTTCGACCTGCTGGTCACGCTTCTTTTGATGCAGCCCAGGATACGGTTGGCTTTCTGGGCTGCAAGTGCACACTGCTGGCTTATGTTAAGCTTCTTGTCAACCAACACCCCCAAGTCCTTTTCTGCAGGGCTGCTCTGAATCTCTTCTCTGCCCAGCCTGTAGCAGTGCCTGGGGTTGCCCCGACCCAGGTGTAGGACCTTACACTTGGCTTGGTTAAACTTCATAAGGTTGGCATCAGCCCACCTCACAAGCGTGTCAAGGTCCCTCTGGATGGCATCCCTTCCCTCCAGCGTATCAACCTAAGCACACAGCTTGGTGTCGTCAGCAAACTTGCTGAGGGCGCACTCAATCCCACTGTCCATGTCACCGACAAAGATGTTGAACAGGACCGGTCCCAACACCGATCCCTGAGGGACACCACTCGTTACAGGTTTCCAACTGGACATCGAGCCATTTACCACAACTCTTTGCGTGCGGCCATCGAGCCAGTTTTTTATCCACCGAGTGGTCCATCTATCAAATTGATGTCTCTCCAATTTAGAGACAAGGATGTCATGCGGGACAGTGTTGAATGCTTTGCACAAGTCCAGGTAGATGACGTCAACTGCTCTGCCCCTGTCCATCAGTTCCGTGGCTCCATCATAGAAGACCTACAAATTGGTCAGGCAGGATTTCCCCTTAGTGAAGCCATGTTGGCTGTCACCAACCACCTCGCTGTTTTTCACGTGCCTTAGCATGTTTTCCAGGAGAAACTGTTCCAAGATTTTGACAGGCACAGAGGTGAGACTGACTGGTCTGTAGTTTCCTGGGTCTTCCACCTTCCCCTTCTTGAAAATGGGGGTTATATTACCCTTCTTCCAGTCATCGGGAACTTCACCTGACTGCCAGGATTTTTCAAATATGATGGACAGTGGTTTAGCAACTTCATTCGCCAGTTCCTTCAGGACCCGTGGATGGATTTCATCAGGTCCCATGGACTTGTGCACGTTCAGGTTCTTAAGATGGTCTTGAACCTGATCCTCTTCTACAGTGGGCCTAAGGTCTTCATTCTCACAGTCCCTGCATTTGCTTTCCAAGACTTTCGTGGTGTGGTCAGAGCATTTGCTGGTGAAGATGGAGGCAAAGAAGTCATTAAGAACCGCAGCCTTCTCCAAATCCATGGTAGCCAGTTCTCCTGATAGCTTCCGGAGAGGGCCCACATTGTCCCTAGTCTGTCTTTTATTTGCTACGTATCTATAGAATCCTTTCCTGTTATCTTTTACATCCCTTGCCAAACTTAATTCTAGCTGGGCCTTAGCTTTCCTAACCTGGTCCCTAGCTTCCCGGGCAATGCTCCTATATTCTTCCCAGGCCGCCTGTCCTTGCTTCCACCTTCTATAAGCTTCTTTTTTCCCCTCTAAGTTTCCTCAGCAGCTCCTTGTCCATCCATGGAGGTCTCCTGGCCCTCCTGCTGCACTTTCTTCTAGTCGGGATGCAACGCTCTTGAGCACGTAGCAGGTGATCCTTGAATATCGACCAGCAGTCTTGGCCCCCCCTGCCCTCTAGGACTGTATCCCATGAAACCTTACTAAGGAGGTTCCTGAAGAGGCCAAAGTCTGCTTTCTTGAAGTCCAGGGCAGTGAGCTTGCTGCATGCTCTTCTCACTGTCCTGAGGATCTCAAACTCAACCATCTCGTTTGTGATCACTAGAGCCAAGGCTGCCCTGGAGCATCACATTTCCAACCAGTCCCTCCCTGTTGGTGAGCATGAGGTCAAGCATGGCCTCTCCTCGTCGGCTCCTCTATTGCTTGAAAGAGGAAGTTGTCTTCCACACAATCGAGGAACCTCCTGGATTGCTTGTGCCGGGCCGTACCGTCCCTCCAACAGATGTCAGGATGGTTGAAGTCCCCCATGAGGACAAGGGCCTGCGAGCGTGAGGCTGCTCCTATCTGTCTGTAGAGCGCTTCATCCACAGAGTCCTCTTGATCAGGTGGCCTGTAACAGATCCCCACCGTAATGTCCCCCATTGCTGTTTTCCCTTTGATCCTGACCCACAAACACTGTTACCTCATCACCCGTCCCCAGACAGAGTTCCATACTCTCTAGTCTATCACTGACATAGATAGCAACACCCCCTCCCCATCTGCCTGGCCTGTCTTTTCTAAACAGCCTGTAACCTTCCATTCCGACACTCCAGTCGTAGGAGCCATCCCACCACGTTTCTGTGATACCAATGACATCGTATTCCAGTAGCCTTGCACACATCTCTAATTCCTCTTGCTTGTTCCCCATACGACGGGCGTTTTGTATAGAGGCACCTTAGCTGAGCTCCAAATGCAGCCGACTCAATGGCTGGGGCAGCTGGAACATCTCTACATTGCTCCAAGCACTTATTACAGGTGCTGGCAACTGATCAGGAGTGTTGGGATGGATCAATGCTCCTCTCCCCCAACGCATCTAGTTTAAAGCTTTCTTGACCAGCCTGGCAAGCCTCCTACCAAAATAGCTCTTCCCTTTCTTTGTCAGACCAGCTCCACCAGCCTCCAGGAGATTTGGCCTCCCAAATGGAGCCTCATGTTCTAAATAGCCAAACCCCTGACTATGGCACCAGCATTCTAACCATTTATTAACCTGCCAAACGTGCCTAGCTTTTTTAAGGTCCTCCCCTTTGTCCTGGAGAATCGATGAAAAAACTATCTGAGCTCCAGAGCCCCTAACCACCTCTCCCAGGGCTCTCTAGTCCTTCTTAATGTTCTCCAGGCTACTGCTATCTATATCATCTCTAGCACCCACATGGACCACTAGAAGGGGGTAATAGTCAGCAGGACTTACTAGAGCAGGCAGCCTCTCAGCAACATCCTTGATCCAAGCCCCTGGCAGGCAACACACCTCCCTCGAGACTGGATCAGGCCGGCAGATGGGTGCCTCTGTGCCTTTCAAAGTAGAGTCCCCTACTACTATGACCCTCCGCTTTTTCCTGGAGGCACCAGTAGTGATCCTCTTTACTGCTGCATCAGCAGGATGCTCATTAGGTGTGGTGGGTGCTTTCTCATTAGCCCCCTGCAGAACTGCGAAGCAGCTCTGGGTGGGGACATCAGATTTAGGAGGAAGCCCCTTGTCATTAATTGCCCTCTTCCTCCTTTTTTTGTTAGTTTTTCTCGTGACTAATTCCCAACTTCCTGGGTTGCTGCCCTCCTTCTTTCCTATATGAGCAGTGCTGGACGTTTGCAGCCCCTGCACAGTTTGGGCCTGGAGCAAGCAGCCCAGCTTCCTCTCAGCTTCCCTGGCATCTTTTAGCTCTCCAACAGCCTCCCACAGCTCAGCCACCTGCTGCAGGAGGACCTCCACCAGGGCGCACCGAGTGCAGCCCTGCCCATTGCGCTCCCTCGCCTTAAGAGACCAGCCGAGGCACTCTCTACACTCCGAGGTCTGCGCCGCAGCCTCCCCTCTCATCGGCTCTATCTGGGTGCCTACGCTGGCCACCGCCGGGGCAGAGCTCCCAGAGCGGGCCCTGGTCCTGAGACGAGTGCTCACCATCCCGCTTGCTGCCCGCTCGCCCTGCCTACGCGAACTGCCGCGCCGCGCCACGCCCTGACTGCCCGCCCTAGTCGCTCGCGCTCCCTGGGATGGGTTTTTCCCCACTGAGGGCTGGTGCCGTCACTTCTGGCGCCGCCCCCTGTGAGTCAGCTGCTCGCGTGAGCTGAGCTGCCGGCTCCTGGGCAAGTCCTGTCGAGGACTTGAGGCTCCCTCGGTCGCTCTTGCCTCTTCGAACTGAGGCTCCGGGACGCTGTGCTTCCCCCCGCTCCGGTGTTAAAGGCGTCCTCTCTGGAGATACTCACCTCGGCAATTAGAGTAACTTACATGAACTCTGGTCAACCAGTCATGGCTGAAAATGTCTTGACACTGTCACCTTATTTTGTAAAAATCCTTATTTGTAGAGACTGGTGTTTTGGAGAGTTTTAAATGATGGGCTCTTCTTCATTCATTTATCTTCATGGTAGGCAAATGATGGGTTCAGTGCATATCCTCTTATGTACTGCAATCTGCAACTATCACTCTAGTAGCAATCATGATAAGCAGTCAGTTGCATATGGCAGCAATAATAGTGATAATTATTTTTCTTTCTCCCCACTGTAATTTAAAACCACGATTCATTTATCTTTTCTACAAGTACAAACACTGAGGTTATGAAGTAAATATGGTATTTTGGTGCTGTGATTACAGGCGGTTGGACCATCGGTCATTTCAATGTATTTCTTCTTTCAGAAGACAATCTCAAAAAGATACTGCTTTTGAAAATAATAGACATTACTTGGGGCTTGTATTTACAGATGAAATAAAGACTTCCTGAATTTAGGAAATCATGCCATAGTAGAAAATATCTGGGTGTCTGTCTGTATAAATTAGGTAGACTACATCTCCCTCTGGAGATCTTCAGAGGCACCTGCCACTCTCTTGACTATACTGGAAATTTATATGCTTATATTAGGATAAATAGTTTCCTATTTCTAGCAAAAGATGTGCCCAAATTTATTTGGAAGGGATCACGTCTTATACTGCTGTACCACCAGACTCCTAGCTGATATATGTGAAATAATATTTACATTCTCCACAAAGGGTTGAAAACCATCACTAGTGGAAGTGATGCCTACATTCTTTAAGTGAATAGAGGCCACTACTTCATAAGACATGAAATGTAGGTGACAGTCTAATTTTTCCTTTACTAATGGTCATTATTATGGCATGGTAAGCACTGTGTATCACCATGCCACCATTTGCCCATTTACTTAGCTCAAAAAGGTTACAAAAATAGTGATACGAGATTTTATTTTGACATTGATTTGGCATACTAATAACTAAACATTCCAGCTCTGTTTTTAAAAGCTTTTATCAATGTACCGTGGCACAGGCAAAGTAGTAAGTGTTATTGTAAGAGCTGTTCTAGTACATGTTGGAAATGGTGATGGAATACATTACCTGAGTCTTCATCTGCACATACAGAGAACCATGGCTTTAAATTATTCATATGCAAGATGTGACACTTGCAGTTGTGCTTCCCTTTGATCACTGAGATCAAGTTTGTGCCTTCTTTAGTGTTATGATAATAATAGTTAAAATCCCTCTGCCTTTTAGAATAGTTCAAACTCCTGTATAAATTTAAGGAATTATGCATTCTGATTACTCTGTTGATGACTGAAATGCAGTTCTTTCTCATGGAATGAGATAATTCTCAAGAGTACAACATGTAAGAGCCTTAGATACTTAGGGCCTTGGTTTGATACACTTACTTCCCAAATATTTTCCTTCCTTTCTCTTCTTAGTTTTTTTTTTTTTTTTTTTTTTAATATATATGAGTTGTGTCCTGCACTTTGCATGGTTCAATAATAGATACCTCATAGAGGTAATTGGGAAGTTAAATTTCAGTGCAGGTGGTGCAAGAGCCATTCAACAGTCTCTGGTGTTTGAATTGCTTTCAGGTGTGTTTGCTCCTAAACCACCTGCTTATTCTTTTTGTTGCAATAGGAAAGACTGCCTCACAAGTTTTGTTTTGGTTTTCATATTACAAATGCATATCTAAATGTTAATTTTGCTGTTGATTTTGGTTTTACTACCTTCTTCATTTTTAGTTCATTCCAAAGTTAGAACAATCATGCAGATACAAAATAGCTCAGTATCTTGATTATTTTCCACAGTGATTTGTTGGCGCGCTCTTTCATATTTGATGTGTTGGCTCCTTCTTTTGTTTTATTTCTTTAATTAATATAATGTTGCTGTCTTTTTGAAATCAAACCCTTGGACAAATTCCATCTTTGACTTGCTATGATAGCTGAGTACTAGAGCCACATGTTGTATTAGGATAGTCCTACTTGACAGAGAAGCCTATTTCATATTTGTTGTGTGAGCTGTCCCTGTCTTTTGGCACATCTGCAGAGACCTAGTTTATCACACTGTATGGACTTGAGCTCCTTCTGACTGCTAGCTGTTGCTGAAAATATGTTAAATACTTGAGTATTACTTTTGCATGTAAGATATTGGCATAAGTTCTGTAAAAATATTAAACACCTAGAAATGAGATGGGGAATTGTTTTCTGAGTTTTGTCCTCCTCCTTTTAAAATATATTTCAATTTCCCATCTCAAAAATACACATTAGAGTGCAGGATTGCTGATGCTTTTGCATCTCTTGAGAGTGAAAAGGTTTTCTTCACAGTTCTGTGGTGATAATGAAGGTGTATGCTGTTTTTGTTGCTCAGAAATGTGGTCTTTATGTATTTGTAAGACAAAACACTACAAGTTATGTGAACATTCTGAGATGACTGTATAACCTGGAAAATTATGTGTAAACTCAAACCTACATATGGTTTATAGATGGAAGGCAGAGAAGGAAAAAGTGATTAGGAGGACATGAATTTGAGCCCATGCGTCTCCTAGTGTTGGGATACCTAGGAGATAAATTGAGAAGAACAGGTCACCAGCCACATAGTCCTTATTTGTCAGTAATATAAATAAAAACCCAATAATGTTTTTCCTGGTTTGTTTTCTTTTTCACTAACTAGTTTACCAAAGTTATTAAAGACTAATCAGAGTCCCATTCATTTGGTACAAATGATTTTTTTTTTTGTGCATAGTATCTTTTTTAATAGGATTTGTGCTTAAATGAAAATGTTTTGATGTCTCAATGTGAATAACAAAAAGAAAAGAGTGTACATTGTACAGAGCTTTCTGAAACTAAGTTTAAGGTTCAAATTTGTGTAAAACACTAAATGATGAGCTAATAAAAAAACTAGAATCCCTAAAATTTGTATTTTTGCTATTTTTATTTCTTCCATTGCCTGTAAAGCACTGCACAGTACACAGTGAGAAAACATATGGATTGATGCAACTGGGAGATACTGTCAATTCTTATCCATTCAGTGCAGACAGCAGTGGCAGAGGAAATAAGACAGCCTTTTCCAGCTACGTAGGTGAATAGGGGCACTAATGGAAGTATTCATTATGGTGCAGATGCTCTCTACAAAAGCCTGGTTTGCACCTAAATTGCTTGCTGCTATAGCTGATAAAAACTGCTTGTGTTAAGGTTTCTTAGCAAAAGAGGACCATTGTTCTATCCTCTCATTTTTAAGTACAATATCAAATGAAGGAGAGTTTTGAGATTTTTGGAAGAGTTATAGCTGTGACAAACAATACCATCTGGGGCACAGATATTTTCGTGCTTACTTTAGAAAATCTGATCTACTTTACTGTTTGCAACACTGTGGAAAGGAAAATATTTTTTCCTATTTATAATTTATCACTTATGCTCCTTGCCTCTCTCAAAAATGTATTATTAGTTTATTTTTTTAATACTTTCTTTCAAATTCCCTGTAACTTTGGCTATAGATCTCAAAGAAAACAAGTGGGTTTGTCCCCCTACCCCATGGAAGTAGTAGCAATTCAGAAAATGAAAAGGAGCTGCTTCTGACGCCCTGAATTCCCAATCCCAATTTAGAAAAGGAAGGGAACATATGTACTGATGCATACTAGACACACTAAGGGGTTCCAGTTTGCTACGGAGGGCTTCAGGGCTCTGATGAAGTAGTCACAATGGTATTCACTCAACTTCTCATTAGCTTTGGTGGGCTCCACAGAAATGTAGGAGTCACTCTGTGAAGGTTGGACATTTTTGCTTTCTTCTATAATTTCATCATAGAATAGAAAATCTCTTATTTTTGCAGTGAGGTGATACCCAATTGTAGTATAGATGGATGTGGCATTTTGTGTAATGTCTGACAGCAGGATACATTGCCAGATTTTAACTAGCTACCTGGTTTGGAAGAATCTATCATTCAAAATGTCTTGGGATTTTTTTTGGGCATACGTACTTCTTTGTGGTTATAAAAAAAGAAAACAAAAAAACACTGCCTTAAATGTATTGTCTATTTCAATTGTGTTAAAGGGAGAGGATGCTGTCAATGCCTAATTTCATATTTTAATTAGATAATGCAGTTTATTTAACTTCTGTGGTGACTTGTAAGGAGGAAGAAGACAAGTGGTATAGGAAATGCACTTAACTTCGAGGGAATGCCAGTTTAACAATTGGCTTGTCTCTGAATACTTTCAGCAGAGGATTGTTTTAGGGAGTAATATTGCAGATTACTTTTGCTGTTGGCCTTCCCATTTAAAGAATCAGTTGTTGTGCAATGCCAACGATCCCACCTAGTGTATAATCAACTAGAAATGAGTTTAGGAGTTCAGCTTGCAAGTGTTCTGCCTGATGGAATGTGGATTTGCATAAAGAGTCCTTCTTCTTATGATTGAAGAACCACATCCTTTTTTTTAGCTCATGTGGAACAATAATTGGACTTTTCAGAGGTGCCTACAAGCCTCAGCTACTTGCAGTACAAGCAACATTATTCATTCTGTCTTTTAAATTTACACGTCAGGTTGACAATGAATGCAAGTGATATGTCTATAATAGACAATCAAACTGGAAGGACATATCCTATTAATAGATTCTTTCAGTGAGATTAGTATTCACTGGTATTTATCACATTAGAAATTATAAGAATACCAGTAATCTGATTGGATTTTAATACAGTACAGTGAATCTTATTTAAACTAACAAGTTTTGGGTCTGCTCTAACTCATCTAGCTACAATCTGCTAACTATACTGGAATATGCATGCCCAGTATTGTGAAAGTAAATACATATTCGAATATCAAATTTTAATCATACTGGTTTGTGCTGCTCTTATACAGCAGAACTACTTTTTAGCTAGTTTCTTTACAAAATATATTTTGCAGTGGGATGCAGCTTGCTATAAAATATTTTTATCCAGTTTTCTGAAATATTAAGGTAGTTTGTTTTGTAATTATTTTAGATGCAGCTTTCAATAAGTTTGATTACTATTAAAAAGGTTGTCTTAATGAAGAGAGTTTAAGAATTCAATCAGTCTTTACATTCAAACTGTTTTTCCAGATTTGCATTTGTAAATTACTTTAATGGAAGTGATTCTGGAGGAAGCTGCATTAATTGAAGTTGTTATTTGCATCCAAGCAAATACCATTTGTAGCGGGTAGACCTTGGGTGGCTGCCAGATGCCTACCAAGCTGCTCTCTTACTCCCCTTCTTGACAGGAGAGGGGGAGAAAATAAGACGAAAAAGCTTACTGGCTGAGATAAAGACAGGGAGATTGCTTACATATTATTGTCACAGGTAAAACTGACTCAAATTAGAGAAAATTAATTTATTTTTTTGCCAATTAAAGTAAAGTAGGATGGTGAGAAACAAAGGAAAAACTAGACACATCTTCCCCAGCCCTTCTTCCCAGGCTCAACTTCACTCCTTTGCTCCTGACTCTTCTACCTCCTCACCCTTAGTGATGCGGGGGAATGTGGAATGGAGGTTGGTCAGTCCATAACACTTAATCTCTGACATTCCTTCTTTCTCATACTTTGCTCCAGCATGGGTCCTTCCCATGAGCTGCTGTCTTTCAGAAACAGACTGCTTCTGTGTGGGTTCCCTTCCAGTGGCTGTAGATCCTGCCAGGAGCCTTCTCTGGCATGGGCTTTCCATGGGCTGCAGCTTCCTTCAGGGAACCTGCTCCAGTGTGGAGTCCTCCACGAGCTGCAGGATCTGCTCCCGTGTGGTCCTCTGTGGGCTGAAGAGGGACAACCTGCGTCACCATGGTCTTTACCATGGGCTGCAGGGGAATCTCTGCTCCAGTGCATAGAGCCCCTCCTTCCACTCCTTCTCCAGCCCTGGTATCTGCAAGGCTGTTTGTGTTGCATTTTGCTCACTGCTGTTTCTCACAGCTGCTGCCCAGTGGTTCTCATCCTTTCTTACATACTCTTTCCCTGAGGTGTCACTATCTTGGCTGAGGGCTCAGCTGTGCCCTGCAATGAGTCCATGGAGCTGGCTGTGTCTGGCACAGGACAGCCCTGGCCACTGCTCACCCTGCAGCCCCCACTAACAGCACCTATGCAGCTACACCCTTACACCATTATAATACCTACTTCTGAAATCAGTATGCTTATGATATTAATAAAAGATAGAGGAATATTCCCAAACTGATACAGTTGAAGTAACAACATACTTGGTAAAAAGGGAAGAGACTTTGATATCAAAGAAATGAAACAAAGAAATGTAGGCTTTGATGTCAAATGACACTGTAAAATATTTAAGTAAAGCAAGAAATCAACTCTCTAGTCAGAAGTGAAAATCAAATTAGCTGTTCTAACTTATGAAATCTGATTCATATCACAAAACCATCCCATAATTAGCTTCAGTGACAACCTCTTCTGAGTAGAGGCTCAGCAACTAAATGTCACATCAGGGTGGAAGATATCAACAAAAATTTGAGAAGCAGCTTACTGTTCCTCTTAGTACTAATTATTGACAGAGACAGTCTGTCAATATCATAACAGCATTAACAAAATACTTTATATGCAAGCAAACTCATGAAAGAGTAAAAGAAAGAGTGGAGCACTAACTGGAATTACAGTAGGTACCATTAAGATTAAATAGCATCCAGAAGGTCTCATAGTACTGGTCTCACCTATGCTATGGAACTTACTAGTGAGTTCGTCTAAGCTGATGTATATTGGTGCTGGCTGGTCAGTGCACTCCCCATGTTAGTTTACTGGGTGTGGATGCTGAATAGCATGAGAGATCAGTTCAAAGATAATCGCATTTCTGTAAGTGGTGATAAAATGGAAATGCGTTGCCTCTGGTCAGTCCAAATGTCATGGCTGAGGAAAAACACTCCTGGGGGCTTGGGGGTTGAACTAGATGACCTTTAAAGTTTCCTTCCAAATGAAACCATTCTATGATTCTATGATGATACTGTGTGAACTCATACTTTGTTAAGACCAGGTAATACACATGGGAGCAGTTGTCATAGGAGCTACGGTCATGAAAACAGGTTGTCATCAACTACAAAACAGAAAGCATTAAAGAAGCAGGCTTCTTTTTCATCAGTGATCAGACGACCATTTCTTAGAATACATGCAATAGTCACTGGACAAAATTATGACACTTAAAACAGGTACCACAGTAGCACAAAACACTGCAAAAAGGAAATGCAGCATTATTTCAGTGGTATGCAGTTAACTGCTGAGAGAAAAAAGGTGATGTCCACAGATTTTCTGGCCTGAAAAGTGATACAACCTTTTTAAGCATATTGAATGTTTCCTGTTTGAGACAGGCTATTCCCTTTTAGTCTCAGTCCTGGGAAATACCCTTGAGTTAGTGGCCTGTGGACAGCAATACAGAGCAAGCCATTTGCTGCAGGCATCATCATAATTTGTCCTCCTTGTCAGTTTGCACAATAAACAATGCATTTTGCAGGCACAATAAATATCAACCTAGAAAACAATCCATTGTTCAGGAATCTTATGAACAGGAATTCCATGTTATCTATGAAGGCTGTTTGCTCCCTGAAGAAGTCATCTGCCTGGTCTTTTGCTTTCTGTAAGTGTAGGAAATTGTAGAAAGCAGCAGCATAGTATGGTGCATTAAACTGCTTTTCACTCCTGTAGTGTGCATGTGAAATCTATGTGGATAACACAATCCATATTTGAAACTGTACCATATATTTTAAGGACACAAAGTTTGCTCAGCAAAAACCCTGGTATTGTCTTGAGGGAGTCAGCCAGCAAGTGGTTGAAGAATCAGAACCAAAGAATAAGTATATAACTTCCATGAAGCCTCAGCAAAACTTTTCTGCACTATGGATTAAAAAGAAGTGTTAGAAACAAGCTGTGCTATGCAATTTTTAATTTAGTTTTTGTTTCAAGAGCTAATGCAAGCAAATACAAATATGTCCTTGTGATTAGGTTTGCTAGGTTTGTTAGAAATACTACACTGCTCTGTATTTAATTGATACATTAAAAAAAACCCCACAAACAAAACAACAACAAGAAAGCCTAATAAATATGCTGATTCCAAATTCCTTCTAAAATAAGCATGTAATAGAAATGTGCTTCTTCATAGAAAAAAATTGTCAAGACTCATTACATATATAACAAATCATAACATTGATAGTAATATGATTGAATAAACATTTATATATATCTTTGCAAGGCAGCTTAGTTACTACTTCTGAAAAATTCTTTTCAAGTTTTGTCTTTAAAATGTATAACCAAACCAATCTTGATGTACTTTATTAAACAGATGGTGCAGTCTCATTTAAAATTACTTCAATGCATTCATTTATTTAAATGACTTTCCAAAACCTTACAGCCTAAAAGTCATATTATCTTATTCACTAGCTTAAAACCAGCATACTTGCCAGTTCCATAATGCTCATAAATCTGCCTGTCTTTGGCCCTTCTTAAGCCTTACCTGTTTTTGATGGGCTGTCATGGTTTAAGTCCAGCTGGTAACTCAGAACCATGCAGCCGCTCGCTCACTCCCCCCTTTCTTCCTCCCCCTGCTCCTGGAGGAATGGGGAGGAGAATCGAAAGAATGTAACTCCCATGGGTTGAGATAAGAACAGTCCAGTAACTAAGGTATAATACAAAACCACTACTGCTACCACCAATGATAATAATGATAAGGGAAATAACAAGGGGAGAGAATACAATTGCTCACCACCTGCTGACGAATACCCAGCCCAACCTGAGCAGCGATCTGGGCCTTCCGGGTAACTACCCCCAGTTTATATACTGGGCATGACGTGCTGTGGTATGGAATACCCCTTTGGCCAGTTTGGGTCAGGTGTCCTGTCTCTGCTTCCTTCCGGCTTCCCCTCCTCACTGGCAGAGCATGAGACTGAGAAAGTCCTTGATCAGAGTAAGCATTACTTAGAAAGAACTAAAAACATCGGTGTTATCAGCACTGTTCCCAGACTAAAGCTGAAAACACAGCACTGCACCAGCTACTAAGAAGGAGAAAAATGACTGCTACAGGTGAACCCAGGACACGGGCTTTATCTTTAAAATCAGACAGATGAAAGTTTGGGAAAGTTTGGGAAAGATTCTGCTGTCAAGGACCCACCCTAACTTGTTTGCAAAGTTCATTATCTGCATCCATTTGGGTCATACTTTGTAGAGAAAAAGGAGATACCTCCTTCTCCTTCCTACAGGTGATAACTGTAGGAAGTACAGTTCTGGAAATGGGGCATTGATGAGGCACCTCTGCTTCACTTTTTCCCTGAGCTTTTTGTATCTCAGGGAGTAGTTCATCTGTATCTGTAGACTGCCTTACTGCACTGACATAAACAGCTGTATGAGAAACCCCCCCCCAAGCAACAAACAACGAACTGGATCTGTAAAGAGAGCCCTAAAATAATCCTGTTAGCTATAATTTCTTAATTGTAGTTGTCCCCCAGTTTTTCATGCATGATCATGACTTGATTAGAAGCTTCTCTGCTTGTAACTTGCTTGTCACTTCAATTGAGCAAAATTGCTAAAAGTAATTGCTGTGCGTATCTGGTGTTTCTTGACATCTGATTGCTGTATAAATGTGCTAATAGGTACACTGGTCCCTAATCCAGGCTATGCAAATTTTGTGGGAACTAAAGGCTTTTACTCACAGAAGTGCTGTGAGTTAATTTTAGTCAAAAGTCCTTTTTTTTTTTTTTCCTGCCTGTTGATGGGATTACATTTGCAGTGAAGAGAGAAGTATCCTGCCCTTCTTCTATATTCCTTTAAGTACCTTTTTCCCAGGTCCGGTCTCTCCTTATCAGCTTCTTGGTTTTGTTTTCTGACCCTCCCCAGTTCCTCTTCCTGTATTCTTAAAAAATCTTATAGTTTTCACTTAATTCCGTAAAATATTTCATTGCCATACACAACATTTCTTTCAATGGATTTCTGCCTTACTATGTTTCCCATTTGTATGCAGGTCTGGGACAGTGACAGCCCAGCTTGAATACAGAAATGTTGCTTCTCAGTTAGTCATGGCACTGACAAAGATCTATTTTTAAACATCTGAATTAAGGCCTTATGTTAGCTAGTAACTATTCATACAGGAAAATAGGAGAGAAAGTGTATGATAGCCTCTGTGAAAACTTTTGCCTTGATTGTGGTGAAAGATAGGGAGGCATTTTAAGGTGCAAATAATAAATGACTGCAATAAAAACACAGTGATAAGGTTGAAAGAGGCTACAAAGTTCAAACTGTTACCTTAAACTGTAATTTCCTCTTAACTTAGCTGCTTTGCCCTGACTCTGCCTTTCAGCAGAAGTATTTACTGAGGTCTGTGTTAAATTTGTTCTGTTTGAGCTTTAATGTCAAAGCATAGAGATCTGTGCAAAACCAAAATTGCAGCACAATATGTCAAGAAATATAACAAGATACCTTTTTAATGAGAATAGGCAAACTTCTATATCAGACCTGTATCACAGTAAGGCTACTGATCATAACACTAGCCATCATTACTTTCTTTACGTCTTCATCCCCTGATTTAACACCCTTGTGATATGCAGAAATGTAGTAATCTGCTTTCCAAGTAAGTCTCATACTGATTTTGATTATTGTCATAACCCTGAAGCATGACATTCAATAGCATCATGGAAGCACTTCAGGAAGTGCTTTTATTTATTAAAATAATTTGGTCCATTCTATCTGTTTTTCTCCGCTTGCCATTTGACTATTGCTATTCTCTCTCTTATCCTGGGCTAGAGATACTTCTCTAAACCCCTGCACCTCTGTGCCACAGTGCAACATTTGTATCTGGTACATATTTTACTGTAGCTGTGAGCTTTTCCCCATTCTTCTGTTTAAGAACTCCTTTGCAACCTTTTTGAAGCTTTGTTTGAAGTGCTAGCCATCTGGTTCCCTTACAGTTCAGCTGCAGTTAGTCCCTCCTGTAACAGCTCCCTTAATTTCTGAAGTGTGTCCTCTTCTGGATTAATCTGAATGTTTTTGACTTCCACTCTTTCTGCAATCGTAGATTAAAGCTTTGCCTCTGTACTTCTATTTTTGGGCCGTGTGTGATACTGAAACTGAAAATATGTCAGGGCTTGCATGTTCAGGGCTTGTTCCTCTCCACCAATTTTTAAATATTTCATCTAGACAACCCACAGGGTTAATCACAACCAGGTAATTTAGTATGATTTCTTTAGTATGATTTCTTCTCTGGCCTCACACACTGAACTATTTGCCCACCATTTCAGCCCACTTCTAGTCCCTGCAGGGGTTCCTTCTTCCAGGGAGTGGATGACTGCAAGAGAATGACCTCAAGAAGATGAAGAGGATCCATCTTCTATTACTTTTCCCCTCAATAGCTCACTGCTCTTCTGGTTGATTTTTGGTGTTGCTAGCTCAGAGATGATATTGCTATATCACAGGTGTTTGCTATCCGATACAGATATTGGAGTCACTTGGGAATTTCAGGGATATTTGTTATTTTCTCAACCATTGCTTTTATGAAATGCGCCACTACAGCTAGGAGTCAAATGAGCAGTCAGTCACTTCCAGAATCCTTGATATGTTTGTAGTGAAGAATACGCACTTACTGAACCTTTTAAGAGAACTACTAGATAAGCCAGAATATGAACCACAAAATAACTAAGATCCTTTTGGAGACAGTTCACATTTTCGTTCACACACACAATTCCATGAATTTAGTCAAAGGGGCTAAGATCAGAAAGAACTTAGGGTGTCCGAATCTACAAAGCATCTCCTATTAAAGGTTCAGTAGCTACAGGCAATAGCTGGGAAAATGTTCCGAATGTCCAGTCATGATATTCCAATTTTAGTATTGCAATGCATCTACTTTTCATTGCCGCCTTCTGTTTCCTATTTAATTCAGTTTCTAATTTTTCCTAATACTGTTTTTCAACATGAATAAAAAAACAACCTACAAAGAAATGATTGAAGAGAAACAAAAAAAATCTATTTCTTTTTGAGAAAAAAAAGAAGTGAAAATGTTAATAATTGAAAAATATGAACAAATAAGAAGCTGTGAGTGTTCAAATTATATTTTATCTTTTATTTGATATTTATAGAACAGTTTCTCTTAAAAACCTTTTTCCCTCAGCCATTCTTTTGATTTTTGATTCCATATTCAGTTTAAAAAAACACATAACTGAAGACTATTAGTTCTGACAAATTTGCATATCTTAGCTTCATCTTATAATGAATTTCATGTCAGTAAATTCCCTTTTTTGTATGTTTTTTGTTATTTATTTCAAAATAGCAGTAGCCTGCATTTTCTTGAACATTCCATAATCTTCAGTTGAAGGCAATCTGAGAAAAAAAAAAAAAAAGGCTTTCTATGACTTTTCTGTGGAAAATAGTTTGTTGGAAGACCATCATCAGCGAGATGAAATGCAGCTTTCCCCATAACATTAGTGGGCAACTGCTACAGAGTATCCTGCTGGCTCAGATAACTTTGAAATTGTGGGCAATGGAGAAAGAGGAAAGAAGTATTTCTTAAGAACCTAGAGCAAATATATCTGGGCATAAAGGTCTGTAAAACAAATAAATAAATAAATGAAAAGTAAAGCAAGTGGAATATATTCATTTTTATCTTTAGTGGTCTTAGATAGTATTTGCAACACAAACCCTCAAACAATTTTGAGAAAATATTTTAGCATTTTTAACTGCTGATGATTCATGTCACACCAAAAAAAGTCTTGTTCAGTTTTGTTGCTGTTTTTGCTACCAAATAAATTAATTTTGCTGTCCTTTGTATAAATGAGCCTGAAAATATTCTGCGAAAATGGAAGAGGCCTGTTTTAAGAGCAGAATTCATGGGAGTGTGTATATTTTGTGGATTCTGATTGCAGTAGTGAAATTTACAGGATATGTCTTGTAATACTTTAAAAAATGTTTTAGTCATTTTTTCAGATATAAAAAAAATGAGCCTGTTTACAGGGACCAGCACCACAAATTGCAGGAAATTATTTTCATTCCTATATATTATTTCTAGAATTTATAACTAAACCCTCATTTGATTACTTTCAAGGGTATTGTCTCTAAGACCTTCTGGTATTGTAGTTCAACATGGAAAGTCATCTGCAGACGCTGAGATTTTGTTCTTCACTTCTATGTTGTACAGGAATAGGTGGCTCAGGTGAAAGGCTTAATTTTATAAAATTCTTTTAGTGCTGCTCAACTTTTCCCTTTGCCTTTCCCTTTCCCCTTTCTCTTCCCCTATTTCTTCCCCTTCCTCTCCCGCTCTTTTTTGTTTGCCAATGCATTTAAAATAAGAACTTTCAAGCACTACTACTGCTACTGAGTCTTACCTTTATTGCTTTCTAACTTGCAGGACAGTTTCATTATTCAGGGTGTGAAATCTGCAAATTCCTTCAGGATAGGAAAATAGTATATTGGTTTTGTGTGTATTTCTAGAAGAAAAAATAATTTACATGAATAGCTATCATTACTCTGATATTGAAAGCAAAGTTGTAATCTGGTGATTGTAGAGCTGGGAAAGAATGAACCACAAAGTCACTGTATAAAAAGCTTGGGATTCTGTAAGTTCCAAATTGATAGAACATTCTATCAATTTCAAATGGAATTGGTAGAATGACTGAGCTATATAAAAAAAAACATAGTATTTATTGTAAATCTTCAATAGCAATCCAGTAATGTATTTATTTATTTAGATTGGAATGTGCCATCTCTTTTTCAAGAAAGAATAATTATGGACAAAGATTAAGCAAAGAGAAAATGTTGAGTTACTCCACTAAAGTTTTCGTACAGTCTAAACTCTATTCACCTGAAAAGATGGCACACAAGAAGTCTCTTCTCTACTAGAAGGAATCTAAACGTAGTCCTGTGTGCTTTGCTGGCAGTGACATCAGACAATCAACAAAAATCTTCAGCAAGATTAGTAAAATCCAGTTCAAGAGAACTGAGCTTCAGTACATCCATTTCCACCAGCAAAGATGATGTTGAAAAAGGAACCTAAAGGGGAGTGAATTATGAGAATGATGTAATGGAAATAAAATGTAGATTATGAAGATAAATAAAAGATTTTAATTCTCAATTCAGGCTTCTATATACCTAGAAGATGGACCACCCTACCATGAATCAATTTAGGGAAAAATGGGCAGGAAGAGAGAAAACAGAAAACATGCTCAGAGACAACATGAATTTACAGAGAGCCTATCATGACAAAGCAATACAATATCTTGTCAGTATTCCACGCAAACAGCATCTTGTAGAATCTGTGCTTGAAGTACTATCATAGAATAATTTCTGGGTGTTAGTAGATGGTTGCTAAAATGTTATACGAATTAAATTTGGCCTAGTTGGAACAATAAGCATTATAGACTTTGTAGTTTAAAGACCAGTTATTAAGCTAAAGGAAGATGACTAAGACAGTTCCTCAGAGGGTGGCACTGCAGCCAATATTAAATGATCTTGGCTTAAAAAGATGGTGTTTTACAAATTTGTAAATTGCATGATTTGGGAATCAGAAAAAAGTCAGATCACATAGAAACAATTAGGGGCCATAATAATAGAAACAGGATTAAATATAAAAATGTGAAATGAGCTTGTGCATAAGGGACAGCTTTCAAGTTAAAATTAAGAAATTGTGTGAGGTTGGTTGAAGTACACTAGCTGAAGGCAACTGAGGAAGGTAAGACCTGGGTCTGGTAACTGATCAAAAGATAACTTTAAGCCACTCACATTCCCCAGTAATTTAGATTCATAAAAGGATTATTATTTTTGTCACAGCTACAGATTCAGGGATAGATTCTTATTATTCCTTCATCTTCTTTCCAGTTAATTTTTTTATAGTATTTAAATATGATGACAAATGAGTTCAGGGAAGGATGGGACTTCACTGCCTTTTTTTTATTTTTTTTTAACATCAACTTTAAGCAATATTTTAGAATTACAAACCTTACAAAAATAAAATTTAGAATTTTTTTTCTGCAAATTCCATAAACTATTCGTTACAGCTTTTTGTTTTTATACTTTAATTGATAAAAGCTTGAACAGTATTACTATTAGTATTACTAAAATAGTATATTTCAGTGTGATTGGTGAACTTTTGAACTTATCATTTCATGTACCCGGTTGCACTACAGAATTACTTTCAACATTTCCTAATTGTTTTTTCAGATTCTGTGTTGAATTTTAGCATTACATATTATTACAAGGTAGATATAGTAGTGTATATTTTTATTTTCAGTTATTTCTACTTTGCTTAAATATTTCCAATCCATGTATAAATAGTAAGCTGTTTTAATCTATTCTGAAGTTGGTTGTGATATCCTGCTTCCTGAAAATAAGACATTACAAATATTTTATCTGTTTTATGAAAAACATGTTAATGTTCTTTTTTTTTTCTTTGAAACTGAGGAAATGGTGATTGTGTTATTTTGAGGAGCTTTTCATGAAACCAAGAAGATTAAAATGGCTGGGACTTAGAGAAAAATCAATACTACTTTAAAAATTACTGTAATAGTATCTTCCACATTCTATTGAATTTGAGATGTTTTGATGGTCTGATTTTTTTCAGCGTTTATTGCCTTGACAGAATCAATAATCCTACTATTAGTAAATTTAGTAAAGCTAAAAGGCTCAGATTGTTCCCCAAACCACACACACCTCTAAAAGATATAAAAAGTTTTTATCAAAATTGAATATCTGCTGACTTCTGAATAGGTGTGTAGATTTATTTTAACCATGTTCTGCTCTATTGATATTTCTACATGTAATTTCACAATTACATAGGTTAAAAAAAAAGTATAATAGAACCATAAAAAATTATTTCTCCTTTCAATGAATTTTTCATAGGAAACAACTGCAATCAGAAATATCTCATGAAAGCTTTCCATGAACATTTAATTTCTTTTGCTGTGATGATGTCCATGAACATTTTAAACTGTAGGAGTGGTGAAATTTGAGCCTTGTAAAAGTCTTGTAGGTGATACGAGACTTTTCAAAGTGAAAAAGAAGAAAATTTATTTTGGTTTTGTGCCATGTGTTGGTAAGCCAATATATAAGTTTTCCTGGCTGAATATTGTCTAAAGGCTTTAAAATTAAAATCCTCTTTTTGTTTTGTAGAATCAAGGAAAAAAAAAAAAATTGTTAAACTGTCAAGGTACTTTCCACCACTAAACTGTTTGGTTGAGCAGTTTTGAGATAGAAAAGAAGTGCAAACAATTATGAATTTACAGAAAAATTACAGAAAAAAATGCATAAAAAAAATTTGAAACTGCAATACTGAACCAGTTGTTTGAATAATGAATTTCTAAACTGTTGGAAGTTAATTCAAATATTATTATGAATACCATAACGAAAAATATTTAGTAGTTATCTTTGTTTTTATTTAGTAGCAATTATTCCTTAGGCATAGATTTACACAATATCAAGTATCAACATTTCTGAACGTTAGCTATTCTTACCAACCATATTTTTCAGTGTTTTGTCTTTTTATGTTTTTTTCAAACTGCTGGTGAATTTTTTTTGTTTATAAAAAAGTACATGAACTCCAATCAGAAATCCCTTTGCCAATAAGGATTTCAAAACTTTTTTAGCATAGCTTTAAAAGACTGGTTTTGCAGGCTATTCTCAAAAAGACCCCTAAATCTGAAATAAGACAAATTAAAAGCTTTTTCTTCTATATTTGTTTTTTCAGTAGATGCTGACCATCTTGCACATAGGTACCTGTGTTAGAATAAAAATTAATCAGATGGAGCTATATAATCACAATCTCTTTCTCATTTTTTTTTCTTGAGAAATAAATAATATTTGATTTGATATTTCACTTTAACACAAGTCAAATAATAGAAAATTCAATTAGTATCATTGGTTTTGTTTTTAAAAATGTGAACCCACACTTGTGAAAAGGCATGAAGTTTCTTGCTTCTTTATCACAATTAGTTGTCTACTGTCAAGAGCAAATTCAGTGTTTGTCTTTAATTTCTGATTGTAATAGAAGTTTAAATTAAAGTGTATTCAGTAAGACAACATAATGTGTATGTGATGAAAAGAGGCAATAAATGACAATTTTCTTAAAATGAGCTGGAATATGGGGAATTATGGGTTCCTAATTGTATGTGGAATTTGGTTTATTGTCTGTCTCTTAAAGTTTTGATCTCTTTTGCCATATATTTTCATTCAAGGTTAGTTCTATAAGTACCATCATTTAGCTTAAATGTGTCTGGTGTTTACTCCATAATGATTTATATTTACACTTCTTTCCCCTTCCTTTGGTTTGTTTGTTGTTCTGAGGTACTCTTTTTCATATTAAATCTCTTTGGATTGTGAATTATGTCTTTCTGCAGTTTGAATTTCTGTTGGGGCTTTTAGTAAGGACAGCATTATAATTTGAAAACAAATGAGTAACATAAAAGAAGTGATGACAAATGATGACGACAAAACAGATAAACCTTGGTTGCCCTCCTCTGCTATATATATTAAGGTAAGCGTGTACACACTAATGACATAGCATCAGACCAAACTCAGAAGAGTTACTAGAAAGGAAAACTATGTGTCAACAGCTAAAAATGTTCTGTTACATACCACAGCCATCCTTCAAACTGTATTGCAGAAGCACAGCAATATGCACAATCCAAGTGTAACTAGCTCGGACAAAAAACATTGGAGCCTGAAGACAAATTGATACAGGATCAGAGTGGCTGAGATTGGAAGGGACCTCTGAGATCATATGACCCAACCCCCCTGCTCAAGCAAAGTCTTCCAGAGCAAGTTGCCCAGGATCATGTTCAAACAGCTTTGGAATACCTCCAAGATAAAGACTCCATAACCGCTTCAGGCAACCTGTGCCATTTTGTGGTCACTCTTGTAGTAAAAAAAGATTCCCTGGTGTTCAGAGGGAACATCCTGTGTTTCACCTATTGCCTTTGGTCCTGTCACTGGGCACCATCAAAAGAAGCCTGGATCCCTATTCTTTACACCCTCCCGTCTTGATACCCTCCCTTCAGTTATTCGTACACGTTTATGGCATCCCTTGAGTGTTTTCTAGGCTCAACAATCTCAGCTCTCTTACTCTCTCCTTGTACGGAAGACCATCCAGTCACCTAATTACCTTAGTGGCCATTTGCTTGATTCCCTTCAGCAGCCCCTCTCTCTTTCGTACTGTGGTCCCCAGAACTGGACCTAGTTCTCCTGGTGTCACCTCACTGGTGTTGAATAGAGGGGAAGGACCACCTCCCTTGACCTGCCGGCAACACTCCTCCTAATGCAGCCCAGGACACCATTAATCCTCTTTGCCACAGGGCCACATAGTGTCCCCAAGAAGTGTTTAGTAAACAGTTGTCTCTACGCTATGCTGTCTGACATGAAAAAGAGAACAGAGAACAGTCTATTGCTGTATTGTTAGCAAGAAAAAATTTGGAATAAAATGAACAGTAGAAAATAAATAAGATAGCAAAGCTACTATTAAAAGATCTTTAAAAGTATTCTATCTGAAAAATCAGTAATTCAATACTCCATGCTCCCAGATTTTTAGAAAATGTACATCTGTTTGGCAAAAGAAGGGAATTTGATTATTGTATTACCATTTTTCTATTTTTAGCACTGCTTCTTATGCTTTTTTGATAACACATCTGAAAGCACCCAAAACATAGTTTTCATTTTGCATATGTTGTTAATGGGAAACCAAGCTATAGTGAATATTGAGGTGCTGTCCATGCTAGCAAGGTTTTTGTTATCAGTGGCCAGTGAAAGTTTGCAGAGTAGTGTGCAACCATAAGGCCATGATGTTCCCAGTACAGCCTACTTTCTATAGAGTGCTGCACAGCGTAAAGTCATGGGGAGCAGAGATGACAGACTATTGAGAGGTGGGAAAAAAGACGCCTGTCCAAACAGGCAGTTTACCAGCAATATTCTTTGATCTAGAGTTTAGAAGATCCCCTAGAATTTGAAAAACTATTTCTCTGCTGTCCTAATGCCATAGTTTGACAGAACAGCAGAGATCTGCAGGTACTTTGCAAGAAATCTGTTGGATCCTTAACTGATTCCTTTTCCTCACCCACCAGCTCTTTGTAACTTCGGTATTGTCATTCATAATACAGCCTACACGTAATTTTTTCTAAATAGCTAAGCTAACTGGAACAAAATTTATAAAATATACTGACAGAGTAGAATAAAGTCCACTAAGATCTTTAAATAGTTCTGATCTTTTGGGGGAAAGCAAGTACAATAATTTTACTGTTGGGTATACATCTGTATCTCATTTAGAAACAAAGAATATTCTGCCATTTAGCTTAGTGTTTTGTAATAATGAATAATGTCTTTAATGCTACCTTGTAAAAACCCAAATGTAGTCAAGCTTTTTTTTAAAAAAGAAACTCTTTAAAGATCTCTTCCATTTCTTTTATAAGCATCTGCAAATCATTCTCTTGTTTAACCTAGAACCTCTTCTAAATAGATCAGCTGCAGTGCTAAGTATGAGTGATGATAAATCTGGCAATTATCTGACATGTTCAAGGGAGAAAGGAACCATTTCCATTTTTGCATGTGTAATTGCCTTCAGGAATATGCTCTTTCAGGGTGCAAAGAACTACACAGGGTTCTTGCTGTCTCTTCCTGTAGTTTTCTCATGGTGCATTGGTGAGAGTGCTGTTCATGACTCGTCCCCCTTTGGAGCATAGGAAGCAGTGATCAACTGTCCAAAAAAGTCTCATGCCAATGTTTCTTTGTGCTTGTTTATGAATATGACTGTATGACTATCTTGTTTCATTAGGTGGTACTATTATATATCTAGCTGAGATGGAAGACAGCAACCAACATAAACAAGTAGATTTCATTCCTAACCATGGCTGCCTAACCATGACCTTTTTTAATAGAATGTAGTAAACAAACCTTGTAGTAACTATAGAGCAATCTGGAAAAGCAAAACAAAACACCCTCCCCAAGGACATAGTTGTTGCATTTATCACAACAACTGAATAATTATACTCATCCATCTTTCTTACTTTACTCTATTTGATCTCCATTAAAATATAGACATATTGGTTGTTTTCTGTGTGTGATGTAGGCTGTTTGCCAGGATCAGGTTTTCTTTTCAGATGCTCTGATGTCACAGTATCACAGCTCAAGATCTTGAAGCCATATTTTACTGTTTTTCTTAAACTATGTTGTCTTAAAAAAGACTAATTTCTGAAAGGGGCTAGCCATTCATCAGCAGTTAAATCAGCTCCAGAAAACAGATGAAATATCAATCTGAAAGCCATGAGTTCATGAATTATTATGATATGTGCTATTATTACAAAGTCTTATGATACAAAACTGTTCCATGATTGTTATATTCTCTTTCATTTAAACAGATATTTATGGGAGAAAATATATAGTAGTATATGCACACATAAAAAAATATAGTTAATGTCTGTTTCTGTAAAGGTTATCTTCTTATCAAGTTACTTTTTTTTATGAAGTTATGTATATATATACTTATATACATACATGCAATATAAAAATCTTTATAGATACACAGTCATATGTACTTATACAATCTGTCTGTTTCTGTGGCTAAAGATGTATAGCTATGGTGGAATTGTCCTCTGCTTGGAGGTAGCAGATAATGGGCCTCTTCTGTCTTTTCCCTAAAGGAAAAGAAATCGGCATTATTTGGAGTTTTATATATGCTTCTGCCCTGTAATGGTGCCAGTCCAATAAAATTAAAGTAAATTTGTTTTCGGGAATCTTGGCATAAAACTGGCATCCACTTCCTATAATTCAGCTTTTCCTGATTAATTATTTTTAATCAGAGAAGACAAAAAACTTTTTGGCTACTTGTTCAGCTCAGTATCCAGTAACCTCTGTTTCAACCACAGCTTTCCTTAGCAAGCCTCATAATATTTTGCAGAAACTCAGAGGCCAGTGGGGAATAACTTCATACGGTGATTCTTGTCAAACTAGTACTATGTACAAAGTAAGTTAGTAACTTGCTAGAATAACTGTCACAAGTAGTTCAACTCATGTCTTTATGTATGGCCTTCTAAACAATTCCTTCAACAAATCATGAAATCAACTAGGTTGGAAAAGACCTTTAAGATCATCAAGTCCAACCGTTATCCCAGAACTGCCAAGACCACCAGGTTCACTCTGTGAAGGCTGATTTCTGAAATAATTCAGTCTCTTTTCTGAGCTGCATTGCCTGGAATTGAAAGTTTCAGTTTCTGCTTGTTTGCTATATAGGTTCCTGCAGACCATCTTAGATTAAGTTCGATTGTTGCATTTAATTTCAGGAAGGCTTTAATTCTTGTGACATGGCCTCACTTTTCAGTCATTCCCAGTTACAGTAATTTCATTTAATCATTCACCTCAGTGAAAACAGTCCATCAGGTCTTTAACAACAGAACAATGACGTAAAAAAATGGAAATCCATATTATGAAAGAGGTCCTAAATCAACCCTTACTGATTAATTGCCCCTTTATTCACAAAGCCTAACTCATCCCAACTGAATCAATCAAAAAGCTATTACCTTCACACTTGCAAGTGTTACTTTCAAAAATCAATAAAAACTGAGTTCATTTTTAAGATGCAATGTATTACCAAAAGGGAAGTTCCCATTTACTTAGGCTAGAGATTTATCAAAACCTGTTGTAGTTGGTAAAATCCTGTTTGTTGGCCCTGCATATTTTTTAGTGTTTTGTAATTTCCAGCTTTGTTAATTTTTTTTTTTTTTTTTGAGTTTCATTTGCTTCAATAGCTGGATTACAATTAGTCATGTGAATGTGACTTTTCTGCTTCTGAGCATGAGTTTTCTTCAGGATCTCACAGGAATTCTTTCTGATATGTATACCATGTTTTCTTCCTGTTTTTTAACAAGGCCACAGTAAAAGTGGATGTTGGCCATCAGTCTTCAAATCGTCAAATTTGAGGACTGATGGGTAAAGACAGGACCCACCTGGCAAAGCAAAAACATCCTTGCCAATGGGCTCACAAACACAGTGAGAAGGGCTTTAAACTGTGTCCAGTGGTGGAGGGACGTTACAACCCAGTTAAAAAAAAGCGGTGGATGGGGTGGAGAGCAAAGGATGCAAGGTGACAAGATCAAGAGATGCTCCAGGAACAATAAAACAGGACAAAAGAAAGCCCTCCCGAAATATAGATGAATATATGCAGCCTTAGAAACAAGCAGGAAGAAGTAGAACTCCACATACAGATGCTGAATTGTGGTATTAGTGATGGTGCAATAACTGAGTTGTGGTGGGACAGCTTGCGTGATTTGAGTGCTGCTATGCATTTGCACAGTCTCTTTAAGAAGGGTGGGCAGGGAATAACTGGAGGAGAGGTTGCCTTTTATGTTAAGGAGCAGCTTCAAGGTATGCAGCTCTCGTACCCAGCAGACAACAGGCTGGTTGAGAGTTTGTGATAACCTGGAATTAGAGGAGAGGTCAGTGGGCATGACACTGTGATGAGAAATCATACCAGATCACCTAATCAATGTCAAGAAGATGACAAATTCTTCTTTAAATAACTAGATAAAGTCTCTGTATCACAGATCCTGGCTCTTATAGGAGGATTTAAACTCCCTTCCAGCTCCTAAAAGAGCAACAGAGCAAAATGCAAGCAAGAATTCTAGAGGGCATCATGGATAGCTTCTTGGTACAGGTCCCAAATGGACCAGATAGGGGATGCTAGGGGATCACAGCTGGAACTGATATTCAGTAACAACTTCCTAGGGATATGGCAGTCAGCAGTATCTTTGGCTGCAGTCACTGTGAAATTGTGGAGTTCACAGTTACTGAAGGGAGTAAGGAAGGAAAGTAGCAGAGTACAAAATTTGACTTTAGTCAAGCAGACTTTGGTTTATTCAAGAAACTGGTGGGATCCCATGGGAGACAGCTCTCAAGGGCAAAGGAGGTCAGGAAAGATAACAAGTTTTTAAGGACAGGATCTTTCTAGCGTGGAAACAGTTCATAATGATACTCAGGAAAATAGATAAACACACCAGGAGGCTGGCTCAGCTAAATTAGGAACTCATGAGAGCTCCAGTGCAGAAAGTCAGCATACCAGGGGTGAGAACTGGGACAGCTGCAAAAGACATTTACCCATATACATCCTTGGGGCCCTGTAGGCTTCAACCAAGAGTGTTGAGAAAGTTGGCTGATGTCCTTGCAAGGCTGATCTCTGTTGTCTTTGAAACATCATGGACATTTGGGCATGTGCCCAGTGACTGGAAAAAGGGAAGCCAAAAGATCAACCCAAGAAACTACAGGTTCATGAACTTTGTTGATGGGAAAATCATGAAGTTGTCTTTGCAGGAGTAAATCACGCCTGACCAACTTGATTTCCTTCTGTGATATGATTGCATTTTCAGACAAAAGGAGAGAAGTGGATGTCGTCTACCTCTACTTTAGCAAGGCTAAACACCTTCCACTGACACTGACTCCCAAAATATTTTTGTATCCAACTTGGATCAACATCGTCTGGAATGGTTGAGCACCAAAGGAGACTTCACAGCTATTGATCTGAGCTTAAGTGAAACACATACGTCAAAAAAATATTTAAAGTGAATTGAAACAAACAAACAAAAAAATCAAATTTAGAAGTTACCTTTACACAAGCTGAAAATTATGTTTGCATTTTTAGGTCGTAGAAGTCTTATTTATTTTTTCTCCACTGTTGATAACAAAAAAGGTAGCAAAATGCAACAACTTCCTGAGGAGAAGCTTTATATTTTGACCAGATTTAAATCTAAGTTCAGGATCTTAGCTGTTTTAGCCTTAACTTATTAGTTGCATTCTAAAAAAATCCACAGATCTATGCCATTAATCATCAAAACATGTTAGTCTTTGGTTTTCCTATCTTGTCATGGCTGGAACACCTCTCCTATGAAGAAAGACTGAAAGATTTGGGTTTGTTCAGCTGGAAGAAGAGAAAACTCTGGGGAGACCATATTGCAATACTTAAAGGGGTCTTATAAGAAAGACGGGTAAAGATTTTTTTACCAAGGCCTACAGTGATAGGACAAGGAGGCATGGCTCTCAACTGAAAGAGGGTAGATTTAGATTAGATATTAGGAAGAAATTCTTCACTATGAGGTTGGTGAGACACTAGAACACCTTGCTCAGAAGTTGTGGATACTCCATCCCTGGAAGTGTTCAAGGCCAGGTTGGACGGGGCTTTGAGCAACCTCGTCTAGTGGAAGATGTCCCTGCCCGTGGCAGGGAGTTTGGTGTGGGAGAGGATGGAAACTATTTCATTATTGCCAGAGACAAGTAACTGCTTGGCTGGAGAAGAAAGAGTTAAAGAAGAAGCAAAGTAGACTGTGTGATTAAGCAGAGCAACCCAGCTGGACAGGAGTAGGAGAACAGAAAGATAAGGAACTGGTTATTCTGGGACTGTTTGTGAAACGATGAAAAATGTTGAAAAAAACAAAACTGTAAACCAGGAACTAAACATGATGTGATAAAATAGTTTGGCATAAGAGTTAGAGCAATAGGCTAAAGATAGCTTTGCTAGAATGGTATAAAAGCTAGAGCCATAGGCAATAAAGTGATTCGCTGCATGAAGATGCTCTGAGTCCGTGCCTTACATACGCCACAAATGGCCGCCCGAACTGGAACATGAATAGGAGGCTCACGGAGCCCGAACCAGTGGCGTAGCCCGACTGAACCAGGAGCTGTGGGAACTTTGATATTGTGCACCCATCACAGTTAAGAAGGTGAGCGGTCGGGAACCATGGGAGGGAAGTTATCCCGAGATCAGCAGCGCAGTCTGGAAGTAATATGCCTTCTGCTTGAAGCTCAGCATTGGCCCGTATCGGGTCCGCAACTTGTGACTTTGTTAGAATGGATCCGTGATAAAGTGCCCGACTTTTCAGCTGGCAGCACTTTCCAAATCCCCACTTGGCAAGCTGTTGGTAAACGGCTGCATGATGCTGCTTCAAATGGGGGTCTCACTGCAGGGAAGCATTTAGCAACCTGGTGGCAAATCCTGGCCACTCTTCGCCAGATACAGACCAGTGCTGCCGCTGATGCTGTCACATCTGAGGAAGCTACCAATGCTCGTAAGGGGGTAAATTCTCCTGAAGCCTCATCACCAGCTGTCTTCCCGTCTGCGCCTCCTTTGTTGTCACAGTCCTCACCACCGACCTTGACGATCTTCGCAGCGCAAGCGCCTCTGTCGGGAGCAGCTGAGTTGAATCATGACCCTGATGACCCTACAGACCCCTTTGATCCTGGTTTTATAGATCCGGAGAAGGAGCTGGACTTATTTCCTCCCCCTGCTGAGTTACAGACATTTACAGGGAAGCAGGGCTGGGGTCTGGAGGACCGATGGCAGGACTGCAGGCGGGAAGCTCTTAAGCGGGGGGACATGGTGGTAGCGGTGGCATGCCCGGTTGTCTATCGGCCACACCAGACTCCCGAATGGCAACCATTGTCTTATGAGGCTGTTAAAGAGTTGTGTACGGCTGTTCAGGAAGGAAGAATTCATAGTACATTTGCCACGTCCCTTCTTGAAGCGACAGCAGAATCTTATGTATTTACACCTCATGACTGGAAATCATTGCTTCGTATGGTGCTCACCCCAATTCAGTATATGATGTGGATGTCCAACTTTCGCGAGCAGTGTGTGGTGACCTCGACAGACAATCTTAATCGGGCACTTGCTATTTCCTATGAGCAATTAGCTGGTGAGAATAATTACGCAGCTCCTATTGCGCAAGCTGGGTATCCTAGGGAGGCTTATTTACAGATTAAGGAGGCTGCGCTTAAAGCGGTCCGGAAAATACCTGAGTCCGGACGCGCCTCTAGTGAATCTTCTGCCAAGGTTTTGCAGGGTCCGAAGGAGCCGTATCCTGTCTTTGTCGATCGCCTTCAAAATGTTTTACAACAACACGTTGAGCATGAGGAGGCTCGAGAGTTATTACTAAAGCAGTTGGCATATGATAATGCCAATGACGACTGCAAGCGAGCATTACAGCCTCTTCACAGTCGCAATCCTACCTTGGCAGATATGGTTCGAGCATGTCAGAATATAGGAACCACAGGACACCATGCAGCAGCTTTAGCCTCTGCATTGGCCGCCCAGATAAAACATGGGGTCGGGGCTATGCTTGTATCTCCACATGTAATCAGCCCCGATGGGTTCCTGCGTGCTGTATTCGGCCCTTCTTATCATCTTTGCTTGTGGCTAAGGAGGATGCTCCTATAAACCACTTGTGTTGCCTGACACCAGCGTTTGGCTCACACTTGCCAATGTGACTAACCAGTCCACAATGTGGTTTATTTTAGTAGCTCTAATTGCTGTATTAATGATTGCCTTATGTCTTCCTTGTCTTTTTTCTTGTGTTTAACAATCAATCGAATGAAGTATGAATCAGGTTATGGTCACACAGTTATATGCGAACCTTGCCCTTTCGCAGATAAATGAAGAAGGGGGAGATGTGGGAGAGGATGGAAACTATTTCATTATTGCCAGAGAGAAGTAACTGCTTGGTTGGAGAAGAAAGAGTTAAAGAAGCAGCAAAGTACACTGTGTGATTAAGCAGAGCAACCCAGCTGGACAGGAGTAGGAGAACAGAAAGATAAGGAACTGGTTATTCTGGGACTGTTTGTGAAACGACGAAGACTGTTGGAAAAAACAAAACTGTAAACCGGGAACTAAATATGATGTGATAAAATAGTTTGGCATAAGAGTTAGAGCAATAGGCTAAAGATAGCTTTGCTAGAATGGTATAAAAGCTAGAGCCATAGGCAACAAAGTGATTCGCTGCATGAAGATGCTCTGAGTCCGTGCCTTTCATATGCCACAGTTTGGAACTAGATGATCCTTAAGGTTCCTTCCAACCCAAACATTTCTATGATTCTATTCTATCCATTGGTATTTTCCTCAATGAAAATTTCAGAAGAAATAAATAATAATTTGATAGTTCAACAGCAATAGAATTATTTAATAAGAGTTTGATTGATTTGAGGTAAAAAAGAAGATTTCAAGTTTAGATTTTCATTTTTTAGAGATGTCTCCATCTATCTCTCCAGTGTGTTCAGCCTATAATACCACAGTTTATTAAAGCATTTCTCAGGTAAGACTCTCTACTGCAGAAGTCTGTGTCCTGCATTCGTGCATACGTGATGTATAGCATATAGTCTAACATGCATGACCTAATATGATTTGACTAAAATAAGATGTTATATTCGGTAAAAAATTGTATGCATCATCTAAGCTTCATGTTCTGGAGCCTTATTATTTTATTCTTTAGCAAGAATGTATTTTACTTAATATGCTTCTTTAAAAGGGGAAAAAAAAAAAACTAAACCCCAAATAAAAAAGCAGGACATTTTGTATTATCTCACTGTTGGATTTACTTGCAGTGTTTAGAGAGAATTTCTTTCCACAATAACAGGGAAAGCAGATTATTTGGTCCCATATAAGGATATATGCAGATGAGCATCCCAGAGGAGAATGTGAGGAGAAGTTTCTCATTGCTGGACTCATGTTTTCTTTCTGTTGGGCTTAGGCAAGGTGTTAAAGACTAGTTTTTTCTATTCCACCAAATACATATAAGTAGTTACTGTCCTCACAGGTCTATACTGCACTTAAAGTGAGAATACTGTAGACTACATTGGCCACATTATATGCTACCATTTATGAAAGCTATTTTCTGCGTTATATTGTGTTAATTTATTTTTAGGGTAAAGATAATCTCTTAACTGTTTCAGGGAATGCATATACATTTTCTCTTGGCCTACTGTGAACACTTAAGGTCTTTAGTCATACTGCTACAAAATGTCAGTTTCAAATCAAAAGGAATTCCGCTCCCTGGGATGTCAGTGGATAATTTCTGCTGTGCTCTTAGGCCCTTCTAGTTTGACGAATGAGAAATACAGTCAAGCATCCAAAATTAGTTTTTCTGCAGTGTGCTATAAAAAGAAAACATAATTAATATATCCGCCACATTTTGAAAAAAAATCTTGGTGACTGTGGTTAGCAATTTGAGTGTATGTTTTAAAATGAAAAACCTGAAATAATGAAAACTATAGGATTTTTAAATTGATTTGATTAAAGTCTGTAATTTCTCGAGTGGAGTACTGCAGAGTTTTTGAGAAAGAGGACACATTTTATCTGTCTTGTTACCTCTTAAACCAAATTAAAATATGTATAGCATTCTTGTGTCTCAAGCAGAGAGCAACAGCATATAATTCATTAATGGTTTCTGCTTTTTGCACATTCATGCAGGCAATGAAATTTTCACAAACACATCAAAAAGCCTGGAAAACAGAAAATCAGTATCCTTTGACCAGTTATAAAAGAAAATGTTTAGATGCCATTTCATTTAATCACAGTATGAATTCTTTAGCAGCTGATCATTAATAGCTTCTTTTAACTGGAATTCTGAAATGTATGGCTTTACCAGAGCGTCAGAAATCACTTTGTGCAATTGCAAGAACTTTCTGGCTGCTTCTCATTTTATTTTCTCTGCACAAAAGTGAGCAAAAAACATACCATGAAGGTACAGTTATTACTGTTGCCTTTTCTCCTTAGAGAGGACTTCAGTTGTGTTTCTCCTATATCTATCCTCACGGAATGTTAGGGCTCTTAAAAGAAAATAGCTGCTGTCTAGTACTCAGGACCCACCATCCTTGAACTGTCCTGTGCGTTTATTTGGAATGACTGAAAAAGAGAGAGTATTGCAAATGGGTTCTCGATAGGTAAGGTTTACTATCTTTGACACAGAAGCATTTGGCAGGGGGGGTGGGGAAGAAGCAAAGTATAGGTTCCTTGAGGATGCACATATTCTCAAACTAAACTATCTCAGAGCATATCTACAAACTAGGAATGGCTTTAAGGCTAGAGAACAATCCTGTAATTTGAAACTTAATCTCATCACATTTATTTTTTTCTATTTTCTTTAACAGCACTTCAAATTTTTTTATGTATGCTTGTGTACGTACATATATGAGTGTCCATATAAGTATATATACATGTATATATACTTGAATGGCTACCTCATCAAAGCTCTTTTTCCTTATTTTAAGTAGCAATGATTTATGGCTCTAACATGTTAAAGCAGTAAACCACAGAAATTATGGCATTATCAGCATCATTAATATCTTGTAGACCTTCTACACCCAGCCTTTATCCAGAAGTGTAATCCTCTAAAAATGAAATGTGAAGGTCTTACTTAATTATCAGTCAATAAAACCTTCATTAAAATCAGTAGGGGTCTGCCTACTGCAAAATGATAAAAATATAAGAATTTTTTGTCTTGTGCTAGGAGTATTTGTGTTATCAGAGCTTTGTGCAAATAGATGCAAAATAACTTCCTTATTTATTGGCTAGTGAAATTGAGGTATGTATGAAAGAATACTTGTTTGCTTTTGCCTGTTAAGATTTTAAATTTCATTTTCATTTTGTATTCTCAGTTGTAATTGTAGTTAAAAAGAAAATACTCTTATTTTTCAGAGTCAATATGTTATATTCAAATATAGATGAATCCCAGGAATAATAACAGCATTATACATGTGCTGCTGTCTTATGCATCCAAATGACTTTATATAGCTTAAGGGGTATAGAAACCCATGGGTTTCTCATGGAGAGAAACAAAGTTGTAACATAGGAACAAGCATACGTGATATTGATGACACAGCTCATTGTAGTGTTAAAGGAGGAAGTGACAGAAATACACACCAGATGTTCCTTTGCTCTACAAGGGCACAAATTAATCCCATGTTGCAGCAATTAGTCTGTCACCTAGTTTCACTCCTGAATACAATTGATGGGCAAGACCATATGTTTTAGGTTTTTGAAACACTTTAGAAAACTGTTGTTCAAGTAAACAAAACTATCTATTCCTTCTACTGAGTGAAAAAGCATGTCTGATTTCCAAACTCCAGAGAGCTCAGAAGCCAAGATTTTTTACTTAGCTTTGCTCAGGCATCTGTATATTTTTCACTGAATAGCTCATTTTCTGTATTAGTATGGTAGATTTGTAAAGTTACCATCAATTTTTCAGATTAGAACTAAAAAAAAGATGAAAGTGAAGAAGAAAAGGACAGAATGTTACTTTTTTCACCTTGTGAAAAAGTGATTAACATTTTGTGGTGTGATTGTGCTAAGCATGGAGCATTGCTTTATTAGAGGGGGTTCAGAGAGTAGTCTGCAAAGGGCTTGAAGAGGGGTTGTGATAGCGAGATATTTATGGCGTACTGGAAAAGTGGGGTTGTGGGTAATGCACTACCTAGAAAAAGACATTTGCAGTAATGAAAGTACTTTAAGGTTTTTAAAGTCCTATTCATTCCCTCAGAAAGAAGGGGGAAAAAGAAAGAATAAGAAAAAATGTTACTACCTTAAACTATGAGAAAGCCAAGCAAGAAATACTTTATCGCTTCCTTTCCAAAAATGAAAATATTTGAAGGGTTTTTCATAGAATCATAGAATCATAGAATCGTAAGGGTTGGAAAGGACCTTAAGATCATCTAGTTCCAACCCCCCTGCCATGGGCAGGGACACCTTGCCCTAAACCATGTGGCTCAAGGCTCTGTCCAACCTGGCCTTGAACACCGCCAGGGATGGAGCATCCACAACCTCCCTGGGCAACCCATTCCAGTGCTTCACCACCCTCACTGTAAAGAACTTCTTCCTTATATCTAATCTAAACTTCCTCTGTTTAAGTTTGAACCCATTACCCCTTGTCCTACCACTACAGTCCCTAAGGAAGAGTCCCTCCCCAGCATCCTTGAAGACCCCCTTCAGATACTGGAAGGCTGCTATGAGGTCACCACGCAGCCTTCTCTTCTCCAGGCTGAACAGCCCCAACTTTCTCAGCCTGTCTTCATATGGGAGGTGCTCCAGCCCTCTTATCATCCTCGTGGCCCTCCTCTGGACTCGCTCCAACAGCTCCATGTCCTTTTTATGTTGAGGACACCAGAACTGTACGCAGTACTCCAAGTGGGGTCTCGCAAGAGCAGAGTAGAGGGGCAGGATCACCTCCTTCGACCTGCTGGCCACGCTTCTTTTGATGCAGCCCAGGATACGGTTGGCTTTCTGGGCTGCAAGTGCACACTGCCGGCTCATGTTAAGCTTCTCGTCAACCAACACCCCCAAGTCCTTTTCTGCAGGGCTGCTCTGAATCTCTTCTCTGCCCAGCCTGTAGCAGTGCCTGGGGTTGCCCCGACCCAGGTGTAGGACCTTGCACTTGCCTTGGTTAAACTTCATAAGGTTGGCATCGGCCCACCTCACAAGCGTGTCAAGGTCCCTCTGGATGGCATCCCTTCCCTCCAGCATATCAACCGAACCACACAGCTTGGTGTCATCGGCAAACTTGCTGAGGGCGCACTCAATCCCACTGTCCATGTCACTGACAAAGATGTTGAACAGGACCGGTCCCAACACCGATCCCTGAGGGACACCACTCGTTACAGGTTTCCAACTGGACATCGAGCCATTTACCACAACTCTTTGCGTGCGGCCATCGAGCCAGTTTTTTATCCACCGAGTGGTCCATCTATCAAATTGATGTCTCTCCAATTTAGAGACAAGGATGTCATGTCTTTGGTTTTAAGATTATCTAGCTCATTAAGACTTGTGAAGCATGATAACCTCTGTATCCTCCTGTTTACAGAGGTTTCCTGCAATGGCCACTGTCAGATGGCAGAATTTATAACCTTTCTATAGAATCAGGAATTGAGCAAAATGCTGTTATTTCAAAAAAGCGTTGCTAGAGCTGATGCATGATGCAATACCCTCCCATGTTATTTTAGGTATATGTAAACAGTATGAGCTCTCAAACAGTTGATTAGTACAGAGGTTCCAAACATTTGCTGTTTTACAAAGAAAATACCTCCAAAAGATTCACTGCAAAATTTCCTCATGACAATATTTTTCTCTGAGAAATGTTTTTTCAGTAGTCCCTCAATTTTCTACAACTCATTTGTAAAGCAGACTTTGTACATTACAGATCTACAAAAGGACTATGATTTAAATCCCCAAACTGAATTCCTTAATCAAAAGTAATCTTTAAAAAAACCCCACAAAAACCAGCAGAAACTACCTGAAAATTTCATCTTCCACAGGTCCAAGACAATACGTGGTGCTGATAGAGAAAAAAAATTGGTTTGATTTTTTGCATACAACCAAACTAAAAGCATTTTGGGGCACGTAACTTTCAAGGAAATGATTAAAAGGAGACCCCAATTCAGAGTAAAATTTGGCCAGAATTTTAGAGGAATGTGGTATGTTTATAGAATATGTATATCTTTTCCCTGAGGAAGCAGTTTACTTAAAGGTACTTTTTTTTAAAAAAAAAGAGTATTAAAGTCTTGTGTATATGTGTGTCTGAATCAGCTTATGAATCAGCTAAAAGCTTTCAACTAAAAAATAAACTGAGTTCTTTTGTTCTTAGGCAATGGAGTTCCTTCCAGCATGCTAAACCCAAGTTTTCTAATTTTAAATAAACATCTCCAACGTCCTTGCGTATTATATGTTAAATATAATCCTATTATATTGAATTTTATTATATATATAATTATAAAATAGATATAATAGCATTATATTGAATATATGAAAATCACAGCTATCTGCTTTTATTGCAAGGTGGGGAAGGGCAACTACAAGTAAACAGTATCTCTCTAATTCTGAAAGCATCACTTGTAGGGTAAGTGAAATAAATTGTTGTCCCCAAAGCTTTTAAATAGAGCAAACTCTTGCAGATCCTGAATTTCAACCTCATCAGGAATGGATTTATTAGTGCTGCCACCATCTGACTTATGATTAGCACACTTCACTGTGGTGGTTCTCTTATTACACAGGACTTGGTCGTGGCTGCTGCTGCTGGAGGTGTTCAGAAGTTAATTTAAACTTCTACATTTGCAACTGTCTGTCTCTACTGGTATCACTCCAGTGAGGATGCCAGGGTTTTTTTTTCCCTATTCACAAGATAGTGTACAGAAATTTACTGCACTGGAAGGAAACTGGAGGCCTCGCATCTGCTTCTCCATTTACTCTAAAGTGTAGCACTGAGCAGAGCATTCCCTACAGGTTTGCCTGTGCACTAGAGGCATCTATGTTCACGTCTGCATTCATACTCAAGGAAGTAGAAACATAGGCAGCAGCTGACTCACATTTCAAATATTAAAAAAAAAAAATAAAAATTTTAAAATAAAAAGTGTAGAATTTAGTGGAGTTATTCATGCTTATTTAGGAAAGCTATCTCCTCAACTCAAACAATAAGAGACAAGCTTCCTAGAAGACTTATCAGATATTCAATTTCATCACAATTTAGTCATATCAAATTCCAGCTGGCCTTTTAGTGGATTCTAAGAGGAGCAAATTAACATTAAATAGAGATTTCACTAATATAATTGCTATCCATTTCTTTTCTTGTCTGCATGACTAATGCTGAGAAAAAAGAAAGTGATTTCCCAGATTAATTGAAACTTGTATTCTAAGCATTCTAATACTGAATTGATGACATTCTAGTCTAATCTTCAGAGGGCTAGTCTGAAAATATAGAAAGGCTGACTATATTTACTAATTAGCATTTACCAAAGTAATCTACAGGTCTACCCTCTTGATCAGAAATATCTTGAGTTGCATATCTTCAAGAACGACTTCAAAGTGTGTTTATCTGAAGATTTTCCAGAGGATGGAAGAGGGAGAAAGAAGGATAGAGAGGTAGGGATTTTGGTAAGACATTTATGGTTGAGGACTTAATTTTCTTGGCTAAGACAAGTTCTCTATTTAATTAATGTCAAGAATGCTTCTGGATATTTCAGAAGATAACAATGCTCATCAGTAAATTGAAATATGAACAATTTATACACTTTTTTTTTCTTCGTACATCTGTGGGTTTGTTGCATAATGTTGAGGTTTTTTTGTTTTGTTTTCTTTGTTTGGTTGGTGGGGTTTTTTTGGGGGTTTGTTTGTTTGGGTTTTTTTTCTGTTTAGTAGTCTTTGTAGGTTTGAAAGCTTTGTAGTAATTTCCACCCAAGAAAATACTTTTTCTTCTTTATTTTGCACAAGGTCTACCTCGTAGGTTTTTTTATACCTTGTGTTCTGGGGAAACAGTTTCCCCAGTTTATTGTTTATTATGACTGTTTTATAACTCCTACTACATTTTTTTCAGTCAACATTATGCAAAATGTAGACAAAATATGGGAAGTTATATGATGATATTATACAGTGTTAAGTACATATGTCCCCTGTGTAAAAAAAAATGGGTGAAAATCAGAGCTGCTTTAGAGAACAATGTTGTTTTCCTATTTTTGTGTCTGCCTATTGCTGTGGAAATGTTTTAATCTAAGAAAAAAATTAGAGATAGATTGTATTAAATTTATTTTCATTGTGGGGTTCTTTTGAAAGACAGCACTGTAGCAGAGATTCTCCTAAGAGGAATTAAACAGTCACTGAGGCTTATTTTATTAAGTACAGGAAGTGCCATGATGTATGTTTTTCTTTCCATCCCAATGCTGTGCTAGTTAACTTTAGTGTTTAGAATACTAGATCCTGTTATCGTTCAGCAATGCTGCCTTGAACAGACTGCTCATTCATTTTCAATCCCTTTGTTTCTTTCAGAGAACATTATTCTAATGATAATAATATACTAGTTTCTATTATCAATGTTATATCACATTTACTATCTATAGACCAGATTTGAATTCATGTTAAGATCCAGCAAAGTCATGGTCACTCTTTATTTATTTAAACGAATTAGTTTTGTCCATAAAATGGCTCTGGCCACTCCTGTGAAGAATAGTGTCTGAGTCTCTTGGCTCTTTTTATGAGCCTGTGCAGAAGAATTACAGAATATGCAACAACTAGATATATTCTTAGATAGTCATGTTTCTACCAATGAATTAGCAAAAGCTAACTCCACACATTTGGTTTGTGCATATGGGATTTTAGCCAAAGTAAATGAATCAAAGTTTTAATTCACTTGGGTTCAAATTCATTTAGGCTTGTCATATTGAACAAAAGAAAACCATCAGCCATAAAGGAGCAGTCAGGCATGATATTAAACAGCTGAACTTGTCAAAATAATCAGCATGTACTTATGAAGTTTCATTCAGTACATCACTGCTTTACTGTTATTGCTATTGTGTTTGATTTTTACATGCTTTAGACAAATTGATGTAGAGTGGAGTTTTTCTTTTTTTTTTTTTTTGTGGGGTGTTTTTTTGGTTTTGGTGTTTTTTGGTTTTGGTTTGTTGTTTGGTTTTTTTTGGTTTGTTTTCTTTGCTTGTACCATCATTATGGAACGCAACCTTTACTTAGCTTTTGTACACCGAGCTAGGGCATTGGTAACTGTTTGAATAGTCACACTATTTTCCCAAAGGCCCACTGATGGAAAGATGCCCTTTTGTTATTTAGTGATAGCTATGGCCAGTAGACAAGGTATTTACAACCAGTTTTTCTGAGCTTTGCACTGCTTGTCATAAAGCCATATTACTCTGCTGAATTTGAACCTACTAAAAGTACGTCTTACATATGCATGTGCACCTTAAAATGAACACTTTATTCTGTGCAGCTATGTGAAAAATAATTCAGTCCTAGGTCATTTATTGCTATTCCCATTTGATCTCAGTGCTCTGTTAAAACCTAACATTAGAGTTTTCTTTTCAGTACCATACTGAGAATTTCATAAGCAGACAACTATTATTAGTAAGGTACTTCATGAATGGTAAACAGCTTCACTACAGTTCCAAACCATGTATTTTCCTGTCAGTACTGTTTACAGCGTGTTGTGCTCTGCCTCATCAGAAGAAAGGAGGGCAGCTTATGTAATATTAATAAGCAACTCATTTATAGATAGGAAGTTGGTAATCTTTGAATATTAATTGGAATAATTCTAAAGGAATGGTTATAAAGCAGACACAGAAAGAAGACTCCTTCCTCTGAGTGTTAGGTAGAGCATTAATTTTGGACTATAAATTATTTACATGGAGTGGCCACTTAAAGCCAGGAATCTTTTATCTTTCAGTCTTTGTTTTAAACCCTATCAACAAAATCACGTCTAACTTCACATTTCCTCTAGAGCTTGACAGTCGTGAAAGCACAGCCATTTTTAGGCAGATGTTTGCAGTTGATAAGATGCATTAAAGCATGGACCATTAGCTGAACTGTTGTTTAAGTCATCAAAGCTTCAGGTTGTTTAACAAATTGATATCTATGCAGAAAACAAAAGACAGAGAAGGTCTATGGAGTGCTGCAGTAATTCTTCTTGACTGTCTTTGAGATCAACAAAAAGCGTTATATTGGGCAGAGTATGAACAGAATGACAATGGAGAATGTTTCAAAACAAGCTTGAAACTGAATTAAATAAATAATCCTTTAAAGTAATATATCCCTTCTCTACAGCTCCCAAATATGCTGAAGCAGATTTTTTTTCTGCCTAGTCTCATCTATTGCTGTCATATTTAAATTAATTAGTGTAACTTAAGCTTTGCAGAGAAACCCATCCGGAAACTATCGTGTGATGCTTATGTATGTATGCTGCATGCAATTTACGACTTCAAAGGAAGAACTGTATGACCCCCCAAAAAAGTCTGACCTAAAGATAAATATTACAAATGGAAAGCTGAGTAGTAATAACTAAATAACTGAATGGAGGAGAAACAAAAAGGAACAGAGGTCTGGAAGTGTGAAAAATGCTTACTGAGAGGTAGATAAAAAGTGTGGTAAAACTCAACAGAAGGGAAAAAAGGGAAATATGATGTAAATGCCACTAAATATTTAATGGGGCAAGACAGACAGGAAGAAAAAACACTGGGAAAAAATAGAAGACAATATATGCCCCAGAAAGAGAGAAAGGGATGGGACTGAAAAGAGAAACTGTGCAAAAGAGGTTGGGAAAAAAGAAGGAATATTTAATGTTGCTGTGCATTCACATGCCTTCAGAGATGAGAAGTTTCCTAGTATTGACTGTGCTTATATACATGTATGTGTCACTTCAACTATGACTTTATATAGTTTAAGTTTTTAATGTCCTCATGCAATTGGCTGAGAGAGCTCAAAAATAAATTTGTTCTGACAAATATTTTGATAGATCAAGTTATTTTCCCATTTTGTCATTTTTATATTCGTCATCTTCAACTATAGTTCCAAGTTGTTATGTATATAGAAATATTTTTTGTAAAAACCTGCCTTTGTAAAGAAAGAGTGGAACTGGTTAGGAGCATTACAAAAAAACTTCAGATAGGATCAAATGGATGTTTGCAAATGTAAATTAGTGAGGTAATTTTGATAGTCGTGCTAAGCTCATCAATATCAACCCAAAGTTTCCTGTTTATTCCTCTAGGCTTTGGATTGGAGCCTGTGCCTGGTAAATAAAATATGTTAGCTCTGGACTTATTCTTATCTGTTAATACTGTATAGTTTTTCTTCCTTGTCTTTTTGCTACTTGAATCCATTATCGTAGATAAGGGAATAGATATATTACATTGGTTAAACATTCATTGATGCTGACAACATTCATTAAAAACACTTTGAATTTTACTGCTCTTTTCAGCAGGAGTGGAATACTACTATATACCTTATACTATTGCTATGCAGACTTTGTTTACCTTAATAGACAAATACTTTGAAAAGGCCACATAGCAGACTGGTTTGTTCTAACTTAGAGGCAAAAGAAACTAATTCTATAGTGTAAACACTAGAAGATCCCAGGCAGGTATGGGGATGGGAACGAAGTTCCATTCAGGGTTGCAGAACAGTATTGTGTCCTTATGTCTTTTTTTTTTTAATTTTGAAATCTGGACTATTCCTACTGATGCAAATGTGTAAGATTTTCCTGCATTCAGCTGGGATAAAGTTAATTTTCTTCCTAGTAGCTGGTATAGTATTGTGTTTTGGATTTAGGATAATAGTGTTGATAACAACAGACAGATGATTTAATTGTTGCTGAGCAGTGCTGCCACTTAGTCAAGGCCTTTTCAGCTTCTCATACTGCCCTGCCAGTGAGTCAGCTGGGCGTGTACAAGAAGCTGGGAGAGAACACAGCAGGGACAGCTGACCCCAACTGACCAAGGGATGTCCCATGCCATATGGCGTCATGGTGAACAAAGTCCCTTTGGGGAGCTGGTAGCCGGTTGCTTGGGGTCTGGCTGGGCATCAATCAGTGGATGATGAGCAAATTGCATTGTGCATCACTGATTTTGTGTATTCTTTTATCATTATTATTGTTTTCCTTTCTTTCCTGTCTTATTAAACTGTCCTTATCTCAGCCCACAAGTTTTACCTTTTTTTTTTCCCATCTCACTGAAGGAAAGCATGGTGTTTAGCTGCCTGTGGGGTTAAACCAAAACAGTCCTTTTTGGTGCCCAATGTTGGGCATAAAAGGTTGAGATAATGACAGATCTGATCAGAGTGTGCTAAAACAAATTTGTTACAAGAATTCATTGTATTAGTTTAATAGTCACTGGTGATAATGTTGATTTGTTAGCTCTGAGAGTTGTGCTTCTCAGGGTTGTGTTCCGTAACACTTTACTTGCTGTATATGTTTCCTGATGTGCTATTTAACACCTCTGGGGGCTGAATGAAGATTATAATTTTGCTCTACTGTGTAATCCTGGTTTATCAGACGATAAAATCACTGACTGTGAGACTAATCTGGTATTTGTATTCAGCACTGGTATTGTCTCCTTTCTTTGGGAACCATCTCTCAGAAACTATTAATAATTACACACTACATTTTCTCCTTGGAGAGCCGGTGTATGGGTGAGACAAGGGAGAACGCTTTCCCTCACTCCTTCACCGTCCCCTTCTCCTCTAGGCAAGTTACAATAGCTCTTGAGAATTTTTAATACTGTTGGGATATTCAAAGCAGCATCTTCCTATTGCTATGTCTCCTGAATATGTTTCATGCCTTGTTCAAGGTTAAACAACTATTTAAGAATACCACCAAGCAATCTTTCCTGAGGCTGGATAATTATGAGTGGCGGGGTGTGTGGGATAGTATGAGCAAGTACCTAGGCCAGTGAGCCCCTCCAGTGCTTTAGAACTTCACCCCAAACAAGTGCAAAATCCAGAAAAACTAGTAAAAAACACTTAGAAAAAGTATGCTCTCAGCTTGGCAAATTCAGAGAGACATCAATCACTCCAACATGCTGGGGCCTGGCCCATGCCTACAGAGGCCTGCTCAATTCTATCCAGTATGCTCAAGGGGAAGAGAAGGTCTCTGGATTTGACAACAAACAACAAGCACTGTGGCTACTCCAACCCTGGCAACAGGAACTGCAATTACCCCAACTCCCACAACAGGCACTGCAACTGAACCAAAGAACCAATCCGTGCCAGTGTCAGTCACCCCTATACACAAGAAAAAATACTGGATGCAAAATTCAGCTTATCTAGTAAGGGAAGAAACTCCTACTAAGAAGGGGAAGTAAGAAGTGGGTGAGGAAGGCTACTCCAAAACAATGTCATCACAAGAAGAGGAGGAGGAAGAAGCAGAATTCATAAATGAGGCAATAAACTGTATTGGAGGCTGAAGTGAGCCTAACCGGGATGTGGCAGTTGCAACAAAAGTGGCAGTTACAACAAAATTTGGACAGGGGATCAAATGGATGTTTGCAATTGTAGATTAGTGAGGTCATTTTGGTAGTCGTGCTAAGCTCATCAATATCAACCTAAAGTTTCCTGTTTATTCCTCCAGGTTTTGGATTGGAGCCTGTGCCTGGTAAATAAAATATGTTAGCTCTGGACTTACTCTTGTCTTATCTGTTAATACTGTATAGTTTTTCTTCCTTGTCTTTTTGCTACTTGAATCCATTATTGTAGATAAGGGGATAGATGTATTACATTGGTTAAACATTCGTTAATGCTGACAACATTCATTAAAAACACTGAATTTTACTGCTCCTTTCAGCAGGAGTAGAATGGGACCCTTATACTATTGCTATGCAGACTTCGTTTTGCTTAATAGACAAATACATTGAAAAGGACACATACTTAGCAGACTGGTTTGTTCTAACTTAGAGGCAAAAGAAACTAATTCTATAGTGTAAACACTAGGAGAAAATCCCAGCCAGGTATGGGGATGGGAACGAAGTTCCATTCAGGGTTGCAGAACAGTATTGTGTCCTTATGTCCTTTTTTTTTTTTTTTTAATTTTGAAATCTGGACTATTCCTACTGATGCAAATGTGTAAGTTTCACCCAAGCCTATGTTCATCTCCTCTCATTACTTCTTTTCCTACGTACAATGCTAAAGCTTCTTTACACTGCCTGTAGCTCCCTGACTGCCTTAATATCTTTCCAAAGTTTAAAATGATACTCAGATTTTATACCTTTCACATTGCTCCAGTCCATAAAAGTTACTGGTCACACAATCTAGTTAAAGACATCTGCTGTGCTAGCTGATTTTCTCTGAAAAAGGTTTTCACTGATGTCAAAGGCGAAACTCCTGTTAACCTCAGGAGTTAACAGGAGTCAAAACACTTCATTCTAAATAATTGTGTTACTGAATAAGTGGTTGGGGAAGCTTTCCTATACATTTTTAAAGATTTTTTAAATGTAATTTTCTGATTGAAAGTAATTTGCTAACTAAAATAGCTCTCAAACAAGTGGTCATACTAAGCAACTCATTCCTATAGCAAGCATCTTAAGGAAGTGCACAGAGGAACTTTCCATCTAAGAAAATCGTTCTTCCGGAAAATTTCAAAAGAAAATGAAATAACAGTAGAATCAGATGCAGAGTAATATAGTTTTGAATGCAATACATAAAAACTGCCTTGGAGGTAATAATATGCAAGCCTATGTGACAACATTAATTTTATTTGTATTAAAAAAACCTAGACAAACAAAAAATTCTAAACCTTACACAAGTTTTAGTATGTTTTCCTACAGAATCCAAGATCAGTGACTGAATATTTCGTTGTGTAACTGACAAAGGCTGTACACTAGAAGTTATATTATCAGGAATTAATTGTCACTTTGCAAGCAAAAGAGATACAGTCAGACTTGCAGAAAAAATTATACTGTCTTAAAAAAATAAATTATTCCTTGAAAGCATAAATGAACTGATTATCAGACAGATAGACATCACTGTGAAAAAATAAGCTCCTTGAAACATCTCTGTACACCCAAAGAGCATTTTAATAAGATCTTACAAGCCACAGCAACTCAAAAATCAATCAGCAAAAAATGGAATCTGCCAGAGTGATCATTTTAATCTGAACTATGTCTAAAGATCATCTGTGGGAATTCCTCAAAACTTGTCCTGTCCCCTCCTTTAAATACATAATTAAAAATAGAGTTGCTTAGCCATACCAGAGCAAGACTGTTTTCAAGCTTCCATTCATTGAAGTTTTTATTACTCTGGCATAAAGTCATAAGCATTGCTAATAGTAGATGTGTCAGAAGAAAGATAAAGATTTTATGGTAGATGAAAGAAAACTTGCTTTGTTTGACATCTGCAACGTCATCATGTAAACTGGCTTAGAAATTGCTGTGATTCCATGAATACTGGAACTATTATGGGCCAGATTCAGACTCACTGAGGCTGAATATAAACCTTTTCCCTGATTTGATAGAAGTTGTGAGAAGACCTTCTATACAACTAGTTGACTGAAACAATAGCAGCCTTTCCCCTCAAACCCAGGATGGTGTCACCTCCCAGAATAAAGGCATATGCTGGAACTCATGGAAGTAAATTTTCTTTGGTCATTTTTTTGTGGAGATCAGTATTTCCCAGAAAAGAAAAGGAGGACTGTGGAAAAGGAGAGAAAAGGCAGTAAGACTGCAATAGAGAAAGCAGGGAAGAAAAATTTTGGACAAAGTTATGCGTGAAAGAGATTTGATGCTAAATATAGTAATTGTTTCTTTTGAGTTGTATTGTGTCCAAGAAAAGAGAAAGATGTATATTCTTTGTAAATTAACGGGTTTGCATAGGGACTGTTTGACCCCATTCAGCCCAAACTTTGGGTAACCAAGTAGGTCAAAAAGGGCAGTACTGATGACAGTCATAGGATTCAGTTTCTGTGGAGACAATGCTTGAGTTTATATGTTGCTGAACCAAAATGAAACAGAAAATGAAGGATAGAGAATTCAAGTATTTACCAGAAAATAAAGACTTAAAGTCAGCGCAAGTCCTTACAAAAGAAATGAAAACAAGATCTGGATATTTTCCAAGAAGGTGGCAATAACTCCAAACTCATTCTTCATGCAATTTAAAAGGTCATTCCCCCCATCTCTTCTGCTGTATCTTTCTCCAGAAGTTGTCCAAATGAAACCAGAGTTGCCAGAAGCAAGTATATGCCAGCTACTCTGTTAGTGTCTTGCTATATTTTTATTTAAAGTAAAATCAGTGTCATCAGAAATGAGTTTGCCAGGCTCTGAATTTGAATGCCTAAGCAACCAGCACAAACTCTTTAACTCTCATTAAGTTAGGAACGGTAATCTCTTGTACAAGAACAGCCAAAACCTGGGGGAGAAGTTACTCTAATCAGTCAAATCAAAGCTTGCCTGGGAACATTCTAATAGGTAACTTACAGTCAGAGATTAAATCTTTGTTGAGGCAGCAGTTATAGAAGTCTAGTCAATTAAGGAGACTCCAGCTGCAACAATGTCAACCCAGAAAATCAGAGTATCTCTAACAGGGACTTACAAAACTGACAAATCACTGGGAGAACAACTGCTAGAAGCGAAGGTCAACATGGAAGTCAGGTTTAGGGTGAGAACTAGGGTCAGATCAAGTACATGGGTGAGATGTATTTTTTACAGCAATTTCTTATCCTCACAGTCTCAAGAAGAGCTTGGCCAACCCCCCTAACTTTTGAGAAAAAGAACATAAAATTTTGAATTGAGTTATACTGTTAAGAATCAAAATAAATAAAATTATTGTTTCATTTTCCATAAAGCAAGTTTCTAGTGTTGGACCTTACCCTGAGAAAACAGACTGAGCTATCTTGTCCATATACAAGTTCTTGATATATGATCTGGAGCTAGCCATCAGTCTTAATTCTATTATCTTGGTAACGCTGAGCATCGCTACCTAATCTAAATACACACCCAAAAACCTTTTAGAATGAATAAAACAATATATAGGTAATTTTCTGGGTATCGGTAGAAAGGCATCTCTTGAAATAAAACGTAGTTTCCAAGTCCTTTGTAGACTCTGCTTCTACTTTTATGTGATCAAATACTGAATTACAAAAAGCATATTAAAACTTTAATTAGCATAATTTGTAGATAAATCTAACCCTTGCATAAAAAAACTACAGTTTTGGACCCAAAGTTTAAATACTTCAGATATTCATTCAAATTCCATTTTGCAGCTATAAGTGAACACAGAGCTAGCAATTAAAAAAAAATCAAATATACATAACCAAAAATAAAATTGGCTAGTTAGCTTGTTTTTATTGTCATAAATAATTGAATCACAAATTGCATTGATATTAAAAAAAATGAACAAGGCCTCTGAAATTAAGTTTTAATAATCTAAAGTGCTCATTATACCGCTTCTTTTTATGTTAGATTTTGTAAAATGTAATAATGGGGGGGGAGGTTAATAGATGTTTGGGGAAACAGGTTAACTTAATCCTGTTTTGCTGTTTTTAAATAAATACTCAAAGCACATGTAAAGCTTAGGTGTTTGAAGTTATACGATTTACAATTGAAGGCTTCCTTTTTAAAATCCTCTAAATAAAAATGTGCTGTCATGTTATTTTATACCTGTCACATAGAAGACTTTTGTTTTAACTTACCCAAGCTTCCCAGCTGTAGAAGATTAATGGCTGCCTCATGTAGTGTGTACAATATAATTCCCAAATATAGCTAAACCCCCACATCTGTATGTTCCAAATCATTACGCAAATAATTAGATTAAAACTGGTAGAAATAACTGATTTACTTAATGAATTAAAAATACGTAATTTTTGTAGTGACTTAGAGTCAGTCTTGTCTGTGGTTATGACTACTTATTTCCCTATAATGAGTATTTCTGCATCCCAAATACATTATTAAAGTGCTGAGAGAATGTTCTAAGTGTGAATAGTATCACCGACCTTGCTTTCTAAGACGATGTCTAAATAGTGGTAGTTGGACTGCATCTCAGTTTCAGATAGTAGAGTATGTTCAGGGACTGTCTCCTGAATATATTTTTTTCTCCTTCCCCCCAGATCCTGATTCTATGACAGTACTTCATAATGAAAGAGCTTCATTGTGCCCCCAGATCTTTTGGTCTAGATGATGAGGAGGGTAGAAGAGAAGTCTGAAGGGAAATCAGGGTACGCCAGGGAATTTCACCTCCTTTGCAACTCATGTACTGAGACAGTGAAGCATCAATTCTGCTCTTCACACAGAGATTTTTGAAATGGCTTAGCATGTCTCAGGCACCTGCATGTGGTTGGCAGATATGACATGGGACCTACGGGTGTCACACTGGAGCAACAGCTGAAGGCCATGCAGGATAAACCTTGCCATCTCAGATGACGCTAAATCAATACCTGTGGTCAAGTGAATTGAGCCCCTTGTCAGCACACCAGTAGTGTCTAGGGACCCAGATGATCTAATGTCATGATCTAATGTCAATGTCCGGTTTTACAGTGACATAATTAGCTTAGTAGGCTCTACTGATTGTATTCACTGGATCTTCATTGACTGTAATGGTAGTTTAGATTCCTGGCTTAGAGATAAACACATGCCCTGTGCCACATGCATTTTTATCTAGATCTGAACTCTTGCATAAATTAATTTCTTCGAGTGGTGGAGTGAAGAATAATATTGCTTTAGCCACTGAAGGTATTGTCTTCTCATGTCAGTCTCCATCTTTTGCTCCATGCTGTAGCACAAGCAAGGCTTCTTTTCAGTTTTAGTCATTTTCAGTGGCACCCAAAATCTTTTAGATTAAGCTGAGAATCTTGAAAAATTCCCATTTCAGATCTAGGAATGTGAATGGTTCTGTGGTAAGGAACTGGGAGATGCAGTTTAAATAGTTCCTTTCATCCCCTCCTTCCTCTCACTTTGCCTAGGAAACAAGGGAATTTCTTGTCTATTAGTTTTCAGCTAAGGTTTTGATATTTTTTTTTTTGTTGTTGTTGTTGTTTAGGGTTTTATTTATTTGTTTGTTTCTTTCTTTCTTTGTTTTTTTTAATGATGTAGTGACCTAAGCAATAATACATCTAACCACCACCCACAAACAGAACTGAAGCATTAAATTCATCTTAAGAAGCTGTGAAAAGGGTGAGTTATTAGGCCATCAGCCTTAAAATACACGTCCTTATGTATTACTGCTACAAGTAATCTGTAAGTGAAAATGAATTAGTCTTTTCACTAACTAAGGCTGTTTTATTCATTTGTTCATAAGAAGAAACTCCCCAAACCATACCCTGATGTGTCTTGGTTTCAGTAACATTAAAGAAACAACTAATTTAAGTCAGTGTCTCACTTTTGTGTTGCACAATTATTGGGAAAAAAAACCAAACCAACCCAAAACCAAACTAGATATGCATGTATTCTCAGGAAGCAAACCATACCCACAGAACAGGTGACTATGCCAGTGGTGTCCCTGGCAAATGTTTAGCAGTCTTAGATTACACTAAGTGCAGGCAGGTTGGATGCCATCCTTGATAGAATAAACAAAATTATGTATAGTAAAGACAGGAAAGAGTATTTATAATTTAAATGTGTCATTAATGACACCAATACTACAGTGCAGTGCTGATGTCACCATTTGAAAGGGGTATGGAAGTGTACAGAAGAATACAGAGAAAGTTATGAAGAACCTGTGATTTAAACATATTGAGCCTGTTATTTAAAAGAAGAAAATATGAAGATGATTTGGGAATTATTTTCCTGGTTTATAGTAATTTTGAGAAGGAAAATCTGGAAATTCAGCTTTAATTGGAATTTAGGGAAATGATGAAAGAAAGGAGCCAGACATGTTTAAGGGGAAAATAATATTTAGTAGTAAAGGTGGTTGACCAATGCAATAAAGTGAAGATTAATTCTTCATACTGTGAGATCTGGAAGTAATGAGTAAATGCCTTTCTGCATTGTATCCTTCAGTCACAAAGAAGTTAGTGGGTTTATTCCAAGCTCAAGTGATTGAATCTTTAAAGCCTGGATAAATCCATTTTTTTAACTACAAGCCTATGAATTATGATGCTATAACTATTGGTTGCCAAAACTGCAGAAATGGCCATGTAAAGTAACTTGTCCAAAGAGACATGATATATCTTGATTTTGGAGTTTCCTTTCCTTGCACTTTAGTTCTCTCATCAATGTTGTTCTATTTTCCGAGAACTTCCATTGTCCTATTAATAAATCATTCAGATTTCTTAACTTCTAAGTGAATAGTTCATTTTGAGTTGAAGTGCAGCCATTTGGCTTTCTACTTCTAGTGCTGGAACCAAAAAATGTGGGGTGTGAAAAGTTGATCTAAAAGCCTATGGAGAGGCGATCAGTAAGAGAGCTATCTGAGCTCTAAGTCAGTGTTATTTTTTTCCAAAAAATTTTTACAACCCTTTTCTTGTTTTGAAAACTATAAAACATCCACCCCCAAAGAAAGCAAATCACGGTACTTTACAAAATGGAGTTAGCTTCAGCAGTACCTCTGAATAATTTTAGCAATTCTCTTTCTGGCAATTCCAAACTTCAGTATTTTTTTGCCTATAATTACAATAATATGTAAATTTTTCAAGGTCTGTCTTTTTCACTTTTTCTTTCAAGTAATCTTTTTAAAACCAATTAGGATTCCATGCCTCCTTACCTCATGGCTACTTTATTTTGTAATGGTTCACCTATTTTCTTTACAGATTACCATGAAAACCAATACCTCTTTCAAACACTGCTACTGACAAATTCCACCCTTCTAACACTTAACTTTTCTCTGGCATTATGATTTTGTCACATATTAATATACATATTCTCCTATGTAATACATAAGCTTGCACTTATGCTCAGATAGGTGGGCCAGAATGAGTGTCTTTCATAACTACTGGCCTCTGAACTTCTCCTTCCAAGTCTGCAAAATGCACAAGAGTTCTGACTTGAAAATTGTTGAAAAATACAAGCTGAAAAAAGTAACAAGAGTACAATGATAAAAATACTTCAAGTTGCAAAAATAACTTAAAGTAAATGGAGCTATATTTGCCTTGGAGGGCACTGAAAACATATGAAACCAGAAATCTTAGAAACAGCTATGGAAAATTCAAGGAGCAGGCCGCTTAACAAGACACCACCTGTGTATTCAGTATGCATGAAAGATTCAATTTGATCAGATCAAAAAGCACAATGAGGATGACACATGGGGGATGATCTTGGGAATTCACTCTATTTGGCCACAAGGGAACAGGGTTTTCATTAAAGTTAACATTTCCGCAGCTAATTGCACACTACAACAAAACTGGTAACTGAGCTCTGACACATAGCTAGAAGTTTCATTTTGCTAAACTTGTCACATTAAACCATTTCCTTTTTCTAAAGGTTTTCATGCTTTTTGAAAAAACTAAAGAAAGAGATAAATAAAGGGAAACGCCAAGTTTATGGTATCTGTCACCTTCTGAAAGACTTTGTAAAGGTTTCTTTGATATTTCTTATTCCTCCAGTATATCAACTGATTGGTTTTATTACAGTTGCAGTCTAAAGACCTTTGCAAATAGAATTATTTTTCTTTTTTCCTTGATCATGCTATTTTTTTTATGATCACTGCCCTGGCCCTGCTGGCCACACTATTTCTGACACAGGCCAGGATGCTGTTGGCCTTCTTGGCTGCCTGGACACAAGCTGGCTCATGTTCAGTAGCCATCAATCAGCACCCCCAGATCCTTTTCCGTGGAGCAGCTTTCCAGCCACTCTTCCCCAAACCTGTAGCATTGCATGGGATTGTTGTGGCCCAGCTGTAGGACCCGGCACTTTGCCTTGTTGAACCTTACACAATCAGCCTTGGCCCATTGATCCAGCCTGTCCAGATTCTTCTGCAGAGCCTTCGTACCCTCAAGCAGATCAACACTCCTGCACAACTTGGTATTATCTGCAAACTTACTGAGGGTGCACTTGATTATTGAGAAAGGTATTAACCAGATCTGGCCGCAGTATTGAACCCTGGGGAACACCACTTCTGAAAAGTCACTAACTGGATTTAACTCCACAATTCTTTGGGCTTGGACATCCAGTCGTTTTTTTTACCCAGCGAACAGTACACCCATCCAAACCATAAGCAGCCAGTTTGTCCAGGAGAATGCTGTGGGAAGTGGTATCAAAGGCTTTACTGAAGTCTAGGTAGACAACATCCACAGCCTTTTTCTCATACAGAAAGTAGTTCATCTTGTCATAAAAGCAGATCGGGTTAATCAGGCAAGACCTGCCTCTCATATACCCATGCTGACTTGGCCTGATCACCTGGTTGTCCTGTACATGCTGTGTGATGACATTCAGCATTATCTGCTCCATAACCTTCCCCAGCACTCAGGTCAGACTGACAGGCCTGTAGCTCCCTGGATCCTCCATCTGGCCCTACTTATAGGCAGGCTTCACATTTTCTAACCTCCACTCACCTGGGACCTGCCTGGTTAGCCAGGACTGCTGATAAATGACTGAAAGTGGCTTAGTGAGCACTTCTGCCAACTCGCTTAGTATCCTTGAGTGGATCCCATCCGGCCCCATATGCTTGTGTCTGTCCAAGTGGTGTAGCACATTGATGACCATTTCCCCTGGTGTGACTTGAGGGCTTCATTCTGCTCCCCATCCCTGTCTTCCAGCTCAGGGGGATGGATACCTAGAGAACAATTGGTCTCACTAATAAAGACTGAGGCAAAGAGACATTAAGTACCTCAGCCTTTTCTTTATCCTTTGTCACTGTAGACATTTATCAGCAACTAAAATCCTACCCTTTTTTCCCTCTTTATCATTCTTGTCATGATTGACTTTATCTATCTTTTTTATGTTGTATTGACACAGTTTTGAGTTTCCTCTGGGCATCAAAGTGACTGCATGCTCAAAGAATCAAACTAAAAGAAACACATAACTTTTCTTTGCTATTGCTACATGTATTTTATACATTCTTGCTGTCGTAACTATGTATATAGTTAGCTTAATCAGGTGGTTTCAGCCTGCAGTACATAAACACAATGAGAGGGATCATAAATTATTTAAAATCAATGCATCTCAATACTCTATACAAGCAATAAATTTGTGTTCATATTTTATTAAAAGTATGAAATTACTGGAAAACAGTTGAATTTCTTATGCTATACACCAGATTTAATGGAAATAGTCTTGTTGATTTCAGTAAGATCTAGACCAGGGCCATTGGGAATATATGAACATAAGTACGGTGTGTAATATATATTTTGAACCTAATAGGAAGTTTTATTGTGTATTATACCATCTGTCAGCTCTTATTTACCCATGCAAGTATTACAAGGAAATTATGCCCTTCCATGTTATAACCATGGGGAATTTCTCTTTGTAAAATAAATAGGATATTTTTTCAAGTAAACTGAAACAGAATATTGTAGTGCTTTATTTTAAATTACAGTGATTTAACAAACACCCCTTGGTGATCCAGCACAAAATACGTATCTGAATGTTCTCTTTCTTGTTCACTGTGATGCTATATAAAAACAAAATTAAACACAGTAATTGCTTTTGACTGATGTACTTTCATTTTTTTGTACCATATCTGGTAGGGTGACTTGTGGCATACAGATCAAGAACCCGTCAGAGTAAGTTTCAGCTTTATTATGGCATACAGATGAACCACATAATAAAACTCAATATGGCTATCCTGGGTCAGACCAAAGGTCTCTGAAGTCCCATATCACATCTCCAATATTGGTAAAACAATGCCTAAAGATAAGCCAGAAAAAGGAAAATACTTTTTCTTAACTCACATTCAACTGCAGTGTCACTTCTACATGTGTAGTAACCATTAGATTCCATTAACTGGGCAAGGTTTCCCTCTGAAGCCATGTAACTTTTACCATTCACAGCGCTGTATATCAAATAGCTTTACAGTTCTTGTTATGAAACTGGCTGTAGCTAATTTCATTTGAGGTTTGTGATTCTTGCTTTGGAAGAGATGATGAATAGACAGATTCAAGCCACCATGTCTATGCCAGTCATTTTCAAATCTCTATTGGATCACCTCCCCTGACAGTATCTCTCTTCCTTATTGAAAACACTTGCCTAAGTGGTTGCTCATATTACAAAAGTCTTTGTGTACTTTTGATGATGTTATGTTTGGGGATTTTTTTAATCCCTGCCCCTCTTCTCCCATTCTCTCTTCTCCCCCTCTCCTTTTTTTTCTGAGGAATGACCAGAACTGCATACAGGACTAACTATACGTGTGACTCATGAATTTTGAAGTGGTGAATGGTATTCTCTAAGGCTCTTCATGTTATTTTTTTAATTCTTTCCTAATAATTTCTAGCATTTGGTATGTATTTTTTATTTATAATACTTACAGAGCTGATATTTTGATGTAATTAACTGTCATAAGCCTAATATCCTAAATTGGTAACAATCATATCAAAACATATTTTCCTTCAATAATAAGTTAGAATTGTTTTTTCCACAATATGAACCAATTTCTATTTGTCTACATTAAATTCCACCAGTTATTTTATTGGCAAACCACTCATACTTCTGCAGGTCATAACAGTTGAGCCTTGACCTTACTATTCTGAATAACTTTATAACGTGAACAATCCTTCATCTTTCACTGCTCATACACTTTTCAAGGCATGCAGTCATGAAGACATTGAAAAACATAACCACAATTTAGGTTGGCAGGGTTCTTCAAATGTCAACTCTTTCAAGTTGCTGTTCAAAGCAGATTTAATTAGGCTGGGTTGCTCAGGGTTACATGTAATGGAGTCTTGAATACCTTCTAAGGGTGGCGATACCACAACTTCTCCAGGCAACTGTATACGGTCCTGCTCAGTGGGTGAGGGGGGAGCTGTTACCACTCTCTGCACAGTTCATAGGGGAAACCATGGTCCTTCCAGAGGTTGAAACACAAAACAACAATTAATTTTATTGTAAATTTCCCTCAAACTGTGTCAGGAGGAATAAAAGTCTTGGCAAGCTCTTATTCTTAAAAAAACCCTGAAACCTTAAGTAGAGGGAGAAAAGAAAGAAAGAAGGAAAGAAAACATAGAGAAATAAGATCACCACCCCATGGGTCCAGCTATGTCTTCTCCATCAGCAAGCTGTAGTCCTTTCAGCTGTAGCCCTTTCAGTCAGTGATCCTGCTAGGGTCCAGGGTGGAGGGTCGCACCATAGGCTGAAGGACAGTTTTGCCTTTTTATAGGGTCAGGCTCTCTTGGCTCCTTCCATTCGCAGGTGAACAGGTGAGCCCCAGACCCAGTTAACTCTGTGCCCTGACTGGTGCTGCAGTGTCTGTCCCTGTCTCTGGGCGGTTTATTGCTGGGACAGTTGGTATTTATGGCCTCAGGGCAGACAATACAGGAAAGCATCCTCCACCTTCCTGGAGCACAATCCCTGCTCTGCCCCCTCACCAGTACACGACTTAGTTCCTTCTGTCTTCTGAGTTGTTTAGAGACACACACAAAAAGAATCTCTTGACTGTCACAGCAACCTGTGCCAATATTTAACCACCTTCCCAGCATTTTTTTTCCCTTGTATCTAATCAAAACTTCATATGTTTCAACTTATGTCCGTAGCATCTTGACCTATCTCTATGCACCCTGGAGAAGAGTCCAGTTCCATTAACCTCTGTATCCTCTGATCAGGTAGTTGTGAACAACAGTAAGGTCTTCCCTGAGCCTTCTTTTCTCTGAGCTGAGGTCTAGCCTGGAATGTCATGTGATCCAGCTCCCTGATCATGTTGGTGGCACTCTGCTGAGCCAGTACGTCCATGTCCTTCTTGTGTGGGGAGTCCAAAACTGGATGCAGCACTCCAGATGTAGTCTTACAAGTGCTAAATAAATGTGAAGCATTGGTTTCCTGGACCTACTGACATTCTCACTAATACAGCCTAGGATGCATTTGGACTTCTTTGTTGCAAGGATGCACTGTTGACTTATGCTCAGCTTACCCACCAGGACCCCCAGGTCCTTTTCTGCAAAGCTACCTCCTAGAATTTACCACAAGCCTGCACTATTACGTGACAGTATTCCATTCTATTTGCAAGTGCTTGCACTTGTTCTTGTTTAACTCCACAAGGCTCCCATCAATCCATTTCTCCAGCCTACTGAAGCCTTTCTGAATAGCAACTCTGCCCTCAAACATATTGATTGCTGTCTGCAATTTGGTGTCAGCAGTCTTGGTGAGAAATGCCCTCTATTCTGTCATCCACGTCGTTAATAAAAACATTAAGCAGTAATGGTTCCAGTATTAAGCCCTGAAGAACCCCACTGTCTACTGTCAACCAGCGGAACTTTGGACCACAGGGCACAATACTTTGAGCCTGGCAGACCAGCCAATTTTCTGCCTGCTTATTTTCCACTTATCCGGCCCGTAACTCACCCATTTAATGATAAGGAGGCTATAAGAGACTGTTGAAGACCTTGCTAACCTCAATGTATAAAATATCTATTCTACTTCCCCTGTCTATAGCGGCAGTCACCTTATCATAGAAGGCATTGAGGTTGGTTAGGCATGATTCATCTTGGTAAACCTGTGCTGGCTGCTCCCAATCACCATGTCTTAAATGTATTTCAAAATGATTTCTCAGTGGATTTGGTCTGTTAGTTTCTCAGGGTCTGTGGTAAAGCTTATGCAGTTCCCTAGATCCTCCTTCTTGTCCTTCTTGAAATCTGGTGCGACATCATTTTTTCAGTCTTCAGGGACTTCCATCAATTGCTAAGACCCCTCAAACATGACAGACAGCAGCCTTGCAATGGCATCAGCCTCTTCAACGTCCTCAGGTGTGCCATATCTGATTCCATGGACTTCTGTACATCCAAGCAGGTTAAACAATCCCCTACTTTTCCTTCTGTACTGTGGGTACTGCTTCATTACCACAGGCTTAGGGACCTGGGAAAATCATGAAGAAAGTCTTACCAGTGAAAACTGAGGCAAAAAAAGGCATTTGGTATGTCAGTCTTTATCTCTAACTTGTCATTAGCTCATATCCTGCACTGAATGGTAGGAGGCTAAAGAAAAGTGGGCCCTTTTGCAACCAATGTATTTTATAGAAATCTTTTTTACTGCCCTCCACCTCCCTTGCTAGTTTGAACTACAGCTGAGCTTTGGCTTTGGTGACTCCTTTCCTACATTGCAGGAAATGTATCTGCATTTCTTCCAAGCAGACTGCTTCTACTTCCACCTTCTTTCTGTGTTTGAGCTCAGTCAGGAATTCCATGTTTATCCATTCTGGTCTTTGGTCATGCTTGCAGATTGTTGCCTCTATCCCCTCTATAGGAAGGAGTCTCCATGAACTACTGTTCATCTTTTCTCTTTCATGCAGATGGGAGGTGTCCTGGTTTTGGCTGAGATGGAGTTAATTTTTTTTTTTTTTCCCCTAGTAGCTGGTACAGTGCCGTGTTTTGGATTTAGTCTGAGAATAATGTTGATAACATTATTGCCAGAAGTCACAAGCTTCCTGCCTTCCCCATCTTAACACCTACCTTCCACTGTGACTGTATGGCCAAGGCCTCCAGCTTCCTTCTTTTCCTGCTTGCTTAACTTGTGTGGGTCATGGTCTTACCTCTTCAGACTTTCTACAAAGACCTTTAAAATCTTCTCTTCAGTTTTCTTTATGGTGCGTGGCCTGCTCATCTCCTCTCCAGTGCCTTCATTAAACAGCTTAGCACCTCAGCTGGAGTGCAGCTTTCATCAGAGAGGATACCACATATACCACTGCTCGGGGCTACCCGTTCCAGTATTTTACCATCCTCATTGTAAAGAATTTTTAACTCACATTCAGCCTGAATCTCCTCTCTTTTAGTTTAAATCCATTACTCCTCATGCTATCACAACAGGCCCTGCTAAAGTCTCTCCCCATCTTTCTTATAGGCCCCTTTTAAGAACTGAAAGTCCGAAATAAGGTCTCCCTGGAGCCTTCTCTTCTTCAGGCTGAACAAGCTTAACTCTGTGTTTCCTCATAGGAAAGGTGTTCCATCCCTCTGATCATTTTTGTGGCCCTTCCCTGGACCCTCTCCAACAGGTCCATATCTTTCCCGTACTGAGGACTCCAGAGCTGGATGCAATACTCCAGGTACAGAGACCTCTATCAAGTTGGTAGGTTGAGAGATTTTGTTTTTTAAAAAAGATTTAAAAAAAGCTAAATTGACTCATCTCATGTAGATGAATTTTTATCCAGCTATCCACTTAGTCTATTCTGTTTCATAGTTTCTGTGGGCTGGAGGAAAATCAGGATTACAGGCTTCATGTTCTCAGATCATCACAGAGAGTTTTTTTAAACACTGGCATTATATTTACCATTCCCCGTCCTCAGTCTGTTGTGGGTAACAGATTACGTGTGATTGTGGTTATTTCAACCATATTATCTTTTAATTCTTTTAGATGTCTTAGGTAAATACTATCTGGTGCCGGCACCAGATAGCTATGCCCTGAAAGTACCTCTTTTTCTCCAAAGTCAGCTTTGATATCTAGCTGAGCTATGAACAGATAATCCATCCTAGTATTTTTAACACATTTTCCTATCTAATGTAAATATAAGATACTGGTACATGTAGACTACAGCTTCAGCCGTGTAGTTATATTTGCGTTTTCAAAGCTCTCTAGAAGTGGTCCTCATTGTTAACATAGTTGCACAATTTAATGAATATAATTTAAAAAGCAATGAGCTATTTCAACACTAATATGTGCACAATCTCTAGGATTTTGTAGAGATCACCCTTTACCATTTACTATAGTAAAAATACTGCAATTCAGAAATAGACCTCAAAATGCATACAGAAAGTGTGAGTAAGGAAGATAGATAGAGTGTTTGAGTAAAAGGGATGAAATAAAGAAGGGTTTCTTCATTTTGGGGGGGGGGGGGAAGGGGGTCATGTGGTTTTTGTTTTGGTTTGGTTTTTTGAGGTTTTTTCCTTTGGTTTTGGGGTTTTTTTGGGGGTTTGGGGGTTTTTTGGTTTTTTTTTTTTTTTTTTTAGAAAGTATCTGACGTAACTAAACCTTGTGACTATTTATTTATTGATTTTTCCAGCAATATTCTTCAGTGATAAAAATGCACTATAAAATATCAGCACGAACAATCTGTATTAAATTAGCACACCATAAACAAAGCAATTAAGTAAAAGAACAGCTGATAACCTATAATAAGGAAGCAGAGTTAAACTGAGTTCTGAAGAAACACATTCTAGCTCTATTTTTTGCTGTCCAGGTAATACTTTATAGTTAATATAGAGCAGTGGATTCTGGCTTAGAGAGAAAAGGTGTCTGTTGTTGACGTTTTAAGGATTCTAAGAATGGAGGAAAAAAGAAAAAGTCAGAAAAGAGACAGAAAATCCATTGATGAACTGGTAGAATATTCTACTCTAATTTGGTTGTCTTCCTAAGACTCATGTTTTTGCTGTCATGGAAACATTTATAATAATCCTATTTTAAGTAATCAAATAAGGACTACTAAAGAAGCACATCAAAACAATATTTGGGTGTTCCTTGGAGAGCTGGGATAATGTGACTCTATAAAGCTTGAATCAGATCAATTTGGAATAAATTGAAGTTGTTCAATACCTAATAATATTTAATCATGTTTTACTAACTAAGCTTTATTACTGGCTATATATAAGGGAGGAGGCTCAAAATGAGTCTTAATTTCCTCTTCTTTGTACTTGTATGGGAATCAAGATGCATAATATAAACCGTCTCTTTATGATGACCAAGTATCTTGCATTATGCATGCTATCTAATGCCTTTACCTATGACTAAGATCAAAAGGGAAGAGTAATGAAAAAGAAAAGAGAAAGACCAGGAGGAAATTAGTCAGTATTTTATGTGCATATAACAAGCAATAATATAGTCTTTACCACTAAATAAATTAACATTTGAAACAAGAAAATCATGGTTAGTTTTAAGTCATTCAAACAGCAGATTCAAAAATGACTGCTGTACAACTCCTCCCTTGAGTATGTTAATCAGTAAGAAGCAAGCAGCATGCTTGTTCTAGCATAATAAATATTTGTGTGTGCATATGTTAATGTGTGGAGAATGAGCTTCAGCTGCAAAAGTACCTTCCCTCCCACCCCAAATACTTACACCTGATCACTACAACACTGTAATGAGAAAGGTATATTTAAAACCATAAGATGTAAGAAAAGAGAGTCAATATTTTCCAAAGGTTGGAGGAGTTCTTCAACCACTTAACTTCTGGATTGAGGATAAAAATGGGCAACCAAGTTTCATACAAGCAGTCATCATGTGGTACCAATTTGCTTTGAATGGAAGTATTGCTTCATTTTGTTTTGTGAAGTGCAAGGCACTAAAATCCAGCTAAGGGCTTTGGGTTGATAATTTCAAGTAAGAGAAGAATGCCTTCTGGGAGCCTTGTGGAATGTGCCTTTGTTCAAAGAGAGGACTGAAGATGAGCCAGAGGCCAGCGTTTGTGATGCAGTGGGTGTCAAGTTAAGAAATTATGTTCTTTGGTGTTGAAAGAACAGGAATCCTTTATTATAGGAGTGTCTTGGCCATGCCATGCACTCTCAATTTTTGTAAGATGGTTATAATACATATGCAGTAAAAAAATGAAATTAAAGCAATGTAGCAGCCTTAATTCTGTTTGATTTTGCAACTGTAACATTTAAATAAGGTCTCTAATGTATAATGTTACATACAATACTGGCTATTAGAGATGGTGAAATACCTGACGGCTAACTCCGGAGAAGAGCTAGGTAGTAAAAATGCTAATTTGTAAATGTGAAATATTTATTAAATGTTGCAATGGAGCCAGCCTTGAAAGAACTGATGAATTAGCAAGAATAATGCATTGAATTATTTTAGCTTTTCCCAAAGAGTCTGGAAATTTGCCAGAAAAAGGCAAGTATGAATTTCTATATAAAAAATAGCCTAAAAATGTCTTTGCTTATGTATATTGCAACAGCAGGTTCACTGCGCTTTGCAAATGTATTAGAAAACACAAGCTTCACCTGAGAATGTTGATATAAATTATGTGGAGGCCCGGAACTGGATATAGTTTTTCACTGTAACTTTTTGAAATTAAAAATCACTATCTCCAATATTAAATTTTTGGTTTTAAGATTTTGGGGTTTGTCTTCTGGTTTTTATGTTAAATACCACTTTATGTGGTACAGTTGTTATAGTATGGAAAGCCAAAGCCAGTGGTTGGAAGCCATAGTAATAAAATAAAAACACTTTCCAATTCAGTGTATTTTGTACTGTATAACAATATGGCGCATACTGATGGAAGTGCCCTTGGCAAGTGTATTGTGTCTGAAATATTAGACTATTGGAATTCCAACCTTGTTCCACCCACAGAGTAATTTTATTTAAATTGGCCTCATCTCGCTCATGAAAAGTTATTGTTTTAATGGGCTGAGCCCATCCATTACAAGTATAACATTTATTACAGAGTATTAAGTGGATTTAAAGAATAATTAACTTTAAGTGAATTTGATAATTAAGATAACTTTAAATTCAAATTACATCTTACAAATAGCATGATTTGCCACCATTGATTGTAGAAAACATACCATTTTCAAGGTTTTTTTACTTAGTTTTAGGATAATATCACACTAAAGTGCAGAACACTGTTTTGTCTCTTTTCTTAGTGAAACCATTGGAGTTGCATCAGAATTGAATGAAATCCAAAAAACTTAATGGAAAAATGCTTATGTGCTAATAAAGTCATAGTATCATAATAGTCATGTCAGACAGAGACATCATGGTCTGTCAAGGGATGTTCAAGCATTGGGTGTTCATAAAAACAAACTAAATTGCAGTAAGCTGTAATAAAGCATGCTTGGTCAAAATACTCTCGCTAGAGACTTCAATCAGTTAGCTCTTATCTCTCCTGAGAGTAAGTTCTTTTCCAAACAGCATGACTGTTTGTGTATACAAAGTGTTTTCTGAAGTGGTGATTGTGAAATGCAGGATAGTTGTTGTAATTGCCTCATTGTTCAACATATGGCACAAAATTATTCTAATCATGCACCATAGGCGCTTGTGTGCATATCATGTGTGCATAACATGTTGGTGCTTCATTCTTTCCTTTGACATATGATGGTGCATATATTTTGTGCTGACACTATTACAGCTGTTCAGGTAGGGGACCAGCAATGTACTGCAAAAAGACAGACTGACGAACCTTTTTATTTTTTTAATGCAAAAGTCATTTGTAATAACACAATAACACGGGGACTGGAGGACATTGTTGAAATGATAATATGTTTGTTTCAGTATAGGGCCAGGATAGCGATCTGATGATGCTGTTTTGTATCAGTCTGTCCCTCTGGTTTTATCAGAAAAGGAATGTATATAGGTAACAGCTGGTTTTGCTTCAGGAATTCCTAGTTGCCACCACAGTATTTAGGGAATTATTACTGGGTGCCATAAATCTGAAGACTTTTAGCTGCTCAAGTTGATGCTGGGCTGAGCTGCCCTCAGGTAGCCTCAGAATTTATATGGATATAAACCTACCCTGTACCTATTTATTCCCTCAGCCATGCCAATTGGAATAAGTCGCTTTTGCTATTCTGGTGTCCCCCATATCATCCTTTACATCGTGGTACAGTAGAATCCAGGCTATATGGGCCACAACAAAACAAAATGTAGTAAGGAAGTGAAGTACTCCTGCCTGTTGTCTCTCTCAGTTATTGAGGAGAACAGTCCAGGATATTTGACAGTGACCTGGATTATTCATAGTATCCTCCTGTGCACATAGGTGGAAGTTATGGTCTTTTGTGCTTAAGGTTTTGCTATATTTCTTTTGTGGAGCACAGGAAAAGATACTCCTACAGCACCTTCTGGATTTAATCTCTCCTGTATTCTCACAGTATCAGAGAACTAGTGACATTTGCTCAGGATAGCCTTAGCTTGGATATAAGTGGGCACAGCTGTACAGCCGTGTGGCTGTGCCTAGGACAGGTGATGTTTGAACACCAGAACAGCAAAATGCTCATGAACTATAGAGCCTTCACCCCAACTTTTGCCAGTAAGGTTGTATTTGACCCCTTACTGTCTTACATTTCTAAACAAAAGCAGAACAGGTTTCTCCTCCACCAAGTTTAGCAGTTCATCTAGTGACACAGAATCCTGGTTTTCAAGTTGAGTATTTCAGGTTAGGTGTATACGCTCTACTCTGGAACAATAGGTCTTTTTATTTCTGCTAGTCCGTACAAATCCAGCTTAACATTACTTAACATTTAGACTACTGAAACTACTGAAATCCAATATGATTAGTAATTCTTCATGCAGAACAAATGTGCATTGGGCAATTCTGAGGAGGGACCTTCTCATGAGTTATTTCACTAACTTACTGATAGTCATGTCTCAACTGCAGCTGAGAGTTCTACTAACACTTATTCTCACTTAAACCTCTGATCTACTAGCCATCAGGTTTTCACTACCACCTAAAAATTCCTTACCAGAAAAAATAATGTTTGGGTTTTTTTTTCAGCTCCCATCTTCCCACCCTCCTAAATCTTGCTTGGGATTTTGACTCCTGTTTCTGAGTATCTGGTCTGGGTCCAATTTATGATTTTGTAGTCTGCTACAATATTTTAACTTCTGAAATAAAAATAAATACAAGTACACATGCATCATTTAATGTGTTAATTTACTGGGCTTTTTGTAAACTTTGGATCAGGAAACTATTTGTATCATGCACACTATAATTGAAGTATAACTTTGTGTGGATTAAGTTACAACAATATTGTTTTATGGAGTCCAATAGTTCTGTTTAATGAAGTATTAATAATTGATCTTATTAACTTCCTTCTGAAGGATATTAATGCATTAAGGTATATTTATACTTAAAAACTGGACTACTTTAAGCAAAGGTAGCAGACTTCATGTTTAAGTTTTTCTCACCAGTAAATATAATTTCTGCAAGACTGTTTCATTTTTGTAACACTTTTGTATGCATTCTCTCTGTTTTTCTGTCCAACACAAGGAGAAAACCAAGGCCCCTTCTCCAATAATCAAGTTGTTAATGGTTTTGCAGTTATAGGCAACAGTAATCAATGAAACAAATGTGTATAAGTCTCTTTTTTTCCCCTTTATGACTTGACCCCCTGCTAGCCTTCACTTCTACCTGAAATCAGTGAAACATTTTCCATTGATTTGCTATAACAGGGAAAAGATCTAGTTGACTGTTAACAAACTGTGGCATATTGAAACCAGGTGTGGTGAATGAATTGGTTAAAGAGACACTATCCAATAAACCTCTTAATTTTTCTGTAAGATTTTAAAAAGAAGTAATATTATTGTCATAATACTATGCATGTATTATATTTTTTATTAAAATTTTAATTATTTTTTCCATATTGCTGAATTAAGATATAACACTTTGGGTAGAAAAAATAATCTGCTTTTCTTCTCTGGAGTCTGATTTGAGCTCACTGAAGTTAGTTAAGTTTTTCCCATTGGCTTGTATGATTTCAGATCCATCAGGTTTATGGAATTTCTGAAGGTTGTTAAAAATAATTTAAATACCAGAAGGACTTCAGTAAGGAAGGGGGTAATCTTTTTAAATATCGCTCTTGATTTGCCTAAATTAAGACAGACCCAGCTTAACATTCACTGCAAGCAATGGTGTGTTTGATTGTGAGCCTAAAAATCAGAAGGCAATGACATGGTTAAGTAGCATCTTCATTAAAAGGCATCATTATTTGGCTTACAGAGAAACAATTGAGGTTAGGTTTGCATGCATATTTCTTATCTTTGTATTTTTAAGGTGAATTAAGAAATATGAATTGAAAATTTTAAGAGAATAATTAGTGGATAGAGTGTTGAAAGCAATGTGCAGTGAATAAAATATTACATTACTTAACATAAATATTGCAGTACTTAATTGGGATGATTTTTCACTTTCATCATTAAAAAGAATTGGCAAATTCACAGTCTACTGTACCACAATTAATTTTCAATCAATCATTTGTGTACATTCTTAAAAAAAAACCCCAAAACCCAAGGTTAAAAACAGGCCTGAAAAAGTGTAGTGGTTTTACAAATTCTTTTACATTCTGCCTATTGAAAGTACACATTCCCTTTTCCAGTAAACATATTTTATCACTTACTGTGCTGGCAATGAATATTTGTTTGTACTTGCAGCATAATGATCTTGAACATTTACTTAATAGTAAGGAGTTTTTCCCTTGAGAATATGTATTTGTTATTACATGACCACTTCTTAGTCTCTGACCACAGTCAATACAATACAGAAATTGTGCCTGAGTATGGATTATTTACTACATTTACAATTTTTTTGTGATGTTTTTTCACCCTGTTGTTGCACAACCGAACTTTTCCCCATGCCTCTGCAAAAGAATAAAAAAATAGAAAAAAGGAAGGGGGGTGCTGTGAAAATACTGTTTTTTGAGACTCTTATACATGAAAAATAAAAATTTATGCATTAATTTGAATGCCTTTAGTTTTGTTTTGTATACATTGTCAAAAGTTCAGTTCTTTCAATCAAGTCCTAATAGTATTTTCAGCAAAACTTAAAGGTTTGAGTTCTTGTCTGATATTTTAATGATGAGAGAGTGTATATGAGAATTTTGTCCATATTTGTTATTTTAATTGCCTTTTTTTGTTTGGGAAAAACTATTGTGTGGGCTTATTATAATAATGACAGTATTTTTGAAACAAGTTCTGCATCAAAATGTATAATTTTATTTTAAGTCTTTGGTAATCTTCACAATATGAAAAGGCTGAACTGATGTTGCCAAAACTAGTTGCAAATCACCATTTTACAATAATGCCTATCAAATCAAATTGCCCAAGTAGATCTGCATATTAAACCGTGTGCAGAAAAAGACAAAATACACTGGTGCAGTCACTAGTATTTTATTTATCCCCTTTATAAATCTGATTTAAAAGAACATGTTAATGAGCCATCTAACTGTTAAAAATGTGATATTCCTAAGAATAGATTTTGTTCCTTTACATTATGACCTGGATTCTTAACGAACACAATACTGAAAAGATCAGTGTTTCAAATGTTATTTCAGTCTTCACTTTAGTAAGGATGCTAATTAATAAAGAAACACATTGTCAGTGACAACATATAAAGTAGTAACCAAAGGTAGAGGTTTCACATAGAAGTCATCTCCTTTCCTTTTTGCCATTAATTGTTGTGATAAATAGTTGGGGGTTTTGTTTGTTTGTTTTTACTCGTGAAATAAGTATCTTGTTAGTGGGAGTGTTACTTTAAATTGCAAACATTAATACAATGATTGTACTCTCTTTAAAGTAATTATGTGCCACTTGTTAAATCACAAAATTAAGAAATGGTAAACTTCTAGAAGGGTATGTTTTGATAGTAGTGGAACCTCTGTCTTAAAGAGGCGAATTACCACTTGAGGATTCATATTTTTTCAATTGTTTGCAAGCAGTGGGAATGGAAGTAGAGCGGTGATAGGTAAGTTAGGATGAATGACAATATTGTTATCTATTTGTGCTGATTTTTTTAATTTATTTTAGCCAAGTTTGGTAATTTTACGAGCAAATAAGACAAGAAAAGAAAGAGAAGGGGAATAAAATAAAATAAAATAAAATAAAATAATCTTGGGAAAGAGAGGAGATGAACATGTTCTTAAAGAAACTGAATGAAAAAATGAGATATATGTCAAACATAGTTTTGTATCTCTTTTGCCCTGTTGTCTCTTGCCATTGATTTTATGGTAATAGGTAGCATAGCAAATGGTAAGAATTCCATCTTCCTTAATCTGTCTTCATGCTAAAGAAATATAGACACAGCAGAGAGATAGATAGAAAAAGAGATGAAGGGCTTGGCAAAAGGTGAGGTGTGGACTGTAAGGGAGGCAATTACACTATATCGCAACTTTATATAGCGTTCAGTAGACATATTTTGCCAGTCGTTTCATGAAAGATTGTAAAAATAATATCTACATTTTCTCTAAAAAAAAAAAAAAAAAGAGAGAACTGCATGTGCACAACATGAACAAACCTTTCTGCTTTTTATAAATACCTGTTGGTGGTAAAGGGAAGATTGGAAAGTTTTATCTGTCCTCCTGCTATTAGGAGTGAGCATATTCTCATTAAGGACCTTCACAGGTCAGTTTCTTAACTCTATTAAAAAAAAAAAGTTTAAATTACTGTTTCAGGCAGACTGGTACATTGTGCAAGACATTTCACCACTTGGTTATAGTGAAACAAATTACAGCAATCTACATGGGATTTTCAGGCATTAAAAGAACCTTGCAACGTACACGACTGCAGGTTTTTGCAAGTTTATGTCATATTAGTGCATTTTCCCTCATGTAATTCACAGATTTTATATATGAACCAATGCTTCATGTTTTATAAATATTCATTACATTTTTAAGGAAAAGAACAGAAAATGAAACTTATTAAGAAACAAAGCAGATAATAGCAAAGATCACTTATTTGATATCTACATAAGTTTCTTACTCAGACTGCATTTCTTTCCCCAAAGCTTTATACGTTAAATCTTGTTCAAAATGAAATAGGCATTTGGTATGTATCTCAATGAGACCACCGTTCAGATCAACGTGAGGCATTTAGTGAGAGTGAGAAACAAGCAAGCTCAACATTCCTGTAAATGGGATTTAAATCTAATTTAGGATTTAGAGAAATCTGAAATAAAAACAAATTAAAACCTTCCTTCCTCTGCACTGGCTTTGCTGCAGAGAACCACTGCTTGATGTGTCAGCATATACTTATTTCTTTTGAGTTAATAATCTTTCTCATTATCTTGTGAGAAGTTCTGCACAGCTTGTTATCTACATTCTCCTTTGTTCTAGCCAAACTCTGTTAGTTAGATGCTTCATTATAACCAGAAAGGTTTTCACCTGCATGCACAACCTTCATTCCCTCTTCCTGCTTCACCTGGTCCTGGGCAAGAAATTCCACAGACCACTGCAGTATTAACTCTTTAGCAAGTAAATCATGTCAGGCCTCTACAAAGCTGCCTCAAATTTTGTTTTTCTAGCAAATAAACAACTAAATTGTAAATTTATTATGTTTATACTTTATTGCTTTGTGAAAGCAAATAGGAAAAAGAAGCAAACAAGTTCATAACAGCTTTTCATCATAAGAAAGAATAAAAAAGCTCCACATAGCTATCACACAGGATTTCCTTTTCCTGAGTCTTAACAGATAGCTAAAACACTTTCCTCCCTGAGATATCAGCATAAGAACTTTTAATGTAATATTGCTTTGTTTGAATAGATGATTCACAGTTTTTAAGATGACAAAAGAATAATTTAAGTATAAGCTTTTTATTATTATGTCATGCAAGGATGAAATGAATGGTAGGTAAGTTAATAAATACCTTTAAAATTTGAGTGGTTCATTTTACCAAAATCTTATTTTATTGGTAGTTTTCTTTGTCTTGAATGATTACAGATATGATATATGCACCCATATAAATTATCGTATGTGCACATATGCATGAATGCATATCAGATTACACGTGTAAGTCCTGTCTGAGAAGATGTATATAAACTGTGTTAAATTGGCAGTGATTTCACTGTTTAGTATTTATAGACTATATCACATATCAATTTTTTCTTTTTTGGGAGTCATGTGAAGCTAACAGACCCATAGTTGCCTTGGTCCACCAATTTTCTCTTTTAAAATGCTGGGGAGAATTAGCTTGTCCAAATTTCCCAGACCATACACTATAGTCTGAAATTTTTTTAAAGAATCAAGATCAGTCATCCAGACTGCGCTTTGATCCATAACTTTACTGTTTGTTGTTCCCTGCAAGTTAGTCTGATCAGCTTGCATATGTAGCCTGACTTACCCACTACAGCCTTCAGTTTGCTCTGTGGTGAAATTCAATGCCCGTATTTTGTCATTTAAGAATAGGATCCAAACTGGATTTAAAACATTTAACAGGTGTTGTTTAACATCACTTTATTTAGTGATGGGATAGAAAGTATTTTCTTATCGTTTATGGTGGAATATTTCACCTGGCTTTGTTCCAAACACAGAAATATTCTCATACTGTTTTGACATTCTGTATTATGACTGATTGATGAATTGGCCATCTGTGTCAACTTTAGGTCATAGAATCATAGAATCGTAAGGGTTGGAAAGGACCTTAAGATCATCTAGTTCCAACCCCCCTGCCATGGGCAGGGACACCTTGCCCTAAACCACGTGGTTCAAGGCTCTGTCCAACCTGGCCTTGAACACCACCAGGGATGGAGCATCCACAACCTCCCTGGGCAACCCATTCCAGTGCTTCACCACCCTCACTGTAAAGAACTTCTTCCTTATATCTAATCTAAACTTCCCCTGTTTAAGTTTGAACCCATTCCCCCTTGTCCTACCACTACAGTCCCTAAGGAAGAGTCCCTCCCCAGCATCCTTGTAGACCCCCTTCAGATACTGGAAGGCTGCTATGAGGTCTCCACGCAGCCTTCTCTTCTCCAGGCTGAACAGCCCCAACTCTCTCAGCCTGTCTTCATACGGGAGGTGCTCCAGCCCTCTTATCATCCTCATGGCCCTCCTCTGGACTCGCTCCAACAGCTCCATGTCCTTTTTATGTTGAGGACACCAGAACTGTACGCAGTACTCCAAGTGAGGTCTCACGAGAGCAGAGGGGCAGGATCACCTCCTTCGACCTGCTGGTCACGCTTCTTTTGATGCAGCCCAGGATACGGTTGGCTTTCTGGGCTGCAAGTGCACACTGCCGGCTCATGTTAAGCTTCTCGTCAACCAACACCCCCAAGTCCTTTTCTGCAGGGCTGCTCTGAATCTCTTCTCTGCCCAGCCTGTAGCAGTGCCTGGGATTGCCCTGACCCAGGTGTAGGACCTTACACTTGGCTTGGTTGAACTTCATAAGGTTGGCATTGGCCCACCTCACAAGCGTGTCAAGGTCCCTCTGGATGGCATCCCTTCCCTCCAGCGTATCAACCGAACCACACAGCTTGGTGTCGTCGGCAAACTTGCTGAGGGCGCACTCAATCCCACTGTCCATGTCACTGACAAAGATGTTGAACAGGACCGGTCCCAACACCGATCCCTGAAGGACACCACTCGTTACAGGTTTCCAACTGGACATCGAGCCATTTACCACAACTCTTTGCGTGCGGCCATCGAGCCAGTTTTTTATCCACCGAGTGGTCCATCCATCAAATTGATGTCTCTCCAATTTAGAGACAAGGATGTCATGCGGGACAGTGTTGAATGCTTTGCACAAGTCCAGGTAGATGACGTCAACTGCTCTGCCCTGTCCATCAGTTCCGTGGCTCCATCATAGAAGGCCTCCAAATTGGTCAGGCAGGATTTCCCCTTAGTGAAGCCATGTTGGCTGTCACCAACCACCTCGTTGTTTTTCATGTGCCTTAGCATGTTTTCCAGGAGAAACTGTTCCAAGATTTTGCCAGGCACAGAGGTGAGACTGACTGGTCTGTAGTTCCCTGGGTCTTCCACCTTCCACCCTTCTTGAAAATGGGAGTTATATTACCCTTCTTCCAGTCATCGGGAACTTCACCTGACTGCCAGGATTTTTCGAATATGATGGACAGTGGCTTAGCAACTGTCATATATCAGTGGTAGAATACTTTTTGTTTCCAATGTAGTATAGTACTTATTAGCCTTAATATTTGCCTTAGAAGGTTCATGAATACATTTAGTTTCCTTTAGCAATTTCTTGTGTTTCCCAGTTGTCAAGGTATACACATGGCTGTCGGCGTCTCCATTTTTCCATTGGTGATATATATCATTGGTGGTTCCTTGGCGATTCCTTGTCATTAAGTCAAAACTAAATGCAGCTTCTGAAAAAGTACTGCATATCTTTCTGGTCCTGGAGAGAAAATATTTATGCATATCAATATTTTGATAACACCAGGCTTCTACAAAAGCAGAGTATTAGAATGCATGGGTAACTTGCATGCCTCAGGGGCTTGCAGAATAATTTAATGTAGGATCAGTGTAAAAAGTACGTGTTTAAAGAGCACTGTAGCAATTCATCTTCGCCCATCTACTAAGCTATAGCTATTCAACATTTGTGTAGTTTCGTTTTAATTGTGATGTCCTACTTATTTTTGTAGAAACAGGTAAGATGAAATCAAACATTGGTAGTATTATTTATTGCATTTAAACTGTTGCGGTTGTGAAAAGTGTATGCAATCAATAGTAACTGTCCTGGGTTGAGCTGTAGCAGTCATTTTTTCTCCTTCTTAGTAGCTGGTGCAGTGCTGTGATTTTGACTTTCAGCCTGGGAACAACGCTGATAACTCCAATGTTTTTAGTTGTTGCTAAGTAATGTTTACTCTGACCAAGGACTTTCTCAGTCTTATGCTCTGCCAGGGAGGAGGAGTAGCCGGGAGGGAGCAGATACAGGACACCTGACCCAAACTAGCCAAAGGGGTATTCCGTACCACAGCACGTCATGCCCAGTATATAAACTGGGGGGAGTTACCCAGGAGGCCCAGATCACCGCTCGGGTCGGGCTGGGTATCGGGGTGGGTATCGGTCGGTGGTGAGCAATTGTATTCTCTCCCCTTGTTATTTTCCTTATCATTATTATTATTGATGGTAGCAGTAGTGGTTTGTATTATACCTTAGTTACTGGACTGTTCTTATCTCAACCTGTGGGAGTTACATTCTTCCGATTCTCCTCCCCATCCCTCTGGAAGCAAGGGGAGGACAAAGGGGGTGAGTGAGTGAGTGGCTGTGTGATTCTGAGTTACCGGCTGGGCTTAAACCACGACAGTAACCTATAAACAAAAATTAATTGTGATCCCATAGCCAATGATAAATTATATTTCCAGTATAGACAAATGCATATATTCCCAAGTAACAGTCTGCACTCCATTTTAAGAAGAGATGATAAGATTAGATACTTATTCCAGATAGCCCTTGCCTCTGGAAGAAGTTCCACTGAAAAAGAGGGACAAAATATACAGAAGGTTGCCACTTTGATTTGATCATTCGTATGAAGAAATAACTTTAAAATACAATTTTCTGAAACTTGGAAAAGTATTAATTTTTTTTTATTATTTAGATGTCATGTAATGTCATGCATGTATTTGCATATATAAGGAAATTTAAAGTGAATGTGATAAGTAGACATGAATCATAAATATTAAAGTTATGGTTTGATTTAATTGAACATCTAATATTTCTGATTAGGAAAAAAAAAGGGCAAAAAAATTCTGGGTCCAGTCATGTTATCCCTTTGTGCATTGAACTTGTATTGAAATAAAGGGAAGCCTAACATGAGAGTCTGTAAAATCACCAGAAACCCTAGCTGTTAAGAATAGCATACATTGTTATTACTTCCTTACTTGAATATTCATCCCATCTATTAATGATGGATTCCTGCAGTTTGGCTAACTGGATAATTTTTAACAAGTTAAAGACTAGGCATGTTTGTTATATTATTAGTTCAGTAGCCAGAGAGCATTATATTGTGCAAGAATTAGGTTGTTATTGTTCTTTCTGTTTGCAGTCATAGTTGTCTCATATGTGACGGAGAACAAAGCATTTGAAAGTAGGTTAGCAAACAGAATATCTTTTATTAGATGCATTTTAGACAACATGAAGCACATTAGCAGAGAAAAAAAAGGCATAGAAATAGCAGTGGGACAGTGGGTATAAAACAAAAAGGCAATAGATTTTAATGTATTTCCTTGCAAATGAAGTCTTATCTTCTGCTCGGTGACATTTTCCATTGTCATTTCCAGTGACAATTTCAACCAGATTGATCTGGTTGCCTTAGCATAAAGCATCCAGTATCAACTAGGATCTTCTTCCGGCTTCCAACTCTTTCTACAATAGGTTGCAAGTCTCATTTTCCACCTGTGTCAGCTTCCAGCTCAAGGTGTATGACTTGGATACCCTGGGACTTCTCAAATAGTACTGGACACATAGTTTGGATAGTTGAGCACAAAATACTGGACTCAACAACTGGTTTATGCCTTTTTTGTTATGTTTTATGAAAGATTTTATTTGAACAAGACTAAAAAAAAATAATCAAGGACATGTACCATCACATTATATAGAAACAATACTGATGGGGGCTGTTCAGAAGGCAGTAGTGACCCACAAGAAAATGAATTGTATAAATCATAAAACTATCTTTAGCTGCAAAAGGCAGTCTAGGCCAGAGTAAATACAGCAGTGAAAGGATAGCCAAAGAGAGCAAGGCAAAGAACTATGCTGTATTATAAGTAGCTGGAAATAGATTAATTCCATTTAAGGGGAATGAGTTTTTAAGGGTGTATTGGAAGGATTTGATTTTATTTGTTAGCTTAGTGTCATGGTTTGAGCCCAGCCAGTAACTCGGAACCACACAGCCGCTCACTCACTCCCCCCCCCTTCTTCCTCCCCCTGCTCCTGGAGGGATGGGGAGGAGAATCAGAAGAATGTAACTCCCATGGGTTGAGATAAGAACAGTCCAGTAACTAAGGTATAATACAAAACCACTACTGCTACCACCAATGATAATAACAATAAGGGAAAATAACAAGGGGAGAGGATACAATTGCTCACCACCTGCCGACCAATACCCAGCCTGACCTGAGCAGTGATCTCCCTTCCGGGTAACTCCCCCCAGTTTATATACTGGGCATGACGTGCTGTGGTATGGAATACCCCTTTGGCTAGTTTGGGTCAGGTGTCCTGTCTCTGCTTCCTCCCGGCTTCCCCTCCTCCCTGGCAGAGCATAAGACTGAGACAGTCCTTGGTCGGAGTAAACATTACTTAGCAACTAAAAACATCAGTGTTATCAGTGTTGTTCCTAGGCTGAAAGTCAAAATCACAGCACTGCACCAGCTACTAAGAAGGAGAAAAGTGACTGCTACAGGTGAACCCAGGACGCTTAGTTTCATCAGATTACAGAAGACAATATACAGAAATTCACCCGCCCCCCCTCCCCCCAAATTAAAACTTCTATTGTAGTTACTGAAAACTAAAATAGTTGTGAGGTCCATCTATACACCCGAGGTGGGAACTTAGTGCAATAAATATCAGAGCTACCCAAGTCAAATATCAATACAGAATTTTTCCCATTGCCCAGTCTTTTCTCTTTCTCTATTTATACCACAGTTTGGGGTTATTCTTGGCATCAGAAAATTTTGAGAGCTGAATGCTGGCAAATTAAGTCTTTAACACTATGTTTTAAAAGGTGTATTAACTTTCTTCCACTCTATATAGGCATATGAAATCATTTAAAATGTGCTATTTTAAAAGATTTACTGCCATACTTACAAATATTTTACACAGTCCACTCACTGTTGTCACTTGTTCTTTTGTGGTAAAATTGAAGAAGTATGTGGGCTGGAAGAGCAAAACAGACAGTCCCAGAAGGTGGGCGTCAGTGGCATGATCTACTAGGAGACTAATAACTAGTGGTTTACACTAGAGGCCAGTACTGGATCCAGTACTGCTCAACAGACAGTAAGGATCTGGATAATGGGGCAAAGTGTACCCTCAGCAAGTTTGCTGATGCAAAAGCTGGGAAGCATAGGTGATACACCTGAGGGTTTTGCTGCCATCCAGAGAGACCTTGGCAGGTCCTTGTTAAATTCAACAAGTGGAAGTGTGAAGTCCTGCACCTGGGGAGGAATAACCCCAGGCACCAGTACAGGCTGGAAAGGAGCTTGGCAGAAAAGGACCTAGGGGTCCTGGTGATCACCAAGTTGAATGTGAACCAGCACATGCCCCTGTGGCAAAGAGGTTTAGTGGTACCCTGGGCTGCATTAGGAGGGTTGCCAGCAGGTTGAGGGAGGTGATCCTTCCCCTCAGCACAGGTGAGGCCACACCTAGAGTACCATGTCCAGTTCTGGGCTCCCGAAAACAAGCAAGACATGGAAATATGGGAGGTAGTCCAACAAAGGGCCACAAACATGATGATGAAGGGACAGGATCACCTCTCCTATGAGAGAGCTGGGACTGTTCAGCCTGGAGAAGAGAAGGCTCAGGGGATCTTATCAATGTGTACAAATATTTGAAGAGAGGGTTCAAAGAGGGCAGAGCCAGGCTCCTTTCAATGGTGCCCAGTGACACACCAGAGGTAACAAGCACAAACTGAAACACAGGAGGTTCCCTCTAAACATCAGGAAACACTTTTTGACTATGAGGGTGACCAAGCACTGGAATAAGTTTTCCAGGGAGGTGGTGGAGTCTCCATCTTTGGAGATACTAAAATCCCTCTGGACATGGTCCTGGGCAACCTGCTCTAAGTGGCCCTGCTTGAGCAGGGGCTTTGAGCCAGCTGACCTCCAGAGGTCCCTTCCAATATCAAACATGCTCTGATTCTATGAAAATAATGACTTTTAGCATTACAACTTGAATTCTGGAACTCTGATATTCTGATTTTAACTTGCATCACTAGTGGGATGATGCTCCATAGCAATACTTGCTTGCTACTGAAACTTGAGACTTCCTTCCTGAGAGTAGTGTTCTATGCTGTTATAAAGTGCGCTTTCTTTATATCATTGCTTGCATATTAATAATGGTCTGTGAACTTTTTTCATTACACTTTCTAGTATGTTGTTCACCAACATCTTTCACAACTTGCATGGTTTGTATCCAATTCCATAATATGAGAAAGAATTACATGTTTAGTAGAGTATGATTGCCAGATGCTTCAAAGTCTACTGGTGTTATGCTTCTAAACCAATTAGGTGCTTCAGAAAACACCACATTCTCCTTATAATAGTGGAAGGCAAGTTTGGACACGATACTAAAAAATACTTTTTCCTTAAAATATACATTTTATTATTTACAATCTTTCCAGTGCAATTGTCAACAATTTAGATAAATAGAAAACAACATTTTAAGTCAAAACAATTTAAATGTTTCTTATATACAAAGCTAGTATGTTTTTTCTTTTCATGTTAGTATATTTTCCTGAATCCACAGCCACTGCAACCATATCCATAAAGTCCAGTTGTTAAGCCCAGTCATAACATCACAACTACTATACAGGGCCATTCCAGAGGTAAAGCCTCTTCTTTGAGACTTATGCCCAGTCAGTGCCACAGGTAGTTTCTGCTCAGTGTTTTTTCCCCCTTATCCCTGTAATTTGAAGCCCCAGTCCCATCACTTGTTTAGCTGTAGCTCATCAACTTGTGTCACAGCCACTTCTGTTTGCAGTTCTAACCACTGAGAAGAACAATTATTTGTTTTGTTTGTTGTGAACAGTAGCATCTGTGCAGTGTTGTTTCAAGATTTCTGATTTAGCTGGTAAATCTGTATAGCACAGGTGTGTGAAGAGTTCTATAGAAGTAGTAGCTTAAGTCCCTACATAATAATAGGCAGTAGGTAATAGCTTTCTTCCCAATACTAAGATCAACAGCTAATAGCATGCAAAGTAACTTGAGTCAGCAAAGCTTGTATTTAAAATAAATAAATAAATCCAGACTGGCATTTTTAGTCTACAAATTTAATTAGGTTAGTTTTTAGTAGGGCTTGTTCCAGCAGGAATTTTGAAAGCAAGGAATAGCTGGAAATTATGTGAGTACAAATATATGTCCCTGTCAAAAATACATGCATTGGGTTATAGAGGGAGAAAAAGGTTCTACCATGCAGAAGTTAGATCATTTACCTAGCCAACATGGAAATCAAGTACATCTCAGTTTTCCAGATAAGGCAGGGAACAGCAAACAGAAAAGAAAGATTACATAAGGACTTTGTGACTGGAATATTTTTCTGGAGATGGAAAATGCTGATTCTTAATGCAAAAACCAGGCCATATCAAAAGAGGGATTTGAAAGAAAAGATCCATTTTCTTGTGGTTTGGGAGGGGAACCACAAGAGGAGGATCCTGAGCTGATGCTGCAACTCTTAAATTTTACGTCACTGAACCTTAAGCAAAATATATATCCTGTGGATATTTAGGTACCTCAAGAATAAGCTCTTTTATATGCAGCACAGAGACAGAAGTGCATCAAACCACCTAGAGCAGAATATGTGGGCTGACAGTACTGTAGTTTCAGGCTAGTCTTTCTCACAGCCTGGGGAACCATACTTATGTGTTGAGAATCTGCCCTGGAGATAATACTTATGCTGTCTTTCAAGTCAAGAGAGAGAAATGGTCTTTTCTTTCTTCTAAAAGACAACTCAGCCTCTGTGGAGGTCTCTTGTGGGGTTCTGTAGGCAAAGTTATTATTTAATCCTCTGAATCACAAAATGCATTGCAACCTGCAAAGATGAAAAGGTACATTTAGCCTATTGCATTTTAACCATATGCATTTCAATAGAATCACTCATCTTTGCATATTCTGGCATGCAAACTCTATGTAAGTATGATTCTACAGTCATGGATATTAATTCTTTTGTCCAGGGAAATGTGTATTCTCCTCAGAGCAGCAGTTAATAAATAATTCTCAAAGCTTCTTTATATCTTGAGTCCTAGAGTTTTTCCAGAATTTCATGAAACTCCTGAAATTGAAAGGCCTTCTTGAGAAGTATTCTCTGTACCCTGCATGACTAGGTTTGCAACAAGTTGCTATCATAAGTTCCTGAAAAGTAATTAAACTGCACATGAACTACCAAAAATTCATGATACTTCCTTGGCAACTTTGGTATACTTTTCTATAGTAACTGCCAAGTACTATGGGAAATAAAGTCCCTGAACAAAAGTAAAGTCAATGCATATATGCCTAACCTGAAAATGAATGATGATGGATGCCAGTACATGGCTGTAACTATATCTGAAATATGCTATGACTTGCAATATGAATTTCATTTTTCTGATATAAACCAGTTAACTCACTGACATTTTACAAGAATGAGCATTGTACTATGAGCAGTGGTTTTTCATAAATCTTGGCTGGGTTCTACTAAGTAGCCATTGGATAGTTTCCAGCCATCTGGCTAGCATCTCAACTTCAATGAAGGCACAATTCAGCACGACTGTGGGAGAATAACTACTCGAAAATTGAAGTATTAAATATTTTGAATATTGGGGGAGGTGGGAAGTTTGGAAACTTTTAGTAAAGCAAATATCCTTCTGTGAACAAGAAGATATTTTAGTATCGAAAAAACATATCAAGCCTTTCTGTTTTCCTGTTTGGAATCCCATTGATGTTCTTAAAATTAAGACTTTTTTTTGCAAGTTCGTAATTGTGGAAGACCTAATTACATGTAGTATATTAAAGATGCTCCACAATATTCTCATTACCTTACCTACTAGGGTTAAATTCCGAAGTAATACGTCTAGCATTTTAAAGCATACCTCATGGGAGTGTGCTAGAGCTTAGCCTATTGTGGTGGGAGAATTAATTTGCAGAGAAAATCAAGCGTATTCTTAAAAAACAGTTAAATGCATGCAGCCTTGCTGCTAACTTTGTTTGATGAAACCATTCTCAGAATTATTACCCTGAAAGACAGTGAATGAACAGCACTACTCAGTATCTTGGTTGCTGAGGAAAGGATGTCTTATGTTGATACAAGGTAAAGGAAAAAGTGCGCTCTGCAGTTTGCTTTCTTAGTTGATGTGCTTTGGTTCTGCATTATTCTGTGTAATGTACGTAAAAAAACCCAACAAACAATTACTTTGTTTTTAGTAGCATTTATATGAATGCTTTATAGAGAACAAAAGGAACAATGACCACCTTGAGAGTTCTGTTACAAGACATTACAAGAAACTGAGCCTGGCAGCAGCAGCAGGAGGCCAGAATAAAATATGTGCTACCAGTAAGGCAAGGATAATTTTTGCCCAGTCAATCAAATTCTCTTCAGAGTTGTTGTAATTATCTCCCTCTTTTCATGCCAGGGTCAGTACAGCTCTCATTCTGGCCTACTATTTCACAAGAGCTTTCACAAACTGCAAGGACCATAGGTTTAGTTTGCAGGTGTCAGAATGGATTTCTTCCAATGCATACAAAGCCTTCATTTTGAACACCAATTAAGCACAGAAATGGAAAACAGGGACCTTACTTGGTTCTGCTCTAATTCAATGAAAAGTGCTCCACTGACACAGTTGTCAGTCTGATCATCTGGGCTAAGAAACTCTTTTCAGGACAAAGATATGTCTTGATTGTAACCTGTTGTGGAGGTTTTTGTTTGTTTGTTGGGGTTTTTTTTTTGTGTGTGTGGGGGTTTATTTATTTATTAGCTTGTTTCATTTAAATACCTGGATTAACACTGTAGATGCTTTGTTGCCTTTTTATTCAAAGGATGGCAGATACCTGAGGTTTGAAAGAGCCACTGGAAATATCTAGTCTAACATCTCTGCTTAAAGCACAGTCAACTAGAACAGGTTGCTCAGAACTTTGTCCAGTTAGGTTTAGAATATCTGCAAGAATGGGGACTCCAAACCTGTTTGGGCAACCTGTTCCAGTCTTTCATCACCATCATTGCTAAATGGTTTTTCTGATACTTGGATGGAATTTACTGTATTTCAGTTTATACTTATTGCCCCTCATCTGTCAGTGGGTGGTACCAAGAAATGTCTGACACCATCTTCTTTAGCTACACACATCAGGTATTTATATGCATTGATGTTACCCCTGAGGCTGAGAATAATATGCTTTGAATGCACTAGGCATTTCTGTGTTTCCTAGGCTAAAGGGATTGCTGAATAAAAAGAATTTTATATATTCATCTAGGAAACAATTTTGATAATTTTTTAAAAATCTATGACCAAGTAATTTTAAAAATACAGGAGATACAAAAAGTTAAAATTAACATTTCTATAATATTTTCAAAATTAAACACCTTAATTTCAGATTATTTTAAGCAAAATTATTCAATATTTTAATTAAAATTTAAATTTTTGTTTGCTGAAATGAATTGCTTTGTCTTCTTTACAGTTTTCAAAATTCTAAACATAAGGAGATTCAATTACTACATTCTTTCCACTCCATATCAGGCAAAAAACCACCTTCCACTAGAGCAGGGTGCTCAAAGCCCTGTCCAACCTAGCTTTGAACACTTCTATGGTTGGGCAGCCATAACTTCTCCGGACAACCTGTTCCAGTGTCTCACCACCCTCAGAGTAAAGAATTTCTTCCTAATATCTAATCTAAATCTTCCCTCTTTCAGTTTAAAGCCATTCCCCCTTGTCCTATCCCTACATGACCTTGTAAAAAGTCCCTCTCCAGATTTCTTGTAGGCCACCTTTAGGTACTGGAAAGGTTGCTTGAAGGTCTCCCTGGAGCCTTCTCTTCACTAAACATCCATTCCTGGAAATCAGAAGAAAAAGAGAAAGGTAACCAAAGTTTGGGCTTTCATATGCCAGCAGGGAAACAATTGCAAGTGTAGGAGATTTATTATTATTACATTATTTTACAGAAAATGCTCTTTTACAGTTCCAATGAAAGTGTCATAGCCATGCTCAATGGATGTAAAAAGATTGACAGACCAAAGTGTATTACATTTGAGATGTTTGAGGCTAGAGATGAGAGACTCCATGCAAGGAATGGTAATCAGAAGATTCATATCACACGGGAGAAGACCAAACTCAGGCAGAAATCTAACAAAGCTGTACAGAATCACTAACATGTGCCTATCCTGGATGTTTCTGTGTCTAGATATAGTAACTGTACTTCTTTGCGTTATTTGCTAACTTTGACAATGGCATTTTCAATTTCTCCAGTTTTTACTCGATCATATTGTTTTAATGTTTTGGTGACACCTCTACCACTCTACCATAAATTTCTGGTTTAATTTTCTGTGCTTACAAAAGGTAGATTCAAAAAAGAACTTTAACATTCAAACATCTCAACTTTATCTATCGTGCTGCTGGAAATTTCAGTTCAATGATTGTAAGGCTACAAATACGGGAAATATAAGTAGGAAGTTATGTGTGAAAGATATGCATCTAAGCGTGAGAGCTGCTGAATCAGGTCTGGAGGTGAAATCATGTAGCTACGTATACCAACTTAAAGCTAGCTCTCTGGGAATCTGTTCAAGATTAGATAATTTGAATTTTAATAAATTTATTCTAGCGTACATATATACAGTACAAAACAAATCCTATCTCAGTCCATCTTTTGTACAAGGCTCAAACTTATAGCCTGTCTCTATTCTATATAGGAGCCATGTAAAAGGGACATGTTTTTAAGAAATGAGCTGTGGTTTTGTTGTGGTTTCAGGCCAAATGATAGTGTGGAGACTGAGTGGATTCAGATATCTTAACACTTTCAGCATAGATATACACAATTTTATAAATTACATGGTTTTCCTGTTCTCTGTGAGAGAACGTGATTTCTGGGAGAAACTGCGGGGTCAGAACATTCATTCCAGATGTGCCATGTGTCCTCCTTTAACTTCAAGTGCTGTACTCAGGCATCTCTGGAAGTCAGAGGGCTGGTCCTGACCTTGTTGCAGGGCTTTAGGGTCCCTGAGATTTTCTTGCTGAGCAACCCTGGACACTGTCCATACTGGGATGGGGTAAAGAGTACCCAAATCTTGACGGTCCCATTCAGATTCACTGGGTGCTCAAAAAATATCTGGTGCTGGCATTTAGTCTCAAAGGATCTCAGTAGTCACAGATTTCACACTGCTTCAAAGGTTTATATTTAAGTTACTTCTCTGCTTAGCTACTCCCTTATCTTATAGAGTAAATTAAAACTTACCCACATTGGCTAAGACTGCTTTCAGCTAGGCCTAATTTATGCAAAGTGCTACAGGTTTCTGTATCAAGCAATTCAATAATGTCAAGCATTCAGGTTTGTAAGAACCTGGGACATAATTTATCTCAGTGTTAAAACTTAAAGATTAGTCATCTAAGTTGATTTTCAATAGCTATCTCTCTTCAGTCACTACAAAATGAGCCTTGTTCAGGTGTAGAAAACATTTAGGTCACAATTCCCACTTTCAGGCACCACTTAAAGGAGAACTCAGTGAGGTTTTCAGCTATTATCCAATGTCAAGTTTCTAAGGTAACAGCTGGATATTTTTGCTCCTTGCAGAAAACCGAAAACATAGGACTACCTTTTTCCTTTTAAATTCCATTGTTTTCTTTCCTGTTTTAAAGCATATATTTTATGTATTTTGTCACCTCTTATATATTCAGCTATTGACAAGTTTCTAAAAGTCCATTCATGTGGTTATCCAATGCTTTCCCAGACAATTTTGCCATACAAAGTAGACTGTTTACATACTGCTCTCTCCTAAAGATACTAGACTTCTGACGGTTTAGGACAGTAACAAAACATATATAATAACAAACACCATGATTTGTCATTTACACACATGTGCACATTTGTCATAACCCACAAAAAAGAAGAGAATCATAAAGCACGTGAGCTTTCCAACCACTGTGACCAGTCTCATCCTGTGCCATTACTGGTAGATATTCTTCCTCCTGAGTTGCTGAAGTATTTTTCAAAGCTCTTAAGCAGGAAATACTTAAAACGTTTTTCTTCTCTGGATAAAGGTATTGAAAGCTTATGCATAAGAGCTTTCCTGCCATCCCAGAACCTCATTTACTGTATTCTCCTGGGCATAATTCACATTGTAGTATTCAGCAAGGACCTTCTCTAATTCTGCAGTAGTACCATATTTTTGCACATTAAAAAAAAAAAAAAAAGTTCGTCATTTATTTAAACAGTTTAAGGCTGAGAATGTCTAGGCTCATGTTATATTGCAAGTGCATGATTTGATATTGAATTCTTACGTTACTTCATAAGATTTAACCTTATAACTTGTGCATGTGTTATGAATTTGCTGCAACAGAAAAGAAGTTAGTGTCTTTATATATTTGATGTCTGTCGGTGTAAAAATTCCAACTGCACACATTAGCATTTAATTTTCTCCAAATGTCTGCCAGTTAAAGATCCCTGAGGATTTCGTTTAATTTGTAAGTGAAAGCTGGAAGTCATTCTGCTTTCTCTGTATCTGTCCTCTGCACCAGAGTTCAATTAAACATCTCCCCTATGGTTTCATTCACCTGGAAAAAACAAAGCAAATGTACTAACAGAAAAAGGACCTGCATCTGAATTAGACAAGTGCATGCCAGTTAGGTGGATATATATGCAAGTGGGTAGCCAAAGTGTCATTCCTCACCCTCGCCTCCAGTGAAAATAAATCTCTTCTATTTACTTTCATTCATTGAATCATCCAAACCACCACTTCTATGTTGATTAAAACAGCTAAATCTTTCTATGTTGAGTGTTGGAAGGCCATGGTATTTTTTTCTTCTTTTGCATTTGTCGTATGCTTTCTTAATCAACAGGAAAGCACAAAACCATTTCATCATGGAAGTACAACACTTTCACAGATTAGCCTTTTGTATTTTCAGATGTTGGGACAAGTGAAAATTGTGACAAACAATGAAAAAAGAAGAAAAAATATGTATATCACAAGAGATGTTTTAACAGTGTCAAAAAAAATATGATGAAAATTGAGTGAGAAAATATGTACTTTTAGATTCGAGTCCTGTATTATATAACCGCAAATTACAATTTTGCAGGTAAGAAAGCTTCTTCAGCTAAAAAAATAATCTATTTCAGTCTCTAAGAAATAAAACTTGTAAGATGATCAAAGATGTATCTATATGAACTGGTATGCCATGTAGCACTGTCAATCACCCAAGCCACAAAATGATAGAGAATTGTTTGCTATTCTGTTTTGTTCTCTGATGATATCATAGCCAGCAGTTTGAAGTTTGAATTCAAAAGTTCCGTATGTATGTGCAGGAGCAGAAGTATGTGTTTAAATATATAAAAAGAGCAAAAGGGAGAAATTAATGTAAATCACAAGTTGAAAAATGTCATTAGTGAGGATAATCTTCAGAAATATGTAGTCAATATGATGAGGGTTAGGGACTCTGAAACAGTGGAAGAAAGAGAATTAGATTTACAGCACATTTTTGGACTGAAAGAAGAGTATAAATTGATAACATTGCACCAGTATTTTTCAAAAATTAAATTAGGTACTCTAGGCAACTGTCTTGATACTGAGCCTGGACAAAGACTTCAAAGACTGAAAACAGATACATAAAATATAAAATAAAATAAATCTGGTTTGAATTGCTTGTAAGAATGAGTAGGGCTTGAGTAAAAAGAGGTCTTCAAAAGGATCTTGGCATACTTTAGGAAATTAATATCACTGCTGGAGAAGGTTATTATGTTACATATGCCAAACACTGGATTTAGGTGCTAGGTTAGAGTGGTGATATTTTCTTTCAAAAAAGTTGTCAGAGATATGGCTTGAACAAAGACTGTTCCCGAGATTCTCAGAGATGGGAATCTGTCGTGGTTTGAGCCCAGCCGGTAACTCAGAACCACACAGCCGCTCGCTCACTCCCCCCCTTCCTCCCCCCGCTCCCGGAGGGATGGGGAGGAGAATCGGAAGAATGTAACTCCCACGGGTTGAGATAAGAGCAGTCCCGCAACTAAGGTATAATACAAAACCACTACTGCTACCACCAATGATAATAATGATTAGTGAAATAACAAGGGGAGAGGATACAATTGCTCACCACCCGCCGACCGATACCCAGCCCGACCCGAGCAGTGATCTGGGCCTTCCGGGTAACTCCCCCCGGTTTATACACTGGGCATGACGCGCTGTGGTATGGAATACCCCTTTGGCTAGTTTGGGTCAGGTGTCCTGTCTCTGCTTCCTCCCGGCTTCCCCTCCTCCCTGGCAAAGCATGAGACTGAGAAAGTCCTTGGTTGGAATAAACATTACTTAGGAACAACTAAAAACATCAGCGTTATCAGCGTTGTTCCCAGGCTGAAAGTTAAAAAACACAGCACTGCACCAGCTACTAAGAAGGAGAAAAATGACTGCTATAGCTGAACCCAGGACAGTATCCACCCCTTATTCCATACCATTCACGTCATGCTCAGATCCCACATCTCTCAACACACCATCGCCCCTGTCCCATATATACACATATATATACACCCACACCCACACACAGAGAAAGATATCATTCCCTAGTCCATGGACCAATCCCTGTAAAATTGCTAAACTCATCCAGTCCATGATGTCAGGCTCCATCTCTTGTAATAGTCTTTCAGGGCAGGAGGGACAGTATGTAGTGTTGGGTTGTTGCCTGCTGATGATACCGCCAAACTCGTCTGGTCACTGCTGAGCTCGTCTGGTTTCCTCAAAATTCATTCTTTGTTGAGGTGATGATCGGGGGAAGTCAGGGCCAATTGCTGGCGACCTGAAAATATCTAGCTGGTGGGCTATAAAAGTGTTATAGAGCAGGCAACAGCGTACAATTGAGTTCATTGGCTGTTTTCCCCCAAAATCAAATCCCCTTGAGGTACACATTGGACTTCCCCATCTTCCCGCATTACCCACCAAGTATATGCAGGTCCCTGAGCAAAAGCAACCCCACGAGTGGGTTTGCCTTTACCTGAAGCAGGAATAACCCAGACTGTCTTCCCCAACAAATTCTTTATGTGCACCACAGGAACTTTATCCCCCTCTACAGTACGTAAAAGTTCTGATTGGGCTGGGCCAGCCCTGTTGGCAGATCCCCTACTGTTGACCAACCAGGTGGCTTTTGGTAAATGTGTATCCCAGTGTTTGAAAGTCCCACCACCCATTGCTCTCAGTGTAGTTTTTAACAGCCCATTGTACCGTTTGATTTTCCCAGAGGCTGGTGCATGGTAGGGGATGTGATATACTCACTCAATGCCATGCTCTTTGGCCCAAGTGTCTATGAGGTTGTTCCGGAAATGAGTCCCATTGTCTGACTCAATTCTCTCTGGGGTGCCGTGTCGCCACAAGACTTGTTTCTCAAGGCCCAGGATAGTGTTCCAGGCAGTGGCGTGGGACACAGCGTATGTTTGCAGCCAGCCGGTGGTTGCTTCCACCATGGTAAGCATATAGCTCTTGCCTTGACGGGTTGGTGGGAGTGTGATATAGTCAATCTGCCAGGCCTCCCCATACTTGTACTTCAGCCATCGTCCTCCATACCAGAGAGGCTTTAACCGCTTGGCTTGCTTAATTGCAGCACATGTTTCACATTTGTGAATAACCTGGGCAATAGTGTCCATCGTTAAGTCCACCCCTCGATCACGAGCCCATCTATATGTTGCATCTCTGCCTTGATGGCCTGAGGTGTCATGGGCCCACCGGGCTAAAAATAATTCACCCTTATGTTGCCAATCCAAGTCCATCTGAGCCACTTTAATCTTAGCAGCTTTATCCACTTGCTGGTTATTCTGGTGTTCCTCAGTGGCCCGACTCTTGGGTACACGAGCATCTACATGGCGCACCTTCACCACCAGGTTCTGCACCCGAGCAGCAATATCTTGCCACAATGCAGCAGCCCAGATGGGTTTACTTCTGCGTTGCCAGTTGCTCTGCTTCCATTGCTGCAACCACCCCCACAGGGCATTTGCCACCATCCATGAGTCAGTATAGAGATAAAGTACTGGCCATTTTTCTCGTTCAGCAATGTCCAAGGCCAGCTGGATGGCTTTCACCTCTGCAAACTGACTCGATTCACCCTCTCCTTCAGCAGTTTCTGCAACTTGTGGCAGGGGACTCCACACAGCTGCCTTCCATCTCCGATGCTTTCCCACAATATGGCAGGACCCATCAGTAAACAAGGCATACTGCTTTTCACTCTCTGACAGTTCATTATATGGTGGGGCCTCTTCAGCACGCATCACCTCCTCTTCTGGTGACATCCCAAAATCTTTGCCCTCTGGCCAGTCCATGATGACTTCTAGAATTCCTGGACGACTGGGATTTCCTATTCGAGCTCGTTGTGTAATTAGTGCGGCCCACTTACTCCATGTAGCATCAGTTGCATGATGTGTAGAGGAGACCCTGCCTTTGAACATCCAGCCCAGCACAGGCAACCGGGGTGCCAGGAGGAGCTGCGCTTCAGTTCCGATCACTTCTGAGGCAGCTCGAACCCCTTCATAGGCTGCCAGTATCTCTTTTTCAGTGGGAGTATAGCTGGCCTCGGATCCTTTATATCCCCGACTCCAAAAGCCAAGGGGTCGACCTCGAGTCTCCCCTGGAGCTTTCTGCCAGAGGCTCCAGGTAGGACCATTCTCCCGAGCTGCGGTATAGAGCACATTTTTCACATCTGGCCCGGCCCGGACTGGTCCAAGGGCTACTGCATGAACTATTTCTCGTTTAATTTGTTCAAAGGCTTGTTGTTGCTCAGGGCCCCATTTGAAATCATTCTTCTTCCGGGTCACGTGGTAGAGAGGGCTTACAATCAGACTGTAATTTGGGATGTGCATTCTCCAGAACCCCACAACACCTAAGAAAGCTTGTGTTTCTTTCTTGTTAGTTGGTGGAGACATTGCTGTTATCTTGTTGATCACGTCTGTGGGGATCTGGTGGCATCCATCTTGCCATTTTATTCCCAAAAATTGAATCTTCTGTGCAGGTCCCTTGACCTTATTCCGTTTTATGGCAAAACCGGCCTTCAGCAGGATTTGGATTATCTTCCTCCCTTTCTCAAAAACTTCTTCTGCTGTATCACCCCACACGATGATGTCATCAATGTATTGCAGGTGTTCTGGAGCTTGCCCCTGTTCCAGTGCAGTCTGGATCAATCCATGGCAGGTGGTAGGGCTGTGTTACCCCGCCTGGGGCAGTCGGTTCCAAGTGTACTGGACGCCCCTCCAAGTGAAAGCAAACTGTGGCCTGCATTCTGCTGCCAAAGGGATCGAGAAAAATGCATTGGCAACGTCAATTGTGGCATACCACTTGGCTGCCTTTGACTCCAGTTCATATTGAAGTTCTAACATGTCCGGTACGGCAGCACTCAATGGTGGTGTGACTTTGTTCAGGCCACGATAGTCTACTGTTAATCTCCACTCTCCATTAGACTTTTGCACTGGCCATATGGGGCTATTAAAGGGTGAGCGGGTCCTGCTGATCACTCCTTGGCTCTCCAGTCTACGGATCAGCTTATGGGTGGGAATCAAGGAGTCTCGGTTGGTGCGATATTGCCGCCGGTGCACTGTTGTGGTCGCAATTGGCACTTGTTGTTCTTCGACCTTCAGCAACCCCACAACAGAAGGATCCTCTGAGAGACCGGGCAAGGTGGACAGCTGCTTAATTTCCTCTGTCTCCAAGGCAGCGATACCAAAAGCCCATCTATACCCTTTTGGGTCTTTGAAGTACCCTCTCCTGAGATAGTCTATGCCAAGGATGCATGGAGCCCCTGGACCAGTTACAATGGGGTGCTTTTGCCACTTCCTCCCAGTCAGGCTGATTTCAGCTTCCAGCATAGTTAACGCTTGGGATCCTCCTGTCACTCCAGAAATAGAAATGGGTTTCACCCCTTGATACCTTGATGGCATCAGAGTACACTGTGCACCAGTATCTACTAGAGCCTTATACTTCTATGGGACTGATGTGCCAGGCCATCTGATCCACACAGTCCAGTAAACCCGATTATCCCTCTCCTCCACCTGGCTGGAGGCAGGGCCCCTCTAATAGTGATCATAAAATTCTCCACTTCTGTCTTGTAGAAAGGGATTAGTATTCCTTATCACAGGAGCTAGAGTAAAATCAGCTCTTTCACTCCATCTGGGAAACTGCTCACCAGAGACTGGAGCAGCAGCTTTCCTGGGAGGATCATCCTTGACCATTGTTCTCCTTCTTCAGTTCACGCACCCGTTGCTCCAGAGCTGAAGTAGGTTTTCCATCCCACTTTCTCATGTCTTCTCCATGATCCCGCAGGTAAAACCATAGGGTTGCCCGTGGCGTGTACGTCCTATATTTTCTTTCGCGAGCAGTAGGGCGCCTTCTGTTAATAGCTGAGACATGTGTTGGTACACGTGGGGAGCTGGAAAGATCGGATAAATCGTCTCTCAATTGTTTGAACTCCTGGGACAGTTTTTCCACAGCTGAAATGATGGAAGGGGTGAGATTGTCTTTGAACTCTCGGAGTTGACGAATCAGGCAATCCACTGTTGGTGATATTCCGTCATTCCAGGTCATTGATGCCAATGTGTGGGCATATGATGATGGCGCACTCCGTGTAAGTTTCCGCCACATGGGTCGTGTACATTCAACTTCATCTGGATCTACGGATGTGTTCCTGGCATCCGGCCTATGATAGATCATCTCTAGAATGGCTGATTCCCTCAGGGACTGGATGCCTTTCTCTATCGTGGTCCAGTTGGCTGAGCGACTCGTAATATCGTCTTTGTAGGGAAACCTTTCCTTCACAGCTGCCAGGAGCCGCCTCCAAAGTCTGAGGGCTCGCTTCTCTCTTGCAATCGCTTTGTCAATTCCTCCTTCTTTAGCAAGTGATCCCAGCTGCTTGGCTTCCCTACCTTCTAGTTCATGACCGTCGGCCCCATTGTCCCAGCACCGGAGCAACCAGGTGACAATGTGCTCCCCTGGAAGACGGGTGAAATCTTTTCGCATATTCCGCAGCTCGGTTGAGGTCCGGGGTCGAGAAGTGACCTCTTCTTCTTCTTCCTCTTCCTCTGACCCACGTAGTAGTAACTCTTGTTCAGGTGCTGTTCCGTGTAGTGATGGCATTGGGTCTTCATCTTTCTTCACTTCGCGGGTTGCTCTTTGTGCCTCTCATTTGCTTTTGCTTACAGGGGCAACAGACATTGTCACAAACTGGCCATTTGGTTTAGCTGCAGTGTTTGTCACTGTGGTTGGAGTGGCTGCAGTGCCTGCCACTAGGATTGGAGTGGTTGCAATGTCTATTGCTGGGGTTGGTGCAGCTGTTGTGCTTGGGAGTTGAGTAACACCAACAGCTGCATTGTCTGTTGCTGTCGGGGTTTGAGTAGCTACTGTGCTTGTCACTGGGGTTGGTGTAGCTGCGGTGCTTGAAGTAGCCATATTGTCTGTTGCTGTCGGAATTTGAGTAGCTACTGTGCTTGTCACTGGGGTTGGTGTGGCTGCGGTGCTTGGAGTAGCCACATTGTCTGTTGCTGTTGGGGTTTGAGTAGCTGTTGTGCTTGTCACTGGGATTGGTGTAGCTGCTGTATTTGAAGTTGGAGTAGTTGTGTTGTCTGTTGTGGTCAGGGTTTGAGCAGCTGTTGTGCTTGTCACTGGGGTTGATGTAGCTGCTGTACTTGGAGTAGCTGTGTTGTCTGTTGTGGTCAGGGTCTGAGTAGCTGCTGTGCTTGTAGTTGGCATAGCTGCGTTGTCTGTTGCTTTGGCATCAGATCCAGAGACATTTTTTTTTTCCCTTTGAAGGTGCTGGATAGTGTTGAGCAGGGCTCTGTAGGCGTAGGCCAAGCCCCAGCATGTTGCCATGATTTGTCCCTCTCTGGTATAACCAGGACGACAGCACACCTCGTTTAAGTGTTTTACTAGTTTTTCCGGCTGTTGCACTTGTTCAGTGGTGAAGTTCCAAAGCACTGGAGGGGCCCACTGGACTAGATACTTGCCCATACTATCCCACACACCCTGCCACTCATGACTGTCCAGCCTCAGGGAAAATCTCTTGGTGGTCCTCTTATATCGTCGTCTAACCCTAGACCAGATTCGAACCTGATATTGCTGAACTTTTGAGATTAAACGAAATAGGATGTTCCTACGACAGGATGGCCGTGGGTAAAACACACTCCATATGTGTGCCAACATGCTGATCCCCAGCACAATCAGCAGGCAGGTTTCAAGGGTAGTCAAAGGCCATCTAAAACCTTCAGAACTCTCAACTGCTGTTACAAATAGGCCGGTGGGGGAACGGGGGGTGAAAGAGAATGCTTCCTTCGTAAGTTTACCCCCCGAGGAGAAAAAAAAAGATATGCAATTGCTAAAATATTTCATTATATACCTCCCAATGTATAGAGGTGATGGCCACGCTGGAAGCACAAACCAGACCAGTTTCATGATCAACGAGTCTATTGTATTACAAGTCATTACCATGAAGTACAGTGAAACAAGAACCTTAGCCCAGGCCCCCCGGCCGACAAACACTAAAACAGCAAATAGTGGCTGTAAGTAAGGTATAACATGCTGAAACTCTGAGATCAAGCGCAACAAGTCTGAGAGCCAAATAATCACCATTGTGACGAGTAGTAACAATGAATGTTTATCACAAATATGATTAGACACACTCTGGTCAGATCTGTTGTTATCTCAACCTTTCGGGCCCCACGTTGGGCACCAAAAAGAACTGTCATGGTTTGAACCCAGCCGGTAACTCAGAACCACACAGCCGCTCGCTCACTCCCCCCCTTCCTCCCCCCGCTCCCGGAGGGATGGGGAGGAGAATCGGAAGAATGTAACTCCCACGGGTTGAGATAAGAGCAGTCCCGCAACTAAGGTATAATACAAAACCACTACTGCTACCACCAATGATAATAATGATTAGTGAAATAACAAGGGGAGAGGATACAATTGCTCACCACCCGCCGACCGATACCCAGCCCGACCCGAGCAGTGATCTGGGCCTTCCGGGTAACTCCCCCGGTTTATATACTGGGCATGACGTGCTGTGGTATGGAATACCCCTTTGGCTAGTTTGAGTTAGGTGTCCTGTCTCTGCTTCCTCCCGGCTTCCCCTCCTCCCTGGCAAAGCATGAGACTGAGAAAGTCCTTGGTTGGAATAAACATTACTTAGGAACAACTGAAAACATCAGCGTTATCAGCGTTGTTCCCAGGCTGAAAGTTAAAAAACACAGCACTGCACCAGCTACTAAGAAGGAGAAAAATGACTGCTATAGCTGAACTCAGGACAGAATCCAAAGTTCATTATTGAGGCAAAATACCAGGAATCCAAAGCTAGAGGCAAATTTTCATTCTGCTGATTGGTCACTTCTTATTGTTCAATGGATACTTGTCTTATTGTAGTCTTATTGTACCCAACCTTTTCTTAGATAGATGGTTTTCCTCTGAGTATCATAATCCCAATCAAATTCTTATTTAGTTTAAAAGAAAATGAAAAGATGCCATCACCTTTTTTTGTTTACTTTACCCCTGAAGAGCCAGATAACCCAGTGCCAAGTAATTTGGTCTCCCTACCAGTTTTGCTTGATATTTGTATGGTAGAGATTTATCATCACGTTTATTACCCACCCTTGCCTAAGGCGCACCTGATCTCTTTCTTCACTTCAGGTCAGAAGGACGAAACGATCTCATACAGAGTTCTTTGCAGCTTCTTTCATGACCTCTTCCACAAGAAGACTAGGACAGTTCAGAGCCCAATGTAATCAACTCTAGTGTTAACTCTATCTCTGACCTCAGTGAGCACCTTTCAGTATTGTGTTCTTTCTCCAAGAACAATGTCCCTGACAACCTTCTGAGTTTTATACATTACAGTCGTCCTTGCTAACTGGCGTGCAAACAGCACTGGATTCATCTCCAAAGCACAATCTGTGTGTACCTGAGGAACGGAACGAGACTTTCATACAAATGATGTATGTCCCCTGTAGACATATAAAATAAGTAGCACAAATTCACCTACTTATATCCATTACTTTTTGAAAAAGCGAAAACCCAATAAACAACAAATAATCAGGTTTTAATGCTACTATGGACAATATGAAATAATAACAGAAAAAGTTATTATCAAAATTTCCCTGTGTATATTGTGTATAGTGGATATACACATGGAAGCAGGGAAAGATTAATTCATAATGTAGATGGAGGTCTGCACAGTCACAGAATCACGATCATGGGGTGTTACCTAGAGCATTCACAACTCACTATTAACAGATGAGACAGGAGGAGGACACAATTTCAGCTAGCTTGCCTGCTACATATGTTCCTGAGGAGAAATTATGTGTCACTTTTACCTCCAAGTCTGGCAATATACCCGTATTGTCTTTTATCCACATCTGCCAAACAAACTGGCATGTTAAATCCCATGTTTGCAGACAACAGTTGTTATTCTGGCACTTGGAAAGGCTGTTTTATGTGCAATTAAGGTGTCAATCTTAAGTCTGACTTCTCTTGCCTTTTAAGTTCTTGACAAAGTTGCTTTGTAGCAGTTATTTTTTAAAAAGGAAAACAGAAACGGTTTCATTTGCCATTCCCTTAGAAATCACCTCAGATTACCAACAGAGGATTCTCTATGTCTACCTATAGCCTCTCATGCAGTGAACTACATAAGTGACAGTGATAGACAGAGGCTATCCTCTGTATATTTTTAAGACTTCAGCTTTGCTAAATGATTCCACAGTTAATGACTGAGCTGGCAAGTTCATTCATAGCCAGGAATCCTGGTTTGAGCTGAGGTTTCTGGAGGGGAACCGGGGTCTCTGAAATGGTAGAGGAAGCTATACAGTTGAATGGCTGCAAGCACATTACATGTCTGAGAGCAAATTGTATCAGGTGATGCCTGCAGCAAAGGCTACAGCTGCTCTAGCTCTCTTTTTACCCTGGGCAGTCTGTACCTAGAAGCAAACGGAACCACATTTTTTGTTTTTTACCTCACTTCACAGAAGAGAACAGACATCCTGTAGAGTGAAATTCATCTTTTAGAAACCATGCAGTTTTTTGACAAAGAAATATGCAGGTAAAGTGGCTGAAAAAGATGTCTATATCTCTTTTTTTTTTTTTTTCTTTTTAGAAAGAGAAGCAACAGCAAGGTCCCACTGGAGCTGTATGGTTCTTTTTCTTTTCCATCTTTTGAAAATGATTCAGATACTTGCTGTTCTTCCCTTGACAACTTCTTTTTTCTGTCCTTACACACCAAGCTGTCATTTATACAATAGGAAAATGAGGACATCCTCAGCTACAGAAAGAAGAGAAGTATAACAAAAGGCCACGTGTGATGCTGTATGAAATGTAACATTTTATATGTCAATGAAGAAGCTGCAAAATGAATTGGTAGGGAAGTGCAGAAGAAAGACTAAATTCATTCTGATGTGGTACAATTAATTGAAAATTAGAAGGCAGTTAAGTATTCATGATTTAAACTTTAAAATATCTGATAATTTTTAAGACTTATTGCGATAGCCTGAGATTGAACTTGGACATTTTTTATGGCTCATATTGACAATATCGATTCTAGCCTGCAGATTTTTAGTCTGAAGGATTAACATTTGCCAAAGTTATGAGCACTAGAAAAATGTCATATGAAATCAAACAAAATGGGTAAGAGGTGATAATATCAAAACTCACTTCGATTATATTTGAGTAGGTGTAATCCAGATACCTAAACAGAAAAACTTGTTTGCTTGTGGGAATACGTAGACTGTAATGCACACTGTCTATGCCCATGGCATACACATTTCCTCATATCCTGAAGATCATTCATTCCATCCAGCTAAATGACAAACAAAAGTTTTACATTGTAGACACATCTGCTTATTTTGCTTTGAACATTGGGTTCAGTTATTTTTCTCCTTCTTAGTAGCTGGTGCAGTGCTGTGTTTTCGACTTTAGTTCGAGAAAAGTGCTGATAACACACTGATGTTTTAGTTCTTGCTAAGTAACGCTTACCCCGATCAAGGACTTTTCAGTCTCATGCTCCGCCAGTGAGGAGGGGCACGGGAAGCCGGGAGGGAGCAGAGACAGGACACCTGACCCAAACTAGCCAAAGGGGTGTTCCATACCACAGCATGTCATGCCCAGTATATAAACTGGGGGGAGTTACCCGGGAGGCCCAGATCGCTGCTCGGGTCAGGCTGGGTATCGCTTGGTGGGTGATGAGCCATTGAATTGTGCATCACTTGTGTTTATTGGGGTTTTTTTCCCTTCCTTTTTAGTTTCATATTCTCTCCCCTTGTTTTTTCCCTTATCATTATTATTGTTAGTAGTAGTAGTAGTTTTATATTATGTAGTTATTAGACTGTTCTTATCTCAACCCATGGGGTTTACATTCTTTCGATTCTCCTCCCCATCCCACCCACAGTGTGGGGGAAAAGGTGTGAGTGAATGGCTGCGTGGTTCTGAGTTACCAGCTGGGCTTAAAACACAACAGAAGCATAATTTAAGTAAATAAGTATTTGTCTGCCAGCAGGTTAATAAAATTTGTAGGGAGCTAAATTGAATTATTGAATTAATATACAAATGCCATACCAGCTAAATAAGAATGGTAGGATTTTAATTTCTTTTTTTTACTGTATGAAACGTAAATATGTGACAAATGTTATACTTAGAACTGAATTCAAGACTTGCACTACTAAAGAGAGAATGAGAAAAGCATAGCACATTTCTGATGAGGTAACTATACACTTTTGGATTTCCCATAGTTCTTTATTTTGACACATAATGTAATCACTCAACATAAATTCACCTTGCCTAAGTTTACCAGTTGGAAATTTCTGTGTATAGTACAAGCTAGGCATCAAGGCGCAGCAGTGATTAATGATGAGAGAGAGGCATCCTTAGGAGACCATTCATTTTGTTCTAGTACAGATATGGTGAACTGATATTGGAGGAACCTTTTTTTTTTCAATTGTGATGATGATAAAATATTAGGAGGCATGTCTGATACACTGGATATTTGTGCTGTCATTCAGGAGGACCTGGACAGGTCGGAGAAATGGACCAACAGGTCCCACATGAAGTTCAATCAGGGGAAAGACAAATTCCTTCAACTGGTGAAGAATAATCCTATACCTTAGTGCATGCTGGGGGAAGACCATCTGGAAAGCATATAGGTAGAAAAAGACCTCAAGGCGTCAGTGGACACAAGCTGAACATGAGCCAACGCTGTGCCCTGACAGCAAAGGTTAAAAGCCTTCTGGGCTGCATTAGGAAGAGTGTTGCCAGCAGATCAAAGGAGGTGATCCCATGTAAGAAACACAGGTGAGGCCACATCCGGAGTGCAGTGATCTGTGTCCAGTTCTGGATACATGAGAAATATGGACATACCAGAGCAAGTCCAGAGCAAAGGGCCATAAAGGTGATGAAGGGATTGGAAAACCTGTCATGTGAATAAAAGATGAGGGGGATGGGACTGTTCAGCTTAGAGAAGACAAAGCTGAGGGGTTCTTCCCTGTATCCCCTGATTTATCACCTGACGTTGGGGTACTAAAGAGTCAGACTCAGTGATACTTAGTGACTGTCCAATAGGCAATGTTCACAAAGTCAAGTACAGGAAGTTTTATTTAAACATAAAAAAAAAGGTTTTGTTGTGAGAATTGTTGAACACTGTAACAGATTGTCCAGAGAGGCTAAGGATTGGTATCACTGGTGTTTTTCCTAAGGTGGATTTGTATCCTTGGAGGTATTCAGAATCTACCAGGATAAGGTACTGAGCAACATGCTCTGGCTCTAGCTGACCCTACTTTTGGAGGGAGAGGCGGAGGGAGGGAGGAAGGTGCAGGTGAGAAGGGCATTCCCAGAGGCCGCCTTCCTGAATGATTCTGTGATTCTGTGAAAGCTCTGCAAACAGCCAAAATTAAACACTTCTTAGGATCTAACATGTAATGAGATAAATTTTTCACTTAAGGTCCAAGTTGTTAAATTTACTTAATGAAAGTTTATTAGTAAGTAAACCAAATTATAATATTATATTATCCATATTATTTATGTAAATCTTACCTAATTTACATAAAGCTACATACAACCTGTATATAAACTTTTCTGTGATTACAGAATTATATGCATTTTGTTTATTAAAGTAATTAAATAATCTTCCCATTTTTCCGCTTTTTTAGGAGGACTGTGTAATCTTTCATTACAGCTTGTCTTTGAGTGAAAGCTTGTGTCTAGGCCAAAAGTTTTGCAGCAATTGTAACATAAACAAAATTGGCAGGGTTTCTTGCTGCTTCTCCAAAGTTGTTATGAGTGCAGAATTCCCTGAGCTTTCTTGGCTCTTATTTGAGTGGGAGTGACATTTGTGTGAGAGTTTATATGCCTACAGTAAATCACCCTATTCAGATTTCAGAAAGTCATGTAACGCTAGGCTTGTGTGGCATTGGTATATGTACAGCTTGTCAAGGCATATTTCATCTTGTCTTTACTTCTGACATAACAGAATACATGATAACATCTTAACTGCATAAGCCATGGAGTAATGAAAGGTTTTCTACCTTCCTCAGTTTGGAAAATGGAAAATACTTACACTCTTTATGTATACTTTTAGAAAAATTATTCTGTAAGGTATTTAGAAAATTGTTTTTCATGGATAACTTTTACATAATAAATATTATTCTTTATTGTCAAGATTCAAATCAGTAATTGTAGGTGTCAGCAAATGTTTATACCTATTTGGGAATGTTTTACTGCCATCATTGAGAAACAACACAATTTATCATTCAAGTTCCAGTTCAGTATTTTTCCCATGACTATATACAGGTAACTATAGTGATACATGCATGCCTATGTTTATCTCCATGAAAAAAAATAGGCTTTTATCACTCACTGGATCATTAAAATCACAGTTATTCGTAAAACAGCAATAGAGATGCAGATGCATTTAGAAAGGACAGGAGGCAGCCTGGTAGACAATATATAGTTTATAGAGTTCAGTTATTCAACTTACTGTTACCCACTCAGAGAAGTAATTTATACTGACACTGTAGAATTTCTGTCTAAAATCCCATGCAAACTTACCAAACACTAAAAACCAATCTAGGAAATCCCTCAGAGACAACTTTAATTTTACTATGGTAGTTCTAAGTGAATAGTCTCATAAACATTAATATACTGTCTTTTGCTTGTAGTACACTTGCACTATATATGAAGTTCCAACTTGATGTACACTGCATTTACAAAGACTTCTTAACTATGCAATAACATAAAAAGCTTATGTTGCAGAGGGAAAAGCAAAAGTTCCTGTTTACAGAGATCCTGCAGCCCCTCAGCAATCTGAATTTATGCAAAGGCTTTCCTAGCTCATACTGTCACATAAATACTGATAAGTGCTCCACTGGAGTGTTGCAACAATATTATGACTATAACATATGTCTCAAAACCAGTACTCAGAGTTCATTAATGTACAATTTGAGAATGAAGTGAGCTGTTTGATCCTCAAATGAAAAGAAAGTGAAGGGGAAATATAATAATTTTCAGATCTATAAAAAGAGAGATAGAAGTTATCAAAAAGTTCTTAAAAAAGACCAACTGGAAGGGTTGCAACTCTTATGACTAATGGAAAGACAATTTTTAACCATTACTAATAATACCAAATAATACTAAATGCTGTTCTGTCTCTACACATTTAGACAAAAAACAGTTGCATATTTTAATCATAATAAAAAAAAAATTGCTTGAAGAAACATTATTCTTTATGAGTAAACATTGAATTTAAAAAAACCCCAGATATCCCTGTATCTCAAAGAAGGAAAACAACCATTTTTCTTCCAGGTACAAAACCAGAATCAGCTGAGTCTTGAATGTTTAGACAACAGACTTGCTCTGCCTTTGAATATTAAGAAATAATCACTGCTAGTTTTTTGTTTGCACTTTTTTTCCCCATCCAGAGTTGAATGATAGTTCAAAATTGCTAATGACATCTGCTGATGTCTAATTAAATGCAATCGAGTTAAATGATCTCTTCACATTTAATTTCTCTTCCAAGTACACAGGAAATGTATTCCCAACAATTCTACTTAACTGAGTGATTCTATGGATTAATGCATTTTTTGGTTTTATTTTTTAGATATAGTTATTATATGAACATATTATGACAAGAAGAGATAAGTTCATGAGGTAATCAACACACAGTTAAAGTAAATTAGATAATCCTTAACCATTGCTATCTTTTATGAAATGATTTATTTTCATTTTTTTTTTTTATTTTTTTTTTATTTTTCCGCTGGGCAGCAAGAAAACATGCAGCCATTAGACAAAAAATTGCTGATGAAGAAATGAATTCAGCCCAATGTAGTTGTTAAAACTGTGATCTTCTGCTAAATTTTTACAAAACACAAACCACCACCTGAAATTGCCACCGTCATTGTGTGTTTGGTTGTGGAATGTTGTGGGGTTTGTTTGTGTGCTCTGTGGTCGACTGCAAGTTTTCCACAGCTGGCTTATTTATTATTTGCTGAATTCATTTAATGATCCCACAAACAGGTCTGACTGGTTGGTTATGAATAGATCTGAGGCGAAGAACACATTCTTCTTGTAAAAGAAGCATTAATGGTTGTGCTACAAATACTGATGTAACCATTTATGCCGAACCTTTTTCTGTTCTCTGCCTTTCCTCACCCAAGTCAATTAATGAACTGATGAGATGCCTCAGCAAGATATAAGGGTGGCTTTTTTTCCTTAGAAGAACCAGCCATGCTGATTCAACTTTAAAAAAAAAAATGAAAAACCAGTACCTGTCTGCCAGAGTGGCAATTGCTAGATAATATATGCTTGTATACATAGAGAATTAAATTATACAACTTTTAAGGAATCATGAGCATCCAAGGCTTTAACACCAACTACATTCGTTATCTGCAGATACAAAAAGGAGGGAGGTTAATGGTTGAACTACTTGTTTGGAATTCAGGAAAGATGGGTTACCAGAGTTGAAATTCATATTGCCAAAGGCTCAAAGTTGTTCATTGAAGTTTCTGCATTATACTTGTAGCTGAGTTTGTGATTGAAGGAAGCTTGTAACATTATCAAACTTATCACACAGACTGTAAATTAGCATTCTTAAGAATACTTATTATACACTGTGGGGTGCTATAGAATAAGTCTTTTTAATACCACCACTTGAAAAGGGCACAGATGCAATTAAAGCATCACTAAGGACTGAACTCCATACACTCCACAGGTGAAAATGAAAGCCTGGGTTTCCTACCAGGCTGGTTTCTGCCACTTTCTGTAATGTTTCACAGATAGCTAGGCCACTTTCTGCACTGGTGTATGTTTTTCTGCTCAGTGAGCTTTCATCAGTTTTAATAACACTAGTAGGAGTTCAGAGTATGCTTTAGAAAGAGCCTGATTATTGTGTGTGTTTTTAATAAGAGCAGTTTTATTTATTTTTCTGAGTGTAAAACCAGACAGAAGTAGATTATTATATAACTGCAAGGAGGTACTTCAGAGTGTGTTTTATGTTGCTATTAATGAATAACTGAAGGTTGAAGGTCATTGACCCTGTGTCTCGTCTGGCAATCAGGAATTGTAATAATGACATTTTAAACTATGCACTCTTAAGCTTCTTGTATAAGTCTTAAGTCCCAAGTAACTTTTTTTTCTTTGTAATCTAGTAGAAACTGATTTCCTTTTAAAGTGTTTTGTTTATTTGTTTGTTTGTTTGGTTGTTTTTTTGTTTTTATTAGACTGGACTTTAAAGACAAGGAAACACAGCACTCAGTTATGCAATGTCTACAATGTGTTTTACTTACCTTTTTTCTTTCACAGTATCACAGTTTAAAAAAAATAGGCTTCTCCTATATGCTCTGCTTACATGTTGAGATCTCTAAAAGAAGCATGCTGTGTAGCAGAGGTCTCTGCAGAAAACTGAAATATCCTGAGGTCAAAACATGCATCGTTAGAATATATAGTATGATTCACTGACATTTCTATGAGACAGATTTATAGGCATGTCATTCTGTCTTGGAGTTTATGGGGACTACTACGATTCATAGAGGAAAAAAAACCCCACAAAACCAAAATCACACCAAAACGCACAATGTTGCTGATTTTGAGAGTAGAAGAGGGACCTTGTACATTGTATAAATATCCTTTTTGAAAGAAATAGACTTTGTTCTCACTGGTCATGAAGAAATGTCTTAATTATACTTCCTTCCCCAGCCTCATTTACCTTCAGGAATTGATAACAGTGATTTCTGGTCTGTTTGTAGCAACATGTCTTGAGGTCATTTGCAGAAACTACCAGTCAAATCCTTAAAATATATATTTTGTATTTATGAAGTCTGTGTATTTTACAGCCAGTTTCCTTTTAGGTTATTTAAAGAAATTTAAAATATGAAAATCTAAAATAAAACTAGAATTCTGCCTTTTATTGATAAACTCAAGGCTTAATTTAACTTAAGGATAATGCAGACAGGCAATTTCGCTGTCGATCTGCAAGTAAGTGCAGCATGTTGAATGGTGGGAGTGATGGTAAAAACTCCTTTAAATGTTCAATTTCACAAGCCATTGGTAACAGCAAGTGATATATGCATCGAATAGGCAGACCCCGCTCCTTTTTTTTTTGTTACAGAGCAATTCAGTGGAAAAAAAGAAGTAGCTATTGTTAAAGGCCACCAATAGATGTAGCTGGAACTAGAGTAGCAACACAAATTTTGTGAAAATCTATTATCCACTTTTGAAATTGCACACCTTCTTTACTGAGCACAATATCAAAAGATCTGTTGAATTTTTCTAATTCATTGAATACATAAGCTGCATTTCTGTTAATGCAGAATTAAAGTCCCATAGTCTGATTTGAAAACTCCATGTAATATCTATTTTTGAAAGTTTGGCTCTCAACATCTTGATCTGGTCTTTTGTTCAGTACATCAGTATTATTTTTATTCTAGTCAAAAGGGACACACTATTTTTGAAGATCAGTTATTCAATATGCAAAGAACTAAATATCTTAAAGTACTATTTCTTCTGGAGATACTTTCATACTTGAAAATTTGCTAGGGGTTCTTGGGGATCTCACTTTGTAATAATTCTCAGAGTTCCTATATGCAACATTTATTTCTTATAAATAGACCTTATTTGTGCAAAAAGCTCCTGCAAGGGAATGGGACACATTATTTTTCACGTTGTCTAGCACTGTTAGTTTTTGATAACCCCTATAGTGTGCTAAGTTGGAGAAATCCTTCTAAGAGCTAAGGGTAAATTTCTAGCTTTTACCACTTAATAAATGCAATTACTTTTAATTGTGAGTTATCTTTTTGTTATATTTTATATGACGTTTGTTATTTTATTAATTTAAACCGCAGAATCTGAGTCCCAGCTGTCTAGCTAAGGGGTTGTTGTAGCTAACTGCTTCACTGCACAAATTGGTTTTAATAAAAATGTGTTGTTATGATTTATTAGTTGTTAACTGTCATGTAAGGAGAGTCAAAAATATTTTGTGACCTATTGAGCAATCTGAGATTTCTATGGTGGTTTTTTTTGGGGTTTTTTTGTTTTTGTTTTTATTTTCCAAACAGAGACTTTAATCAAGACACCAGGCAAGAGAAATCTGCAATAGAAATAACTTTCACTTTATCCTTCAACATACATCTTAAATGTAAGGCCTATTTGACCTATGAAGTGTCCTATGGGCTAGCTTTTGCCTCCACTGCCTTCTACATGATGGCCTCTGACTATTTTCTCTCTTACCACAGATGTGAAGCTCGTGGTAATTATGAGTACCAGCATGTGGTAATCTAAACTGAACTTTAAACCACTAGGAAGCCTTGCAAGAGTAAAACACAGAACTGTAGTGAAGTTAGAAAATAATTAGCAAGGAGACAAGAGTAAGAATTCAGAAGCTTAACTATGACATTTCTCTTTGGCCCCCAGCAAACCAATTGCTGCTCTATAATGTCATCCTGCTTTTAGTTCTTTGTGATTAAGGAATTTTACATTTTTCATATGTATAGGTTGATACTGTAGAACAGGTTTGAAGGCTATGGGTTGTAGGAGGTCAGTTCAAATTATGCTATAAGTAACTAGCTTTCATCCTTAAAAGTTACATCCTCAATTGCTAGGTACTTTCCTAGGTTTTCCCTTTTAATTACTTGTTGAAAAGAGAGTTGTAATATTGGTCTGAAGTTTAGCACTACAAAATGAAAAGTTACTTAAAATAAAAAAAAAAATCAGTATTAATGGCTAGTATATAATGGTATATAAATCCTATATACCATTTAGCAATTTAGCCTAATTTCCTGTTGTTAAGTGTAAACATGTGACCATCCCTGTAAATGCCAATTATATCACATTAGTTTCCCCTTGTGTAGATTCAATGAAGTCAGGAGAATCTGCCTGCTAAATTAGCAAGGTTTAACTAAAAGCATTGTAAGTACATGTTGCTTAACTTCTGTATTCTGCCTTCTTATATCACGATGAAATTACAATGTTTTTCAAGTAAAGCTTAGCTGTTATGAATTCCTCAATAATTACTTCATCAGGACAATGATTTTCCAGTGACACTGTTATAACATTTTAATTGCTGTGCCCATTTGTGCTGAACTATATGTACTATTTTATTCATTATGGATATGGAAGAAACCATTTTTGTACACTAATGTAGATTGAAACTGGGTTTCAACTTAAATAATTCAACATCACTCTCTTCTAATCTCATTTTCAGTGTTTCAGAAGTCATAATGCAAAATATGTGGTTCAGTGTTTTTATAAACTTTAACACTAAGACTTTATGGTGGTAAAAGGTCAATTGCAAAGTGAGAAGTTGAAGGATATAATCTATTGTGAAATATTTGATTTCATTTCTTTTGACAAATTTCTAAAATTTCAGTGTACCATATATATTACAAAAAACACCAGGAAGTCAGAACAAATGTATTATTTCTTTATTTGCAAGTAAATCTCTCCTATATATACTCATTTAAAGCATTACAGGTCTTTCATATGAGAAACCTACTCTATTCCCTGTTGATTGCAAATTTACAAAAAATACATTTTTTTTAGCAGTAATAGAAACTTCAGTACTATTTCTTACATATTTGCTCAATCTTTGACTATACAACTGTAATTATTGTTTCTGTATGAATATACAGGCTAGGAAGGTGTCATGTAGATCACCGAGTCCTGGTGCCCACAGACCACAACTGTACAACAGATGACTAGGTTAGAAGATCTCACAGAGCATCTATTCCACTCTCCACAGGACCCCAATACTGTATTAGAAGTGAATGTTTTCTACCCTAAAACTCTGAAAGTGTCACTGTTAAATGATTAAACCCAAAAATTTGTTCCCCAACAGGTGGAAGTGGACTGTCCTAAGATCAACTGAAAGTTTCTGTCATTTCAGGAAACGTGCTTACTTCTTAGATCTGATGCTTGTCTTTATCATTAACTAAATAATACAAAACATACAGCTTTATGTTGTACTGGAAGCATTAGTGAAAATTTATAGTCCAGCAGTATGAATAAGTGGCTTTCACAGCATGGAGCCTGCCCTGCAGTTCTGCGTAGTCTAGGGAAGATCTTTAACGGATGTACCCTAATTTGAGAAGGCTTTGATCATTTTGTTTTACTTTATTTTTCTAGATGACGAACACAGGGACTGCCTTTTTTCTCTTTAAAGTGGCTTTGGGTTCTTTTCTCCCCCCCCCCTTTTTTTTTTTCATTCTTGGTAGGGAATTTAATAAAAGCTTAGTAGAAATTTCTAGTTCCCAGTGTTTATAAGTATATGAGTGCATGAATTTATTACAAGGGGTTTATGATCAAAAATATGCACTATGTTTAGTCCTACACTTTGAAGTTTAGGCAACAGCTGGGAGCTTCTGTCATTTATTCTGTTTTTCTTCATTTGACATCATTATCAGAAGTTAGGAGACAGAATTTGTTGCTAAATACAATACTAACATAATGAATGATCTGAAAATAGACTTCATGAAACATAAATAATGTCTTTTGTTTATATTATGTAATATTTTATGATTATTTTCTTCAGATACAACTGAAGAACTTCACAAAAATTGCCCATATTTTTAGCCAAGCCTATCTGGAAACACCTGAAATTGGAGCACAATCTCTATTTCGTTTAATGTCTCCAAGTGTGCAGGCAGTTATCCCTCTCACTATAATTCTTTATGGAGAAAGACTCACTGTTGATTATACAAAAAAGTTCATAATTTGGTGCACAGTTCACACTGACACTTTATACATTTCAATTTCACATTTCAAGAGAAGGAAGGATAACACTGCATAGATCCTGTAGATTTTCAGGTTAAGTGACTAAGGGTTTGAGAATATTTATTACAAGTTGAATCTCTTTGTGCTTTACTTTTGGATGCGGGGCTCAGGTCAGTCACCCTGCATCTAATTTAGTTTTCTTCCCTGTTTCCAATCTGGAGTGGCTATTTAATTTCAGCATTGTGGGCACAGAGGAGAATTTCACTCAACAGTGCCATGGCAGGGAGCAACTACTGAGGTCCAGACAGGATCTATGCATTGTGATCTATGCACGAGATTTCTGCAGGGTGAAATCTCATGCTTTCCCAGGCTTCATGACATGGGCAATTTCCTGGTATCTGGAAGCTCAGCCCTAATGGCCTCTGTCCAAGGGACAAGGTATTCCAATTCCAATCTATAAGAAGTTGAGGGCTGCAGAAAAGAAAAAAAAAAAAAACCCTACCTCTAAAAAATGGACATTTGGTATAGCTAGGTATATATGCTATATCAACCTTTATCAGGCTGTTGACTAAAAACACTGCCAAAGCCCTACCAAGGCCTATAAAGATCTGGGATGTAAGTGAAATATCACAGGAAGACCCAGGGGCAAGACAGACATACAGATACCATCACCTCATTTCAGCAGTCAGGCTGATGTATCATGTGCCTTATGCACATAGGCAACTGTGCTTTCTTTCCCACTCCCTCCCCTTCTTTATTGTTTCTCAGCCAGACTGGCTGACCCTATAAGCCAATGACAGATTATCTAGTCTTAATTTTAAACTACACTGGCCTTTTAAAATGGTTTATTTTAAATCAGTTTGCATTTTGATACTGTGTTGTGCAGTGTTTTTCTTCTTTGGAAATCTGTGTGGCTCGTTTCTTTCTCTCCGTGCAATTATACTTCTCTGCATGGATAGGCAGCCTTCTTGGAAGGCATGAGCCCACAGGGATTCACAGCTGCATAGGTGTGTAGATGGAAGAAGTAAGCAGCAACAGAGAAGTGCTGATCACCTCTCTCGAGGGTTTTCTGATTTGGCATGCTGCCATTTGACCAACACTTGTCACATCAGACTGGTCTGAAATCCACCTCCAGTCTGACTTGATCAAGCTCTAGGTGCAGTGGGGAAGCCAAAATACTATTGATCTTATCCTCTTGAGAGGTTTAGCAGATTTGGGAAGGCTCAGCTTACACTGCACGTGGGAGGGGATTTGAGTGACCTCACGTCATCTACCTGTGTGTATTAATTTAAAAAAGCCTTTTGGTATATGTAGGGGCCTGTTCTATTAACCTGGATCCATTGCATTTTTTTTTTTTTTTTTTTTTTTTTTTTTTTTGGTGTAGATGGGAAAAGCAGAGTGGACTTCCTGTTCTGGGAAGCATAGCAGAGGATAAAGTTTCAGGGCTGTCGGTGTCAGCTGCAGTAATGCTGACTCCAGACTACCTATACATAGTCATATGTTTTATATGTTTCATGGTGTCATTCGTCTTCCTTCTTGAGTACTAGGGAGCTGGCAGCAGTTGCCCCAGGCTTTATGAAGCTGAACTACATATTCTGATTTTGTGCACATGGTATGGTTCTCCAGACTCCTTTCAGAAATAAAGCAAGGTGCAATAAACCATGGTAATCCTTATGGTTTTAGGGATGCAGGCATGATAGATGTTCCTAAGAGTCCTTTAGTATTTACTCAGTTGCCTGAAGGTATATACCCATCTTTAGCTTCACAGGAGTTCAGTCTTGGCAGAAAACTGCAAGTACCAGACATGGGTGTATGGCCCAAAACAGAGGGAGGGTACTGTTCACAGTGCACACTGGCACTCTGATGACATGGAGGCTGATAGTTTTTGAGGGAAATGGAAGCTGAAATGAAGACCTAAGAGTTGAAGAAAACCAGATATCTTGAATCTGGTAGTAGCCTGTGTCCATGAGTACCCTGGTGCCTACTGAGACTCTAGGAGTACAGCTTCGAAGAAGGCCTGCCTGATACTGTGGATGTGATTGTTGCAAACCATGGAGGTCTGACATCATGAAGAATGATCTTTTTAGACCTTGATTACTTCCACGCCTAGGTTGAATTTGGCCAATTTAGAAGGCTGTTCTTGCTCATTAAGAATCTATTAGATTGCAACAGGGGAGAGCATTTCCTTGATAGGCAGGGGTTCCTGGAAAGTGGATGTTAATGCTGAAGAGTGTGTATTGGCTCCTAGAAAAGGACCTTGAATGTTGCCATTTCTAGTTTAAAGCCTTACAATTGCTACTATTCTTCTGAGAATAGTAGACAGGATAAAATCCTACATTAGGTGCAGATGGTTCTTTTGCCAAATCTCCAGTCAAGAATAGAGGAAATTCCTGATAAGGAGAGTAGTAGTCAGCTGTGAAAAAGGGAAACTGCTTTCTCTAGGTGAAGGCTTGGGATGTACCCATCATGGGTTGAGGAGATGGGTATGTGCTAGGACAGCAGAGGTGGGATGCTAGACATCAAGCTCTAGCACATTCTGGGAAGATAATGCTGTGTGAAAATGGGATAGATGATGTGGAGTTCTAGATGGAGCTTAGATGTGATTTTGAGAGGAAAAGAGAAGGGTAAGTGTTTCAGAAGGAAAAAAAGTAGAGCTTTATGTAAGTCTTGGTTGTAGCCTCACATTGTCTCATATTGGCCCTGATTGTCATGGTCATATTTCCATGTACGTGGCTCTGAACAGTTTTTCTGCAGGAGGCTATTATTATATATCAGCAGGAAAGAGTATAACTTTTCCTTCTCTCAAGACCACAAAGGGGAAAATAATTTTAAAAATTCAGATTTCCCTCCATAGACTCATATTGTTTTACATGAATGGGACCTACTTATGTCAAGAAAATGCTGTTTATTTTTGGGAGCAGAGTTCAAAAAAACTTGTGTGATAGAGAGAACAAACTGTATCAATAACAAAAAGTTACTTGCTTCAAGCATGAATCATTTTAAGATCATTATTTGTTCTTTACAAATAATTGTAGCTCTGTTGTGTTTCTTTGAAATGATTACACGTTTTGTTTAGTTTTGTTTTGCTTTTTTTTTTTTAATCAGATCTGCAGTTTCATTCCACTTCATATTGAGAGGATGCAAGTGAACATGTAATATGCAGTCTCAGGTTCATGCTAATGATGATCCAGCAAATTGAGGCATTATACTCTGTTGCTCAGTTGTGTTTTGTGGTTAAACAGTAAAGCCTTATTTGAAATTATAATAATTTCAAAACTTTCTTCAGGATTTGTGTCTTTACCAGTAATCTTGATTTGATGAATTGCTAATCAATGGTTAAAATAAATATCCTGAGCTCTAAGATTATTTAAAGCTCTTTATATATCTCTATTAATTCATTTTTATGCACAGTGAACTGATAAGAAAGGTGTGCACAGTGCATCAGAAAAAATACTTTTAATGAGAAGCAAGAGGAGCTGAGAGGGGTGAGCATGACTTCATGATTTTAAAGGTCTTTTCCAACCTAGTTGATTCTGTGACTTTAATTCACTGAATAACAATCTTGGGAGAAAATCTGTTCCTCTGCAGTTCTAGTAATGTGAATGAGAGTTATTTACATGTATTAGGAGGTCTGTTTTCCCCAAAGAGATCACACACTTTGATACACTTTGTATCAGTTTCTGCTTAAATAGGCTGCTTAGAATAGTTCTTTCTCCTCATTTAGATACAGGAAAGCAGAGAGGAAAATTAATTTCAGATGGCTTTAAGCAAATGTTAGAAAGGTTAACATTCACAGACTTCCAAATATCTTTTGGGCAGCTGACATTTTCAAATGCTAAGCTTTTTTCTTTAGCTGAATTACAGTGCTGGACAGAATGCAATGGATGTGTGAAATGAAATATGCCATACAAATACAGAAAAGAAGGGGAAAACTGCTTGTAACTATTACAGAGAATAAAAGATAAAATTGAAAGCCTCTGCTACAAGCTTAGTGTTCTGTTTGAGGCATTTCACATGGACTTGATATATTTTATGTATGAGAAATGCTTGGAAACGTTTTTCTCTCACCAAAGTATCTCCAAGAGTAATTTATTTTCAGATGAGGAAATTGCCTGTTCAAATGAGAGAAAGATGTGGTTTGAAATTCCACAAAACTACATTCCAAGCTGACCTGAAAGGCCGGCAGTATTACTAACTGGGCTAACACGTCTGAGTACCACTTTGGATTCAAGACAGCCAATATGTTAATTTTTTTTGCTTTAATATTGATGCCTGTAGCATCAGTTAAACTAAAGATGAGTTTCTCTCCTACATTTATGAATTTGTCTGTAATACACATGTCAAATCCAAAAACCATGGGTGGTTCATAAGGACCATAAAACAAACAACTCAACCTGGCATTTTATTTCAGGAATGATTAGTCCTTGTTTTAAACATCACTGCATAAAAACGTACATGCAGCCTTTGCAGCAAGAACTCGCATCAAGTATCTTCTCAGGCATAACTGTGAGGCTACCAAAGTGATATTTTCATGTGTTTACTCACCCTGTTCCTTAAATTCTTTGCTAAGCACTAAATGCAGTTCCAAGAGGAGGATGAGGAGCACTGCACACATAGGGTGTGGTATTACAGTCACAATCTAAGAGTGGGTAGGTGCTTTGGTTACTTACCTGGAAGAATGGTTGTGGTTCTTGGTGATGGAATGCACTGTGGTTACTTAAACTATGGAAAAAACCAGTGGGATTCCACATTCCTCTGTTTTTCTCTGAACATTTCCTCTATGAGCTGTGCCCTCTGCCAATGGGCATCTCCATTCTTAGTATCTAACATATGTAATTATTATCATACCCAACTCAGTATTGATTCTGCTGGAGGCATAGAGACCTTTCTTTGATTTGGCCCTCTGTGTCTTTTCCAGGACTCTCTTTCTAGTAAAATCAGAAGAATGCTGTGAGAAAAATATAGTTTTCTATAAATTCACAAACGCTTCCAATTACTTTTTACAGGAACCTGTTCAGACTGTTAAGATTATGAGAACAAAGATGACTTCTTTCTTGTTATATGTAGCAAAATGAAAGGTAAATCATGGTGCCTATAGGTGTAAGTGCAATACAATTAATAGTTGTCCAGACTAAATCTTTTTATCCCTTCTTTTATGGCTGAACGTGATTCAGTGTTTGCGTGTTGATTTCTTTGAGATTAAAAGATTCAGCTTTTGGCTGTGATTTGACAGTATGTCAGCTAGTATTTACTTTTCATGCTTTCTTCTCAACAGCGCTAGATGAAAGGACAAGAATTTGATTAATACATTTTTTTGTTTAAAACACCATGTATTTCATATAAAAGCTGAAGAATACTGTCTGCATGAAACCTGAGAAATACCTTAAAGCCTGTATCTTTTAAGTTATTCAAGTACCTATCTCGTAGCAATAGATTTAAACACGCACTTAAATATTTTCTTGAATTACACTCTAAATATAACCAAACATATGTCTGGTTCTTGGGAGGAGGAACATTTAAGAGTGACAGTAGTCTAGACTTAGAAATTGAGTGTTAACTGTCTGAACAGCATAGTTCAGTGAAAACAATGCGTATGCAACATCAAAGCAGGGTTGTGTGACAAAAGCCCCTGTGGCTGTTGAGGATTGAAAAGGAGAAGTCATTCTTCAGAATAGGTTTTGGTCCTATGGCAAATGAAGACCTTTTTAATAACCTACTGAATCTGAAATACTTAATGATAAAATGTCTAAGATGACAGTGAAAGTTACTCTCAGTTAATCTACTCTCCAGTAAAAAATAATCAGGATAAATTGTCAATATTTAAAACATTTTCTCATTCTGGACTGGAATAAAACAAAATCCATGTTTTGTGTTTTTTTATTTTTTTTTTGTAGTAACATGCAATTGAGTGTTTGACTTGCAACCACTTATCCTAATTATCAGAGCATGCAGCTGAAGGTGGGTGGGCTCTTCACCTTCCTATCTGTGCTCTGCTCACTTCAGAGATGTCTGGAACCTCAGCCCACATTCTACCTAAACACTATAGTTATCAGCTATCATAATTTTCATTTTAAAGTTCCACAATGTAACCTAACTAACTTAATTGTTGTTTGTTTTAATTTTTAAAAAGTTATGAAAGATATGAAAATGAACAAGAGTAGTTGCCACTCAGGTGTCTACAACTGTCATTTTCTTTATTGGCTCAGTGACCTATTATGGCTATAATTTCAGTTCTGATCTCAGTTGTTGTTGAAATAGAGTATGGTGTGGAGGTCTATTTTTCCATTTTGGAAAATCAGAGTTATGTTGGATGGTGGAGCCCTGAGGCAAGCAAACTCTGTTTCTGATAAAACAGTGCTGCTGTATAATGAAATGAAATATTAAAACCTTTTTTTGTGTACATAGATGCAGATTTAGTAAATACTGGGGATTTATAGTGGGGTCAGAAGATGTATTTGTAATGCTAAGGAAGATGAAGAAGAAGGCAAGGAGAAGTATAGTTCTGTGCAGTTCTCTAGAAGATCAGGTTATATATTGCAGGTTGAAGGAGGTGATCCTGCCACTCTGCTCTGCTCTCGTGAGACCTCACTTGGAGTACTGTGTACAGTTCTGGCATCCTCACCATAAAAAGGACATGGAGCTGTTGGAGCAAGTCCAGAGGAGGGCCACGAGGATGGTAAGGGAGCTGGAGCACCTCCCATATGAAGACAGGCTGAGAAAGTTGGGGCTGTTCAGCCTGGAGAAGAGAAGGCTGAGTGGAGACCTCATAGCAGCCTTCCAGTATCTGAAGGGGGCCTACAAGGATGCTGGGGAGGGACTCTTCATTAGGGACTGTAGTGATAGGACACAGGGAATGGATTAAAATTTAAACAGTGGAAGTTTAGGTTAGATATAAGGAAGAAGAAGGGTGGTGAGGCACTGGAATAGGTTGCCCAAGGAAGTTGTGAATGCTCCATCCCTGGCAGTGTTCATGGCCAGGTTGGACAGAGTCTTGGGTGACCTGGTTTAGTGCGAGGTGTCTCTGCCCATGGCAGGGGGGTTTGAACTAGATTATCTTAAGGTCTTTTCCAACCCTAACTATTCTATGGTTCTATGATTCTGTGATTCCATGATTCCATGATTCTGTATTATTTTAGCAGTTGTTTCATCCCAGTAGCTAAAGTTGGTTATGAGTTTTGTGATAAAGTCCTACATATATAAAATTCAAGAATAAGAAAGAGCTTGGTGATGGGGGAAGTCTAAGTTTTGAGTGCAGTGTCTGAGGCTTGAGGGCAGGGAGTTGTCAATTTTTCTTCCAGTCAACAGTTGCATTTTTATTTTAATTTTCTCGAAATTTTCCCTTCCCTCTTTCCTTTTGCAGATCTATTTGTTTGCCTGGATTTCCTGAACTACAATGACCTTACTTAATGCCTCTGTGTTCTGTGGTACTTGTACCTTGTCAGACCTGTTCTACTCATGTGCAGTACTTGAAAACATTATATAAGGAGACATGAGGCTTGACATTTCTGTACTTGTTTCTAAAATTCTTTCTGAGCTCAGTGAGAACTGATGCACAGAGAATGCAGCCTTGGAGAGAAAAGGACTTTCACTCTGCTCTTGCTTTAAAGCTGTTTCACTATTGCTATAACAATGCTAAGATTATGGAAACTGGATACATGTTCTCTTATGCTGGCAAGAATGCACTCTCACTGTATATATGAGATCAGTTAGTAATTGTAAAGTATATTCTGCATAGTTTTAGGACCAGACACTGGTTCTAATGCTTCCTGCTCAGCATATATCTGTCTTGCACAGCCTTTCACAAGGCTTTTTCCTGTGCAATAACCACTAGAATGTGCTTATAGCTTAGCAGGATACTATCAGTTTTCAAATCTTTCCCATACATTTTACTGCTACCTTTGCCAATGGCTCTGCAAAAATGCTGAAATTTTACGAGACCAAGGGAACAACAGTTCTCTTTGGAATAGATTTTTATGTCTTGAAATATATATTGAATCAAACTAATAAAGTCTTGTCTGATAAGAATCCTCTAGGCTGGTAAGGAATGAATGAATATACTCTCATTAAATTTTGAGTTGTAGCACATTATTAAATCAAATTCTTAAGTGACTAAACATCTGATACAGGATTTCTTCTTGTCAGCTTTTCCTTCATTTGCTTTTTTGTATTTTTATATTTCAGTTGAGCTGTTATAGCAAGTTTACACTAAGTCCTTTCTTGCTTTTTGCCATTTCTATTCTGTCTAGTGTACTGCTTTTGTGTACGTTATCTGTAACAGTTTGGAGAGACTACAACAGTTGAGACACTAAGCATGACCATTCAGGTGTTGGTTTGTTGGGGTTTTTTTGTTAAAAAGACTGCAGTACACAAAACCAGAAAACATTATTTTAGAAGCAGCAATGACTTCAAACTGATTTCCTTTAATAATATCCAAGATCATTTTATTCCATTATAATTTGTATTTTCACATTTTTGCTTGTCATTAAAAGTTATTCTGATGTTTGCCAAGCAGGATGTGAATCACATTAGTGACTGGGCTATAGCCCAAAACTTTGAACTGCCACAAAGTATATATATATGCTTGGAATGCTCTGTGTATGTGTAAATAAAATTTATATATGAGAAGAAAAAAGAACAAAAGACATTAATCACATGAGTGGGAGTGTTACCCTTTTTGCTTTAAAACATAGATTGTTAATTAAGTGGCTATACTAGCTGCCATTCAAGTAATTAAATAATATACAAGGGAGTTTGTATTTTGGTCTAATTGCTACTTAGAGACAGGCTAGAGACTCTACTAATTCTGGTCTTGACATAATATTGTGACTTCATTTTACACAATCTGCAGCTCCATGTTTTTTTAAGTTATTACAGAAAGACATAGTTATGTGTTCCAATGTATTGTTGGCCAAATTTGATTGGAAGGCGTATTTCAACTCTCACCAAAGAAAATATCTTTGCTCCTGACCTAAGGCTACAAGGAAATGTCTCCTATGGTCACATTTTTTGTATGATTGTCCCTTGTATAAAAAACATTTAACACTCCAGAATTCTGTAAGTACAGATGATCATTTCTGTCATTTAGTATAGAGTTCAAAGCTGGTAATTGGCAGATTTCTTTGCTTTGGTATATGCAATTGCTAGCACTCTCTTAGGTTACTGACCTAGATAGTACCATGTTTTTAATTTTGTCAGTGAGTTTGCTGCCTATTGACCCCAGGTTTATGCATTTGGAGACTATATGTGACAGTAATTCACTCAATTTCTGTTGGGTATTTGAGCACTGCTTAGATTTGATTTTCTGCCTTGATTGATTTCCTGTAGGTGGCATCCATGCCAAATAAAGCTCTGTTAACCTTTTCTAGTCAGAGTGGGTTTATATTTCAGTCACGAGAAAATGATATTTCAGTACCACCTCTGATTATTAATTAAAAAATAAATAAAATATATTTTATTTGAATTATAACTTCACAACATATTTCTTATTTCTCCTCCTGCTAGACTCTGACAGTTTTTTTGAATATGGAATTTTTTGTAAGAAAACCTTGTAATCTTTCTGGATTTGTAAAACCAGATCTCCCCATTCTCAAAGATTACTCATGCTTTTACTTCACAATTTCTAGATGTTATGCAGAGATTAAATACTAAATTCAAAAGTAAACCAATACTAAATTCAAAAGTAAAACAATCAAGAGAGGTATACATTTGTCATTTCTAATTTGAAATTAGATATATGGAAGGACTAAAATGCATTACTTCATTAGGCTGGCTGATTATTTCTACACATCTAATTTGGTCCATAAGAACTTTTTATCAATTATATAGGCACAGTTCTAACCCATGGCTATCATAGGCATGTTACTAGTTCATAGTGCAGGTATGTCCTCTAAACACTCCTACTTTCCGTCACCTAATATCTGTGCTGTTAGGGTGCTGTTTCCCCAGCTGACTAGTTGACCATGGCTAAACACAACTAAACTTTTCCTTTTGCCTTTTGAAATGGTTGTTAGTTATTGACTTCCAAACGAGTGTACAGAAATTCTGGGCTTCAGTTCCTCTATCAAATTTATGTGGAAATTGTTAATGCTTTTTAAAGTTATTAGTGATATGACGGCAGACAGGCAAGAAAACAACACAATCTTTTTTTTGTCTTCTGGGTCAACAAATTTCTAGCTCTTCTATCTTTGGGGAAAAGTTGAAATAGGCAAATACAGTTCCCTCAAAAAACATTTACAAACTTTCAGTATTCTGGATTGGACTAGTCTGATCCAGGCATTATTCTCAATGACAGTATCCTGATTAGATTTTGAAATTCTGGGAAATGAGACGAACGCATGACACCGTAGATTTATAAATCTTTTATGAAAGCTAATGGTTTGACCACCCTACAAACTTTCCAGCCTATTTTAGCTCTGAAATTTTATAACAGGAAACTTACCTGTAGGATCCCAATGCCTGTGTGAAGAAGCTCACTCTAGTTGCAGGGTAGAACCCTTGGATAACAGAGATATCAGTGGTTAACAGTTGCCTTTGTGGAGGTCCTAAATCTAAATCTCGGAGACTCAGCAATCTAGTAACTGGCTGTCTGGAGGTGCTGATTTCTGGCTGTGGGTTTACCTACCTTCCCATAGATGATTACAGCTTCCAGTTGCAAGAAAGTACGCAGGAAATTAAACGGATGGAGAGGGTACCAGTTTGTAAATTGAAGGCATTGTTAGGGTCCTAGCACAGGAATTGGAGAGTATAGGTTATGCGTATAGTTTACTGATTCCTTCTCTCCTGTATGGGAGAAAGAACCAGTCTGGGACCCAAATGCTCTATGCCTTCCAGTACCAAGAGCTGTGAGCAGCAGTGTTACCTAGGAAGACTGTAGTATTTACTATGAGTTTATAATTAAGAGGAAAACTTGGAAACATGTATTAAAATAGTTTAACAAACTCTTTTTTTTTATAACTTTTCTGATTACTTCATGGTTTGAAAAAAGAAGCTTTTGACATGCTGAAAATTAATCCTTGCAGTTTTCAGTTTTGCTAACAAAGCAGAATAAGCCAGATGACTGTAAAAGCTGCTGGTTACCTTGTAAAAGCTATTCTGAACCCAACTATTTCAACTGCTATTCATAAAAATACAAGGAAGTTCTCAAAAATTGTGGTAATAGCAGACATATCTGTTTCTTGTTCTGAATCACGACTAATGCAGCAAAGATGTCACAGGGAGTAAAATTTGGAATAAAACATGAAGAAAAGACTTCAAAGAGTGTTATTATACTCCTGTATGCATATTCCCATACACAGTACGCTCTGCAGCTAGCTTGAAAATTAGAATACTTAGGAGATAAATTACTCTTAAATAATGAAAATCTGTCCTCAAGTGCATGCAAAGTATTGAGTGTAATTAGGAATAGAGATGGCACTGGTCGGAGAAAAGCTAAAATAGATGTAGAAAGGAAAAAGAAAAATAAAAGAACACCAGATATTGTATTATAAATGTAATGCAGCAGCTGTCAGAAAAGGCACAGTAATTCTGTCTAGTGCCCTTATGTGACAGTGATTCCATTTGAAAATCAGCCAAATGGGAAAATGTAAAGTGAATATGATAATGCTGAGATTGATTACATTGTTCACAGCAAAAAGGTGTAAGCAGGAGAACCTCACTGAATCACCTGCTGACTTTTCCCCCCTCTCTTTCCTCCAAGTGGAATGGATTTTGATTTCCATTTTGTATTTTATATTTTATTTTTATAATTTTGTTTAAGAGAAGCAGGAAGAGTCCTTCTTTTATTTAGAAGTACAGAATCTGTGATCCTGCTGGGAAAAGGTTCCAGAGCTCAGCTCCTGCTCACTTGGAGCACTGGCTGATTGATTGCTCTTCAAAGTATCTGTATAATGGTGTTAGTCTTCTGGTAGACTAAATCAATTAAAATTCACAGGAGTGCTGTCTGTTGCACAAGGCAGTTTTCTGCATAAACTGAATTAACAGACCAGATCTGCTCTTCCATGTTCTTGAAGATACTGGAAGTAAAATAATAATAATAATAATAATAATAAAAAATATAACTCTACTTAGTTTGATACAGTTATGGAACTGGTTCGTGGATTGTTTTAGATTTCTTAAGATGTTAAACTTAATGGTCTTCTAAATGGTGAGCAACAGATGATTATATTAAGCTTTTTATTAAGCTATACTTTACAGCCTTGAAGAACCCCAAGGAACAAATGTACAATCAAAGACATATTGTCAGAAATTCAGTCTTTTAATAATAGGGATTATTTGAAGTTTAAAATGAGATGTAATATATGAAAATAAAATCCTGATGTATGATTGCTTGGCAGATCCCTGAACAAAATCCACATATCATGAAGATTAAATTTGTAATCTGCCAATGAAATATGGAAACTATTCTCTCCTGAAATTGAATATGTATGCAATTTCAAGTGGGATATCTGGAAGAAGTAGATAGATAGGTTGTTAAATGGGGGCTGTTCAGCCTGAAGAAGAGAAGGCTGCGTGGTGACCTCATAGCAGCCTTCCAGTATCTGAAGGGAGCCTACAAGGATGATGGAGAGAGACTCTTCATCAGGGACTGTAGTGATAGGACAAGGGGTAATGGGTTAAAATTTAAACAGGGGAAGTTTAGGTTAGATAGAAGAAAGAAGTTCTTTACTGTGAGGGTGGTGAGGCACGGGAATGGGTTGCCCAGAGAAGTGGTGAATGCTCCATCCCTGGCGGTGTTCAAGGCCACGTTGGACAGAGCCTTGGGTGACATGGTCTAGTGTGAGGCATCCCTGCCCATGGCAGAGGGTTTGGAACTAAATGGTCTGAAGGTCCTTTCCAACCCTAACTAGTCTATGATTCTATGATTCTATATGTTCAATATAATTTCTGAGTATACCTGGGCAGAGTATGGCTCATAGAAGGCTATAAGCACAAATGTACTCCACTGAAACCAAGTCTTATTGTATTGTTATTGTGCACAAACAGCAGCAGTATCACCTGTGTTAAGTCAGAGCCTTGTGTCTAAAAGCAGAATAAAATTAAGGGTATGACTGCATTTTTTATGCTGCAGCTGGTAGAGGCAGGACAGATCTTTGTCACCAGACGATTACAAATACATTTATTTTCTGTGAAAAGGTTTTCCTTCATCTGTAGCATGATCTCAACAACAGATATTACCCCTTTTCATCCCCAGAGATGGAGGCAGTATGGCCAGTGTTAATGCTGAAGTCCAGGAAATCAGAATTGCTCCTATGTTGCATAGTCTTGATACAGCCTAAATGTCTGTGGATTGTGTTGAGGAGATAAGATAACATAAATAATATGTGTTTTTGCTCTTCAATTTGCTTATCTGATAAAGTATAGGTCAAAATTCTCTAAGCAATTAAAAAAAAAGAAAGCTACAGGCTTCAACTGCTGAGATAGATAGCGCATTGTGCCATTTCTTAAAGATGAGTATATATGACATGTAGATGTGCTTTAATCTTTGCATATAAACAAGCATCTGAAAGAACCTAGTTGGAATAGCTGTGCAACCTTCTTAAGGGGCTGCTCTTCAATACTCATAACTTAGTCAGTGTTTTCTATCACTGTTTATTCTCGTTAGTTGTTTCTCCAGTATTTTCAATAGGAGGACATGCCTCAGAGTGATACTTAACACTTCTATGTCACAGTGGTTACTTAGAATCATAGAATCATAGAATAGTTAGGGTTGGAAAGGACCTTAAGATCATCTAGTTCCAACCCCCCTGCCATGGGCATGCACATCTCACACTAAACAGTGTCATCCAAGACTCCATCCAACCTAGCCTTGAACACCGCCTGGGATGGAGCATTCACAACTTCCTTGGGCAACCCATTCCAGTGCCTCACCACCCTCACAGTAAAGAACTTCTTCCTTATATCTAATCTAAACTTCCCCTGTTTCAGTTTGAACCCGTTAACCCTTGTCCCACCTCTATAGTCCCTAATGAAGAGTCCCTCCCCAGCATCCTTCTAGGCCCTTACTTCTCCGTTATTTGATATCAGAAGTGTGTGCTTTTCATCAATAAATCCAGAAACACTTTTCCTGTAGTCTAAAAATCAGTAATTATTGCAAGATAAATGTTAAATTTATTTATTAAGCTAATTTATAGAGTTCTTACTGAACTCTATACTGAAAGCCACTACAGGTGCCATACATAAAATAGGCCCGACTTTTACCCACACCCAGCAGCACAGCTGGTGATACAGGACATTTCTGTCCCTTAGTACCCATCTGGCAGTGAAGTAAATCAGATAAATTGCTCATGAATCAGTTCTTTTGAACTGGAATAATTTAAAGCATGGCATGACTCTAAAAGCAGCATTTTTAAAATGTCAGTAGAGCCCAGTTCATATATTTAATCAGAAAACAAGAAAGAAATAAATTCAGAATATATTGTATTCTCTAGCATGGTTCTGCACACAATTTATTTAAATGCTTAAATAATGCAATTTTCAAAAATCTTTTATTTGATTTTCATGTCTTGTTAGGTCCTTTAATGCTTTCAAGTCTCTCAGAAAAACTATGAGATGCCTATTTATTTGCTAAAAGCTTAATTCACTTTTAGTAGGATTTTTACCTTATATGCTATAAATGAATGGAATATTATCACAAAGTATTGTGTAACTATGGCCTTATTAATAACTTTCTAATGTATCTTTCCCCTTTCTCAGAGAGAAAATAACGTTTAAATGGTTGCACTTCTTCCATATCTTGCATTTAAACAATTTTTAGTCCCCTATTTTTTCAATAGTGATAAATATGTATTGTTAAAATAAACGCAGGGGATAATAGCAATTTACACTTACTGAGAATCAGGTTCAAGTTGTTTACACTATTCATTGCTCTAACTGATTGTTCAGTGGTATAATATGTTTCGCATGCTTATGTCATCCTGAAAGCATTTTAATTAAAGCTCATTGACTAAGCATGTAGATACGTGTTTTGCTACAGCAGGGTTTGTATTCAGCCTGTTTAAAATTAAGCCCTTTTAAAAGAACTACCAAGTGGCTGTTTTCTTCTGGACTTGTTCCCTTCTCTGCTTGAAGGAGAGTAAGTTTTTGCCTTTCAGTTGTGTTGCAACTACTGCAAAATATCACAGTAGACAATTCCTTTAAGGTAAGGACTCTAGCTGTAAGTATGACTTCCGCACTGAGTTCTGCATGAGCTACTAGCTACTGCATTTGTATCTAAATGCTGTAGTGTCAAGTTAAGAATTAAAGCTCACAGAGCAAATGAATTTTAATAGAAAAATTTTATCTATAGTTTCTGTCAAAATTATTTTGGGTCATATGTCTTTTTCATAAAAAGCTATTAGGCACAAAAACTTTTAGGTTTAGGTGGCTATTTCTTTTCTCAGTGTAAATGGGTTCTTGGTACTACGCAGAAATGTGGCTATCTTTCTATCACTAGGGCCTCATTATGCATCATTAAAGACAATGGAAACTGTTGCGGAATCTGGAATTCATTTGCATAGTTTTGGAAAAAGATAGCAAAAAGGTACATTTGTTTTCTTGCCATTAGTGGTATTACTAGTCCTGTTAGCCGAGAGAATGAACACATAACCACTCTAAGGAGGTTATATGTGGTGCTTTATTTCGAGGCCCCGGGAACCAGATTTGGGTGCGTACCCCTGGTTCCCGGGGCCTCAAAATAAAGCACCACATATAACCTCCTTAGAGTGGTTATGTGTTCATTCTCTCGGCTAACAGTTTTAGCGACCCAGATGGGACCTCGCGGGCATTGCTGAGGCGGCTCGCGTATCGATTCAGCTCCAGCCGGCACCGAGTGATTCTCGGAGAGCCATCGACCGCGACCGACCTCCGGTGCTCTCGACGGACCAACGGCATTGGTAAGAGACGGTGCTTTATTATCTGGTATTGGTACCATTTTCTGGTCTGGTAAAAGCCTGCCTGTTAGACACGACGAAAGCTGTGCGTGGTTGGGCTACGGAGCTCCAAGGGGAAGCCTAGGCGCCGTCCGTCAGACAGTGGCGAAAGCCCTGCAGGTTCGGCAACAGTGGTCTGGTCTGGTAAATTATTTGGTATAAAGCCTGCAGGTTCGGCAACAGTGGTCTGGTCTGGTAAATTGTTTGGTATAAAGCCTGCAGGTTCAGGCAACAGTGGTTTGGTTTGGTGAAGTATTCGGTATATTTTTATATTTTGTAATTGAGTTTGTCTGTATTAGTCTGTATTGAAATAAGCTCGGAATGTCATCAATACCAAAGTCGTCGCCCTTAGGGTGTATTTTGAGTCATTAGAAGGAGGGACGGTTTGGACAAGAGATGCAAAAAGGGAAATTGATTGATTACTGTAATGTGTGGTGGACGCAATATGCATTAGAGGATCAAGTCCGTTGGCCGGAGAATGGAACTTTAGATTATGATACGATTATGCAATTAATGTTATTTTGCGAAGGGGAAGAAAAATGGGACGAGGTCCCATGTGTGGAACTATTCTTTATGTTAAAGAAACAATGATGAATGGAGAAAGGCGTGTGGAATAATGGTTGTTAGTACAAAATCGAGTGAACAATGTAAGGGCTGTGTGGGTGAGAAGAAATGTATGGGATGCATGGCTGTGAATAATGTTTTGCAACATCAGAGAGAGGATGATGATTTTGATTTGTTGATAGCCCCATCAGCTCCGTCAGCCCCACCTGCTCTAAAAAGCGGGGAAGTAAGGGATGACGTCGATGATGAGAACCTAGAAGTAGATAAAGGATGTGAATGTAGAGAAGAACGGGAATATCCCGTCACCCCAATTTCACATCGGACGCGACAGCGAGATATGCAGGGTAAAGAGGCAAGGATTCAAAGGTCCAGTGTATTATTGGCGCCGCTCCATCAGGGAGTAGGTACAGAGGGACCTGTGTATGTTAAGATTCCTTTTTCCCCAGGAGATTTGGTGCTTTGGAAACAATCCACTGGGGCTTATGCCAAGAACAATAAATTGGTCAAAGTTATAATGTCAGACAGGAAAGGACAGAACCTCCGTCCGTGTTTTTGGAGCAACTTAAAGAAGTGGCCAGGAAATATACGGATCTGGATGTAGAAACGGAACAGGCTAAAGCTCAGCTGGCTCTGATTTTCTTAGGGCAATCTCAGGATGATATCAGGAAGAAATTGCAGAAATTAGAGGGTGCTGAGTTACGTGATTTAGATAAACTGCTGGAAACAGCTTGGAAAGTGTATAATAACCGAAAAAAAGACGGTGCTCAGAGGCAGCAGCGAAATTTATTGGCTATAATACAAGGCAGAGGACAAGGTACCCCAGGTAATAGGGGTAGAGGTAGAGGAATAATGCGTGGGTGAGGAAGAGGATTTGAAACACTTAATAATCCAGGGTCAGGATCAGGCAGATTAGGCATTAATCAATGTGCCTATTGTAAACAGGAGGGGCATTGGAAAAATGAATGTCCTCTGAGACTGAGACAGAACCCGCAACTTGGATACTCCTTCGGGGAATCCGAGGTAGCAAAAGCCATGGTTCTGGGGGAATATGGGAGTCAGAGCTGACTAGAATCGGAAAAGGGTGAACCACTAGTGAAAATAAGGCTGGGGGAAGAGGAGGTACAATTTTTAATCGATACTGGTGCAACTTATTCTGTGTTAAATGACCTGTATGGGAAAATAGGGGATAAGACTACCACCGTAATAGGGGCCACAGGGAGAGAGGAGGTGCGGCCATTCATGCGACACCTGGAATTACGGTTTGGGGGAAAGGAATTGATACATGAGTTTCTATACATGCCGGACTGTCCTGTTTCCCTAATGGGACGAGATTTGTTATCAAAATTGAATGCTAAAATTATTTTTGAAGATGGGGAATTGATTATGCAGGTACCGGAATCACAGTCCGGACAGATACTAGTGTTAAAGGACAGTCCAAAGGCCCGAATACCTAGGGAAGTAGAGGAAGCAGTGATTCCCACAGTTTGGGAAACAGAAATTCCGGGAAAATCAAAGATAGCTCAGCCGGTAGTAGTGGAATTGAAAGAAGGGGCAAGACAGGTACGGATAAAACAATATCCCATAAAATTAGAGGCACGATATGGGATAGTAAAAACAATTGAGAAATTTTTAAAATTTGGAATTTTAGAGGAATGTGAATCAGAATATAATACACCAATTTTTCCAGTAAAGAAACCGAATGGTGAATACAGGTTAGTACAGGACCTAAGGGCAATAAATGAAATGACAAAGGATATCTATCCGGTAGTGGCTAAACCATATACATTGTTGACATCTGTAAAAGAGAAATATAAATGGTTTACAGTAATTGATTTGAAAGATGCTTTCTTCTGCATTCCCCTCGACAAAAGCAGTAGGAAACTCTTTGCCTTTGAATGGGAAAACCCACACAATGGACGTAAGACTCAGTTAACCTGGACGAGACTTCCACAAGGATTCAAGAATAGCCCGACGCTTTTTGGAAATCAGCTGGCGAAAGAATTGGAACTCTGGGTAACTCAAGGAAAAATTCAGGTACCAAGGGCACAATATCTCTTGTTGCAATATGTAGATGACATATTTATTGCGACTGAACAAGAATCACTGTGCATACGAGTAACAATAGAGATTCTGAACCAATTGGGACTAAATGGGTATAAGGTTTCGAGGGAGAAAGCCCAGATTGCCTGCACTACTGTAATGTATTTGGGCTGTGAAATCTCCCAGGGACAACGGAGGTTGGAAATTGATCGTATAAAGGCAATTTGTGCTATTCCAGAGCCTCGGAATTTACATGAACTGAGAACATTCCTTGGGATGGCGGGCTGGTGCAGGTTATGGATATCGGACTATGGACTGATAGCTAAACCTTTATATGAGGCACAGAAATCTCAGACCTTCGTTTGGGAAGGGTCCCAAAAGGAAGCTTTTAAGGAGCTAAAAGGAGCGTTAATAAAAGCACCTGCCCTGGGATTACCGGATTTAACCAAGGACTTCCAGCTGTTTGTGCACGAGAGGCAAAGATTGGCATTGGGAGTCCTGACACAGAGACTGGGAAGCTGGAAGAGACCAGTGGGATACTTCTCCAAACAGCTGGATCCGGTAAGTGCTGGATGGCCATCGTGCCTACGAGCAGTAGCAGCAACAGTGACTTTAATACAAGAAGCAAGAAAATTGACTTTAGGAAAACATATTGATGTATATGTGCCACACATGGTAATGACTGTTTTAGAACAAAAAGGGGGGTACTGGCTATCCCCGGGTCGGATGATGAAATACCAGGCGGTATTAACTGAACAAGATGATGTGACTCTAAAGACAACTAACTTGTTGAACCCAGCAGCTTTTCTAGGTACAAATACAGAGGACGGCATATTAGAACACGATTGTGTGGAGACGATTGAATATACATATGCGACGAGGGCCGATTTGAAGGATACCCCAATTGAGCAACCTGATCAGGAACTTTTTACTGATGGAAGCAGTTTTGTGGAAGGTGGGGTCCGTTATGCTGGATGTGCAGTAACCACACAAAACGCCCTAATAGAAGCAAAAGCTCTGCCCCCAGGGACTTCAGCACAACTGGCAGAGATAATAGCTCTCATCAGAGCTTTAGAACTGAGCAAAGGAAAGCAGGTAAATATATGGACAGATTCGAAATATGCATTTGGTTTGGTCCATATACATGGAGCTCTATGGAAGGAACAAGGGCTCCTATCCTCACAAGGGACAAATATAAAATACCAAGAGGAAATTCTGAATTTAATAACTGCTGTGCAATTACCAGAACAGGTGGCTATCATGCACTGTAAAGCACATCAAGGAGGAAATTCTAAGATAGCCGAAGGAAATACATTTGCGGATCGGATGGCTAGACGAATTGCACGACAGGTACAGACTGTTATGGCCCTGGTACCAACGAAGGTAAGCCCATTACAGAATTATATGAATAAAAGACCAAGACACTCGGAAGAAGATGTTAAATTAGCTGAATTAGTAAAGGCTCGACTGAATCCGGAAGGATGGTATGTAACCACTACTGGACAAGTGGTGGTACCACCTGCCATCATGCGGACAACTTTAGAAACCGAACATCAAAAATGTCATTGGGGGGCAGAAGCATGGGTAACATATTTAAAACGAGGAATAATCTCTACACAGATGTTAACAATGGCAAAATCCATAGGATCTAAATGCGAAATTTGTTTAAAAAACAATCCAGTAGTCAAAAGGAAAGTAGAAATGGGACATATCAGAGTAGGTATAGAGCCGGGTGACTTTGGCAAATTGATTTTGTGGAATTACCCAAGACACAGGGATACTGATACTTGTTAGTAGGGGTTGACACTTTTTCTGGATGGCCAGAAGCCTCTCCCTGTCTCAACAATCAGGCTAAAGAAACAGTGAAATGGTTGTTGAAAGAACATGGTGTTTGTGGATATCTCAAGGATAGAGCCGATCACTGCTGTGTGCATATACCAAACGTAACTGCAGATATAGAATATGACATTACTCAGTTGGGAAAAATTGAAAAAGAAGCTGAAAAGGAAAAAGAAGAAATAAATCATAATTGGGTAGGAACATTATTTGATGGATTGGGAATCCACCTTACTGGATGGATTCATTCCCTCACAGAGACAGTGTTTACTCTATTACTTGTGTTCCTTGTAATCTATTTGGTATATTTTTGTATTCGAAAAGAGATAACCCGGAATACCAACTGGACACATAAAATCATTGGAGCAGTGACTCGACAATATCCACGACACCCAACACCTCCACCTTCTACTTATCAGGAAACAACTACATGAGTGAAAATACTGCAGAAGATGAAGTATTTTCAAAGGGGGGAAATGTTAGAAATCATAACGTTTGATTAACAGAAGTTTAATCAAGTTTTAATCAATACATACATATATAGTATTTAGCCATACTGATTTGGTTGATTTGTGTTTTGTTAAGTTTGTTACTAAGTCAGAAAGGCCTAGTACCTAGGATATGGACATAGATTTATGAGACTATTCAAGCGATATCCTTATAAGGTGGTGGTTTGGTAGGAACAGTACTTTAAAGATTATTCAAGTAGAACTTTTAATTATGTTAACAAACAAAGTTGTATACTAAGAACCAGTCAAGGAGAGAGAGAAGAATGCTGGCGCAAGCATAATCGCTGGGATTTATCCAGGACTCTAAAAGGTAAAAAGGACATAGTGAGGAAGACGTCTTACTTCATCTGAGGAAGACTACTTACTTCATCCTGACGACCACCAGAAGGGGGCTGCGCAAGCGCAGAAACAACTGATGATGTAATCAGGAGATGATGCAATTTATAAATACATATGTATGAGAGGAGGATGTAACCTGTTGAATATACATTAGATTGTGAAATCTTAGTAGGATAAATTGCGGGCGCGTTGTGACGGTCTTTGGAACCAGATTTGGGTGCGTATCCCTGGTTCCCGGGGCCTCGAAATAAAGCACCACATATAACCTCCTTAGAGTGGTTATGTGTTCATTCTCTCGGCTAACAGTCCCACTGATTACTACTCTAATGTTACTGAGAATCTATTTGTTAGGGAAAATATTTTCATTTATAAATACCATAATTGTTTTAGCAAAAGCACAACTATATTTTCTGTCTTGCATGTCAGGTACTGCCACCCAGCAGTAGACCTGTTTGAAAGGTCTGCTTGAACTTGAAGCTGCACTTTATCATGAATGGTAGCAGCATGACCTGTGTGCATTTTTAATATTACTATCAATATCACGGGTTATCTACCTTTAAAAGATTTTGGTCATCCCTTAGAGATACCACCACACTAGATATGTCTTAGACTGCAAAGGTTTTGTTTTTATACTGAAATGTTTTTTGTTCTGTTAGCTGCTGTATGTGATGTGTATGTGAAGATATGACCAACAGCAAACCAAAAGATGCCAAAATCAAGATTTGAATATTTCCATCCATATTTCTAGCTTTTAAACTGGTTGAAGCACATTCACATTGTACTTAGGAAGAGTAAAGATTAGGGTATTTGTTAGTGCATCACCTGTAGCGTGGTTGGCCTTGCAGCCAAATGCCTGAATATTCAGAAGGATGCTACAGAAAGGAGTATGTGAACCTGCATTATTCCCAATGCATGGGAAGGCAGGAATTGTTAATTCCTGGTTATTGTACCATGATAATTATTTCTAGATGGGAGAATGAATTCTTCTAGGGATTTTTTTTTCTTCATTGTTGTGTATGTTAAATCATGATGTGTATGTGGGAAAATTATTATTTTTTTACTACGACTAGTCAGAAATTTGTTAGAATAATACCACTCAATCTGAATATGTTTAAAAAACACAAGTAACAACCTTTATCCTGTTACTTCTTCTGGCCTTTAATTCAGACTTTTCGTGTAATGTAGATCTCCAAAAAGAGAAATGAATAATGCTCTCAATAAAACATTTCTGCTAATTAATGCAGTTGTGACTGCTGAACAGTAAGGAGATTTATTGCTTTTTTAAAATTTCTGTTTAAAAAAATGGAGATGGAAAAATTAATATGAGGAAAAATGTGAAGTATTCAAATAATAGAATTCATAAGATCTGATCTTTTATTTCAGTTTTCTCAAGAGATTATTTCTCCAGTGTAAATTAGTCCTAGAATTCACCAATGTTATGGTTATGCATCTCAAGGCATATTGCTGAAAGACAAGTGCCTCTGGTCTAATCTCTCTTCATCCCTCCCACTCATTCTTTTGATCCCTTATTTGCCCTTATCTGTACCTTCCTCTGCTTCTAATTCTTTTCTAGAGCTATTTTTTTCATCCATCAGCCCCAAGTCTTTCTCCTCAGGGCTCTCAATCCAGTCTCTGCCCAGACTGCATTTCTGCTTGAGATTGTTTCCCTTCTAAATGTTTTTTTTTTCAGTAGTAACATCACCAGTGGTCCATACCTTTTCCTTAGCTGAAGCAGATGGTTTAAAGGTCCTGGCATTACTTGCACTGATTAAAATTCATAAATAAGTACATTCTACTCTGCTGATTTGTTTGGCTTCATGCCTATGGGCAGCAATGGTTGATGAGGAAATATGTCACTGAGAACAATATGAATTGTGAATTCCAAACTGAGATGTGCTTTGGCTTACTTAGAGATCAAGCAATGAATCTGAATGTGAAAGATCTTATTTGAAAGTGAAAAAAGAAAATACCAGCTTCCATTGGTATTTCCTCATGTTTTGCATAAACAAGTTTCACATGACTCAATTTTCAACTCTTCTCCAAGGAGGCTGTTTCACATTTTTAATATAATTTATGTCTCTCTGTGATTCCTCTCCTGTTTATTGATTTTTATTTCTAAAATTACTTCTAGACTGAGTTCTGCATACTAAATCGTTCATTTGCTTTTACAGAAGATATATTTAAAGCAGTTATGTCTTTCTCCTTCAAACTTTCCCTGCCTCAGCCTACTATTTCACACTTTTGGAGTTTTATTCACAAAACTCTGTAATCAGATAAAATATTTTGATTTCAACAAGCTTTGGATCAAGCCTTTTGCTTTTATTTTTTTAGGAATAGAACCTCAATGAGACTAAGTATTGCAATAGGGTGTCGAAATTTACAGTATAGTTGCTACTCAATTTTAACAAGTCTCCTTTTCTATGATTTCGAAGTTCAAAATTTTGGGCAGTCTAATCCTGATTATCAGCAGCTGTGGGATCATTACTGACTATCTTAATCATCTGTTTCTCAATAGTCTTTTTACAATATGGGATTCATGTTGATACCTGAAATATCAGCCTGTTAGATTGCATGGCTTTATCCACACTAGGAAATTACACAGAGACAACCTAAGCAATCATATGAGATGAAGTACAGTGTTTAAATATTAATATGCTCTTTGGAAGTTATGGCCCTTGCCAACTGACACAGTCTGGAAGATAATGTCCAAAAAAGCAACATTCAGGTAGAAAAGGGGATGATTATGGCTGACAACTGAGAAATGGCCACAGCTTGTTTATTAATGTGGACATCCTTGCGTGGAGTCTTCAGAATACAGCTAAATCATTGCAAGATGCTGACTTCAGAAAAAAATTCCTAAACCCAGAAATGAAAACAGTATCAAGACAACAGCTACTTCCCACTCTTCCAAGTATTTTTTGTTACATCACAGAAGTTATTAACATTTTATTGGTTTCAGCAAAATCCATTTAATAGATTTTATGGCAGTCTTTGAAAGTGTTCTCCTTATTACCTGTGCCAGCATTAAAATGAGTCCTCAATGTGTAGACTATTTAATATACCATTGATACAGTTAAAATTCAGCTTTGTCAATACATGGCAAGTTGTTTGTTTTGGGGTTGGGTTTTGTTTGGGTATTTCGTTTTTTCTGTTTAGAATAGCAGTATAATTGCTTAGTATCACTGATCAAATACTAACTTTTCATAGAATTCTATACATGCTGTCACTATCTATGCTTTCTATTTTTGTCTCAAACAAAAATCTGATAATTCACTTTCATGCCCTGCATTCAAAGCAGAGAAAAGTAGCTCTGAATTTGGCTGCAGCATTTAATGGCTTCCCATGAATTCCTGAAAGAGCAAAATTAGTTCTGTACTTACTGGTTTGTTTGTTTGGGTATTTTTTGGGGGGGGGGTGTCTTTTCAGAAAGGTGTTAAAATGAGTGTGGGTCAGTTTCAGGAAAAATGAGATTATGCTACAATGTTCAAAAGTAAAGTTAAAGATTTTTAGTAAAATCTAAGAATTTTTGATGTTAATGTATTTGATTTGGTTTTTGGGGGGTTTATGAACTATGAAACTCCCTGGCAGGAATGTAGCCAGCTGTTTTGTCTTATGTTTTTTTTTTGCCAAGAAGAGTTTATTTTGTTGTTAAATTGGACTCCTGGAATAAACACAGTATTCCAAAAGGGTTATTTGCAAGGGTTAAGCCAAGGTTCTCTGTATGTTTTGTTCTAGCAGCATGTCACACTGATCTATTTGGCTTTCTTTTTATAATTCTCATGTTACAGAAAGAAAAATGTGAATAACATTATAGTAATTTGCCACTGAGATATTACCAAAGCAAATCGATGGTATTTTTAAAGCTAAATAATTACCTAGAAATAACTGAATGAAATTAGCTGTTCTCTCAGGTTTTAGGCTGCATTTGCTCTTGAAGTAGTACTATCACAATTGAAAGAATTATTCCACTGATGTATTTGGCTGCTACTTAGATTTTTTTTTTTCCTGTTTGCTTAATGTTTTCTTCAGTTTTGTTTTAAATTAGAAGGATTAATAATTTAGAACTAATATGCTAGACACATTTCTGCTAATCTGTTCATGTCTGGGAGCATTTTGTTTTCCTTGCTGATGAAAGGTGGCTCTGGTATCACTCTGCAACTTTGGGGATGTAAGCAATGGTAAGTAATTATCTCATGCACTTGAAAGTAAATGTGCATAATTTCTGTATCTACCCCTCAATTGTCCACATCTACTGCAGACTCTGAGGGTATTAGTGTGCATTTATTACTACTTCCAGAGCATTCTCTAACAATCATTTAACAAAGCAGCCAAACAAACTGCTGTGTAATCTGTTAATATCAGCATTTACAATGTAATTAAGATAAAGCATTTGAAAATGAGTGCCTTATAGTTTTATGTCTAATTAGTTTCTGCTGATTGCCACAAAACACTTAAAACTGTAATAGCTAAACAGAATAATTAAAATCATAAAATGAGGCCCCAGTGTCTAAATTACGTAGGTGAAATTATGTTCTCCTAGATCATCAATTGCTTTGATGACTCTTGATAGAAAACGTCTGCTGCAATATCTGGCCTTCATTTCAATATTCCTGAGTTATGTTACTTGCAAGTTGTGAATCAGAGAAAAATGATCTGGTTAAAAAAAAATTAAAAATAGTGACTCAAGTAAGTAATAGAAGTAGTTATAATGTGAAAGCAGATGATTTTAATTATGCCAGAATAAATTGTGTCTCAAAATCTAGTGGGCTACTGCAAGCTACATTCTTTCCCACATTTCTGATTACTCTGTAGGAGCTGAGTATTTGAAACTACCCCAGATGAACAATTTTTTCTGAGTATTTTACCATGTGTATCCTCATTGTCTTCTGTGACTGCAAATTGGAGAGTAAAGATGTTTTGTTTAAGTGCAGTAAAATACAGCAAAACAAATATTCATTCCTTCCACATTGTACTTGTTTTTGGAAGACAGGAAAGATTTGGATAACTGCATTATCATGTAACTCTCCTTGCTCTCATGCTTTCCTATTCCTCCAGTCAGTATTACAAAACCATCCTCTACTAACATGGATGGCTTCCATAAAAATATAGAAATATCTATTTCATGGCTACTTATGTTGTTATTACAAATGGATGTATACTTAGTGCTATTTTAATCTTTTAAAAGTATGTCTGCATTAGTGTTTAAATTTGTATCAGAAGTCCACTTGGTTGTTTCCACTGAACGTGCAGAGGAGCCTTGGAATGTACAAATTTAATTCTTCTTAGATGATATTTAACTGGAACTTCTGGAACAAATCTAATGCAATGCAGCCACAAAGGGGAATCCAGTCCAAGGGACTACATCAGAGATTCTCACAGGCAGAAAGTTAGATGTATGAAGAGTGAGGAGTAGGTCATCAGCACCAACTGCTTTGCTATTTAGGTCTGTCTTGGTTGACCCACAGAACTTGCTAATGTAGATGCAGCATTACAACAGCAACTGTAATCAGTTTTGGGGACCTAAGCCTCAAATACGTGATCATACTGCTATATGCCAACGGAACCATTTACTGTACCCAGTGATTATCAGCACACACACTCTTAATCCTTGACTAGAGTGAGATTATGTGTTAGCTTAGTAGCCTTTAGTGATAGAAAGCTAGCCTAATTCAAGTAATATTGTATCAGCTAAAATCATTCACATAGGCACTTACCACAGATTTGCTGATACTTAGAGTGGGATTCATCTCAATTCAGCATATTGCAATTGTTGTGAGATGGAAGCCTTAATTACAGCAGCAGTTACCATTTAAGAGAAACAGATGCAATCTCTTCATTTGCTGCAGCTTATGGTCTTGCTACTGCTATAATGTTTGTAATGAGGATACAAATCTAAAACATTCAGGTATTGTTACTTTGCTGATCTGAATATGATAATTGCTCACAGTTTGTTGAGGGTTTTTTATTTTGTTTTTCTTTGCTTGTTTGTTTTTTTTGTGCCTGTGTACCAATGCACATAGTATGGGAAACAAGCAGGAAGAACTAGAGATCTATGTGCGGTCGCTGGGCTTTGATTTCATTGCAGTTACAGAGACATAGTGGGGTAGCTTGCATGGCTGGAATATTGTCATGAATGGCTACATGCTTTTTAGGAAAGACAGGCCAGGAAGGTGAGGTGGCAGAGTTGCCTTTTATGTGAGAAAACACCTGGAACATCTGGAGCTCTGCCTCAGGGTGGATGATGGGCAAGTTGAGAGCTTATGGGTCAGAATAAGAGGGCAGACCAACAAGGGTGACACTGTTGTGGGTGTTTAAACAGACCAGCTTATCGCAAGGATGAGGCAGATGAACCTTTCACAGAGAGCTGGAAGTAGCCTCACAATTACAGGCCCTGGTTCTCATGGTGGACTTCAACTGCCGTAACATATGCTGGAGGAGCAACACAGTGAGGAACAAATGATCCAGGAGGTTTCTGGAAAGCATTGATGATAATTTTCTAACAGAGGTGATAGAAGACCCAATGAGGAAATGTACTGCTGGTCCTTATACTAACAAAGAAGGAAGGACTGGTTAGTGAAAGTAAGGGGCAGCCTGGGCTACAGTAACCATGAGATCTTGGAATTCAGTATCATGCAAGGAGGAAGAAGGGCAATAGTTAAGATCGCAACCCTGGACTTCAGGAGAGCTAAACTTGGCCTCTTCTGGGATGTTCTTATAAGGTCCCATGGGAACTTGGGGCCTAGACATGAGTCCAAGAGAACTGGTTTATATTAAAGGGTCACTTCCTCTAGGCTCAAGAATGGTGTATCCCCATGGACAAGAAACTGGAGATAGGGGGAAGGAGACTTGCATGGATGAGCCCCAGGGTTGATTCAACCTCTTAGCAAAGAGCATACTTTGAGATTGTCATGAGCCAAAACCATACTAGGAATTACAATATGCAGACAATTGGATTCCAATGAATTGGGCTGCTAAAGATGGATGAGTACTAGCATAAATGTAACCTTAGTGTTCCACTGTTTGAGTCTACTGACATGGGACAGTCAGGCCAAAGGGACTGTGGTGTGCATCATTCAATACATCTTCCCTGCATCTTAGAAGCAGCTATTAGGGTTAGAGTCCTTGTTTATAACCAGTATCTTTTAGAGCTTGTTACAATTTATAAAGTGTTGTCAGCATTTATTAGAATTCATTGTGTGGTGACAATGTGCTTTGATTTAGTGTTTGTTTTAAAAGTTACTGTGACCATTTTTCCATATTCGCTTTATATTTATTATTTATTATGTGATATTTTTCCAGTAAATGAGCATTCATAAATAGCAAATATGAAAGATATTATAACATTTTACATTAAATAAATGTCCAGAGGGAAAAAAAACATACTATTTTGTTTGTCAGGTGTGCTCTTTGAAAGATATTTTTATCATATGTTCCAAAGTTTTAAAACATGCCATGCCATTCGTACATTAATAGGCATCTAGAGAGGCTTTTTTTCTTAAAACCTTACTATGAATAACGCAAAGTACTATTTTTTAGGCTTTCTGTTGTTTTATATAAAACAATTCCTAAATCACATGCTAATGTAACCATTATTATTATATTGATTTTATTTATTTCTCCTTTATTTGTTCAGTAAATAGAGTCTGGTTATTCATGTAAGTGGTGGATGAAGTAGAGGTATGATTAAGAAGCATGTTAATTGGATGGCTGATAAAAAGCTTAGGCTGCTTCTCAGTGCAGACTTTATGTGGTGGAATCATTCATTCTATGTCAGGATCCAAAGTGACTCATTCTTCATGTTTGCATAATAAAGGGACTCTCCAAAGCAGAAACAATACCAAAGTATTGTGTATTAAATTACTTCAGACGTGCAGTAATATAGATCAGTGCCTGAAGTGAACTGTGGACACTGACAAAACTATAGGACTTGAAAGCTTGTGCTGAACAACATGGCTTCACATCTCAATATATTCTTTTGTAATTAACTAGGTAGCACACGCAAATTAAAAGCATCTGGAGACCTTGGTGATTATTTGTTTCTTCATTTTCTTGAATTAGAAACTGAATATGTATTTCAGTCATGGGTAGTGAATTTGTACACTTGACTATGTGATCTCTAAGTCTATGAATTTTAGCCAACCAGGCCTTTGTTTGATCACACCAGTGACTATTAATGACATTTTTATTGTACTTATGCCATTAAGTATAAAAGAACTAACTACTTAAAATCCTGATAACTGCAATTTATTTTTCTCTATTGCTAACTTATGAGTTAACCATAAACCATATGAAATATACTTAAAAATCTACTTACAGTTAATTGATAGTCAAAGCTTTTAAGAACTGATGTGAGCACACCAGAAGTTTAGGAAACATTTACCTTAAGCTACATCTGTTAAATCCCTGTGTAGGAAGGAAGGGAAGGAATTGATAGTAAATATTAGGAACCCAACTGTGAGGCAAATGTTCCAATTTGTAGATAGAAGAATAAATGTATAGCCTGCACAGAAGTAGAATGAAGGATAGATTTTCTTGTATATTATTACATCTTCAAATGGTCTTAAAGCATTTTGATGCTTAAAGAAATTTCTTGGACTGTTTAGGAATCATGTAGCAGAGCCTGTGAGTGCATCCTCTTACATATGTTTTCTAGAGACCAGTGTAATACACTTGGGGAGAAGATTGCATTCCTAGAGGAACAAAGGGAAAGTGGTCTGGCCTGGAAACAAAGACTTAAGTCTGCCTTACTTTGCAACATCTGCCATAAATGTTCCAACTTCTTCACCTTTGTAGAATCATAGAATAGTTTGGGATGGAAAGGGCCTTCAAAGTTCGTGTAGTCCAACCTCCCTGCAATGAGCAGGGACATCTTGAACTAGATCAGTTTGCTAAGAGTCCCATCCAGCCTCACCTTGAATATCTCCAGGGATGGCAAATATACCACCTCTCTGGGCAACTTGTGCCAGTATTTTACCACCCTTGCTGTAAAAAATTTTTACTCATGTCCAGCCTGAATCTCCCCTCTTTTAGTTTAAAACTGTTACCCCTCATCCTGTCATAACATGTCCTGCTAAAAGTCTCTCCTCTGCTGACCACCACAGTGTGGGCATGAAAAAAGCTGCAGTGGAAGTTTTCCTGGGCTTTTGTCAGGTCTTTGTGGAGAAAATATTTTGCGGGCTTCTTATAGGGCTCTGTTAGGGTGGGTGCATCTGCCACAAGACCCAGCAACACAGTTATGATACTATTTCAAGATTAAGCAAACTTTTTTCTTTATTTCTGGAAAATATAGCTAGACTAATATTTCAAGATGTTTTGTGAATCTTTGCAATGTTTGAATGAATTTGTGCTGAACACCTGTAGGTATATCCTACTTATATTTGGTTTGGTTGGACTCTATTAGCAAACAGCGTAAAGAATATTAAGAACACCAGAAAATGATTTTTTACATAGTATATCTTTCTTCCTTTTCCTTTTTATTATGTTGAGTTACACAGTTGATCTTGTCCATGCATCTAAGAGTCTCTCCAGCTATCCAATTAAGGAAAATGAGCTTGTATGTTTACTTATTTGATAGCTTTGAGTCATTAGCAATACTGTAAACTTACTTGGCACTAAGCGAATGATCTTCTAAATTCAATATAGTTAGCATATGCCAACTGTCTGATCTCATGATTAGCTGAGTTACAAGCATTTATTTTATTTTAAAGTTTATGGTGAAATGACTTGTGAAGTTAGCCCAAAGTCTATATATGTAGATAATAACTGACAACAATGCTTTATATTTGGACAATAATATATCTTTGCTAGAAATAAATGCTGGAACTCTTACTTGTAATAGTCCTGTTGAAAAGTCATAGGTCAAGCCATAATTTCCATTTGATTCTACAAAGTTTATTTTTTTTCCCATCTTTAACAACTCATTTTTAGTGAAAAATAGATTATTTGGATGTTACATAGTATGGAATACTATATCAGGATATTCTTATTAACAAACTATGCAATATATGATTATTTCAGGTTAAAAAGAGCTATGAAAAGTTTAATTTCACATAAGTAAGGCTGAAATGTAGGCTAAAACACAATGATGTCCTTGTGACGTGTGTAGTAAATACAATCTACTCTGCCAATATTTACATTCTAATTAGTAAGGATCTTGAAAATAGATCGAGAACATGCCTTCATTTTCCATAATGTAACTAGATTATAATGTAAGAGTTAGGGCAGTACAAGAAAACGTGGGTATCAATCACTGTGGACAGGGAAAGGACTTCATTCTGATTCTCTCATTTTTCACCTGAAAATCCTAATAATTGAGGTATTATATGAAAGAAAATGAGTGATATCTGTTCTTCTATTGACAAAATTTTAAGGAAGGGTGAGATACGTAAATTCTTGATTTCTGAGCCTTATCTTCTTCCGTAATGCTGTGCTTGTACCAATAGTCTTTGCCTCTTGGGGACATTGCTGGGGTTATTTGTCTCCCGAGCTGGAGCACAGCTACTGGGAGTGCCCAATACTGCCCAGCTCACATTAGAACTGCTTTGTTTTCTTTGCAATTTATAGAATAGTATAGCCCAGCCCTGGATGTAAAATAACACTACAATAAATCAAAAAACAAGAAAACCAACCAACCAAACAAACAAAAAAATCAAATTTTGTTGTATCTGATAGATTGAAGATCTCTTTGTGAGTATTAGTTTACAAATGCAACTTTTAGTAACATCTATACTATGCATACCCAAAAGTAGTGTATTATTGTAATGATTGCATGCAAAACTCCTAACTTGAACATATTCTAGGATTAGCATTTATTAAACATTGAAATTTTAAACAATATAAAGAGAAATGTAAACACTGAACTCTAGAAACTAAATCTCAGGCTTAATATTTTTACATATTTTGACTCATTTAATCAAAGGCATTTGTACATTTCTGCATTAATACTTGATCTCTTAATGATTCTCATTTTTACATAAATTTACGTGATGGAACTATGCAGAAAAGAATGCATTGTAATAATGAAATCCTTGTTAAGTGCAATGTATAAATTCCACTAGTACTTGAAACAAAATTAAAACTCCGTCTGTCATATATTATCATATTATCACCAGAGCTAGGACATGTACGTATATAATTGGATTATGATAAACTGAAAAACATGCAAAGTGCCTCAGATTTTTTTTCTAGGCTTTAACAATGATTTCTTAATTTTGTATTAAAGTCTTTAATGCTAGAAATTCATACTTGCAATAAAAAGAAAAATGTATACCTGCACTGAATAGGTGTTTTTAGTATTTTTCCAATTAGATGCTTTATGTGACAGAAAATATAATACAATAAACATTGCTTATCTCACAGGAATTAAATATTTTTTTTTTATGTTTCATAAAAGCCTTAGAATGCTGACTCATCTATTTCTCATGTTTAGCTGTTGGCATGTTTTGTGTGAAATATTTTTTTTGTGAAATAAAAAAGAAGTCCAAGTTTACTGTTGATGTGCTAAAGAAGTGCATAAAACTTGCCATAAAAATCTATATTAATTGTAAAGAAAACGAATAAAGCAAATTCTTTCATAATTTATTCTCAGAACTTTTAAAGTATTTTTTCTCTACCTTTGAGACAGTAGGAATACTGCCATCAAATAGCTGACATTTACTTTCTTTCCTTCCTTTCTGATTCATGCCTTTATCAGACTTTAAAGGAAGAAATTATCACACCCCTTTGAAAGGACTTACTAGTCTATCACTTCATGGTTACGGTTTTTCCAGTTAAATGCTAAGGCTTCTCATTTTCACTTTGTTCTTTTAAATGGTCACCCCCTCCTTTCATTTCTGAAGGAGAGTATTTTTTGCCAGAATCATCTTTTAGTGCGAGACTTCAGGGAAAAATATCAACATTCTTTGGATTATGTAGTGCTAGCTAATAGTGCTACCCTTTTAAAATCAGTAATATCTATGTCCATGCATTCTTAGATGGTTTATGTTAGGATGAGGTCAGTTTTCTGAAGATGATTGTTTCTTTCCATTGTTTATTAAAGGTGTAGTGACTCTAAAAGGTGACTAGTACCATTTAACTAGCCTGCAGGTGTCTAAATTGAGTAGACAAATCCTACCGGGAAAAAAGCCTAAGCCTCATTCATGCACAGATCCTTGGGTTTTTTTCAAAACCAAGGGGATCTGACTTTTTACTTCAATAAACATCTTTCAGTTAACTTTAGGCTGAGGTGAATTACTCCGTGGATGTGCCTATCTTTCTGCAGAGACAGATGCTTAAGTTTAGATTCCTAAAGCTACATGAAGCTACTCCAACCCTAACAGCTGAAAAGATGCATAAGCAGGTTTTATGAGTTGTGTAGCCTTATTCGTTAGTTTAAGCCTAACGTTTTTATAGTTATAACTATAGCATTTATAGTTTAAGCCTAAATGTCCTAAGCTATGACATTTTTTAAAAGCTCAGGTAATTAAACCAATTTTCTATATGGTACTTTTTGTAAATGTTGCCTATTTTCTAGTTGTTTTGGGTGGGGTTTTAATAACCAAGTTTTTCATTGGATGTGATTTAAATGAGGATTTCTGAGTTCTAAAAAAGAGGAATATGTGCACTAGGTTCATATATCAATGAATGGTGTTACTGGATTGATCCTGGTTTTCTGCACTGTTCTTGTTTCAATTGATATCTACTATGTAGGTGATCAGTGAAGATAGGTGATTATGAATAAACAGCACAATGGCAATAGTTAATAACTGTGTGGACATGGTTTGCATGTGGATATAAAAGGATTCAGAAAAGACAGACTGATGTACCTGGAATCTTTGTATGTGCTAGCTATAAGAGTACATGTGACCTTATAAATATTTATGTGGGGTTCAAATCCATCTGTCAACAATTATAGTATATGTCACTTTTAATAACATAGTCTGCATAGATTAGGATCACTATAATTAGACTATTGCGCATATATTACAGCTGCAAAATGGATGAGCCAGGCTTTCTCAGGAATTTCAAAAAAGGCTTCTTCTATTTTATAATATTCCACATGGTATTTGATTGCATCTGAATAAGTAATGTCACAGAGAAATAGCATAGACAGCTACTTGAACTTGAAGCTAGCTTTTCTGAGAAAAGTTATAATCTTATCACACATACAAAAACCCAGTGGGATCTAAAGAATAGTTCTATCAAACCTTTCTGAGAAAGCTCTGATTATAAATGGTCCACTTCTTTATGCATCAAGCAAGCTGTTCTCAACTAGTATGTGACCCCTCCTACATCACTTCCATATTTTAAGGATACCTTAATTCTCTTGAAGATTTTGAAAAACTGGCAAGTTTTTGCATTTTGACAAGACTAGGAAATAGCAACTATTTTAAGAATGGTTTGGAGGCAAAGAAGATTTAAAAATACAACCCTTCATACTTGATAAGTCTCAATTTATGCAAAGTAGCCTTACGACACGAGTATAACCAGGGGAGTATAGTTATATAGAACTCATGAAAATGAATGACAACTCAAGAACAGGAAAGGGGGGTAAATTGTGTGATAGGAAAGCCTTGTTTTAACCTCACTGAGAATTCACTTGCCTTTTGATGAGTGTTAGCACACGATCCCAGAGACTGGAAAACTTTCAGTGTAAGTCTTAAGTGGGGCATAAATGATGTACTAGAGTTTGTACCAGCTTTCTGTCCGAAGGATAGATGCTGGAAATGAAAAGAAGATACACTGGGCCTTAAGAAAAACTTGGTAAATAATGCAGAAGACTCTGGATGTATGTTTTTGCTGTGGTGTGTTGTGTGGCAAACTCTTATAAGATTGGGCCAAAAAAAGGCACAGATAAGGACTTGTGGTATGCTTTTGTAATTGATATTGTAAAAATCACTAAAGTAAGGAGATTCCTGTTTATTAATTATTTAAAGATCCTGCTTGATTTCTTTTGTACTGGGGGGAAACTATTTTTGCATAGAGAATTGCTCCCCACCAAAACTGTGCTACAGACAACATTGTTATGGTTCATTGTGAGATAAATGAATACTGAAGGGTTTGGTTTCACAGCAGTTGAATTCTGTATTAAATTTTATAGGTGTCTACTCCCACATCATCTTCTAGGTCAATGTAAAATGCTCTGATCTAAGGAAAAAGTACATGTGCAGCTGCCGAGGAGAGAAATGTATTTTTACAGGTTACATTTTGTTAAGTGTGAGGGACCATTTTTAACTTGTATTATCTACAGAACAAAGGCTAATGCAATTTATAAAATGGTGTATGTGAGGCTCAATTACCATGCCAAAACAGATAGAAAAGTATTTCTCAAGCTGTATACAATAATTAAAAATTATTTTTAAAAGTTAGCCAGTAACCTAAATTAAGGTGAAAAGACCTCAAGCTGATCAAAATCCAGCCACTTCTTTGTCTGAGGGGAACTGAATAATTCTGTTACCCTGAATTTACTTGTTTATTTTGTTCATACAACCAAATAACAGTACAGATAAAACAGAAGACTGAGGGTTTTTTGCTTTAAGGTAACATTCTGACTGTCTGCTACAATGAATAAAGTCTTACTGAAAGCCTAGTCAGCTCACAAGGCTTTCATAGAGTTTTTAAACGCAGGAGCAGAAGAATTACATCTTAGCAGTAGGTTTGGATGTCTTTGACTCCACAGGTCAAATGACTAGAATTGATTTCCAGCTGAATCAGTTGTGGGTAGCTTCTGGCATAATTATACAACAGAACTACATTCCTTACGAGCTGTCCTGGGTTCAGCTGTAGCAGCTATTTTTCTCCTTCTTAGTAGCTGGTGCAGTGCTGTGTTTTTGACTTTAGTCTGAAAACAATGCTGATAACACACCAATGTTTTTAGTTCTTGCTAAGTAATATTTACACCAATCAAGGACTTTTCAGTCTTATTATCTGCCAGTGAGAAGGAGCATGGGAAGATGGGAGGAATCAGGGACAGGACACCTGACCCTGACTAGCCAAAGGGGTATTCCATACCACAGCACGTCATGCCCAGTATATAAACTCGGGGGAGCTACCCGAAAGGCCCAGATCACTGCTCAGGTCAGGCTGGGTATCGTTCAGCAGGTGGTGAGCAATTGTATTCTCTCCCTTTGTTATTTCCCTTATCATTAGTGGTGGCAGCAATAGTGGTTTTGTATTGTACCTTAGTTATTGGACTGTTCTTATCTCAACCCATGGGAGTTACATTCTTTCAATTCTCCTCCCTATCGCCCTGGGAGCAGGGGTGGGCAGGGGAAGAAGGGAGGGAGTGAGCGAGCGGCTGCGTGGTTCTGAGTTACCGGCTGGGCTTAAACCACGACAGGTGCCTTAATTGCTATGCACCCCTTTTCAATAGTAGCCATGTATCTACTCATATCCAAGCATGCCCTTCTTACCAATAGAGATAAATAGGTGGTTCTAGGATGTCCACCCATCTTGTCCTATAGATAGCCTAAAGCAAGTCAGAGAAGGGGCCTTTAAGATTCCCATTTCCTTCTGCTCACCAAAAGATATCAGGATGAGTAGCTCAGATATAAATATCTATAATTCAGTTACATGAATCCTATCCAACTATCAGGAAGCCCTTCTTCTTGATTCCTAAATTTGTGTTTGAATGACATAGCAGAAATAGTTAGATGCATGGTTATTAACATTCAAACGTCTTAAATGCAATATTAGCCCTGCTGTCAATATCTTAAACGCAGTATTAGCCCTGCTGTCAACTTAGTCTTCATGGATTTTACACAGCGAGCTATTGCTTTTCCTCACGCACTCCTGAGTCCACTTACATGAGGGCTGGAAACGTTATCAAGTGAAAGAAGAAAGTAGCTTTATGCTAGTGGATAAGAGAAATCAATGTGTGAGTCAGCAATTCTGATGAGTCATCTCTGCTGACCGTCTGCTGAAATCCATTCACTGAAATCAGTTCTCTAGACAAATCACCAATTTATCCACTTACAATAGGGTCACAATAGGAAACCTTTAACAATCCAGTGCCTCTAACAATCCAGTAAGAATTCTGGTCATGATGGCACCACTGGTTATTGTAATGCAGCTTTTTCTGTAATATGTTCTGAATGGCTTTTCAGGTGAAATGTCAAGTAACATGTTATTCTTATAAAGTGAAAAGCATTCCAGAAGGTGTTGATATTTTTAAAAATTCTTCCTTTAACTGGCTTAATATAATGCCCTTTCATCTGCAGATCTGTGAAGTATAAGGAGGAATCAGACCCTGAAGTAATCTGTCTGTAATTTGCATTATCTGTCATGATGTTTAATTCACTTCAGTTGTAACTTTACTCTTATGTTTTCACTGATACTGAGAAACTAGAGCTTACAGATCATTAACTCCTTTTAAGCAACAATCTGTGTCATGAAAGTGAGGCAACTTCTGCTTTTGTACATATAAGCTCAGAATTGCCACAGACTGGAAATACATAGATGGACAAGTGATGTAGTATAGATAATTTGCTGTAGAACCCAATCCTAGCTATTTTTTTAGTAGCAATTGTATATAAACATGCCTGTTGAAGAATTAAATACATATTTTATTCTTAAAAGAGTAAACATTGATTGTTTTGCTACTGTCATAAATTATATTTCAAAGAAGCAGCTAGACTAGTCACTGATTGATACTGTTATCAGTACAAACCAGTGCACAACAATGAGCTAATGTTCAGGTACTCATGTCCATATACGTGAATTCTTGCAGGTTGGTGAATTCTCTTTCATTCCACAGCTTCTTTAATACGCTTCATTTTCTTCTCTTCTTGGAAAAAGTGTTCTGTGAAATGATAGCCAACAGATTAATTGAAACTGTCTGAGTTCAATATATATAATTGTGATTAATACTCCCATGTGGTTTCGTAAGTTCTAGTTGTTAGCACTGAGAATGTTTGGTTTAAAACTTTTTCCAGAAAAAATAATTCTTAAGTTGTAATCAGCATTTTTTTCTCACAAATAATTTGATCTTTATTCTTGCTAGTACTACGTTTATATAGAAAAGGACATACAAAGAAATAATGACATTTTCCATTTTATAGCTGAAACATCTAGTTACTGGTTGGGATCCTGTTGTGCTTTTATCTACTTGGCTTAGTTGCGCTAGGAGCACTGTTGTTACCAACAAAACAAAGAAAAAATTTAATGTCTGGCTAAAAGAATTGAGAATTCACTTGGAAAACTTGTTTTTTTATTATTATTTTCTTTCTATAAATCTCAGTTTAGACACCTGCCTTTGTTCATTTGAAAAGGTCCCTGCTTTCTATTGGCTCTGTTGGCTAGGATTATGGTTCAATTGCATGTACGCAGATGCCTGGAGCCATTCTAGCTGCTGTGTTCCTTGACCTCTAGATGCTGCTCCAGAAGGTTTTCAAATTCTCTATCACATCTCTCTGTCCATGTAGTTCTCCAGGTATTGTAGACCATCTCAAATTGCACTAGACAACCATGTCCAGAAAACTGAAACAAACCTGTAACATGTAAATTACCACTGAGGATCGTAGACACCTTACGAAAAACCACATAATTTTTTTGACATCTACAGTGAGGTATATGAACCTGGAACCAAAAGCCACCCAAAAGACCTGGGTAAGCTTGTTCAAGTAAGCTTTATCTAATCACAGTATGCCATGTTATTTACTTATTTTTGTTAGACGTGAATTGTTCATTAAACCGCTTGATATTAAGCTATCTAGTGTTTCACATAGTCTGTTCTGGAAAGACAGAATTTCAGCTTCTGAAGAAGAATGATATTTCAGTCTACACAAGAAAATGGTCATATCTATTAGTATCCATCCTTGCCAAAGGAGAAGGGTCTAAAAGAGCACATGAGGATAAGGTGAAGAATAAAATTATTTGCAAATTATCTGAAAAATTATTTGTAATATTTAGTGGAGGGGGTTATGCCAGTAACCTTTTAAGTAATACAACGAAACAGATAAAGAAGAACAGTGAAATAAAAAATCCAAGCAGGTACATGGCTCTAATGAACAGATATTGAAGTTGCTCATACTATAGCTTTAGAAATATTTTAATGAAATTTTCCTGGTGATTTTTTTCTTCTGAAATTTATGTTTCTCTTTGATTATTATTATCATCTATTTCTGCTTTTAGCCATGCTGTCTTCATGGATGGGTGAAGGAGGCAAAGAACATTAGTCTCTAACATTAATCATATATAATGTGACTTTATCCTGTTATTTCAACTACCTAGACAGAAAGAAGAGTAAAAGCTATTATTCTGGGGTTTAATTTTGCTCTCATTTGTTATCTTAGAAATGCCTGACTTGTTTACTCAATTTTCTGAGACTGGTTTAAATCTACAGTGAGATGTTAGCAAGTCATGCTGACATTTTTTTAAGGCCAAAAATATCTGAATATTTCTTAAACAAATCAAGTTGATAGTATGCATAACTGCTAACAGGGATTGCACCAAAGAGCCAAGCTTTTGCTTCTGCATTCACTTGGAACCCATAATAACTGGAAAGAAAAGTAATCTCTCATGACAGAACTCATGTGAGAACCTGAGTTGAGCGTATTTAGCTGTAAAATGCACTCCCATATATAAAGCAAGATTTTTACAGCAGAGAAGACTTTGCCTTTAATAATGTAACAAATCAGGAAATTATATTTGTTGAGGGACAATTACATTCAGGAGCTGTATGTATATTACTAAATAAGAAGAGGCTCAAGGATGAGAGCACGCACTGCTTCATTTCCCCAGTGCTTAAAATTAGCCTCTTTAATAAGAGATTTACCGTAGGGAAAACTGGCTGGAATAATCTGAAACAGATGTAAATTAAAAAGATTGAGAAATGTTGACATTCAGGATCTACTGCACTAGTTCATTCCCTGGTTCTTTTTTATTCAGCACTGTAGACTTCCCAAAAAGGCTATATCTGTTGTATTAAATAAAATTGCTCAGGAACTGCAAGTGTCTTACTTCCCAGAGCAGAACAATCATATCCAGGCTGCCTGTTGGGAACAGTCCCTAGACTATGCTAAAGCTCACACTGATGTCAAGCATTTTTGTGGAGAGTGTTGCTTGGGTCAGTTCAAATCTGCGATGGCCAGGAAGCATGCTAATGATGGAAAAAAATGGATAGTGTATGCTCATGCTTGGGCCCACAACCTAGCTTTCTTAAAGTGTACCTTCAGTGAAAACTATTAGTCATTTCTACCTAATTCAGTAGTTAGCTTTCTGTGAAAATTTTGCTTGCCTGCTAAGTGGTTTTGAATGCTACATAAATAATTACTGTGAAGAAATGTCTGGATTCTGAAGTAGCAGTATAGTAATAAGCTGGGGTAATTCCTATTTCTACTATTCAAGCGGCAAGTGTTTTGATCCTCAGGTAGCAGAGGTATATTAAGAAAGCACAAACAGTAGGTTAGAGCTGTGTGGTGCAGAGCTGGCTCACAGCCACCTTACTGATTCTTGCTCATGTTCAGTAAGCAGAATGAATGTCTGTTTCTTTCTGTGTCCAGATGAGTTGGCTAATACTGGAGAGAAATGTCACGTTACTTCCAGCAGAATTTCAGGCTCCTGTCTGGTTGGTAATTTTATGGAGTGGAATGAGTTTGCAGCCTTGAAATCCAGAGTTTTAACCCTGGATTTTGGGCATAAAACAGTGGGTTTGACATAGCAGTGTATACATTACCTGTACATTCTGCATCAAGGCTATACCTGTTTAGAAATCTCATTTTCTCCTTGAAAATTTAATTGGAAAAGCAAAAAAAAAAAAAAAAACACACCACCCAAACAAAACCACAAACAAAAAGAAAAGGCAAAAAAAAAAAAAAAAAAAAAAAGAGAAAGGAGCTGATGTACTTCACACAAAGCTACAGCTTTTTATTTTAAAAAACCGCATGGCACTATCATGAGAGACTATAAGTGGTCACACTAGTTATCTAACTACCAGTCTCCAATATAAGATGGACTTCTAATTTAGAATACACAGTTTTATTAAAAATCTTTTGCATTATTGGAAATAAAACCCTGCAGGAAATTCTGGCCTACAGAGGCATGGCTAGTTTTTTAATGAGATCACTAAAGAAAAATGCTGTATTTTTAAGTATTCAGATATGTAATGATAAGCAGAGGAATAAACTTTTTACAAGGGCATGTAGTGACAGAACAAGGGGGAATGGCTTTCAACTGAAAGAGGGTAGATTTAGATTAGACAGGAAGAAGTTCTTTACTGTGAGGGTGGTGAGGCACTGGAACAGGTTGCCCAGAGAAGTTGTGGATGGCCCATCCCTGGCGGTGTTTAAGGCCAAGCTGGATGGGGTTTTGAGCAACCTGGTCTATTGGGAGGTGTTCCTGCCCAATGCAGGATGTTTGGAACTAGATTATCTTTAAGGTCTCTTCCAACCCAAACCATTCTATGATATATCTTAGTATAAAGATAGGTTCCCTCACCTTTCACTGTTTATCACTCATTAGAGATTGTCCTGTTTTCAGATGGGATAACTTTCTTCCTAGTACCTGGTACAGTATTGTGTTTTGGATTTAGGATGAGAATAATTCCCTTAGTTCTTCTTTCCCCAGCTTTATATACTAAGCATGACACCATAAAGTATGGAATATCCTCTGGTCAGTTGGGGTCAGATGTCCCGTGTCCCCTCCCAACTTCTTGTGCACCCCCAACCTACTCCGTGGTGGGGTAAGCAGCAGAAACAGCCTTGACTGTGTAAGCACTGCTCAGCAGTGACTAAAATATCCTTGTATTATCAACACTGTTTCCAGCACAAATCCAGAACACAGCCCCACACTAGCTACGACAAAGATAATTAACTATCCTAGCCAAAACCAACAAACAAGTTAAATAAATTCATGAGGTCTTTTGTTGTTGTTGTTGCTGCTGTTGTTGTCATCGTCATGTTTTGTTTCTCTGTTTTGTTTTGGTTTTTGTTGTTGTGCACTGAAGGATGAGATCCTTGGTTAAAGACAAAAGTAGCTTTTGTTCCATTTTAACTACTGTAATAGAACTCATTTCTGTGCAATCCTTTCTGAACAGAGGAAACAAGAACTGGATGTAGAAGTAATATAACTTCCCTAATATGACTTAGTATTACTATTTCTGTCCCCAGAGATATCCCATTAAAATCTTTGGCTAGAACACTGTTCTTTATAATTCATAGTCTTCTGGCTATCCAGGACACCCAGAATTATTTTACAGAATGGAACATTTTGTCCTCTAATATGCATGTAATACAATATTTAGACTTGCAAATTTACATTTGTCTGTATTTTATTACAGCATATGTTTAAAAATTCATTCAATTGCCTGGCTTATCAGATGAGGTATTTTCTTAGTTTACTGCTTGTGCTTGTTATTTAGTAGTTCTCCAGTTCTCGTAGGAGTGAAAATTTTATCATTAACTTTTTTTGTTTCATACTGCTTTCCAGGTAAGTGATAAAAATCTTAAATAAGCTAAAAATTACCAGACCCTATGGCACTGTATAACCATACTTTCTTAGTGACAATTTTCCTAATTATGCTCACAGTCTGAGATTTGTCAGGAAGCTTCAAATACCCTTATAGATGACTCTAGCTGCTGTAAGCAGTTTTTTTTTCTTACTGAAATGTTATATAGTACTGTCATACATTTACATATATATTTACACATATTTACAGAACCCTTTAAGTACTTTACTACAACAGTGTAACTTCTGCCATGCAAACCCGTATTTCTATTTATTATAAAAGATTAAATTTCATAATGTTTATTAATGGTACTTTTTGATATTATAACCTTTTTCAGAATTGCTGTTTGTGTCAAAGCAAGTGTTCCACTGAGCCATCAGTGAAAATCCCAAGGTGCATTTAGGCAATTGAGCAGTGAAAGATCTAAGCTAGAGGCCCAGTTTCCTAGAGCTACATAGGCAAGGTATGAAGTTCTAGACTCCCAACGACATTTCAGTTGATTTATGGACAAATCATTCACTTGTGCACAGGTACCACTAGTAGTAGAGAAAATACAAATTTTCTGTGAAAATAAAATCCCACCAGCAGAGGACATGTGTTTGATATCAAAATCTTTGATCAATAAACCTTCACGAAAATTAAAAAAAAGATCCAGCAAATCTAGCCTGGGATATTGGCATGCCTACTGCAATCTCACAACACTGGTGACCTAACCTGTGTCATGATTTGAATTGGACCAAAAAAATAAGAAAAGTGACCTGTTTAACAGAGTGTGGTTCATTAAAATGGCTGTGTTTTGTTTCCATAAATACTATGTTGGCAGAAGTATGGTATGGATACACTATGAGCGGGGCAGCTATACAAAGGAACATTTTTTTTCTTAGCTAGGTAGTTTGTCTTTCAGGTAGCATATAACTGTCTAAAAAAACTTTTGAATCAAAAGTGCTGCATAAATTGGTTTTGCTGATTCAGTGGTGAATGCCATTCTCCTTCTATAGTGTTGTAAGTGGCTTTTATAAAGCTGCTGGGATTCATCTGAGTTATGTCTTTGTAGAGTGATTAAAATATTTTTTTTTCTAGGCACTGTACAGCACTTAACAGATCAAGTAGACCATAAATAAACTGAGTATATTGTCCAAAAATATGAACCCACTATCTCCTTGAACAACAAAGTAATCACATTTTAAAGTTATAAACCGTTTCAGACTAATTAGTAGCTACTTTCAGAAGAAAAAACCATCTGATTATTAAATTAAGGTTGCAATGTAGTATGGATGATGTCTGTGAGTATTAGACTGAAGGAGTGAGGACATGAGCTGGTGACGTGTGCTTGCAGCCCAGAAAGCTAACTGTATCCTGGGCTGCCTCTGAAGAAGCTTGGCCAGTAGTTCCAAGGAGGTGATTCTGCCCCTCTGCTCTTGTGAGATCCCACCTAGAGTACTGTGACCAACTCTGGAATCCTCCGTACAGGAAAGACACGGACCTGCTGGGGTGGGCCAGATAAGAGCCACAAAAATGATCAGAGGGCTGGAACACCTCTTCTGTAAGGAAAGGCTGAGACAGTTGGGCTTATTCAGCCTGGAGAAGAGAAAGCTCCAGGGAGACCTTATTGCAGCCTTTCCATGCTTAAAGAGGGCTTACAAGAAAGATGGGGACAAACTTTTTAGTAAGGCCTGTTGTGATATTACAAGGGTTCCTGGTTTTAATCTAAAAAAGGGTAGATCAAGACTAGATATAAGGAATAAATTTTTTACAATGAGGGTGGTGAAACATTGGAATAGGTTGCCCAGAGGTGGTAGATGCCTCATCTCTGGAAACATTCAAGGTGAGGCTGGATGGGACTCTTAGCAACCTGATCTAGCTGAAGATGTCCCTGCTCATTGCAGGGGAGTTGGACTAGATGACCTTTTGAAAACCTCTTCCAACCCAAACTATTCTATGATTCTATGTCCTTATCCATTCCACTTGGTCTCTGGGCCAGGAATTGGTGCCTGATTTTTATTTATTATTTTTTTTATTCTAGCGACAAAGACACAAACATTTTATAAATTTTTTGTTTTTAATTAAAAAGGAAATATACATCTCCAGATACCACTCTTTTAAACCTGACAGTAAGCAAGGGAGGAAAAAAAAAAAAAAAAACCCAGAAAAAATCAGAATTCTCATTCTGTGGATTCTGGAGTTTTCTTTTTAAATCAGATAATTGCTAGAAAGACATACATGAAATTTTGTGTATTCACTGAATTTTGCTATCTCTACCGCTAACTTGCAAACTGTACCTTGTCTTCAGCTGTTGCAGGGCAAATCATTTCCTAAATATGATAAATGGGATCACCAGCAAACAGGCAGTGGTGGAGGTGTAGATGAACAAATCAGTGGAGATTGTGATGATGAAGATGGTTGCAGAGGATCAGGAAATGGAGAAGTCAAGAGAGTCCTGAAAATTACAGACTGTAAGTCCATGATTCTGATTCCTTCATGCATTAAAATAGTGAATTGGCATATTTTCCCCTAATACATACCATGGAATTACCTTGGAAAAGTTGTCTGTATAAATTTACCAGTATTTAAAGGAATAGGACTGCAATTATAGGCTTTCTATAAGCATGGTATGAATATGAGTATCAATTTCATCATAACATGTTAACACATATTTGGAATAATGTAGGCTGACCTCAACACAGTGTTTTAGTCAAATAAAAAGTGCTACAATCTCATGTCCCTGTGAGTTACTCCTTTAATATAAAAGGTTTGGCAGTTAAGTAGAAAAGTTCTAATTTTTCATGGAACTATGGCCAAATATAAGGTTTAGTTGTGGTAGCTGACTTTCATAGAGAACTGTTAGAACCAATATATTGTAGCATTCAGCATCAATGCCATTATTACTTCTTACACATCTTTCTGCTTTTCTTACTGTTTTTGGTTTTGTGGATTTTTTGTGTGTTTGGGGTTTTTCGGTTTTGGTTTTTTTTTTTTTTTTTTTGTGGCATGGAACTCCAAGCATGAGCAATTGGATTGAAGCACAAGTAAGTTAACTACTTCTGTGATTGAGGACGCTATTCTGCATCTCTTATTTCTCTTCCCAGTGTAGAAATATAAGCAGAGATGGTGGGAACAGATGCCTGCTATCATTAAAGTTGCATTTCTGCATTTTGCATTTTTCTTCTTGCATTTGCATTGCAAAAATCAATACTAATAGGTAAGAAGTCAAGGTTGGTGTCAGTCCCTGAATTTACCTATATTTACTGAATCTGAGCATGCTCCATGTTTCCAAGCTTATCTGAGAACCCTTGATCCTTCATGACTTGATTTTGAAAAGGGAGTTAGAAATGTGGTCATAGAGAAGCTGTAGTGTATGTTTGTCCAATTTTGATTTAAAAACTGGAGAAATGAGACTGAGCATTCTGGGGGATGCCTTAACAGGTCAGTCTGGAATCACCGTAAGGTACTGTCGCATTGATACTAGTCTGTAGATTTTCAAGTCCTGATATAGTTTTTCTAGATGGGTTTTTAAGAGATCTGTAAAAAGGTTTGGACATTTACTTCCTGCTTTCAGAGATTTAAATTTGAAAAAAGAAGTTAGAGATCAAATACTTAAATATTTATAAATATTTAAAATATTTAAAACCAGATATACTTTGGAATACTGGACATATTGTATCTATTTGATAATGACACTCTATGGTATCAAAAGACTGTGAAATAGTCTTAGAATATGACTAGGGCTATTAAGAAAGTATTAAATGACAAAAGCATTGCAAGAATAGTACATTTTCTTTCACCCTCTTCTCCTACATTAGAATTTTCCTTATATTGATATATTTAGTGTAATCTTTTTAAAATGTCAAAAATATAATTAGCTTTCACATTCTTTTCATGCTACATATATTATAAATCATTAGAATTATAAACTATGTATTAGGAATACTGAAGTCTGCATGTAATGCTGTTTCATTTGAACCCTTTCTAAGATACTATAGAACAAAACTATGAGTCCATACTGTTCAATATAATGATTTGTGCATATATTTTGAGTTACCTGTACCTTCAATGAGCTGTTGTGATTTTATGGATTTTTGCAAGCATGCATTTATTATTTGGAATGCACTGTAAAAGGTGTCTTGAATGTATACCAGAAAGAGTCCTAGACAACACTACTCTCTTCTGCTAGATTTACTGGTGATACTGCTTACTGCTCTTTGAAAAGCATGACTAAACTTCAGCTAAGCTTAGAGTTTAACTACAGTATGTCTGATCCTCAATGTTAGCTTGTTAGTTCTAGTGCTTTTTTTTGCATGCCTCTTTTTTTTTTTTTTTTTTTCCCTTTAGGACCATAAAGATAGACAGAAATGTTCAAGTACTTTTCTGTATTTAGATATGGTTTGTATTTTATCATATATGTCATGGAAGACTAACCAAACTTGATTTGTTATAGAGAAATAGTTCTAAATAAATTGATGTAAAAAAGAAAAAAACTCACACTTGCAGTGTGAGCAAGATCAAAAAGTTAGATTTATTCAAATCCAATCCTTCATAAGCTTCTGGTTTGCAAACACTTGTAATCTGACTCAGAATTCAAGCTCAAGAATTGCTGTACATCTTTAAAATATTACTTCGTTTCTGCTGGTACATAACAGATCATTCTTCAGATTTTCCACTGTTACATGCTGTTTCTATGCATTATAAAACTCTAGCTTCTCAGTGTAACATGGCCACATTTTTAAACTGAAAAAAAAAGGCCTCAGCTGCAGTAGAACTGGACAGGTAGTGAGAGACACAATGGACTAAGATGGCCAATGTCCACATAGCAACTTAGGAATCATGGCAGGAGAAAAATGGCACACATTAGAAATATCAGTGGCCTAGTATTTCATTGCTGTTGATTTTCTATTGGTGAAAAACATTAAGAAAACCATAAAGACAAAAGGCAGAAGTAAGGTGGGGCAAAGAAAACATAAATGTGGGTCATACTACTCTTTCTCTATAGTCTTCCATCGATGTTGATAAATGGGTGACAGTAGATATGTAAAAGACACAAATGACACCAGGATTGAACTGAAGCACCAAATAGTTTGAATATGAATATGAACTCAACCTTTAGTGTTGCAGTTTTAAACACATACTCTTGTACAGTCATTTTGTCTAAGAAGAATTTTTATGAAAAAAGTACTTTCAAGAAGTTTTAATAAATTGCAGAAACCAGATACATTCTTGTCATAGATAAGCATTGCTACAGGACTTCATAATGCATTTATGATTTTTGAAGCTCAAAAAATAATCATACAACAGATGTGTTATTTCATAATTATTTCTTTTAATGTGTCACATTAAAAATCAGTGAAAGAAAGCTTATGGGGTTTAGTAACATACAAATTTTAACTGAGTCCATTGTGCATGAGTAATTCACTTTACCTTATACTCTTTTGATACATGGAGACAGATAGTATTATTTTTCCTCACCAAAGAAACTTTTTAGCTTTTAGTTCTGGGCAACTTCACGTTCTCTCACAATCAGCCAGGAAAGAAAGGGGGATTACTATCTATTTTGTACTAGAATAGAGTCTGGAGTCCTAATGGAAGCCTGCGATCCTTCTTCTTAGCTGTTCCAGGCATTTTTCACCAAAGAAATGATCCTGTCTACAACAAATTCATGATCTTAATAACCTGATAAAGTATGATACAGAAATAGATATTTTTAAGAACCTTGATTTGTATAAAAAGTGCAAAGACACATCTGCCCTTTTTTTTTTGACACCATGTCATTGCCTTCTGAATATGTGTACAATCCTCAGACCTGAAAGGTCTGAGACCCTCAGAGGGGAAGTGAGGAGATATGTTTCTGCCAAGACAAACCTATAGCGATATTATGTGAATACACAGCCTCTGAAGTCAAAGATTACTTACTTCTGCACTCAGTGCCGCAGATGTAAGAATTGTTTTCACTTAGTATTGGAGATTGACAACTGCGTGTTGACAGACTTTAGGCTTTGGAAGGCCAATGAAGACATTTAGTGTGCATGACTTAGGAGTGATTGCCCTAGCATTACACTACCGCTTAAAATATGTTGTATTTTGAAAAATTCTGGTGTTCATATCAGTCAATACTTACATTACATTCAATTTTTTAAAACCCTACAATTGTGCTGACTGCTTCCTTCTTCATAAGTACCTTTAAAATACAGCAAATTGGTGCAGTTATTTGAAGAAATGGTACTAGAAAGGATAGTGTACTTTAAATATATAAAATAAACAGTAGTATAAAGTCTTGACACCTCATTTGCTAGTTTTATCCTACTCTAAGCCAGGAGCTCCCACAGGACTATTTCATGTGTCACTAGGAATTACCTCCTCAAAAAACCCTGCAGAATGCAAGAGGTAATAACAACAAATACTTGCCACCTACATATCAATTTGATTCTGTCTCCAAATAGCTCTGTGAGGAAGGGCTAATCCTGATATCACTACTTTAAGGTGCTTAATACCATGTATCAAAATTTTCATAAGACTTTTAGCAAGACCACTAATTTTCTGAAAAGTGCTCTACCACTGCTTTGTCTTTCTTTTCGCATTTTAACATGCGGCATAGGTGTTCATTTACTACAGCTCGAGGTTTCCTAGTTCAGAGCTCATTTATGTAGAAATATCAAGGTTGTCTGTGGTTAATGTATATACATTAAGGGAAACCTTATCTCTCACTTATTTGATTTTTATCTCACCTGATATTGATCCTGAGGTAAAAAGTCCCCAAAATGTTTTATTTCTAGGACTACTTAATCTGTAGATTATTATTTTCTTGTTCAGACGATGCAATAGAGGTAAAATAATTTAGAAAAGGCTTTATGTTGTGATCTCCATACAAAAAGAGGATACTGTGATTCAAATAAGGCAATTTCTGTCTCTTACCTGACTTTATTCTACATTCTCAAGTCTCAAACATCTTCTCCTCTTTCTGTTCGTTCACCCACTTCAGTGTAATTGCTTTTTTCTTTTTTTTTAAATCTGATTCCAATGGCATCTTCTGTGACCAAGACTAGTTAAAGCTGGCAGTAAAATCTCTATTGTGGTTTGCCATCTGTTATATTGTTTCAAACTCTCATCTGCATTCTGTGTCACCTCAGTAAATGAAGAGATCCCTTACGTCTAAGTAGGATTTCAGGTTTTATTTTGTTTAGAATCATAGAATAGTTAGGGTTGGAAAGGACCTTAAGATCATCTAGTTCCAACCCCCCTGCCATGGGCAGGGACACCTCGCACTAAACCAGGTCACCCAAGACTCCGTCCAACCTGGCCTTGAACACTGCCAGGGATGGAGCATTCACAACTTCCTTGGGTGCCTCGCCACCCTCACTGTAAAGAACTTCTTCCTTATATCTAACCCAAACTTCCCCTGTTTAAGTTTGAAGCCATTACCCCTTGTCCTACCACTACAGTCCCTAAGGAAGAGTCCCTCCCCAGCATCCTTGTAGGCCCCCTTCAGATACTGGAAGGCTGCTATGAGGTCTCCACTCAGCCTTCTCTTCTCCAGGCTGAACAGCTCCAACTCTCTCAGCCTGTCTTCATATGGGAGGTGCTCCAGCCCCCTTATTACCCTCGTGGCTCTCCTCTGGACTTGCTCCAACAGCTCCATGTCCTTTTTATGGTGAGGATGCCAGAACTGTACACAGTACTCCAAGTGAGGTCTCACAAGAGCAGAGTAGAGGGGCAGGATCACCTCCTTTGACCTGCTGGTCACACTTTTTTTGATACAGGATAAGGTTGGCTTTCTGGGCTGCAGGTGCACACTGCCAGCTCATGTTAAGCTTCTCGTCAACCAACACCCCCAAGTCCTTCTCTGCAGGGCTGCTCCGAATCTCTTCGCCGCCCAACCTGTAGCTGTGCCTCGGACTGCCCCGACCCAGGTGTGGGACCTTGTGCTTGGCTTGGTTGAATTTCAAGGGTTGGCACCTCTCAAGCGTGTCAAGGTCCCTCTGGATGGCATCCCTTCCCTCCAGCGTATCAACCGAACCACACAGCTTGGTGTCGTCGGCAAACTTGCTGAGGGTGCAGTCAATCCCACTGTCCATGTTGCCGACAAAGATGTTGAACAAGATCGGTCCCAACACTGACCCCTGACGGACACCACTCATTACCAATCTCCAATTGAACACTGAGCCATTGACCACAACTCTTTGCATGTGGCCATCCAGCCAATTCTTTACCCACTGAGTGGTCCATCCATCAGATTGATGTCTCTCCAGTTCAGAGACAAGGATGTTGTGCAGGACAGTGTCGAATGCTTTGCACAAGTCCAGGTAGATGACATCAACTGCTTTGCCTCTATCCATCAGTTCTGTAGCCCCAACACAGAAGGCCACCAAATTGGTCAGACATGATTTCCCCTTAGTGAAACCATGTTGGCTGTCACCAACCACCTCGTTGTTTTTCATGTGCCTTAGCATGCTTTCCAGGAGAATCTGCTCCAAGATTCTGCCAGGCACAGAGGTGAGACTGACTGGTCTGTAGTTTCCTGGGTCTTCCATTTTCCCCTTCTTGAAAATGGGGGTTATATTTCCCTTTTTCCAGTTGTTGGGAACTTCACCTGACTGCCATGATTTTTCAAATATGATGGACAGTGGCCTAGCAACTTCATTTGCCAGCTCCTTCAGGACCCGCGGATGGATTTCACCAGGTCCCATGGACTTGTGCACATTCAGGTTCTTAAAATGATCTCGAACATGATCCTGTCCTACAGTGGGCCTAAGGTTTTCATTCTCACGGTCCCTGCATCTGCATTCCAAGACTTGGGCAGTGTGGTCAGAGCACTTGCCAGTGAAGACTGAGGCAAAGAAGTCATTGAGAACCTCAGCCTTCTCCAAATCCAGGGTAGCCAGTTCTCCCGTTAGCTTTCAGAGAAGGCCCACATTACCCTTAGTCTGTCTTTTGTTTGCTACATACCTATAGAAGCCCTTCCTGTTATCTTTCACATCCCTTGCCAAATTTAATTCTAACTGGGCCTTAGCTTTCCTGACCTGATCCCTAGCTTCCCAGACAATATGCCTGTATTCTTACCAGGCCACCTGTCCTCACTTCCATCTTTTATAAGCTTCTTTTTTCCCCTCTAAGTTTTCTCAGCAGCTCCTTATCCATCCATGGAGGTCTCCCGGCCCTCCTGCCACATTTCCTTCTAGACAGGACGCAACATTCCTGAGCTTGCAGCAGGTGATCCTTGAACATCAACCAGCAGTCTTGGGCCTCCCTGCCCTCCAGGGCTTTATCCCATGGAACCTTACTAAGCACGTTCCTGAAGAGGCCAAAGTCTGCTCTCTTGAAGTCCAGGGCAGTGAGCTTGCTGCATGCTCTTCTCACTGTCCTGAGGATCTCGAACTCAACCATCTCATGATCGCTACAGCTAAGGCTGCCCTGGAGCATCACGTTCCCAACCAGCCTCTCCCTGTTGGTGAGCACGAGGTCAAGCATGGAACCTCTCCTTGTCGGCTCCTCTATTACTTGCAAGAGGAAGTTGTCTTGACACAATTGAGGAACCTCCTGGATTGCTTGTGCCGGGCTGTACTGTCCCTCCAACAGATATCAGGATGGTTGAAGTCCCCGATGAGGACAAGGGCCTGTGGGCGTGAAGCTCCTCCTATCTTGTCTGTAGAGTGCTTCATCCACAGAGTCATCCTGATCAGGCAGTCTGTAACAAACACATCCCCACATTTATGTCCCCCATCGCAGTTCTCCCTTTGACCCTGGCCCACAAGCTCTGTTGACTCATCACCTGACCCCAGACAGAGGTCCATGCTCTCCAGCCTATCACTGACATAAATAACAACTCCCCCTCCCCATATGCCTGGCCTGCCTTTCCTAAAGAGCCTGTAACCTTCAATTCCAACACTCCAGTCATAGGAGCCATCCCACCATGTTTATGTGACACCAATGATATCATATCCCTGTAGCTGTGCACACATCTCTACTTCCTCTTGTTTATTCCCTGTACTATGGGTGTTTGCATAGAGGCATCTGAGCCGAGCTCCAAATGAAGCCGACTCATTGGCTGGAGGGGTTGAAACAGCTGTGTGTTGCTCCAAGCATTTATTGCAGTTGCTGGCAACTGACTGAGAGTGTTGGGATGGATTGATGTTCCCCTCCCCCAACACATCTAGTTTAAAGCTGCCTTGGCCAGCCTGGCAAGCCTCCTACCAAAACAGCTCTTCCCCTTCGTCAGACCAGCTCCACCGGCCTCCAGTAGACCTGGCCTCCCAAATCGAGCCTCTGGGCAGTGCCCAGTGTGTGGCTGCCACAGGGCAGGGACATCCCCCTGGGCCTCCTGGGCACAGGCACTGCCTCGGGGCCAGCACCCCAAAGGCCTTTCTCCAAGGGATGCTGGGCGAAGGGGCAGCAGCAGGGCTGCGCTGGGCAGGGCTGTGGGGGCCCCGTCACCCCTGTGTCATAGTGCCACCCCCCGCCAGCACAGCATCACAGTGCCCTGGGGCAGTATAAGGCAGCAGCCTCCCATGTCCCACTGCCAGAGTGCCCAGCGCAGCCATCAGGACAGAGCTGGCAGCCTGAAGGCACCCGAGAGGAATTCCTTGAGGCACTGGTGGATTTACTTGGAGGGGCTGAGGCAAGAAGGCTGCCCGAAGCTGCTGGAGGTTCTCTGCTGCAATTCCAGCCCCGGGAGGGGCCACACTCACAGCTCATTGGATGGATGGAAATCCTGCTTCGGTCTTCGAGGAGATCGCCGTCCTCATCTTCTGGGGAGATAGTGGCAGTAGCCATAAGAAATAGGATCCACAGATGGCCCACTGCCCTTCCCCAGTGCTTCGGAGCACCCACTGAAGGCACAGGAAGGATTCTTGCCCCCAGGGTTGATCACGCCAGCGGCATTTTGCTATTTTCGGAAGCCGCTGAGATGGCTCCAGGTGGAGGCAGAAAAGGCGGTGCAGAGTCCCCTTAGAGCCATAACCAGCCCGTGGACCAGGAGCAGGTCTTGCTCATGTGCTCAGGGAGTAGCCGATCGCCAGCGCTGGGGTCAGGAAGGAATTTTCCCCCGGGGCAGATTGGCACTGGTCCCTGGGGGTTTTTTGCCTTCCTCTGAGCACTGAGCATGACCACTTGTCAGGGCTCCTTGGTCCGTTCTGGCTGGGTTATCGCCTGGTGCTCATGCACCACGAAGGTGGCCCCTCGTGTCCTGCAGCTGGGGGGGGAAGGGCTTTTTTGCCCCCAGGGTGGACCAGCAAGTGTCCCCGGGTTTTTTTGCCTTCCTCTGCAGCCGAGCACAGCCCCTTCATGGGGCTCCTTTGGGCTATTGTGGCCCAAAGGCAGCTGCTCGTGCTCCACGCAGCTGGCCCTCGTGCCCCGCATCCGGGGGGAGGCAGCCTTCTGGACTCCCAGGGTGGCCCCAGCGTGGCCCCGGGACTTGCTGCTGTCCTCTGTAGCATTGAGCACCCCCCCTTGTCAGGTCTTCCCCGGCCCATTCTGGCTGGGTTCTTGCACTGCTCTCGCACCACCACGGCACCGCTCTGAAAGATTTAGGAACAGAAAATATAATCTAAACTAAACTAGACTAGATGAAATCTAACTGTAAACTAGACTAAATTAACTAAACTAAGCTAACCTAAACTACAAATAGGATATATAGAAAAATTGTATTTATAAATAAATAAAATACTCTTTGCATCACCAACCTTTCTGATTTGTCTTTGAAAGTGGTTTTGGTGCTGAAAGGCCCTTGGCATTTCAGGTAAATAATGGTCTCATCATACAACTCATTGTGAGTGCAGGGAATGGAATGGAGTGGAATGGAATAGAATGGAACACAAGAGAAGGGAATGGAATGGAATGGAATGGAATGGAATGGAATGGAATGGAATGGAATGGAATGGGATGGAATAAAACAGAACAGGTATGATATGTTATGCATACAGTTCTGCATGACAAGCTCTGACGTAGGTCTGAGGGGCTATCTGCAGTGCAGGTCCCAAGGGAGGCCGGTGCCAGGCATTGAGGCCTATGAACAGCCTCTGGATCCTGACAGAAGTAGACCTGCACTCCTCATCTACTCTCCTTTAGACATGTATGGGGTGCCACTGGAGAGAGAGGATTGGGCCAGATGGACTCCTGACGGAGTGTCATTCTCAGGCTCTTGTGTTTTGTTCTGTTTCTCCAAGAGAAGCAACTCGGGCATTTTTACAAACCAGTATTTAGGGGAGGGGTGGGGTGGAAGTCGGGGGAAATCACAGGAAATGAGCAGGTATTGCCCACATAAACAAGATTTGAAACCATTTCGTTCAGGAGCACACCCTGCTTCAGGCTGAGGGCTTGATCTTTGAGCCTCACTGATGTCAGAGATGTGGTCTTTTGCTATCCTGTGGAAACCCAAATAAACTGGATGAACACAGAAGAGTTTCAAAAACCAGTTCACACGTTTTTCGCAAATCTATTCAGATGCTCAAATGATCCAGAGACAATCTAGATCTCTCACGCCCAACAGAAGGCACAGACCTCCTTCCCACAAAGTGACAGAGCCAATGCCTGTGATGGGACGTGATACTCGTTCAATCCCTTCCGCTAGCGCAGGGCTGGGAAGAAATGTCATCCAGTATTTCCTCAGCATGCACTGCTAGAGAATGAAGGAAGTAGAGAGAAAAGAACTGAAAGTTGGAAGAGACCTACAATGATCAAGTCCAACTGCTCGACCACTTCAGGGCTGGCCGAAAGTTAAAGCATATTATTAACGGTGTTGTCCAAATGCCTCTGAAACACTGATGGGCATAGAGCATTGGTCACCTTTCTAGGAAGCCTGTTCCCGTTTTTTGCCACCCTCTAGGTAAAGAAATGCTTCCTAATGTCTAGTCTAAACTGCCCCGGGCACAGCTCTGAACCCTTCCTACACGTCCCATCAATGGATCCCAGCGAGAAGAGATCAGCACTTCCCTCTCCATTTCCCCTCCTTTGGAAGAGCTGCAGAGAGCAATAAGGTCAATTCTCAGCTTCCTTTTCTCTGAACTAGACAAACCAATAGCCCAAATGCTCTCCTGGACACATTCAAGGACCTTCATGTTCTTCTCAAATGGTGGGGCCTACAACTGCACCCAGTACCCAAGATGAGCCTGTACCAGCGCTGATTACAGTGGGACAATCACCTCTTCCTCCTTTTTTTTGTGGTTTGGTTTTTTTTTTTCTGTCGCTAGCTCCCAGCTTCCTGGATTACTGCCCTCCTCCTTTCCTGTATGCGCTGTGGTGGATGCTTGTGGCCCCTGCGCAGTCTGGGCCTGGAGCAAGCGGTCCAGCTCCCTCCCAGCTTCCCTGAGAGCTTCCAGCTGCGGACAGCGTCCCGCAGCTCAGCCGGAGCAGAGCTTCCGGAGCAGGCCCCGCCCGCTGCCCGCCCGTGCTGCCGGCGCCAGCTGCCGCGCCCCGCGCTGCTCCCGCGCTCCCCGGGGCGGGTTCTCCCCGCTCGGGCGGTGCCTCCCTCCTGGCGCCACACCCTGGGAGTCCCTGCGCGCGGCAGCGGAGCTGCGGCTCCTGGGCGAGGCCTGGCGGGGGCTCGGGGCTGCTGCGGGGGCTCCCGGCGCTCGGAACCGGGGCTCCGGGACGCGGGGTTTGCCCCGCTCCGGGGTTGGAGGCTCCCCTCTGGCGATGCTCACCTCGGCAAATGACCGCCGATCGCACGCCCTCGCGGCAGCGACGACCCATTCGCATGTCTGTGCTATCAACTTTCGATACTGTCCGTTTACATACAACAGTATTCTTCGTAATCCCCCGCTGTTACTCTGAAGTGTTCTTATTCAGGTGTCTTTGAAAGTGCTACGTGGCTTCGCTGTTAGTATGTTCACTCAGTTCAGAATGTCTCAATTCTGTTAAAAACGAATGTCAAACTTGCTGGTGAGAAAGAAAAGTTAGATAGAAGCGAAAAAATCAATCGAGAGGAGTGAGCTTTCCTTCCTGCCCTGTTTGATAGCAGCCCAGTTTTTTTCCAGAATGATAAATTACCCTTTTATTACTCCATTACCATGTAAAGTGACCATCTTCTCCAGGATGCTAACTGAATTCCTATGTGTAGCAAATTAGTCTAGAAGTAGTTCAGGTGATACACAACCTGCACCATTTCTTTACCACACAATACCAGACTCTCTGATTATTCGAAAAAAGAGCTCCTGAAGAGCTACAACCTTCACAGAAGAACTCAGATCAGAAAAGACATACTAGAGTATATCCTCTGTGCTCAATTTCAGGAGGCTTAAAGCAGTAGGCAGGAGCTGTTTTATTATTTTGAAAGTTGCTAAAAACTGAGAAGTAAGTTGGAATTTGTTCAACAGGTGAGTGGGTACTCCAGCACTTTTGTATGAGTGGCACTGGCTACTTTCCTCCTACTCTTGTGGAAAGAAGAATGCATTTAGGCCATTTTTTATCCAGATAAATAGCTATAATATCTATTATATTATTCCTTTTCCTCAGGAAATGTAAAAGAATGAATGAGAAAGCAGTGTACATTGCTACTTTGCTGGAAAGTTTGTTTCTTTACCGGTAACTGTGAGTGTGAATATTTATGCATTGGTTCAATTTAAAAATACATGCAGTAAAAGGCTCCAATTTTCTGTTAACTTCAGAATTAGTGGCATTATTATAAGGTAATTCCCATCAAAATATAACCTCATGTTATTAATGCAGGTCATTTGTAATAATTAGACTGCTCTGAGTATGCTTGTTAAATGCTTTTTGATAACTTAAAAACTTTGAAGAGTAGTTGTGCTTCTTTTTTTGTCTGTGGTAGACTCTGTCATAACAATCTCCATGTGGAGTGTAATAAGTTAATACCAGGAAATGCATTGTTGAAAAGTACAAAATTTTATATTATCCAACTTTATTTCTGCCCTCTTTGTGAATTTGTCATCAAATTTTATGTAAACCTTCCCCCCCCCCTTTTTTTTTTAATTAACCAACCCACCTGACAGTACAGCTTTAATCCATTACTCAGGTTAAATTCATCACTCAGGAAATACAAATGTTGACTCCTGACAAATGATTGTGTTCAAGAGAGACAGTTAAATAGGAAACAAGTAAAACTTGAAATGTCATAATTTGGTTGGTTTTTTTTTCCAATACATAATATGAACATATAGGTCATACATTTTCGCAAGATAAGATACAAGGAAGTTGTCTTGTAACTTTTCTTAGCTTTTACATGGCGTTTCAAATTGAATTTTTTGGGGTTTTTTTCTCTCACTGTTTCATGTCATTACACATCCAGCAACTTTACCCGTGCAAACTTTTTTTGTGTGCATGTAAGTCATTGGAACTTGTGTATCACTGTGTCTTTGTGATCAGTAATTTATATCATCAGGTATTTCTGTGCCAACACTTGTTCATGCACACAAAAAAATCTTTGAACTTCATATGTGTTGACAATTTGTTTCTTCTTGCTGAAAGAAAATACTGGTTTATTGAAATGTAATTTTTCCACTGGAACATACTGATTACAATAAACCTCTCTCTTCAAAAGATTTTCAGTTCCCCAAAAGACAAGGGAAAGAGAGAGAAGAGCTCAGATTAACAGTCTTCCTTTGAGAAGGAAGGGTAAAATACCCTAGCCTCCAAATTAATATTAGCCTATGCGAGCATTGTTGATGTTTTATGTGAAATTATCAAAGTTGTGTGATTTACTAATCCAATCCCCTCAAATGAGCCAGTGGAAAATTGGATAAGTTTAGTCCTTCAAAAAGCAGCAGATTATAGCCAAGTATGTTGTATCCTACCTTTACCTGTTATAAATTTGTCTCTCTCTGGTCCAAAGACCCTTTAGTTAGTAGGAAAACCTAGATGTAGATAATAATCAGGCAAAGTCTTTAGAACTGTGGTTAAAACCATTCATCTAACATATGGGGGGAAACCAGAATAACCACTTCACTAGCGTCTGACCTGAATTTAGGTCTTTGTTTTTCTAAAACAACTTTTAAAAAGTTTATATTTCATCCAATTAACACATAAGAACTTTGAAAATTTCATCAAGGGAAAAGAAGATAGTGTGTGTCCAACTCTTAAAAAAAGTGTACCTTTATGCATTTTTTCATTCAAAACATTAAAATTCCTTACCTGCTTTAGGTTATGTACTATTTATTTTTGCACGTGCATCTCATATATGCAAAACCAAGTCAAAATACACTGCTTATTTATGCAAAGTCTGGCTAATTGGAAAATAAAAAGGCTAATATAAGTTACATTTTAAATGGGTTCTGATCAATTTCTTTCTGAAAATTTCATGTTTTTATTTTCCTCATAATGTAATCTTACTTCAATAACAATAGGTACAGGGACAAGATTTTTCATCATGTTAGCTATTTATGATGTAAACCTCTGTGCTTGAACTAATAAATTTAGACTTCTTTTATGGTCACTGTAAACAAATAAGCATATATTGCTAGAAATGAATAAACATATGTGGGCACAGTTTATCACGCCTATATTAAGCATCTCTTCCAAGATGCGAAGAACTGTGCCCTACAATCCTTATTTCTCTCAACTGGTTATAAAAGGACTCAAGCTTGAGTAGCTCAAGTACAGCTACCTAAAGTCCTTCTCTTTAAGAGACTTGTCTTTAAGACAAGTCCTTCCCTAAGTTAGGTTCTTTTGCTTTCACCCTGGTTTTGATTTCATTTTGCTTTTTTTTAAGTAATGGTTTAATATTTTCCAATGTACTTTACATTTTATTGTCAAGATCACTAATGATTTGTTACAACATAAAATAGAGAGGCTACTTGCAAATACAGCAAATAAGGCCAGTAAAATGGAATTCAAGTTGTCTGAAAAGCCTCATTTGCTAAGAGAAGAAATCATTCCTTTTTTTCCATCATCTGCATTGGAGAAAATGGTTACTGGTGCAAAAGGATGTGGGAATAGCTGTGAGTCACATGATGTGTTTACTTATCAAACTGTCTTGGTATCTGTTTTATCTGTTTCAATTTTTTTACATTTGGAACACAAAAATGAATGTTAAAAAAATCATAGACTCATAGAATGGTTTGGGTTGGAAGGGACCTTAAAAATCATCCAGTTCCAACCCCCTTGCCATGAGCAGGGACACATTTCGCTAGGCCTGGATGCTCAAAGCCTAGTCCAGCCTGGCCTTGAACACTTCCAGGGATGGGGCATAAATGTTAAAACTACAGCAAAACAGGTATTTCATGACCGTTATGTTAGAAAGGAATTTAATTAAAAATGAACTGTAAAACACTTTTTAAATCTGCTTATGAAAGAATCTGCTTCTTTTTCGAAGTTGTGAATCACATCAGACCTTTATCTTTCAATCTATCTTTTAAACAGATTGTAACCGTGATAAATGTCACACTTCTGTATACTCAAAGGTAATTTATAATCAAAGGTATTTCCTCTGCCTGTCATGTGTCTCCAGTCTTTATTATATTCTTAAAAAAAATCAAAGTGTGCGATCTCCTGAAAGTTCGCTTTCCAACCTGTGCAGAGGCTTAAATTAGATTAATTTAACATTTGCATCTTCCACTATTAATGATTGTAACTCCAATGCCTTGAATAATCTGCTTCTTGATAATTCATGTTCAGACCGCTTTTTAATTTTTAAATGAAAGAGAATCAATTGATTTCTGTGTGTTACAGAAACTTGGCATTTTTTTTTCCCCCCCTATAAGTAATCCATATGGGAAATATGACTATGCAAGAGCTAGTTCTTATAATCTGTAAAACATGTGTGAATATATATATATTAAAAAAAAAAATCAGCAAAAGTATCCCAAAGAAGGGTGACTATTTTAAAATACTCAGTTATGACCTGTATTCTCTGAAGCAATGTATTTGCAAGGGAACAACTGAGTTTCCTTTTACTCTGTTCTAAAGGGAATTGATTAGACATCTGCGTAATTCCAAACTGGCCTACAAATGTGATGCCTCTTTTCTTGAATTAGGCACAAGTACTTTTTTTTTGCTTTCTAGGAAAAAATGTATAGAAAAGATTTATTAAAAGTGCAAGGGAAGTATTCTTTGTGCACTGATCCTCTTGGAAGGATTCCGTTCTAGATCAGGCACCTAATTGTAGCGGTGGGACTCAGTTGCCAAGACATGCTGCCATTTTAACGGAACATTTCAGGAGTCTGTTTCAGTATGTGCTCATTAGTTTCTTTTGACTGTATGAACTGTGTTTTCAGTGACTATGGCAGGAGTTAGCTCACGGTAAACCTTGTATTGTAGATACCTACATTTACACAAGTGAATCTGGAGATACATTCCACTCTGTATTTTCAAAGGTTAGCTAACTAGAGCAACTCTGTCGGATGTTGGTCAGTAGCTATGAGATTAGGTGTGCTAAACATGAATAATTTTTCTTACTGGGAGCCTCATTAAGCAGATTCTGCTCAAGGCCAGTAGGTGTGCTTAAGGAAGGGAAGATCTCCTGGTTCATTGTGATTTAGCCAGTTGCAGAAACAGAGGGTTATGCCACAGGTCAATAGACACAGACTTGATCAAAGGCATCCTTTGTTGCACCATATTGTAATTCTTAGGTCAAATCTATTAGGTCTCTGAAACATGGATCTTTTCTCCCAATTGGCTTCCTTTCTCAAGTATATGTTGATGCAGCCACCTGCAGGTAACTGCTTTTATAGTGCAAGGTTAAATTGACAGCTCCTTGAAGAGCTGGTACATTTCTCATTCAGACATATGACTTGGTCTTGTTATGAACACTGTGATCATAAACAGATCATACAGAAAGTTGTGCTAGGTTTCTGGGACAGGTGTAGACCTCTCATTTTTATTTTGTTATTAATAATCTCCTAAGCATTGTGGACATAAGTCAATCAATGCCATTTTAATTCAGGGCCAGATTGTCTCTGAGGAGGAGCAACAGTAGTAGCCTGAAAGAAAATGCTTAATAAAATAAGCCTGAAGAAAGGAATTTTTGGAGGAAAAGGTGTGATTCAGAACAAGTCTGAATAGAAAAGTATGTATGAGAAATAGGCAGAAATGTCCTTGTTCACTACTTTTATTCTGCCTGTTCCACATTTTTTCTCTTTTGATAATGTTTATAGGCTTTAATAGAAGTCCTGATGTATGTAAGACTCCATCTCCAAGGACAAAGGGTGGATCCTGTGACTAGCTTTAGGATGCAAGAAATGCAGTTTGGGACACTTACACAGGTGATAATGATATAGGAAGTATAACACCCTTGAAAGTCTTACAGATTACAACAGTGACATTTGGCAAATATGTCAGTTGTTAGAGTGGAGACAGCTGGCTGCTAAAAAAAAATACCATTTCTGAAATACAAGGAAGCAAAATAACAATATGACAATTCTTAAAAGGAAGAAACTATGCATGAGCTAAATAGCTGCAAAATAGTCACTTAGTACATATTGTGTTGATACCTTACATAGACAAATTCAGTCATTAGCAGAAAAAAAGAAGGAACTATTAACGTGAAGGTTTCCAAATCAAATTGTTCATGAAATGCTAGTTATAGACAAAAATATTGATCACTTGATATCTCACTACATTGAGATCTGTAGAAGTACTTCAGATTTATTAAAGCATTTATTATTTGTTAAATGTTAGCTAGTTTAAGATGTGCATCAGAGATTTTTATATTCAACAATTAAACATGCATGCTCACATATTTAAATGAAGATAGTAAGGACCCTGAATAGTTTCCAGTTTATGATGTGCTAGTCTCTGGTAGTTTCAAGACTTGGACACATAAGACACCTAGACACACCTTAGATATAGGCAAACTAAGAGCACCAACTATCTTTTGCAAATTGATTTAGATGTGAAGGTGGCTTCTACTGCCCACCTTATCTGTCCTCTGAAGCATTACCTCCTCTAGCCAGTATAGTTGAACAACACAGGATGTTGGACCTCCACCATAACTGTTTAGAGACCAACATTTTAAGGCAAACTGAATGTGCTTCTGCTGTATGTTAATACAGGTGTGGGTAGGCTGATTTGGCTGGTCACCAGATACGCACCCAGCTGCTCTCTCACAGCCCCTCCTCAACAAATGATAAAAGAATAAGATGAGGTGAAAATTTTCATGTGTTGAGATAGTAACAGGGAGGTCACTTACTAATTACCACCACAAGCAAACAAAGACTCAACTTTGAGGAAAATCAATTTAATTTATTACAAACTAGAATGAGGTAGGATAGTAAGGAACAAACACCTTCCCGCTGTCATTGACCTTATTCACTCAACTTCACTGCTTCATTCCCGGCTACTTTACCTCCTCCTGCCACCAAGCGGTGCAAGGGTGACAGGGATTGCGGGTTGCAGTCAGTTCATAACCGCTCCTCTCTGCTGCTCCTTCCACCTCACATTTTCTTCCCTGCACCAGCGTAGGTCCTCTCTATGAGCTGCAGTCCTTCAGGATAAGGCTGCTCCAGCACAGGCTCCTGTCCACAGGCTGCAGCTTCCTTCAGGGCACGTCCACCTGCTCCAGCATGGAGTCTTCTACGGGCTACAGTGTGGTTATCAGATCCAGCACAGTGCATCTGCATGGGCTGCAGCAGGACAACCTGCTCGATTGTGGTCCTCTCCATGGGCTGCAGGGGAGTTTCTGCTACGGCACCTGGAGCACCTCCTCCCTCTCATTCTTCTTTCACCTTGGTACTCACAGGGTTGTTTCTCCCCTCACCCCAACTCCTCATGCTGCCAGGCAACATTTTGCCCTTCTCTGAATACCTGAGGCACCTCCATCTTGGCTGATGGACAGGTCCTGACTGGAGCTGTATCTGACATGAGGCAGCCCTGGTCTGTCCTCACAGAGACCACCCCTGCAGCCCCCCAGCTGCCAGCACTTGCCACATAAACCCAGTGCAATCACACACTGGGCACTGGTGTGTCAGGTGCCACAGGGGATTCCTCTGTCTCTATCGGGGGGAACCACTACTGGAAGAGGTGCCAAGTGGGCAGGTTGAGGAAGTACTCAGCTTAGCTTAATCACTTGCTGCTTAATCCAGCCCTGGTCATGAGCCAGTGCTCTGAACAGCCCTGTGGGCTCAACTGTGGCTTTACTGCTATACTCACACTGCAGAAAGGAAAAAAATTGGAAGGTTTGGCCTGTCAGATGGCAAAACCTGGGTTTTTTTTACAGCTCTGCCAGCAGCAAGAAGTATATTACTCTGTGAATTATTATTTTAATTTACTTTTAATTTTGTCATATTTTTAAAAGTAAAAATCAGAGAGAATCTTTTGCTTGTAGATCTGCTTATGTACATTCAGGACTTCAGCTGCTCCCATTCCTGTGCCAAGTATTTTTAATAGATTCAGGACTAGTTCTTTTAAGACAGTCACCAACTACCAAAATCCCAGTAGCTTCTCATTGTGAAAAACGGTCCCATGATTGATACCTTTGTTAACAGCTTCCACAGAAAAGGGAAAGATCCAATAGATGCTAGAAATAAATGATAACTCGTAATGACCTATGCTGAGTGACAATGGCACATGATTGAGCTGCCAGTGATCGCAGTTTAAGGCTCTTGTCAGTAGACTGAGGAAGTTGCTGTTTGTGCTTCTCAAGATTCACTTCTTTGAATATGCTGAGCAAGATGTGTAATGTGCAGTGTCATAGCATATATAATATAAAGGAAAATATATAAGATTGTGATAAAAATCTGTGAAGTCTGTAAAATTATAAAGTTATAAAGTAGTTTTCTAGTAAAATATAAAATATAATATTCAGTTCATTAACAAATCTCATTATCCCCAAATCCATAAACATTAATTTATTTTACTGTGCAGCAATTTCTATGAAATGTAAGTCATAAAATATAAAAGAAGGTGTTTAGAGAGATGGATTCAAAAGAGGAATCATCAGACTTTTTTTTTTCTCTTCTAGTCAGTCCTATCTATTGCCTTTTTTCCTCCTTTTTTATTGCTTCTCCTTTTTCTAATTAACTACCATTTCTCATCTTATGTCAACTGATACAATTATAAGTCATTATTTAGGGTACTAATAGCCCTAGAAGCAGTTGCCTTACACATAACCTCTCATGCCCAAATGGCCACTTACCGAAGAACTAGATTTTAATTCCTCATCATTCATTACTGTTTCGATTGGTCTGAACAGAATAATTGAAGAACAGCAGGTGATTTTTATTTCAGTTCTTAAACCTTGTTTCTTAACCTTTTAATAGCAGTGTTCTTTCACAGCAAGAAGGCAATTAATTCTTCTGTACGCCAGAAGATGCCACTGTAGCACTCACTGACAAACAGCGAAGACTGATGGCAGAGGGAAGGGTATGAATATTATCAGGTAAAGCATCTGACTGATTGCTTCTGAGCAGATACGATAGCGAGTATCCTAAAAGTACAGGGTCTTAATTTGGTAAGAGAATGAGATTCTACAGTATTTTCTATTTTTACCAAAAAAACCCCAAACAACCCAACTCCAAAACCAAACCCATCTAGATATTGGGAAATTAAGGAAATAGTTATTTTATGGCAAAGCTTCATTAACTGAAATCCTCGTACAGTATTTGCCAGCTTAGATATTTATGTGCTACAACAGTGTAACAAACATCAATATACGTATATGTTCTTTCTCCAAAGGGTCTTTCTAGAAAGGATTTCTCCACTGTTTAGTATACTGTATAAATCACTTTTAAAAAAGTCTCCTAAGGTTACTATTTCATTTTCTTCTACATCCAGTTAATTGCAGAGAGGTTTGATATCATCTATCTACTGCAGTGTCATGGTTTTTTATTTTTTATTTTCTTTTAAAAAATGCTTGTAGTGAGCAGTCCATCACTAGCTTTAGAAACTAGGCTTTTCCCCAGGCAATAAAGAACAGGGCAGCCAAAAAATACTTCCCCAAGAGGTCTGTTTAAAAAGATGCTTTATTTTATTTCAGGAACCATTTGAACATTTTACCTCTTGACAGCTATGCTACTTGATCGTGACAGGGGAGAAGAGGGAGGAAGGTTACTGTGGAGCCCCACTGATGGTCAAAAAAGCTCGAATTGATAATCTATAAAGAAATACAATAGGAGGAAGAACTTTAAAAGCACTTCCTTTGAACAAGATCTCTATTAATTAATTGTTTGTCCTCAGAGATAGGGTAGTGCCTACATAAGAAAGCAAGCAAATATGTTCAAAATGTGTGTCCACGTGTGCTTTCCAGTGGGACACTGTAATCCACTGTCAAATGTGTTACTAAATGGATGACCAGAATGCATTCTTAAAATTTAAGTTGTGCAGGGTTTTCTGCTATGAAATGTGGGAAGAAAAAAATTAATTACAAGCAGTTTACAATGCAAATTCTATGCCATGTATTATCAGTGATTTTTTTTTTTTTCAGTTATTACTGAAAAAAATCAGTTATTAACACTTCATGTCTTGAGATCAAGCAGGTTTATCAGCTAATGTCTAGTTTATGATATTTCCGCCTGATTAGAAGCAGGCTAAATTTAACTCTGAACTCTGTTTGGTGTTGGGGGAAAGAGGAAGATTTTTTCAGTCAGTCATAGAATCATAGAATATCCTGAGTTGAAAGAGACCCATGAAGATCATTGAGGCCAACTCCACACAGGACAACCTGAAAGATAAACCATGTATCTAAGACCATTGACCAAACACTTCTTGAACACTAGCAGTCTTGAAGCCATGAGCACTTCCCTGGAGAGCCTGTTCTAGTCCTTGAACACCCTCTCAGTGAAGACCCTTTTCCTAATATCCAATCTGAACTTCCCTTGATGCAGTTTTAAGCTATTCCCTTGTGTCCTGTCACTGAACACCAGAGAGAAGGGATCAGCACCTCCCTCTCTGCTCCCCTTCATGAGGATGTTGTAGACGGCAATGAGGTCACCCCTCAGTCTCCTCTTTTCTAAGCTGAACAAACCTAGTATCCTCATATCCTCAGCCAGTATTTTTATATCCTTCTTATATTCTGGAGCTCAAAACTGCACACAGTACTTGAGGTGAGGCTGCACTAGTGCTGAGTACAGTGAGACTATCACTTCTTTAGACTGGTTAGCTACATTGTGCTTAATGCACCCAAGGATACCATTGGCCCTTGTGGCTGTCAGGGCATATTGTGGACTTCTATTGAGCTTACCAACCACCAAAATTCCCAGATACCGTTCTTCAGGGCTGCACTCCAACATCTTATTCCTGAGTCTCTATGTCCATCCAGGAATACACCATCCCATGTGCAGAATCTGGCATTTGTCCTAGTTAAATTTCATACAGTTGGTGATTTCCCAGCACTTTATTCTATCAAGACCTCTCTGCAAGGCCTCTCTACCCTTGAGGGAATCAATGGCTCCTCCTAATTTAGCATCATCAACAAACTTACATAGTATGCACTCAACTCCTGTGTCTAGGTTATCCATAAAAACATTGAAGAGAATTTGCCCTAAAATTGAGCTCTGGGGAGCACCACTGATTACTGGTCAACAGCCAGGTGTTACCTCATTTACTACAACTCTTTGAGCTCAACTGTTCAGCCAGTTGTTCACCCATCATGTTATGTGCAAGTCTAGCTGTATGCTGGACATTTTATCTGCAAGGACACTGTGAGAGACAGTATCAAAAGCTTTGGTAATATCAAAAAAACCCCATGCCCACTGCCTTTTCTTCATCCACTATTCAAAAGTGATAGCTATTTCCACAGCCAGCACACCTATTCAGCCTGTTTAGTATGCTTAGTAGCTGCTGTGTTGGAAATATCTTTCATCTCTTTACTTGCAGTAACAGAATTTGTCATCAGAATTCAGAAGTTACCATGTGGAATAAAACCTCTGTGCCATGGTTTTGAAAGGCACAGTGAGGGCTGCCAGGTGGTTTAGAAGTTGGGGATGCCTTTTCTTCCACTGAAATTTATGCCTTCTTAGCTATCTTTGTGGAACACTAGCCGATCACTCTGTCCTTTCTTTCAAATTAGTGAAGGAGTATGTAGGGAGGAACCAGAAAAAAGATTTATTCAAGTGACAGAATATTGAACAATTGATTTTCTGCCTATTTTAATTTTGATTGAATATTCTTGTATCAAATGTTTTTGCTGGAACAGTCAATTAACTTGAATACACATATGAAATTGGTAAAATAATAGCAAATGGTCTTATATGTTGGCAGTCCTATAGACTGAACCTTAGCCTTCTTACTAGACTCACCACAAAAATGTTATATAGTAATTACGCATTGAGATATTTTGTTTTGCTTACTGTCATGGTAACTCTTCTTTTCATTATTTTCCATAGCACCTCATCTTTGCATCTTTGGGTTTTGGGAATAATAAGCATACACCCTAAAGCTGAGGCTATAAAATACACGTGCATTTTTAAGTTATATTTATATAATTAAAAGGGAAAATTATGGCTTAAATGCACCATCAGAATTTTTTTGATGCACAGAATTTCATTTTGGCAAAGAAAGTAAAGTAAATAGATTGTGTAGCCCATCTGTTTTAAATGTAGGGTCTTCTTACCAGTAACTACAACAGTTTTATCTGGAAATTAGTATTTATTCTACCTTATATAAAGCTAAAAATGTCTGTGAAGAAGGATATATTCAGAAATAAAAAAGAACTTCCCCCAAATAATTTTGGTACCAGCAAATACGTAACACAATTTCTACCATAGCCCAATGGTTCCATGTTTACTGGTGTTCAGTGACCAATGTATTATTCAGAACCACCTGAATAATATGAGTCACAGTACTGTGTGGCTGAGGTATTTTGTTCAATAGAGAATTTTTTGATGACTCACAGGTAGGGCAAGTGTGATGGCCAGTGAATATTATATCACTGTGCAATCAATTTTGCAATGATAAACTGTTTATTTTTGCTTTTACTGCATTGGTTTCGTCTTTATGCAGATCTATAAAAAAGTATGATGGATCCAAAATCATTTGTGATAGAGCGTTTAATCACAGCTGTGCCCATTTCTCAGTCTTTTCTCATGTTGGAAAACAGCATTAGTAAATAAAATGAGAAAACGTTGAAAGTAATTAAAATTAAACATTTTGATGGACCTCTCCTGAATTTTTTTGAAATTATCTTTTTATGAAATTATCTACATTTTAATATGTAGTGGGTTGATTTTATTCACTTTTAACAGAGATATAAAGCAGAAAGCAAGAGAACATGCTTGTGCTTTTAGTTCATTTTGCAGTTTGAGTGGGAGTGTTTTCTCTCACATATTTTGATTCTGGTAATTTGCAAAGGTCGCTGGGAAAAAAAGAAGTAAAAATTGAGAGTAGAACAGCTGAGGACCTAAGTGGTGAGGTTAAGGTGGCTAAGGAAAAAAAAAAAAAAACCCCAACACAGAAAACTCCCCTTATTTCATCAGGCCTTTTTTGTTTCTCATTCCAAGGTATACCTATTACCTCATGAAAGGTAATGCAGATGTGGGAAATAGGAAGCAGATTATCATTGCAACCTTTTCAACTTCTAAGTTATCTGCTTTTAAACAAATGATGACATCAATCTAATTACATTTCCCAAAGGCAAAGAGTAATAAAAATGAATAGGTTTTCTGCACAATCTTTTTTTTTTTTTTAACCTTTTAATTCACAATAGCCACAATAGTGAGACATTTTACAACTAAACCAGTAGTTTATGTAAAGGATGTCTACTGAAGTATTAGCATATTTTACTCTCTGAAGGAGAGTTTCCAGCACATAAACATAAGAATCCTACAAAAAGAAAGGAGCATATAGCATATTTTATTAAGGTTGTGTGTGGCAATATCTCATGGCATTATGTAGGGAAGCATACTGTTTTTTTCAGACTATGGTCCTCCTTTTTTTTTTTTTTTGGACTTTTGGTTTACAGAAGGTTCAATTTTCATCAAGAGTGTCTTTTTCCTTGGGTTTTTTATTTTCATTGAAAGTACTATTAACACGTACTTAGAGTGTATCTAGTCTTTGTAATTCAGGAATTAACTAAAGCAAGACTAAAAATTATAAATATCAATTAAGAGATTGAATAGTATATTTAGGATACTAGCAAATTTAGGAACTTGTAGGAACAAGTAGGCTATGTGATCCTCAGTTTTGAGAATGGTTATTCTCTTATTAAAATAAGAAAAAATGTCTCCAGTTGTCTATTCTTGCTTGTAATGTGAATCTTTAATTTTTTTTTTTACCATGGAAAACTGGAAAATTTATCTTGAAATCTTTGACATGTCAATTTTTATTATATTACCTGTTCTTCATTTCTACTGAGACCTAAGTATGCAGTGAGTCTTCAGGTTTGTGTTAGTTCATTTTCACAAAGAAGATAATAAACTGATACTGAAATAAACTGTTTGTTTTTTTTTTTTATTAATGCAAATACGTGTCTCATTGTTTTCCTGAATATAGTAAGAAGTAAATAGCAGATTCGTTTCTTTGTTTTCTTCATAATTCAGAACATCTGCCTTAAACGACCCCTATCTCTTGGTTCTTTTTCTGGAGTGTATAAGCAGCATTTTTTTGTCACCACATCCTTTGCTTTCCTACTGCTTTCTTTGACTGTTCCTAGCACAGAGCATTTCAGTGTCACTCATCTATCTGAAGCCAGCTACTAGATCTCCTTTGCTTTGGACATAATCTCACTGCTGTTGTGTTTTAGACAAGGAGTCCCTCATGCTGTTTAACAAGGTTTAACTGAATATACATTGCAAAAATTAACAGCTCAAAAATCAAATTTCTAATAGGTTTGAACTTCCTCCTGAGTATTTTAATACATTTTGTTTCTTTTTATTTCACTTTTATTGTTTTAAGCTGTTAAATTTTCCAATTTTTCTCCACAACTAGAAGTTAAGCTAAAAATGTATTAAAAGACATTTTCAGGTAACACCATGATTCATGGAGCTCTACCTTTACAAGAGTGGCAAATATCCAGAAACTGTGATAAATTGAGAGAGCTGACACAACTTTAGCTACCCCAATCCTTTCAACAGATTTCAGACTTTAGAATCCTAGAGAAATATGGTCTTTTTCATATCCCTTACTATATTTATTCCTATTTCCAAGCTTTCTTTTACAATGAATGACAGTAAGAGCAAGAAAGGTGGATATCCCACCATATGATGTCATGCTCAGTGATAAAAGCTGGGGGAGGCGAAGAAGAGGGAAGGCAGGGGATGTTTGGAGTAATGGTGTTTGTCCTCCCAAGTAACTGTTACACATGATGGAGCCCTGCTGTCCTGGAGATGGCTGAACTCCTTCCTGATAATGGAAAGTGGCGAATGAATTCTTTGCTTTCTTTTTTTTGTGTGAGCAGCTTTTTCTTTCCCTGTTAAACTTTTTCTCAAGCCGCAAGATTTTGCACTTTTACCCTTTCCATCATCTCCTGCTTCCCCCTGGGGAGGAGAGAGCAAATGGCTCTGTGGGACTGTGGCTGCTGGCCAGGGTTAGATCAAAACACCTGTATAAAATTTTAACTGTTTACTCCCTTAGTGAATATAATGATCTTTGCTTACCTTCCATAGTTAGCTACGATGCTTATATGGATAATTTGAAAGCTCGAAGACCAATAGGAATGAATGCATGGTTTGTAATTTTGCTCTGGGTTTTCATTAAAGAGAGATTTTCAATGGAAATATGTGCTTAGTTTTCTCTCAGTAGAAGATAAAATTATACTTATCCCCAGTGTATGTATGCAGCGCTTCAAATAAAAATACTTGAAGTATACTAAGGCATGCTATTCATTACCTCTTCACAGGACCCTAAAAAGCCCAGTGTATAGTTTAACTTCCAAACAGAAGATACCCATACGTTTGTAAACTCTCCCATAGTAGAAAGATGATTAGAGAAAAAATGACATACAAATGAGATCATTAGAAATGAGAATAGGTAGAAATGGATATGAGGAAATACTAAGGCCACAAAATTTTTTTATTTCAATTAAATGACTGTTCCTGCCAGTGAGCTTCCTACTCAAAACCAAACCAACCAAATCCCTCAAATGCAGAATGGCCTGTACTTGTCTAGCCTACATAGTTAAACACATATATATTCAATATATATATGTGTTGAATGATATATTTTATATCTATTTTTGTCTTTTCTGAGCAGATTTGGAGGGATTTTGAAATCTTCACTTGCAGTAATTTTTCTCTGCCCTACTCCGCAAGAAAGTGTTTTCAGAAGTTAATCAACAAACAGTATCAGGTCTTTTATTTATTTATTGTTTTATTTGTTTGGGCTTTTTGTTTTCTATTTATTGTTTTATTTATTTGGGCTTTTTCAGTCCATTTATTCAACACAGGATGTGCAACATAGCACTGGTGCAAGTAAGGCAATGTGCATAGGCTGTTGCTGCTAGTATATCACTTTACGGCTCTCACTACCTCATCTGTAATTCCAGTATCCATGGATATAGTCATGTTGGTCCTTCAAACACTGTTATGCATGCACACATGAACACATTCAAACTAAAAATGAAATAAATGTACTTCCTTCTTTGTTACCCCTTCATTTTCTTTCAAGCACAGTAAATCAGTGCCAATCCTGTACTCCCAGGGTATTCGTTTATATTTTCTACCTTAAACTTCTGTGGATCACCTAATGCTTCAAAATCATGCATTATTTATATTATCTTAGACTGCCTTATCCTTAATAAATTACTGTTTTCCAGACTTTTCCTTATCTATCTTCCTCGTCCATAACCTTTCATATGTCCCAGCTTACTCTTAAAAAAAAAAAAAAAAAAAAAAAAAAAAAAAAAGCCGCTTATTTTTAAGTCCAATTGAAAGACTTGTGAATCTAAGATATAATTTGTTTTATCTTGGATTCTTGGTGACTAGCATGCTTTTGGTATTCTGCTATTTTTGTTTTACTAGAGCATGGCTAGTTAGAGAATTCTAGGAAAGAAGTAAGCCTTTCCAGATTAATCAGAAGTAACACCTAAAGGAATGAAACTGCTACTAAAAAACACCCAATCTTTCTAATTTTCTTGATTAGATAAACTGAATTATAACACTCTAGAAGAAACATATGGTGAACTTCAGTAGCAGGATTTTATTTCTGTAATTTTTGGAAAGTGAAGGTATAGCATTGTTGTACCTGCTCATGGTGCTAAATAGTGCAAACATATGAAGATGGTGCTTTCCAGGGCCTCCAGAAAATCTATTTGGTAACAAAGATTAAGTGAGTATAAAAGAGAGTTTTTCCCTATACTAAAACTTTGGTCAATATCTTGAATATTTAGTAGATGTGGGATGGAATACATGTTTGTATGATGGTAAAATCCATCACAAAGCCCATCACAAAGCCCAGGGAATATTAGAGAGAGAGATCAGTTTGAGAGGCAGCAGGAATCTCCTAAATATAAGTAATTACATAGGTGTAAATGAATACAGTTTATCGTATTTTTGTATATTTGTATATAGCTTTATCCCTACAGAAATTTTATTATCTATCCATATCATAAAGGTCTTCAAATAAATGAAGTTATTGAAGTCCTGAATTATATCCTATACTATACAGTGCCACTAACATATATTTATAAAGTAATCAAACTACAGAGAAAAAAACATATATGTTGATAGCCATATCGATAAGGACGGAAACTTTTTTCTAGAATGAAACAATTACTTGAGGCTGGATAATCTGAGAAGACTTATAAAAGTCCTTTTGTATGGATATGAAACAACTCACATCATTATTGAAAAGAAACATAATTACTTTTCAAAATGCTATTAGACATAATACTTTTCAAAGTGCTATTAGACATTATACTTTATAACTTGAAAAGCACTATGTACTCTTTTTTTTTTTTTTAGTTGGCATAAGAATTACATCAGAAGAAAACTGAAAATGAAATAATGTTTAAATAAGTTCTCTTAAATTATAAAATACATAAACAAGTAGATAAAAATCTATAAATACAATTTTTAGTAAGGAATATGTTGTATTTGTCTATCAAAAAAAATCATACAGAAAAAATTTCATAGTTTCATCTATAGTTTTTGTCTTCAGTTTTTAGGTGCTGTGGATTATATTATAGAAATGTGATGTGACAAACACTACTCTTCTTTTTGTACAAGAGTTTATAAATTCTATGTTTCATTCTTAAACCTAAAACCACAGCTCAAGACAAAATTTTTGTAGGCTTTTTGAAGAAAGGTTCATCTTTTCTTTGTATTTCTTTCCATATTGCCTGGAGTATAGCATAGTGTGTATCAGCTACAGGTGATATGCAAAAAGAAAGATTATGTAATGGCAAACTTAGAAATAGATGACAAACTGAAATCAGTGACAATTATACCTTTAGCTTACAAAATTTTGTATAAATAAATTGCTTGTCAGTGGTGATGTAGACTTAGTAGACTTAAGGACATTGATATAATGCATTTTGCAAACATTTAAAAAAAAACCCGGACTTTCTGAGGTTACTACGAACCTATATAATTTAAATATGAATGAGGTGGAGCTTTTTGCCATAGAGCATTTTGGAGTCTGAAAAGGGAGAACTTGATTTAATATGCTACATTTAATATTTAAGAATGTTCAGCTTATGAAATTATTTTCTTTCTTTTTATCCTTTAAAAGAGTAAATGAATAGGTTATTCAATCACTGGTACAATAATCGTCTCAGATTTTATTATCGACAGTTTTCTAGTTGCTGCTTAATATCTGTCAGGGTTCTTTTCTAAATCATTGTCTTTGAACATTTTTAAGTGTTCAAATGTAACAAATAAAAATGTAACATGGTTACATTTTTTTAATTTTTACCACCCTTTTAAGGCACCATTAACTTGCAAAGAAACCAAAATAATGTAAATATATTTGAAAGTCTACTTTTCATGTAAAAGAAATATTTCTTAATAAAATAAAAATAAATCTTTCCTAGAATTTTCCAGCTGGCAAATAGATTAATATTTGCCACTGTATTATATTAGTCTTACCGATGGCTTTTATAGTTTTTAGCTGCTGTCATTTCTGTTAATAATGAATGGATTGCCTAAAACTTGAAATAAGAAAAAAAAAGGGTTTACTGACTAGATACTCATGTAGACTTGTCCATACGATGTGTTCAAAGAATCCAGTGTTACATATTGTCATTGCCTTGAACCCTGAGCCTTCTTGCTTTACTTCTATTTTCCCTCCATCCTGTGGGAGAGGAGGGTAAGTAAGTGAGAGGCTTGGAGGGTATTTGATTGTTGACTGAGATCAACCCACCACATATACATTAACAGATATTTATACCTATACACACTAGTTATAAATACTACACATTTAATCTCTCAAATCCAATCCAATGATATTTCTAATTTTTTTTTTCTACCACTGAGCTTTGCATGAGCTGAACACATTCTTATTGCATGACTTTTTGTATTAATAATGAAGCACGAGTTATTAAAGAGTGACTTAAGATCCCACCTAATGTTATGCTATATATTTGGCTACAGGGAAATGACAATAATCTTACAATTTTTATTTGGCTTACTAAGTAAATAAGTCCATGTGTTATATTTTGAGTTTAACTTAGTGTAGACACTGGAGATGAAACTTTAAGATGCTATGCTCATATGAAAGCCTAAAATACAGAGAAAGATCTTTTCTTTGTGCTGTAGAAATAATGTCCAAAGTTGCAATACAACACACTATGAACAATCCAAAGTATTTATGCTCAGAGATACATTTGATTTTTTTCAGTAACCAACCTTTTTAGTAGTCCCTTTTCCAAATATATAACTAAAATGCATGTTTCAAATTGTTTTATTAGCCAGTTTATGTATAAATAACCTTCAGTTCAAGTATGAAAGATGTACAAATACTTTTTGTAAAAATCTTTTAATGTTCAAATGATGAATATAAGTGATAAAAAGTGGGATTTGTCTCACTTTAAAAGTTATTTCCTAAATATAGAGTAATCTATATTCATTTTATATTCTATCAAGAAAATTGGGTAACTCCAAATAAAGTTTTCTTGATCAAAAGTTGTGTAATTAAGAAAACTGGGATGAACTTTTCTCCATATGTAGCTATTTTTCTATGGTGGCAAGACAGAGATTCCAGATCACTCAGAAAACTAGAAGATATCTAAATAAACCCTATTTCCAAAAAATAACTTAGGCATTTTAACCAAACTTCTCTGGATTCCTGAATGCCCAAGTCTTTTTTTTTCTTCACAGAAATTAGGATTGTTGTGGATTACATCTTCATAGATAAATATGTGCCTAAACTTTATTTACTTTTCAGGAAAGGAATCTAATTTATTTAAGAAAAATTTTTAGTGAATGAACAGGTACTGTATAACAAAATAATAGAAAGCACTGGAAATAATGTATTTTAATTTCTGATAAATCAAAAGAATCTACCAAAATATAACCTGTAAAAAGGTTGATTTTGACTGATACACAGATCATAGATACATAACATAGAAATACATTTTTAGAAAAGACTTGGGAAATCTGGATTTACAAATATATGATGTTAGAGATAGATAGCTGGATTTTTGTTTGCTTGTTTGTTTTTTGTCAAAGGAGTTGATGTTGGTGAAAAACATCTTATTTTAATACACTGTCTACTTAGATCAGTGAAGACAATACAGCCAATAATAATCTATGCTTTTTGGCCAAAGACAATTCTTGCTTTTTAAACATAACGACTCTAATAACTTGCATGCAGTGCATTACATGACAATGTAGGTGACATTTCAGCCTTTACTTTTTAAAATACAACTATGTCTGTGTTTATTTTACTAAACTATGATAGTGGGCACGCTTGCCAAGTTTTCACTACTAATATCTGAGAGGTCCTTTGAGAACTCACTGTTCATGTAAGTTTTCTTCACAACACTGGAGTGCTGAATCTCTAATACATTCATGAGGAAAATTCTAAGAACATAAGTAAACAGATGGAAAATTATTAATATCTTAAGACTGTTTCATGTAGTATAATAATTACTCCATGTAATTTTTTTCATACTTTCAGTCTAATTTTTCATTACTAGTTTTGCAGTCTAAAGATGCATACATTCTGTCTGTTCCAGGAAGTACGACTGTTACAAGAACCTAGTAAATCAAATCCAGTCTGTTCCATTTCTTATCCTGGACAATGCCAGTCCATGCTCAGAACTCAAAGTGCTCACATAACTGATTGAAGAACAGATTTCTAATTTAAACAGGAAACATAGTCTTTGCTTTTTTGCAAGGATAAAGTAGACATTAATATTACAAATGTAGAAGAATGTTTTCAGCCTCTGAGGGGCTCCTACAGACTTGACCTGTCAATTACCTACAGGCTATTTACTATCTAAAACAGTTCCTCAAAGAAAATGTCTCGTACTTAAGAGTTAAGATGCCCAGTGGATACTGTAAAAAGAAACATGGCTTCCTTGAGTAACATGAAATAATTGAACTATGAAAGAAATAATATTTTAAAATGTGTTTATTTTTCCATAGGATTTAATTTACTTTCATGTGATTTTTTACCTTATTTTTGTTGAATGCAAAGCTTAGCCTGTATTGAAATTGTTTCTCTAGTTAAATAGACATGATGAACATCTAGCACCTCAAAACATTTGTTTTGTATTATGTTTTGCAAAGCAGCAGTGTATTATTTTTCTATTTAGAGATTTCTTTCCTATTGAAATTTCTATCTAAAACCAAAATATCAGACGATAATTTCATACTATGAGCTTAGGAAACAGAACATTTGTAGGTATCATCTACACTGTAGTCAGATTTCCTTAGCTGTTGTGTAACCAGCAATTGGACTCTGTTTAGAATCAGAGGGGGTTTCTTTTGATAGAAGCTTTATTTTTGTTGTACTTGCAAAGGTTTGCTACAGCGTCTTTTTCTGGATGGACTCAACTTACTCCTTCAGAAACCATTGCTCTAAGGATATTGCTCTATGTCTAAGTCTCAGCATCTTCCTTGAGTGTTCTGTCTTAAAGTGAGCTATTGACTTAGGTGCTCTTTAACACCCAAAAACTTAACAGAAGTCCTCCAGCCCCACTTGTTTGGGGCTGGTCACAGAATTTCTCAATGATCCAATCAAATTAATAAAGGCATGAAGCCCCTCATTCCTTCTAAGCAAGTGTATAGTGTTATTGGTCGGAACAACTTCAGCAACCTGTAAGCCACAGCAACCTGACTAGTTTTTTTGTGGTGAATATGGAGAAAGTGGAGATTATGGTCTTCTCAGTCTATTTTGCAGTGAAGCACCATCATTTTTAATTCTACCCAACCTGGGAATCTAGTCTCTTTGTCCTGCTTTGTCTAGTCACCTGTAAGAAAAAAGCTCATCAACTTAAACATATATATTTTTCCTTTCTAACTTCAGTATTTCTTCATGGCACTCTGTTCGGATTTGCTGATGTGATTTCACTTGCATTGCTATTCTCAAAACTTTTTATAGCACAACAATTTTCTCTATATTATTGTAAGGAGAAGTCTGATAGTATTAATAAAATTCTAAAAATCTGATCACATTTTAAGTATATTAATCTAAGGCTCTGTTCAACTGAACTGCCGGTGCTCTCCAATAGTGTCCTATACTAGCTATATTAATTACTAGAAGCATTAGTGCTTGTAGAAAAATCAAGAAACTAAATGGAGCACAAGACTTTTAGCTTGTGCAGAGCTTTATCTTCTGTATTCTTCTGATAGGATTTGCTCTGTTCAGGTGTCTCTGGTTTTGGCTGGATCCAGCTATGCTTTGCACTGAATTTGTAAACAGCTTTGATGTGTCTGTGCTTTGCTTGTGTACTCTCGCTGCACTCCAGCAGCATTGGTCTCTCTAATATTCTTTCCATTTCATAGCCAAATGCACCTGCTGTCAAGAGCTTTCACAACTGTGTTGTCACGCTGTCATCTTTCCTGCTCCTTGTAGCGACTGCCTTAACTCTTCAGTGGAGAAAGAAGTATTTAATGTTATAGTAGCTTAAAACTGCTGGACAATGATCTGAGGCAGAATACACATTTACTGGTTGCTATAATAGATTTTAGTTGCTCTCTTCAGGGTTACTACTTAAACACTGAACAAAAGAGTGAACTACTTTCTTTGTATTTAGTATCATCTACATATTATAACACTAATAATGATAAGTAGCCAGCTAGAAACAAGATTTCTTTCAGCCCCAAATGCATTTGTTGTAACAAGAGAAGATAGTCGGGTGAATTAGTAATCATGAATCCAGGATTTCCAAACTGTCTGGAGACTTCCAGCTACTGTGGGAAAAAGGAAGAGTTCTTTTCCCACAGTAGTTCTTTTACTGTAGTAGCTCTGCTGAGATAGATTGAAAATTGGGCAATTTGCCTTATTTTGTTATTACTAAATACATAACTGCTGGTTTCTTGTGGATATGTACCCTGTGCTCAGTATGCATGCTGAGTATCACTCTGCAGTTCAGTGCTTCACAAAACTCCATCTCTCTTACCACTTATAAACTGTGCCATTAGGTTTTGGGGTTTTTTAATGCTATTTTATTTTGTTTCTTTTGGTGGAGTTGGTTAAAATATTAAAAATACAACATTTATCCTGACAGTATCCTTTTAACTTTGTAGTTTTTACAACTTCTTTTTCTTTGTGTTGCTAGCAGAAAGGAAGTCTTGTGGCCTTTCTTTTGGGTGATTTTTGGAAACTTATCTAGCAGCCTGTAATTAAGAATTACTCTAAGCAGTGTCCCTTCTTCAATATTTGTAAGCTACTTAAAATATTCTTTATTCTTATACAATGAATAAATAAAAGAAGCCATTTCATAATTGTGAAACCCCTTATTTCTTTGGGACAGTGCGATGTAAAACTAGTTGAGGATGCAATGACTAGTGTTTTGTGATATGGCATCTCAACAGAAAGGAGAGTGTCCTCCATACAGGATATGGAACTTGGAACTGTGAGCAAAAAGATCTTGGAGCTCATCTGAAGTCCAGCAGCAGGCACAGGTCTGTGGTAGCAAGTGCTTAAATAAGAGCCACAGACTCACTGGGCTTTCACATTAACAGGAGGAGAGAGGCACATCACTCTGAAGGAAGCTTCCCAGTGCTACTGACCACAACAGAGAAGTTATTATGCATTTTGCTTTGGCAAATTGTGTTCTTTGCCACAGAAATGGTCCCTTGACAGTTGGAATAGGACCAGACCCTTTATCTTCACCCCTTACCTAGTGGAGGCCTTCTAGTGCAGTCAAGGCATTCACTCCTTGGACTCTGAGTGTTCAAGGCCATATCTAACTCATTTTAATGTAATTATTGACTATGTTGAGTTCTCATCTGTCTTTTGGTATATGGCACAGTTACATGATGAAGCTTTAGAGGCTCTGTGGGGATCAATATGGCTAAACAACACTTAGTTTTGAAAAGACATTCCTTCTAATAAGCATTAGATCTTTCTCTCTGCCTTTACTTAGTGTTGTTCATCTTATTTTATGGATAATTAAACAAAACATACAATAGAGATTTAAAGCTGTTATGGTCAACCTTGACAAAATACCCTTTGTATACATGAGCATTTATTAATATCCTAAAAATCACTGCCGAATATTTGCTGACACAAAGTTGTGGACCTGTGTAGGGGACTACAGATGACTTAAAATACTTCAGAATATTTTGAAATACTCTCAGTTTCTCGTGATGAACCTATTTTCATTAAAAATCCAGACAACCATAAAAAGACTCACTAAACTTTATCATGTGTCTTATTTAAGCACTTGCTACCACAGACCTGTGCCTGCTGCTGGACTTCAGATGAGCTCCAAGATCTTTTTGCTCACAGTTTCAAGTTCCATATCCTGTATGGAGGACACTCTCCTTTCTGTTGAGATGCCATATCACAAAACTAGTCATTGCATCCCTCACTATTTTACATCGCACTGTCCCAAAAGAAATAAGGGGTTTCACAATTATGAAATGGCTTCTTTTATTTATTCATTGTATAAGAATAAAGAATATTTTAAGTAGCTTACAAATATTGAAGAAGGGACACTGCTTAGAGTAATTCTTAATTACAGGCTGCTAGATAAGTTTCCAAAAATCACCCAAAAGTTTTCAAAGAGTAAAATGTTTGTTACACTACATACTTATCTGAATTGCTTTCCTTTCAAAACTTGAAACGAATGAACACATTTTTCTCAATATTTGAATTACTGTTTTTATGATTTCTCTTTGGTATGCCAAGCTTCAAGCTGAAGCATGTGCTTACCATAGATTTATAAACCCGTGAAACTAAGGGTTACAGTAAAACTGCTGATGCAACATTAACTGCAGCAGTGTGAATAATTTAATTATAATTTTATTCAAGATGAAAATCCTTTAAAGGAATTCGTAAGACATTTGTGAAGGTAGCAGACCAAGAACTGTGGGCCAAGGCTATGAACTTAATGCTCTTGCAAACTGCAACACCTTTGCTTAAATGATGGCCTTCCTTATAATGTTTCCCAATAATTTTTTTTCCTAATCATTAAACTTCTTGTTATTTTGACCATAAATAAATTGTTATCATATATAATAAGATTTCTTAGAAGTCCTTACATCTGCTTGCTTAGTCACAATACCACAACATTTATATTTTTAGTCCTTGTCTTTGTGAGAGGTAAGAAAAAAAACCCTTTTATAGATGTTAATTTGACTAACTTAAGGCATGTTGTCATGGTCAGAAAGACTATTTTAACGGAAGATGTTAACATAAGACGTGCATTTATACCATCCTGGATGACATATTATCAAAACTTGACTGACATTTTAATTTGGACAATGGTGAAGCTACATAACATAGCCAGTGATTTGTATTCTCAATGCTTAAATGCAAGAGGCTATCCTATCCCATCATACCCATGTTTAGTGCTTCAGAATTATATTAATTACTTTATTAAGTTACAGAGTTAATAACCTGTTTGAATTCTAGAATGTGGTACATGCTAATTATACATTGCCAGTTGTTTCCAATTCTGGTTTTGTCATTACTACTCTGACTGCTTTTCTCTCACACATATTTTGCTGATTTTCTTCTGGTTTCTGGAAGGCACGTTATTATATTAGTTAATCTGTACTGATTCAAAATAAGTATTCTAAAGGCAAACAAAACTAAAATTAGAAATAAAAGAAAATAAGGACAGTTCCAGAATAGTTCTGGAGGGAACTGTGTGGTCAGTAAGGCATTTAAGTGGAAGAAAGAGAGGAAAATGAGGGGAAATGAGCAATAAAAATGCAAATGTCTTTGGTGCCAGGTGGGAGATTTTGGGTATCTTATTAATCAGTCTTGGAAGTAAAAACAGAACTAATTTCCTTTAATATTTCCACATCTCTATTCCTGAAAGCACTGGATCTGAGAAACCTCATTACTGGCAGATGATTTGAGCTGCTTTTGATATAGACGATCAATCACAGGACTGGTACAAAGCATTCCTCTCAGTAATACTTCATTACTGTTTCTGTCTACATATTTCAAAGTATAGTGCAAGGGACACTGATGATGAGACTGACACAAAGATCAGAGTGACACAATGATCAGAGTCACACAAAGGTATGTAGAAAAAGGTACATATAAGATACAAGCAATTCACATCTGTTTAGTGACTCTCCTCACAGGTTCTAAAATTGACTTTTCTCCCCAGTTTCTGCATAATTTTTCCAAAGAGAATTTTTGCCTTTACTCATCCTTCCCCTTGCCAAGATTTTAATTTTATTACTGAAACAGTAACATGTTAAAGTACAACTTAGGCCACTTTGCACTTGTTTGTAGTTCATTAACCTCTGCAAAATTATTTTAGGAATAGTTTGCTTAACTTAATTTCAAAAAAAAAAATCCATAATAATAGATTGCAGATAGACTAACAGATTTTTTATGGGTAAATATATATATATATATCAGTGGAATAACTATCAGCTCTTCTTCTTTGTATTGTTGCCTCAGAAATAGATTAATTGACCTTAAAAACCGTCCTTTTTTACTGCTATGGCAAACCTTTGCTGGTACAGTCAGGGCCACCATGTGTATAGGTGTAACATGCTCATGCTTGTAGGACAAGATGGATCGAGATTAAGGTAGTAAAAAATTTGACGATTTTGTCCAAGGGAGGGAGGACAAAGTGTTTGCAGGCCGAAAAAATTATATACACCTTCTGGATAAGTAGCTAAACATATAGGCAAACAAAACTACTGGTTGATGCTACTGTGACTGGTTGATGCTATTGTAATCACAATTTCTTAGCCCTGTATGGCTTTCATAAATCCTTCCACCAGGCTTTTGATCCAGCCTATTCTTCCTTCCCATTTCCTTGAGCAAAACAGCTTGAACCAAGGCCTTGCCTCTGTGTCCAACTCATTTCAGCAGCTCTGTACTGGAAAACTGGACTGGAAAATGTTAGTATTGTCTACTCGACAGGTTTTGGAGAAAGGCAGGTTTTGAAGAAAAGCAGGCTATAGGGGGAAGTGGATCTCAGGAGAGGGAAAGAGCATCACATGCCTTGGAGGTGCAGGTGAAGGTGGAATAAGTTGTAGGAACTGGGCAGCCTGGAGATTCCAGGGATCAGACTAGTACCTCTGAAATGTCTCATGGCCACATAATATCCCATTTGCCTCAAGCAATGCTTAACTGAAAGTAGGAAGCAGTCAGTAGAAGCTGCATGGGATGAAAAAGCTCTTAGAAAGGAGATGCAAAAATAAGCAAGCAAGAGGAACAAGTGGAGAAAAATGAAAACCAGAAACAGAGACCTAGAGAAAGAATATAAACAATGAGCAATGAGAATAAAATGAAGAAATGCAGAGGCTATAGAAAGAAAGGAATAGGTCTCTAAAGGAGGTCAGAAATTCAAGCAGGTGTGAGAATCCAATTTGCATTTTGAAAAAAAGAATAAAATTGCTTTGTATGTTTGAGAACCCAGTTTGTCCATGCAGATGAGGAAATTGCCTACTCAAGAGTGTGTTTATATGATAACGACTGGTTTGCATGCGGTAACAGTGATTCTGAACACATACCAGGTGGCATACACTTGTGATTATAGGCAATATTTTACCTATATTACTAGCTCAATGATGCACTAACTCTTGGGTTTTTCTGAACACTTCTTGTGCAAAAGGGAATGTTTTCATACATCATGTTTTATATCTGTATTATACAGATTTCCTTCAGTTAGATATAATTATTGTGATTTTTTTGGGAAACAGAGCTGGACCAAGGTGCATAAAGGAAATTGAAGTAAAAGCAAAAGTGATTTGAGGTTAACTTTTCCACATTAGGCATCTTTGTGCTTCTTCATTTTCATTTTATTTATTGAAGAAGCATCTGCTTCCCACAGGCACAGATACTACTTCTTCAGTAACACCACTGAACAGTAATGCCCTCCGGTTTACAGTGGTTTCAGAAATGCTGCCCTACAACACCATCTCACATTTAAATGTGGTTTAGCATGTTACTATAGATTATATATAGATTATGTGTGTTTTTATAGATTATATTAGATGTAACCAAAGCCAAAACTCACAATAGAGTCCCAAACAATAATAGGCTAATTTAAACAGAGACAAGAAAAAAACCCCAAAAAGCAAAACAAAAGCAGTAACATAAAGACAAAGTAAGAAAAGATGAGAATAAGGAAATTTGAGATCACCTAGGTTCATAGACTTGCTGTTTGCAGATATCTCAGGTTGCAAGCTATACTTTGTTCTGTCTTTTAACTATAATAATGCAGAAATATGAATGAAATCTGGACCACAGACAATTTGGTAGAGGATTTATAGTTTCAAAGGTCCTTATGGTGCTCTTGATGCACACTTATAATGCTTTACTTATTCTCCTAAAAGATCTTACAGAAAGCATTCTGAATAATTTTTGAATCCTGTAATATTTCAGTAAGAAACTGTGTACTGCAGAAGCAGATAAAAGGAAATGAAAGTGACTGAACACTGAAAATATTTACAGTGGATGGGGCATCAAGTTATTTCATTTGGTATTTCTCTGTTGATGTGATGTATTAAGCAAATTCATTTTGTTCAGTATCTCAAATGTCTCATTTTTAGTGTATGATGAGGAGTTATGGGTTTTTTTTCATGAAATAAATCACAGCATAATTTCCCAGTTTCTACTTTTTCTGATCATATGGTCCGTGGCTTTATACTCTCCTGTCTCCCCCCACAACAACTCCCCTCAAAAAACACAAATGAAAAAAAGCAATCAAAAAACCTCATCTGTAAATAGGTTTATCGTATGAGCTAATAATTTTAATATAGTCCAGTAATGAAAATAATTATACTTTCTTGGATTTAATAAAAAGTTAAAGTGTAATACCTTTGACAAGGATCAAGTTGAAAGCATCAAATGAATTAGACATGAGAAAAAGATGTAGTTCTAAATCATCTTGTCTGTCCCCATGCCGGTGTGGGTATGTTTCTTAATGTATACATTAAATTATAAAACCTGTTAAAGTTTAATAATTTTAGTAATGTAATCCCTACTCCTTCTCTTCAGGGATCACAGCATAGCACAGGAAATCTCTTAGGACCTAATTCTGACAGTTTTACTCTGAACAGTCACTTAATCCACCATAATCCCATGGAAATCATTCTAAGGATTTGCAGAGGAAGGTGTTACTCAAAATGAAAAATCTGTCAAATATGAACAAAGTATGATTGCTGGTTTTAACTTTCTAAACAATTTTTTGCTTCTAATGTATAATCTTAATTCAGAAAGTGTTAGGGGAAGAGGAGGAAGACAATTTGTTAACCTCAATTATTTATAAATCTCCATAGTTTTCACTTCAGCAAATTGTAAGTAATCAACATTATGTAGTAATTTCTGTTATAAATCATTGGTCTTACCTGCTTATGGCTTTGCCAAACATTCTACTTCTCTGATTAAGGTTTGTTTCTTTTTTTTTTTTATTTCTGTGTGTGGAAGTTTGAAGACAGTGAAAAACTAAGAGAATTTTTGTTTCCCTCATTTATTCCTTAAAGATGTCTTTGAAGAATCTCCACAATTTGGAGCAGCTCATGTGTTTATTATCAGCAGATTCTGTTTGTCAACTCATTCAGATCAGACCTATTTGAAACCTTAAACCCTTAAATCCTGTTGAGTCCCAAATCAGTAAATTTCAACACAGTAGTAGGAGTTTCCTGGTGGCGTACTATTAATAAGTATGTAGGTGCAAAGCTAATTCCCCACACAGAGCATGGTGAAACTTGAGTAGAAATACTTAAAAATTTTGATCTAGAGGAATACTTGCTGGATGAGAATCAGGAGACTGGAACAGGGTGCAAGATAAGAAAATTATACTTGCATTTCCCCCTTTTACTACTTATCAAGAGCTCATCTTTCATTTGAGGGGGTAGGCATGTTGCAGTCTCCCATTTTATAAATTTTTGGTGCTAGCAGAAAGCCATTTTTGGCAGCATGAGAACAGAGCCCTGTTTCTAATGTAGTAGAGGCATTTCTCATTTTTTAGCCACAGTACCTTTGAAATGAAGATATTTGTTCAGGATCTTGTAGACTATTTGTTGATTATATTCTTTTTTAGAGCAAACTGAACCTCATTGACACAATTCTGTTTTCTAGGAAAGTTTCTTGTTTTAGAACATAAATAAATTTATATATGATTTACAGAAAGGAAGATATCCTCAGGTACTGACCCTATTTCACCAGTTAAGTTACAGAACACATTTTCATTTCTATCTCATAACTGCTGGACACAATGAAGAGAAGACAGAAAAAAACCCAAAACAAAACAAAAAATAAACCCAAAAGACAAAAAAAAGCAAGGATAATTACTTTTTTAAGATCTTTCTTCCTTTTTCTGATGTTATGAAGTTCTGTGGGCTTTCTGAAGGAAAAAAAAGTGTTAAATGCTCATTTAATTCAGATGACATGTTGGTTCCAAAGGCCACACAACTTCCTTCTTTCAGGCTTGAGTCCTTGCTTTTAGTTTTTCTCAGTACAGTGTCTAATTGCTTTTAAATAACTACAGTGATTTCCCTCAAGAATGCCTTGTGGACTGTATCTCATATTTATCTGTAGGTTTTTGGGTTTTTTTTTCCCTTCCTATGAGCTGTATTTTCAGCCATAGGGCCTTCAAAATAGGTTTTCGTTAAATTAAATTGATTTAAATTGAATCATGTGTGTTCTTTCAAAGATCTTCTATTTAATTATACATGTTCTTTATATAGATTACTTGTACCCCATCTTTTAAAGGAGCAAGTGGCATCGGCCATACACTGGTCACTGCATATTCTTACCTTCTCTCCCAAGGCATCCAGACTTCAGGCAGATCCTGCTGCCTTTTTCAAAACAGTGAGGAATAAAAGCAACCGAACTGCTGGTTGATGAGATTCGGTGGATGGAGGGGTGGGGAAAAGAAAAAAGCATTTTTTCTGAATAACTCTTTCAGGTTATTTTTACCCCAAAATATCATGGCCAAGATGATAACCTGCTGAAGTGCTGTCATCCAGACTTAATTCAATGAAAACTTACCTCTGTAGGTATAGTTTTGTTACAACTATAATGATCTAAGGGTATAAGAAAGACACATATGTGGGTAGATATGTCTGTAATTAGATCTGTTTTGTAAGTTATGAATTAGTTTGCATGTGGGTGATAACATAAAAGCAAAGACTCATCTTGTGACCTACTGTGTTTCCAAAGAGTAGTAGTTCTAGATTTATTGCAGCTAATATGTAGCCAAACCTTGGTGCTATCTTATTTGGTGAGAACAGAAAGTTTCCTTCTTCACACATCCATGGTAAGATGGGGTTCCATCTTACTACTAGTTGTAGGTTTTTTCTTCTGGAGTGTGAGTACCTATCTTGCATTCAGATAATTGAGGGAGCAAACTGAGGTCAACATGCTGAACACGTAAGTTTAGTGAAGACTTGATTTTGCTTAATGGTTCACTTGCGCTGGATCAGTGTCCATCCAAAAGTTGTGATTATTGCATTTTCTATCAGTGAACCAGCTAATTGCCCCATTATATTTACATTATTAATGTCTATATATCTTGCTAGTTTACCACTGAAATAGATCAGTCACTGCTGCTGTTGATTTTCTTAGTCTCTCTCTGCTAAGGATACATGAGAAAAACAGTTTTCATTTAAAGTGAAGGGTAGAGGAAATAAAGCTTCTAACTGTTATTGGGAGAAGTTAAAAAAAAGTATTAGAAAAAGAAGATAGCTAAAAAAGAAAATATATCATTCAAATTAAAGATTTTTAAATATTTACATGATAGTTTGATCAATTACATTATTCATTAAAAGGGTTAGCTGTCCCTACTGCTGTAATAAAAAAAGAAAAAAATTAAATTCAACTACTTCCACTTTTAAATGCAAAAAGTTCCCAGGAGCAAATAAGTTCCAATGATGTAGTTAACTTCTTTCTGATCCAGTTACTTTTTTTATAATATATTATATATTAAAAAAAAAATAAAAAATTTCATTGAGATTTGCAAATCAAGCACCTGGAAGTCAGGAAGTAATAGAGATGAACCTTAATTTTTGTCCTGTGTGCTTGAATGTGCTGGGATCCTGTGGAAATGCTCATATGCTCATAATGGAAACTTACTACATTGTACTGCATAGCTTCTATAATGTAGTTTTTTAAGGCAATTTCTTCACATTTATTCTTTCAGGGAAAAAAAGTAAGCATTTTCTATGTGTAATTTAAGAGTCCCCTTGCCCTCCACACCACATTACTTTTCAGTAACATGACATCTACCATTTGAGTATCTGAACCAGAGGACTATCCTAGCAACAGATGAAAGCTGGTCAGAAAAATGTTTCAGTCTGCCCTAGTTTTTTTTCTTGGACCTAAGATTTAGAAGAGTTATAGCTTCCCAAAATCCAGATGCAAACTGACTGAGACCTATGACATTTGAAAAGAGTGTATTGTTCTATTTGCAACTTGCTGTCCTCCCTCTTCGTTTCTACTTTATTAGCCATCGCAACTGTCATTTCATTGGAAATGCAAAATGAATCCCTAAACAATTCTGTATTTTGTGTTGCTTGACATAGAAGTAGCTTTTTTAATTACTACAGGGACCATGAAGAAAAAAAGGCAATTTTACTGTTTATGTCTTAATAGAAGTTTATAACATCATGGAGGAAAAGACACCTCTGTAACAAGATCTTCATGGAAAACACAGACTTTCATAGTAGAGATCTGAGATGCAGGTCTAGATAGAAGTCTTGTGGTTAGTTCCCCAAGCAACATTGTAGTAAACTGAGGAAAATGTTACTGTGCTCTTTTTTGCTATTTTCTAGAAAGAAACGTGAAAATGAGCTCCATCATTAGGTTGAAAAGGAAAGAGAGAGAGAGAAAAAAAGCACAGCTTCTGTTATAGTATTAAATAAGAAGAAAAGAAACATCCTTTATTCTCATGCCTGCTTGTAGGCATACTGAAAACACACCTTTGATTTCTCTGGAGTGCTTCTTAGAAATAAAAGTCTTAGTTCACACAAACACTAAGACTTTTTGGATTATTTATTTTTTGACTTTTACCCTATTTACCTGTATTGAATGTATGCTTTGGGAAAGAAAGGGTAGGAAAGCGGACACTACATGTCTCTGTAGACCTAACTTAGATAGCTTAGTTAACAACCCTCATTTCTTGTAATGTTGATAGGGCTTTCAGGTGATTCCACCTGTGGCTCATCATTAACTTTTTTTGGGCTCTCTTTCATCCTGTGCATCATTTTCACATCTCAGCTTGTGTGCTGGCATGGGCATTTGTGCCGCTGTGCAGAGATTGAGATTGGGAAACTGACCCATCCAAAATTAAAACTGGAAAAAAAAGTTTTTCTTTGCAGTCACACAAACAGTTTCTCCAGGTACACAGGGTACTTCACCCAAGTAAGTAGATGAGAGTAAAATCCAACTATTTAAACTAGCATTGAATGTAAGCCTATATTTTTGGAGCACCTAAGATATAGTTGGAGAATTCAGAATTCCCAGATTTGTAAAGTTAATATATGCCAATATCAGAATAAGTGTTAACTATTAGCACTGACTTATTGTATACCTAACTGTTCTTCCTGATATAATATCTAGAGGCTCTATAAAAATGCTATTTTTATCACACAAAAATTTTAAACTATTTGCATTTTCACGAACTCCCAATGTAATGTAAAGCCTAAAACTTCAATTCAGAAATTTAAAACTGGTAGTTTGTCTTCTTAAGCTATGATTAACATTTTGTTTAGTGTTACATATACATCTTTAAAATCCCTAACACCTCTGTTGTTAAATGTTCAGAAAAGGCTAATTTATAAAATCTTTGGTTAGAAAAAGCTATTTTCCACTACATTTCAAGTTTATTACGTTTGTTTTCATCACTGATTTTCAAATTAATTCATCTTAATTGTAGAAGATCTGGTACACTAATTCTTGTCTTTTCATTATCTGGCAACACTAAAATTTTCAGCATCTGGTGTATAGTTTATTCTCTGTGATGATGGTATGGTGTGAATATTCCTTTTCTGTAAGGATGTTTTAGTGAAATAGTCTGTTGAATTGTCTTGCTTCTGGTTAATTCATATGTATTGCGAATGTTTAAAACTGTATTACTTGTGATTTTTTATGGTACTTCTATACCAATGCAACCAGCATAACAAATATAATTATTCCTGGCTTTAAATATTCTTATTCCTGTAGTCTAATTTTATTATTACTTTAAAAGATAAAAAAGCATAACTCTTCAATGATTCTTTTAAGCACCTTAGCAATTTATGTAAACGATAAGGTATTATGAGGAAGATAATAAGGCATATCGTATCTTCCTCATTCAAGTTTGAATTACTTTTATTACACAAAATTATGTTGTGTAAAGAAGCAAAACTAATAAAGATAATATTGCTGTACATACTGGAAAAGAAATCGGAATTAGCAATTCAGAATGCTAAATGGCACTAACAGTTTGTATTTATCACTATTTACCTGAAAGAAAGAAATTTGAATATTTATCAATCCAAACACCACTGAAGCTGTTTTGTTTAATGAATTGTTGCATTCTGAAAAGATAGTTATATGCAGGTGAAAGCACTGAAAATCTAATCTAGTTGTTAGAAATATCCATTTCAAATGCATATACTTTTATCTATCTTGATACCATATTGAGCAACTTTCTGTACCTTCTGGAAGATAGAGAACTTGAGCTCAATGTTTAATATATTGCAAGTAAAAATGTCGAGCAGCAGAGAACAACCAGGTCAAGGGAAGATAGTGCTGTATGTTTGTTACTATAATATTCATCATGCTTATTACTAAAATTCATGCATCTTTTCCTGGTTATACTATTAAAAAAAAATATTTAAAAGGGTAATAAAATATTCCCAGCATTTTTGGGAAGGACTCTTCCTTAGGGACTGTAGTGGTAGGACAAGGGGTAATGGGTTCAAACTTAAACAGGGGAAGTTTAGATTAGATATAAGGAAGAAGTTCTTTACAGTGAGGGTGGTGAAGCACTGGAATGGGTTGCCCAGGGAGGTTGTGGATGCTCCATCCCTGGTGGTGTTCAAGGCCAGGTTGGACAGAGCCTTGGACCCCGTGGTTTAGGGCAAGGTGTCCCTGCCCATGGCAGGGGGGTTGGAACTAGATGATCTTAAGGTCCTTTCCAACCCTTACTATTCTATGATTCTATGATTCTAGATTGTAGTCTCAACATTGCAGTTGGCCCTGTGTAATCAAACTTCATGCGAAGAATAGCTCCTTGTGAAATGGACGTTAAGTTTGAAATTATATATTCTTCTCTGGAGCTTCCTTGACAGTATGAAACTGTACCTTTCAAAAATAATCTGGTCTGTGTGGATGCAGCAAACTAATAAAAGCAAATAAAAATGTGAATAGTTCTGTTTATGAAGGCATTTGGCAACCCTTATATTTTTAAGTTATCAAAACTTGCTACAAGGATCATATATAAATAAAAACTTAATTCCAGGAAAATATTAACAGTTGAGCAGAAATAAAACATGGTAGATTTATAAAATCTGATAAAGTATTATCTATATTGGAAATGGGATCTATATCACTTCCTCCCTCCATGATTCAAATTCATTTATATATTCCTGAATAACTGGTAAATATATATCTTCTAACAACAGCTCACATGTTAATAAAACAAATATGCTGTGCAAATTGAAATTAGAAGAATTTATTTTCCATTACACTAAATCTTTTTGCACATTTAAGTTAAATTAACAAGGTATATTACCATTTGAATACTGGAAAATAGAAACTAGATAAGCAAAAGCTAGGAAAAAAAAAAAGGCTGCTGGGACTAAATGTGACTAAAATCTTGGTACATAATTTCCACCCACCTGTGATATGGTGATGATTTTGTTTAAAGAACAAGCAAAACCTGCTTACTGGATTGTGCATATCCCAGTATTAAATGTCTTCACTGCTATGATTTCACAGGATTTTCAGCTCCAGTTTTGCAGGCTGACTTGTTTACCAGACACCAATGGCTATTTAGGCACAGAGGAGTGTGCTGGAGGAATGTAGGTCAGTGAAATTCCAAGATTACAATCTGTATTTAAAGGTTTATATATGTGCCTTATAGACCTTAATAAAACTGCACCACCACTAATGTCTGTTCTTGGAAAAAAAACATGAAAATCAGCAAACATGAGGCTTCCAAGAGATTTACAGAAGTACTTAACATCAACCTGGTTTATCTCAGCTTACTTGGAAAAAAAAGTGTATAGTTGTGAGATTTGTTGTGACAAAACTACTTAAAGGCCACCATAAACAATTGTGTATTAAAATTTTTTATTTAGCAGTAGAGATGACTTCAAGTATGGAAGTGACAGCTCAATAGTTTTGGTATATTAGCAATGCTGGATGAACCTTGGGATATTTTAATACTTTGGACTTTAGAGGTTCAACAATTTGTGCAATCTAAATATGAAATTGGGGTAGCCTTCTGCTTTGTAATGTAATATTTAGTAGCTCCTGGCTATTCATATAGCGCACTATATTTTCTTATTTTCTATCTGAAACTGCTTTAATGATTTTTTGGGTGGGGGGACCTCAAGAGAATGTGTTGTCTTGCAATCAATAAAGTTGACCAAATTATGTCTTGACTGTATGGAACAATAAGTTAAGCTCTTATCTTATAGGCAGAGTTCGAGCTCATTTTAGAGCCATCTACTTTCAGAGAAGATGCAGAGCAGTGGGAAAGCTGCCAGCTGCCAGCAGTCTTCCTATATGTTTTCAATTGTTGTCCTTTCCTCTTCTCCTGCAGGACAGAGATTTTATCTTGCAATTGACATATCTGTTGGGAAAAATCCTGGAACATCTTAAAGGAGAAAACCTTTGGTTATTTTCCCTAAACACATATATAAGCTCTGAAATGATATGGTTTCAGGGAGTATATCTATGTTTCTAAAAGAGGCCTGGGAAGCAACTAATTGCCATACCCTCCATCACCCCATCCAGGCAGTTTGGGCAGGGGCTGTGCTTGGCCTGCCTTGGCAGGCCAAGCACTGATGTAGAGAGTAGGGGCAAGTTTAGCTCCTAGCTGCAGTGCAGCCTACACAGATGCTCAGTGCTGTGCCTGCAGCCTTTGCACCTTGAAATGTTCCTACAAGCATTCACCCACATTCCCAGCTTCATGCTACGAGAAAGCTGTGCCCATGGGTTTCAGCACAGCCCTAAATAGTTTCTGCCTATTTTAACAACAACAACAACAAGAGTGCAGGAAGTTCTAATTATATGATAAATCTGAGGGGGACACATAAGACAGGATCAAGTACAGCGTGGACATGGCCCATTTAGGCCATTTATTTGGCCTCAGAGTTAGAAAATGGACCGTGTGTTTCAACTAGCAGTATAAGCATAGCCAGTAAGAGGGGGTGAGGCTTTTGCAGTACCTCACAGTCATGGTAGGACAGCTGGGTGAGTAAGCAGTAGTGATGACCTGGTGGAAGAGACTGAGCAGATAAACTGAATCAAGAAGTATGTTACAAAATTTAAAACTAGAAGACTATTGTTTCTTGGGGGGAATGTGTAGTACAAGAATATTGAACACTATGGAAGTATTAGGAGGGGAAAATGGCTGTGAAAAAAAGGGTGAAAATAAATGTTTAATGGGTAGAAGTTAGAAACAATCCCTCCTGTAATATTTGGCTTTGTTTTTAATACACATCTATTAAAAAATTGATCTCATTAATTTCTTTATAGCAGTCTCGGGTCTGGTTTATTTTGAAAACAAATTCAAGTTTTCATGTTTATCTATTAGAATAGCACACTGGAGCAGGGATTTACTGATATAGTCTAAGGTTATTGATATTACAAAATGCAGTAGTAGAGGACATAATGGGAGGAAGGGTATCGGGCATATATTTTATCTAGCACCATCTTTCAGCATGCAGTTTATCTAAGTCTTACTTCATACTTCTTTTAATATGGATTTTATCATAGCAACTCAAATGCTTATTGGGAATATTTGCTCTAACAGAAAAAGAGCAAATATTAATAATGCAAGTAAAATTCATGGGCTGCAAGAAATTAGAAAGAGATTTGTTCTTTGCTTTACAACAGAAGTAATCTCATCTGTAAAGAGGAGGTTGAAATGGTTCATGTTCTTTGGAGCTGGAAGTTTATTACCTGTAATTCAACATGTGTTCCTTCAATAATATCTTATGTTAGAATTCATTGTCAATTAAGCTTCACAATATCTGACTACCAAAGCCAGGCAACCAGCACGTTTCTGGTGCCAGAGGAATATGATTTCCTTTTCTTTTTTGGTGTTAAGGGTCCATCAGCCCCTATCACTCATAGGTTTTCCCAAGTTACCAGATACATACAGAAAATTGTCCCCAGGGTCTTCATCTGAACTATACCAGGATTTTTCATAGCATGAAATTAGAGGCACAAAAAAGTAACTAAAATTTAATATGAAACTTAATTTCATATTATATTTAGATAGGGTGATATTGGAAAAGAGAGGATATAGAAGAGAATTGAGCTCTGGCTGAGCTCTGCCATGTACCTACCTATTGCACATCTCTTGATAAAATGGTAGATTATCTTGTCGCTTTAGTATGTGTGACACATTCCAGATTTTCTGAGGATGCTTTTCATATTTAAAAAAGCATACTTAAATTTTGCTTCAGTGTAAGCAACAGATCTACAAGAGAGTGCTACAGAAGCTCTAAAGTAACAGGACTGAGCAAACCACATCCCTGCTCGACTATTTGGTGTATACCACTATTCCTCACTTTTACCTCATTCAGTCTTATACAGACTCCTTAACTCTTGTGGCCCAGTTTAGACATATATGAAAGAATGAATTGGACTCTAGCAATACCTGTTTCTGTCCATAGACTGTACAGAAATGTCTACAATGTAATATGGCCACTGTTGCTCAGATGAAGCATTTTGAAAGTGATGACATAAAAAAAAGACAATGCACTTCCACCTATTTTTAATCAGAATACAGCGAGCCAGTTCTTTTCACAAAGGAGTGATCTAGACATAAAATCAAAGAAAAGGTTTTAACTTAAATGCTGTATAAGGACTATAAGTTACTGGGGGCAGGAACTTGAAAGTTACATGTGATACAAACAGGCAACAACATTACCAAGTCCCTTTGCAGTCTAGTCCTTAACAGAAACACAAAATGAGTTTACACTGCCTTCTTTCTACCTGAAGAGCAGTTTGTAAAAGAAGGACGGTCAGCAGTAAGCAAAGTAGGAGTCTGAGAAAAAGGCACAAGAATCTTCTGAGATTTTTGAAGAGGAGGCAGATTTGAGGATGTAAATTCCAATTCTAACAAAGTCAATAACAACATTCCCATTCACTTCATTGGGACTCCAGATTTCTCCCCAAAATATGAGCTGAATATGAATAAAGGAAAAATTCCCCTGTTTTGTGATACACCATCTTATGTTTGTGTAAAACCTGTCTTCCATAGACAAGGGCTTTAGAAACTTTTTTTCACATGGTAAACAGAGTTCATATTTCTCTGAAATGCAAGTGCACCAAGGATGAAAGATGTAAACTTTTAAGCATAGCAATCTAGAAATACATAACTGTTTACTACATAAAACACACAGTTATTTCAGTGGCAAAACTGCTTAAATCATAATTTGGTGCTGCAAACCATATTTTGAGAACAGTGTTGATGTCCTTAATAAACACAAGTGATCTCCTTTGAAAGATTGTTCTTGGAATGGTTCATACTTAGAATCATAGAATAGTTAGGGTTGGAAAGGACATTTAGATCATCTCGTTCCAACCCACCTGCAATGGGCAGGGACACCTTGCACTAAACCATGTGGCCCAAGGCTCTGTCCAACCTGGCCTTGAACACCGCCAGGGATGGAGCATTCACAACTTCCTTGGGCAACCCATTCCAGTACCTCACCACCCTCACTGTAAAGAACTTCTTCCTTATATCTAACCTAAACTTCCCCTGTTTAAGTTTAAACCCATTCCCCCTTGTCCTACCACTACAGTCCCTAAGGAAGAGTCCCTCCCCAGCATCCTTGTAGACCCCCTTCAGATACTGGAAGGCTGCTACAAGGTCTCCTCGCAGCCTTCTCTTCTCCAGGCTGAACAGCTGCAACTTTCTCAGCCTGTGTTCATACGGGAGGTGCTTCAGCCCTCTTATCATCCTCGTGGCCCTCCTCTGGACTCGCTCCAACAGCTCCATGTCCTTTTTATGTTGAGGACACCAGAACTGTACACAGTACTCCAAGTGAGGTCTCACAAGAGCAGAGTAGAGGGGCAGGATCACCTCCTTCGACCTGCTGGTCACGCTTCTTTTGATGCAGCCCAGGACACCGTTGGTTTCTGGGCTGTGAGCGCACACTGCTGGCTCATGTTAAGTTTCTCGTCAACCAACACCCCCAAGTCCTTCTCCACAGGGCTGCTCTGAATCTCTTCTCTGCCCAACCTGTAGCAGTGCCTGGGATTGCCCCGACCCAGGTGTAGGACATTGCACTTGGCTTGGTTGAACTTCATAAGATTGGCATCGGCCCATCTCACAAGCGTGTCAAGGTCCCTCTGGATGGCATCCCTTCCCTCCAGTGTACCAACAGAACCACACAGCTTGGTTTGATTTGTCATCAGCAAACTTGCTGAGGGCGCACTCAATCCCACTGTCCGTTTTCACCAACAAAGATGTTGAACAAGATCGGTCCCAACATCAGTCCCTGAGGGACACCACTCGTTACTAGTCTCCAACTGGGTATTGGGGCATTGACCACAACTCTGTGTGCAGCCATCCAGCCAATTCTTTATTCGCTGAGTGGTCCATCCATCAAATTGATATCTCTCCAGTTCAGAGACAAGGATGTCGTGTGGGACAGTGTCAAACGCTCTGCACAAGTCCAGGTAGATGACGTCAACTGCTTTGCCCCGATCCATCAGTTCCGTAGCCCCATCATAGAAGGTCACCAAATTGGTCAGGCAGGATTTCCCCTTAGTGAAGCTATGTTGGCTGTCACCAACCACCTCGTTGTTTTTCATGTGCCTTAGCATGCTTTCCAGGAGAATCTGCTCCAAGATTTTGCCAGGCACAGAGCTGAGACTGACTTTATATTGCTGTAACAGCAGATTCAGAGAGAGAAGAGTCTACTGAATGTCAACATCTCTTCCTTTATCATGTATTTTCTACAAAACACATGATTCAAGTTTTTTTTTTACTTTATTTATACTTCAGAGCTGTTTTGTACCTGGAGTTCCTGAAGCCAGTAAAAAAACAGAGTTGTTTCACTTAAGAGAATTTTATTTACTGGTGCTCTTTGCTTCAACCATATATATGTGTGTGTATATATATATGTATATATAAAGCTCGTTGAGACTGGATGTGTCCATATGTGTGTGTGTAAAAAAGAGTATACATGTTTTTTCTCTTTGCATGGGGAAAAATGTTGTCCTCATTTTTTTATTGGAAGTTTTCCAACTAATGCACTGGGGGGAAAAAACCCCAACAAAACCCTAGGCTGACATATGTCAGCAGTTGCCCCCCTTCCTTTCCTTCCTCACTAGAAAAAACAGGAAAGATACAAATTGCGGAATATGAAGCTTATATGAATAAGAAACCAGTAATCTGGGATATGAAGCTTATTTTTACAAAAGTAGTCAGAGAGTTTTAAAAGATGATAAAAAAGAGTTTAAAACCCCATGATTGGCAGGATCTCTATCCTAAAAATTATATTAAACTGTGACTAGATAAATAATGAAATATCTGTGGTATAGACTTTATCAAATATTTAATGAATGATAACCGAACGCATCTCTGAAAGTCAGCAGTATGGTATGATTCCCAATGAATCAATATGTTGCTGCTGATCATTGTGTGCAATACCTAAATGCTTCTTTATTAAATATAGAAGTCACCCAAATTTGCTTAGGTACAGTATATTTCAGCTAGGAAAAAATGGTTTTGAAATACACTTGGAAAATGACTTACAAAACTACTCAGCTATGCCTCCATTTTGCTATAATGTAGCTACGAGTACAGGCTGCTGTTTTGGAATTGTACAGCAGGTGAATGGTTCTGTTTTGTAAATTTTGTCTGTAACAGAAGGATTTTAAAGACTTCATTGCAGATGGCCCAATTTTTGTGTCAAAAACCAAAATAAAGTCAAATTTAAATTCGTTTCCAAATAAATATTAATAAAATTGGTAGATGGAACACTTTTGAGGAACACCTTTTAAGAAAATATTACCATTGAGGTTATAAATGTATAAATTCCTCATGTAACTATTGTTTATTCAAAATATACTTATATAAATATTAAATATTTATTCAAACTAAGCACTATTTCAGAATTGAAGATATTTTGGTTTTCTTTTCTACAAAGCTAAATTATTACTTCATTCCTTTTCTTCAGTCAGACTGTTCAATATTTAAAAAATTATATATAAATTAAAACATTAAAACTATCCTAAGAAAGTTTTTATGCATGACTTTTGTCTTGAAGAATAAACTTACTTTTTAAAAAAAAGTAGATGTAACTGGCATTTTTCCAAAGGCACTTAATTGGAAATATATTTTCACTGTGTTTAAATTCTTGAAGGTGAATCAAATTTTCCAATGGAGGGAATGGAACAGCAAAAATGGCAGAAAAATGTTATGCTTTCTTCAATGAAGCCAGAATTATTTGCAGCATGTGCAACCTCCGTAGCTATTTCACTAAATGTGAGCCAGTTAGTTGGATTTTTTTTTTAATTGACAGGATGTTGTGTATTCCAAATGTATGTTTATACAGATTATGCCAAAATGACACTTTAAAATATTAATTAGCTGTTCAAACATGTTCTGTATCAAAGCACATATGGTCTGTGGCAAAATGTGAAAAGAAATGGCACATCAGCTTTTAAGATAGGTTGATAGGGTCGCATAGATCAGCTTGTTCCTATCTCCACTCAGGGAGTTTCATCAGCAACTCATCTTTTATGACATAATTTGCATTTTGGGAGGACTCATAATGTATGCTGATGTGCCAAAATTTTCTCAACAGTTATGTGAGTGGTGGGATAAAGCTACAGGACTGGAAGACAGGCTGAGAAAGTTGGGGCTGTTCAGCCTGGAGAAGAGAAGGCTGCGTGGTGACCTCATAGCAGCCTTCCAGTATCTGAAGGGGGTCTACAAGGATGCTGGGGAGGGACTCTTCCTTAGGGACTGTAGTGGTAGGACAAGGGGGAATGGGTTCAAACTTAAACAGAGGAAGTTTAGATTAGATATAAGGAGGAAGTTCTTTACAGTGAGGGTGGTGAAGCACTGGAATAGGTTGCCCAGGGAGGTTGTGGATGCTCCATCCCTGGCGGTGTTCAAGGCCAGGTTGGACAGAGCCTTGAGCCACATGGTTTAGGGCAAGGTGTCCCTGCCCATGGCAGGGGGGTTGGAACTAGATGATCTTAAGGTCCTTTCCAACCCTTACGATTCTATGATTCTATGATTCTGTGAATATCTGGAACTTTTTTCTTTCTATCCCCGTGGAGTTTAAGCTTGCATCGTTGTGAAAGTCTGACATTTCTCAAGCTATGGACTACTACACAGGCACATGGTGTCTTTCTGTTAAAGTCATGTCTACACAGCCAGCAAAGTTAGGAAGAAGATGCAAAACTGAAATAAACATCTGATAGTTCAGATGGTTAAAGTAAGTGTTCCCACGGGAGAAGGAAAAGCTAGAGATTTGTTTCTCTTCCCACGACTTTGACTTGTTCATCCAAAAGTTCCCCAAAGCAGCTCATAAAAACAGATGTTGATACCTTTGATCAGATGAACCACATACTCATTGTCTGAGAGGTTAGATGAAGGTGAACTCTTGTACTCCAGTCTAGTGAATTTTGTACATAAATCCATTTCCAATTTAAGTTCATGATAATTAGATCCCTTAGAGCCAAGCCAATTCCCCTAATCCTTAGGTCTTGTGTAAGTTTCAGGACAGGTAAAACTTTAAAATGAAATCAGATTTTCATGAAAAGTGGAATTGCTATTTTGCAGCTATATTTCAATTCTGGAAATCCTTATAAGATATAGAACTAGAAATTGCGTGAAACATAAGTAAAGGCATATCTGAAACAGGACTGCTACTATGTGAATACTTTTGAGAAAAGTGGTAAATTATCTTGCATTTTTTTTATGTAATATCCTATGAAATGTCCTTCCACAAATCTGTGAAAACATTTCATATATGCTTGGAAACAAATGGCTACTACCTAAAGAAATAATTCCTTAAACCTTTGAAAATACTGATCTTAATACATTTCCTTCATTATACCTTCCTTTTTCTTTTCTATAGTATTCCAGTTTTCTTTCCAATGAATTATAAGAAAGATTATCTAGAATTCCTGTTTTCTGGAAGTAAGATTAGTTATCAGTCAAGTAATTGATTAAGTTGTACCACAAGTAAAACTCCAGATTATAGACATCTACAATGACAGAACTAAATGTAGTCATCCCAAGATAATCAGGTAGCACCCACATGTAGTGTCTGTGTGTGGGCAACTGAGTTCTGGGGATCTGGATCCACTGACCATACCAGATACACCTAAGTCACCTACAGACAGTTGTGACGTGTCGCAGTTGCTGTAATTACAGTGTTTAACGCATTTTGAAATTCAGTTGTATTTCTTGGAGTATCTCCTGCTGGTCCAGAAATACACAGCTTTCTTGTAAGAATTCTGCAATATATGCCAACCCCAATGGAGGTTTCGGATACTCCCGGCTTCTCAAATGACACTTGGAGTTTTTGTCTATATATAAAGTTAGTTAGGTTTATAAACTTTTCTCAAAGCCAATGGGGATCAAGGGCTTAGTCCACTCTCCAGCTTGGCTTTGCCCCAAAAGTCAGGGTTAAAGCCGAAGTGTTGAAGCAGTCTGTGCAGTGAACAAACAGTAAATCTGATAAATTATCCTTGGGGCAGCAACCTCCCTACAAGCACATATTTTTATTTCCTGGGAGGTTGCTCTAGCCTTCCACCCTCATATGCCTGAACCTTTAGCTGACATTAGAAGAAAAGAGGAGCACTTGGCAACTGGGAGCAGGCTTTTGACCATTGAGCAATTAATATGGTCTGTAGTTGTTCATTTGAAGGACTATAAAAGAAGCATCCTTTCTGTCCCTGCCATATGTATGTAAAAGGCCTCACGTAAGATGCACACTACTCATTTACATTTTTGCCTTTCTGCAAAGACTTTTTTTTTTTTTTAATTTCCTTAAACATCTAACCTCATCATTCTTTCAGTTTCTGAAAAGTACTGCCCTGGCTAGTGAAAAATAATAGTTCTATGTATCTAAAAGGCATTGACAAAGGCAGCATTTTTGGGGGTGATAATATAATCATACAAATGCTGCTTCTGAAAGCATTAGAAAGATGTTGGGAACAATAACGGTTTCTCAATTCAGGTGAAATCTTTGAGAACAGGTAGTGACAAATGAATTAGTTACTCAATAGCCCAGTAGTTTTATCAACTGTCTATTCCTTGTGCCATATATGCTTACAAATAGAAAGAGAAAGTAATATTCAGAATAAAAAATGTATAAGTCCTATCTGAGGAAGGTTATTTCTGATTATTAGAAAATTGAACACACTGCAATACATCTAAGTATAAAAGATACTTATAATTTTGGTACTATATGGAGCTGCTTAAATTCAGTAGTCACTGTTCTCAATGACAGTAAATCACTCCGTGTACTTTTTTGAAAACAGATGTAAAGACACAGAAATTTTACTCTTTTTTTTTTTTTAATAGTGAATAAGCTCTCTTTTTTTAAAGAGTAAGCTATTCTTAAGGCACTTTCTAAATGGCTGCAAATTGCATTTACAGTATGACACTTAGATCATTCATATTTTCTGCTTATATTAACTGAATGTTTTTAAATGGGTGTTACTGGTGAGAAATGTGAAAGAAAACCCATTTTCACTGCCAGCAAGAATTTCAGAGCTCATTTCACTACTAAGAAACTGGAAAACACCATGAGGTTTTTTGAGGGTATTAGTTTTTTTTCTTTTCCCACAAGGAATAATATTTTGAGGGCAGGGAATAATTTTTTTTTTGACTCCTAACATGGTGAATATTCAAAAAAGGTACTTCTTGAACAAGAATATTTAATATTCTGGATTATTTGCCACTTAACTCGTGGTTAATGATTTTTTTTGCTTAATTGTTTGTTTGGGTTTTTTCCCCTCAGATGCTTGGTTTGAAGAATTACAGTTAAAATGTATATTTTTTTCTTCTCAATTTTTTCTTCTACTCAAGCAACTAACTTGCAATATATCACAGCTGTCATTATAATGAGAGAAAACATCATGATGCGGCAGAACTTAGTCAATTCAATTACATAGAAAATGCAGTGAAATTATTTTTGACAGAAATGCACCTGCTGAGGCTGCCTGCTAGCCTAGTCCAATTAGATACTGTGGAAAAAGTTATTAAAAAGTTCATTTAGACAATTTACCTCTCAAGTGTGGCAGGGGAGTGTTTCCCCAAAGGAAGGGTCAAAACCCTGGAGAAATGTTTATTTCAACAGTAAAGGTAGATTATGCGGCCTTGTCCTAGTAAAGGTAAAGTGAAGACACATGCTGCCTTTAAAAAAATTCAAAGGTCTAAAAAATTTCATAGCTGGGTGGGATCAAGCCGCCATTGAGCTACATACCCTTCATCTATAGGTCTAAGACTAACATAAAAAGGATCAGGATTTCTTAAAGAAACCCAATACAGTTCAAGTATCAGTCTCTTTAATTACCTCTCTACAGACATCGTATTTCATTGGTAGAAATAGCACAATAATAAAAGGCAAAAGAAGCTTCCTATAGTAAATGCTCCATAAAAATGGATGCAGCATAATCTGCCCTCTATGAAGAGCCGTTCTGCTGGCATTTTGGTGACAATTTCTCCACACACCTCCCATACTGCCAGGAAAAAGAATATATTTCACTGTGTGAATGACCTTCTGATGCAGATCTCACTGTTCCTGACTGGGTTTGTCACATCCAGCAACTGAGGCAACTGCTTGTTGTGCTAACATGAAGCAAAAGCTTTCCATAAAAATATTCATACTCAGAACTAGTTTATCACATGTTCCCCATTCACTTTCCCGAGAAGGTAATAAATCACTTCTGGAGTTTAGATCTTCCTTACTACTAGAGTTATTTTTGTTTTGAGGGTTTTTTTACAACTTATTTTGTTTACAAGTTATGATAGCTTTGTGCCATTTTTCTCATACATGAGAGTGTTTAATAATATGACAATTTTGCGAAGTTCATATGTTAAGAACTGCTGATAATTTTAATCATTAGTTTGTAAAACTGCCCTTTTGTATTGTTCCATCTTTGAAGATTTTGTTTCAGAAGTGGTTGTCAGTGGTATGAAAAAGATACACAAACCATTTTCTCTAGCATGGTATTGTCAACTGCATGTTTTAGGTGAGTTTGAATATTGACATTGTAAAAAAATGACTTGTACCTTTGGGAGTTGTTTTAAGTTTCCAAGAGCATTTGTACATGAAGTTTATATCAGGAAAGAGGGATATCTTCCTAACGTCAAAGACTGACAATTCACTTCTTAAAGCCGGACAGCAGATGGCCGGCATGTCATTGGTATTATTCCTCTACAAAAACCACCTATAAAAATCTATTAAAAATATATACGCTGGGTTCTTCAGTAACTTTGCCAAGTTAGTATACTAGCAACCAAAGAAAGTTCTTATAGAAGACTTTCTAAGTGACCTCTTTTCATCAAGTATATTGAAATAATGTATTAATATATCTATAAATTAGCATATTTTAGGTATACATTTAGAAAAAACTGTATGTTGTTTACATAAGAATAATTTCAATGTGATACCTAAAAGAAGGCACCTAATAACTCATATTAACATGTTGCCTGCAGAAACCATAGACTCCTGTGGGATGTAGAGAAGTCAAGAAATTAGAAAAAAAACCATTCTTGGATTGATTTATTTAGAGAATCTGACTTTCAGTATGTGAGAGGAAGATGAAGTCTGGGTTCATAAACTCTATTCTGAATGGCTTCCTAGAAGAATTTTGGTTCCATTTCAAACCAAACATGGCAAGTGTTTGAATCCCATCTTTTTTTTTTAGTTCTTTTTTTTTTTCTCAGCTGTTGGCACAAAGTGATGCTAGTCTTCTGAAAACTGATGAACTTTTGAGATATTTGTCTTTGGGGCTGCATTTATATAAGAAAGTAAATATCACATTATTGGCATCTTAAAATGCCTCTCTGACACATGGTAGGTTTCAGCCAGTAGCTGAGATTTGCAGTTAATTCATATCCGCACAATATCATGTTGGCCCATTTTAATATATACATTTGATCAAATATTTTCATTTGCAATTGAAAATGAGAAAAATCCATTTTTGCTTAGCTTAACATTCTTTAGGTTTCTTTCATAAGAAATATGAAGGTGCGCATAACTGAAAAGAAGATTCGGTAATGCTACTGGTAGGTGGGAAACCCTATTTCCACATAGAAAAACAATGGCGTTTCTATTTGTGTATCATAGAATCTTTTAGGTGGAAAAGTCCCTTAAGATCATCAAGTCCAACCAGCACTGCCTAGTCCACCACTACACCATGTTCCTAAGTACCACATCTACACATCTTTTAAATATCTCCGGGGATGGTGGCTCAACCACTCCCCTGGGCAGCCTGTTCCAATGCTTGATGACCCTTTCAGTGAAGACATATTTCCTAATATCCAATCTAAACCTCCCCTGGTGCAACTTAAGGTCACTTCCTATTATGTACTGTAGTGTATATATATGGAAGAGATTTGAATAATTATTTTTGCATATACAGAATTCAAAATTATTCCTTCAAAATAATGGAGTCTCAAACTAGCCTGTAAAAATAATTATGTAAATACTGTTAATGATTAAATAATAGTTTATTCAATAACATGAATAAATCAATTAAATTTCATGGCTTTTTATAGCACAATATATGCCCTTGTATTCATGAATAATTAATGTAAACAACAACAATGACAAAAACAACAAACAGAGACAAATAAACCTGTAATGTATGTTGGTTAACTTCTGAAAAGGTTAAGAACATCAAATTTTCAAATATCATGACCTGACTTTAATGACACAGTAATAGGCTGACATTTGCAGTACAATTTTTATGTAATAACACATCACATGCAAAGATCAGGAAGTGCAATGTAACTGCTTATCTCAAAGGAGAAAAATAAGTAATAATGGTAAAGAGAGGTTAATAACAGGTACAGGTCCAGCCTGGCTTTTATCAGTCTCTTTAGAAAATGAACTGGGAATTGTTGTCAACTTGATTGGAAAACAGAGAGGAGAAATAGATACATATGGGAGACATCAGTCAGAGTGGAGAAGAGTGGTCTGTGTGAAGGTTGTTTGCAAGGTTACCTGCTCCGATGCAATGGAAGGCTGGAATTTGCATCTCAAAGCTTTTTTCTTTCTCAACATAGTGCCACATAAATTGTCCACCCTGGGGTTTTAATTTCACAGATGTCTAAGCTCATTTAGAAATTAAAGTGCAATAATCTGTGATCCACACTGCATCTCATCATTCTGATTTTTCTAGGTAAATGTTATATGGTGATTGTTTTCTTTACACATCAGAATTGTACTCAAAATTAGTGTTTTGGGTAGGTTTTTTTTTTTGTTGATGTTTAGTACATCTGTGCATTTATGTGAAGGTTAGAAGACTGTCTATTTTTTCTCTAAAGTTTCTGGTTTATTTTTGTGTGGGAACTTCTAGGTTGTTTGGAGGTTTTTTTATGTTCTTATAGTCTGTGTTTTTTTTATAATCCCTAATCAGTATAGTTGGATGACAGATGCTTTGTAAACATTTTAATTATATCTTTTTTTTTTTCCTTTTGTGAACAGAGATTTTATCCTCTAAGGTACTAACTTTCAGTGGAAAAAAAATTCATTTTACTGTTCAAGAGGCTTTTCAGCAGTTTAATCATAGTGTGAATCCTAGTAAAAACAGTGTATTATTGATTTATTAGAGGAAACTATTTGATTGGTTTTGGTTGTGTATTTTGTTTTTAGATTTACATAAAAATATAAACTTGCTTATTCCAGATTGTGATTGGCAGGACTGAATATAGAAACAAGCAAGCAATTAATCAGCAAAACTTGAGCCAGTTAACATGTAAGAATGTGGTTGCAACCTCCCCACATTAGGGGCATAATTAAAACAGTGAAAAAAAAAAAGGATAGAGAAGACATTTATAGTCTTTATTCATGGGTACCTCAGCTCCAAAATCTCCAGGGAAATAAATATTCTTTGGAAAATTTCCTTTGAAAGTCTCTTGATTTTGCCTTTGTTGTTCATATACAACAGTTCTGGAGCTCCAGAAACTGTCCTGACAAAGAGAAGCCTTGCTACTTTCAAGCTAGGGTTCCGTTTGGACAATCCTGTCTCTTGCAGCTGTAGCAATATTTCATGAAGCAGATGACCTCTCCAGTAATCTGGTCTGCCATTCAACCTTCATAACCTGAAATTACATCTCCAAAACATAATATAGATTGTGGAGCTCCCTTACTGTGCTTAATTGGCATGCTTCAGTTTCTGAAGGGCAAGTGTGAGCTGCACAAACAGACCTAAAAAATGTACTACCCCAGGTCACCTTCTAATGTTTTCCTAGACACCAAAGGCCCTTTACATGTTTTTATATAGACTTAAAAATAGTAGAAAATCAAAATTCCCACCATTAACTATAAGCATCATAATTAGCCCAATTAAACTGTCTATATTAATTTGCTTTCTTTTCTCCTGTCTTGTTGATGGCTGGCCAATCTTATGAGAAAAACAGAATTTTATAAAAATATGATACTGATTCAAAGCAACAGTGAGAATTTTACTGCTGAGTGACAATTAAATTAAAAAAGATGAGTGAAAAAAAAAAAGGGGGATGTTCTGACTGAAATATTTATAGCTTTGTTATTGTTAGTAAATTGTCTACTCCATTCTCACGTATTCGCATTTACAGTTTTCTTAATAAATCCTTTCCCTTAGAAAGAACAATGCATAGTAATTATATACCTTATGGCATGATTATCATGAAATATACCATATCAGAGGCCTCCAAGCCAGTTTATTGAGACACCCCATGATTTCCCTGGTATAAAGACCTGGTAGTTCTGCAGTTTCAGTCTCTACAGAGTAGCTGCAGGCAGAGTAAGAGAGAGATAATAAAGGAGCTCCTATACCTTTCGTGGTCCGTGTTTTTCAGAGCAGTAAAACTGAGAGTGGTATTCATCACCTTTAACTGCAGTCACCTATGTCATCAAATTACCCTTGAATATCTTTGCTAAGGAAAGAAATAGGCATTCCTTGTTCTGATACAGACATCTAGGGCTAAACTCAGTTGCCTAAATTCAAGGACTTAAAGCTATTTGAGATGTGCTAAGATATCCAAAACTTGGCTGTTGGCAGATGTTTGCAACTGCTTTCCTGATGTTTGGAAAAAAACCACACATATATATATATATATAACAGATTTTTGGCCTTCTGGCACATCAGGAGAAGGCCATGTGGGATATCCTAGCCCAGATGCCACTAGATATGTTTAGGCAATGTAATAGAGTCCCTGGAATTGAGGTCAACCATTTCTTAGATGAGCCCATTTCTCTCCAGTCTGTGAAAGGAGCCTTTGGAGTTAACTTGCCTGTATGTTTAATCCAATGAATCTTCCTTGAAAGCTGCAAAATGGCCTTCCTTAACACTGCTAGATTTTGTTATTGCTAGTAAATTATCTGGTCCATTCTCACATGTCTGGAGATAACCTGGAGTATGCAACGCCCCTGTTATAGCCTTGTATTCCTCAGAGTTACCTCTGTATTTGTCCCCGATAGTTCAGCTGGACTGTAAGAGTACTGGTGGCTGGACTACGGTGGAAACCTGATGAGAACCAAGTACAAGAAAACTTCAGTGGTAATTTAACTGTTCAGTAGGATAGTGTCAGGACAGAGCTAGAAAATAATCATCTCATTCAACGTGAAAAATAATGCATGAGGCCCTAATCTGCTAATAACTGCCTTAAAGACTTTATTTTGTCACCGGAGTTTTTCCTTGACCATTCTGAAAGCTGTAAAACTCCTCAGAGCACAGTACTGTGCTGAAAAGGCTTTTAATAAACATTGCAGCAAAAACTCCTGCAAGCTGTAGTGCTCTAAACTGCTAATGGAATTAGTGAAAGAAGAGAGTCTCTCAGTGCTGTGAGAAATGCGCTTAATTTACTGCAGAATCCTCCTGCAAACTGACAGATCATTCTGTTTTCTTCCAAAAGATTTATTGCTTTTGAAGACAGGAGATTCTCTAGGTATTAATGAAATATTGAGTAGGATTTTTGTGTAGTTTGGCGTTTTCATTTATTCTGAATATAATAGTGAAATCTACAGTAAACTGAGTAATTAATTCACTATTTCCCACTTCCAGCCAGGTGTTCAGCCATCTCCAGGAAAGCAAGGCTCCATCACATGTAATGGTTACTTGGGAAGACAAACACCATCACTATGAACATTCCTCCCTTCCTCCTTCTTCCCCCAACTTTATATGCTGAGCATGACACAATATGGTATAGAATATCCCTGTGGTCAGTTGGGGTCAGCTGTTCTGGCTGTGTTCCCTCCCAACTTCTTGTGTACCCCTGAGACTACTCGCTGGTGGGGTGAAGAGCAGAAAAAGCCTTGACTCTGTGCAAGCACTGCTGAGCAATAACTAAAAGATCCCTGAATTACTAACACTGTTTCCAGCACAAATCCAAAACATATCCCCATAGTATCTGCTTTGAAGAAAATTAACTCTAACCAAGCCAAAACCACTACATGTTAAAAAGAGGAAGATGAGATTACATGTTTAGCATAGCAGAGTACTGAGAATGTGCTCCCATTCTCATTGATTCTAGCAAAAACTGGATAAAGACACAACACAGAATGTTGGAATATATATATTTATGTGTTTTATTCAGTAAATGAATAAGCAGAAATTGCTGTAACAGAAATGTACGTGCTATAGCACAGAGGTTAAAAGAGATGCATTCGCTTTATATAACTGATGGTTGAAGAAAGAATTCACTAGGCTGATTATAGAGCAGAATGGTGATTGTTTTTCATATTCTCAAAGAGTTACTGAAATAAATGTAACGTACTTTTGAATATAGATACATATACAAATATATATGTGTCCTATATATGTGTGCTTCGAGATTAGACTGCTGGGATAGCATTTGTCTATGTCTGCAGTACATAAAACTTGTGTAAACTAATGAAGACTTTCTCTTCAACGGGAAGCATTCCCCCATATCTGTGTATGTATATGTACAGTATGTATACATTCCCCTGTATATACAGTATATGTTTCAGCTCTTGTCCCCACACACAAGATCCCACATAAATCCAACAGCAGAAGATTTTCCCAGTTTGCTAACAGTTCTTCGTTCGTAAAGACAAGCACCAAAAGTGTTAATTATATTTAATTTAGTTTGTTAATTTATTTATTTTATGTTAATTAATTTTCCTTATGTGAGGAAGAAATTCTTTACGATGAGGGTGGTAAAATACTAAACAGGTTGCCCAGAGAGGTGGTGGATGCACCATCCCTGGAGACATTCAAGGCCAGGCTAGGTTTGGTTCTGGGCAACCTGATCTTGCTGAAGATGTCCCTGCTCATTGCAGGAGGGTTGGACTAGATGACCTTTGAAGGTCCCTTCCAACCCAAACTATTCTACGATTCTATAATTATCTTTATTGCTTATGCTTTACTCCTTCCTGGTATCCAGATTTAAATTAACAAAAAAGCAAAAATACTTCCTCCAAGTACTTTATGCAAGTTGGCAATATTGTCTTCTTTCCTTTTCACACACTATAATAGAGGTCTCTGCAAAGATGCATTTTAAACAAAGCCTATTAACACTTCAAAGACATCTATTGCATGGTAGACCTAAGTTTAGCTTAATCAAGGTTTGATGTAATGAAAATCTCTTGACAGAAGTTGGTATGCTTAGAAAAAAGTGTCTGATACTTAATTATGTATTCACAGAAAGGTAAAATTTGTGGTGATTATCCACACCTCTGAAATGTGTCTCATTGGATTAACAGCTATAATTAGCATTCACATTTATGAAAGTCAGCTTAATAATATTACTTTTCCTACCACAGGTAATATTCTTATTTTTAATAATATTTTATTCCATGAGCAAAAATAAAGAAAATACTATTATTGTATAGAATAGCATTTACAGTACTGAATTTACCACCGATTTAAAAAGCCAAGCTTTTCTATCAATCTGAAAGCCTTTGCTGATCTAAATTAACTGTACAAACACAGATATTTTCCCAAACACCACCCCTTAAATGTTAGGGAAATAATTTCAAAGAGCTACTTCCTATGCCAAATAGACACTAGAAGTTGGGACAGTCACAGTAAGTTTCCATAACCAAATCTGGAAGTGTGTACTTCACATTATTTAAACTAGCAAAAGAAAATGCACACATGATAAACTTGAAGTAATGACTACTGAAGCAGCACAGGTTAAGTATCTATGTAACACATTCAAGAAACGTGCAGTGACATAATATTAGATCACTGTGGTGTGGATTGAGTGTTATTGAATCATATGTCTGATAAAGATATTTTGAAGGTATGGATCTATAATTTTCATGCTCTATATATGCAAATACTAATTTGGTTTTTACTTTGTTTGCTTTAGTTTTAGAGCCTGGAAGTTTCTTGCTTAACCGAAAAGGTTTAATAAGTTTCCCAACAGACATACAGTGTTGCCTTACAACTGGTCCATTGAGAAGGTCACAGATGGATTAGCAGCTCTTTTTGGTGTTGCAATAAGCCATAAAGCTTCACAGTCTCTCCTCATTATTTATATGTTATTACACTAAGTGAAGTCAAAGTTCAGGCCAGGGTGCTGTCACTTGACTGTCCATGATATTGAACTGCTAGCATGGGGATGGCACAATTTTGGCCTGAAACAATTAAGCACATGTTAGCACAAATGCAGGGTAAGTCTGAATAGCCCATCTGCATGTAAGTATTTCTGGAAGAAGCAAGGAGAATTCCACTGTAGGTGAGCTGTGCCATGCCTGCTGTAATCAAAACTAATCTCTCTCTATTTACTTCCAAATGTGTAAGTAGACAATCAGTTAGGGACACTGGAGCCATCAAGGGCTGCCTTATTTGCCACTCAAAATGCAGTGGTTATGTAATGCAAGTTTGCATCTACCACCTATAGTGGAAGATACTACCAGAATTTTTTTCCTTTGCTAGAAGCATTTGATTCCAAATTACGGTCAGTTACCTATTAGTTGTTCTTGTTAGAAAACTGACTTTTAGATTAAGTAAATTTTTGCCTTTAATTATTTTTCATCCTCTACATGTGTTTATAGAAAACTGAGGTTTTATATGAGCCTTTTACCTGACTAAAGAAACAAAACTCTTCTTACCTCTTTACGTAAAATAAGTCCTTTAATTCCCTCCTTAGTGAAGTACTTCTTCTGCACTAAGTCAAATCTGGAGCAATAATTTTCATATTTCAAAATGTGGTTTTACAAAAGCCGTGTAGAACTATACTAAAAATAATTCATGTGATGCATTCAGAATAATACTTGTTATTCTCCACCATTGTCATATCTTGATAGTTCATAGTAATTTTGAAGTTAGCTAATACATGCAATATTTCTTTATTGTTCCTTTTCAGTCCCTAAGTAAATCAGTCTATACTATCAATGCTTTTCATCCAATTACTGTTATTCAGTCACCAGAAACATCCAGTTATTCCTGTGAGACATTCCAATCCTTCTCTGTACTGATGAGGATGTCATCAGCAAATCTCATGAGTACAGTCCTGGTCTTTGTACCAAGGGCATTTAATCAAAACTATCTAATGTCTTCAATCCTAAGAATGATTGCTGAGAAACTTAACCAAACAATTCCCTATGGGCAAAGCTTTGCATACATATGGTGCCCAGTTTTGTTCTTGATGTGTTATCTACTTGTTTAGACATTTCAGATGAAAAGAAGACGAAAACTGGTGTGTAATAGTAAGCCACTGATAACAGATTTTTAATTAAGTCCAGCTTTAGAATGAAAATCTGAGGCTATAGTAAAGATGTATTTTTAAAATGTACTTTTAAAATCTTTTAAAAAGAAAATTTTTCAGCATCACAACCTCATTGTGTCACAGAGAGAAGGTGAAAACACAGAGAAATGCTGGGGTGAGGCATGTACACATTTCTAACTCTGTTGTTCGAGTGTAATGAAGAACTAGCTCAGATACACAACACTAAATTGTCACAAATATGTTGTGCTTTTATGAAGTTTACAATGGGGAGTATTAGCTATACTCATCTAAATGTGAAAAAAATTTATTGTCTTTTTCAAGGGGTCCCATCAACAGGTTTGTATTCAAATCTATACTCTGGCAATGCTTCATAAACTTTCAAACCTTTTGATTCATATTGGACACCATACCAGAGTGTTTCTTAAAATATAGTGAATTACACCTATTATGGTACTCCTAGATTAATCTCTCTATTAGAGCAGTCTTACCTAGTTCCCCTATAGATTTCCCTCCTCAACAATTAAAAGCTGTTTGTTTAATTGTTTAAAATATTTCAGTTTGGCCCTTTTTTGTCAGCCATATAAAGGGCAGAGGATTTGTCATTTCCAGAGAATTCTTTGCTGGATTTTGGTATAAGTGCCATTTGGCTCAGTGGGCTTCCTGCTCTATCTTTTTTAATACATCCTAGTTCTGTTTGCAAGTCAAATATCACTTCTCTGCACTGTGATTTTGCCTACCAATTTATTAATCTCTGTTGAATGAAACAGTCACTATATAAAGAATATATCTCTAATACATAAGCTGTTTAAAATTCAGCACCAAAAAAGCAGTCTTGAAAGAGTAATGCTTTAAGTAGCAGTTATGAAATAATGTATTTGGGACAGTGTTTAGCACTTTAGCTCAAACTCTAAAATTGTCCATGTTCTGTGAACAGAAAAGATTTATGGAGTGCTCTATCATACCAAATTGGAAAATACCTCTCTCTCCCTTCTCTGTAAGGCATTTCTGGACCCCCTGGAACACCAATGTTAACCAAGGTGCATTTAGATTGTTCATTAAAGTTACCATATGGAAAAGCTCAGCTCTCATGATCCCTGTGAATGGCTTGTGTTAATCACCTCGTTAGAAGGAAACAATTCCAAGATGGGTGAGTTGTGAAAACACTGGTATTTCAAGACCAGGCACAGAGGATTAGCTTCAGATTATAGTTTTAGGAAGAATTCAAGTGGGAACTTAATTTCAGTGCCTGATTCTTGCTATCACTTATTTAATTTCAATGCCTTCATAATATGTGACTGTAGCCCAAAAAGTAGCTTTTAGGTTTGTATTTTCTAACGTTTGTAGCCCATTAATATAATACACTAGATAATTAGATGACCATGTCATATAACAGTTCTTTTTTGCACTGCATATGTGCATTCAGTGAAAATAACTGAGTTGCTGAAAATATATTCAATATATACTCACATTAATCTCAATGCAGTAAAAATATAATAAAGCAATCCTTGTGCATTTCCAGGGTCTAAAATATCCTGTTTTCTGCACTTCTGGGGTATTTTTCTTGACACATTAGTGCATATATTTTTGCTGTCTTTAAAAACACTTCCATGTTGATTTTGTTTTATGTCAAATGTTATTTATTTCATATACTCTTCTAAGTATCCAGGAATTTACTGTCATAACAAATTATATTAGCTGCCCATTATTATCAGTTACTTCTTAATGCCTGTTTAGTAGTGATGACTACATGATTTCACATTCTCCGAGTACTGCTTTAGGAGTTGCAGAAATCATACTCCTGTCAAATATTGTTGGTATTGAAGACACGACCTGATTGACTTCAAATGATTGTTGAACTTGGAAATCAGTGAACTCCAGAGCACATGATAAGAATATATAGTTTTCTTCATTTTTATGTACAGCTAATTCATTAAAGTCTGTGAAGACTTTTTTCCTATTAAAATGTACAGTGACATTTACAGATAGCATGAAATGAATGTCCTTCTTTCTTTTTTTTTTTTTTTCTTTTACTGTTGCTTTCTGGTACAGAACAAGTTATGCTGAAATTGACTTTCTGTCAGCTTAATAAATATTAATGTTTTGGATGCAGCCAAGCATCACCCTACATGATCCATCTTTAAAAGTAAAGTCGTTTTGCAGGAAGGTCACAATTTGTTTATTGTTCATGTATTCTTTCATCTTTGGAGAGGAATCATTATGTAAACATTGAGTACATTCATGGATTGATAAAAAAATGTTGTGGGTTATCTGCTTACGAGTTTAAACTGGTAACATCCATAAAGCTGCCAACAATATAGTGAGGCAATTTTTCTTCATTTTCTCTAGTGACTGATACTTTTTAAGATTTTTTCAATGTGGAATGATTCAATTCCATTAAATGAGTCTATGGAGACATCTAATGATGTGCTTGTTTAAGTATATTCTTTAACAATTATGTTTAATATGTTTAAAATCTACAGATTTGCCCTGATGTAGAAGTGGCCTGACATCTAATTTGGATCAACATTATTCAGTTGTCAATCTAATAATACTTTCAAGACCAACACAGTTAGTTATACATTCTTAATATTTGGAACAGTTTCAGAAATAAAATCTTTATTAGGCCTTCAAACTGAATGCAGGCCAAATGCATTCCAAGTTCCCAAAGACAAGGCTCATCCCCCTTTGCACTCTCTCGAGACATGATAAAATCTAAGTGATAGGAGAAGGACTATGACGGAAGGCGTTTGTGATATATTTTGTTCTTTAATTTTTGAAGTGCCTTCTTTAATCGACATCAGAATTAATCAAAATCAAATTAATCCATAGGAACAGAAACAAACTTCAAATTGGAACATAACAGCAGTGTTGCCTTTGGCCAGCAGCCTTTAAATAATATTTTCTGCAAGCTTCTATTAAAAGTGAGACCATTAGCTGTTGGAGCAAGTCCAGAGGAGGGCCATGAGGATGGTAAGAGGGCTGGAGCACCTCCCGTATGAAGACAGGCTGAGAAAATTGCAGCTGTTCAGCCTGGAGAAGAGAAGGCTGCGTGGAGACCTCATAGCAGCCTTCCAGTATCTGAAGGGGGCCTACAAGGATGCTGGGGAGGGACTCTTCATTAGGGACTGTAGTGGTATGACAAGGGGGAATGGCTTCAAACTTCAACAGGGGAAGTTTAGATTAGATATAAGGAAGAAGTTCTTTACAGTGAGGATGGGGAAGCACTGGAATGGGTTGCCCAGGGAGGTTGTGAATGCTCCAACCCTGGCAGTGTTCAAGGCCAGGCTGGACAGAGCCTTGGGCCACATGGTTTAGTGTGAGGTGTCCCTGCCCATGGCAGGGGGGTTGGAACTAGATGATCTTAAGGTCCTTTCCAACCCTTACTATTCTATGATTCTGTGATTCTATGATTTAATTTTTTTTTGTTTTAAATTAATCATGTAGTGTCCGTATTCCAGGATAAATGCAAACATGTAAAATGGTTTGAGAAGGATGAAAAATCTTATTTGACCTTGTTAAGATGAGTTGAGCTATTTGCATTCATTTACTCATTTTGGTCAAAGAATTATAAGTTGTTTTAACATCTTTCCGCAGAAAACAGAGCAATATTCCTTTCTATTTTCAGCACACTAATTGCAGTAATCTTACTTCTCTGGTTTCAAATCAGCTCACTTTTCAAGTGCAGCTCAGTTTATCATAAAATGCTTGTTAATGGGCAACTGATATTGCCTAGTGGATAAGAACCTTATTGAAAAGTGTGTTACAGGAGAAAACAGAGTTGTTCAAATAAAATTTGTTTTCTTGCTATGGCATTCTGTAAGATAAATTAAAACATTTTTTCATAACAGGAAATTTCAGAATACTTTGATTTAGGTGTTTTAAGATTTTTTTTAACTTCTACTATAGTTAGTATTTAAGACTGTTCCTTTGAAAATAGTGTTGCTTAAAGTCCCATTTTTTAACCAAACAGGACCTCTCCACAGTTTAGAAATGCCTTATCACCACTGCGGGAGCTTCCTGGGAAAAGCCATCAGCATTTGCCTTAGAAAGAATCATTTACACTATATCTGGGCCTCACATCTCTGTCTTTGAATGTTATATGCCTGCTCTGGACTGAAGCTGAACAGATAGATAGAAAATCGCTTTCACCCACACATGCAAACTAGAAGGATGCAGCAGCTGCAGAGCAGCCTGTGCTTTTGGAAGTTATTAGAATAATATTAATAATACCCAATACACAACAGTTTGCTGCTGAAACTAGTTTATTAGAAATTGTGAGGAGGGTGATGGAAGTGTTTGCAGCTCCTCTCCAGGGACCTGAGTCAGCAAATCATATATAACTCTTATTCCTTGCCTTAGTGTAAGCCTCTGAGCCCTTTCAGAGGATGAGAGCAGTACTTTATTTTCAACTAGACTCTCTAAAGAGTAAGTGAGGCAAAAGGTGCTGGAAGCACCCTTGTTTGCACAGTAGGTGCTGGAGATGTGAGAGACCAAAAGTCCCAGAGTTGTCTTTTCCAGCTCTCAGCAGAATGTGCCAGCCTCACTCTTTTGCCCTTTCTATTCTGCCTTCATTAGAACTAGACTTGCCTCCCAGGCCTACAAAACTCAGTATTTTCCAACAAGAAGTAAGTTTGCCAGGTTTTTCCAGCCAGTTCATTATAACAGTGCTTCTTATACTGACCACTCTCTGGTTTTCTTTCTGTAAAAAAAAAAAAAAAAAAAAAAGGCACTATTTACAGCAGAACTTAAGTTGAAAATCTTTCATAAAACATATCATACTTAGAGTTTATTAAATGCCAAGAGACATGATTTAAAAACTTCTTAATATTTTTAGGGGTTTTTTTCCTATTTACTGCAGTAAAAAGAAATAGTCCATAGTAATTTAGTTAGGCAGACTTTTTCCGGTAATCTTTGCTCACTGAAGTTCATAGTTTATCAGCACATGAAAAAAATAATTGAAAAAGATATGTCTATAAACTAGGTGTAAACCTAGTTTTTTACTTTCTCTTTGTGCAGTTAGACTGTAGAGGGAAAAGAGGGAAAAGACATGACAATTGATCCTTCATTTACCAGTGAAAAATTGTTATTGCCTCAATTTTCACCCAGTTTTCCATCAATCTACTTTCTAGTACTTCACAAAATGTAATGATTTGATGTGACACTGCATTGCAAATTCATGTATTATTTTTCATTCATATATGCTGTATCTTAGTATATATGGTCTTAAGATAGGTTCAGGTTTTTACCTTCAATGCTTATTTGAACTTTGAAAAAAATTAAGGTATTAATTTCTTTTGCTTTTATTCTCTTCTCCTACTGAGAGGTTTGGTTTCTTTTTTAAACCAATTTTAACTTCTTAAACCTTATTATAGTTTTCTTTCCTCATTAGAACTCTTAATTTAGCAAGGCATGACTTTAATAACCTGTTTACTTCTACTTGCCAGAAATAGAAAAAAACAAGTCTTTTAATGAAGTCTCAGAAATTCAACCAAATTCTCAGATTTTGGACATTGTTGAAGTTAATGAAATTTGGCTTCATACTGAAGGGTGTGAAAACAAAGGAGAAGGATGTTTCTCATTTGTTAGTTTGCAGACAGAATATCAAACACACACACACACAAAAAAGGTGTGTTTATGTGAGAGAAACTGAATATGCAGAACTAAATAATGTTTGAACAAATAAACCAGTCTAAATGGGAATTCAAAGTAAATCATTGTAACAAAATCTGGGGTAATGATAAATTTCTAAACAGTTTTGTTTTCTTTGAATAGTGCCTGTAAAAAAAATAGAGGAATTAAAGTACAGGGTTGCTAAATATATGACATTAAAATATTTTTGAACATAAACTTCCGTTTAGTCTGAACTGCAAGTATTTCAGCTAAATGGCTGATGTTTCTTCTTAATGTCATTCCTGCTTTTTAGTGTCTAATTGACTTTTACTTCATGTTACAAATAATGAAGTAGTACATTAAACATGAGAAAAGAATGGCAAAGCTTCTTACATCACAATTTCTTTTGCATGAGATGAAGTTCCCCTGTGAGTTAAGACAAAATACACAGTAAATAAATCAAAGACTTTCTTTCCTCAGTTAAAACTACAACATAGCCATCAATGGTACTCTTAAATTGACATTGTAAGTAAACGAGTTTTCTTTTCTTTTATTAATCTTTCCACATATTTATAGATGTCATAGCAATTATCAGTGTCCTGCATATAAATAATAAGTATTATCCTTGGTTTTCTACTTTCTGAAACCCCAGGAGCACATATAAAACTACAGTGTTGTTTGGCCTTAAAATAATAGCTTTCTCATGTTCAGAACATACCTAGTTACAAAATGAGATATGAGGGACTACCCTTTCTAAGATAAATATCCATGTGTTAAAAAAGGTGATCCTACCTGCCCCTTGATGTTGTGCTGGCCAGCCCGGAAAACCACACATGTTTAGTTTTGCCTGCCAGTTTCTCAGAGCAATTTGGCTTACAGTTCTGTTCTAGTAGATGGAAACACACAGCTTTCATTCAATCCATTTATTTATATTCTGCTCTTCAGAAGAAAAGGGTTCCTCCAAGGCAAGACTGCATAGAGTAATGAACTGGATTACACCTGGATTAGAGTTGGAATAATTTAGGCTTTTCCTTGCTGAGACTCAAAGCGATTCCTTCCAAGTATGAGGGAAGGCTGATACGTCATGGTATTATTTTCATTCTCCAAACTGCTAACAGGAGAAGAGATTTTAAAGACTTTCTTTTCTACAACCGTGAACAGTTTAACGTGTTCTTTTTCTATAGAAGAGGAAATGCTGATATATGAAAAGCACAAATACATAAACTGTCTTAAATGTGAGCATTCACTAAGTATTTTATCTGTAATATGGCACATTTTGGTTGCCCTAAATCTCTATAGATATGCTTTCTGGAATACAGGCAGATTTTGTATATGTGGTTTCTCCTTTAGTATTTCCTCCATATTACCATTAAACCATACTGCATGTGGTAGTTTAGTTATTGAGAAGACTGTGGAAATGTACTCTTTACTTGAATACATTTTTCCCCTCATAAGTGTTTTATTAAGGTTGTAATGAGTTCCAGCTTGAGTTCTGTAAGAAGCTTTTTCTTATATGTTGACCCTTGACACACACAAAACCACATTGTCTTGAATCTTTCTCTAATCAGAGGAGAGGCCTCCTCATCCAGTCATTCGCCAAATAATTGTATGTGATCAGCAGCCAGATTAGCCTGAAGCCAGTGCATTAGGCAGATGCTCTTGAATGTTTGGCCTCCATCAAAGAACTAGTTTCTCAATAGACTGCCACTCACTCATGAGCACACAGACACACGAACCCAAAACCATACAAAACTGATTTTAAGTGTTGAAACTAAAGCGAGAAATTTAAGTTGTGGGGTGCTTGTTCTACTTGTTTATAGGAAGGAAGGACTAAATCTGCTTCCTTTAAATCCTGCCTACTCTGTACAGTGGTAGCTACATTTCCATTTGGGTCCCAGCCACCACTTCATTCTCTTTACTTCCCAGCAGCACCCCAACCCTTTAAGCACCCCATCAGAAGGCACCTACCTCATTGGCCCAGAAGTGTCCCAGAAATGAACTTTCTAACAATATGTAGGAGAGCAGATGTAACCGGATCCTTTTCAGCCCAGGTTTTAGTAAGGATCCCTAGTGGGCCACCAAAATGTCTGCTACACTAATTACAGCAGAGACACCATGACAAGAGTCAAAATCTTGAGGTGCTAGAGTATGAATAAGCACAAGACTGATTGAAATCAGTAATTTCCTTCTCCTAGGTAGTGTCACATCCGTGTTCCAAGGAGCAAAGACTGGGATCCCACTTCTATGCATTTCCTTGTAAAAAAAACAGATACTTTTTGGTTGCTCTTCTGTTCCTTGGCTGACCATATCAACAGAAGGAGTGGCAAGTGTCCTATACTAGGAGTTTCTTCAGAGGTCAGTCTTAGCCTCATGAGGCTAAGGAAGACCTGATGGCCCACTTCAAGATCGAATATGTCAACAGTTGTGCAGATGTTGTGGAGAGGGTACATTGCTGCTATTTCCTCTTTCTAAGGAGCCTGCCCTGATTTATTGTTTACTGACCCTTGGTTAAACATTTAAATCTTGAATAAAGGTAGGCTACTCTTACTTATATACTTAATAGGTAGAAGAAGATTCCTAACTTAAATTGACAGCATTGTCATCTAGAGGTCTTCAGAAAAAGCTATTTCTCTTTATTGATTGTACAGAAAATTTAGGTAGCAAGATTCCCTATGCTCTGAAAGCAAAAAATATCTGTAATTTAGGCACAGTATCAGTTATGTTCTTGACTTGTTGAGAATAAATCTGGCCATGTGTAAGACCATGCTCTTTACTATTTTTTTTGTAATCGCATATTGCTTGTGCACTAGTTTATATCCCAATTTAGTATGTTACTCTTTGCTAAAATCATTTGTGCTGTTATATTCATATACTACACTTGAGCTAGGAATAGGTTGCCAAGAGGCAGTGAGGAATTTTTTCTGAAAATGCCTCTCCTCTGTAACTGTATGACCTCTTCTAGTTCATGTAAAGGCAAGGCTAACTTACTGGTTTAAATGAATGCACTTGTTTTCATCTTTACACAGGCTAGAAATACTTAAGCATTCATTTACCTCCTCTAGGTTGAGAGACTCTCACAGCAGAGAGGCACCAAGTTGCCAGCCTCTCAGCTGTCATGACCGTAGGAGTGCTTTTTATCTATTTCCCAGGTAAACCAAGCAGGGTTAGGCGTTAGTCTAAATGCTCTTTTTGTTTTGTCATGCCACAGGCTATGGGATTCAAATATACAGGATTCAAATTTCTGCTGGGATAGAATAAACGCAGCTGCAAACTGGACTGTAATCAGCTAGAATCTCCAAGAGCACACCTAATATACTCTAGCAGCTAGAAGGAAGACAGGGCAAACCATACCTAATCCAAAGTAAAACACTCGGAATTGTGTATAATGTGAACTTTGGATATACACTACCAGTTTCTACACTCTAGAAACCCCACTTCTAATTATCTACAGTCTTTGCTAATGTAGACACCGCCTTAAAATGTCTTCCTGCATTTGATAGTCTGCTAAACAGACAATGTAAATATGACCCAGGGCAATCATCTGTATTAGTACAGGCTGGGGAATGAACGAATTGAGAGCAGCCCTACAGGGAAGGATACTGGTAGATGAAAAAACAGTTGTGACCAGGGAATGTGTGCTCACAGCTCAGAAAGCTAATCTTATTCTGGACTGTATCAAAAGGAATGTGGCCAGCAGGTAGAGAGAGGTGATTCTGCCCCCTCTACTCGGTGAGACCCAACCTGGAGTACTGCATTCAGCTGTTGGGCCCCTAACACAAGAGGGGTCCACCACAGACCTAGTAAAGTAGGTCTAGAGGAGGGCCACAAAGATGATCAGAGGACTGGAGCACCTCTCTCATGAAGACAGGCTGAGACAATTGGGGTTGTTCATCCTGGAGAAGAGAAGGCTCCAGCGACACCTGTTGCAGCATTTCAATACTTAAAGTGGGCTTGTAAGAAAGACAGAGAAAGACTTTTTACTAGGGCCTCTAGTGACAGGACAAGGGGTAACAGTTTTAAACTGAAAGAAGGTATATTTAGATTAGATATAAGGAAGAAGTTCTTTATTGTGAGGGTGGTGATGCACTGGAACAGATTTTCTTGAGAAGCTGTGGGTGCCCCATCCCTGGCAGTGTTCAAGGCTAGACTGGATGGGGCTTTTTGAAACCTAGTCTAGTGGAAGGTGTCCCAGCCCATGGCAGGGGGATTGGAACCAGATGATCTTTAAGGTCCCTTTCAACCCAAACCATTCTACAATTCTATGATTGTACAATAATATGACCTTATATACAGGAATACCTTAAGTCAGAATATGCAGTCTTAAAAGCCACCTGACCATCATAGAATAATAGAATCGTAAGGGTTGGAAAGGACCTTAAGATCATCTAGTTCCAACCCCCCTGCCATGGGCAGGGACACCTTGCCCTAAACCACGGGGTCCAAGGCTCTGTCCAACCTGGCCTTGAACACCGCCAGGGATGGAGCATCCACAACCTCCTTGGGCAACCCATTCCAGTGCTTCACCACCCTCACTGTAAAGAACTTCCTCCTTATATCTAATCTAAACTTCCCCTGTTGAAGTTTGAAGCCATTACCCCTTGTCCTACCACTACAGTCCCTAAGGAAGAGTCCCTCCCCAGCATCCTTGTAGACCCCCTTCAGATACTGGAAGGCTGCTATGAGGTCTCCACTCAGCCTTCTCTTCTCCAGGCTGAACAGCCCCAGCTCTCTCAGCCTGTCCTCATACGGGAGGTGCTCCAGCCCTCTTATCATCCTCATGGCCCTCCTCTGGACTCGCTCCAACAGCTCCATGTCCTTTTTATGTTGAGGACACCAGAACTGTACGCAGTACTCCAAGTGAGGTCTCACAAGAGCAGAGTAGAGGGGCAGGATCACCTCCTTCGACCTGCTGGTCACGCTTCTTTTGATGCAGCCCAGGATACGGTTGGCTTTCTGGGCTGTAAGTGCACACTGCCGGCTCATGTTAAGCTTCTCGTCAACCAACAGCCCCAAGTCCTTTTCTGCAGGGCTGCTCTGAATCTCTTCTCTGCCCAACCTGTAGCTGTGCCTGGGATTGCCCTGACCCAGGTGTAGGACCTTACACTTGGCTTGGTTAAACTTCATCAGGTTGGCATTGGCCCACCTCACAAGCGTGTCAAGGTCCCTATGGATGGCATCCCTTCCCTCCAGTCTATCAACCGAAGCACACAGCTTGGTGTCGTCGGCAAACTTGCTGAGGGCGCACTCAATCCCACTGTTCATGTCGCCGACAAAGATGTTGAACAGGACTGGTCCCAACACCGATCCCTGAGGGACACCACTCGTTGCAGGTTTCCAACTGGACATCGAGCCATTTACCACAACTCTTTGCGTGCGGCCATCGAGCTAGTTTTTTATCCATCGTGTGGCCCATCTATCACATTGATGTCTCTCCAATTTAGAGACAAGGATGTCGTGCGGGACAGTGTCGAACGCTTTGCACAAGTCCAGGTAGATGACGTCAACTGCTCTGCCCCTGTCCAGCAGTTCCGTGGCTCCATCATAGAAAGCCTCCAAATTAGTCAGGCAGGATTTCCCCTTAGTGAAGCTATGTTGGCTGTCACCAACCACCTCGCTGTTTTTCATGTGCCTTAGCATGTTTTCCAGGAGAAACTGTTCCAAGATTTTGCCAGGCACAGAGGTGAGACTGACTGGTCTGTAGTTCCCTGGGTCTTCCGTCTTCCCCTTCTTGAAAATGGGGGTTATACTACCCTTCTTCCAGTCAACGGGAACTTCACCTGACTGCCAGGATTTTTCAAATATGATGGACAGTGGCTTAGCAACTTCATTCGCCAGCTCCTTCAGGACCCGTGGACGGATTTCATCAGGTCCCATGCACTTGTGCATGTTCAGGTTCTTAAGATGGTCTCGAACCTGATCCTCTCCTACAGTGGGCCTAAGGTCTTCATTCTCACAGTCCCTGCATTTGCTTTTCAAGACTTTCATGGTGTGGTCAGAGCATTTGCTGGTGAAGACTGAGGCAAAGAAGTCACTAAGAACCTCAGCCTTCTCCAAATCCATGGTAGCCAGTTCTCCTGATAGCTTCTGGAGAGGGCCCACATTGTCCCTAGTCTGTCTTTTATTTGCTACGTATCTATAGAATCCTTTCCTGTTATCTTTTACATCCCTTGCCAAACTTAATTCTAGCTGGGCCTTAGCTTTCCTAACCTGGTCCCTAGCTTCCCGGGCAATGCTCCTATATTCTTCCCAGGCCGCCTGTCCTCGCTTCCACCTTCTATAAGCTTCTTTTTTCCCTCTAAGTTTCCTCAGCAGCTCCTTGTCCACCCATGGAGGTCTCCTGGCCCTCCTGCTGCACTTTCTTCTAGTCAGGATGCAACACTCCTGAGCACGTAGCAGGTGATCCTTGAATATCAACCAGCAGTCTTGGGCCCCCCTGCCCTCTAGGACTGTATCCCATGAAACCTTACTAAGGAGGTTCCTGAAGAGGCCAAAGTCTGCTTTCTTGAAGTCCAGGGCAGTGAGCTTGCTGCATGCTCTTCTCACTGTCCTGAGGATCTCAAACTCAACCATCTCGTGATCACTAGAGCCAAGGCTGCCCTGGAGCATCACATTTCCAACCAGTCCCTCCCTGTTGGTGAGCACGAGGTCAAGCATGGCACCTCTCCTCGTTGGCTCCTCTATTGCTTGAAAGAGGAAGTTGTCTTCCACACAATCGAGGAATCTCCTGGATTGCTTGTGCCGGGCCGTACCGTCCCTCCAACAGATGTCAGGATGGTTGAAGTCCCCCATGAGGACAAGGGCCTGCGAGCGTGAGGCTGCTCCTATCTGTCTGTAGAGCGCTTCATCCACAGAGTCCTCTTGATCAGGCGGCCTGTAACAGATCCCCACCGTAATGTCTCCCATTGCTGTTTTCCCTTTGATCTTGACCCACAAACTCTGTTACCTCATCACCCGTCTCCAGACAGAGTTCCATACTCTCTAGTCTATCACTGACATAGATAGCAACACCCCCTCCCCGTCTGCCTGGCCTGTCTTTTCTAAACAGCCTGTAACCTTCCATTCCAACACTCCAGTCATAGGAGCCATCCCACCATGTTTCTGTGATACCAATGACATCATATTCCCGTAGCCTTGCACACATCTCTAATTCCTCTTGCTTGTTCCCCATACTACGGGCGTTTGTATAGAGGCACCTTAGCTGAGCTCCAAATGCAGCCGACTCAATGGCTGGGGCAGCTGGAACATCTCTACATCGCTCCAAGCACTTATTACAGGTGCTGGCAACTGACCAGGAGTGTTGGGATGGATCAGTGCTCCCCTCCCCCAACACATCTAGTTTGAAGCTTTCTTGACCAGCCTGGCAAGCCTCCTACCAAAATAGCTCTTCCCCTTCTTTGTCAGACCAGCTCCACCAGCCTCCAGGAGATCTGGCCTCCCAAATGGAGCCCCATGTTCCAAACAGCCAAACCCCTGACTATGGCACCACCATTCTAACCATTTATTAACCTGCCAAACGCGCCTAGCTTTTTTAAGGTCCTCCCCTTTGTCCTGGAGAATCGATGAAAAAACTATCTGAGCTCCAGAGCCCCTAACCACCTCTCCCAGGGCTCTGTAGTCCTTCTTAATGTTCTCCAGGCTACTGCTATCTATATCTCTAGCACCCACATGGACCACTAGGAGGGGGTAATAGTCAGCAGGACTTACTAGAGCAGGCAGCCTCTCAGCAACATCCCTGATCCGAGCCCCCGGCAGGCAACACACCTCCCTCGAGACTGGATCAGGCCAGCAGATGAGTGCCTCTGTGCCTTTCAAAGTAGAGTTCCCTACTACTATGACCCTCCGCTTTTTCCTGGAGGCACCAGTAGTGATCCTCTTTACTGGTGCATCAGCAGGATACTCATTAGGGGCGGTGGGTGCTTTCTCATTAGCCCCCTGCAGAACTGCGAAGCAGCTCTGGGTGGGGACATCAGATTTAGGAGGAAGCCCCTTGTCGTTAATTGTCCTCTTCCTCCTTTTTTTGTTAGTTTTTCTCGTGACTAATTCCCAGCTTCCTGGGTTCCTGCCCTCCTTCTTTCCTATGTGAGCAATGCTGGACGTTTGCAGCCCCTGCACAGTTTGGGCCTGGAGCAAGCAGCCCAGCTTCCTCTCAGCTACCCTGGCACCTTTCAGCTCTCCAACAGCCTCCTGCAGCTCAGCCACCTGCTGCAGGAGGACCTCCACCAGGGCGCACCGAGTGCAGCCCTGTCCATCGTGCACCCTCGCCTCAAGAGACCAGTCGAGGCACTCTCTACACTCCGAGGTCCGCGCCGCAGCCTCCCCTCTCATCGGCTCTGTCTGGGTGCCTACGCTGGCCACCGCCGGGGCAGAGCTCCCAGAGCGGGCCCTGCTCCTGAGGCGAGTGCTCACCATCCCGCTCGCCCTGCCTACGCGAACTCTGCCGTTCCACGCCCTGGTCGCTCGCGCTCTCTGGGGTCGGTTTTTACCCATTGAGGGCTGGTGCCGTCACTCCTGGCGCCGCCCCCTGTGAGTCAGCTGCTCGCGTCAGCTGAGCTGCCGGCTCCTGGGCAAGTCCTGTCGCGGACTTGAGGCTCCCTCGGTCGCTCTTGCCGCTCCGAACTGAGGCTCCTGGACGCTGTGCTTCCCCCCGCTCCAGTGTTAAAGGCGTCCTCTCTGGAGATACTCACCTCAAGATAGTTTAGCTCACAAATGTCTCCATGTCCTTCTTTTTATCTTGCTATTAGCACTAAAGCTGTTTTATTATTAGGTGAGTTAACACTAAGATGCAGCTAACACCTCTACTATTGGAATGTAGCTCGTACACAGAGAAAATCTGTAGTAATACATGGTGATTTCAGGTGACCATTTTCTGGTTTGCTTTTATTAGTACAACACCGTATGAGTAGCCAAGCAGTAAATTACACTGAAAACTCTTCTTGCAGATTACTAGTGACTGGAGATGGGGAACATATATGGTTTGTGGGTGTTTTATCATCACATAGCTTACAATCCACACTGAACTAAATGACAATTACACATAAGTAATATAACTTAAGATGATCAAGCACAAAGGGCTGAATTCAATGATTTATCTCTGCTTAAAGTACTTGTAGTTACCTTTAGGATCTTCTGAAATAAGCAGATTTTTTTATTTTCACAGTTTTTAAAAAAGAGAGAAAGATAGAAGTATTATGTCAAGAAAAAAATTCTGACAATAGCTAATAAAGTACCTAAATGCCTAATTTTATTTTACAGTAATAGATTGCTCAATGCTCACTATAATTCCCTAGCAATTCTCCAGTGCAACAGGTATTTCTTGAGACCACTTTCTGTTAGTTCCACTGTACCCTTTCAAACCAGCATTTTCCCCATAATACTATTTCCTGTGCCTTATATATTTTTATGAAAATTCTGCTGAGTTCAATATTGTTTTAAGATACTAGTTGTTTTTATTACATTTGTCTATAAAACACTTTTAAACTAAGTATTACTCTTTACATTTCACTTCTATATTTAGTAGGAAGTGAAACAATGAAACATAACTTACTGACTAGGTATTCTGCACAGATCAATTCACAGACTTGAAACAGAAGCCTCCAATCCAACAGAAAAACAAGGTCTCTTATTTCAAAAGAACAGCATTTATTGAGTTACAGTTATTTACTGGGAAAGCCAGCTGAAATTTTAGAATTCCATGATTGTGTATATAAGAGAAGCATGTATTTGATAGGTATTATTAATTGCAATACAGCTATAGCATTTGTACTTTCTGCCCATTTTGCAGAATTGTAACTTAATCTAGTATTATTCAGATTCTCTTCATACAATTTTTATGATTGTATGCAAGTCAAGGTTAATGTGCAGTAGAGAGATACTGCTCTGTCTCTCCACATTAGCTTCCTCCCACATAATCATGCCCATTTTAAGCAGGAAAATGAAAATGTGATTTCAGAGAAACTGCAACTACTAAATTTGAACTAGCTACTCAACATATATAAACATACTCAATATTGGGCAGTTTTTAATGTTTGGCAGTGCTCTTGGTTTTATTTTAGAGAACTAAATATAATTTTTTTTACTAGTTTTTAGTAATACTTAACAGTTTGCATAACCTTAGAAATTATTTATCGATACTGCATGTAGAAGCCGTAGAACTGACTGCCAAAGGTACTATAAATCAACAGATCCATATTTTGTTATACATGTGCTGCTTGGACCAATTAAGTTACTTGAAAAAAATGGTGGTAAGACGTAGTAATCTCCAATGGCTTAAAATATGGGTTACTGCTTGAAAAATGGAATTGCTTCTTGACATTTTTGTTTGGAAAACTTCCTGATTTGTTAAAAGAAACTGAAATGGTGCATTTTTAAGCAGTTTTAATAAAGAATTCTTATTGTGGCAGAACATATCTCTGCATTTGCAACTTCAGTGAAAAAAGAGGCTAAAAACCTTTGCTAAAAACAAGCAGCACTTTCTACAAGGTCAACATATTTCAAGTCAGGTTATATTAAAAAACACTATATCTGGAGCTTAAAGTTTCCTATTTGTGGGGTTTTGAGCTCCCTTTTTGTTCTTTCTCTTCATTTTAAAATAGGGTATTTAAACTTCAGGCTCTGATAGAAGGGATAAGTTTCATGAGAAATGTGATTGCTTTAAAAGGCATTTTATTTTCTTACATCATCTTTTTTTTATTCTCCTGATATTTTCAGATTAGCATTTTAGACTCATCCTATCAAAACCCCCCAAAACTCAGAAGACAGTATTAGATGAACCTCTGATCATCTTCATTGCTTTTTTCTTGGGTTTATGTGCTATTTTGGACATCTTCAGTTGAGTCTCTGTAGGTGAGGCTACTTGCAGAGGCTAGGTCTGAGCAGCTGGACACAAGTCTGCCCATGCCCTTATGTCTAAGGGCCACAGACAGTTATGGACATCGGTATAACAGACCATGCCTCTCTTTTCTGGTTATTTACTATTCCTCTATATAAGGTTAATTCTCAGAAGCTTTAGGATTTGTTTTCATTAGCCTACAGGATGGAGTCGTTTGTACATTTTCTCTTTGTTTGTTTTCTGTTCAGTCCCATACATTTTTTCTTAGAACCTTACTTTGCGGGAGAATGAATTTAATGAAGTTCTGTTAAATGGTGCTCTCTCTTTCTCTGCTCCTACACACGCCCTGCTGTAGAAATATTCCTGTTGTTGTTATGGTTTTGGCATCTCATAAATGACTCTCTCATGGGAGAAAACTCAATATTTGCCTTTTTCAGCTTTATAGTAACAGACGACTGCCAGGAGTCAATTCTGCACTTCTGTGTTCACCTAGGTACTCTTACATGAGAATGATCGGATATATATGTGCATGTGAATGTTTATATATGTATTTAATGACAGGGATATCTCCCAGGTTTTTTACTCTAGCTTCTTCCTTTACAAGCCACATAAATGTTGTATTCCTCCAAAAGTCTAAATGTAAGAATAGTGTTTGATTTCCACTGCTTCTAGAATTTTTAACAAAACCGATACTCACACACTAAAAATAAATATTCAATTAAAAGAAGAGAGATAAGTGAAGTAATACTTGCCTTTATTAATGAGATTTTATATGATGATCTGTTGTATAGGTTTCTTAGCCAAACGGTCATTGACAAAGCAATCAAATTTTTTTCTCTCAAAATTGTAAATTTTTAGATAAGAAAAAAATCAATTTGGACTCATTGCTGGGGACCCTTCTGTGCATTGTTTCCCATGTTGTGTGGGTTTTGGACTTGTGGGCAGCGTTTCTTATTTCACCAGCTGTCTTGGCTTGGTTTTATTTAAATTTGATTTGTCTTTGAGCACTGGCCTGTGGTATACGATGTGAGTAACAATCCAGTTTCATCCGGCAGACAGAGAGATCTGCAGCCTCAGAGTGTAAGAGTATCTGGTTTGAGAGGCTAGCTTGTGAGTGAGTAGTTAGCTACTCACTAAAAACGATGAGGGCAGGAGGTATGAGAAGTAATAAATTAAGCAGCCAGATACACGAGCTCTAAGAACCAAGAGATAACAGAGATACTAGAAAAGACCAGAGCTCTCAGATCACTGCCTGATGGGCCCTTGAAGGAGTCACCCAAAGCCTCGAGGAGGTTCAACTACAACTTTGTAACTGGTAAAAAGGGGAAGCATGAATACAATGGGTCTCATGGGAAAAGGCAAACTCATCCTGGGATGTTTGAAGGGGCTTGTTGGATTGAACAAAACTTATTACAGGATGCTTAGGGGAAAGGCCAAAGGCAAGGTGAAGGAGAGGTCAAGGTACATTGAGGACAACAAATGTGGGAGGAGAGGGGATAAAGGTGGCTAGGTGCATGTGAACAAACCACTGATTGATACTCTTTTCTGGCCAAACCCTGGGCCTGATCACCACAGTCTGTCTTCTTACTAAACTTTATTCCTAACTTTTTTCCTGTGCATAATACTAGTAAACGTCAAACCAGAGTAGCTGTTAAGTAGGCTAAGATGTCTGGACTGTTATCATGGTTTTAGAAAACGAACAGATAAGCACACAGTATGCTTCTTGAGTCAGACGCCATTATCTCTTCAAAATAACTGTGAGAATTATCTGTTGGAAGAGTCACAGAATTGTTTCTAAGTTGGGCAGTGATCAAAACAATTTTCATATGTATGCCTTAATTCTCTACTACATTGAAGTCCCATTTAACACCTTTTAATATCTGTAAGAGAATCAGACCTATCATGTCTGGAACTATTTCTAGACAAGAACATCAATTCCATTTCTTCTCCTTCTGATTCCCTCCCTTTTATAATAGTGAGGCCCATTTAAGATGCTGGTGTCTGGCTGTCTTTGTGAAAAATGTAAATTGAAGTTGCAACGTTATATTGAGTTCAACATATTGAATGTAACTGGGAATGTGGAGTACCAAGGAGTGGCATCACAACCCTCATGGTACAGAGATGGATGCACAGGGGACAGAGGAGATGGGGATGGGTATTTCTGAAGCAGTGGCTCACTTGGATTTAGCCCCTGAACTTGCAACTGCAAGTATGTGAAAGTCACTCCTGTATTCAGGCAGCTACAGTCTCCATATAGTTACCATTTCTGACTACTCTTTATTGTTGAAAAGGCAGCCTTATGGTCCAACGCTGCCAAAATGTTCTATAGTAACTCTGTGGCTGAGGCAGTTTTCGAGGGTTGAGGCCTGAGTTTTGGCTCTCCTTGCCAAAATTAGGACTGAGTCAGCTACTCCTGCTGTAGGTTAGGTTGTAGGGGGTGGGAGCTGCCTCTCTGTTTCCTGTTGAAGTCAAACCTCTTTGCATCCAGCAAGTTCAGATTCACAAAATCCTGGGGAAAACTTCATAAGGCAACATTATGAAACAGCTTTTCTGTTATGTTATATTGTATTATAAACAGCTGTTTCTGCAGCTGTTAATTAGGAATCTTAGCTGTGCCCAACAAACCCCAATATTTTCACCACTAGTCCTTTGTGCATTTTTTAATGTTAATTTTAATGTTAAAGAAAAGATCAGTCTATATACCCCTAAAAATAATTCAGAGTCATGAATTTAGGACCGTGATCCCTGTTTGACACTTTTGGATAATGTTAATGAAAAATAAAAGATAAAAATTTAGTGCAAAGACAGAAAAAATTAGACATTGCAATAATATCAGCTCTGTCTGGATGAATGATGATAACTTATCTCATTAACATTCAGTGCACTTCAGCATAGTACTAGGCTAAAGAACGCAGTACATCTTAAACTGAACTCCAGAAGGGATAAATACATATGACACATTATCAAGCACAGCAAGAGAGAGTTAGCAAGGTAAAAATAGTAATTGCTTCTATGCAAAGAGACAGGCAATGAGTAATTTTCTAAGCTTTGCAATTAGAAGTCGTTTGCAAAATCACACTTTTTACTTCACTTATACAGCTTGTCCTGCCAGCAAAAATAAAATGCCTAAGGAAACATGTAAACTTTCATGAAGAAAGCATTGCTCTGAAGTATTCTCTTTGCTGTTTCATTCCTTTTTGATTGTGGTAACCTTAGGGTCTTTTGACTAATGCATCAATTAATATTTCAAATATTTAAGGTTAAAAAAAGCCCATCACCTGCACATTGTGGTTTTTAAAATGGTAATTTTGAATTGAACTTAAAATACTTTTTTTTGATACTGTGAAACTGTAGAGGTAAAAGGAACTTTTTTTTTTTTTTTTTAAATAATTTATCCTTTTTCACTGTTAAAGTACCTGATGAACATCATAGGCTGGATATATTCACAGAGGTAATGGAATGCTTTGCAGCAATCCCCTGTTTATAATCCTAAGCATGGTAAGAAAAAGAAGAGTGGAAGACTGCTGGTCTATTTACCACCTTCTTTCCTCATCTTTGGTCCTGCAGCAGATCCCCTGGTTCTTTAATCCCCCTCTGTTGTAGTCATCAGTAAAGGAAGCACTCCTGAAAACTCCTAAAGTCTAGGTGGTCATGCACATTGCTTTTGTCAGCTAATATCTTATTACACCCATTTTCTTGGCTGACAGTGCTTTAAGGCACATAGTGCTCCACTTATAAGTGTCCTGCTAAGCTCTTTTACACAAGCCATGAAGTCACTCAACTCCTACGTTCTTAAGACTAAGAATGAGGCTGAGTGCAACTCAGTGTTTGGGCAAGCACAGTTAACTACTGCCATTTTCTTTTTGCTGGAACTGGAAACAGGGCCTCTGCCGGTCCCTGAGAAATCCCTGATGAACCCCTCGCACCAGGGATTCTTTCCCACAGGGAATGGGGGTTTTTTTTGTTGTTGTTGGTTGTTTTTATTTTTGTTTTAATTATTTTTCTTTGGTTGGATTCAGTTTGGTTTGGTTTTGTTTGGTTCGGTTCGGTTTGGTTGGTTTTTTGTTTGTTTTGGGTTTTTGTATCAGAAATTTACCAGTCCATACCATTCTTGACAGTTGGCCATTTTGGGCACTACTTTTTGGTAAAACAAAAATTGTTGGCACACATGTATTACTGTTCAGTGCCTGTGGAAGGAGAAGGATACTTTGTCACCTTCTCTACTCAGCCTCTTCAAAAACTGCTTTTTTCTCAGGTCTGCAGGGCCACCCAAAGGACTGGGAAGAGGATCGCTGAGATGATCAACAATGCACAGGTGAATGTGGGTGAATCTTTTCCACTAGTTTCATGCAAGGGTGTGATGCTACTAGTCATTGCTTAAGGGTGTAGAACAATGACAAGACAAAAAGCAGATTCAGAAAGCGATTTTTTTACGTACTGTTCTTTTGCAAATTTGTTAGAGTTAGTTGTGGGTGTTTCTGTTGAGATTTAGTAAAAGCATTTGCTGTGTGACACATTCCTTCTTATTGCCCACAGAGGAAAAATTGCAAAGACATGCATTTTCTTTCAGTGGAATGAGCAAGCTTGTGACAATGATGAGGATTTAATAGAGTGCTGAGATCATGCATCTTTTACCAAATAAAAGGATGCATCTATTCTCTGATTTTTGAGAATAAATAGGATAATTTGGAATCAAAAGGATTTTAATACTAGGTACGAGATCAAAGTATACTGACACCTCTCCAAGGCATTTAATTTTCCAAAGTTCTAAATATTTTTACTGTTAAATATGACTAATCGAAGACATTTATGACAACTTGAATTTGTGGAATTTTGGAAGGAAAAGTCTTCAGATTTCAAAATTGATAAAGACACAAAGTATTGTTTCACTGATACCTGTGAAGAAGATAGATTATTTTTCACCAATGCTACCACCGTGTGAGTGTGTAGAGTATGTACAATTAGATGTAGAGTTCTTGCATAAGAAAGCTATGCATTTGAAACTTGGCTCTGACTGCAATCATTATTATTTCAGCTTTGATCCATCTTGTATACAGTACCTTATCACATAGAAACAGCATATGTCATAAATGAGATAAGTCTTTCAGGGGAAAAGCACCAGGGATCTTCCTGTAATGTTTATTTTAAGGAAACTAAAAGAAATGGTTCTCTTGGGTAAATTAGATCATATTTTCACAGATGAGTTCAAGTGTACAGTCAAGTAGTTGGTACAGTTAATATCACATATGAAAATAAGCAGATGCATGATAATCTGGTCATCTGTTTCCAGGAGAAAAATATAATTTATTTACAGAACATCAAAAGTTGGATTAGAAGATCTTTTGGATTATTGTGGTTTAGGAGAAATAGAATCCTTGGCCGATCCAAGCGGCCAGTGATGGGACAAAATGCTGCCACCATCTGTAGGGCTCTCCATGAAGTCCAGTCCAGGTCAACCTTAGTTAAGGATGTAAATATATGTGAAAGGAAAATGAGCTTTAACCTTCATTTCTTGAATTGTAATATAAAACACGATTCTTTAGGAGCTCTTACAAAACAAGTTAATAGCCTGCCTTTTTATTCACAGATGATTGAGAGTCATGACCCACATAACCTTTACTCTGTGCACAGCAGCAACCATTCTTTTGACTTTTGGGGAGTACTACTTTGCTATGGAGCAAGTAATGTGGTAATGTGGCCTGGTAAAAGAGGATTTGTAGAGAAAAAACATTTGTTTTGTAGGACTAGCACTGCACATGTTCAAGGGGGTTTAGCGCAGTCTAACTCCAGTCTGGTTCTGTGCACTGAATGACAATTAGCTGTTGGAGTGCATTAGGTGCACTCCTGGAGTGAATCCTCCGGTTCAATTTCATCCAACTGAACTAAAGGCAAGTAAAAGGGGATGACTGGAAAATTCACTTCAAAAGTGCATTTTGGTTTTGAAAAAAAATCCACCCAAAGCTAACGGTAGTCTATGCTTCAGGTATCTACGGTATCATCTCATCTTTCATCTCAGTGAAAGAGTGAGATGGAAAACAGCAGTCTAATGGGGATTAACTACAACACAGAACTTTTCTGCTAATGCTTAACCGGAAGGTGTAGAGAAAGACTATCCAATTCCTGACAAAATCTAATTGTAAAAATGGACTGACCTGAATGAAAGGAAGACTTCCAAATGCATTTTGTGATATAAGCACCATGTTTTCTAGACACACTTACCTTTATAGAAATCTTGATGGACTGAAATAGGGCTGAGTGTAACAAGGAGATCAGTTGGGCAGAGACAAATAAATTAATACAAACAGATTTTTTTTTTTCCCGCTTCTAGACTGGTCAGTTTTATCACAGAATTATAAAATGGTCGAAGTTGGAAGGAACTTCTGGTGGTCATCTGGTCAAACGTCCTTGCTCAAGCAAGACCAGCTAAAGCTGGTTGCCCAACACTGTGTCCAGACTGCTTTTGAGTGTTAACACCTCCCTGTTGAGACCAAAACCTCCTTGGGCAACTTCTACCAGTGCTTGAATGCCTTCACAGGGGAAAAGTGTTTCTTGATGTTCAGAGGGAACCTCCTATCTTTCACTTTGTGCCTATTGCTTCTGCTCCTGCCATTGGGCATCACTGAAAAGAGCCTGGCTTCCTCTGCATTAAACCCTTCCTTCAGATATATGTACGTATCAATGAGATCTTCCAGATCCTCCTCTTCTCTGGGCTGAACAGGTCACATGTCTCTCAGCCTTTTCTCACAGGAGAGATGCTCCAGAGAGTATCTCTGTATTGGAGAGACTTTATTTCCTCCAATATGTCCATGTTTCTCTTGTGGTACTGGGGAACCCAGAACTGGAGTCAGTACTCCAGGCGTAACCTCACCAGTGCTGGATAGAGTGAAAGGATCACCTCCTATGACCTGCTGGCAACTCTCCTCCTAATACAGCTCATGGAACCTTCTGTGTGACAAGGACACATTGTTGGTTCATGTTCAATGTGGTGTCTAGTAACTCCTCACGATTTTGCATTATCAGCAAACTTGCTGACAGTACACTCTGCCCTGTCATCTAGATCACTAATGAAGATGTATCTGGATCATTAGTGAAGACATATCTAGATCATGAACAAAAATGTTTAACAAGATTAGACACAATAATGACTCCTTTAGTACAGAGCTAGTTACCGGCCTCTATGATCGCCAACCCTCTGGACCTGTCTGTCAGTCAGTTTTCAGTCCACCTCACCGTCTGCTCATCCAGCCCATGCTATATCAGCTTGTCTATGAGGATCTTATGGGAGACAGTATCAAAAACCTTACTGAAATCAAGGCAGACAATAGCCACTGCTGTTTCTGTGTCTAAAAAGTCAATAACTTCATCACAAAAAGTTCTCCAATTAATAAATTGTAAAAAAAAAAAAGTATTTATTCTGTGTAATTACAACACCATGAACTGCAAGAGTTTTTGGATTTTGGTTTGGTTTGGTTTTTTGTTTTTTGGGGTTTTTTTTGGGGGTTTTTTTTTTTTTCTTACCATTGCATGATGGACAAGAACCCAGCAATTATCTTTGGAGGCTTGATATACACAGAAATTGAAGTACAGGTATCCAGATTTCCAGACACTTATATGACTGCCAGATTTTTGTTGAGGCACACTTCATAGGAATAGTAGCAAGTATTTATTAGGTAATGCTGAATAAGTTAATTGCCTTAATACATATGCTTACTGAACAGAATTCCATTTAAAAAAAATCTATAGAATAATCTATAATTTTGTGAACTGACTTAGCATACTGAGTTAACATTAAATATTTCTTTCTAAGTAGGTTTTTAAAGGGGGCTAAATTTGGAATTAAAATGGTATTCTGTGATTTGGTTTAGGAGCCACAGCAGAGTGATATATGGAAAAGCAAAAAAAAAAAAAGCATCATTGACATGTCATCTCTGCCATTTTACTTATTACGCTTTTAGATAGCTGTTAGTCTGTAAAAGTAGGTCTCCAGATTTTCCAGCATTATACTTTTCAAGTACACTGTTTAGTTTAAATAAAGTAAAAATCACCAGGATTGTAAAATTGAACTTTTCTTGTCTCTCAACTGGGTGATATAAAACTAGCTAGGAGAAAACACTTCATACCACACGGCTCACCGATGTCCAATAACATACAGGATAACATATATTCTGAGTTTATTGAGTTAGGTGATAAAACTTGTAAGTCATTGCAACAGAGGGAATATTTTTATTCATTGTGTTTGAATCTGATCAGCAGAATATCTGTCAGATGTTGAAAGAATTGTTTTTAAAATAGCAGAAATAAAACACTGTCTAATCCTTAAGGTGCTGTAAAAAGAGTTCTGAATGCATCTGTAAATGTTCTGGACACATAATACAGAAGGGATTACTTTTTTCTACAGCAAAATAAAAAAGAGAAAAGAAATAGAATGAAATGAGGAAGAAACAGGTGAGATAAAATAAAGACATACAAAATTATTCTATCTCTGGGGAAAGCACTGGAACCCCAAAGAACAGCAGTATTATAGTGTAACATCAGTGCATTTTGATTCCATGTGTATTTTATGTATTCATTTCCAGAAACAGATTTTACTTCAAAGATTCCTTTGGTAATCTGTGATTTTTTTTTTATGCTTTTTAAAATATGCTGGTAAATAAGGAAAAGCATACCAAAGATTTTTTTTTTTTTTACCTAAGAGTTATATATTTGCTGCCACTTATTATTGTTAAAAGTAGTTTTTCAAAGCCAACTAAATAATAATTTTTTTAAAAAATACAAATATTAGGGGAAAAATGACAATGTAATTTAATAGAATACAGAGTGCATAACCTCTAAATTTTTAGTACTTTTAGTATTTTCTTAATAATGTAGAAAGTATTTTTAAGTCAGTCATCTTTTTTTGTTCTGGTGAGAAGTTCTGATATGAATCCATCAGAATATGAAATTAAATATAAGAATGTATTGACTTTTTGAAACAGTTTTCTATCCAGATTTGTATAATGAAATCTTTGCTTGTGCATATCTAGGGAAAAAAAAAATTAAAAAAAAAAAAGTCAGCACAATTTGAGCTTAGTGGGTGAAAGTAATGAGAGGAAAATTGCCTTATAGTATTTTTCTGGGTTTTAAGTCTCGTCAGATAAACTACCCAATAACAAAAAATTAAATAGTGTGTGCAAAATTTTTTTTTCGGTAGACTAATCTTCCCCATTTCTTTTGCCAGTGTGTTTCTAATACTTATAATTACTTTCTGTTAATTAGCTTCTGTCTTACGCTTTATTCGAATTCTGACTTATTCAGTTAAAAACTCATATTATGCTTTTGTTAAATAAATTAAAGATCATTCATATTAAGCTGCATGAAGTTTTGCAGAAAGAATAAAAAGCTCCATACACAGAAATGATTTTTGGCACTTAGTAATTATAAATCAGAACTAGAAAATTCCTAATTGATAGTTGATGATTTTATGAACATTTATTAGAGAGAAAATTTTTTAACATTAAGTAATCTTTCTTCTGTATATTAACTTTATAGACAGAACTTTGTGCCATATTTATTTCTGTAAAATTTCACTGTAATAATACTATGAATTTGACTTCATATTTCCTAATAGATGAATGACAAATGAATAGATTCTGACTGGCTTACTACTTTTGTTTTTTCACTCTTTCATATAAAGCAATTTCAGCTTTCTTAGTGCTTCCAGATCACTCATTCTGTTATTAAGGACACAGGTGAGACTGCCCTGAAGGATTATATCAAAACCTTTTGAACATGGGGAACATCAAGATTCTGATTTAAACTTTGTAACTTGGTCATACTTTTACACAAACCTGACTTTATTGATATTATATATACCAAAATTAGTTCTATGTCACATTGCTTCCTGTAAATACAAGTGCTTACAGGACAGCTTTAGAACTGCAAAACTTTCTGTACCAGAGCATTAGAAAAAAATTATTTGGAAAACCAGCCCCCCCAAAAATCTTCTAAAAAAGCAGCATTTCTGCAAACTATTTTCTAGTTTCTAGCTAGAAGCTATATTCTGCCCTCTGTCTACAGAGAGAAAGACATAGCTGATGCTGATACTGTGATACAAATAATAAAGTTAACAGTTGGCCAGCTTTGCAAACTTATTTGTTTTGTTTGCTGTGAGGTTTTTTGTTTGGTTGTTTTTTGGGGGTTTTTTTAAAAGCTCAAATAAAATGTACCCAGTGGTACTCAAAAGCAGGCTAAAACACCTGTCATGAATGAAAGGGAGAAGCTGAATGTTGAATGCTCTTTGTTATGGATGTAATACTTAACTAATACTCTCAAGGACAGGCAGCTGTTCTCAACTACTGTGTAGCCTTGCTATATAAACAGTGAGAATGGACGAAGCTTGTGACAGGATAAATTGGTCTCTAAATTTTTTTTCTCTTTTTTTGGAGAGCTTATCACCAAATGTTTAAACAAATAGAGCTGAGTTCATTAGTTTTGTTTAAGTTTCTAACAAATAGCAGCTGCTTCACACACTGAAAATTAAAAGTACTTACAGGGAATGATTTCTCTGATGTGTGTATTATCAGGCTTTTCTGTTTAGTGCTTGTTGCATTTGTGTTGTCTTAACTGCTTTGTTCTCAGCAGACACTTAAAGTATCCCCAATCTATATGTTCAGAAGTTCCCTATCAGAAGTATCTCAATAGTAATCCATTCAAAACAGGCCAGAAAATTTAACTTATTGTCTGTTCTGAACACAAGAAGATGCTATACAAGAAGTGAGTGAAGTGTCACAGTAGCCCATAACTCAGATGGGTCCAGATGTTGCTAGGGGTTGTTGACTTACTACTCTTGCAGTCCATGGTGTTATAACTACACAAAATAAATACTTTTTTTTTTTTTACAATTGGTTAGTTAGAGAAATATACCAGGATTATTGTAGCAAAAATTGTTGCACCGTATGATGCACCATACAAAGCTAAGCTAAAAACTAAAACAAGTTGGGCAATTTCTAGTTGTTCTTCATGCAGACCAAGAATATCCCACACAGACTCTAGATGTCTTTAAGGTTGCTAGCAACAAGAAGACTGCATTTGGAGCCGGTAGGACTACAGAGTCTGACGCTATTAGAAGGCTGGGTTGCATTTTGTACTTGTCAAAGCAGCGGAAAAAGTCACATTACATTTTCCCTGCTGTTTAATCACTTGTAATTTTTATCTTTAAAACTATGCTACAGTTCTTAACTTTCTGAGGTACAAAATCGTACATAATACTGTTTACATTTTCTTCTTTGTTATGTATCTCCTGTAAGATTTTTATATACAATAAGGAATTAATAGATTTTGGTTTTGTAAACTCTACTTTTTGGCATATCTATGAAGGAGTGAAAGAGAATATATTTATTTATTTCAACAAAATGGAGGTCTGGTAGGAAATTACTTTTTCTTCCTACCACCCCCTCCACCTGATGAAAAGAGGAGTGTTGAAATACCACTCAGACATTTCTTGCCGATTGCTGCTTTACTAACATTTTGATCAATATGTCTGCCTTTTCATCCCAGGAGCCATAGAAGGTAGGAAATTGCTAATTGGTGATGCAGTTCAAAAGATCACATGAAATTCTCCGCCATAGGAAAATGAGCACTTTGTGTTTCAGTACTGCTGTGAGATTTGCCTTCTAAAACTAAACTGCAAAAGGCTTTTTAGTTTATTTCTGTTTGCAGCTAGAAGTTTGTTCATGGGATTGTCCCTATTTTCTATTGTTTGTTACAAGGAAAAGCTTGCTTCTCTAGTACCTCTGCTGTGTGATGAACTGGGCACTTTTCTGACACTGAAACTCCAGGGGTACACTTTAATCCATGGATGTTGATTTAACAATGTTTTTCACACTTAAGCCCTAAGAAGACTAATATTTCATAACTGCACTGTATTCAACACAAACTTCACTTTTAAAACTAATTTTGGGGATATTTGGTGATCTGAAATATTGCCATAGAAATTAGTTTATGTGATTGCATAAAGCAATGAATTGATTACAATGAAATATTAACATCTATCAAAATCCAGTAAAAGCATTATTGTTCCTTAATTTCAGATAGCATTTCTGCAGACTCTAAATGACATTTCTGAGATTTCCTTAAAATCAACTATAAAAATGAAAATAGAAAAATAACCTGCCTAATTTTATCTGGTTTTGTATGGCGATAATCACACTATCAGGTGATCTGAATACTTTGTTGTTACTGAGTTAAAAAAAGGCTTTACTGTGTTGAAGAAATCATTTCAGTTACTTCTCCAGTGCTTACCAGTTTACTGTGTCTCAGTGCGTAAGCTACTGCTCAGTTCTGAACCAGAAACACTGGGCCAAATCTGGCTCTCTTTTACTATGGAAGTGATGCAGGGCCTTCGGTAGGCTAGTTAAAATCAGTAGTAATTGGCCTTTTGTTGTGGTTTAAACCCAGCCGGTAACTCAGAACCACGCAGCCATTCGCTCACTCCCCTGCCTTCTTCCTCCCCCTGCTCCCAGAGGGATGAGGAGGAGAATCGAAAGAATGTAACTCCAATGGGTTGAGATAAGAAAAGTCCAATAATGAAGGTATAATACAAACCCACTACTGCTACCACCAAGAACAATAATGGTAAGGGAAAAAACAAGGGGAGAGAATACAATTGCTCACCACCTGCCGATCGATATCCAGACCGACTCGAACAGCGATCTGGGCCTTCTGGGTAACTCCCCCCGTTTTATATACTGGCCATGATGTGCTGTGGTATGGAATACCCCTCTGGCTGGTTTGGGTCAGGTGTCCTGTCTCTGCTTCCTCCCGGCTTCCCCTCGTCACTGGCAGAGCATGAGACTGAGAAAGTCCTTGATCAGAGTAAACATTACTTAGCAACAGCTAAAAACATTGGTGTGTTATCAGCACTGTTCTCAGGCTAAAGTCGAAAATACAGCAGTGCACCAGCTACTAAGAAGGAGAAAAATGACTGCTACAGCTGAACCGAGGACACCTTTGCATGAAAATGCTTTTCCTAGATTCCTATATGCAGAGTCTATCAGACCAGGGATGAAAATTCATAATTTCATTAATGTTACAAATGTTGTCCCTCTTTACATTATGATGTAATCCAGCTTCTAGATGGATGCCACACTACATAAGCTTCAACTGATTTTTTTTTTTTGTTTTGCCTGTCTGTATTTCTCTTGGACACATTGGTTCTCCATAGCACAAAACCAAATATTGACTTCCTGCTCTCTCATCTTGTCTAGATATTTTCTTAAGTAAGATGATTATGCATATAGGATTTAATCTAATTTTTTACATTTGATGTTTTGTTGTACTGCCTGGAGTTATAAGTAGATATTAAATCTTTCATTAACTAGAACTATTTTCCATGAATAAAGAAACCTGATTATATAAAAACATAGCTGACTATTTGAAGAAACTAGATTAGCTAACGTGTTAAAAAAGGTACTAGTCTTGAATATGTTAACTTATTGGACAGATGGTTTTTGGTTTTGTTGTTTTGTTGTGGTTTTTTTTAACTGTCCTTTTAAGAATCAGAAGAAAGTTCAAATTTCTTAGAGCTTGAGTGGTGATGGGAGGTGTTTTCATGACAGTCATTGTCTTAAAAAATCTGATACAGAAGGTATTCACATAGACAACCTTTTAATATTCAGGTCTCATGTCAAGATAATACTAAACTGGGACTTGAGTACTGAGTGTGTCTGCATGTAAAATGAAGTACTTAAATATGACTCATGTCCTGGGTTCAGCTATAGCAGTCATTTTTCTCCCCTCCTTTTCTCCACTGGTGCAGTGCTGTGTTTTTTAACTTTCAGCCTGGGAACAACGCTGATAACACTGATGTTTTTAGTTGTTGCTAAGTAATGTTTATTCCAACCAAGGACTTTCTCAGTCTCATGCTTTGCCAGGGAGGAGGGGAAGCCGGGAGGAAACAGAGACAGGACACCTGACCCAAACTAGCCAAAGGGGTATTCCATACCACAGCACGTCATGCCCAGTATATAAACCGGGGGGAGTTACCCGGAAGGCCCAGATCACTGCTCGGGTCGGGCTGGGTATCGGTCGGCGGGTGGTGAGCAGTTGTATCCTCTCCCCTTGTTATTTCACTAATCATTATTATCATTGGTGGTAGCAGTAGTGGTTTTGTATTATACCTTAGTTGCGGGACTGTTCTTATCTCAACCCGTGGGAGTTACATTCTTCCGATTCTCCTCCCCATCCCTCCAGGAGCGGGGGGAGGAAGAAAGGGGGGAGTGAGCGAGCGGCTGTGTGGTTCTGAGTTACCGGCTGGGCTCAAACCACAACAGAGTCATACAATGAAAGTCTTACATGCCTGCACCTATGTCTGTGTCTACACCTATACCTAGAACCAGACCTATTTTACCCTAGATAATGACATGACTGGTTAATTTTTCACTGTTCTATTTAAAAATTGTAACAAAGGGGAACTGATGTAATGTTCCTTAAGTAACTGAAAGGTGACATCAGTGAAGGTATTAACTGATGTAAATTTCTTGGAATACTGTACCACTGATAACACTTACTTTACCTCAAAGCCAAAGGACAAAAGTACAGATTGTTACTGACTTGAGAAAGAAGCAAATTGATCCATGCCAAAAACATTTTACCATTGGTATTTGTTAGATGTCAGCTGTAAATTCTGGAAGATGAAGCAATCCCCTATGTGTTAAGTCCTTACCACTGTGATTTTGTATACCAATATTTCAAAATTACTTGGGGACCAACATTGGTTTTAGTATTTTCAAATCATAAAACACCACCTCAGAAGTAAGCCACTGAAATTATTGGTGGCTTTGAATACTGAGCAAACCTGAATGGTTATTTTAGAATAGACGGTTAAATTCAAACATAAATCTCATCCTGTGCTGCTTAGGTATTAGAGCATGTTCTTCCTTGAGTTATGTTGTACTCTTACACTTGGATGTCAATGGGTAGAATTCCTTTCACTGTCTGTTTCCTTTATCTCACAGTCATACAAGTTTGCTCTGTAGTCATGGGGAAGAAACAGACTCTTTCAGAGGATGATTCCTGCCAACTATATTAGACATTTATCTTTAGATGGGATGAATCACCCTCCGGAGGTGTTTCTCTGTCTCTTTATAAAAGAAAAAAGACAAATGATAGGTTTAAAGTAGCTTACTAATTATTCAACAGCTAAATATATTTGTGATTAATTCCAAACAAGGTGAAATAGGCCTGGATGAGGGTCGGAATCTAAAATCTGTATGCAACATTGTTGGTACCTATAGATGGAAAGATTACTTGTGCCACCACATGACAGGTAGGAGTCAAAATGGACTCAGATTATATTTTGCAAAAAAGTGTGAATGTTAAAAAACTTCAACATCAATAAATGTTTTCTTTAGAGTTCTGGTGACGATTAAAACATAAAACTTTTTCCAACTTCATCAGGTGAAAATATGAAGATGACATCTTTCTGTTAAGATCCTAGTATAAAATCCTTGTTATGAAGCAGAAACTTTTGCTTCCAAAAATATTATATTTAGTTGTGAATTATATTATATCACACTTATAACAATGCTGTCTGATTCCTTTTGATTTCCAATTTCTCAACTTGTCACAACAGTTTTATAACAGTCTTAAAAATTTACAGTCACCACTGATTTCCTGAGACATGTCAAAAAATAGCAAAAGCTGTAGTTTCATGACCCAGGCCTCTTCATTGCTGCATTTATATACCTCTGAGCATTTACTTTGTACACATTACTTTTGGAGCAACTTCTCTTGTAAATTGCATGTTTATTTTTTTATCATGTACTTTTAACTTAAAAAAAGAATGTTTATATTTTAACAGTTCTCTAGCAGTGAGAATATTGAAATATGTAAATGCACCTTTAAAATACACAGTGACACCTAGTTACATTGTTATATTGAATATACAGCATTCATATTTGAATGTGACATTTTGCAAAAAAACCCCTCAAGTTCACTAACTGAGATAGTTTTACCAAGTTATTATTAATCACATTTTCTATAGACACACATCTCAGAGCTTTGTCACAAAGTTGTGAGATAGATGATGAGCTGGAATGACACTGCCACCTTTACTGGCAAATTAAGATGCAAATCCATGACATTTATAAATCAAGAATAAAGAATTACTGAATTTAAAATATTTCCTGGAGGTTGGGAGAATATTACCAAGGAAGCGAATGTGAAAGGCACATGGAAGTAACAGAAATGTAAACTACACTCTGAAAGCACCAATTGTGTGAATTATATAGGTAGCCATGTACTACAGACAGACTGAATTTTATTGAGATACCACTGCTTTAGGAATAGTCTCATTCAGCTGGAAACATTTACTTTTACCACTGAATTCACAAGGAACCTAAGGCAAATGCTAACATGACTTACTTTTTTAGACAGCTGAAGTTACCTGAGATAAGTCCCATCAAAATAAGTAACATAGAAGGTTTTCTGGAGATAAAAGAAACCAATAAATGTGTTCATATTTCACCCAGTTATATAAATAATGGCTTTCCCTTCCCTCTTCAGCCTCATCTTAACTTCATTATTCAGCTTTTAAATCTCCTAGAATGTCTCAGACTAAATATTGATTAATGACTCTGTGAAATGTGTGTTGTTTTTCTTCCTCACATCCACCCTTGAAATGGAGCAGCACAGATTTGCTCAACAAGTTCTTGTCTTTCATCTTTAACCAGACAAAAAAAACCAAGATAGCTTGGAGTAGTGATATGAAAACCCAGTGTCCAGAGCCAAAGAAAAGCACCATGAGAGAAGGATATAAAGGTTGCTGGATAAATTGGTGGATTCCTTAACATTTTTCATTCTTATGATGGTCTTTACAATAGGTCTTTTTAACAAGGCTTCTTTTTGAATATACTCAAGCTATTACAGTCACAAGGACAAATAAAGGTTGTGGTTTTCTCTTTTCTTATTGCAATCATTTTTTGTCAGGACAATGGATTACTTTGATACCATTTGTCAGTCTAACCATGATCTTAGCTCTAGGATAAAATTCAAAGTTCTTAAAGTACAGAAAAAGGCACAGAAGGATCTGAAGTTTTCAGATAACACTACATTTCTCTCCAGAGAATATAACTCTTTCTTCCCAGTTATCTCAGTCCTGTTTGCAGTGAGAGCAATTATGTAATTCTGACAGCCACAGCCACATTCTAAAAATGACCTGGAATTAAAAGAACTGATTTATCTTTTAAAATGTAGTATTATTATTCTTTTGATGCAATCCTCAGAAACTGATGATATGTACGGAAGGTGCTGCTTTCTTCTCTTTCTCTCTTCCCCAGCTCACTTGGCTAATTTACTCATTCTTTTTAATCCTATAATTTTACCTCTACTTATACGGATATCTCAAATTAATCAGGAGAAATCAGTGCTTAGACAGCTAGGTGTTCATTTCTCTTTCCTCTTCCCCTTTTGTTTTTCAAATTTCTCTTGTGAAAGCACCAGTAAAGCACACTTTACGTAGAAAACATTTGATATGGACTGGAAAAGCATTAGAGATACTGATGTTTTAGCTAGTTTTGAACAGTGCCTGCAGACCTCCAAGGACAAAATAAAACCTCTTTAAAAAAGCAGAGGAGAAGCATTGACACAGATAATAGGTGAAGGGGTTATAATGGGAAAGTAAAATTTGCTGGACTGCTTCGTGTCCTTTTCCTAGAAAAAGTCCACATTAAATGTATAAGCAGTAGAATATAATAACAGGAAATTCTATCAGAGAAGGTGAGGAAGTGGGCAGAGGAAATAAATTCAGTCACAATAACACAGCTGAATAAAGAAGTGGGTAGAAGAATAGCCGTGGTAAAGTTAGCTCATATTTTCAAGACAAATAAACCAAGTAGGGGTGAGACAGTAAGAGACTAAAACTCTTTGTCACATACTAGTCCAATCTGTACATGTGTAGGGTGATATCAACATCCCAGACTCCCTTTAGATTTTTGAGGTCTAAAAGCATCCAGACCTAGTTAAGACATGGGTATGAAATTTATTAAATAATACACTGGAGAAGATAAGATGAAAAATAAAATTAACTTATTAAAATTGGCATGATTTGAACCCAGATTACCCAGAAAGGAGGAATAATAGTTTTTTACTGGTGATGTGAAGCAGAAAAAATGTTAAAGCTCAGATGAAAAGTGACAAATATGATAGATTAGATAACAGAAACTGAAGTAAGCTGTAAAGCACATGAGTTTGTGGTGACTGTACAGGGAAACAATGAAATTACATAATGATTTCTCTTTTTTTCTTTTATGAAAAGCAGTACTAAGACATTAATATTTGTGGACTAGGCAAGCAAATTACCATGTAGATAATGGAAAAACAGGCAAGAGCATGGAATAGAGTGATTTATGTCTGTTATTACCTAAATGACTAAATAATGGGATCCCAGACACTTTCCTGTAGATTCATATGGAGTCTGTTCACAGACTGGACTTTTATGTGCTGGATTGTTGGTAAGACCCTGCTTTCTAGGTCTGTTTAGGCAAGAGAAATCAACAGGAATTAACTCTTGAGCTAGATGTCATAGAAAAAAATGTGATTTATCTTCAAGATGAAGGCACAAACAAAAAGCAATATGGTGCTAAAACAACATCTGCTTGTTTGCAATGCCTGCTTTTTGCTAGACTTACTTACAAAAATCTATCAGCATTTTTTTCTGAAGGAATAACTAAGCAGAATTTATTACCTTTTTCCTCCAAAATGTTTACTGACTTTCTAAAATATAGACTTCATCTGTGGAGGGACAAAGTATATGTTATTAAAGATGCTTTAATTTGTAATTCCATGTTCAGTATGCATAACTTTTTGGCCTTTAAAAATGTATGCTAATAACGTATCACAAAACCTCTTGCAATAATTCAATCATTTTTGTGCCATTTGTTTCTTTGCGGTGTCCATGTGTGCGCTGATAAATGTTAAAGTGTCTTGTTATAAGGACAACACTCAGATTTCATTCTCTGAAGTGTGTGAACAGATAGATGCTGCAGTATAGTGCTGCTACTGACATTTCAATTCAGACCCAAGGCAACCAAGACTTAGAGCTACTGCTGTTCTATTAAATATTTGTCAGTGAAAGAGACTGAGGCTTGCTTCTTTCATGTTTCTTGTACATGCTGAGCTACACCAAAGACTAAATGTCAGGTAAAACTTAGTGCATACCCTTTTTCTGATAGCAAAACTCTCAGCTTGCATACAGACACTGTGGCCTTTCAAGAATATGCTATTGCAATGCACACTGTGATCCTTTAATTGAAAAGCAGTGCAGGTAGATAATTGTGCAGATTAGAGACATATCCACGATGTGTGCCAATCATGGATGAAAAAAAAAAAGGAGACTTTGTATAATGAGGGGGATAAAATCAGTCTGATATAATCATAGTAGAGGCAAACTTTCCCCATAAAACTCCCACATGAAATTAGAACTTGTAACTTTTAAGTGACGCAGTGGGGGCTGGTTTATTGCTAATGCTTTTGAATAGGCCCTGCAGGGCTTGTTCACTTTTCGTTTCTTGGTAAGTACTTTGAGCATAAATAGAATTGAAATGAACTGGCATGATAGACTTTCATTTCTGTAACACCTGTAAAATTTCCAGTATAGTCATCCCCTGCTCTGTCTCATCTTCTTGGTAGTCCTGTGTGTGGCAGTATAAAATTCAGAGGCAGGATTTATTTGTTTATTTATTTTAAAATCTGGGGGAAAGGAAGAATAGGAGTTTCAAAATACAAGTCATTTTACAGTAGTATTCATTATCTGATAGCATCCTGGTGAATAGCTCCACCTTCCGCAGCATACAGCTTTTTGGCTAAACCCAAGTGTGAGTATCAATGCAGTCAGCCATAAAAACCAAGTACAGTTAAGTCTGTCTGTGGCGTTGGTGATTTGTGTCACTACTGATATTGAAGGGTTTAGACATACGTTATTATTTTAATTCTTTTTATTTTAAAAGTATTTTACTTTTTTTTTTTTTTAATAACTTTTCTTCTCTCCATCACCCAAAGAAAGAAGTATGTTTTTTTTCGCCTCTGTCTTAGGGGAAGAAGATTGAGTTTTAGTGTCTGCTCTGTCAGGGAAGGACTGAGTAAGAAGGAATCTGAGAGTCTCACTGGGGTGATTGGGGGAGAAGCTGTCTGTGAGAGAGGGTTTAAGGGAAATTGAACTCTGGAAAAAACAAGGGATTTATTGTTTCTCTTTGGCACAGTTTTAAATGGATAGTACTCTGGATAGATGGGGAAATAAAGGTTTTTCTCCTAAACTTATGCTGTAATTTCTGGGAGAAAGTTGGAAATTTTCAGATGCCAAGAACCATAAATGTTGGACTTTTAGAATTTTCCTTCATCATTAACGACAGTGAACCTCAGATACAGGCTTCATGCAGCTTTGGGAAAATTCCTACCCTGTGCTTCAAACTTCCTTAGTGTGCGTATTACATGGTATGATGAAGTTTATTTTTCTTCAGATGATTCTGTTTTGCTAAAGCAAAAAGACCATAGACAGATGGAGCACTTGAAGTTACTGCTCATTCTGCACTACAGAATATATATATATAAAAAAAAAAGTTAAAGTTATTAATATGGCGACTTCATAATTTATAATAATAGAATATACGTGCATGATGTATGTTGCTGACATAAACACAACCTCTGTAGCTGGAAACAAGGGCAATGGCTAAACGATTACAAATAATGAGAAATATTTTGAAAAAACCCACAATCACTTAAATGAATGTAATTTTCCATGTTAAAAGACTTTGAAATAAAGTAAAATAATTTTTGTGTGGTTCTAAACAGATTAAAATCTGATAATACATTATAATCTCTGAAATCTAAATGTATGTGAATAATATTTGTATTATGCACTAATTCAAGTGACTACTACTTATGCCTATCAAGAAGTTATCTACTCTTTCTTCATAGAAAAGAGAAAATTAGGCATTCAAAAGCAAAATTTTGTCTAGTTATGTAGGCTCAGTTTCATCTCAGCTAACCTCAGTACTTAATTGAAATACAAAGGTGAGAACCTACCTGCTTCCCAGTTATAGGCCTCTACTCTGTAAGGGGCCTGACACATCTGGAAGGGCTATTTCTTCACACTGAAAATAGCAGGAGTGTTCAGGAACTTAGAATTTTGAACTCACAATCCATTTAAATTTGCATAAACCAATAATTATATCAAAAGAAATTAGACACGTTTCCCCTAGTCTTGCTGGTTGTTCATTCCCATCCCACAGTCCACCACAGGTTGCACTCACATAGGCATACCAAAGAACATCCAGCAGCACCAGATCCCAGCTGGAGCTTACCACTGCATATCGAAAGGTGCTACAATGTTTTGTTTTCCATTAATGTTTTGACTGTACTGGATTTCAGTACTCAGCATTAGGAATAGCAAACTTTGTAATACAGACTAAACTACAGCAGAACCTGCTGGGGGGAAAAGAAAAAAAAAGGTATTTGAAATAATTTAGATTCACTGTGTGCGTATGCACTGGATATTATTCATAATTCACCTATGAAAATCCTCACTGAATCACATCACCCAACAAATTTTATGCAACTGCAATTTGTCAGATAACAGCAGGCTTTTCAACATTTGTCTGGACATTCTGCTTTGATTTTATAACAATACACAAGATTTCACCACCGATCTGTAGGATGGGCATTTTCTGCCAAATTTATTTATGCTAGTCACACATATTTTTACATATAAGGGAAAATGATGAAGAAAAATATCTGGAAAGAGCAATCAGCAATATCCAAAATTCACTAAAGTTAGTAAATCTTAGTGAAGACGAAAACTTATTTTCTGTTCCATGCCTTGCAAGATCCCTTAAGAAGCACAGTGGGGAAAACTGAAAAATCATGGTCAAAATGAAAAGCCTGACTTCAGTTTTCAATATTCAGTCTGTGTAAAAATTCAGTGGTAAGTTGTTCTGCTCATTACTTAAGCACCTCTATGTATTTTTTACAGTCTATTCAAATTAATAGTTCTGCCTTTGTGCTTCTACTTTATAATGTTTGTTGGTACATACACACACAGAGCTTCTTGTGGCATTTTTACAATTATAAGTGGATGAGATATTAAATGAAAAGAAGGCAAAAAGGCACTAAACAGACATGCAATTTTTAGGTTAACAGCTGTCGTCTTAAAACTTAATGCAGGCTGGAAACATTATACTCCTCATACATAAATATATGCTCTTTTTTATATGCATGTAGAATTTCCCAAAATTTTGTGCATGAAGATACCATGGCTTATACGCACATCTGTGATTCAAGATTTTGATGGGTTTGCTACTGTTATTATTTCAGGCACTGCCACACACATGCAAGTATATACCCACCCCATCCACAACTGAAACTGCCAGGACCAATCTCATTTACTTTTTTACTAAAAAATGTAAATTGCAATGTATATTCTCTTATATAACAGCATTTTATTGTGTTGTAGCATGTTTTACTTTCATTTTATGAACTTATAAACTACAACCATTAAACAAACCTGTGATTAAAGCATATTTTCCAGAGGACCATGATAGCTGTGAGGTCCTCTTCACATAAATTGTTTACCACTCATTTCCTTCAGAGTTAGTTGTTTAAAATGAAAAGATGCAAGGAGTTATTGCCTAGACAGGGAAAAAAAATTGTCATATTTTTGCAGCACACTGTTTTGTACACAGGCATTCCTTCAAACGGCCATTATAAGATTTTAATCTGTCTTCTGAGAACCAAAGTGGTACATGCTAGGTACATGTAGGTAGCAGCAGAATAGCTGTACATTTTTTTAAAACTGATTATCATATTACTAGACAATGAACTAAATATTTTAAACTATTTTTAATTACTTCATACATCATCTTTAGGATATTTACCTTGTTTTCAGTATTTAAAAAAGCAAAACTTTCCAAAATTAAGGAAAATTTCAACTGTGAAATATGTAGATGAGAAAAATGCTCTCAAAACCTTTGCTTGCAATAATTTCCAATATGTTCAAACTATATGATGGTATAAAAGCTGTTTCACGCTAAACCGCTGCCACTCTGTTCTCAGAGTTTTTTCCCATTATACTTACTGTTGTCGCAATGTATGCTGCAATAACACTAGATTTAAATGAGCCACCTTTCATACTTACGTGGCTATGGTGCAACAGGACCACCTTCAAGGTGAAAAATCTAAACAGAAGCTTAATAAATGCCAAAACGAAAAAAGGAACCTCACATAACGTGGTGTGGACTATCATTCTTCTATCAGTCAGAATCATGGAATAGTTCAGTTTAGAAGGACCTCAGGAGCTCTCCAGTCCAATATTATATTTAAAAATAGGGTGAGCCACAAGGTCAGACAAGAATGCTCGGGGCTTTTTTGTCCACATTCAGATGAAGGCAAAAGGTCAAAGTCTCTCTATGGTCACTAAAGAAAGGTAAGCCAATTAATTAATTGTCTAAGATTTGGTGGGGTAAACCTCAAATATTTGCTCACTACAAATTATCAGTTTAAAGTACTAGTGGAGTAGCTTTCATGCTGTAAATTAAGGTACTTACTTACAAAACAACTGTCAAGGTAGAATCTGCTTCTACAGTTCTAGAGAAATATAGGAAAAATATTTAGTCTTCAATTATTTTTTTCTATATATAAAAAAATAAATTAATGCTTTAAAAAAAGAAAAATCAATGCTTTAAAAAAAAATCTTGAAGAAGTTTGAAGTTGAGAGGTTTCTGAACAAGTTTTCTGATTCACTTTTCAAATAGTTTGAAAATTAAAAAAACCACACCTCACAATGTTCTCTTTTATTTTATTCTGTATCATTCTGTTTGAGCTCATCAAACTGCATCAGTGTACAAAGATACAATGATGCATAGCAGAATTACTCATGTCTCTGAGGAAAAATCATGAACACGAGAAATTGACTTCCCACTCATACCATACCATACCATACCATACCATACCATACCATACCATACCATACCCAAGCAAATTTTAATTGGAATTGTTTTGAATTAATTGATTTCCAGTAACATATTTAAAATCTCATTTAAATTTAAAAAAAATCTTATGTGTCTGTATCATAGATCTGTGAATTAATGATGGTCTTGTAGTCATAAATATCCCTTTCAAAATACAGAGCAAGTTCTAGTTTTACCATTTGCTTTTCTGCAGGTAGAAAGAAAAATTCCAGTGAAAATGCTCATTAGTCTGAATGCAATGAAAAAATTCCTGTGGGAAATTGTTTCTGAACTGTAACACATCCGTTGTAAGGAATCACACATTTGCAATTTATCTTTCTTAAATATTACTTTATTCAGATAATAGGTCTATCAAACTGCAATTCTTAAGGCTAGTGCTTCTGAAAATTGGCTTATGCATATACAAGTTCACTGGCGACTGCTTGTTCTTTTTTTTTTTACATTACGTTATTAAAATTAACAATGTTTAACAGATTTGTGCATAGAGATTTTAATGTTACCTTGGCAAGATAAAAGATCTGACACATACCTGTTGCTGGAATCTAGTCTCAGCTTTGCTTATAGTGTGAAAGGGGCAAAATAACTAGAAAAGCCATTTTTATAATAATAAAGAGAAGAGAGGAGGTTTCTACTGTTGCCTTGAAGAGTCTGAATGTTGAAATAACACCAGAACATTTTTTTAGCTGAAATAAAAATATCCATATAATGTTTAGGGAAAAAAATATATATATATATATTTACATGTTTAGAGAGTATACTACAAGAAGGAAAAATAACAAAAATATTCAAATCAAGCATCCTGTTTGCCCAAGTGAAACTTACTCAGAATAGAATTTTCAGTGTTTTGACCTACATCGAGTTTTGTTTAAAATAGACGGGTCCAAATGTGGGTCAAAAAGTCAGAGGGCTTGCTCTGATGGTTTATTTTCTCTGAATAATGCCGTGAAATTTTGTCTCCTGGAATGTGCTTTTAATGCACTTTTGACAACTGATTTCGGGTTGGTAGGTTCTTTAGGGATGGGTGTGAAATGCTGAGATATGCATTTTCTTCTTTTCCATCAGAAGTGTTTAAATCACAAAATGCTTATTTGTATGTGCTGTACTGCCGATGTGAGGTGTTACATACAGCTAGATAGAAAATGTCCCATTTTCAGCTTTGGTGACGAAACAAGTACATGTATCATAGAAAGAATCATGTTATCACAGTATGCAAGTATCCTCCATTTCTTTCAGAAAATAGTAATTCTGGCCCTCATTTTTGCATATTTTTTTTCTCTTTTCTAAACCAAAGAGTTAAAAATATCACTTGCAAATAACTACTGGCCATTCTAATTGCATTCTTTAAGATCAGTATACAAGTAAAGTATGAGGGAGCACTCAAACAATCCACAACCATAGGATTAAAAAAAATAAATATGGAGAATGCTTGGAGGCAGTCCCAAATAAGATTTGAAAAGCATTAGAGATTTGGTTTCAAATTGGAAAACATTGCTGGATGACATGGCAGAACAGATAGATTGACAAAAAGAACTATAGCAAATTACCAAGACAGCATGCTAGTCCTAAGAGTCACTTAAGAGTATTAAAGCATTTCAGGCATTAAAAAATAAAAAAACAGTGTCCAAAGGCATGCACACTTTTGCTTAAAGCTGTCTTTACAGTGGCCAAAGGTGGAAAATGCCAATTTTTAAAGAGAACTTCAAAGGAAATCCTGAGATCTACAGATAACAAGCCTAACAAGTTTGTTAAGGAAAATGTATAGACTGTTTAAAAGAATGGATTAACTAGCATAATGTGATACATTGAGAAAGAGCTGGCATACCTTTTGGAAAATGGCTCACAATGTCTATTAGAGCACTCTCAGATTCTCAAAACAGTTGATCAAGTCCGCTTTAAAGATTTGTAAATGTCTAGTAATTAAGTTACAAGAACAACAAAAAACATAGGGAACAATATGAGATGGTTGTTATGAATCTAGATGTAGATATCCCATGCTGTTCAGCATATTAATAAAAGGTTTGCAGAAAATGTGTATTGAAGTAAACGCATTTAGTAATACAAAATTATTCCCACAGTTGAGATATGCAAAAGGATGACACAGCACTAAGTGACTGGTAATATTACTCAGGAATTAGATCTTAGGATTCTGATAGGTAGGTCCGTACAACTAGCAGTGCTTAGTAGGAATGAACATGAAAGGAAACCAAATATTAAGAATAATTAGGAAGTGAATGGAGAACAAAGCAGCAAATATCCTTAAAGATATTGTATAAACCCATCAAACGACTGACTGTTGTTAGTGAACTTCTTCCCAACTTCCACTGCAAAAGGTCTAGATAAGGTTCATAAAGGCATCTAGACAATCAAAGCTACTGTGTGTCTTCTGCACAGGCAGTCAGTAAATACACTAGAAAATGGGGAGGCAGGAAAGGGAGAGAAGAAAGAAGACTAAAATACGTCTCTCTCTAAAATCTCAGGTGATGCTGAAAATAGGAAAAGGGCATAACTCGTAAATATAATTAAATTAATTACGAACTACTACTAATAATTGACATATTAACTGTGTTTGAGTAAAGCAGACATTCCAAGAAGGAGTTCCCCTAATAAGAGATAAACACCTGCACAGTGAAAATGATGTTTCTGTCCTCTTCATGAAAAGATCTTTTACTACCTGTTACTTTCCCTGTATGAAAGTACAAATACATTATATTCAGGGAGGAAAATTATCATGACACCAAATATGGAAAGATACCTCATAATGCTGGGGGTGTCTTATACTGAAGAATTCAATTAACAATGGGTGTAAGAACCCTCATTAAAAATGTCTTTTTGTTTAAATGTTACACAAAGTAATCTCAAACTTTCAAAGATTCTGTCATAATGTTTCTTTTTCTTTTAATTTCTTTTGCTTATTCTGTGTTGATTTGTTGTATTGAATGTAAAATGTAATTACATTTTCTTTGTGTATATGCCAAAAAATGTGTTGTATTCATACTTGTTAGATTTGTATGTACTACATTCTTTCTTTACCCTTTTTTATCTTTATTAACAATCAAGCGTAGATCTTAAAATTAAGAAAATTTCAGTCGTGAATATTTCATTTAATGGAGTCATTTTTGAGTACTGGACTCAGGCAGAAACTGGGAGAAGAGGCAACCTGGGGATTGAAATTGCTTTGAATTTCAAAAATTCTAATTTAATGTCTTTGTAGAACAGCAAAGGAATATAAGGCAAGAACACTACCAACTTGAACATACACTATACATAATATATTCTGACATACTTCAGACAGGCTTGTGAAGCTAAATTGAAACTGATATTTTTCTTTTTTTTAGCAGAAGCATATCTGAGATGAAATGTGTGGCTGACCTGTAGTAAAAGGAAGCATTTCCCAGAGGAAAAACATGCTATGTTTGCCTTAAAGTGAATTCCTTGCTCTTCTTTTTCATATATCTTATGACAGCTATTTTGTAGTTCATGCTTTTGTCTGTGATGCAAACATGCTATAAACAATCAACTTTAAAGACTCCAGTGATAAATATAAATCTTGCTAACATAGCTACCCAAGTAATGACATTATTTTAGCTAATCAAGTAGCTCATTTGTAAGAGAGCACTTTCCTTAACTTCTTAGAAAGCTCCAAAGGTCTCAGCCTAGATCTTACCATTGGACAAATAATGCATAGTCCTAGTATATCAATACTTTGGTAGGCCAAATTTATACCAATAACAGAAAATCTGATGGGCCAGCTTTAGTTGCTGAAAGAAAAAAGATTGGTGCCTAATGTTTTTATTTAGATATTTTACTTTTTCATGATTTTCTGAGTTTCATGCTGGAACGGAAAAGTTCAGGAGTAACTGTGCCACAATGATTTCAGGGCTTTGTCAGATCATTTTATTTCTAGAGAAGACTGAACCATTATCAGAGAGAAAACTGTGCCATGTGTGTCAAACACGCGCAGAAGTAACTAGCTAAAGCACTAATTTAACAACTTGCTAAAGTAATGCCATTTGCCTTGTATATCTATGAACCATATTAGCTCTTGAATTATTGCCCATAAGTGCTTGTTAGTTCTTTTGTGTCACTGTTTCTCACATGCTACATTTCTCTAATAGCAACAGTGCATATTTCTAGCCTTTCAGTGTTTCAGCCTTTGTCATCATGAAGTACAAATGGTATAGGCACCAAACCCAGCCTTTGCCTTATTCATATATTCTCATTCCACATATTAAGAATATCAACACTTTTGTCAAAGGACTATCCTTTCAGAAACAAACTGTGAAACAAAATCATAACAGAAAATTGATAAAGTTGATAACAATGTGAAAACCAAAACAAATAGAAATTCAGGAATTTCCATGTAATTTCATGAGTTGATGGACAGGAAACTGACCTTTGATAAAGTCTGGTTTCAGCTCAGGCTCAAGGATATAAAAACCTGAAAGAATTTTAACAAAAGTCTGCTTCCCGTACTCATGGCTGGTTTAATACAGGAAATGTTTGTCAAGAATTCAATACACAGCTTTTTCATTCAGTCTAAGACAATGAAAAGAGAACACCTTAAAATACTCATCGTAAGACCTTAATAACAAAGAGCCTGGACATTTCTAAATAAGGCTGTCTAATGATTTACAACTCACAGAGCTAAAAACAATGTCAACACAAAAGTCAAGAATAATCTCAACAAAGAGATTCTGCTTATTATATAGAATCATAGAATCATAGAATAGTTAGGGTTGGAAAGGACCTTATGATCATCTTGTTCCAACCCCCCTGCCATGGGCAGGGACACCTCACACTAAACCATGTGGCCCAAGGCTCTGTCCAGCCTGGCCTTGAACACTGCCAGGGATGGAGCATTCACAACTTCCTTGGGCAACCCATTCCGGTACCTCACCACCCTCACAGTAAAGAACTTCTTCCTTATATTCAATCTAAACTTCCCCTGTTTAAGTTTGAAGCCATTACCCCTTGTTGTACCACTACAGTCCCTAAGGAAGAGTCCCTCCCCAGCATCCTTATAGGACCCCTTCAGATACTGGAAGGCTGCTATGAGGTCTCCACTCAGCCTTCTCTTCTCCAGGCTGAATAGCCCCAACTTTCTCAGCCTGTCTTCATACGGGAGGTGCTCCAGCCCCCTTATGATCCTTGTGGCCCTCCTCTGGACTTGCTCCAACAGCTCCATGTCCTTCTTATGTTGAGGACACCAGAACTGTACACAATATTCCAAGTGAGGTCTCACAAGAGCAGAGTAGAGGGGCAGGATCACCTCCTTCAACCTGCTGGTCACGCTTCTTTTGATGCAGCCCAGGATACGGTTGGCTTTCTGGGCTGCAAGTGCACACTGCCGGCTCATGTTAAGCTTTTCATCAACCAACACCCCCAAGCCCTTCTCCACAGGGCTGCTCTGAATCTCTTCTCTGCCCAGCCTGTAGCTGTGCCTGGGATTACCCCGACCCAGGTGTAGGACCTTACACTTGGCTTGGTTAAACTTCATAAGATTGGCATTGACCCACCTCACAAGCATGTCAAGGTCCCTCTGGATGGCATCCCTTCCCTCCAGCATATCAACCAAACCACACAGCTTGGTGTCATCAGCAAACTTGCTGAGGGTGCACTCAATCTCACTGTCCATGTCGCCGACAAAGATGTTGAACAGGACTGGTCCCAACACCGATCCCTGGGGGACACCAGCCCCTAGCTGATAACTGTCACTGACAGGTAGATGAAGGGATTTCTAAAACCTTGCTCTCATTAAACTTTCTGCATATAGAGAAATATTATCCCTTGGTGTTGTGAAGACTGGAAAAAGTCACTAGAAAGATCTGACTTTCAGTCAGATGTTACAGTTCTTGGTACTTCACTACAGCTAAAAAGATCTGGTCTCTGAAGATGTGGGATTTTTAGATAAATTACTTCAGACTTACCTGATGGTTCTGTGCTTCAGTTGATACCATAATTTACTCTTCAGAAACATGATGGATAAACCAGAAGCTCAAGTACCTAATGCTCGTAAGAGAACTTTTACTTTTCTGGTATGTCTTCATGCCTGCAACTACTGCTTGTGTGTGCTGTATGACTAACACCCCAGCTTTGTGTTTCTTTCTTTGTTGTTTGAGACTGCTTTTATACCTTATGATTGCTGGACCTTGAAGTGACATGTTTGTAAATAGAGAACTTCCTATTTCAGGAAATCATATTGCAGTAGAACACTGATCTTTCTTACATAGGGAAGAAAGTAAAATATGAATTCAAAGTCTGAGAATCATTCCTGTCCAAACATGTATAGTACACTTGAAGAATAATCTTTAACTAGCCAAATATATGTCTCTACAAAGTAGTCTTTTACCTTTGAGCTAATCATCTGGACACTCGTTACAGGCAATGAAAAGAAACAGGTTGTATGGGGCATGATTCATCTTCTAAAGCAGACTTAAAACTCTGATGGTAGGTATCTTAATCAAGCTTATTACAGGAAATTGCTTAGTACACTTTAATACTGTAAGATAACTACAATTAAATTACTGTAATTGCTGGAGAATATGTCAAGCTTCTTGCCAAGAGCTATTAGACTTCAAATGATCTTAAATTTAGCAGCAGTCCAGGTGTTTTAAGGGTTGAAAGAGTCATTCTGCCTGCCCAGTGTCATTCCAAAGCTTTTTCTGAGGAAGTTTTAGAGTTTACTCTGTGCCAGTTTGTATTCAAAGGGCTGATTCTGCATCCTCAGCAATCATCAATTAGTTCTGTGGTGTGCAATAGCACCTGTTCAGCTAGATGGAATAAGAAACACATTTAATTCCCTAGAAAACTTAGAATCTAAAATTGTTCAAAGTCAAGTGATAGAATCATAGACTATCTAAGGCTGGAAAGGGCCAATAAGGATTCATCAAGTCCCTCTCCTTCTCTTCATAGGACTACCTAAAATTAACCATATGACTAAGAGCATTGTCCAGACGTTCCTTGAACTCTGACATTCTTGGTGACATGGCCTCTTCCCTGAGGAGCTTGTTCAGAGACTGACTGCCCTCTCAGTGAAGAACCACATCCTAATGTCCAGTCTGAACATCCTCCGCTGCATCTTCCTTTCATTTCCTTGTGTTCTATCGCTGGTCACCAGAGATAGATAGATCAGCACTTCCTGTCTGCCACCGAAAGTTGTAGACTGTGATGGAGGATCTGGCCTGATGGATTTATGCACATCCAGCTGGAGCAGCAAGTCTTGAAAAAGTTCAGGGTTGGCTGGGGTCTTATCATCCTCCCCAGTCACAGTCTTCCAACACAGGTCTACAGGGGTCCCAAGGCCCATCACTGGTGTTAAAGCCAAGGCGAAGAAGCCACTAATCATGAAAGCAGGTAGGCCATCCACATAGTAATTTTTGACCAGTTTACATATATGAGCAAAGAATTCAAAATTTACTGGTGGGAAAAAGAAAGGGTTTTAGTGTTGCTTCTGATCATTAGCACTGGCCAGTGAAATACCATATGAACAAATGCAGAGGGTCTTCTGTCTTTTCTCATATAGAACCTCCATTCTCCTTTAAAAAATAGGTTTTTGCTGCAATAAAATCAAGATATAAAAAGGTATTTTAAGAATGGGATTGTGGGCAGTTTTTGAATATGCACTTTTTAGAAGCGTTCTCTTAAACATCTGAAAAATCATGGCTCCCAAATATATTAAAATAATTTGGAAATTTAAGCCATAGTGATCTTAAATATTAATATCGATTCCCTAAGGGCCCTTCATATTTATTTTGGAATATATAGTGCTTAAATTCTCTTGCTGCATTAATTGCTTAACAATACAGACCAGTGATAAAATTAGTGGAAGGTGCTGAATGCAGTTTAGTGATTTTTTTGAGGTGCTGAATGCAGTTTAGCTTCAAGCCAACCGACCTTGTGAAGATTACAGATCCTCACTTCTACTGCACACATCAGTTGTTTAGCTGCTTCCTCCCTAAAAGCCTTGCCTGTCAATCAGGTATCTCACTCTGTGAATATCATGCTGCAAATTATAAAACATTTCAGAAGGTTTCTACATAGAGGAGAGGATAATTCTGCCCTTCTTTTGTTCTCCAGTTTCTTTCTTCTCATACCGATATGTCAGTCTGATGTAACCCAATTGTAAGTGTTTTCTCTTACTTGTCCCTTCCTAGTTACTTTTATCTGTCAAAATCCTGCATGTGTCTGTGTGCTGCTTGTTCTTGCTGGCATTGCAGGACTACATTGTGATCATAAGTGGTTATAAAAGAAAAATTAAAACTCTGAGGAAGGAGCTGAGCAGTCATAATGGTGTTTCCATAACAAGAGAGATATGTGCAAATAAATATATAATCCTGATTTAATTAATTTGTATAGAGGACAAAAAGGATTAAATAGTGTCAGCCAATCACTGTAGCAATAAACTGAAAGTTAATAATTATGTTTCTTACTAACACAGCTTAATAGTTTCTGTCACAGGCATGTCGTGCAGTTGTATTTTCTATAGCTATGTCTATTTTCTTAGCTGACTTATTAGTAAAGCCAAATCTTCTTTTGTTCTTGTAAAATTACAGCTTTTTTTCTTCTCATAATGTCTTTGGCTCAGAAAAAGTTTATTTTACCTTGTTTTAAAGCCTCTTTCGATTATCTGTATAAAAATGAGACTTTTAGCATGAAATATATATCTTGGCAAATATATATGTTTAAGTTTGGGGTGATCTGTTTTTAGAATACTTAAAAAGTAAAACTTTAAGACCATTACTTTTCTATATTCTTTGGGAGAAAAGAACCTGTTTGGGTTTGGGTTTTTTTTTTCTCTTATCCTTCTAAGATGATTTGTAGCTCTTATTTATTCAAGTAATACCCAATCCTGTAGTCTTTATAAAGCAAAATGTCTACTGACTGTACAAAACTTCAGTCTGAGCAAGGACTGTAGGTCTGGTACTCACAAAATATACAAGCTGTTTGACATTGTCTTATAATAATTAAGTTGCAGTGTTGGCTTTTTTTCAAACACAATCAATCTCTTTCAAAATGTAATGGGTCTGGTTTGGGGGAGGAGTTACAAGGTGAATGAGTTTTCACTTCTTGATTAATTGGTGTCATTACTGGTTAACTGCCCTGATTAAATATCTATTTAAATGCTTCATTTTATTTTTACATATCTGTCTAATATCTGTTTAACTTGCTTACTTCATAGTATCATAGCTTACATTTGCATGTTACTTTAAACTGACAGTCTTTAGTACAAATGTCAGTCTTGAAGCCTATCTTAAAAATTAGTCTATATTTTAAAGCAAGACTGTGCATGACGACACCTAGAGTACTTATTCATCTCATCTCACTTGAGGCACTATATAGAAGCAACCTATCTATATCTGTACATTCTATGTACTTACGAACCCTTTGGAAGGGTGTTCATTTTAATAAAGGGTGCCTGTCTCTCAGTAACAACAATTCAGATAACTTGTCTCCTTAGTCACCTGGATCATATATCTAGAACTACGAAGAATTAATCTGGATCTAGTGCCTAATGAAGTATAGTCCTTATTCTTTGGGATTTAGTGCCAGACTGAAATACATAAATGTTTTCATAGCATTTCAAAGTATTCATGATTCCTCCAAAGGTGTCACTTGTATCAATGGGTATCTATTCATTACCACTCTATAGAGTTTGATCTTGTCTTGGTGCTGACTTTTTAATGATTTACTCTTGTCTGTGGCCAAATGCTGTGAGATTTTTGATTCCTTTCATTCCAAAAAAGGGCAAACTTGTAACATGATTTTAGTGACCAGTATTGAATCTCTTTTGAAAAGCAATCACTGATACAAAGCAGCATTACAGGGATTTAAACACCTGAGCAGCACTTCTGAGCCAAAAGGAACAGATTAAGGAGCTCAGAAATAATGGATGCTGGAAATATGTAAGGGAATAAAAAATCTTCCTCTATCAATTTATATATTGTTTGGAAACTAGACAAGCACTGAAGAAAAGACCTCAGGTTTTGGAAAGACTAGGAATACAGATGGGATTTTGATGGACATAGGTTTACAAATGTATGAGATGATCAGGGTCACTAGGGAAAGTGTGTTATAAAAACCAAGTGAAGAGTATTTGAATATATGAGTTTGTACACAGTAAGCAAAAAAAGGAGAGAATGAGGAAGACTGAAAGTCTGAGGAGGCTCCTGCCCCTTTCAGAAAATACATGAATATGTTAATGAACTTTCTGGGTCTACTGCAAGCTTAAATTACCCATTACATCAAAGTATATTGTAATTTACATTGACTTCTAACTGATCATTACAGAAAATGCTTATGATCGCTCCAGCCAGAGAAAGAGTAAAAATGTAAAAAAGAACCCCCAATTATTTGAATATTAAAACAACTATTTATGTCAGCTAAAATAAAATAATTTGTTTATGTGGCTTTGAACATAGGGTGACAGCAAGAATGTGAAAGGTTGTGTTTTTCTCCAAAATACCTTCAGGCTATGTTATTTTTTTTTTCTTCAGAATTTTTTAGTCACATCTCTTCATAATGGAAAAAAAAGCTAGAATACACAAGGTGAATTTTATTGTGGCAAGAAACACACATTATGAATCCCTATCATCCAACCATCGTTTCATGATGAAATTTATTTTAATGCAGTAAAACTGGAAGAGGTTATCTTGGTATATATTTCTAGATGAAACAATACAAATTTCAATACATATTTCATATTGCAAGAATGCATTTTCTAACCAACATCCTGACAGTGTGCTACCAAATAGACCAGCTGCTAAACAGCAAGTACTACCTAAGAAACATGAAATATTTTTTTGAGCCAGGTCCTTGCTACATACTTTCTGTGGTGAACTTAACATGAAGAACAGGGGACACTACAAACAAATTGAACAAAAATGGCAATGTTGTTCTGAAATGCACTAAAGTATAGTTATGCATATGAACTGTTGTAATTAATTCAGTTTCTGAAATTAATACAATTGCTCTCTCCTGAAACACTAGAGGTTAAGGGAATTGTATTTACTGAAGTAAAGTGAAGACAATTTTCTATCTGGGAAAAACTGTCATTAGGTAGTCACAAAGTAGAGGGGAACAGTAGTTTTACGTGGGGAAACATCCTGATAACCCATGTGTGTCTTGCAAAACTTCAGATGTAATAAGCTTTCTTATCTGTATATCTTCCTGATTTTTTTCCAAATAAAATGTTCTGTAAATGTCTGAAAGGTTAGAGAGTTGTCTGCTTGTCATTTAGGTACACTTAGCTAATCTTGATTGATGTTGTTTTGACAATTTACTCTTGAATATCTTCAGGAAAGAAGATTCCACAACCTCTTTGGACAACCTATTCCAGTGCTCAGTCAACCTCACAGTAATAAGTGGTTCTTCCTTGTATTCAGGTGGAACTTCCTGTACTTTAGTTTATTCCAGTTGCATCTTGCCCTATCGCTTGGCACCACCAAGAAGAGTCTGGCCCCACCCACTTGACACCCTCCCTTCAGATACTTATATACATTGATCACATCCCCGTTGAGTCTTGTTTAGCAACACTGCTAGTGACAGACCTCCAACTAGACTCTGCACCACTGATCACAACCCTCTGAGACCTGCCATTCAGCCAGTTCTCAATCCACCTCACCATCCAGCCCACACTGCCTGAGCTTGCCTATCAGGATGTCATGGCAGACAGTGTAAGAAACCTTGCTGAAGTAGACAACATTCGCTGCTCTCTCCTCATCTATCCAGCCAGTCATCCAATTGTAGAAGGCAATCAGGTTGGTTAAGCATGATTTCCCTTTGGTGAACCTATGCTGACTACTCCTGACTGTCTTGTTTTCCACATACTTAGAAATAGCCTCCAGGATGAGCCATTCCATCACTTTTCCAGGGACTGAGGTGAGGCTAACAGGCCTGTAGTCCCCAGGGTCCTCCTTCTTGCCCTTTCTGAAGACTGGAGTGACATTTGCTTTCTTCAAGTCCTCAGGCACCTCTCCTGGTTGCAATGACCTTTCAAAGGTGATCAACAGTTACCTAGCAGTGGTTCCTGTCTCCAGTAGGGCCAAATGTAATTCTTATTTAATCCCTATATAAGCTAAAATTCCATGGGTTTAATGAGAATTTCTGTTTGACTATGTTAAATGACTTTGTCCTAGTGGAATACTTTCTGTACTGTAAAACAAAACAAAAGCCAAAACAAAGCCTCCTTCCTCTCACTTCGCCTCCAAATCATGTTAGAGTCAGGGGCGTTCATTTGTATTATTCTAGTCTTGTTTTGGCTGCTGATGCTTGAAGAGTTGAGTATTATTTGCTTGTACTTCTGATCTTAACCTTGTATTTGTCTTAAAAAAATATGCATATAGCTTTAAGTTAAGATAGCCTGGCACTCTTTCAGAGAACAAGTGCTTGAAAACACCTTATTCAGGAGCCCAGACGTAATCAGAGAACAACAGTTACTGGATTACATCAGGGTAAAGTATACTAAGAAGATAAGGATTTGTATGGGGAATCCATGCTGTTGAGAGTAGAAGTAAGAATGCTAGTTAGGAAAGAAAGCTCTTGAATAAATCCGTCCCAAATAAATAAACCTAAAATAACTAAGTCCCTTTGATAATCAGAGATAAAATAACTCACATTGCTGTTGAATTACTTTTTATTATTGATAACTTGGGAGTCAAATGCATGAGGAGATTATGCTCTAAAAATAATATTGAAATATCTGAACGGTTTTGGGTTTTTTTTTTTTTGTTTTTTGTTTGTCTGAAGAAATGTAAAATAATAGAAAGCAATTCCAGAATCTGAGCCTGGATTTTTTCTGTTATTTTTCACTTCAGTCCCCAGAGCCTGGTTATAGCAGTGGAGAAGGGAAAGTACTAAAACAAAAATTAAGATTGCCTGCTCTATATATCTGAGAAGTTGGAGTTAACTGTGCTACCCAGAATGCCACTACAGTCCTAGGTCTCTGCTGCAAGAGCACATATACCTACCACCACAAAAATTAACAGCTGATGTTTAGCTCTTGCTAACGTGGTCGTCTGCTTCAGTGCTGAGGGTGAAGTTGGGCAAAAAGAGTGACAAATACTACTGCAAGTGATAACCCTTCAAGTAGAAGGCCCCATTTTCTAGACTTTTTTAGAAAAATTTGTTTACCTTCATAGAACTACTTTCTTTTCCATTATTCATCTATGAAGTGCACTGGTGATAACTGCCTCTTTCCCATTCAAGTAGCTCACATAGATGCTGCATGGAAGGAGACAGAAGAAAATTTAAATTGCTTATTAAAGGATGTATGGGATGAACTAGTCCTTCAGTAACAAGACAGGGAGTTATTCCAGTAGAATCACAGAATCAAAATCATAGAATCATAGAATGGTTTGGGTTGGAAGGGACATTAAACATCATCTAGTTTCAACCTGTTTGCCATAGGCAGGGACACTTTCCACTAGACCAGGTTGCTCAGGGCCCCTTCCAGCCTGGCCTTAAACACTGCCATGGATGGGGCATTCACAGCTTTTCTGGGCAGCCTGTTGGTATATCTCCATTTATTGTAAGGGAAGATTAGACATCTAATTCACAGTGAATTCAGTGTGATACCTTTGTATATAAATACTTAAACAAGGATGTTTAAAATATGGAACTGAATTACTCCTGTAGTCTGTATAGGCAACAGGAAGATATAAAAAAATCTGATTTATTCTAAACAGGGTCTCAGAGATGTGTCAGGAAAATGCAGCTCAAAAATGCATTTGCATTCTCTGTAGGGAACTAGCCCAGGTACAAGCATCCTCTCTGAAAATCTATGAAGCTGAATGGCTGTTGTTTGAGACTTCAACAAGAAGTCATGTAACCAGTAATCTACAAGGAACCACATACTGTATAAAATATACTTGTTAATGCTTGAAGCACAATATTATTACCAGGCAAAGAAAAAACAAGCAAGTGAACAACACACCTGCAGTGTATGATAACCATTCAAATTCTGAAATAAAAGCACCTCAGGATAAATATTTACAACACAAATAATTTTTCAAGCTGTTTTTCAGAGGATACAATGTGTCAAACATTGTTAAGATTTAAAGAAAGTAAAATCTGAAAGTAGTTTAGATGTGTTATTGTTGCTAGATGCTAAGAGGGACATTATCTCCACTTTCAAAGTAATTTGATATTATTTCAGTTATTTGCCTTTAAAGTGCTCCTCTAAAGTAAGTACTCATCACTATAAAGCTATTTGCTATACCCAAGGTCAATCTAGAAATAGATCTTTGCCAGACTTTTCTTAATGTCTGAAAATGTCTCCTCATTGTACCAGCCAAACAAATTTTTATGTTCATCTTTATACCAGCCAAACCATTTTCATCTTTCCTGTATGTGTGTTCCTTCATGAATTCCTTCCTGCTGTTTTCTTCCTTCCCTCATGGTTTCCCTCAGGTCAGTGCCCCAAGTGCTTCACGTTTCTCCACTTTTCACTTATGTGATTTCATTTTTCTTATGATTTTGGTGACTTGCATCTGATACATGCTGTGTAACCTGGAAATCAGGGCCCATTTATTCCTACCTCAAATATGTCCCAGTTCTCACCAAGGAATTGATGTTAGATGTGGAGACAAAGGCAGAAAATTTAAGAGGAATAAATATATGGAAATGAAAATTACCACTGCTAACATAACACTGAAAAAGTGCAATGTACTAAAATACAGTTTTCCCCAGAAAACTGAATTATATATTGCTGACTATTCTGAAACAACTGACATTTGAAACCAAAACCAGTTTGAATATAATTCTTTTAATATCTGGATTATTATCATATGTCTGAAGAATAGCAAATTCTTAAAAAGTGGGGAAAAGCTATCCAGGCTAGATTGTCCTCTATAAGATTTAGATTACATTGGAAATAAAAGAATAATCAAAGACCTGGAAAGTAAAAATGAAATAAGACAAAAAAACTACATTGGTTTACAAACATAAATAATGCCAGAATAACCTAATATTTTTCTTTTTTATATCAGCTGACTCTCCAGAGCAAGCAAATACAGCAAACCTTATCATTTGAATTTCAGCAACACATTTTTTTGGGTGCCACATGACATTTCAGATCTCATGGTGGAAAAATGGGAGTTAATGTAAGTATTATAAACTTGTTGAAGAGCTGAGAAAATGAGTGATAGCAACTGGTCAATCAGGAGAAATACAGAGCTGAAAGGATAACAGTTGGGTTTTTTAGGATTACCCTTTGGAATAATCTTAATTTTTTTCAGGAAGGGTTTAAACACAAGATACAGGAAAACTAAAGAAATTGACTGTTGGCTAAGTTGAAAGTACCCTTTTATAAACCAGTAGGAATATCACTTTCCTTGAGGGCTGGAGCAGTAATAGTATCATAAAACCTAATGATGTTGAACATAGGACTGCAAGGAGGATGTTCTACTACAAACTAAGGCTTTATCAGCTCAGAATGAAACAATCAGACAAAGATTTGTTATGATGATTAATCTGAGACATATGATCAATGTAATGCATCTGATGAATCTTAAAGTTATTATATGCAACGTTTGTATTAAAAACTTCGATACTGTGATACAAGGCATTGTACTCATTACCTTGAGTCCTGTGTATTCTTTTGGTCATTCACATTCAAAAAACGTTAATTTAAGAAGGAACATCTGCAAAAATGGCTCTTAACACAATCAGGAGAATGAAGAACATTTTATTTTCTAAGAGGAGAGTAAAAGAATTGAATTTGCTTAACTTACCAAGATTAAGGTTAGGGGAAGAGATATAGTTACATTACAAAGACATCAGGGGAGTAAACACTGGGGAGAGAGGAAGATATTAAGCTAAAGGATGGTGTTGAATGAGAACAAGCATTTGTCACTGGTCATGAATAAATTTAGTCTGGAATTTTAGGAGATGGTTTATCAGTGATGTGTAAGCAAAATTCAAGCATATGCTTGCAACAGAAGCAGTAGCAACTGGAAACCTAATACATTGCCATGTGAGGCCTGACAAAATTTTGATGTAACATAAAGGCACTTAATTCAGCAATCCATGAGATCATTAAAAACCCCATGATCATGATAGAAAAATTACCCCTTTCTATTAAATTATATATGATATTGCCTTAGAAGTGTATCATAGTAAATACTGATGTCAATTGTACCACAATGATTTCATCGCAATTTAGATACTGGAAGATAAAACCTTGGCTGAGTATAATGTTGTATTTTGAACCAAATAATGACCATTTTAATCTTTTATAAAAGCTTTTTTGTTTTCTTATTCTAAGAAGACAGTAAACCTTAAGGTTTATTTTATAGTATTCCAGTATGTCTGTAGTCCTTGCCTTGTCAGCATTTAAATTAACATGGACTATGCTAAAATGTTCTTAATACATACAGGAATTTAACTTTTCAGAGTGAAGAGTTAATTTTTAAATGACTAATATTATTGTCATGAGCCATGTAAACTGATATTCCTAGGTGGATTGCCAAGATTGTTCTTTAGAGGCTACGTTTAAATCCTATACTTTTAGTACAAGGCCAGGCTGGATGGTGCAGCCTGGTGACTGGCTTTAAGCAGCCTGGTGTAGTGGAAGGTGTCCCTGCCCACAGCAGGCGGTTTGGAACTAGATAATCTTTAAGGTCCCTTCCAACCCAAACCATTCTATGGTTAATAAACTGTGAAAGAAAAATAAGAAAATGTATGCTATGCTGTGGAAAAATAATCTGACACTCATTACTCAGTAGGTTGACAAAATTGGAGAGGAGAAATGAATGTGTTAAAGAAGATATCGCTTAGCAGAAAAGGTTATATTCACCTATTCAAAGCAAATCTATGCTAGTATTAAACCCATTCAAAGTAAAATTATTCTGGAAAGAACTTGCTCTGAATTTCCTTTTGTCAAAACAAAATTGTCTATTTCTGGTGATGAAGGGGTTACTTAAAAGCATACCAAACTCAGTAGATCCCTACTGCTTGACAATCATGAGAGCCAGTTCATCCTGCTTAAATTTGACACTTAAGTGACCATCTATTAGAGGACCTCTGTCTCCTGTGCTGTCCTTATTTGACAAAAAGATAACTAAGCTTGCTTAAAGTTAGAACTACCTTGCTCATTCTTTCTTTTGACAATTAAGTGGCAAAAAAATGAGTGGGAAAAACTCGGACTTTAGGTGTTGATTCAGCAGGATGCTGAAGTACATCCCTAAATGCCTTACAAAATAAAGCCCAGATGCCTGAAGTTTTTTTGAACCCTAAACATCCTTGAAATCCCTGGGAATTGCAGTCACCTTTCTTTATGGAGCTCTGCCTTATGACGGGTGTTGCAAATAAATAAAAGACTTTAACGTAGGGCTGAAATACCTTAGAGTTTTTTGGCTCCTGAATGTAAGAGACCTATAAAATTCCTTAACACAGATGGGTTAAGAGATCTGGTAAATGAACATCTTTTACATAGAAAAGTGAAGGCTGCAGGTGCACCAAGGCAAATCCTGTGTATTGCTTGATAGTATTTAGTCATCTGAAAAATACCAGTTTTTGAAGCTGCAATCCTTAGAGCTGAAAGCACAGATTTTAAAACATTTTGATGTCATGTTTTTGCAGTCAATTAAGCTTTATTCTTTTTTTTTTTTTTTGTGGTCAATATGCTTTTGAGACTGCATCCTGATACACTTTTTAGAATATAATTTAAAATAAAAAATACAATGTTTGGAAAATCTACTCATAAATCTTTATCCAAGAGACACTGAATCTATTACCCAATCACAATTTAACAAACTCATTTTATAATTTACTTGGTAATGACACCCAGAAAGCATAACACAAGTTAGAATACCATTTACAAAATCAGTTTAGAGGTGTGTGCTCATGGCGTATATAGGAAAACTGATAGCTGGAAGCAGATGGATTTTATCAGATGCAACATTATTTTTAATTATATCTGAGAAGTAATTAGATTATTTACTGGTTTCTAAGAACTGCTTAGTCATAGCAAAAAAAAAAAAAAAATTCAAAGTGCCAATGAAATAAGGTACTAAACTAACCTGGCTTCCAAGTGTTGAAAACAAGCATAATTGTATATTAATATATGGAAAGCCTGAATATTCAATACAGATTTTCTATAAAACAACATCTTGAAAGCTAATCAAACAGTAGAATTTCTAAATATTGATGTAAGGTAACTCTAGATGTATTACAGATAGGGTATGTGGTACCCCTGCAGTACTTTAGTAGAGAAAATATCAATCAACCAGCTGACCATTGAATATTTTTATCGGGTTTTTGTCCTAAAACAGGTATTTTTCCCTTAGTAGCTGAAAGGCAACGTTATACCCACATTTAGTAAAGTAAGAACAAATCAGTTTTACAGTACAAAGTGGCAAGGTGAAATATGTGCTGTAGCTTCATATAATGCCTCTGAACCGTGGACATATTTTTAATGGGAGCAATTATACTCAGATTTTCCTTAAAGAGAAAAAGCTATTCTTTTTACATATTTCCCTCTTGTTCCTCCCACTGGGGTATTTCAGTATCTGCACAGGCCCAGAATGAGGTAGAAAAAGTGAGGCTGACAGCTGATGGATGGTTTCTGTTTATATTATTCAGTCTTGGGAGTCCAATGTATTGACTGCTCCACCACTGAAAATATATTACTCAAGGGATTGCCATAGATATTTTTTTTTTTTCCTGTGGCAAAGCCCAGAAAAAGCTAGATAGGACTGAATTCTCAGTTTACATCCTAATGTACATGCTTCCTCATCTTAGGCTGTGGTCAGATTACTGCTGACTGTTTTGTTAATAAGATTAAATTACTTCTGATTATTACTGTTCCTAAAAGCAGTTACCAAATGTGGGTTTCTTATCAAAAATGAATTTGTTTAAATTATCTTGGTAGTGTCCTCATAATCCCTTAGACTTACTCTTATCTACAAATATGACACCAGTTCTATTGATAATATTGTAAAAATCACTTTCTACCAAGAATTACTGACAAATACATGGAGGTTCCAGACCAAATTTGAGGTATGAGCCATACATCCTTGGATGACATGCATCTGTGCAGCTTACTTCTTAATACAGGGAAGTATCCCCATGGTCTTAGCTGCTCATGAGGGAAAGCATTTATTTCAGTATTGCCTGCCAGATGGACCCAAGTAATGAAGCACAAAGTGTTTCTTATTCTCACAGAAAGATAATGAAACCTAGAAACCCCGTGTTGCTCTGAAAGTGCATTCTTTAAAGGGTTTCTCTTTTTATTTTTGTTGAAATAGAGGTGAACTGTGACGATATTTGTGTTATATGATAGATGCAGTTTGGACGACCATCTTTCTTAGAGCTATTTTGTGAAATGATATAATCTTTTGGACAGAATAAAAAGAATGTAAGTTCTCAATTTATAAAAAGAAATAGTTTTGCAAAGAAAAGCATTGTACATAATACATAAAAAAGTTGAAATAGCTAAAAACTATCTTTATTTTTTTTTCTCTAAAATAAAGTGATTTTGTGCTACCAAGCAGTAAAGTTGAAAACATGTATTTCTATTCAGTACCAAGATAGATATTGCTCTGCAAAATAGGAGTGAAGTGGAAAAACATGAGATTGTTGCTGTCAAATCAGATATATCTATATTTACAGATAGGGATAGAATTAATCGGTCCTAATTTAGGTATCCAAAAATATCAAAAATATCTAAATCTGAGTCCTTGAAAATATCTTTATTTGTTCAATAGAAAGATACAGCCATTTCCACAATAAATTTCATTCCAAGGTGTGTCAGATGAACAATCTACTGCAGAGTCTTCTGCCCTGACTGTAAAGGGGACATTATTGTTCAGACTTAGACATCTAATTATTAGATATCTAATAGCTGGCAAATTCCTAACAGATAAAAATGTATTTCGTCCATTAAAAAAACACACATACTTTAAATAAGGAAGAAAATAACAGTGTATTGTCAGTGTGATTTTGTATGTTTCTTTTCCTTAATAAAGACCTTGTCTTAACAGTCCTGTAACAGAGATCCTTGGGTCAAATGCAACTACAAGCAGATAGGTTTGAAAGCTTTTGAGAAGTAAGAGCACTGGCAGCTATACCAAAGGGCTCATCCATTAAAATGGTCCTCTTTCTATTAGAAATCATATTCTGCTACACACAATCCAGATAATCAGCTGTGTTACATTAATATCACACAGCAATTCTGAAAGTATTTTTACTTGGACTTAACCTCTAAGAAAAGATGAAAACATCTGACATGGACTTCCTTTATACTAAAGAAAATGTTCGGTGTTTCAAGTTCTGGCAATTCCTGATGAGCTGTAAATGAGGTTACGTAATTATCACTTCATGCCCTAGAGTGTTGCTTGAAATGGCAACTAAAAAGGGAGTCTGCAAGGAATTTTGTAAGGATAGTCTTACCAGGAAGGCATCGGACTGGGACTTAGAGTCTTTGGTTCAGTTCCATGGTCTTAAGTAACCTTAACTGTGTGGTCTTTGGCCACATCTGTAGAAATGGAGATGACACTTTCCATGGGATTTCGTAATAACAAATAGACTAATGTTTGTGAAACATGGAAATACTGCATTGATGGTGGTCATGGAAAGTACTAAATAGAATGCCAGTTTGTTAGAAAATTATTAAGTTCTAATCAAAATAAATATCTACAAGAAGCCCAGGAAGTAAAAATTTAAAAATGTTTTGTGTGTGACCTCAGGAATATAGAATAGAGTCAGTATGGGTTGAAATTGTTATCACAGAGTCTATAGCTATTACAATGTTTGTTATATCTACTACAGAGAAAACCAGCTGACTTTAGTTTGTATAACAACGATGTTAACAAGCTCCTTAACTGACCTAACTATTTTAGCACAGGGATAGAAACCTGGTATTTCTTTAAAAATGTAAAACCAAAGAATCCTGATGAGAATTAAAATATTTGTTCACATTATACATATTTTATACATAAAATTTTGGAGGGATACTTGCTTAAACTTATTTCTGCAAAAGCCAGTGAACAGAGACTGTTTTAAGGATTGAGCATCTGAGGGGTAAACATTTTATGCAAAAGGTATAACACTGAGTCACATTTTTAGCAAAGATATACTCCTAACATAACAATGCTTGCTGTGCATTTAAAGTAAAGTTATTCCTTTCCCATAACAAAGGCCTGAACAGCACAGAGGGAAATTACTCTGTGTTTCTCTAAAAGCAAACCCACCAAAATTCTCTCAAAAATCACAGGCAATTTTCTTTTCAATGAACATCAGAAAAAATGAAGCCTATTTCCTGCAATTCTGTGTTTTGTGGTTGATTGCAGTTTCTGATTGAAGTTTCCATTGTTGGCTGAAGTATTTATAAGGTGACTCTGGCTGTGTCTAGATGACATCTGGTCCAGCAGCCAGAAGCCCCCAGGAGGGCTTCGAAGATTGGAGACCTGGATTCCCCATCTGCTTCTATCAGGGCTATGGCCTTTCTCCACTCTGTTTTCCACACAGATGAAACCTTGTTATGCATCTCAAAGAGCTTCCATCATGAATGGGAATCGGAATTCCAGGCGTATGTGCTGGGGTGCATCAAAGCTCAATTGAGATATATACTGAAGTATGAACTCATGAATAAGGTATTTGTGCATGCCTCGGCTTCTGTATCAGACAAGGCAGCTGTAGGCGTCTCCTCCTCTCTCCATTTGCTACTTACACAAAACACATAAAGAATACCCTTTTTTAAACTTTTTCAAAGCTAGCATTGGATTAAAAACTTACTGGGACAGCACAATTAAAAGCATTGTACACACACACATGTGTACAACATAACTCCATGAACTAGTTTCTATGTGACACTGCTCTGCAAAGCTGGACGACGAGTGAAAGAAACAGAATACATATCACTGTGATCAAACTTTTACCTTCCTTTTTCTACTAATCCTGACATTTGTGGGGTGTAAAATTCCACATACAGATCTAAAAATCTTCTGTAATCAAAAAAGTCCATGTAAGTCCATCCAGAAAACATCCAGGTCATACAACTGAACAATACAAAGAAAGGGAGTTCAACAGAACATGCAAATTCAAGTACCTTACTGTATGAGAAAAGTATGAGCATATAGTTATCCACTGCAGAGAAAGTTACAGCAGGAAGTACTGAGTCTAGAAACAGGTTTTAATTACACTTATTCAGAAAAATAAACACAAAAAATAATCTGTGAAACGGCTCAAATGAAATTCTTCACTGTATCATTGGTGGATAAAATTGATTTTAGGCCTTGTAGTACAAAGACTACAAAAAACCCCACTTGTTTATGTTTAAAATGCAGATGCTTATGATATTGACAGTAGTGGTGGAGTGCATATTGTGGATATTTGTTCTATTTCACCATTGGAGTATTGTGTACAGTTCTGGTGTTCTCAACATCAAAAGGACATGGAGCTGTTGGAGCAAGTCCAGAGGAGGGCCACAAGGATCGTAAGGGGGCTGGAGCACCTCCCGTATGAAGACAGGCTGAGAAAGTTGGGGCTGTTCAGCCTGGAGAAGAGAAGGCTGAGTGGAGACCTCATAGCAGCCTTCCAGTATCTGAAGGGGGTCTACAAGGATGCTGGGGAGGGACTCTTCCTTAGGGACTGTAGTGGTACAACAAGGGGTAATGGCTTCAAACTTAAACAGGGGAAGTTTAGATTAGATATAAGGAAGAAGTTCTTTACTGTGAGGGTGGTGAGGCACCGGAATGGGTTGTCCAAGGAAGTTGTGAATGCTCCATCCCTGGCGGTGTTCATGGCCAGGTTGGACAGAGCCTTGGCTGACATGGTTTAGAGTGAGGTGTCCCTGCCCATGGCAGGAGGGTTGGAACGAGATGATCATAAGGTCCTTTCCAACCCTAACTATTCTATGATTCTATGATTCTATGATTCTATGATTCTATGATTCTATGATTTATTACTTAGATACAGATCTTTCTATTTGAAAGGGGAGCTGTAATATATAAACCAAATACTCAGATAAGTAGGAATGAATGCTTCTGGGAAAGACAAGTTCTAGACTAATGCAATTCCATGCAAGATGAACAAGTGTTTATAAGCAGATGTTGATGCTGCTGAAACTATATGTTTGTCATAGAAGCCTACCAATGAGACAAGAATTCCTGCTGATTCCTAATTTTCTGGAAGGGCTATTCCTTGTGTCTTTTATTTATTCTCAAGAAGATAGACAAACAAAATTATATTAATCAAAATGGAAGCCTTCCTCACCATTGTACTCCCACTGCAGAAATTATTCGTTGTAAAATCTTATAAATCCTTTTGGGCAAAAAACCTAGGAGTACGCTGTCTGAGAAGTGCACATCTGGAGTTCTACATACAAATTCTGCTCGTTTGGCTCTACTCTTGATATTTAACTCTCTCTCTGGTAAACGCAGTTAGGTCATATTACTATCAACGGGAGATTTTGACTGGAGTATTGGAGCCTAAAATCAGGATTTGGTCCACATAATTTAAAGCAGAACATAAAGTGGAAGAATAACATAAGAGTTCAGAAGATGTGAAAAGTGTTCTTCATTCTCCTAATCTGAGAAACATTGCCAAATTCTAATTAATTTTAGTTAACAAATTAAACATTGCACTAAAGTGCTTTAACACTGTTTTCAATGTTAGCGTTGCTCTTTCTGCTTAGGGGAACAAGACTTGAAAGCATCTATGGCAGGAAAGCTATTTTATTTCTCCTCAGAAAACCATTAAAGTCCTTTTCCAGCAAATGAAGAAATTTATCAATTTCCATGCAAATAGGAAGAATATTTCTTTAACTGGACTGAGCAATACATTGTCACAGCTCAGTTCTCACCAAAAAGACAGGAAATGTGTTTCCATAGGTCATGATGAACTCGTTTCTCTCAAAGGGCAGTCCAACAGCTGAGTTAGGGAAAGCATGGCAATTTGAAATCCTAGCTGATTGACTAGAAAGCCCCTATGATGATACTGTTTGTTGCCAAGAGTAGGAAGAATATGCCATGGCCATATATTTTAGAGGAAGCTTTTACATCTAGAATCTGTGACTGTCCAGTTTCTTTTGCATTGTTTTCTTAATGAGTTCACACAACCTGTGTGATACTAGGGCCAAGCATAGTTAAGCCTCACTAAATTACAATGCAGTTCATGGGATGTGTTTGGGGTTTTTTTTGACTTTGTTAATTGCTCCCAGAGTAAAAGCTATAAATGTTTCTAGCTTTCTTAAGAGCTCTGTTAGTGATACTCATGCCTGCAAAGGAATCTCTCTTACCCTTTCTATAATATTGCCCTCGATATTTTTGTTTAGAGTCACCTATTAATAGTGAGTTGAAGCTTTTTTAAAGACTAAACTTAGAAGTAAATGACATTTTGGATCAAATCTGCAATCACAAATATGTACATTAAAGTTCTCCATGTACCCTATCCATAAAAGCTCCCACACTGTATCACCTTTGCCGGCAAATCAAATATTATCACCATTAAAACCACATAGTTTTTATTAGGAAGGACCCTAAAATGTACCTCAATACAGAATCTGAACCATACATAAAGCTTTCATTTCAGGTTACAAGAATCTAGGATTAAAATCAGTGCAGGCCTGTCTGGATGTTATCTAAATCTTAAAACAAACACATTATGTGTTTGCTTTGTTTCGGAATCCAGGGAGAGATTAACCTGTTAAATTAAACTGTTCAGATTTAGATGTCTACATGTAAACCAGGTGCCTAAATCAATTAAGATCTACAGTTTGATGCAGTAGCCTCAATTTAGGCATCTTGTTCCATTTGAGATATCCCAAGGCAACCTTTTAAACTTTAGGTTGATCTAAGGTAACCTCGAGTCAACACCTCAGAAAGGCTCAGATTCCCCCATAGGTCCTCATCAAACCCGGCAGCCTTATGTGGATTCTTGAAAACCCATAGACATCTCAGGTATCACTATTAGGCAACAGTCATTGATGTAGAACAGGAATATGACATCTGGGCTACCTTTTGACAACTAAGTTTAGGGTCTAAATCAGCAGTTTTTCCACTCAAATGCCTGGCATGTTGTATACGATGACAATGCCTAATGAAGATTGGCAGGATCAGGTTCCGCAAAATGTTTCAGTTCCTGCTTTTTTTCCTTAAAGATGGCCAGGTGATGTGATGTTGTTCCTCTTTTATATAGTACCCTAGTGGTTAGAGTAACAGGAAAGAGAAAACGAGAGCTTCCTCCTTCAGCACTGTCTTCAGTATGTAGAAACTTGTCTCTCCTACTTAACAGTTTGCCCTGACCTCCAATTGATTGTAAGGAACTCTATCCCAATGGCTGACTGCCTAAAATATAAGATGTTGATTTTAGGTATTGATGTCCTTGACTGGCTGTATTTCTATTATCAAGAGACTGATATGAAAAGTCTCAACCACTGAGGAAAAAAACTATGAGGCTATTACATACAAGTGAAAATGGGAGGTTCATATGAAGTACAGCTTTAACTATAACTATAATTTTTATTATCACAGTACATAGGGTGTCTTCTCCTCTGAAAGTATGAATAAGGGTGTCATTTTCTTCCTCTGACAGTCATTCCAGATAGAACAGTGAATATTTATAGATAAGGTCATTTTAGATGTTTTCTTGAAAGCCTCAGTTGCTTCTTAGGGTGCCAACACTTGCAATAAATAACAGTTGCCATGCCAGTCTGTGTCTATGATAGTATGCCTTATACGTATACACTTGTACAAAATCTGAACCCTACGTAATTTCTCTGCCTATTGTATTTTAATAACCATGATGAACAGGAACTACAGCATAGATTTGAGGCTGTTATTGCCACAGGTTGGCTATTTCTGCTGTGTGGAGCAGCTGACGATCAATTAATATTTACTCTACTATGTATTTTGCCACCTCTCAGCCACTTGTAGGTTGCTAAAACAAGTCTTGACTTGGGTATTTTAATTCCACAAATAGTGCACTTTTTTTTTTTCCCCAAATGCTGCCTATAGTCTTACAAAAGTGAGAAAAGAGTCAATTTCCCTAACTCATAAGTGTATCAAAATAATAGATGGGGCTTCTTTCTTTTTTGGATCATGTTTGCAATTTTTTTTCTCCAAGAACTTTCCAGTGAGGAGGCTCTATCTTTGTAGCAGCTGATCTCTTCTACAAAAGGTCCTAGACATTAGATCCACCCATTTTTCTCTGAATTCTCATTATGGAGCACTGACCTGATAAGTTAGTTAATTTTGCCTAGTTATTGGCTGGTAATTCCTTGTGTACCCTTGAGGATATATCTTTTGTGGTGGCAAGAATGAAAATTGTAAGCTTCCACAACAGCCAGACCTAAACATCTGTCCAAGTAACACAGGAAATTATCCATCTCCTCTCATTTCTAGTAGTTCTGGGTAAATTTCTGAAATGAATTTTCCCTCTAGCACCTGCAGTGCATTTGTAACATCAGGTTTGGCTCTGTTCCAATAGTACAACTACATCTTAGAGCAGTTCATACAGCTAAATGTAACTGCTTCTGATAATAAAAAATGCCTCCACATTTTTATTGGAACCGTTTGTGCGTACAACATTCAATTCTGTTGATGTTCAGATTAACTAAACCGTTATTTAGAGCCTTGGAAATGTTTCCTTTCACACTGTGTAATAACCTTTTTGTTGATTTGGCCCCAAAGGAAGGTTTAGCCCAAAGTTTATACTTGGAAAAGATAGCATCTGTGCCTGTAAAATCCTTGCAGAATAATTTTGAGAAAAGGCAATTAAATAATGTAGAACGTTTGTGGCTATGTAAACTCTCTGAAGTATTCCTGATAGAATCAGGACCTTTGTGACATAACATTAATAGCAATATATAGTCTTTAACAAACAATTTCACAAAAGACTCTGAGTCTCAATAAAAAGGAAACATATCAAAGGAAAATCATCCAAACTATTAGAGACTGTTTAGTTAGAGAAATAGGGAATCATTTAAATATCATTGTAGGAAGACAGATTGTTATTCATCTTCACAAAAATTATGACACAGAAAGAGCATTGTAACCTCATGATAAATGAAAACGAGTGGATGTCTCATGTTAAGAAACTGATTCATGCCTTTTAAAATATGGAGAAAATTTGAAAATGTATTAGCTTTTAAACTAACTTCACATAATTACAGAACATATGAAATTAAAATAATATTAAGAAATGGAATAGGTGACTGGTTTTGTCCTGTGGAATTTATGCTGGTACTCAATGCTAAGAGGAGTTAAATATTAGTATATCACAAAGAACTTTGACCCCATCATTTAACATGACATTTATATAAAATGTGGTTATTACCCAAATCTTACTAAGGTAAGATTGTGGAGTGTGGTTTCATTTAAAAGAGAGCTGATTCTCCAGATTCTTAGCAAGGATACCTTGTACAGTGGAATCACAAAGGAAAGGTTTTGCTCTTCTCGTCCTCTTTCCTAATTTTCTCTTCCTCATTTGACCACATTATGACCTAATCTAGCTTTCTAAAACTCTTCTAGGCTTTTCCTACTGTTTTAGTGAAATCAGCTCAGTGAAGGGTCTGACAAGGGCCTATGAAAGCTAAAAGAAGGAAAAATATTGCTTATTAGGAGCAAGGGGGAGAGAGCGGAATGGGAGAGGAAAGGGTAAGGACCAGAGAAAAAGAAGGAGTTGGGTTCAAGATGCAGGAAAAGGTCTTCCTCTTTTGGCATTGATAACCAATATGTTTGGATCAGATGCCCATGAAGTCATAGACTTGTCTCTACCTATTTTGTGGAATGTAGTCTTCAGTGAGAAAGTAGAAAGACAGAAATTAGATTTTTTTACTACTCATTGAGGAAATGTTAATTAGTCACTAGATTACAGGAGATGTTATCTAATCCAACAAAGAATATCCTTAAGCAAGTGAAATAATACTGTATTTAAAGAAGAATAAACAAACTGTCTCCTGGATAAGGAGGAAATAAAAGTTTCAGGAAGAAGGATTAAATTTGTATGGACCCTTGGAAGATTTCAAAAGGGAGATTAGTTACCACAGTTCAGCAAGAAAATCTAATCTATAGTTAATGCAAAGTGTGCAGAAAGGGGGAATATCTCAAAGACATGAAATCTGGCAGAAAGTCAGATGGATAAGGGAGAAACAGTATACACAGGTCAATTTTATTGATTTTCCATTTTTGCTTTTATTCTTTCCATATATACTTGTAACACCCTGATGTATTTTAGATGTTGTGGATAATTACTTTCATTTACACTTCATATTATTTTAGTTTGAATTAGGAATAATTTTACTGTAATTACATAACAGTATTTCTAATGCAAGATTCTGACAAATCTATAAATGATGCTTCTTAGACATTTTACCGAGTGACTGAAGTATAGGTTACTCAAACAAGTAACTTTAACAATAAAGAAGTAACTTTATCTAGAAGAGTTTCCATAGAACTCAATGAGTTCTCTAAGAGTGTTCCCCCATTTCTTTTGCATTGGCCAGCTGGATAGCTGCCCTTATACAAATCTGGAGGGTCAGAATACCAGCAACACCTAAGAAATATGGTATATAGGGAGATGTGCTGAATATTTGAAATCAAAGGGTCCTCTATCAGTCTGCTACAGACTTTGTTTTTCCTTCTTAGATTTAGATGAGAAATAGAACATAGAATATGGAAATACTAGGATGGAGATTAATATGCAGGAACAGATTGTCATTCAGCTTAGTGCTCAATATTTATTATATCACAGCTTAGTGCTTTCTTCACCTCTGAAGAGAGGTCTTCCAATTCTCAGGCATCCAACATCCTGATTTTGCTATGAAAGCCCAAGAACAGCACTCCACCCATTGTGAGAGAAGCCAACAACCTTAAGATTATTATTCTTTTTCATTAACTGCAGCAAGATAAATCTGCACAGAACCATATTACTAGGATACATGTATTGTACATAGATTACAGGATATCTGACATGTCTTTTACTTCCTGAAACCATTTTCTGTTACAAATATTGGATGATAATCAAGATCTGTTCAATGGACCAAGCCAATGGTACCTAAGAGTTCCAGGCTGAAAAGCAGGGCTAATATTTCCACAGTTCTGGTATTCATAAACCTTTCAAAAAGGGAAATAATTTCTGAACAGTATAAAATTTCCAGTAATTCTAGAATTAACTCCTAGTAGAGCTAGGAGTCATCCAAACCCTGCCACCTCTTCCTGAAAATGAAAGTCACCTGCCTCCCAACATGACTTCTCCAGTGCAGAAGTTTGTTTGTCTGCTGATTTTAGAGCAGAACAAAACTAGAAACATTCAAAGTGAAGCTGCATGTGTGTTCTCCTTAAAGACAGGATGAGAGAACACATCTGTGAACAACACATTTGTGACAAACGTTAGTACTATTGCTTAGAATACTATTGGATACACTCTGATAAAAAGAAAAATAATATAAAATAGGATTCTCTACAGGGTGTAAAAAAGTGTTGTTATTCTTGTTGCTTTATAAGTATTGTTTCTGACAACTAGTGGCCACATGTTTAAAACTCAAGATGATGCTGGTTAGTGGACTTACATGAAAATTAAATTTTTATTCACAAAATTTCCTTCAAGCTCTAAATCCAGTCTAAATACTTGCAATACCTTCTGACAATTCTGTATTTAACAGTTACTTGTTAAATCTGTTTTACACATGTAAAGAAACGAACAGTAGTTGCAGGTTGCCAGTTTTTTTAGGAGAAACTAACACCTGTGGTTAAGAATATAACTTGATCTCACACAAGAAAGTAGGTTAAAGCTGAAAACATTTCCACCTGTTAGGGAAGTAGTGGTATGTTTATTTCTTTTAATTCTTTAATCTTTTTATTTTATTTAATTCCTGAGAAATTATGATTTCTACACTGAACCAAGAGCCAATGTTTTTACAAGCTATAGGTGAGTCCAATCTATTAAAAAGACATTTAAGATGTTCAGTTACAGAACGGAAAGAATTGCTTATCTCTGGTAGTCAAAACTTGCATCAATGACTACCTGAATTCTCCAGAACTCTATTCAGAAGCTGAAAAGGCAAGCTCATCCTCTTTTGTAATTTCATAATCCATCTTTTTTTTTTTTATAATTTCTTAATATATTATAATTTGTTGGGTTGTGGGTTTGTTGGTTTTTCTTCATGTTGCAGCTCATTTCAGATAAATTTTAGAAATATTTTAACTTTTACTTTGATCTAAAAATCTTATGTAACATTTTTGGACTGAAATTAAAGCCTATACTGCTTCTCGAAGTTGCTGAAACTAAAAAGCAAGGACCACTCTCTGTTCTTGGCTTGGTGCTTTCACTGTTTATCCTTTTTATTCTGAACAGTCACTTGATAAAAAGCAGAAATAATTGAGAGTGTAAGGAATTTAACACAAACCTGCATTTTTCTAGGTTGTGTAAATATTACTTTACTAAACTTGTTTTTCCCCCAATGTAAATACTGGCTTCTGCAGCCCCACCCTCTGCTGCATTTCTCAGTCATATGGTTCCACCTCCTTTCTTGAGCTGGCCTAGGGGTTTGCTAGGCCCTTCAGACACCGGTTCTATCAATGCCACAAAAATCACTATATGAGTCCCAGAAGGAACTAACGATACCTGATTTGAGTACCAAAAAAAGTGTATCAACCCACAGCTGAAATGTAGGTTAGTACAAAATTACGACATACAATGTAAGCTGACAGCCACAGACTCCTAGGCTGCATTGGGCTCTTCCTCATTTTTCTTCTCCCTCCTTCAACTTTTCGACTCTATGGGGATCTAAATTCAGCCAAAAAGGGAAATCTTCTATGTCATTAGAGACAATTGTCTGAATCTCCCTAAAGTGTGTTAAAGAACTTAGCCTACGTCCTCTTGTCAGTGACTACTTTTAGTCTATTTTATCGTCTAAAAGGCTGATGATTTCAATTGTATGCCCACCAAGTCTTTGAGAAGGGCAGATTTGCTAAACCTGCTCAGAGCATGCAAAGTTCAGAGAATTAGATCTGTACCAGTACCCTTGGCCTGAACATCATTGCAGCTTGCGTGAGAGAACCTCTTTTCTCTGACATTACAGAGCGTATATATTTAAATGCCTGATGCTCAATTTTGCTGCCAAATGAAATTAGCATCATCTGGACATGATCTCCAGGGCTATGTGAAACCAGACAATATGTGAAACTAGACAATAAATTTTCTGAATATCTCTCTGACTTAGGTACCTAATTCAGCCTATGTATCTAAATCTTCCTTATGTTTTCTCAAAGCAAGCAAACAACATTTGGGATGGATTTGGGACGGGCTGCAGTTGTGCTCAGGAGACCCTTTGGAGAGAGACCCATTGACTGTGTGATTGCTTTACACTGTTGCTCTGTAGTCTGGATAAGATTATTGGTCTGAAGCAGTTAATCGTTTGCTTTCAAGGTTATCCAGGCACAGTTGGAGGGGGTGGGGAGGGAGGAAATTGTTATAGAGATTTTACCATATTACTTTATTGAAGCATTTATTAAAGACGTAAAGTAAACACACTGGAATTACTGAATACCTAAATCTTTGAATAACCAACAGTTTCCTGTTTCATTGATGTAGGTACAGAATAATTGTATAGGATATCAGTATTAAATGACCCCTTACTAGCATAATGTTGACAGTGTAATTAATGTTTTTGTACAGTTTGTTTTCAACCTTCTCTCTACTATCTCTTTCTATAGTTTTTTACAGTTTGGGTTACAAGTTTGTTTTGTTTTGGCTTTAATCTAGCATCCATATAAAGAAAATAAAAAGAAAGCCATTTGAATCAATTTCATTGAGTTATCCCTACAATTGTATTCAGTGATCTAAAGAAATTAAATGGTGGTTTATACAGCAAGGTGCAAAACATACTCTTGACGAGTAGACAAGTTCATTTCATTTAATGAGATAGCTTGCTATATCACTGATATTTATTTTACTATTTTATTGTGACATACTGTAACATATAAACATGAATATTATAAACATATTGTGACATACTATAATACATCAAAACTCATTGAGCTGCTCATGCTAGTGAAATGGCAAAAAAACCCAGCATATGTATATATATATTTAAAACCACACACACAAACCCACCACACCACACCCCCACACACATGTATTTTTACACATATATAGCTATAGTCACATATATATGCACATTAGCATGGAAGACTGTTGTCGTAGTGCTCATCACATCTGAACTCTGCCTGAACTGTGTCTGTGTGGTTCTTAGTGTTTGAGAACAAAGAAAGTAACTGCTCACAGTGTATTGGGTTTGCCTTTGAAATAATATCACAAAACTATCGACAAAATGCTCACCTAAGAATGGTGCTGAGATCAGGTGCTGAGGGTTATTGTCTTCCTCTAGTCTCAGAGCTACGTGAAATGTCAGTTAATTGAAAATGATAATTGTTCCACATAACGACATCAACTGTTTCATTCCAAGAAATGTGCTGCTCTTAAATTAATAGCCATCGATCCAGAGGTATTTTGTGATTCTTCTCCATCTTTTTCTCAAATTATCCAGCTATCAGTCCTTGGGAGAAAACCTATTTCACCATTTTTATTGACCATTCTTTACTGAGTGACCTGGCTTCCTGTTCAGATAGATAGACTAAAATAGGCCTATCCATCTGAATGTATGTCAAGCAGACTGAGCTACCTAACTTTCAAAACACCTGCTGCTTCTTACTATAAATACTCAAAATGAAAACAGTTAAGTAACAGTACAGCACAGTTAGGTGGTTATTACTGATTAATATGGTGAACTACTCTCTTGTGGTAGTAAAAATTGTTAAAGTTTCTTTCAGTAGTGCACTTCAGTCAAACTTAAATCTCAGTTTGATTTCTTATGAAGGAATATAGGACATCTGGGATTTTTGTTTGACAAAGGAATATGTTATTAATACAACCTATGTGAGTAACAAATGGCAATATGTCTTCATTATTACATAGAGAACAATTGGAAAAGCTTTTGAATTACTTAGCAGTTATTTTGAATGTTTAATAGAAAAAATAATTGGTGCATTTTTTCTTCCATTGTAGAGACATTTTTTGTTCTTTGTGTACTGATAAAGGAATCATTTAAGAAGTCCAAATATATCATTTACATAAGCTGATGAAAACATTCATAGAGATGCAACACATAATATTTTTTGTGAGTTTAGTTTTGTAAATTATCAGTCTAATAAATTTAAAATTTCATTTAAAAATCAATTGTAAATTCTGTCAATCTAATCCATTTTTGGAATCAAAGTATTTTTGGTAATGCTGAATAAGAAGACATATTTTTTCAAAACTCTCATTTCCATTCTGACTTGGAACAGTTTCACCTTCACTGATATATTAAAAACTGTTGTCTATTTATTCCGAATATTTAAATTCCAGAGCAAAATTTATATGAAAAAAGAATGATGAAAAAAGCAGACAGAAATACAAAGCTTTTAAATAAATGTATATTAAAACCTGGTTGTGCAGTGGCCTAGAAAATGCCTCCTTTAATCTCAAAAGAAAGCACTCTACATTTCTGTGTTCAAGGGTTTTTGCTTACAGGGAGTTGCAATTCAATGTAAACTCCAACAATTGCCTGAAGGAAAGAAAAACATGTCTTGTATAACATAAGATACCTTTCTATTCATTCAAAAATAATACGTTGGTTGCAAAGAGCTTCCATGTGTGATCTTAAGTTGCTATATTTTTGTTTTCTCTGACTTTTTAATAGACAGTTTTGTATGAGAAATGGAAGAGAGAAATCTGATTAAAGTTTCTAGGACAGCTACAGTATAAAATCAATTGAAATTACATTGCAACATAACATACATAATGAATTTGGTTGTTATATACCAGTTTTAATGCTCAATATGGTTTATAGTTAATCTAATCAAAAGGTAAGGGAGCCAGGAAATATTTTAAGAAAAAATTTACAGCAGCTCAAAGGGGATAAAAAAGATCCGGGGGCATATTGTGCTAAGTAAATGAAAGTGAAATGACTGTTGTGAAGAATCATAAAGGAGTCAAAAGAACTAGTCACAAAAGGTGGGCACCTTTTTGCATCGTTTATGCCTGTGGCAGCGAGCATGTGCACAATTCATCCTATTTCTTGCTTTTTTATACATACTTTCTCCTTGAGCGAACTTCAGATACATAGTTACAAGTAAGTGTGAATCCAGATATAACTGAATGAATGGTTTGGAGGTTATGCAAAGCTGAGCAGTTTTGAACTGGTTATGGAGGCAAAAGTTCCTTTTAAAAATCAAAAGTTATATTTATTATTTTCTTTTTTGCAGATTCTGTGCTGCTATTTGTCTCCATGCTCTAATTTATTCTATTTCAATATCTAAGCTTGCCCATGTTTCATTAATTTTATTGGTTAAAAAATGAGCAAGCTCTGTTACAAATTATTAAAACTTCACTATCACCCCTCATGTGACACTTTAAGTTCACATTATTTCATCAAGTTGCTGTTTTATTGAGAGCTTTTGGAAATTTGGATCACTTATGCAAATTTGTACAGCCTTGAGAGTCAATTCGGATTATCTGAAAATATTTGGATATGTAAGCACAGATCTAAGTGTTGCTCCTATTAATAAGCCTTGAAGATCACAGCCATTTCCAGCCCTTGGAGCTTTATCTCTTAAAAGCTTATATTAGCAGGAAAAAGGGCGTCTTTCTCAGACTGATTTCACATTAAAATATCATAAAAATAACATTAATGATAGAGATGAAGATTACAGATGTAGATAACAGCTAAAGATTAAAAGTGCTAAGCAAATCTACAAGATAGCAGTAATGACTTAGTTAAAACAAAATGCATCTGCATTGGAGCATAGAAATAAAGAAAAAGTGGCAATCCACAGCAAATAGTAATGAAAACATGAACCATTCAGCCAAAGCATGTAAGAGTAGCATGTAATCGATTGGCTCCGCTAAGTACAATTTATGCCAACCTTAAACATTAGCATTCTAACAGCTGCCAGAAATTTAGAATATGTTGTCTTTTGAGTGCCAGGTAGTTCAGACGGTAACTACCAATTACCCCAAAACTGAGTAATATCAGAAATGACTTAATGTTTTATTTCTTCCCATGGACAAGCTGGCTCTGATATCTTTGCAATAGGCTTCATTAACTCTGCTCCCTGATTTGAAGAGAAGCTGCCCTTTCCCAGTTATCCAATGGACTGAAATGACCTCAACAGGGATCATTGCAAAGTCAGTGCCAGGAAGCAGTTACATCAAGGCCTGTTCACACCAGGTGATATTCCACCTGGTGCATATGGCTCACACTTAGCCTGTGCACAACTTATCTCCTGTTCAGATCTGTTTTGAAGAAACCCTTTTATGCCTTGTTCTGTATGCTCTGAAAATTCAGCCATTGGTAATTTATATACAGTGATATTAGTGTTTAAAAAATACATGTTACAAAGGTTAAAGGGAGCAGTATTTTCTCTTCCTGGTGTTGAGGGGATAAAAACTAGACTCCCCTTGTGTTAACTTTTTCTACATAGTATATAGATGGAAAAAGGGCACGGAACAATTCTCTCTGGAGATACAAACAGCAATACCTGCAGTTGCTATAATGATCATAACTGCTCCTTTTCCTGCTTTGCTTCTGCCACAAACCATAGGACCTCACTCAAAAGAGTACATAATCCTAAAAAAGATCTTTTTTTGGAAACATCACATATCACTTGCTTTGTGTCAAACACACACTTGGCTTCCTGTTAATGTGAGAGAGAAGGAGTAATAGCCTGAATCATAGTAGCAGAAGTTTTGTGGTACAGCATGCTACTGCATGTTGCCTGTAAGCAAACTGAGTATCTGTTTTATATCTCATGTTGATGTGAGACAAGTAGAGTGCATATACTGTAGGAACTTCTGAAATTTCTGATTCTGCATGGATAGTCATTCTTTTTATATAAATATTAATATAATCACTTGAAATCATAGAAATTAAATTAAGATTAGGGTTTTACTGATGGTGGAACTTGCATCACTTGGATGGTACTCTGAGGTTTTTTAATACTAGGAGAGAAGAAAGTGGGACTTAAATTTACATGTAGTGTACACATTATTTGTGTTAATCAGAAGACATATTGAATATTACTTTTAATATAGAAATCTGTATTGCCCAAGATATTTAAACAAAAAACTACACACCATATCCAATTCACAAATTATCACTATAATGGTAGTTAATACCTTTGTTTCCCTGAAATATTTAGATATGTTTATTGTCTTTGCTTACGTATGTGCCTGACTATTCTCGTAGTATGTTCTGATAACAAGAAGAATTATCTTTATGGTGGGAAGTATCTAATTACATTTACAAAAGATGATGTAGCTTTTGTAGCTACTTTTATAGGTTCCTCTGCTACAAAAGAACTTCACATTTCTATGTGCAAAAATCTGCTCTGGAAAATGTCAGTTTAAAATTAGTTTAATGTAAACCAGGAGTTACTTCATCTTAAAAAAAAGGAACTTAATGAAATTAGTTCTGTTGAACATGTGCTAAAAAATAATGAGGATTAGTGATAGCACACATCAATTCTGAGAGATACTGAATATGTAAAAGGTGCAGCATCACCACCACCACTCAGAGCACCCTCTCTGTAAGCCACCTACTCTCAAGTAAACTTTAGTTTTCCATCAGTCTTTATTGTTCAGCACAATTACATTGCTGAACAGCATGTTCTTTTTCATGCTAAGTAAAAAGGTCCAATTTTCCTACCTTTTTATATTCAGAGTGTCATTTTATTGAGAGAATTAGATTTATACTACAGTATAGTCTGATGGAATATTAAGCAGACTCCATTCAATGACCACTTCAGAGCTACATCATTTCCAAAATATCACCAAGGCATAAGTTAATTAAATTACATAAATTTCAGTCAGTGATGAAAGAAGTAAAATTTGATATAAATAGCTGTAAGTTTTAACTGAAATTCCTGTTAGGATTAAAAAAAAAAAAAAAGGTAGTTATATATCATCAGTGTAATTAACACTCTTTTTATAAGTCTAGGGGGAAGACATATCGAAAGTAGGTTAGCTGTTCCTGGGTTGGCAAGCGGGATCATTGTTGTTTCTTCTTTCCATGCCTGTAGGGCAGGCAGAACTCATTCATAAGTCAGGCAGGAAAATCTAATGATGTACAATCTGATGTTAATTGTGCATATACTCATGGGTCAGTAAAGAGTTTGTCAGAGGTGGCAGTTTGCCGCAGGTGTTTAATGTCACATGATTCATAGTAATGACTTGAAGCTCCCAAGTATCTGCAACTAAAAATAATTCTGCTCTGTGCAAGTGCCCTCCAGAGCAGAGTGGCTATCTGTCAGCACAAGACAGTGGGTAGCAATTGACTGTAGTTAGCACCATCTATGAGCCATTTCTCAAGGATAAAAAAGTGATAATGGCCAACTTCATCATTAGAAACCATGTTCTTTACAGTGGGTTAATTTTTAATATTTTTCCTTACTAACAATATAAAAAAAACCCTAGCATATAAAATTGCAAAAGGCCCCATAGGCTAGACTTTAAACACAGTAGCAATTTTTTAAGCTTCTTCAAATGCATTTTCAAAGACAAAAGCTCCCTTCTTTTTCCCATTTATTTCCTTAATTGAAACAGGAAGCTTTCCTTGGGCTTCAATACACATCATGCCCAAAGAAAACGATGGGATAAGGGACACTAGAGATTTTGCCTAGTTGTCAGTGCTGAGTACATTTGGAAATCCAGTCCTTTGGGATTTCACAGTTGACCTAAAACCCTCATGACAACTGTCTTGCCTGTAAAATTTCTAGTGCAACTTCTCACCTCCAGTCCTGCTTAGAATTGAAAGGCTGTAACACAAAACTGGAAAAAAAAAAAAAAAAAAACAAAAAAAGGAAAAGGTATAAAATGGTTAAATATCTACTAATCTTAAAAATATCGATCAGCTGTTACTTTATGTTTTTAGTAGGAACCATAGAAAACATATTCTTATTTCACATGAGATAGCTTTCTCAGTCCAGCACTGAGCATGGAATAATTTATTGAATATATTCTAAGATCTCATTTTCTAATTTATCATTTTAAATTTGGAAGCAACTTCTGAGCATACAAGAAATTTGAAATTGTAATCTTGTATTCAGAAACAACACAACTAAGTTTAAAAACATGTCAAAAGACAGTCGGCTTTCAGTGTGAGAGTTTCTAAAGCACAGTAACTAGATTTTGATAACATATCTGTCTAAGGCAGACAAGGTGTTCAAACCACACGGAAAGGATACCTTCCAGCACTCTGTCCTGACAATACTGGCAAGTGGAAACATAGTAGAGCTGCTGCATCTTTGGCAATCAGATTTAGTATCTGCAAAAGTACAATAAACCCAGAAGACCCTATAGCAAAACCGCATATCACATTTGTGGTGAGGTTGCATTTCAGTGTCCCTGAAGCACATGAAAAAATTTCTCCAGCTGTGCACCATGTCCATTCACTTGGGGTTATTGGAAACCTGCTTGTCTTATTTCTGATGGAAACCTAGACATCTGGACATCCTCTGGATATCTAGAACTGTGGAAGATCTCTGCACAAAGATCAATTCATAAAGATGACATTCTGTTAAGAAAGGGAAGGTACTTGGACCTTCATATTCAGATGCTCAAATTTATGTGTCAGAAGTTGAATCTTACTTCTGCAGGTGTCTCAGATTTGCACATGTAGGCCCCAGGCAGTGGGAAGGGAAAGAAACACCACCAGAAGGTGATTTGGAAGTCTTAACTTACATACCCTGAATTGTTCCTTTCTGACCCTCTTGATCAGTGTTTTAGCAGATCAGTGTTTTAGCAGTTACTATAGTAAGGATAAAGAGAAAGATTATTAACAAGAGGAAGCTGCCTATGTTCAGCTAGGAAGGAAAAATTTAAGTTGAACATTGTACCACAAAGGTCTTTCAAGCAGAACAGACACACAGATTCATATTTTCCTTCTAATATGAAAGCATGAATTCATGCTACTCCCTGTACAGTGCATGTAATTTAGAAAGGTTTTCTCTTTCAGCTACCTCAGTAGTTAACTGGGAATGATAAACCACTCCAGACATTTTAGGTGGGCTAAATCATTCCCTGGAAGGGTGACTGGCTATAGAAGAAAACCTTGATGATTAAGATTCTGAATTAGACACTTCAGTTAAGAAGATTGCACACAAGCTTTTTTTTAATAAGTATAAAACAGTACAGCTAAGAGCAGGTATTAATACTGTATATGAAAAAAGTATACATCAATTGGAATATTTTTCATCCTGATGGAATATTTTTTTCCTAATATAAGCATAATCTGTATATTTTAGAGATCTCTCAGGCTGCAAAAAGTTTTGAAATTATATCTGTATGCATACCCAATTTTTCATCTGATTTGTAAAATACTCGTTGTTGGTTATTCTAGGCATTCTTTCATATGACTGTGAGTTGGGTCACACAGACCATGAAATCAGTTTTAAAAGGGTTATGGTGTGAAAGAGAGTGGAAAGGTAAATAAGTACTGCTTGTTTTTTTCTAGTGAAGTCGATGACATAAAACATACTACTTACAGATTTTGACAAATGTTATGCCTGTAAATATATACGTATATTTAAGAAAGGGTCTTTTTTGATGTGAAACCAAATGCGACCTTTCAAAAAAAAAAGAGTGGAGGTGAAAGAAATGATTAATGGTCTTAATGAATATGTAGAAAAGGACAGCTGGAAAGGTTACAAGTTAAATCATTTTTCCACCTGTAAAATGCAAATAGTTCCTCATATAGTTGGTTATGCAACACTGATGCAGGAATATTTGCAAATATTTTCACAAATCCTATCCAAAAGCCACAAAATGCCAACACATGCTGTCAGTCAGTAAACAAACTGGAAGACACAGAGGGCAGTGTACAATTACAAGCCAAGGCAAGAGCCAGAAGGCAGCTGAACTCTCTTAGCTGCTGTTAGGATAGAGAGGAGGCAGAACAGAGCCAAAAAACTGAATAAAAATGATAGGCTAATGTATTAGAGATCTGTGGATAAAAATCTTGACAAAGTCTGCTTTCACAGCTTCTACGTGTTGAAATGTGCCCCAGGCACAGGACTGCTAGTTGTTGCTGTTGGAGAACTTGCTCCTTCTTATAAAATCTTGGAAATTGTATGAAGGTGGAAGCCTTCTTTGTTCAATGAAACACTTTAAGTAGTTTTTGATAAGAACAACCTAGTGAAATTAACTAACATGTTTTGCCTGGGCCTACTTCTGTTCTAACATTGTTTGTAATATTTGTAGACAGGCTTTGCTGATGTGTTAGTAATCTAATATCAAAACAGAAACAAAATGTTGCATAGACCAGCTGTACCATAGAAATGTATATAAAGCATTAGTGGCTACATTAGTATCTGGAGAAGTGTATCACAATTTCAGAAATGCTCTGATGAAAGGAGGCGGGAGATAGTCTTTTAAGGCACACTGTAGACTCTGTGATATTGTCATTGTCTTCTGCAAGCAAAAAATATGGAAAAAGTTTAAAGATAATTTTGTAAATTGTCTTTAAGGCTGCATACATTTGAATAATTTAATTTGGGAGATACTGTGTATACAACTTTCTTCACTAGAAATGAGCTGTATCTTCCATTCATATACTTTTTCTTTTAATAACGAATTTAGTCTAGCTACAAGTGTAGTTTGATGCACCTGCATTTAAAAGTTGGTTGAGAAGCAGATCATTCTAGAAGAGCATTCATAGTGCTTAAGAGTAGTGTTTAACCTGACTATAACTGTTCTCAGGAGTCTTGCAGGCAGTTTTTCTTTGGAAGAGGTGGTTCTACAGTCTCCTAGTCTATCATTTACAGGGAGTTGGAAGGATGTATGTAAGCCTACTCTGGTGCAGCAAAATTAGCTGGCAAGGAAATATTACCTGGGAACAGGTGTCTATGGTTAGGAAAAGTAAAGACAGAAAACAGAAGGCACTGTATTCTAGCCTTCTAGCAGGTGCTTGTAGCAGATCTGTTCATTCATGGCTTTGAGCATGTTTGGTACATCCTTACCCAGCCCACTTCTCGGAGAGGTGAGACTACTATTCCATCTTTGTACATTTGCCTAAAACAATCAGGTTAGTCTGGCTAATAATCCTAATAAAAATTGAATAGAAAACTTACATTTTCAAATAATTTCTCTTGTGTCTTAAAATTTGCATTCCATTTCCCTTGTGATGAATTTTTTCACATGTCCAAGGCAAAGCAATATGAACTCTTCATTGGATCAAGCTGTTCCTTCATGTAAAAGGGGCAAATAAATATTCACAGGCAATAAAATATATGGTGTTATCAAACTCTTTACTCTTCTGAAAATCAAAATCAGAGAGCTGTATGAATAATAAACACCTCAAACTTGATATTCCTACTTGACAATAGTTTTTACTTCACAGTTATTGACCATGGCTTTGAGTGTCAGTCTTCAAACCTCACATTTGTAGAGATACGTGAAAGCTGCTTCACAGAATAGCATGCACATGGACAGAATAGTTTAGTCTTTGGATACCCTGATAAGGATGTTACATTGCTATGATGGTGCACTGGGTTTTGGAACTGCTTCGCCTCATATTCATTTGGCAGAACAAATAGTTAAAACATTATACTTGTAGTGTACCTACACTCCATTAATATTGTATTACACCTTCTTAGCTTACCCTGCAGCTAGAGCACTTAAGTTTGCACTTCATGACTGTGTGGAGGAGTTAGAGAAATCACAGTTACATGACATAAGAATCATAGAATCATAGAATAGTTGGGGTTGGAAAGTACCTTAAGATCATCTAGTTCCAACCCTCCTGCCATGGGCAAGGATGCCTCACACTAGGCCATGTCGCCCAAGACTTTGTCCAATCTGGCCTTGAATGCTGCCAGGAATGGAGCATTTACCACTTTTTTTGGGCAATCTGTTCCAGTCTCTCACCACCCTCACAGAACTGAATGAGGAAAAACATCTTCTATTATGATTTCTGCTTACATACACACATAGTAACATCTCAGGTGTAATTCAAGGAGAGCACCATAAAGGAAACATTGATTTCTATAGCTGAAGGAAAGTCACAGTAAGAAAAAAAAACCAAAAGTTTTGTTATATTATGTCTGTATTGTGGCTTAATATAAGAGTTTACTTACAATTGCACAGTATTTTGGAAATGTCAGTCTATTAATAACAAAAGTTTTGCAGGCTGCGAGCAATGCTGAAAAATTTAGTTCTGAGAGCCTAGAAAACTATCCACTAGAATTCTTTAAAACAATTTTCTAATTAGTTATCAAAACTGGAACAGATTTTAGTGGATGTTAGATATTTAGTTTAATAGAATCATATGGTATTGTTTAAAAAATTCTCTGCAGATTTCTTCATTGTAGACATTGTAACTCACTATAAAGCTATTCATCTTGTCATTAAGCCTCCAAAGTTTTGGCTACTATGCATTTGCAAAGTCTTCAAGAAGAAAATGAATCTACAATGATCTCTACTGATGACAAGTAGCAGTACTATTCTTCTCACTGAAGTGAGCTTATAAATTCTTTTAGAGTTTGTGAAGGATTTATTGTGCTTGGCTGAACTTACATGGATAAAGCACAAATCAGTCCGAATTTTAGTAGAAAGCTGAACTAGATTTTTTGCTTTTCTTCCTTAGACTAACTCAGATAAGATTTTCTACTCTGTACATACTGTTAATGGTCTACACGTATTGTGAAATCTATGCTTTTATGCTTGCTACCATTTTATGTCAGCATATTTGACAGTTAAGATCTGATGTTTTAAATTTGCTGATATTGTAGTCTAAAAAATATTGGACAAGCCCTCCTGTGTGTAGCAGGGCACTAATGGGAAGTTAGAATATGCAAGTCTTTTCGCTTTGGATCTGTGTATCAGCGTATGTCCTGGGGCGCAAGTAACAGGAAATCCCTTCAGTGCTGGCAGATTTCCCATGCGTTTTACGTTGTGCTGAACAGATGGAGAGCAAACCACTGTACTTCCTTCCTGAAAGAGGCAGAAAGGAAGGGTCTAGTAATGATTGTATAAATGAATGGCATTTCTGCTTGAAACATTTTCTAGAGAGTGCTGTAGACAAGCAGGTATAACTGACTGCAGTCTGTAATTTAAAGAAATTAATACATCATGAAGTAGATCTGCCTTCTAAAACTGAATAAGGAGGTCACTGATTTAATTTCATCTAATGAAGTCTTGACAGGTATTTCTGACAGGGCTAGTAATATAATTGAACACAAATATTAACATTTAAGAGGTTAGCCTAAATCACCATATATTTTTTTAATTTTCTTAAAGTAAGCATCTGTTTCTTGTATGTTGATTTTAAAGCAGTTGGGAGAAAAAGCAGTTTCTGAAGCTGTAGGATCCACTACCATTTATGCTCCTTTTTATCAGGTTAACTTTAAGGTAGGTATTTCATCATTCAGTGGATCATGCATTTATTCCATTCTCTTTTTATCAGCAGCTTACAGGGTTCTTGTTTCCTTCATCATTCCAAGATACTCTTTCCCAGCTTAATTTGAACCAGTACAAATGTGGGGTCTTCTGCTGTAACATGACGTGAATCTAACCTTTTTTTTTTCCTTCAGATACACTAAATCACTTCAGTTACCTGATACTGATTCACTGTATAGCCTGTTGTCACAATCAGTGACAAGTAAACTGAGGTGGCCTCTCAAGTGCAGTAGAAGAATAAACAAAATGAGAAACTACAGCTGCAATTTCCCTGTCCAGAGATAACACAGTTGCTTTTCTGTAGTGCATTTAGATTTAATAATGAAAAGCTCTTTGAATTGGGAGATATTTTCAGAAGATTATCAGAAAATAATTTTCAGATTTTGTGTTACATTCAAGTTGTTCTGTCTGTAATGAAAATCTCAAACAGCATTATTATTATTATAAATTGTTAGTAATAATGATTATTATTGGTTTTTAATTGTTATTGTTATTACTACTACTACTACTTAAGGAAATATGTCTCCACTGCTGCCCTGCTTGATTAGGGATTAAGTAAAATCATGATCAGGATCTTGGGATTATGATACTACCATATCAGATGAGACAAGGACACTGCCTGCTGTGCCCTTTCAGAATCTCTCAGCAGTTCTGCAGTCCATGTTGCACCTTTCACAAGCAGGGATTTTGAACACAAACCCACTGTGTTTGTGCTTTGCACCAGGCTTTCAATGGAAACAGAATGAGCTCTGAATTGCTGAATTGTCTTCTCTGCCAATTGCAGCCTGCACATTGTGCCGATTTTGTTGTTCAGCTTGTGTCAGTCTGTATAAGACTTATCTAATGGGACTGAGATTGCAGCCAGTTATTCTTAGAGCTGATGGTTCTAGTTCCAGAGTAATTTTTGGGTAGAGTGTTCCATAAGAAATTAATATTTTTTAGTTTATTTTCAGATTATTTTCTATGCCTTAAGGTACTTCCTTAGAATACATCTGCTTACTCCAGAGATCCTTTTTGTGCCTTTCAATCTCATATCAAGAATATGCAGGCCCTTTTAGAACCATATAGGATAGTGCTTGCTTTAGGACTAAACCCACAGATGAATGGATTAATGCTGGGCAAATAGGACCAAGCATTTCAATACCATTTCTCAATTCATTACCTTTCTGAAGATCCAAGACCTGTTTCGAACTTCTGATTTATTATTTTTATTCCTGATTGAACATACCATTTACCTATATTCATATTTTCATAAGCTTATGTGTTCCTACTGACTTTAAAAATTTCATATTTGGGACAAGCTCTGCCACAATGAAAAGCACAGAAAATTGTCATAAGAGAGTAAATGTGCCTGATACATGTAGCATACATCTGCATACTTAGACTTACCTGCTATGTATCCTATAACTGGGAGACATACAGCTTCATAATGATTTTCACAACAAACAGAACTAAATGGGTATTTTCTGAGACTGCTTTCAGCAGAAAATCTATCTGTTGAGCCCAAAATGTTTTCTTTTTATTTCTGCATTTTATTCCTGTATTTACTTCTATGGCTTTTATCATAATCCTCTGAAGCTTTTCTTGGTTACATTCTTGCTTAACTACCCAGAGCCAAAAACTTGCCACCTTTTTAGGTTATGGTAGGTGTTTTTTATGCTCCCCCTATAGGAGCATACAGTAAAGAAACTGGCCATGAATTATATGGAAAATGCATTAGTCAAGTAATGCTAATGGTCCGATCTATTAGTGTTAGAATTTTGTATAATCATGTAGGTATAATTATGACCAGAAATAGAATCATAGAATCATAGAATAGTAAGGGTTGGAAAGGACCTTAAGATTATCTAGGTCCAACCCCCCTGCCATGGGCAGAGACACCTTGCCCTAAACCATGTGTTCCAAGGCTCTGCCCAACCTGGCCTTGAACACTGCCAGGGATGGAGCATCCACAACCTCCCTGGGCAACCCATTCCAGTGCTTCACCACCCTCACTGTAAAGAACTTCCTCCTTATATCTAATCTAAACTTCCCCTGTTTAAGTTTGAAGCCATTACCCCTTGTCCTGCCACTACAGTCCCTAACGAAGAGTCCCTCCCCAGCATCGTTGTAGGCCCCATTCAGATACTGGAAGGCTGCTATGAGGTCTCCACGCAGCCTTCTCTTCTCCAGGCTGAACAGCTCCAACTTTCTCAGCCTGTCTTCATATGGGAGGTGCTCCAGCCCCCTTACGATCCTTGTGGCCCTCCTCTGGACTCGCTCCAACAGCTCCATGTCCTTCTTATGTTGAGGATGCCAGAACTGTATGCAGTACTCCAAGTGAGATCTCACAAGAGCAGAGTAGAGGGGCAGGATCACCTCCTTTGGCCTGCTGGTCACGCTTCTTTTGATGCAACCCAGGATACGGTTGGCTTTCTGGGTTGTAAGCGCACACTGCCGGCTCATGTTAAGCTTCTCGTCAACCAACACCCCCAAGTCCTTTTCTGCAGGGCTGCTCTGAATCTCTTCTCTGCCCAACCTGTAGCTGTGCCTGGGATTGCCCCGACCCAGGTGTAGGACCTTACACTTGGCTTGGTTAAACTTCATAAGGTTGGCATCGGCCCACCTCACAAGCGTGTCAAGGTCCCTCTGGATTGCATCCCTTCCCTCCAGCGTATCAACCAAACCACACAACTTGATGTCATCAGCAAACTTGCTGAGGGAGCACTCAATCCCACTGTCCATGTCGCCGACAAAGATATTGAACAGGACAGGTCCCAACACCGATCCCTGAGGGACACCACTCGTTCAGGTTTCCAACTGGACATTGAGCCATTTACCACAACTCTTTGTGTGTGGCCGTCGAGCCAGTTCTTTATCCACCGAGTGGTCCATCTATCAAATTGATGTCTCTCCAATTTAGAGACAAGGATGTCGTGCGGGACAGTGTCGAACGCTTTGCACAAGTCCAGGTAGATGACGTCAACTGCTCTGCCCCTGTCCAGCAGTTCCGTGGCTCCATCATAGAAGGCCACCAAATTGGTCAGGCAGGATTTCCCCTTAGTGAAGCCATGTTGGCTGTCACCAACCACCTCGTTGTTTTTCATGTGCCTTAGCATGTTTTCCAGGAGAAACTACTCCAAGATTTTGCCAGGCACAGAGGTGAGGCTGACTGGTCTGTAGTTCCCTGGGTCTTCCACCTTCCCCTTCTTGAAAATGGGGGTTATATTACCCTTCTTCCAGTCATCGGGAACTTCACCTGGCTGCCACGATTTTTCAAATATGATGGACAGTGGTTTAGCAACTTCATTCGCCAGCTCCTTCAGGACCTGTGGATGGATTTCATCAGGTCCCATGGACTTGTGCGCACGTTCAGGTTCTTAAGATGGTCTCGAACCTGATCCTCTCCTACAGTGGGCCTAAGGTCTTCATTTTCACAGTCCCTGCATCTGCTTTCCAAGACTTTCGTGGTGTGGTCAGAGCATTTGCTAGCGAAGACTGAGGCAAAGAAGTCATCAAGAACCTCAGCCTTCTCCAAATCCATGGTAGCCAGTTCCCCCAATAGCTTCCAGAGAGGGCCCACGTTGTCCCTAGTCTGTCTTTTATTTGCTACGTTTTATTTGCTACCTAAAAAGGTAGAAGGAAAGCACCAAGAACTTTGTTTTGACCTACAAGATCTCTATATAATGAAATTCTTGCAGTGAAGAAGCAGAATGCTTTCACTAAATTGAGCAAGATTAGGGGATGGACAGCTTTTTGTAAAAACAGATTAACAGGGCAGTAGCAAACATCTTCACATTATCAGGATTACCTTGACAATGGAAAAGAACAAACAGCACTGTGAATTTGAAATTGCTTTCCTAATGTTACTTTTTAAGAGTACCTGTTTATCTCTTGGCTGAGGAATGAGCACTACAGTACTTAATAGCAAAGGCTGACCTGTTGATTTATTTGAGGGATTAAAGCCAATATTACCATGTCTTTTGCCATAAAAGTAGGAGACGGGGGAGTAGAGGAAAGACTTACCATCCTCAAAGTTATAACAAAGTAATCTTAAAGGTCCTATAGTCATAGTCATAACAGTTGTTGTAGAAGCTTAAAGGTAAAAATTATCTTTCCAGGATTGTCAGTCCGGTTAGAAGTCAGGATTTGTTCCCCTCTCTAATTTTGATTACCAAGCTATCTAGTGTGTTTGCTGTAGGGTGATTTATTTAGAAGAATTTTCCAAGTATGAAGGAGTGAAAACTTGGTCTTACATATGTGGCCTCAGCAAAAATCTCTAATCCCCAGTCTGATCAGGGAAAATGCCTCTTTTTGAAGTCATAAGAAATTAAGGCCCTGAGGGTTTATGTATAGGAAAATAGCGTATGCACAGGAAGGTTCTGGGATCCTGGAGTGGAGTCCCTGAAACCAGATAAGTTTCCCAAAACCCCTGCCCAAGAAGACTCAATAATAGTTAACTCTGGTACCTAATGACAGATGTTAGTAATGTTAGTACAGAAAGGCACAGGCATGACATGTGGTCTCCACCTACATTTTAAGAAGGCAGCATAAAAGACAGATCCAGTCCAAAAATAGGTATACGCATTACTCCAAATCTGTGCCTGCATATAGACCAATCAGGCTGACCTGAATAGTTACTGTTTTGGCTACCACCTGCAAGAGTGCAGCTGCAGGGTTTTCTGACTGAAGCTAGCTTGTCTTCTACCAATTTGGCCAGCTATCATCTTAACTCAGCTTGACCCGTACTAATGTACCTCAGATAATCCCTGCCGATATTGACAGCTGGTTTTCTACGTTCACTATATGGCCACAGAGGAGGAGGACTTAATGCACAAGGCAAACTGCCTCTACTTCTCACCTTCTTTCTATATTACCATTCTTCCTGAGGGATTGAAATGTCTGGGGCCAATGCCGCTTCAATCCAACACATGCAATTCCTACCTGTCTGGATGGACTACAAGCTGGGACAGATGCACAGCTCAGGCTAAAGATGGGCTATATTGCACAACCAAGAATGACAGAAGGTCTGGACCAGGGAGAAAAGTAGGAAAGCACAAATGTAACATTGTAGACAGGTCTTATGGGCATAACAGGAGCAAGAAAAGGTCCCATGCTATGACTAGGTCTTTTAAGTCATTTATGAATTTTATCCGGTGACTCTTTTGTGCAAACTATGTAAGTAGTTTGACCCAGTAGGAACTGAGGCATCTGCAAAATTTCAAACAAAATGTAAGGTGAAGGAGTCTGGATCACGTTTTAAGTGTTAAATTTTGCTGAAGTTGCACTTCATGATTATAACACAATTTTTAACCTAGCCCTAAAATCCTTCTGAAGAAAAATGTGCCCAGAAATTAATTTTAAGTATTTTATGACTTTATAACTACTATTCCCCTTTCTTTTCCTCCCTCCACCACATATGCTTCTTAATTAGGGCTCTTCCTTATAGAAATTACAAGCTTCATTTGGTTTGGCCTAGGGTTTGGATTTGTAAGGGAAAAAATAAAAGTCCAAAGTTATTATTCAGTAATGTATACAGAAGTGTTTTGTAATTTGGTGCTGCTGCTCTTTTTTAATAAAAATTCTTGTCATTCCTTGAAAGTTACTTTAATACTTTTGGTACATATAATTTAAAGGCCTCGTGTCTCCAAAGATTTATTGTCACGATTAATTTTAAACATCTGCTTAGCTCATTGATTTTTATGAGGTTACTTGTGCTCAAAGTTAAGCATATGAATATTTTCTGTACGAACAAGGCCATGACTTACTTCAGCCTAACAGGGTCAAATAATGAAAACAGTTTAAAATTCAACAATATTTGTAAGATCTACATTACAAGAGTTGCAGTATATTAGATTACCATACTGTTTGATGTAACTGGAAATAATATTACTTTTTTAGAAGGGTAAAACCTATATTTTCACTATTTACCAAATTTAATAAGAAATTAAGATGTAAGTATAAATATATAAACTAGGAGTGTTAAAAAGTTGGAGTGTTATGCTTACAAAGAAATGGGGTTATTAGATGATCCTAAGAACTCAAAAATTACTTTAAAATTCTCTAGGTCAAAATAAGGTTTGTTGTAATATATATATGTACATACCTAGACATGTCATAAAAGTGGACATTTTGTTTATTTCTATTGCCTGTTTTTTTCTATTACACTTGTTGTGAGTTAATCCCCATAGTCAGGTAAGCCCCACAGAACAGCTTGCTCAGTCCCTCACAGTGGAATGGGGGAGAGAATTGGAAGAGTATAAGTGAGAAAACTTGTGGGTTGAGATGAAGACAGTTCAATAAGTAAAGAAAAAGCCATGTGCACCAGCAAAGCAAAACAAGAAATTCATTCACTATTTCCCATTGCCAGGCAGGTGTTCAGACATCTCCAGGAAAGCAGGGCTTCATCACGCATAACAATTACTTGGGAAGAGAAATGCCATAACTCTGAATATCCTCACCTCCTCCTTCTTCTCCCAGTTTTTATTGATGAGAATATCATATAATATGGAATATCCCTTTGGTCAGTTGGGGTCAGCTGTCCCAACTGTGACCCCTCCCAACTTCTTGTGCAACCACAGCATACTCGCCAGTGGAATGGTGTGAGAGGCAGGAAAGGCCTTGACTCTGGGTAAGCACTTCTTAATAATGTAAACATTGCTGTGTTATCAACATTGTTTTCAGCACAAATCGAAAACACAGCACCATACCAGGTACTATGAAGAAAATTAATGTTATCGTAGACAAAACTAGTTCAATACTAAATCTAGGAATCTGTCAGTGTATGCTACTTTAAGAGACCAAACATGTTTACAGTCAAAGTATGCCATAAAATAGAAAGTCTCAATAAGACTACGATGGACAAAGAGAGGTGACTCTATTAACACAAATTTGATGGTCAGACAACCACCAATCTTGGTTCTTTCCTTCTGTAGCATTTCAATATGAAGCTCATTTATTCTTTCTGCAGCTTTGGGTAGTGAGCATCCAAAGAGACATTAGAGGGGCACCACGAGAGCTTGTGCCTGTCCTGTGCATACCAGTGGCACAGCCCCAAGTGTGGGCTTTCCACAACACGTGCATAGGCAATCCCGTTGTCCTCAAGCACCATGATAGTGTGGTGTATACCTAAGCATGTGCCCATCTCCCACTGACTTGGCAGCCTTCAGCCTGTCCATGCAGCAGCTGGGTGTTGGAGACAGCACTTTTGGAAAGGGAGTCCTCCCCTTTCCAGCCACTCATGGCATTTCTCTGTCAAGAGGGCACAAATTCAGGCTGATCTAAGGAAATGATCCCAACCTGAGCTTTGCAGCCAAGAGGACCAGCAATGCCCCCAAGCAGCACATGTCCACAGCACCATGGGGTACTCCAGACTTGGCCAGGCCCTCCCCAGTGGCCACCATCCTGCAGTGTCTGAATTTAGTGGGCAAAGCTAGGGCCAGTAACGGGACCATTGGCAGCCCCTGATGCTGGCCCACCAAAGGGAGAGACAGTGTCAGAGATGAGGCTGGAGATGAGCCATGGCATGGACCCAAGAGGAAGAGGAGCTCCCCACAGCATCAGGTCCAGACCTGGCTGGAGTCAGCACAGAGAGAACACTGGGCACAGGCATTCCTATGGGCCAGGATGGGGCCCAGCAGAACCAAAATCAGGTCTGTAGACCCTGATCAAGGGCTCTCAGGTGAGGCATGTCAAAGACAGCAAGTTGGGGGGTGCCTTTGGGGCACTGAGACTATATCTGTCCTTTATATGCTTCTATGGAGCTCTCCAGGCCCCAGAACCAGAGAGTAACAAGAGAAGAGAAAGAGAAATGTTTGCCCTTGGAGTGAGTGATTGTGTCCTCCCACCTGCCATCACATGGCTTGGCTGCAAACTGAAATGAAATGCAAACATGTAATAAGAGTGTGACAATGCCAAGGGCTTGCAGTTCACAGAAGTGACACAAACAGAGTGAGAGAAAGATAGTGTATGGCTAGTGTCAGGGAACTAATGGCATGTTGCTTCCATCCCCTCACTCACATTATTTCATTATTTGTTGCTCGAATAGAGTACCTAAGAGTGGGTTTTCATTTCCATAGATATAGTCTGTTGAACTTTTAGGGAATGAAGTAGTGTAGTATATTGCTGGGGATTATTAAAGGGTGTTTTCAGAGCTGCTGTCTGTTGGACTCACGTTTGTTGCTATATTATTTGATGGATGTAAATTCCTCTTTGATCCTAGAAGTACAAGGTCAGTAGAGGTGATTATTTTGTACTGTATCAGGGTGTGGATTTGTGTCTAGATTTGCTTTTCAGACTGAACAAATTTACTTTTTTCTTTTGATAGGAAAACTATAACTTTCCAGATCTTTTGTCAAACTCACAATTTCTTTATGCATGGTTGTGTGACAGCACTTAGCATCAGCCAAGAACCACCCTTCTTCCTTCTGTAACTGAAGTATCAAAAGGTGTTGTTGCCAAACTGCGTTTGCCTTTACTTGAGTGGGGGAAGACTATGAGGAATGAGTCATCGAAAACATAAGAAAATAAATAATTTAGACAACAAGCTGAAGCTTTAAGATAAAAGCATTTCTTGTTAAAAAAACCCAAGCTACATTCTCCAAAAGTAACAATGATGTGTATTTCTTTTTTAATGATATATTTAAAGACAACTTAAAATGTCTTCTAGTGTATTGCTAAAAAGAAGATTTGTTATTGTTTTTAGAAACAGCTCACATGTGAAAGTTCTTTGGAAAAGGAATCTTGTCTTCTTCATTGCCCATTATAGAACAAAATTGGTGGTAGTGTCTAATTAAACTGTAATAAAACCCACAATTTTATCCACAAATTTTAGATGAAGAGGTCAGTCACACAGACACACTTTGACAGAATGTTTTCTGAAAATGAATTAATTTATTAGGATCTTTTACAGAGGGTAATGCTCATAGGGAGAATCTAATCACCGGAACAGGACATTCAGCTGCTGTATGGATGACAGCAGTCTCAATTGCAAGGGTCCCTGTAACCAAATTTTTAGCTTGACTGAATGGGATTCTCTAAAGGAGTGTTTTGCTGAAGACTGATTTCTTGATGTAAATGAGATAAAAAGGTTATCCCCATGTAAATATATTCATTCTCTTTTGAGAAAGCTGAATGTCTCTCAGATTTAAGCATTAATGTCTTTCAAACCATGCTTAACACCATTTTTTCTTGTTGCTTAACAGGCATATGCAATCTACTCCCAGGTGAAATAATGAGCTACACTCAGAGTTATAACATTTGGAGCGGTATCCTTCCACTTCATTGAATTAATCTTTATCAACTCTAGGAAGGTCATTCCTGACAGATTTTGTTAAATCTGTTCTTAAGGGCTGCTAGTCTTGAATCTCTACAATTTAGCTCAGTAACCTATTTAATTGTGAGAAGCCCTTCTGACAGAAATTTTTTTCCTAAAGTCTGTAGCATAAATTTTTCTTGCTTTATTTTCAGTCTTATTCTTTTTGTCTTCTCCACTAGGGACATAGACAACAGGAGCTTTTTAAATACATTAAGACTGATATAATGTCTTTAGTTTTCTCTTCAGGCTATAAAAACTCTGCTTACTAAAACTCTCTTACTAAGCCATAGGAGCTAGAACTCTGTCAGCCTTATGGATTTTTTGTGGACTTTCCCAAATTGTATCACATCTTGGATCTGCAATTACCATGAACACGCTATCTTTACAATAAAGGACCTGTATTTAGAGAATAGAAAGCAGATTTCTACAAGGTTAAATTGCTAATATGAAACTCCGATGAAAAAATTATGGAGTTGCACATGCAGAATTACCATAAAACATAAGGATAGAAATAGTGTTGATAGTGTGGGTTCTGCAAAATCCAGCTTTGAGTTTGAACTTCTTTCAGTATGACCAAAATTCGGGGAACCCTGTGGTTAATGGATTCAACAAAGATTTTCACTGTGCCCTTTTCCTGCTCACTTTCTGCCTGTTGTATGGGATCACAAAAGCACCAGCATCTGGTACAGCAATGGTGTCAGGCCTTGCATTTATTGCATGAAATTCTTACACATACTTATCTTTCACCTAGTAAGTTCTTGAACTACCATTTGTTAGATTTTAAGAGGCAGTCTATACTGCCCTGCGTCTTATATTCTTTACCTATACATCTACAACTGACCAAAAAAAGACTTTTGTTCTCATCCATTATCATGGTTCTTGTATTGTTATGGTACATGTTTGTTCTAATGATCACTTTGTTTTGTCTCATTAATTTCTCCATGTCAAAAATGAGAACCTTTATCTATTGCATTCTTTAACATCTTTTTGTCTTTCCTTCTATTATTAAAGCCCTTTCCTCATTCTTTGCAATTTTTTTGACTTTTCTCTACCAACTGATCATATTCTGCAGCTTCCCTTTTCCCCATTACCTCTCCTCTATTTTGTTTCACAGATAAAGGAAAATAAAGACAACGATATAGAAGACAATTTCCACTTTTTGTTTGGGCTGTTGTGTTTATATAATATGTGTACTGTCCTTATTTTTAATCTGTTGATATTTCTCATGTGTTTTTAGGACAGTGACTGTGCTTGGTTTGCTAATGCTGGTAATGTTTATAACAACATGCCTGAAGTTTTATTTTCCCTATTGCAGTGTCTATATTAGCAAAACCACACTGATAAAAAAAAAAAAAAATCACACTTGTACTGTCGTTTCTGTCTGGTATGTCACTGAAATTCCACTCAGATGACACTCAACAAAAGCATTGTATATAAAATTCAACAGGAACCAGTAATAATGAAGTTAATATTGTTTATTTCTCTGAGTTGTTATTTCGGTACCTTTACTATTGTACTGTCAGTGTTGGGATTATTTCTTCTTCATATGTTCAGCCTCTCTGCTAAGATGATTTTGAGTAACTGATAGAATACTTTGAGAATGTATAAAATTAAATGGGAACATGTGCTCTTTATGGCTTTTTATAATTAGCCACCGCCAGTATAATGCCCCTCACATTATTTAAAAGTTTGTCCTTGAAAAAATTCCAGGAATCTTCTGTTCTCATTGTGCTTTGTGATGATCTTTGCCTTTTTATTGATTCAGCACTTACTTTTGAGTCTTACTTTTCAAATATGTTGAATTTGCCTTTTATCAGCTTAAAAATGTGGACCTCATACATATTTACACTGCAAGCTGTGACAGCTCTGGAAGAGGTCAGTTGTGTCAACTGCTTTATACATCCACAAGAAACTCTATTATCTGTTCAACAGACACAGCTTTACAATATGTAAAACTAAGCATATTTTTCTAATATTACCTCCTCATTTTGAAAATAATAGTTTGTGGGTTTAGGTACACAGTTTTAAATAAGATCAGTCTCAAATTAATACTGAAATAAATAAAACTAAAGTTTGAAAGACAATCCTTAGTTTAATTGTAGTTTTGTGGCTGTCACCAAGAAACTGTGTTAGTTTTAAAATGATAGCTGTGACTTCCTTGTCATTGTAGCTTTTCTGATGTCATGGTTTAAGCTCAGCCGGTAACTCAGAACCACGCAACTGCTCTCTCACTCCCCGCCTTCTTCCTCCCCCCACTCCTGGAGGGATGGGGAGGAGAATCGAAAGAATGTAACTCCAACGGGTTGAGGTAAGAACAGTCCAGTAACGAAGATATAATACAAAACCACTACTACTACCACTAATAATAATAATGATAAGGGAAATAACAAGGGGAGAGAATACAATTGCTCGCCACCTGCTGATAGATACCCAGCCCAACCCGAGCAGCGATCTGGGCTTTCTGAGTAACTCCCCCCAGTTTATATACTGGGCATGATGTGCTGTGGTATGGAATACCCCTTTGGCCAGTTTGGGTCAGGTGTCCTGTCTCTGACTCCTCCCGGCTTCCTGTGCCCCTCCTCCCCAGCAGAGCATGAGACTGAGAAAGTCCTTGATCAGAGTAAACATTACTTAGCAACAGCTAAAAACATCGGCATGCTATCAGCACTGTTCTCAGGGGAAAGTCAAAAACACAGCACTGCACCAGCTACTAAGAAGGAGAAAAATGGCTGCTACAGCTGAACCCAGGCTGTCTGATTATGGGATGAGAAGAGCAGCAAATTTTGACAAAAAACCCCAGGCATTACCAGTTTTAGCTGATAAGGCTGTTGAATCAGATATTTCATAGGCAAGTACCTGATTCAAAGCTGTTCTTTGCAGTACAAGGAGGACATAAAATATTTGCTTGTCTTTACTTTGAACTTGATCTTTTTCTATACCTGGATTAAGTCTGTGATCTCATTTAAAAAACATGCATCTGTTGATGATGATCAACACTGGTGTCAATTATTGGTGAGACTGGGTTTTGGCTTGAACCAGATTTAAAACTCATGGGGAGAGTTGGGGCAAAGGAAAAATTGCACTAGTACGGTAGGTGAACTCAACCCCGACCTTCAGCATATCAGAGTAAGAGCTGCATGCAAGAGGAAGAGATGAGGCTAGGATAGCTACAAAGAGAAGAAAGAAGGCAAAGTTTTATAAAAATACGTAGTAAAACTGACTCTTAGTGGGCACTGGTTTCTTTGTTACAGACAAACCCTAACCTATCTATAGAGATGTTCTTAAAGCAATTGCAGAGTACTGCCTGCATTAGTTCCTTTGACTTGACCTGAAGCTTAGTTCTGGTAATTCATATTTGCATTGACACTATCTTTGCTACTACTTTGGTGGTTCCTTTGGTCACTCTGAGTGATATTAGTCTCTTACTCTAATATGTACATTTCTATCTCTCTTACAGTGGCAAGATATTTATTACATTACTAAGGAGGTTATACAAGAATATTTCTGGAGCCTTACTGTGCTCTGATGATAACAGGCTGAAATCACCCAGAAGGGGGTTCTAATGTTCAATGAAACAGAAGCTCCAGCTCTTCCCAGTGATGGAAAAAATATTTAGAACGTAGAAATAACTGTAATTTATCACTTACGCCAGCATCTGACAAACACTTTAAACCCTGTTGTGTAGCTTTAAATTCTATAAATAAATTAATCATAAAAAGTAGAAGTTACTATCTTAAGAAAGAGCATAAATTGAGATGTTTTAATCCTAGCATCATAGAATAGTTTGGGTTGGAAGGGCCTTCAAAGGTCATCTAGTCCAATACCCCTGCAAGAAGCAGGGACATCTTCAACTAGATAAGGTTGTCCAGAACCACATCCAGCCTGGCCTTGAATGTCTCCAGGGATGGTACATCCTTCACCTCTCTCGGCAACCTGTGCCAGTGTTTTACCACCTTCACTGTAAAGAATTTCTTCCTCACATTCAGCCTGAATCCTCCCTTTCAGTTTAAATCCATTACATCTCATCCTATTGCAACAGGCCCCGATAAAAAGTCTCCCCTCATCTTTCTTAGGCCACTTTTAAGTACTGAAAGGCTGCAATAAGGTCTCCCTTGAGTCGTCTTTTCTCCAGGCTGAACAACCCCAACTCTCTCAGCTGTTCCTCGTAAAAGGAATTCAAAAAGAAAGAAGGCAGTGCTTAATATTTTCTCTTTGAGTTAGAATAGACTTGCATCAATATAATGTAATATTTTAATAGAGGGAGGAACACTTTAATAATTTTTTTTGAGTCCTTATTAATATGTACCTCAGTCTCAAGTTAGACTATGGAAAGCATTGTTCCATGCTCTAACACAGTCAAGATTCAGAAAGGCTTTCTATGCACTGTTACAACTAATGAAACTTATTTTATAAGGGAGTATATAAATTTCATTTTTTTGAGGAACTTACCTGCATTTAAGTATTAGAAACTATAATGTTCTCTAGTATAAAAAAGAAATTCTTCAAAAGATTATGATTGAAACAACAGCATAAGAATCATTATATATTATTTCTTGTGTCACAGAACCTACATATTTTTAGCAAAGTGTCAGTGTGATGTCTTCCATTTCTCTAGCTAAACAAAAAAAAAAAAAAAAAAAAAAAAGAGAGAGAGAAAAAGGATTTTACTCATTAATTAGACTAAGATTTTATGTTTTGAAATGCATTTCCTCTCCTCAGATTTCCTCTTGGAACTTTCTCATTCCAGGAGATGCTAGGAATCAAGGTAACTTAATCTGAGTGTAAGCCCTTAACCCAGGACTCGTCAAGGCACTGAGTCACCTCTTCTGCAGTTATTTATATTCTCAGAGTTTTATCAGATTCTTACAGTGACAGGGAAAGCCTTCAAACTAACACAATAAACAGCAAGAAATACTTCAGTTTATTGTTCCTGTCACACATTGCCCAAGGTTTCTTCCTGTCGCATTCTGACATTTTTGGCTTGTTTTTAATTAATGAAAGATAACTAGCTTTGCATTTTTTTTCCTACCATTACATTCATTCCTACTAAAACATAGGGTGTAAGGTTTAATATGTATAGGAAAAAACAGATGTACTCAAAACAAACCAACCAAACAAAAAATTATTACAAATATTTTCGTGCATTCACGGACTCATTTGAGCACTTTTAACATTTTTTCGTATTGAGTAGCATCGCTCTAGGTAAAGAGTGACAGCAAAATGACCATTGAAGTAAAGATGGTTTTTGGTATCAGTAAAAATACAAAAATCTGCTCCTTGCACATCTGCCATTTGTTTTTAAACTACTCAGTAGCCTAATTAGCATTAAAAAAGATTAACCTTTTTTTATCCTTTTCATTTTTAAGGAAGTGATTCTATATGGCCAGAAAGCATAAGCAATGCCGTCATTGCCAATCACATGTGCACACTGGACCACAAAAATGGCATAAACAATGAGTCAAATGCAGATTAAGAACAGCTACTTGAAAGTAGCTTCTTTCTTTAGTTCTTTAATGCTTATAAACACTTCCACTAAACTACATGCTTTGGAGGGAAAAAAATTATCAGCTTTTTTTTCTATGTTAGGAGGAAAGTGGAAATGGTGTTGAAAACTTTGTAGATCTCTAATAAGGCCTCTCTTTGGCCACTGCATTTTTTCACTGTGTTTCCTTCTATATTTGTCATTTGTATTTCTCAATTTTTCTGGGCAGTGTGAAATTAATACTTCAATGTGAATTATTCCTCTGTTAGAGTTTCGACAGTATGAATGCGGTGAATATTGTTATTTGTACCAAAGGCTTTATCACAAGGCAAAGTAGTTTGATTTCTTTTTGTGTGTGTCGATTGAGACAATTTATATGAAGACTTTGAGAGTGAAAGAAAAAGCTAAAAGCAAAAAGAGGCTAATAAAAGTCAGTGTTTCCCCTTTGAGGAGTGTCAATCAATTTGTGTGAAATAGATTCCCTGTTTGTTCAATAAGAAAAGTACTTTGTGTCACAAATGACCTGGAAAATTCTTGAGTGTCCTTATTATCAAGAAATACCTGGTGTTTTGGTCTTGTATTACCTATTTAATTGGCAATGGTATATTCATATTAAGCTATCTGTTTACATAGACAGTTTAGAAGAAAATATAATTTTATTAAATTCTGTTATACTGCAAGATAGGTAGACATTCCCATGATAAAAAGTACTATGATAAGTCTAAAATTTATTTGGCATCAAAACAGCATGATAAATTGAGAATCTATAGTCGATGTTTAATCAACTTAGCAAAGACGTAGAATTTAAATTTTTATAATTGTTTGTTCTATCTATCTAAAAATAGATTCTATTATATTCTTACTCTCTCTTATCTGGCTCGTATTTTAGCGGTAATTGTAGTAGTGAAAAATAAATAAGGAAATGTAAATTTGCTTGAAAGATCTTTTTCATTTAAATGGTGTCAAACATTCAGCTTATATATTGAATCCAGCATTCCTGAAAATATTAATCATGTAAGCTACACTGAGCCTTTAGAAAATGTAGAAATACCAGGTTTTAATAAATTATTTTAATGAATTCTAATAATTTATTTAGGTAACTAATCTTCATCTAGGTACCTAAACCCTCTTTTTTTTTTTTTTTAAACATAACATCTAGTTACTATATAGTTAGCACATCACTCTACAATGGGTTTAAATTGGGTAATGTTAGGGGTTACTTTGTCTGGATTTTCATAACAGGCCTGTTTTTTTGGTTTTTGGCTTAATATTTTTTCTATATTTTGTGTTTTCAATTTCCAGTATTTCAATTTAGGCTTAGTTTTTCTTTTTGCTGACCAATAAGAACATGCAAAACAGTGTTGGAAAACATTCCTCTGAGGCATTAAATGATATTTTGTTTGTTTGTTTGTTTTCAAGGATATTTAAATTATTTTTAGTCCTTATTCATACCAGTCTTCTTGAGGAGGTCAGATTTTTAAAAACCCACACCTTCTTTTTCACCCCTTCTATAAATATTGTACAATACACACACTACAATACACAGCTTGACTATAATTTGGTCTCTGTTGATGACAGGCTCCAAACAACTTGCTTCTGCCTACAACCCTTTGTCAAATTAACCTCTTCCTACATAGCCAACTGCTCTGCTAAACAGTGTATTAATAATAGTGGGGTGGGGATAGAGAGGAAATAAATATCTGTTAAAATTTTCTTATAGAAAGTTAAAGTAGGATAGTATGCCTGCTTTCAGGAACGAATAACATTTATATATGGGCAATTGCAGACAAGATTTAAATCACCAAAAATATCCCTGCCTGCTGGTGAAGTGCTAAAAAATGTATTCTTAGATGATGTGACACTTTACCTTCCCTTCTTGTGGCACTGCATGAAGGATGTTGTACTGTGCACTACTTAATTACTGTTGGCCTTCTGCATTGTTATTCCTACACAGTGAAGACAGGAAAAGACAACTGACCTACACAAATGTTTTTCTACAGACAAAAAGTAGATTGAATATATCCAACTTCAAAGCATGGCTAGAAAGCTTGGTATTCTTAATCTACAAGGCTCCAGCTACATTTCTTATGGCCACACCTATAAACAATAGAAGTAGATTAATGAGAATTTCCTGTTTTCTCAAACACTTTCCATTTGGGAAAAATTCCAAGGTGACATTTCTAACTCATATTTCTCCCTACCATTATCAATGCCTTACAAAATACTCTATTTTGTCATTAGCTTTTTCACTGAGAAATATGGATGTAGTTTGCCACATACGTGCTATAAATTTTAATTTGTACTCTTCTTTATAGGTGATAACTAAAAATGGTATTTGATCCCTCCATAAGTTAAACGAACATTCTAGATGTTACCTTTGTTTGATACAGCTGATATATCTTGCAGTGGGTTTAACATCTGTAGAAAATAAGTGTCCAACCACTATTAATTTAGTACATCTTGTGATAACATTACTCATGGTGAGTTCATTTGGTATTACTGAAATTGCTGTAAACACTTTGGTGGCTTTCCAGAGTAATTCAGTGGTAATTAAGTGGATCCATGTTGTTGAGAATCCCCTGATACACTGGGTATTTCAGTATATTGGAAAAGATCAAAATCTTCATCAGAGCTAACAAATTCCCTATTGTTCAGAAAAATAAGTATGCAGAAAGAAGTCAGTGTAAAGTAAGCCTTCTTCTCTTCTATACTCTGCTTTAGATTCTCACACAGTTCTTTGGAGTAGGAATTACATTCTTTACTTATTGGTGATAATAAGGTGGTCTTCAGGGCTGAATTGTAGAAAGCGCATCTAGTTCAGTGTTGTTGCCATAGGGTGTGTTAGCAACGCTATTAGGGCTTAATGACAGATAAAGGACCTTTCAGTGAAAATGGGAATAGCGGGATCACGTCTTTTAATCAGTAGATTTTACAAGTGACTATTCTTTTGTCATGCTTAGGTGTAAACCATAGGAAGTATATTTTTCTTTTCAAGTTGTTGAACTATGTGATGTGATATACACCCCATGCTTTTCACAACCGGAAGGACAGAAGTTTACTGGCAGTATAGAAAAAGTCAAGTCAGAATTAAACTTGAAATAGTCCATCTGTTGTTTGACAAATGGTGACCTGCAGCTGAGTAGACAAATAAGGAACCCTAAAAGAGAGAGGGATAGGGAAGGGATACTCTTGCATTGTTGCTGTGAGTTAAATGCAGAACAAAAGCCCTGTCTTTATTCTAGTTTTCTTCAGGGAAAAAACCCCAAACCAACCAAAATACTGCCACTCTGTACAAAACTGTAGAGGAGAGAGAAAGTATCTTTCCAAAAGTCTGCACCTACATTTCCCAGGGAATTGAGACATGTTTTGCTTGAAAAGAAAACTCTGTTTAAGTGAGCTTCTTGTGGCTATTCTACAAGCATGTCTCAAACATTCTTCCAAAGCAATCCCAAAAATCACATCACTTCAAAACAGCACACTATCAAACTCAAAATTCTGGTTTAATATTCACTATCGTATGTCATCATGGAGCAGAGGCTTACGTCCTGCAGCAGAGTGGGTGTCCAGATGTGAAAGGTGTTGAAGGAGCAATGTAGGCACATTGCTGTACTCCCCTTAGCATGCATTTAGCAGCTCCAGGATCCCTGGAGCTCTAGGCTTTGTGGCTCTCTCAACCCTAACCCTAAACATAACCCTAATTTGCATGGCATCTAAGAGCCGAGGCTGACGTCCGGCAGCCAAATGGGTATCTCAGATGTGAAAGCTGTTGAAGGAGCAATGTTGGTGCAGTGCTGTGATCCCCCTGGCATGCCTTTGGCAGCCCCAGGATCCCTGGAGCTGTAGGCTTTCCAGCTCTCTGAATCCTAACAGTAACCTTAACCCTAACCCTAATTTGCATGGTATCTTGGAACCGAGGCTGACATCCTGCAGCTGATGGATGTCCCGGATGCAAAAGGTGTTGAAAGAGCAATGTTGGTGCAGTGCCATGCTCCTCTTGACATGCCTTTGGTGGCCTCAGGATGCCTGGAGCTGTAGGCTTTTTTGCGCTCTGAACCCTACCCCTATTCAAAACCCTAATTAGCATGGAATCTTGAATTGGAGTCTGACATCCTGCAGCAGAACAGGTGGCCCATTTGGAATAGGTGTTGAGGGAGCAATGTGGGTGCAGTGCCATGTTCCCATGCATGCCTTTGGCAACCCCAGTATCCCCGGAGCTGTAGGCTTTGTGGCTGTCTCAAACCTAACCCTAACCCTAATTTGCATGATATCTTGGAGCAGAGGCTGACGACCTGCAGCCGAATGGGTGTCCCAGATGAGAAAGTGGTTGAAGGAGCAATGTTGGTGCAGTGTCATGCTCCTCTTGGTATGCCTTTGGCAACCCCAGGATCCCTGGAGCTGTAGGCTTTGTGGCTATCCAAATCCTAAACATAACCCTAATTTGCATGGCATCTTGAAGCTGAAGCACCCTGCAGCAGAATGGGTGCCTCAGATACGAAAGCATCTTGGAGCCAAGTCTGAGTGCTGTGGCAGAATGGGTGCCCCAGATGCAAAAGGTGTTGAAGGAGCGATGTTGGTGCAGTGCCATGTTCCCCTTGGCATGCCTTTGGCAACCCCAGGATCCCTGGAGCTTTGGGCTTTGTGGCTTTCTCCACCCTAACCCTAACCTTAACCTTAATTTACATGGCTTCTTGGAGCCGAGACTGATGTCCTGCAGCAGAATGGGTGTGCCAGATAAGAAATATCTTGAAAGAGCAATATTGTACAGAGCCATGCGCCCCTTTGAATGCCTTTGGCAGGCGCAGTATCCTTGGAGCTATAGGTTTTGTGGCTTTCGGAATCTTAACCGTAACCTTATTTTGCATGGCATCTTGGAGCCAAATCTGACATCTTGAAGCAGAATGGATGTTACCAATGTGAAAGGTTTCAACGGAGTAATGATGGTGCAGTGCCGTGCTTTCCTTGGCATGCTATTGGCAGCATCTGAATCCCTGGAGCTCTGGGCTTTGTGGCTCTCTCAACACTAACCCCAACCAGAAGCATAATTTACATGGTGTCTTGGAGCAGAGGCTGAGTCCTGCAGGAAAATGGGTGTACCAGATGAGAAATGTGTTGAAGGAGCAATATTGGTACAGTGCCATGCTCCCCTTGTCATGCTTTTGCAGCCCCAGTATCCCTGGAGCTCTAGGCTTTGTTGCTCTATGAATCCTAACCCTAAACATAACCCTAATTTTCATGGTGTCTTGGAGCCAAGGCTGATGTCCTGCAGCCAAATGGGTGTTCCCAATGTGAAAGGTGTTGAAGGAGCAATGTTGGTGCACTGCCGTGCTCCTGTTGGCATGCATTTGGCAGCCCCAGCATCCCTGGAGCTCTAGGCTTAATTGGATCTCTCAACCCTAACCCTAACCATAATCTTAATTTGCATGACATCATGGAGCCGAAGCTGACATCCTGCAGCAGTACGGGTGTTCCCAATGTGAAAGGTGTTGAAGTAACAATGTTGGTGCAATGCTGTGCTCCTCTTGCCATTCCTTGGGCAGCCCAGGATCCTTGAAGCTGTAGGCTTTCCAGCTCTTTGAATCCTAACCCTAACCTTAACCCTAATTTACTTGGCATTTTGGAGCCAAGGCTGACGTTCTACCTCGGAATGTGTCTCCCAGATGTGAAACATATTGAAAAAGCAATGTTGGTGCAGTGTCGTTTTCCCCTTGGTATGCCTTTAACAGCCCCACTATCCCTGGAGCTCTTGGCTTTGTGGCTTCTTCAACCCTAACTCTAACCCTAACCCTAATTTGCATGGCCTCTTGAAGCTGAGGCTGCCCTCCTGCAGCAGAATGGGTGTTCAAGTTTCAAAAGGTGTTGAAGGTGCAATGTTGGTGCAGTGCCATGTTCACCTTCACATGCCTTTGGTATCCAAAATATTCCTGGAGCTTTAGGCTTTGTGGCTCTCTCAACCCTAACCCTAATCCTAAGAATAATTTACATGGCATAATGGAGCCAAGGCTGACGTCCTGCAGAAGAATGCGTGTCACAGGTGCGAAAGACGTTGAAGGAGCAAAGTTGATGCAGTGCTGTGTTCCGCTTGGCATGCCTTTGGCAGGCCCAGCATCTCTGGAGCTCTAGGCTTCGTGTCTCTATGAATCCTAACCCTAAATCTAACCTAAATTTGCATGGCATCTTGAAGCTGAGGCTGATGTCCTGCAGCAGAATGGGTGCCCCAGATACAAAAGGTGTTGAAGGGTCAATGTTCATACAGTGCCGTACTCCCCTAGGAATGCCTTTGGCAGCCTCACAATCCCTGCAGCTGTAGGCTTTGTGGCTATCTAAATACTATCACTAACCCAAACCCTAATTTGCATGGCGTCTGGAGCCGAGGCTGACATCTTACAGCCGAATGGGTGTTCCCAATGTGAAAAGTGTTGAAGGAGCAATGTTGGTGCAGTTCCGTGGTCCCCTAGGAATGCCTTTGACAGCCACAGGATCCCTGGAGCTCTAGGCCGTTTGGCTCCCTCCACTCTAACCCTAATCATAACTCTAATTCACATGGCATCTTGGAGCCAAGGTTGACATCTTGCAGCAGAATGGTGTTCCCAATGTGAAAGGTGTTGAAGGAGCAATGATGGCACAGTGCTGTGCTCCTCTTAGCATGCTTTTGGCAGCCCCAGGATCCCTGAACCTCTAGGCCCTGTAGCTCTCTGAATCCTAACCCTAACCAAAACCCTAATTTGCATGGCATCTTGGAGCCAAGGCTGACGTACTACAGCAGAATGGGTGTCCCAGATCTGAAACGTGTTGAAGGATCTATGTTGGTACAGTGCTTTGCTCCCCTAAGAATGCCTTTGTCAGCCCCACTATCTCTGGAGCTGTAGGCTTTGTGTCTTTCACAATGCTAACACTAACCCCAGCCCCAACCCTAATCCTAATTTGCATGGCATCTTGGATCTCAGACTGACGTCCTGCAGCCAAATGGGTATCCCAGATATGAAACGTGTTTAAGGAGCAATGTTGGTGCAATACTGTGCTCCTCTTGACATGCCTTTGGCAGCCCCACTATCTCTGGAGCTGTAGGTTTTGTGGCTCCCTCAATGCTCATCCTAACCCCAGCCCTAACCCTATTTTGCATGGCATCTTGGAGTTGAGGCTGACATCGTGCAGCAGAATGGTTGTCCCAGATGAGAAATGCATTGAAGGAGCAATATTGGTACAGTACCGTGCTCCCCTTGGCATGCCTTTGGCAGCCTCAGGATCCCTGGAGCTGTAGGTTTTGTGGTTATCTGAATTCTAACCCCAACCATAACCCCAAATTGCATGGCATCTTGGAGCTGGGGCTGTCGTTCTGCAGCAGAATGTGTTTCCCAGATGTGAAAGGTGCTGAAGGAGCAATGTTGGCACAGTGCCATGCTCCCCTTGGATGCATATGGCAGCCCCAGGACCCCTGGAGCTGTAGGCTTTGTGGCTCTCTGAATCCTAAGCCCAACCCTAACCCTAATTTGCATGGCATCTTGGAGCTAGGGCTGATGTCCTACACTAGAATGGATGTCCCAGATGTGAAAGAAGGACTTGGGGATGTTGATTGATGATAAATTTAACATAAGCTGACAGTGTGCACTCACAGCCCAGAAAGCCAACTGTATCCTGGGCTATATCAAACGAAGCATGACCAGCAAGTCGAAGGAGGTGATCCTGCCCCTCTACTCTGCTCTTGTGAGACCTCACTTGGAGTATTGTGTACAGTTCTGGTGTTCTCAACATCAAAAGGACATGGAGCTGTTGGAGCAAGTCCAGAGAAGGGCCACAAGGATCATAAGGGGGCTGGAGCACCTCCCATATGAAGACAGGCTGAGAAAGTTGGAGCTGTTCAGCCTGGAAAAGAGAAGGCTACGTGGAGACCTCATAGCAGCCTTCCAGTGTCTGAAGCGGGCCTACAAGGATGCTGGGGAGGGATTCTTCATCAGGGACTGTAGTGATAGGACAAGGGGTAATGGGTTCAAACTTAAACAGGAGAAGTTTAGGTTAGATATAAGGAAGAAGTTCTTTACAGTGACAGTGGCGAAGCACTGGAATGGGTTGCCCAAGGAAGTTGTGAATGCTCCATCCCTGGCAGTGTTCAAGGCCAGGTTGGATGGAGTCTTGGGTGGCATAGTTTAGTGTGAGATGCCCCTGCCCATGGCAGGGGGGTTGGAACAAGATGATCATAAGGTCCTTTCCAACACTAACTATTCTATGATCCTATGACCCTATGATCCTGTGATTCTATGATTCTATGATTTTATGATTCTATGATTCTATTGGCTTTTTTGACTATATGCTTTCCTTAAATACTTTAACTTTTGTGACAAAGGAGTGGCAACATGTTGTTTGGTTATATTGACTCCATTTCACAACATGAAAGGATGAGCAACTGAATATATGAAATGAAGTGATTCAGTTAGTATTAGAAATTGAAGGGTGGCTCTGAAACCTGCCATAAAAAAAAAAATACCTTTGTTCTTTTACTTTTGTTAAGACACTTTTGACATGGCTTCTAAAAGAATGAGTTGCTGGATAATATTTACAATCTCTCTGGCTGAAGCTTGAGAATAAAGCAGGAATTATGATTTTAAAATATCTGAGGGTATCATTACATTCTCCTTGAAGAAAATAAGCAAACTACTTGACAAAGCAGAGATAGTATAGTATAGAGGAAAAGGATGTGGATAGAAGTCATGGATTTTCTAGGAACTAGAAATTAAGAAAATGATGGGAAATCAAGAAAAGGTTCCAGGAGGCAAATCACGTATCTCTGAATGCATGGTAATTATGATGAAAATTTTGAGGGTGACTGCAGTGAAGACAAATGCAGGTGGATGGCAATATACCCTCATCAAGCTGATAACAGAGACATTGGAGGATGAGGAAAAAATTGTAGAACAAATAAAAAGTAAAGTGTGTTTTCTGGGAAAAGAGTTCATTACCTTACACAGAAGAGAATATGGAATAATAGCAAACGGACTCAGGAGCTGAGAGTTCATGGAGAAATAGTAGGCAGAAGGAATAACGATTTTAATATTTTACAAGTACTTGAAGAGATTGCATGCTAGAAAGTTTTGGTGTTTTGTGGATGGTTGGTTGGGTTTTGGCTTTGCTTTTTCTGAAAGGAATATTTCTATAATCACACAATTGCAATTTATTGAAGAATGCTGGCAAGCAGTAACTACTACTCACTTACTCTTTGTCGAGCTGTCTGCTACCCAGGGAGTCTAAAAAAGACACATGGAGAAGCATCTCCATTTGATTGAGTTTAAAGCCTCCCTTTTGCCACTATTACGCTATATTTCTCTTCTATCTCTCCTTTAAAAAGCATTACATGACCCTGGGTGGTATATAAGAATGCTATAAATCATGGAGGTGAATAAGAACTATATCATACAATATAAGAACCTGGAAGTATCTAAAGAAATTCTCAGGTAATGGGTTTAAAATCAGCAACTTTAATACTTTTTCACTTAGCTCAATATATTACACCTTCCAAACAGTCAAGAAAGGGTTCAACAAGTTCATGGAGAAATGGTCTATCTCTGGCCATCAGACATCGCATTTCAGATGCAAGTTCCAGATATAAAAGTCCCATACTTTTGATTCCTGGAAGTGGAAGCACAAGGCCAGACCTATACACACCCTGGTTTCTATTCTTCCATATATATAAGTTAAGGCCTGCTATTAGAGGTGCTGTACTTTATTGTGCCTGCTCTTGTGGCTTTATACTCTTAAATTGGTAAAATTTAAGTAGCCCAGAATCTGAGAAATAATTTATTTCAGAAATAACTGAACTTTGATTTCCAGATTATATTTTTCTGGTACAAATTTTTTTTTTTTTCTACTACAGAAAATTTTTCTCATTAATTTCTGATTTAATTTTGTTCCTGTTTTGACTTAAAATGAGCTCCATTTCAGCAGTGACTAATCTCACGTTAAAATTCTTTTTATTAATGGTTATGTTTGTATGTCTGGAATGATTCTCAATACATGGTTTTAGGAAGGAAAATCCTAATGTTTTTCACACATAATATCTGAAATCTCTTTAAAAAAAGCCAAATCAGGTCAAGCTGTAAAAGACAAGCAGAAGCATGGTTCATAAAGTAATATTTATAGTTCTTGTACAAGAGGAATTTATATCATAGAGTTCTTATCTTTCCTAGGAAGATTTAAATGTACATTCGCAAATATTCCAAGGACTGTGAAATACTTAGCTACTCAATAGAGGCTATTGCTGTCCTATGAGTTACCACATAGTAATTTATATTTATTAAAAAAATATTTCTGAAGGATCCATGTTAAGGGTAACAATGATTTTTTTTTTTTTTCTTTTTAATCCAGATTTCTTTTGGAAATATGGATGAATGGGTTTCTTAAAACAACAGCAACAACAATGAAACAAAACAAAACCTCACCACATACTCTATTTTTAATGGGTTCAGATTGTCTTTATGTAACCAGTAACTAAACTGGGTTTCTCTTGTTATCAAAGAACAAATTTATATACTCTGAAAGTGCCTGGACTGTATATCCTGTAATGTAAATGAGAAATTATATAAAGCTCAACAAAAAGTTTCTCACAGCAAATACATGGTCATACAAAGCTAAAGTCAAGAGAGTGGAAAAGCAGTCTGAGCATTTAATTTTACAGCCGTATTTCCAAACTGGAACAGAGAGAATATTTTCCTTCTAAAAGAATACATCACTGGTTTAGGTCATCCTTTCATATCTTGTAGAAAGATAAGTTTCAACATAAATCTTAGCAGGAAAATAAGGCACTTGACTGTACATTTTCAAATTACTTTTAAAGAACTACATGTTCCCAAGCAGCATCTATTTCTCTAAACCTTTTACATTAAATAACTTCTCATAATACCTTTCCTTATGCCAGAAAGATGAATGATTATCTTAATAATAATAATTCAAGGGAAAAAAAAAAAAAAAAATACAGAAAGGTGAAACGAAATGATACAGAATATTATTGGGAATGGTGTCATAATTTATGCACATCATACAAACTCTTGAATTTTTGGATGATGACTTCTGTTACTGCGTTGTCCTTGAGAGCTAAAAGACATCTTTTTTTTTTTATGGTTATGTTTCTAAATGTCTGGCAAGATAACAACATATTTTGCGTTATTTTCTGAATTCAAAAGAGCTGTAGATATCTGAACACACACACACAAAAAAGTATTTAGGCAGAGAACAGACATAAAATTTACATTAACTTTCCCTTCACCACCTCATGATGAGGAGTATTACAAGCTTCTGGCTGAACTATATTTGTTCTGCTTTTCTTCCATAACAATAACCAGCAAAATACAAAATCCTTACTACCAGTATTGGATAGAGAGATTCTCTGGCATCTCAAGTTGTGGACTTGAATCGTACATTGAGTTCAGGAATGATTTTGGGTCCTGGTGCATTATGTAACTGAGAAATATGGGGTAAAAATCTGTCTGTAGATGTCTTTCAGTAGTCTAGCCCTCCCTTCTTAGGAAAAGTCACTTGTATGTGCATGACCAGTATTTAAACTAATAGTACTGGAAACACCACGAATGACAGTGTTTGCCTTCCTTGGAACTCTGTCTACCCATATGTAAGGCAGGATCAGGAACATGTATTATGGTTCTGTGAAGCCAGCAGACCTTGAACCACTAAGTTTCCAAAAACCACTTTTACTTTCCAAGGTATGGACTTCATAAGGTGACTTCCTCTGGCCTGTAGAGGATGATCTGAAAGGGAATTAAACTGCTTTGCATAGATATTCAAAATTGACACTTGACCAGAATGTCAGACTGGTTATCCCATTATCCCACTTCATATAGCTTTGCATTGGGTGTGGATGGCAAGGTTTTGGTAGTGGGTGGGCTGCAGAGTGGTCTTTGGGAGACCAGAGGCAGCCCTGTGCCAGACAAAATTGGTTGGCTCCACAACGGCCCCACTACAGGACATAGCTGGGCCCAACAGCTGAGTGTGTGGTGCCTCTGTGAAAACATATTTAAGAAAGGGAAAAAATGACAGACAAAGAGCAAAGTGAGGGGAGTAAAAAGGGAGAAACAGCAGTACAATCACTAAGGTCAGAGAAAGTACAGGGGGGAGAAGGTGCTCCAAGTGCCAGAGCAGAGATGCTCCTGCACTCCATGGAGAACACAATGAGGCAGGCTGTCTGTCCGCCTGCAACCCATGAAGAATCACACTGGAGCAGATATTCAAACTGTGGTCAGTGGATGACCCTATGCCAGAACATATGCATATTTTCTGAAGAACTTCAGCCCCTGGAAAGCTCACTCAGGAGCAGGTGAAATGTGTGAGGGTGAAGGGGGAGAAGAGAGCAGATGCTATGGACTGATCACAAATCCCCATTCCCCATCTCCCTGTGCTACTTGAGGCAGTAGTACTTTTAAGTACTGAAAGGTCTCCTTGGAGCCTTCTCTTCTCCACGCTGAACAACCTAAACTCTCTCAGTCTTTCTGCAAATGAGAAGTGTTCCAGCCCTGTGATAATTTTTATGGACCTTTGCTCAAGTGAACTCCGTTTTGCTCATGAAAGTAATTGGTAAGCGATCTCCCTTTGTTTATCTCAACCCACAAGCTTTTTCATCCTATTTCCTCCCCTTGCCCTGTTGAGGAGGGGGAGTGAGAGTGCATCTGGGTGAGCATCTGGAATGCTTCTATGTATCCGGACACTAAAGCTAACAAACTTCCAGTGCTGAGTTCCCCCATTTTTCCATTTGTTATGTGTAATATAGCCTTATTATTTATACATACAGATGAATCACTATAGTAACTTAAGCCCCAGTCTCTCAAATGCTAGTGGAAATCACAAGCAAAAAAAAAAAAAAAAAAAAAAAGAAAGCAAAAAGACCTAATAATAAAAAAGGTTAAAGTCCCCATTATATGGTAAATTTTAAACATTGTTCCCTCTGGATGAGATCTACACGTTTTCTGACAGTGTTCTTTCAAGGTTCTTCCATCACCACCCCCTGCAGTTAATACAGACTAGCATTATATTTCTGCCAGCAAAGGATTAGGTTTGTAAATCAAAATGTTTTTATTTGAAAACAGAAGTCATCCTTGTTTCTGTCTCTGCTGTCCATTTCCAGCCTATTAGAGTATCAGTAGATCTATTCATTGACATGCTATTTGAATTGCCATTCCTAGGCAACACCTATGATTATGACGAGAGGCCAGATTAGTGATGTGATTTTCTAGTTGCTATGTGAGAAGCAACGACTTAGAATCAGGTGGATATTTTTGGCTGCAGCTCAGTCCTTATTGATGTATGCTTCCTTTTAAGTATGGTTAAATTACTAACCCTGGAATCTATAATAATGAGAAAAATATTGTGAAATAGAGAATTTTTACATAATTGATGTCTCATCTAGCAGCTCTGTAACACATTAATCTCTGAATAACCTTCAATTCATACCATAACATGGATGTTAATGGTAGGAATTAGAGCTGAAAATACCTATTTGGTCTTCTATTTCAAGTAGTCACTTGACTGTTCTCTAAACAATATTTTCCAGTGCTTTGTCTCATCTAGATTTTAATGTACTTAGCAATAAAGCTTCTACTACTTCCCTTTGGAGACTATGTCACCATGTAATAGATTTCACTCTTGGGAAATTTTACCCTATTCAATCATGGTAAAATAATTTACCTTGTCAGAAATAGGAAAGAGGAAAAACATAATAAAAGCAAAAATATTTATTGGCTAGAAGCTAGCAAGAGAGTTCGCTAGAAACCAGGGATGTTACTTCTCTTAAAAGCTTGTTTCTTCTATGATGCTTTTTAATTTCCTGTAGTGTGAACTCTGCTGTTGCATTTTTTATCACATTTTCCTGAGGTAAATGCAAACCTTACCTGTTCCCTTTGACTGTGTAATTTAGCTATCATTTAACATTTCTTCTTTGGAGTTGCAAGACTGTCTTGCCCTTGAAAATGAGCTGCTGAAGTATCCACATAACCATCAAATTTCTTTAAGTCAGATTTATTAAAAACAGAGGAAATGGATTTAAGACAAATAAGGAGACTTGTTAAATGTGTCAAGATGTTGTAACCTTAATGAGGTATTATCTTTTTATCCCCCAAGGAGCGAAGAAAATTTCATGAGCAGCAGAACAAGTATGGTTCTGACTGACCTGTGACTTTCAAAGGAGGGTTTACGAAGATAGGCTATTTTTCAAGTTAATAGGTAAGGAACAAACATGAGGTTAGTAGCTACACACCTTACTAGACCTCTCGTTAGACGACATCAAACTGACTGGCAGAAACACGTGCAGTCACCCATTCCTAACACGTGCCTGGCATACAGTTTATATAATATTTTGACTGTGTTAGAATTCAAGAAAATACATATTTTGAGATGTAAAATAGCCTAGTCACTCTCAAACTATATAACATAAGACTACATGAAAAAAAACCAAAGTCAGATAAAGGACAATGGAGGAAACAATAAAACTGTATTTAGGTTTATATGTAATAAGGCTTTGCTAGCAAATTAGAGTGTTACAGAGAAAAAATACATAGCATTTGCAGGGAAAGACAGACACACACACATGCATGCACATGCACACCCAAGCACCCCCCCTCAATGCACAGTCCTGGACAATGGCCTTAGCAGGTCAAAAGGTTCTTGAGGAATGAAGGGCTCTTGGAGCAAGCTGAGAGAGGAAGAGCTGCTGCTCTTGGAGTAGGCAGGGAAAACAGGCAGCTCCCTCACTGCTCCAGTGATCTCACACCAATTCAATTCTGCAGAAACAGTTCTTGTGGTAACTAATTCTTCTTCCTCCCCACCCACATTCCAGATCCTGAAATTTTACACAATGTTTACACTTCTAAGCAGTTTTAGCCTTTAGACTCTTCACCTAGACTACACACTGCACAATGAGGGTGTTATTTTCCCAGGCAGGTGCCTTATCCTGTTAGGGTATGTTGCTCAGCTGTTTTTATTTGCTTACCTGCTTCTTTTCTTTAGTATGCTGAAAGCAGTCCTTTTTCCACTGTCAAGGTTGAACTTCTTCAATGACCAGTAATTAATTGACCACCTGTGGGTTGTTTATAGGTCTAGGTCTTCTGTTTTCAACTATATTTTCAAGGCACTTGCTATTATCCTATGCTTAGATGCTACATCATAACAAGAGACACCTGGTACAAAGCTCCAGTTCATACAGCAAGTTCTCATAACAAGTTAATAACACACTTAAAAGGTCAGGACAGAATCTTTGCACAGTTGGCATAAGCTTTTGTTTGCATTTTTACTGGGCCACTGTGTAGTGTCCCTGTCCTCTAACACTTTTTTGTCGGATATGTAGATAGGAGCGGATGGGGGAGAAATGGAGAATTAAAAAACCTAAGTCACCTTCAATACCAGTGAGTCATACCTATTTGCAAAATTTAAGCGGATGTTGCATCAACATATCTAATTAGGTCAAAATAGTTCTGGTCAAAAATTTTTACTTCTGCTCTTGGAGAAGGCACTTTCTTCAGGTTGAAGCTTTTCTATTCTACACAAGTCTTGTGCCTTGATTAAGAAATCAAGAAAGAGAAACTGGTGTTTCAGAAGCATGTATTGTTTCCATTTCCTGCTTTCAATGAATTAACAGATAGAGCTTTGTTCTCCCATTATAGAGAAACTTTGCATTTAAGTGCATATCAAACTATGGAACAGAAGCCTTCTTTTTCATACAGATAATTTATTTCTTTTTCTGGCTTGGTGTTTAAATAGAAGATAAACTTACAGCATCCAGACTGTGTTCCAGCCTTGATATTTTCATAGCTATCAATCCAAACTCCTTGATTTAATGCTATGCATGTCAGCGAAGTGCCAGCTAAGGTAAAGGTCTGACTTTTTTTTCACCCAGGAAACAGAATTAAATAAGGATGCCACAGAATTAAATAAATATGGAAGAATAAGGTGCTTCTTTGTATGGACATACTTGCCATAACTTTTAGGGAAATTCTATTTTTTAAAACATGTAAGCTGCTGTAAAAGCAAACAAGAATTTGTCATGTGGTAAGACATGACATCTATCTGTTATCTGAGGAAAACAGTTATAATTTATAAAGTACAAAACAGTATAGATAGTGACAGTTTAGTTGTGGCCTTGAATGCCTAACACTGTTCTCAAATAAAAAGAGAATTATTTGACACATTAGCCTAGTAGCTGTGCAGGACTGCTAGAAGATATCACAGTCTGAGGGCACCAGGCATACCAGATTTTAATAGAGAGTTAGATGTGGTTCCATGAGAGTGAGACTGGCTGTGCTTTTAAAGCAGACTGAAATTATGTGCTATGCCTTCAGAGGCACAATCTCTAGGATTTATTATCATGTATAAACCATCATTACAACTTCTGAATTGTAGACTGTTCTGGCAAAATTAGACGTGTTGGATAACTAGGTGCCCAGAACAATCTTTGGAGTAGAGCTGCTAATATTCTCTGATTCAAAGCATCAAACCAGTTTGAGGATATTTTGTTCCTGAGTAGCTTTTACAGTCAACATGAATGAGACAACACTGACTAATGTCCTCTGGTTTCCAAGACACACCTTTAGGCCTTCAATATACATGGTATGTCTTCATGCCATATCTCCAGTATGTCCTTCATGTGCTCTGTTTCATGTAAAACCCAACTTGGCAGGCTTCAGCATACTGCTCCCTGAATAACAGAGCATTTGGAGTACACAAAATAATTATTATATCTTGAGCTCACAAGAGTCTCAGGAGAAGTGCTGGGCAGCTGAGACATATCTAGCCCTGAGCAGGGTGATAAGATTCTTTCTGAAAGGTTAAGCTTGTGTACTAACAACTACTTGTAGCGTAGATGAGGTGCAGAAGCTGCAACCATCCAAAGGAGCGCTTTAGTGAGCATGTAGTTCTGCAGGCTGTGTCCCTGCTCAGTCTCTCTTCTTCATCCTCTAAAGCAGGTCAGAATAGCAGAGGCTGTCTAGAACTTAATGGATACATTTCATAATGTGGCAGGGGACCAAATTATCTTGAACTATTACTCATAAAAACTCCCTTCTGGTTTTCTCACTAGTGTAAGAAAAATTAAAATAGCAGAAACCTCATTCTAGTGGTTTGAGACCAAATCACAGTGTGAATACTAAGTGGACTTGGATACCAAAATGCTTTAATCACAGACATATGCAGTTTTATGAGTTACACCATGTCCCTGCTCCATAGGAGAATCAGGGGAGAAGTCAGGCATGTTAGCACAGCAGTCCCAGCCATGTGATGTGCATTTCTGGTGCTGAGCCACAGGGTCTGCTGGAGCTTTGGAGAGATGGTCCCAAATCCTGGTGCTTCAGTCTCACATCAGTCATCCCATCTGTCTTATAAATTCTCCTTTTTTTGGGTTCCCTCTGGAGTCTCTTCCTCTTGTGTCTCTGAGTCTGAATATTCTTCAGTGAACTCATTTATATGGTTGGGTAGAGAATATCACATTGCGATAAGTCTGATCAAATTGCACTCTTTTCCCAATTTCCTGTCCCTGTGGTTGGCACTCACAGTCTGCTTGTTCTGGATGCTCCATGGTGTGTTTGCACATAATGATCAGAAAGTTATTTTTATAGTTTGGCTATCTCCTTAAGCTCACAAAAAAAAAAAAAAAACCAAACAGAAAAAAACCAAAAAAACCAAACAAAAAAAAAAAAAACACCCAGCATTCTGTTGCTTGGGACGGGTGATTTATCATATTTTATTTACCTCTACTACACCAAAAAAATTTGGTACTCTACTTTATGCTAACAGCTAGTCTAACTAGGCTAAATTTATGCTGACTGCTACACTGTTTCACTCCACTGTGGGGTCTGAGATGTAACACTGGGTAAAAGGGGAAAAGAGAGATTGTCTCTGCATGCAATTTTTTTAAGACGACTCTTTCTTATATCCTTTTATTTTTCTGTAGCAAATATATGTATGCTTTTCCATGAGTTGTGTTCCTACTCTGTCTTCTGCCCACAAACCGTTGACAGTTTTCTCAGTAAATAGAACGATTTGCTGTAAATAAATCTGTCAATGAAGTATTCGCTGAATGCAAAGCATTCTGACATTCAGAGCTCTTTTTATTGTGGAATATATTACTGAGGTACCATTGCATATCACAGTGAGACATGTTCCCAGTTCTTGAATACTCCAGTTGTTAATGCACTTTAGATCAAAAGTCAATACAGTGTGAAATTGAACACCTTTTCTCTTAGTGTTTAAAGAATTAATCTTTATAACCCATGCTTCTTCACTCACTCCACAGCATTTGAAATGTATTTCTTATTGTCAGCTTTAATTAGGCAAGACATTCCCTTGGGCCCTCTTCAATTTACCTGCATAACACATCTGCCATGGAAGATTCATACCTTGGTTTCGAAAAGTTTGTATACACTAACATTAAAAAAAGATAAAAGTTCATGAGACTGTGTAAGAAAGTATACCTTATCCATTGACTTAAATGAATTGTCAATATTAAGAAGAGCATGGTGGTATTAACTGTATTAGATTTGAAAACAGAAATTTTCTTACAGAACTATTATTTAACAATTGTAAGAAGGATATTTGCCATTTTTGAACTGAATTATTTTACCCATTTTGCTTTTAATAGCAAGGAATTGAATTTGGGTATACAAGAGGTCTTTACTGTGCACCTAAATATCCTTAATATAAATGGCTTTTCCACAACAGTTTAATTATCTATAAAAATATAAAACATTAGTTAAATTCATCAGGTAAATCTCTCACATTTTTTTCCCCATTTGCACTCTCTGTTACCACTTTATGTTCTAAACTGTGATGCTTCAGAGGGAAATGTTCTCATTGTGCCATTATATTAAATCCAATGTGATTTTTACTTAAGTATAAGCAGACCCTTTGACTGTTAGTCTAGAACTTTGATGGTACCTCTTTTTTTTATCTTTTTGTTCTCACCTAAACACATGGTATATGATGTCTTCCTTTTAAAGTTCAAGATATGTAAAACTGTATGGAAAAATAATTGAAGCCTGGAAAAAATTTCAGTGTGACTTCTGTACGGTTTATGAAAAAATGTAGTACCTATCAGTCCAAAGCAGAAAACATTTCAGTTTCATCCCAATAGCATGAAGTATCCGATCTGGACTTCTGGAAGTTAATAAAATGTAGCCATTAGTGTGAAATATCTAGAACTAAAGAATAGTCCAAGCAGAGTTATGATTTAATCTTCCTGAAAGCTAGAAGATTTTCTAGTCATCATTTCTATACTTATGTGAAAACTGACAGCATTATTTGCTAAATCAATGGGAGTTACAGTACCAGGCCAAAAGTGGTATAGCTGGACTGAGCAGTAAATATGTTGTTTCTTTCAGTTTTTGTGAGATGAAAGTCCAATTATTGATTCTAAAACCAAAACAACAACAAAATATTTAAAAATCCACACTTCCCTGAGCACTAGTTCTAATACATTTCAATGTTATTTCTATTGTGTGTCACCCAATTTTAACGATAAAAATTAAATGAACTTTTATATGCAGCATTCTTAAACCTAGATTTCTCACATTTAGAATAAACTTCAGGGTTGTTTTGTTGTTTTTTTTTTTTTTTAAGGAAATATTCAGAACAGATTTTGAATGCCTGAAGTGAAGCAGAAAGGAAAGACTAAAGTTTCCTTTCAGTGAAAAAAAAGGGGAAAAGACAAAAGTTTAACTGCAGTAATTAATGGACCTCATACTTAATATAAATCCCAGCAGTTATGATTTTTTTTTTTTTTTTAATTTCAGAACAAAGTGCCTTCATGCAAATACACAAATTCTATCGTGTGTTTTGTATCATACGATGAAAAGCAGTGACAAGTCCCTCAGGGGTCCATATTGGGACCATTATTGTTTAATATCCTTGTTGGGGAGATGGACAGTGGGATTGAGTGCCCCCTCAGCAAGTTTGCACATGACACCAAGCTGTGTGGTGCAGTCTCACTGAAGGGACGGGGTGTCATCCAAAGAGACCTTGACAGGCTGGAAAGGTGGGCCAATACCAACCCCAGGAAGTTCAACATGGCCAAGTGCAAGGTCCTGCATCCAGGTTGTGGCAATCTCAAACATGTGTACAGGCTGGGTGATGAGTATATTAAAAGCAGCCCTGCAGAGAAGGACTTGGGGATATTAATGAATGAAAAACTGAGTATGAGCTGTCAATGTGCTCTCACAGACCAGAAGGACAGCTGTATCCCGGGCTACGTCAAAAGAAGCGTAACCAGCAGGTTGAAGGAAGTAATTCTCCCCCTCTACTTCACCCTTGTAGACCCCACCTGGAGTACCAATGGGTATGCCCCCAGCATGAGAAAGACATGGACCTGTTGGAGTGACCCCACAGGAGGGCTACAAAGATAACCACGGGGGCTCTCCTATGAAGACAGGCTGAGAGAGTTGGGGTTGTTCAGCCTAGACAAAAGAAGGTTCCAGGGAGCCCTTCTAGCAGCCTTCCATTACTTTAAGAGGGCCAACAGAAAAGGTAGGGAGGGACTTCTTATCAAGGAGTGTAATGATAGGACAAGTGGTAATGCTTTTAAACTGAAAGAGGATGGAGTTAGATTGGACATAAGGAAGATATTTTTTACGATGGGGATGGTAGGACACTGGAACATGTGGATGCCCCATCCCTGGATATGTTTGAGGTCAGGTTGGATGGGGCTTTCTGGTCTGGTGGAAGGTGTCCCTGCCCATGGCAGGGGGTTTGGAAAAAGATGATCTTTAAGGTCCCTTCCAATTCAAACCATTATATGATCTACGATGTGGGCACACTTCCAACATATAATGGCCCACTCTCTGGAACCACATGGAACATGGAAATTTAGGAGGTCATCTTACAGTGTCAAACAGATGTTAAGCAGCGTCGGCTGTGTTACCAGAGGTGCATTCTTAGCTGTCATTATTCAGAAGCTCTGGTGCTGCTGTCTCTAACTGGTGAGGTTGAACCATTTCTGATGTAGGCACTACCAAGGGTGCCATTACCTGCAAAGTCCACCATTTGTTAGGGGAAAACAGAGGAATAATGTTAGATGGTGAGCTTTTGGAGAACCCAGTGAAATACCTCCATCTGTCTTCACAAAGGTAGTGCTGTCATGACTGAAGCAGGTCATTGTGCCTAAACAGAGGATGATCTGCACTATGTTATACCAGACTCATCGAGGGTTTTTTGTTTTGTTTTGTTTTTTTCTCTCATCTCTCCATTTGTAAAGACATTAATATACTTCAAAACCAGGGCCAGGAATAGGTGACAATCCATTGCGTTTACCATCACTTGCTTATGATACTTACAGGAAATTTAGAGTACTGAGGAAGAATAAAGAATGTAGTGTAATATGGATGAACATATTTATTCTCTGCTTAGTGTATTCATTCTAAGCAGCAGCTACTTTGCTTTGTCATTTAGGTGCTCATGGAAGAATATGTAAGAAAATGGGAACAGTGGGTTATTTCAGCATAAGCATACGAAAATAAGGGGGGAGTTTATGTTTTGTTTTGGGTATTTTAAAAAATAACTCGACATCTAATCTCATAAAGTCACATTTCACGGTTTTAATTCAGATGCTCATCTTTCTCTTCAATTCATATTTTTAAATTTCTTTTTATCTTTGTACAGTCCGAAAATTTAAAAATTTTCTTCCATGAAAGATTATATTGTAAAGAGCTTCATAGCATTTTTGTGTTAAACGTTAAGTGAAACTTGACACATATTGGAGTGAGTGTTTTCTCAGTATGTAATTGAATAGAATGTAGTATTACAGTTGCTATTCCAAAGCGATCATACCCGGCGCTGTTGCCATCTAAAACTGCCTTTAAACCTAATAGGCAGGATGTCCTTTGAGCTAGTAGTCTTCATCATTTATCTTGACTAAACATTTAGATAAAGATTTAAAGCAATTACAGTTCACTTTCTTCTGTATTTTAAGACCCCTAGTGATTTCTTGGCAATTTTTGTGTGTGCTCTCTGAAGTGTTTTTCCAGATCTTTCATTAGCTTCAGAAATTCTAATGTGTGGTTTGGATTAAATTATATGGCACATAATTTATTGCAGATACGTAGTGAATGTTGTACATAAATGGGTAGCTTTTATAACCTTGACATAAAAGTACATTTCATGCTGGGTTTTTCACTTGTTTTCTCTAATGGTTTCTATCATTTGCATGCAGTTTGGGGATTTCAATATAAACATTCAAACAGCATCCTGATAATCTTTGTGTAGATAATGTCTATCTGAGTCAAAATTTTATTAGTGTAATCTTTCTGCTGAGTTTAAGATTGACTCTGAATTTCATATCATATTTATTTTGTATTCCTGTTGATTCTATAAATACCATTAGAATCCCTATAGCCAGGCAAGATATGAGGTTTAGTTTTGTTAAAAATATGACAAAGTTTACTTTAGTCACAGTGTAGGGAAAGAACACTAAGGACCAAATGCATTTTAATAATAGTAGATGTGTACATTTGTGTACAAAAGCACACAGCGAGCAGACGCTCATTACACTTTTAAACTTTGCAGAAAATTAAGGCTATAAACAGATGTAGGACACAAAAACTCTTCAGCTTTCATGTTCTGCACTAGTAACTGTTTAAAAGAACTTCAATCACACGGTGTTGCTGCTCACTCATTATTCAGGAGACATATTTTAACAATACTTTCGTGTCTTCTTGGTGATAAAAATAGTCTGTCTGATTCTTGCAAAAAGGAATTACCTACTGGATTGTATTAATTTATCTGCAGACATGTCAGAAGCTGAATATTTATAATGGATTTCAACATAGTTCCCTGAGGAAAAACTGCCTTGCAAAGCATCAGGCATCAGGCTGAATATACATGTAAGGCAGATTTTCTATTTCTTAAAAGGTCTGTTCTGATACATAAAATATCCTGGCTGTGAAGAATATATCACAGATTTATCAACAAGTGAGCGTGTTCCCTCACTTTCAATTTTAGGATGCTCATTAAGCAATTCTAATGTTTGAGTACTATTTTAACTTGCCAAGCAGCTAACTAAGGTCATCAAATTAGTGGAAATATTTTGGCTTTAGCCTTGTGTATATATCTTCTGATGAAAGCTTTGTCCACAGAACCATGTTTTCCTCAAAGTTCTTTAATTGCCAGTGTACTTAGGGACAGTTTGAGCTACAACACTGTTGTTTTGGTTTTGTTTGGTTTTTTTCCAGTAAGTTGTGGAAGTCCTTGTCCAACTGTTTGAATGAATACCTGGAAATGTGTAAGAGGACAGTGATCAGATGTATAATATTTGCCTATGTTTATAACTACAATACAACTGAGATGCAATATGAAAGAATTCCCTAAATTTAAAACACTTCTGAAACCAAGCCAGCAATTTTCTGTGGGGATTAAGGGGAAAGGAAAAGTGCTGAGTGAAAAGCAGGAGGTTCTTGCCATGGTAGGGGCCCTGATTTAGGAAGAGCTTTAAAAGATGACCAAGAAGTTCACAATCAATAGGGCAGAAGTCACTCAGGGCTGTAAGACCAATGATTTGCTTGGTCCTCAGCCATACTGTAAGCTATACCTTCTCTAAAATGGCATTTGTTCCTCTGGGAAAAGACTGAGTGGCTTTTAAGCTTTATGCATCACTCTCTTGTTTTCTGGTGGCAACAGAAACAATGTGATTTACAGGCCAAAGGGGCTTAAGCAGACCTTTGGCCTTAAAAACCTTTAATCACAATGTTGCAGTGTTTCGTGGCCAGGACATATTTCCATATCTTACTCCTGTTTTCCTGGCACCAGGGAAGGAGGATGGTAAAGGAGGATGGTAAATATCACCTTCAGTACCTTGTTTGTTAATGGGAATTAACAATGGCTTCGGCTCTTCCTGAACCAGCCTGTTACAACCTGATAGCTCAAAAGCACTCTGGCCACATGGTTCAAAGTAATCACTCTAATATCTAGGACCTTCTGGTAAAAGAATTATGCCACTTTGCTAAATACTTAGCAAAATACTTGGCAATTGAATTTGTAGATGTTTTTAACAATGAAAAAGAAATACAGTTTACAGTCTCATTGCATTTTTTGATGTATTAGGTTTTGGGCTTTTTTAATTTGAAATTGTTTTCACTCAAGTGAATCTCAAGACTACATGCATAGGATGAACTAAATGCATACTGAGACTAAAAGCAACAATACATCTCCCACATGGATCTCTAAATTATTGAACATAAAGAAGAATGTTTTGCAACTTTGATTAGGGAATTGTTAATCAGCCCCATAATAGAATCTAGGTCAAAAAATAATTAAAAGCATATGACTTGAATTTATGATTAGGCAACCATTAAAAACACTACTTATTAAAGAAAGCAAAAAGATGAAGTAGATCCATAAATATGAATTCTTTTTTCTGTGTTCTGTATATGACAGTTTGAGCAGCAATAAAGCAGTTAAGTTAGCGATCAATTACTAACTTCAGGAAAAGAGAAATAGTTTGGCTGACGAAAAGCTTATTCAGCCCTTGACAAATACTTGGCTGTCACAGTAGTTTATTTGAAATACCACTGCAGCAACCCCAGCTCTGGCTTTTATTTTTGTGTCTTCCAAACAAATAAACTATGTATGGCGTTTTTAGTCAGGCTTTGAAGTTCAATCTGTTCTGGCAAGGAAATGGTACTTCACAAACAGTAAAAATACAATTCCTGCTGTTAGTTATCCTGCAGAACCATTTTTTTATCAGAAAGGCTTGCAAAACAAATGAGCAGTTGGATTTCTGCTAAGTGTAAAGTTTTGTAAAACTGTACCATATAAACGTGCTACAAAAGTGGCAGGAAAAAAACTTAGAAAAAATTCCAACACTTAAAATGCACAAAAATTCCAGGGAAGAAGTTATATATCTCATTTGATTTTTGATCACAAAGAAAAGTGACTAGAATACCTCTTCATCCCATCTTCACTTTTATCTCTAGTAAGGAAAAACAGAATTTCACTCTATTAGGAGCTTGTTTCAAAAAGGCTTTGCCAGTCAAATGTGCCTATATGTGCATAAAGCATTCACAATTCTATCTTTGAAATTTAGTAACCACAATGCATTTCACTTTAAAAAATGCACTTCCCTCCCCCCCTCCCCCCCCCCCCCCCGTCAAAGTTAAAAAAAAGAAAAAGAAAATCAAGGAGAAAAGTAATGCTTGATATTAGGAAGGATATAAAGATGAGACATTCTCTTAAACTACAAACTAAAATGGAGTTCCAGGAAAATCCGGATGAAGAAATTCCAGATGGAAAGGGGACACTGAAGAGATTGTTATGCATGAAGTATATGCAGTTTAACAGGATTACTAATACTGATATGCTCAAGCTGTGAAGAGAAAATTTCAAAGGAAACTAAAGGAATCAAGTGGGTGCTGGAAGAATTACAGGGTGCAACATGTGTCTCATGTCCTTCCAGTGTAGTGTGCTTAAGCTTTCACAAATTCCAATAAGGAAAGGTGGCAATATTGTCTCCTGATAGATCCATGTGACAATAAATATATGAAATTTCAAGAAGGGTTCTGCGTTTTACAGAAATAAGTATGTTAACAGGAAAAGAGGGGAAGAAGTGCATGTCTGCTGAGCTTTTAAAAATTGTCTTGATGATAAGCTATACTGTTACTGATTTTTAGTGGATACCTATATGTTTATTCTCAAACAGAAACCTGAGATATTAGGAATATACACGTTCCTATCTGAAACAGTTTGGAGACCACATCAAACCTTCAGAAAGAGGTAGCTTCAACTGAATTATTTAGGAAGAATTGATAGCAGTGGTTTTGGTCATGGCCCTACAAACACCTTCACAAGATCTGAAATCAATGCAGCACCAGTATTTTAATCTGCATTATAAACAGGATGGACACATGCATGATGATATAAATGGTGCTGCTTTGTCAAGAATAAAGTAGTTTGGTAGCTAAAGAAGAGGATCGGCAGCATTTGAGCATACTGCTAATAGATAAGACCCATGAGTTTTCTTCCGGCCTTGAAGTCAGAGGCAAAACAGGCTCGCTGTGTTCTACCTTCATAGCATCTAGCTCTCGACCACCTCTGACCCTGAAAAATTACAGTTATCTTTTGTGTGCATTGTCCTTTCTAAGGTATTATGAAGACTGTCTTGTAGCTCATCACGGTGATATTTTTCATAGCATGAAACTGAGGTTAGACATGTGCAGGATGTCTTGGATATGGCATGAGACATGTTGGAACAGCTGAAGATGCAAGGCTTGCTATAATAGTGTTGGAGGACTGGCAAGGGTGACAGGATACTGGTTTTGACCAAACCTGCCCATAGATAGTAACTTCTTCAAAGTATTTTTCCTTGAACTGTGCCTGATCATTGTCCAAAAGCATGTTGATCAGAAGGGCCAGGAACTTCGGCAGAGAACCAGTATGGGCAAGCCTTGCCTAAGGTTCCTCCTCCCTCTTTTATGTATAAGTACAGATGTGGCTGAGGGGGCTAGGGCTAACCTCAAGCAGCTAATTACCCAGGCTTCTCCTTTGATTAAAGAAGGAGGAGTTCAGACCTTTTACAGTAGGTTTCTATCCTGAATCTTCAGAAGTGTCTATCTGTAATTGACTGCATTACAGGAAGGAAAGCAAAAAGAACAGCATTTGCATATACTTTTCCACCTCTGTGAAGTGGCCTCAAGACATATGTAAATTATAAAACTAAACCCCAACATTATGATATTAAAAAAACTTAAATTAATTTAACTTTGCAGTGATAATCAGGTGAGATAGGTAGGTCTTATGTTCTGCCATGAGGGAAGCAGAACCGTATTTACACTTTCAGCTAATTCATCCATCACAACTAGCATTCTAAAGTTCAAGGAAACCGTTACTTTTTTATTCCATGTTTCATGGGGTTTTATACCATGTTTCATGTCTATATTGCAACTACACCTATGACACTTAGGACAATTCCGAATAGGAGATGGCCTGAGTTACTAGGCATGGTCTTGAGTTTGGGTGTGATGATTCCAGCGTTTTATGTAAATCCAAGTAAGAAAGACGTGTAGAGATAGAATATGCTCCCCACAATTTAAAGACGATAGATGTCTGTGTGTACTTGAGAAGCTCCTTGTATTTGGTTTCCTTTTTAAGCATTAAATAGTGCTATATAAGCTTGAAAATAGGCAATTTTCATTTTAATGTCCCCCTGTGGTGACTATGAACTTTCCTTTTATGTCCTTCCAGAGACACAGCTGGAGGCCATGTGGACACCCCAGGGCACCTAAAATGGCACTCAAAACCTATTCTTAGACAACTGAACCCACTCTTGGATTCATTTTATTTTCAATTAGAATTTTACAGGAGATGCCAAACAGACCACAGTTAGCGCCAGCTCAGAAAATGAGCTGTACATCTCTATTGATCCTTTTTCATGTACATGCATTTTCCAAGTGAAATGTTTCAGCTGAAACCTCTTAGCCAGCTTTCTCAATAACTGGAGGTTTTTTGGTCATTAGCTATGGCTCTTCACCTGTAGCAGTCCACAAATTAACTTTCTGCTTTTACTTACCAGTTTTGAAAGTCAGCTTGAAGCTCTTCTACAGCAGCCCTGCAAAATACGTGTAACTATTTCAGAAATAATTATACTCCCTTTTGTAGGTATTATACTCCCTATTTAGACAACATGGTCTGAATAGGTAAATAGGTAGTGTGACCTCTAACTGTGACAGTATGCAATGGCTAAAGGGAAGGACATATTCTCAGTAAAGATACATGAATGCCTGTTGATTCAGCAAGTTATTAGAAAAAAATCAAACTAAGGCACAAGCTATTTAATTTCACATCTTCAGAGAAGTAAGCGATATGAAAATCTCAGATTCCTTATCATACACTTATTCTTAGAGAAAAGAAAACTTAGAATTAAGAATTGACCTTGACAAATCAATTGGTATAATTTGGTTTACATTAAAAATATAGCATAGAGTACATACAAGATTTCTGTTACAATAAATTAGAAGCAGAAAAATTTAATTTAAGATTTGATTTTCTATAGCTATTTATGCTTTAATTTTGAGATAGATGTTACTGTAGAGACAAAACCACTCGTTTAAAGCAATTTAATTTACAGATCATATTCATATCTCCTCTGAGGTCTGACTGTAGCAAGACTGCATGCTCAGTCAGCTCTATCAAATGGTGCACATTGAACCTGCCTTATGCTGCTACGTTCCTCATCTAGAAACAGAGGGGATGAGCCCTTTCACTTCTGAGGCCAATATGTATAATTGTATCTAGATTTGTTAGCATAGAAAGGATGGAACTGAGCCAGAAAATTTCTCTGGTGGCCATGAGTGAGCCCAGAGAAACACTGTTACTCCTGTCTTTGGTACATGCTTAGAAAATTCATATTTTTGAATGTAGTATATACACATGTACAAACCCAAAAGGTCAAGTATGCATCTGGCAAATGGCAATGATGTAAATTTAGCAGCTTGGATCCATCTAAACAATATGTATCTTGGGGATACATTGCAAAAGAAAATCCTTTCTACTCCGTGTTATGCAAACTCACAAGTCACAGTGTGGTACTATTCTACGGACCCTTAAGCTTTGCATTTTCTGAGTTAGAAAAGCAGGTAGGCATCTGTAACTCTTGAAATAATTGCAGAGGTATTACAAAATCAAATTTTGTTTTAATAACAATGAAAGAAACACAGGTGAGAGCAAATCACAGTGCTACCTATCTGCTTTAATGCAGTTGTTCATACCTATCCAAAAGCTGCTTTTTGTTATACTACCCTGAAAACCAACATGCTGTTAAAATAATGATTCTGATTCTGGTGGACGCATGGCATGCTTTATGTGTGATTTAATATTACACACACTGAAGCAAACTATAGTGCTACAAATAAACTATGAACAGTTATGATTCTTGTCTGAAGTTGGGAGGATGAGGACAAAAATCCCAGCTGCAGGCAGTCTATGTGGAACCAGGATCTTAACCATTTGAACAGGAGTAAGAATTACTTCCTGTTTTCAGCATTGCAGAGTTAATACTGATATGCATTTGGCTATTACATGAGTGCACTCACATCTTCATCCATATTCAGCATTGCAGAGTTAATACTGATATGCATTTGGCTATTACATGAGTGCACTCACATCTTCATCCATATTAAGTCACTCTCCTTATGTGTTCTTTGTTTCTGCATTTGAGGTATGCTTCCTTCAGCATTGTTATGCCACCTGCTCCTATACATACACATATTAGTACTTTTTTCTCCCTTGTAATTTTAAATAGATATGCATAGACTCATGCACACCAACAAATACAATAGTACCTATGAGCCATAGCACACACATTTGCAAGGTGTGAATGAAAAAACTACAAAGCAGCAACATATCTTCTAAAAACACTGTAGTGTATAAGACCAGAGAAACAAAGAGGAGATTTCTTTGTAGATGTAATTTTGCACACCATCGCATGGATTGCTTAATTGCTTTTAATATATATTGAAAATCTGGTATTTATTATGCAAATAAAATAAAATGAAATAGTAATGCTTAGGATAATTAGCTTGAAGCTCTCATATTTTGAAGTGATGAAGATGTGGTAATGTTATTCTTGTATTCTGATTAGAGGGGTTTTTACAAGAAAGCTGCCACCACTTGTATATAATAACCATATGATTTTATTTCTGTATCATGTACCTCAAACAAAAAGCAGAATATCCTACTCACTGTTTCTTGAAGTATACAGGCATTTGATCTCTCTCCAGTTATAGCTGCTAATGGCAGATGATGTCTATCTGTTTTAGCTGCAGTTGCTTAAATTCATGTTATTAGAGTCAGTTGGCTAGGTCTCTAGCTGCAGATTCAGAAGTGTGACCCTGCCATAAGACCTGTGTGATATCTGCCAGCTTTTGGGCAGATGTTTTGAGTACTGTGGGGTTAGCTGCCTGCATTTAGATGCAAAAATCCCACCTCTGTCATCAAAACTGTTGCTCTGTTTAGCCAGAAACCAATAGAGCTTGTGTCCAAAGAATTTTGTAGAAGTCAGCTACAGTGTCCCCAGTTTGTTAATTTAAGCATAAACATAGTTTTTCTTCAAAAGGAATCAAGCTTATGATCCTGAGCTTGTAGGCATAATTTTAAGCGTTCTTCAATGAAAAACCTTACTGCCTTGAAAGGTTTTGTCTCGCAAATTCATCTTTCTCTGTTTCTGAATGATTCTCTCATAAAGCTTTGTTGCTTTCATGGAAACAAAAAGAAAGAATATTTTTATCTATCTCAAGCATCTTTATGCATATTAAAATAACAGTAACTCATCTTTGCTTTAGTAAAATGTTAGATCAAGGCTGTTCAATGTCCATGTCTCTTGTAGTTGCATCCAATCTTCACAGTGTTTCCAAGGCATGCACTGATAGCAAGATGAGAATCGCACACTGATGTGCTTGAGGAGCAGAGGAGGGGCAGAATATTGTTGAGAAAAAGGAAATATTGTTGAGAAAAAGGAAATATTGTTGAGAAAAAGGAAATATTGTTGAGAAAAAGGAAATATTGTTGAGTGTAGGAAAGCTCACAAAGTCTGCGGGTGCACAGCCCCTGCAGAGGCAGCACTCCCAGACATCTGAACAGATTTGCGAAAAACAGGTGTGAACTGGTTTTTGAAACTCTTCTGTGTTCATCCAGTTTATTTGGGTTTCCACAGGATAGCAAAAGACCAGATCTCTGACATCAGGGAGGCTCAAAGATCAAGCCCTCAGCCTGAAGTAGGGTGTGCTCCTGAACCAAATGGTTGAAAATCTTGTTTATGTGGGCAATACCTGCTCATTTCCTGTGATTTCCCCCCACTCCCAACCCCGCCCCTCCCCCAAATACTGGTTTGTAAAAATGCCCGAGTTGTTTCTTTTGGAGAAACAACAAAACACAAGAGCCTGAGAACAACGACACTCTATCAGGAGTCCATCTGGCCCAATACTCTCTCTCCAGTGGCATGCCATGCATGTCTAAAGGAGAGTAGATGTGGAGTGCAAGTCTACTTCTGTCAAGGTCCAGAGGGTGTTCACAGGCCTCAATGCCTGGGACCAGCCTCCTTTGGGACCCGCACTGCAGATAGCCCCTCGGACCTACGTCAGAGCTTGTCATGCAGAACTATATGCATAACATGTCATAGCTGTTCTGTTCTATTCTGTTCCATTCTGTTCCATTCTATTCTCTTCTGTTTTATCCCATTCCATTCCCTGAGCTCACAAGGGCTTGTATAATGATGAGACCATTATTTACCTGAAATGCCAAGGGCCTTTCAGCACCAAAAACACTTGCTAAGACACAAATCAGACAGGTTACAAGTGGAAAGAGTATTTTATTTATTTATAAATAAAATTATTTTATATATCCTATAAAAAATAATTAGGTTAGCTTAGTTTAGTTAATTTTAGTCTAGTCTAGTTTAGTTTAGATTATATTATCTTTTCCTAAATCTTTCAGAGCGGTGTCGTGGTGGTGCGAGAGCAGTGCAAGAACCCAGCCAGAATGGGCCGGGGAAGACCTGACAAGGGGGGGTGCTCAATGCTACAGAGGACAGCAGCAAGTCCCGGGGCCACGCTGGGGCCACCCTGGGAGGCCAGAAGGCTGCCTCCCCCCGGATGCGGGGCACGAGGGCCAGCTGCGTGGAGCACGAGCAGCTGCCTTTGGGCCACAATAGCCGAAAGGAGCCCCATGAAGGGGCTGTGCTCAGCTGCAGAGGAAGGCAAAAAAACCCGGGGACACTTGCTGGTCCACCCTGAGGGCAAAAAAGCCCTTCCCCCCCCAGCTGCAGGACACGAGGGGCCACCTTCGTGGTGCATGAGCACCAGGCGATAACCCAGCCAGAACGGACCAAGGAGCCCTGACAAGTGGTCATGCTCAGTGCCCAGAGGAAGGCAAAAAACCCCCAGGAACCAATGCCAATCTGCCCCGGGGGAAAATTCCTTCCTGACCCCAGCGCTGGCGATCGGCTACTCCCTGAGCACGTGAGCAAGACCTGCTCTGGCTCCACGGGCTAGTTATGGCTCTAAGGGGACACTGGCACTGCCTTTTCTGCCTCCACCTGGAGCCATCTCAGCGGCTTCCAAAAATAGCAAAATGCCGCTGGTGTGATCAACCCTGGGAACAAGAATTCTTCCTGTGCCTGGCAGTGGGAGCTCCAAAGCACTGGGGAAGGGCAGTGGGCCATCTGTGGATCCTATTTCTTATGGCTACTGCCACTATCTCCCCAGAAGATGAGGACAGCGATCTCCTCGAAGACCGAAGCAGGATTTCCATCCATCCGACGAGCTGTGAGTGTGGCCCCTCCAGGAGCTGGAATTGCAGCAGAGAACCTCCAGCAGCTTCGGGCAGCCTTCTTGCCTCAGCCCCTCCAAGTAAATCCACCAGTGCCTCAAGGAATTCCTCTCGGGTGCCTTCAGGCTGCCAGCTCTGTCCTGGTGGCTGCGCCGGGCACTCTGGCAGTGGGACACGGGAGGATGCTGCCTTATACTGCCTCAGGGCACTGTGATGCTGTGCTGGCGGGGGGTGGCACTATGACACGGGGGTGACGGGGCCCCCGCAGCCCTGCCCAGCGCAGCACTGCTGCTGCCCCTTTGCCCAGCATCCCTTGGAGAGAGGCCTTTGGGGTGCTGGCCCCGAGGCAGTGCCTGTGCCCAGGAGGTGCAGGGGGATGTCCCTGCCCATGGCAGCCACACACTGGGCACCGCTGCTGGGTGTCCCTGTAAATTAATCTGTATGTTCAGACTGTATCAATACAGGGTTTTATACCACATACAGTCATTTGACTGTGGCGATCCCAGAGGTGAAAGAAAGGGGTTCTGGTTCCCTCTGCATGAACTTTGCAGAAACGTAGAGAGCATACAGGATTTCCTCACCATTCCTTATCAATACACCAAGTGGCATTTGCTACTACGCTGCTTATGGTGAGGTCTTCTTCTTGGAAAGAAGAACTTAAGAAATCTCTTCGGCGTTTGTTACACAGGGTGTTCAGATATTTGCTTGTGCTTGTTAACATCCATGTGTCTAGTTTGGGTGTTTACTTGAACACGACACTTCACTGACTGCTGCCTAATTCCATGTTCTTGATAGGTCAATAAAGTGCTTTGATCCCAATTGGGTTTAAACCATGTGGACTGAGCAGCTTTTCCCTGCAACACTCAGGAAGAACAAGTAACTGACTCAGTTGTGTAGAACAGTTTTAAAACCCTCAGTGAAATATCACGTAAGGGTACTGTATAAAGGACAGAGATATAGAGATTCCAGGCTCCATGATAGCTAAATTCCTTCCTGAAAAAGTGCTCCTGGACATCCGTCCTTCAGACACTCATCCACTTTTGCCTCACATTTAGCTCAGAACAAATATAACTTAAGAGATCATGATCATATTTTTTTACACGACACATACTTTTTTTTAAATAGGGAGAGAAATCAGATTTCCTTTTGTCATTGTATCTGATGTAACAAGAGACTGTTCCACTAGCTTGCTTAAAAATCACATAAACAGAATCACAGTATGGTTGAGATTGGAAAGGGCTTCTGGAGGTCATCTTGACTAACCCTCCTGATCAAGCAGGGCTACCTAGAGCAGGCCGCCCAGGACCATGTCCAGACAGCTTTCTAATATCTAGAAGAAGGGGTTCCACAAACTCTCCAGGCAACCTGTGTCATTGCTCAGTCACTCTCACAATCAAAATGTGTTTCCTGATGTTCAGAGGGAACATACTGTGGTTCAGTTTGTGCCCATTGCCTCTGGTCCTGTCACAGGGCACCACTGAAAACATCAATGAGATCTTTCCTGGGCCTTCTGTTCTGCAGGCTGAACAGTCTCAGCTCTCAGTCTTTCCTCATAGGATATGTGCTCCAATTCCTTCATCATCATCTTAAGGGCCCTTTCCTGGACTGTCTCCGGTATGTCCATGTCTTTCTTGTACAAGGGATACCAGAACTGGACACAGTACTCCAGGTACTCACACAGGCCTCACCAGTGCTGAGTGGAGAAGGGTCATCTCTCTCAACCTGCTGACAACACTCCTCCTAGTGCAGCCCAACATACCCTTAACCTTCTTTGCAACAAGGGCACATCACTGGCTCATGTGCAACTCAGTGTCCAACCAGGATTCCCACATCCTTTTCTGCCAGACTGCTTTCCAACTGGGTGGCCCCCAGCCTGTACCAGTGTCTGGGGTTGATCACCCCCAGGTGCAGGACTTTACAGCTCTGCTTGTTCAGCTTAATGAAGTCCCTCCCAGCCCATTTCTTTAGCTTGTCAAGGTCTCTCTGGCTGAGAGCACAACCCCCTGGCATATCAGTCACTCATCAGCAAATTTTCTTAAAGTACACTGGACCATCATCCAAATTATTCTTTCTGAAGTTACACTCTGCCCCATCATCTAGATCATTAATAAACACATTAAACAGGACTGGACGCAGTATTGACCCCTGGTTTATGCCATTAGTAACTGGTGTCCAACTGGACTGTGCGCCACCAATCACTACCCTGTGGGCCCAATCATTAAGCCAGTTTTCAATCCATCTCCAGCCTGTACATGAACAGCTTCTTTACAAGGATCTTATGGGATACGTTGTCAAAGGACTAACTGAAGTCCTGGTAGACAGCATCTGCTGCTCTCCCCTCATCTACCAGGCCAGTGACTTCATCATACAAGCATGACTTCTAATTAGTGAATCCCTGCTGACTACTCTGATGATTTTCTTGTTCTTAATGTGCCTGGAAATGGTTTCCAGGGTTAGCTGCTCCATCATCTTCCCTGGGATCAAGGTGAGGCTGACCAACCTGTAGCTCCCAGAGCCCTCCTTCTTGCCCTTCTTGAAGGCAGGGGTTGACGCTTTCCTCCAGTCTTTGGAGAAAATACACTGTTAGATCTGGGCCTAAAGAAATATGTGCTCCCTATGGCCTTAAATGAATAGAATATAATTCTCAGTGCAGTATGCTCAGATGCTAAAATACTACAAAGCTTAATGTTGTGCAGGTGTCATTTTATCATAAATGACATTTTTGTTTAATGTGCTAATTTGCATTTCACTGCTTCTTTTGTCGCTATATTTCTAAATTATTATCAGTTTTCTTTTGCAAGCAGCTCTATGTGTCACTGGGTGCATTATCAGAAATCCTGAAAATAAATACATTTAGAGAGTGCTGTAGTGTCTTAATATCTGTGAAAAGTATACTGTATTTAAGTATTTTTGTGTTTAAAACCATGTAAAGAACAGAGCAAATACATATTACTTGTGCAGTACAAACCAAGACTTTTTCTTGCAAATATCTGCATATGTGTTTAGTAATACTTGCATGAGAACAAATATGCTCAGGATTAATTTTAAGGGTAAATTAGAAGATTCATTTCTGAACAAGTAGGTTCTGAAACAGCCTTCTCATCAAATTAGCAGAGGCAACAAAGGCAGCTTGTTTTAGAAGAAGTCTACATGCTTTTCAGATTTACTAATGTAATTGCACAGGCATGTAAACTACAGAGCTCAGTGACTCAGGATATGTCCTCTGCTCTTATTTACCTAGACTTCCGCACATAAATGGAAAATAGATTTATTGTTGGATGTCAGTGTTTGCAGGATCAGAGATTAAATAGTTATTGGATAGTTCATTTTATAGGAAGCCTGCTGTCTTAACTTCAAGTGTAAATTGACAAATTTGTCCTTGCTTATGTATGTAGAGATTCTTTCTCATTACATTTTATAAAATACTTTTCAAGCTACTTCCAGTAAGAAAGTATATAAAAGATTAATTTAATAGTTATTTTTAGCTTCACATTCCTATGAAAAACTGGTAATTTGACTGTATTCATTGTGATTTGAAACCAGATAAATAATGAATAGTTCAAGTGATAATTACCTTATTTCAATATTTACAGAAAACTGGCACTTCATCATCAAAGCACATCGAGAATTGTCTTATTACCTACACAAGTGCCTGCTTTCTATAAATATTGAAATTTGGTAATTATCTCTAGCACTATTTTTTCCTTACCTACTTTTCAGAATTGAGCAAATAGAAATATTGTTTAGTCATTAACATTTTCCAAATACATATCTGGTTTCTTTTTAGTGAGAGTGCATAAGTAAGGAAAGTAAGTTGCAAAATAAGCTCAATGAAATGGAATGAAATATCTTTGTATCAATCAGAGGCATCCAAAAGAATGAGTTAAGACCATGTTATTCAAATATCTGGATTTAACCTGAGTACGTTCCTAAAAGGAAAGGCCACTTCATTAACAATAAGAGACTCTAACTGCCAAAAAGGAGCCATTGACATACATGCATCATAAATTAAAACCTCTATTTTTTTCTAACACGTATTCAAGCTAGGCTGCACAGTACCATACAGCCTTCTTCACTGAGTCAGGAAACAACATAACATTTCCCCAGATTGTTATCCCTTGTAAGTCTGTTTGGGAGATAGTAGACAGGACCAGACTGAATTAATCTGTATGCTGCAATTGTGTTTTTCCTTGATTTTAGTTTATGATTACACTGATCTATACCTCAGATAATCAAGAAGAATTAGTCCATAAAAGGAAATGTATGGAGATCTTTTAAATTTTCATCCTTCATAAGATACTGTGAAAATAATGGGACACTGTGAAAAGAATTTTGTAAGGACTTTAGGGAGCCATCCATAACTTGGAGATTGGGCACAGGTTACTCCACATCTGTATTAACTGCATTTTGCTGTTTTCAGAGAAAGGATGTATCAGTAGATCCATTAATTGTTCTAACTTCAAAATCTCTTGTTTTTCTCTCTCTAACTTCAAAATCTCAATCTATTAGGCATGCTATGGAGTCTAGCTCTAGTCTGGAGGAATCTTGAGCTATGTCATGCTTGTCTAGAAGGGTTGGACCACATGATCCCTGAGGCCCCTTCTAACCCGGTGTTCTGTGATTCTGTGTCTGTGCTGGTGTAGAAATCAGAGCCCTAGAACAGCCTCAAGCACTGTCTAGTGGTTGTTCATATAATTTAACTGTTTGCTTGTTCCCTAGCAGGTTTGGCTTATGCCAGCTTGCACACTTCCACACATGCTGAGGAAAAACACGTAGAGAATGCTCCTGAGAGTAATTTAGATTTTCTTATTTACTGTTTTACATACTTATTCTCAACATTCACTTATCTTCCTCTTACACTAGATGCATTGACCACTAAAATTTTTATGAAGCTGGTTGGATAGGATTCACATCATCTAGCCTGAAATGTCAAGAGACTTTATTATCTTAACATTGTATGAACTGTGACCAGAAGTGTTTCTTTCACTGAATATAGATGGAATCCATACATAGATGTCAATGACATATATTATGCCTCTAATATATATTTTGAAGGTAGATGAGATGAATCCCACCCTTTACTGCTTTCTTAGCTTCTCCTTTTACACTCTAAGTCTCATTATGGTACATAAAATTCTTACCGGTTAACACCCTGCATATGCTTCAAATAATTCATGATATCTGCATTAAAGAGGAGCTCAGTCAATTTGAAATTTTCAAATGCTTCCTTCACTATGAAAGAACCATTTGAAATAAAGAAGTATTGGGGATTTTTTTTTACCACCTTCCACCCCACAGATATCATCAAAGGGCTGTCATATAGTCACAGAAGCGCCTGATGCTATAGGAGTTCAGCCTGAAATTATGCCATAATTCAGATTCTACAAAATAACATTAATTCCCCTCCTTCTCTAGGATTCAAGTGTCTACATACCTAGCTAAGACAAATGTGCATTTTTGGCATTTATTATATCTTTCCATTTGAAAGACAAGCCTTAGTAAAAAAACCCCCATTATTTATAACTTAGAGATACGTAGCCAGTCCAAGCTCTCTGTGGAATTCTCTATGGAACAAAGTATGGAACTATTAGCTTTCTATGGCACAAAGTATGGAACTATTTTCCCAATTTGCTGTGATAGTGAAAATAAATGAGAAGTCCTTGTGCAAATATTGTACTGGTGAAACTGGAAACAAAATTCTTGGGTATCCCTTTACTGTCATTTATTTCTCCATCTTCTACTGAGGGAAGGTTGAAAGGAAAGTTACTTCCCTGATTATTCAGTATATTACAGAAGATGCGTACTAGTGTCAGTCCCTGTGCACTTTTCAGAGGGCAACAGGAAAGCTACGAACTCCCTAAATTTTCTTCAGTGTCCTTTGAGGTTAGGGAGCAGGAAATCAGGGAGACGTAATTTTGACTGAATATACATAGAACGAGATCAGAGGTGGAATTTATTAAAGGAAACTAGAAGTGCAGATCACAAAGGGTGCTCATCCTACAAGTAAATCCTGTTATTAAAAAATACTTAAATATATAAACCCAGTAATATACCAGGTCTACGTTATGAAAGTTTAATAAGGAATAGGGCTGAAAGTACCAGCACTGTGAAAAAAAATATATTTTGCACTTGTATGATACTTGGTTTTTCTGCTACATTGGCTGAAATGTTCTTTAAAAAAAAAAAAAAATAAATCTGTGACTGTTATTCTACAAAACAGCAACACCTTTCTCAAAATGTATAAACCTTCTATTCCTTCAGTCTTCTTTGCATAAAAAGCATAAAAAGGACTACAGACAGAAAGTAGAAGATGGCACATAACAGGAATAAGAAACTCACTATGTAATGTTATATCTTACATGCAACAAACACGTTTGGTAACATGATGTATAATGGTTGTCTATCCCTACGCTCCTGCAAGTTTCTTGGTCTTAATTCTGAGATGCTTGTGTTGGTTAGAGGCAAGCATCCACTCTGACAGGCAAGCCTGTTTCTGCAGAGCCTCATAAGTGGGGCCTTGCAAAGACCATTTCAACAATTCAAGGACTTTTTGTCAGAACAAAGAGCTATCCCCCCTAGCATGCAACCATATCACAGAAATTTAGTCCTTAAGCATTCGCACAGCATTCAGTTCCTGAAATTCTGCATCCACTGTAATTCATGAAACACTTCTCCAGTCTTACTAATGTACAATATCTATAGCAAAGAAGTGTAGAAACCATAAATTAGAATGTGCCATAAAAAGAGACAGGAACTTGGGGGTATATGCAGCAAAGACACCTAATAAAATGTGACATATTCCAGATTTCTATATCATTTTCCAAGGTTCTTAAGACAGCCTTACAAATATTGTGGGTTTATTACTTTGGCAAGGGAAGGTGGTATGTCCAAATAAACAACATTGCAAACATTCTGTATTTTTACAAGGAATCAAAAGGAAATATTCCAGAGTTTCTTGAGATCAGAATCTCATAAATTTATCATCATTCTATATATTCTTCAGAAGTGGAAAATGGGATTCACACCATGAAAATTATGACAGAAAAATTATTTGTTTTCAAATTACAACTGCATTATCTTCCTTGTTATAAATAACTCAAAAAGATGTTTCAAGTTTCATATTTCAGATCTTTAAAATAAGAAGCATTAGTTCCAAGTAATCGTGCCATTTTAAAATGTTATACAAGAAACAATCTTGTTTCTTGAGGATACTGAAGAAGATAATAGACAAATCAGAAATAGATTTCTCAGTGTCTTAAAGGTTGTCTGTCAATGATTTATGAAAAGTTAATACATTTAAAAACATGCATCACTTACAATAGATTTACAGAAAGGAATAATTTTAACATATTTACTACTACTAATGCATTCTCTATATTTAAAAGATACATATTTCATTATAAATGGTTTACTGAATTAGGAGATGCCTTTTATATCTGTCTTTATTTCATTTTGAATGTATTATGGTTTATTCTAACCTGCCAGCAACTACAACTCTCCTTACTTCATTTTCATAAATCACCATTTTCATTACACATAGCTTCTAAATATATTTAAAGTATTTACAATGAATTTTGAAATATGAAAATGCATTTTATTTTATTACAGTAGAATTTTGTGTCAACCGTAAGTGTACTGTATTATAGCTTTTAAGGTTTTGTCTATTTTTACATTTATTTGCAAATGTTTACATATTACTAATACTGTAATTGCTGTGTGAAGAGCTGGCTGAATGGCAGGACTCAAAGCATAGAATGAATAGGGCTACATCTGGCTGGTGACCAGCCACCAGCAGTGTTCTTTAGTGCTCAGTCCTAAGGCCAGTCCTAGTATAATATATTTACCAGTGATATAGATGCAGGAGTTGCAGCACCTCCCAGTTTGATGATACCAAACTGGGAGGTGCTGTTGATTCTCTTGAGGGATAAGAGGCCTTGTAGAGGGATCTAAATAGAGCATCGAGCAATCATCAATGAAATGAAATTTAACAAGTCCAAATGCCAGATTCTGCACCTAAGACAGAATATTGCCTGGTACAAGCATAAACTGGGAGACGAGTGACTGGAAAGCAGCCCTGCAGAAAGGGATCTGGGAGTGCTAGTTGGCGGCTGACTTTGGGCTTGTCTAGTTTGGAGAGAAGGAGGCTGGGGGGTGACCTAAGAGAGGTGATGATCTCTTCTCCCTGGGATCGAGTGACAGGACATGTGGGAGTGGTTCAAAGCTGAGCCAAGAGAGGTTTAGACTGAACGTTAGGAAGCATTTGTTTACAAAGAGCGTGGTCAAACAGTGGAACAGGCTTCCTAGCGAGGAGGTTGGTGTCCCCAAGCCTGTCAATATTTGAGGCATTTGCTACCAGGCTTCCAGCTATGAGTCCAGAATAATACGGTTCTGTTGTAGGTCTGGTATAATATGTCATCTCTGAGAAAATGCATCTCTTCAAATGGCACAAGATGCTTTTCCTTATGTATCTGAAGAAAAGTGCCATTGGTTGAATCATTCCCTTACTTCTCATGGAGGTTTTCATGGTTGACTATACTTGTAATTTAGACAAGTACAGCTCGCATGTAAACATCTGCACTTTAAGTACTAGGCAGTTTGAACCTCATGCCAGGTGCTTGCCACTGAGTCGTTTTCTAGGGTTGTATGTTCCCATGTCACCTACAGTTGAAGTTAGATGTTTGATTTTTTTGTCCCATGGATATTATGTTATCATGAATCTCCCAAATTCTGACAATACTAAGTAGCTGATTGAAAAAAATTGGCTGGGTAACAGTAATTACCTACATTAGACCAGAAACTTTTATCCTTAAAACAACCCTATAGGGATAAAGTGATTCGAAGATAACCTTAGGTGAAACACTTCACTGAATATAGTTCAGAAGGGAGATAAAAAATGAGTTTTATTTTGTTTATGATAATGTCTTCATTGTCTTCATTCTTTCTTGGTATCTGTCTTGTAGATATTGTAGATTTTGGCATCACCGGGGAATTGATATGAGGACATCAAGCAAGATTAACCAAACGTTAAATTAACACAAAAGCTGGTTTCCAACAGCAACTAAAAGTAAATGCCCAGAGAAAAACCACAACAGCATATGGTAATACTTCTTCTAGCCTACAAGACTACCTGAGGCAGAAATGGTTTGTATGGATTTTTCTGACATGAATTTGTCTAGTCTTGCTATGAGCCATTTACATTTTTATCATCCACAACATTCTGTGTCAAGGTGATGCACAGTGTATCTGTAACTGTGTTTTGAACATGACAGCTGACAGCTTAATTTGATGCTACTAGTTCCTTCACCATCAAGGGGCAAAGAACAATAGATCAGTTCTCTACATGTTCTGTCATTTCCCCCTTTGTCATTTCTTTTTCAAACAGAAGAGTTGCAGACTACTTATTTGTTCCTTGTAAAGACACTGTTTCATACTTTTTATATTCTTTGTTGCCCTTCTCTTAACCTTATCCACATCCTCTATATGATTTTATTTTCTGGGGGCCTACACCAGACATAATAAGCAAAATGATTGTCATGGTTTGAGCCCAGCCGGTAACTTGGAACCACGCAGCTGCTCGCTCACTCCCCCCGCTTCTTCCTCCCCCCACTCCTGGAGGGATGGGGAGGAGAATCAGAAGAATGTAACTCCCACGGGTTGAGATAAGAGCAGTCCAGTAACTAAGGTATAATACAAAACCACTACTGCTACCACCAATGATAATAACGATAAGGGAAATAACAAGGGGAGAGGATACAACTGCTCACCACTCGCCGACCAATACCCAGCCCGACCCGAGCAGTGATCTGGGCCTTCTGGGTAACTCCCCCCGGTTTATATACTGGGCATGACGTGCTGTGGTATGGAATACCCCTTTGGCTAGTTTGGGTCAGGTGTCCTGTCTCTGTTTCCTCCCGGCTTCCCCTCCTCCCTGGCAAAGCATGAGACTGAGAAAGTCCTTGGTTGGAGTAAACATTACTTAGCAATGACTGAAAACATTGGTGTTATCAGTGTTTTTCCCAGGCTGAGAGTTAAAAAACACAGCACTGTACCAGCTACAAAGAAGGAGAAAAATGACTGCTGTAGCTGAACCCAGGACAATGATTTATACAACTTTATAATGGCATTCTCCATTTTGTTCTGTGTTTCATTTCTAATAACTCAGTACATATTGTTACTGAGATTCACTTAATATCTTCATGATTTTCTCTGTTATAACTTCAAGATCTTCCCTCTGATTGATAGTAGTTGACTAAGAGCTTAGCGTGGAAGGTAATTCTTCGCCACGAACACCACTTTATAGTTATGTACACTGCGCTTTATTATTTTCTTCCCCAATGCCTTAAGGATATTTAGTGGATTCTTCGTAGCTGGCCTTGGTCTTTTCTACTTCAGATGGCTTAGTATCATCGGCAATATTTTCAATTTGCTTTTCACCTCTTTTCTAGGTCATTTATGAATATTTGAATGATATGGGGCCTAGAGCAAACTCTTATGGAATCTCATTGATGGCCTCCACCCACCGTGAAAACTGGTGATTTACTGACAATTTCTGATTCTCTTTTTTAACCGTGTTTAAATACTTGCAAAGACTCTGTTACTATTACTTTTGGTGATAGTAATAGTCAGCCATTTCTTCTTCAGCACTTGCTTGTTAGCCAGTCCTGAAAATACAGGAGTGAAACTGTGTGGGTATCTACCTCCAAGAGGTGAGGATAGGTGATACTAAGGCCTTCTTGGCCTGTGAAACTCTGTGAAACTCAGAAGGCAGCTGCCATCTGAGAATGAATAAGAATGTGAAGGGCATAAACATAAGAGATTCAGTCACTTAAGAAAGGGAGGATTGTATTTATAAACTAACAAGCTCATAAAAGTATTATGACTAGTACATTTTATTATTAAAATGCAATAAAATCATACTGAATCTTCATATTTTTCCCTACATGTCCCAGTAGGCATTCTACAGAATGAATACAAGAACAACTATGAATCAGGTATAATCCTGGCTGCAATAAATAAGATCAACAAGCAGCCCGAAGAGTTGCTCCAGCACAGCAGTTTACCATCTTTTTTATTAGTTATATAAACAGCCTCAAGATATTTTGTCATATGATATCCCCATGGCATCTTTAAAAAAACCCCAAACCTTTTAATCTGCCTGTAAAAGCTTGTAATGTGTAGCTCAGCCTTGCAGCCCTTTGCCGTATCTCCATGTACAGCTAATTTGTCCCCTTTAAGCCTTTCACTGGAACCTGATGCTCTCTTAATCACCTCCTGAAACTCTGTTCTGTTTATCCTCTTTTACAGAGACAGATGCAAGGGATTTTATTAATGCAATACCTTCTTAAGTGGTTTAGTTTTATCCTTTACTATTGATCCAATAGTTTAAATCCATTAAGATGGTGCGAACAGACACTTTATTCTTTGCTTAATAGAATCCACTCTAGAAAAGATAGGTCAGAGTATTCTGTTCTCTTCTACACCTTTTTTTTTTTTTTTTTTTTATGTAGAAACAATATAGAACAAGAGCAGATTATGGAACCTCTACCTACTATGTAATTTTGTTTGATATGTTTGGTTTTCTGTTAATATTTGATTTATGCAGAATTTAAAAAATCATATATTACATTTTTTTAAATAATTTCAATATTCTAAAAAGGACTACATCCTCAAAACTTACAGAAGTTTTCATATGGGCTATATGTTACACTGGGTCCTTCTGTTTCCAGACAATAATGCAACAACAGTAACATTCACAGTAATCGTATGATAGCGCTTTTCAAGTACATAGCATGTTCTATGTGGGGATATTAAGAATAATTTGGATGATGGTCCAGTGTACTTTAAGAAAATTTGCTGATGAGTGACTGATATGCCAGGGGGTTGTGCTCTCAGCCAGAGAGACCTTGACAAGCTAAAGAAATGGGCTGGGAGGGACTTCATTAAGCTGAACAAGCAGAGCTGTAAAGTCCTGCACCTGGGGGTGATCAACCCCAGACACTGGTACAGGCTGGGGGCCACCCAGTTGGAAAGCAGTCTGGCAGAAAAGGATGTGGGAATCCTGGTTGGACACTGAGTTGCACATGAGCCAGTGATGTGCCCTTGTTGCAAAGAAGGTTAAGGGTATGTTGGGCTGCACTAGGAGGAGTGTTGTCAGCAGGTTGAGAGAGATGACCCTTCTCCACTCAGCACTGGTGAGGCCTGTGTGAGTACCTGGAGTACTGTGTCCAGTTCTGGTATCCCTTGTACAAGAAAGACATGGACATACCGGAGACAGTCCAGGAAAGGGCCCTTAAGATGATGATGAAGGAATTGGAGCACATATCCTATGAGGAAAGACTGAGAGCTGAGACTGTTCAGCCTGCAGAACAGAAGGCCCAGGAAAGATCTCATTGATGTTTTCAGTGGTGCCCTGTGACAGGACCAGAGGCAATGGGCACAAACTGAACCACAGTATGTTCCCTCTGAACATCAGGAAACACATTTTGATTGTGAGAGTGACTGAGCAATGACACAGGTTGCCTGGAGAGTTTGTGGAACCCCTTCTTCTAGATATTAGAAAGCTGTCTGGACATGGTCCTGGGCGGCCTGCTCTAGGTAGCCCTGCTTGATCAGGAGGGTTAGTCAAGATGACCTCCAGAAGCCCTTTCCAATCTCAACCATACTGTGATTCTGTTTATGTGATTTTTAAGCAAGCTAGTGGAACAGTCTCTTGTTACATCAGATACAATGACAAAAGGAAATCTGATTTCTCTCCCTATTTAAAAAAAAGTATGTGTCGTGTAAAAAAATATGATCATGATCTCTTAAGTTATATTTGTTCTGAGCTAAATGTGAGGCAAAAGTGGATGAGTGTCTGAAGGACGGATGTCCAGGAGCACTTTTTCAGGAAGGAATTTAGCTATCATGGAGCCTGGAATCTCTATATCTCTGTCCTTTATACAGTACCCTTACGTGATATTTCACTGAGGGTTTTAAAACTGTTCTACACAACTGAGTCAGTTACTTGTTCTTCCTGAGTGTTGCAGGGAAAAGCTGCTCAGTCCACATGGTTTAAACCCAATTGGGATCAAAGCACTTTATTGACCTATCAAGAACATGGAATTAGGCAGCAGTCAGTGAAGTGTCGTGTTCAAGTAAACACCCAAACTAGACACATGGATGTTAACAAGCACAAGCAAATATCTGAACACCCTGTGTAACAAACGCCGAAGAGATTTCTTAAGTTCTTCTTTCCAAGAAGAAGACCTCACCATAAGCAGCGTAGTAGCAAATGCCACTTGGTGTATTGATAAGGAATGGTGAGGAAATCCTGTATGCTCTCTACGTTTCTGCAAAGTTCATGCAGAGGGAACCAGAACCCCTTTCTTTCACCTCTGGGATCGCCACAGTCAAATGACTGTATGTGGTATAAAACCCTGTATTGATACAGTCTGAACATACAGATTAATTTACAGGGACACCCAGCAGCGGTGCCCAGTGTGTGGCTGCCATGGGCAGGGACATCCCCCTGCACCTCCTGGGCACAGGCACTGCCTCGGGGCCAGCACCCCAAAGGCCTCTCTCCAAGGGATGCTGGGCAAAGGGGCAGCAGCAGTGCTGCGCTGGGCAGGGCTGCGGGGGCCCCGTCACCCCCGTGTCATAGTGCCACCCCCCGCCAGCACAGCATCACAGTGCCCTGAGGCAGTATAAGGCAGCATCCTCCCGTGTCCCACTGCCAGAGTGCCCGGCGCAGCCACCAGGACAGAGCTGGCAGCCTGAAGGCACCCGAGAGGAATTCCTTGAGGCACTGGTGGATTTACTTGGAGGGGCTGAGGCAAGAAGGCTGCCCGAAGCTGCTGGAGGTTCTCTGCTGCAATTCCAGCTCCTGGAGGGGCCACACTCACAGCTCGTCGGATGGATGGAAATCCTGCTTCGGTCTTCGAGGAGATCGCTGTCCTCATCTTCTGGGGAGATAGTGGCAGTAGCCATAAGAAATAGGATCCACAGATGGCCCACTGCCCTTCCCCAGTGCTTTGGAGCTCCCACTGCCAGGCACAGGAAGAATTCTTGTTCCCAGGGTTGATCACACCAGCGGCATTTTGCTATTTTTGGAAGCCGCTGAGATGGCTCCAGGTGGAGGCAGAAAAGGCAGTGCCAGTGTCCCCTTAGAGCCATAACTAGCCCGTGGAGCCAGAGCAGGTCTTGCTCACGTGCTCAGGGAGTAGCCGATCGCCAGCGCTGGAGTCAGGAAGGAATTTTCCCCCGGGGCAGATTGGCATTGGTTCCTGGGGGTTTTTTGCCTTCCTCTGGGCACTGAGCATGACCACTTGTCAGGGCTCCTTGGTCCGTTCTGGCTGGGTTATCGCCTGGTGCTCATGCACCACGAAGGTGGCCCCTCGTGTCCTGCAGCTGGGGGGGGAAGGGCTTTTTTGCCCCCAGGGTGGACCAGCAAGTGTCCCCGGGTTTTTTTGCCTTCCTCTGCAGCTGAGCACAGCCCCTTCATGGGGCTCCTTTCGGCTATTGTGGCCCAAAGGCAGCTGCTCGTGCTCCACGCAGCTGGCCCTCGTGCCCCGCATCCGGGGGGAGGCAGCCTTCTGGCCTCCCAGGGTGGCCCCAGCGTGGCCCCGGGACTTGCTGCTGTCCTCTGTAGCATTGAGCACCCCCCCTTGTCAGGTCTTCCCCGGCCCATTCTGGCTGGGTTCTTGCACTGCTCTCGCACCACCACGACACCGCTCTGAAAGATTTAGGAAAAGATAATATAATCTAAACTAAACTAGACTAGACTAAAATTAACTAAACTAAGCTAACCTAATTATTTTTTATAGGATATATAAAATAATTTTATTTATAAATAAATAAAATACTCTTTCCACTTGTAACCTGTCTGATTTGTGTCTTAGCAAGTGTTTTTGGTGCTGAAAGGCCCTTGGCATTTCAGGTAAATAATGGTCTCATCATTATACAAGCCCTTGTGAGCTCAGGGAATGGAATGGGATAAAACAGAAGAGAATAGAATGGAACAGAATGGAACAGAATAGAACAGAACAGCTATGACATGTTATGCATATAGTTCTGCATGACAAGCTCTGACGTAGGTCCGAGGGGCTATCTGCAGTGCAGGTCCCAAAGGAGGCTGGTCCCAGGCATTGAGGCCTGTGAACACCCTCTGGACCTTGACAGAAGTAGACTTGCACTCCACATCTACTCTCCTTTAGACATGCATGGCATGCCACTGGAGAGAGAGTATTGGGCCAGATGGACTCCTGATAGAGTGTCGTTGTTCTCAGGCTCTTGTGTTTTGTTGTTTCTCCAAAAGAAACAACTCGGGCATTTTTACAAACCAGTATTTGGGGGAGGGGCGGGGTTGGGAGTGGGGGGAAATCACAGGAAATGAGCAGGTATTGCCCACATAAACAAGATTTTCAACCATTTGGTTCAGGAGCACACCCTACTTCAGGCTGAGGGCTTGATCTTTGAGCCTCCCTGATGTCAGAGATCTGGTCTTTTGCTATCCTGTGGAAACCCAAATAAACTGGATGAACACAGAAGAGTTTCAAAAACCAGTTCACACCTGTTTTTCGCAAATCTGTTCAGATGTCTGGGAGTGCTGCCTCTGCAGGGGCTGTGCACCCGCAGACTTTGTGAGCTTTCCTACACTCAACAATATTTCCTTTTTCTCAACAATATTTCCTTTTTCTCAACAATATTTCCTTTTTCTCAACAATATTCTGCCCCTCCTCTGCTCCTCAAGCACATCAGTGTGCGATTCTCATCTTGCTATCAGTGCATGCCTTGGAAACACTGTGAAGATTGGATGCAACTACAAGAGACATGGACATTGAACAGCCTTGATCTAACATTTTACTAAAGCAAAGATGAGTTACTGTTATTTTAATATGCATAAAGATGCTTGAGATAGATAAAAATATTCTTTCTTTTTGTTTCCATGAAAGCAACAAAGCTTTATGAGAGAATCTTTCAGAAACACTCAGCACTGGTGAGGCCACACCTGGAGTACTGTGTCCAGTTCTGGTATCCCCAGTACGAGACAGACATGGACATATTAGAGAGACTACAGTGAAGGACCACAAAGGCGATTAAGAGTCAGGAGCATTTCTCCTATGATGAAAAGCTGAGAGAGCCAGGACTGTTTAGCCTGGAGAAGAGAAGGCCCAGGGGAAATGTCATCAATATATATAAATGCCTGAAGGGAGGTTGCAAAAATGGAGCCAGGCTCTTTCCAGTGGTACCCAGTGACAGGACCAGAGGCAATGAGCAGAAATGGAACTACAGGAGGCTCCTCTGAACATCAAGAAACTCTTTTGTACTGTTGGTGTGACTGAGCACTGGAATAGGTTGCCCAGAGAAGTTGTGTAGTTTCCATCATTGGAGATATTCAAAAGCTGCCTGGACATGGTCCCAGGCAACCAGCTTTAGGTGGCCCTGCTTGAGCAGGGTGTTGGACCAGATGACCTCCAGAGGTTCCCCCTAACCCTGACTTTTTTTTGATTCTGTGTTTCCTTGAAGGAGTTAATGAAAATTCAGTCTTAGGTAATCTGAACATGTATTACTAATCATTTTTTGGAGAAAGCTTAGAGTTCTCATTCATTCAAGATAATACTGTTTTTTGTCAGTCTGGGGAAGTCTTTAATGCATATTTTCTACATGAGTTATGATACATAGCTGAATCAATCCAAGCTTATAGTGTGTATTGCCCTAGAAAGAAATGCAGTGATAGCTTCCTGCCACAAACATTTTAGCAGCTAAAGTAAACAAGCATAGTAAGAGATGGCAGTAATAATAAGCAGTGATAAAACAGGAATAAACTTTCTTTTTTTTTTTTTTTTATACCAGTAAATAAAAGTAATGAGGTTTTGAGTAGCGTCTAAGCACTTGCATGTTTAGCCGTGGAAAACACCAAGTCCTTACGACAATGGCAGTGGAACCAGCAAAGCACAGTCTCCATTAACATGACCTCAGGAATGCAGGCTAGTTCACCTTCTTGCTTGATGATTTTTTAAACACTTGTTCCAGCATAACTGTCAAAGAATGATGCATGTATATGTGTAAAGGAAGAGTTTTTAGAGCATCCAGGCTGTTCTAATGAAAAGCAATATTCAATAACATCAAAGAAAACACTAGTGTGCTATTTACACATTCAATGGAGATGTATGGGTATGTGTGTGGTGTTTGCATAACAGAGATACATCTATTAAAGTTAAAACAGTCTACATACATAGCAATAGGGAAATAGTTCTACCATGAAACATCTATGGTTTGAAAGCTACCTCTATTTTTTTTTTTTTTAAGATAGAAACTCACTGTATAGAGGGGAAAATCTTGTTCTTTACCCAAGTTGCATATTTATCTAAGTTTTCCAGGAGTTTTAATATTCTGTCTGTTCTACAAGGAATTTAATGTCCTCCAGGTTACATTACTCAGAAAAAAAAGTAGTTTTTCTAGTGAAAGAGTAGTACTCCCTTCCTGTAGGACAAGAGGAAGTTTGCAGTCTCTAGCACTTAAGCACATGCTCTCAATGAGGTTATTATGCTGCTACTGGCTCTGCAACAGACCGAAACCTGGGTAAGCATGAAATAGTCCACTTTAGTTTGGGTTGTAAAGCTAGATTTCTGAAAGATAATTTGGTGGTATTTTACATCCTTGCTGCCTGCAGGAGCTCTGTGCTTTCTTTAAAATCCTCTCAACATCTTGCAGTCTTACAGATGAAATAGCCATATATTTGTACAGGTGTTCTTGGTACCAGAATATAGAATGACTTAGAACTACAGGCAGAAGCTGAATGACAGACAGAGGTATTATAGATATGTTCTTCTTCCCCCTTTCCCGTCTTCTCCCCTTGCAGTCTGGTTAATGTCAGAGTGAGCTGACAACACACATGACACATGCAAACTGCCACAGAGTCTATCACATGCCAGTTGACTGCAGCTCATGCCAGCTCTCACTGAAGGCAGCAGAAACTCCTTCCAACCTATTTTTCTTTAAAGTCTGGGTTTTCTGTCTTGTGAGAATTCATGTGCTTTAAGCAAGGTCCGAAAAGTTCCAAACGTCTTGTTAGAACACTGCGAATCTGAGTCATTAATAGGCACAGGGTAAAACATGTGGAGGTTTATGCATAGAGCAGCTAGTGAAAAGGATTAAGGAGGAAGTGCAGCTCTTTTTTTTCTCTCAATATATTACTTCCACTTTTTACTCCTGAAGGATTTTTTTAGGGTGCTGACTATACAGTGCTCGTGTAACTATATGAAATCTTTTTTTGCTAATGCAGGAACCAAGCATTGTATCAGATCTTTTTTATCAGGTGTCAAGGGTATTTGGTTATGCTCCCAACTATTGGAATTGGAGGGGTTACTGCCTACTGTAATTGCAGCCTTCCTCCATTCTGTTATTGCTGCCAGTTTCTACTGAGCCAAATCAATTCTGACAGCTGGCCAGATGCTTCTTGTGACAGTCAGCAGGACTCTGGTCTCAAAAGAGCATCTGGTTATAAGGAAGTTTTGCAGCAAACTATACAGCCAATCTTATTTTCTAAAAATACCATCATAAACACTGAAGAAGTATTTAGTGACTTCACTAATACACTTTTTTTTTTTTTAACGGTGGGGGTGAGCCCTTGACTTTTTCACAACAAATTCCATTTATAATGGTTGTGGGTTAAAGGAGACTTGTATAAAGCATTTTTAGTTGATAAACTGTATATATCATACCTTTATTACAGTCTGTGCAGCCCACAGACTCAAGAGCATCTGCTTAGAATGTAAGCCAACAGCAAAGAATACATTTTTCCTAGTATTTGTTTAGTTAGTTTGCAACATTCATTTTAATTTGGAAGGTCTTTGGGGCATGGACCCTTTAGCTGCCTTAAAAAGGTTTTTTTAATACATTATAATTAGCAAATAATAGGGTTTCTTTTTTTTACTGATCAAAGCAGTTAGAAAAGTACAGAACTTTCCATCAGTGATTTCCAAAACATCATTGGTTTAATGCAATTTCTTTAGATAAATCTGGACTTGTTATCTTACAGCTTATTTTCACTTTGCTCGGAAAACATTGTAAGGGAAAAATGAAGAATGGGTCAGGAAAAAGGAATCCTCTTTTTTCAATACTGTTTTCACTGCTTCTGCTTGATGAAGTAGCTTATATATTTCTGAACACAGTAAAAAATGCTAAGTATGGATAGGCTACCTGGTTTTCTTAATTTTTTTTCTTTCCTCAATGGGAATGATTGGGATTATGATCTGAAAATATCTTTACTCATCCAAGGAGTGAAGAAAAGGAAATAAAAGTTCCATACTTGACAAAGGCTGCTGATGTAGTCACAATCAAGGCTATTTGTTTTTCTTATTCTTTTGGTGCATATGTAAGTATATATGCTTTGGATGCCTCTGCAAATGCTGAAACATATTCACATATGTTTCTTGCAGAACTGGAAAGCAGGGACAACTGGTGAAACCCTACTAAGCCCTCAAAGAGGCCTCCCGCTGCCTGCTTGTATTCAATTGTTCTAACAATACCACATAAAATGGCTTGTTCTGCTGCCATTTTCTGTCATGAAAACAAGCTGATATTGTCTGTATATAAATTCCAGCATCTGAACTCCACATGCTGGATATGGTTGTTTCTTCTTTGCTGAGAATATTTTTACTGGGGAAAAAATGATGCCACAACGTCACAGTATTTCTGGTGCAATTTGTTTATTGAATTAGCATGATACATGTCAACAAAGGTATTTACAACTTGCAGCCTCCTTCCCATGGGAACTTCAGGTTTTCAGGTTTTCCCTCTGCCGGACTTTTTCAGTTTGGAAGTATAAAAATATCCTTTAGAGTCATTATACTAAAGAAACTCCCATGCAGTGTAGTTCAAAGTAGTGGGGAGAGAAAAATAGTGGGGTAAAACAGGAAATTAAAACTCCTGGGTTCTCATTGTTCACACTTAGAAAGAAGTGCAAGTGCCACCTGGATAAAAACAGGACTTTTGTCATCACCTTATTTTTAAGTTTTCTCAATTTATTTTTACCATATTCAAAAAGCGGTTAACATATGTCCTAATTTTTTTTTCCCCTTTTGACACAGGGCTTAAACTGAGAGCATATGTTAATTGAAAATTTCTGAGGTTTGTATTGGTGTTGTAAGTGCTGTCTAGTATTAAATTTTATGTTGCTATGCAGTAGATTCCCCACACTCGTTTTTTCCAATTAATGGAATGTCATGATTTGTGAAGTTTAAATATATCTTGCATTTACATCACTTCAGAAATACAGGAACAGGTGTAAATGTCCTATTCACTTATTTTTGTCTTTATTTTGCCATTTTCATATTGTCCTGGGTTTGCTCTAACTGAAATGCTGGGGATTTTACATCTGTTTACCAATGGCCACACATCATTTAACATAATAACAGCAGCCAAATGAATCTCTCTTAAGTATAATGCTCTTACGTATGTCAGAACTGAGCAGCAGTTCTTATTATCTTTAGTTTAAAGGTAGTGAAATTAGCTCCTAGGGGTAAATTCCTGTTAAGCTGCAATTACCATATAGTTCTTTTCTTTGCCATTGCCAGAGTAATCTAGTGTGACCAATGGACAGCAATTCAGATCTAAACATCAGCCCAATCTTTCTACCTATTGTGCTGGGAAACAGCAATTAGCCTCTTTGCATTCCCTCTCCTTTATGGCAAAGTGACTCTGAGTTTTTATCAAAAAAAGCTCCATATGTGTAGTGTATCCTCATTATTAAGTTACCAGAAGCTATTTCTGTTTAAACATTTTACCTGCAATGCACGGTCTTGTTTGTTTCTTCCATGACTCAACTCTGCACCACCCTTTCTCTTTCTTTCAGGGCAGGTGCCCTGCCCATCCCATGATTAATCTATTTACATTTTTTAGGCCAGGGCCAGCAGCAACAAAGCTGCTGACTGAAAAGGCTGGAAGCCTGCTGCTATGGAGACCCAGTTGAGGAAAAATTACTAGTGGTTTGATGTTACTCGGAGCTGGAGAAAGCTCTATGTGAAAGACTAACAGGCAAACCAGCACAAAGGAGAACACCTGTGACTTGATCCTGCACTTCAGGAAGCTAGGAAGTATGGACAGACTGCTCAGAATCTATGGCTAGTAACCAAGAAAGCAAGCTCTTCCCCTTCCCCTTCACATTTCCCTTCCCATTCCCCTTTCCATTTCCCTTCCCCCAGGACTTTCCTGTATAGCATAAATTGAGGTGTAAATTACCAGTATGCTGTGTCTTGAGATGAATCACTATGAATAATGCAAATTTTAACTTACTCATCTTGGTGTTCTAAAAGTGAGGCTTTCACTTAGAAAATTTGCTTATTTCAACTCAGCTACCAGTTGAATGGCTGGTGAAAGTATAGAAGTGTTGAAACAGGCATGTTTGCAGACAGTAAGTTTTCTTTTCTTTTTTTTTTTTTCAAAGTCCAATCCAAATTCTACTAAGTGATCAGTGGCATATCATGATCTTTATTTGTGTACTCTTGTTTTAAACTCATAAGAGAGTTTAAAATGTCAGAACAATAAAGATATTTGGTTATTGACAAACATAGCATTTAAAAGCAGCTGTCTGTTCAATTGACAAGTAAAATATTTCTGAAACACCTGATTTCATATAGAAAAGTTTTTTGTTTATACATCTTAAATTATTTTTATATTCGCTCTTTATGTTATTTCATGAGCTTTACTTTATATATATATTTGTTAATTAACCCCCAATATTGATTTTAAATCTGCCTGAAGATGAAAGAAATCTTGTAGAAAATATTGTGAAAAATATAGCTAAAATGTAGATGAATAGGCAGAAGCTAAATGAGTATAAATAATTTTTAAAAATAAATTAATTGTTTACGGTTGATTTCTGTGCTTAATAAACCTATAAAATTTAAACACATGGCTTATAAAACTAATTACATACAGTACTACTTGCTTCTGTATATATCATTTTGTATTAGCATAAAATCCTTGGTTGTCCTTAATCTTAAAATTGAATTTAACTTTAGAATTAATTAAGAATTGTTGGCTAAAAAAAAGTTATAAAAATATATCTATGTGATTCAAAGTCTCACCTCCAATGTACACAAACTATTCAATTGAAATTAATGCTGTTTGACTGCCACAGATGAGAAGCAATAGCAAACAGTAGGAATGGGAGCCTATCTGGCTGCGGGCTGCCCTGGGATCTTTACAGTGCCTGCAGCCATCACTCTGGGGCTCATGAAGTTGAAGACAAGGCTTCAGCTTATCTGTTGGAGAGAGAAATGAAACCTCTCCTTACACCAAACTTCTGTGGTGAAAGCTTCGATTCAGGAAGAGGAGACTGGATGTTTGACTCCCCCAGAGGGATGCTACAGCCCAGATGGCTGGGTGGTAGCTGAGTTGCATGCAGACAAGAGTTCAGAAGGTATGAAGGCAAAAAGGGAGAATAAGAGCAGTGGTCAGACAGCATTTATTCTGCAACACCTACAAGTCAAGCTGTGTTACTTCCCATGATACTACGTCTATTCTGGACCATAGTTTATTTCTATTTTTACTACTTTTTTTTTTTTTTTTGTGAGGTATGTAAGGAGAAACAGCTTCAGCCCAGCTCACCGAAGAAAATTCAAAAGCAGAAATGTGTTGAATTTTATGTCTTTATTTAAGCAGATGTTTTCAGACATGTTTCTGCTAATGAGGTATTTCACATGAATCAAGGAAGAAGTGAGTTTCCAATTCATATTCAAATATGTTAACATGTCAGATCTCAGGATTTATATTCATCTCATTGGAGATCAGAAATTTTACATGAGACCTATCTAATTTATCCAAAATACTTTAGCAACTTGCTGAAACTCAAGCAAATGACAGAGCAAGACTTATATTTTAAATTCTTTGGATAACAATTTCTGATAATTTATATCTTAAAAAGTTACAGATGATTTGTATAGCAAAATAGTGACATTTCTGAATATATTTCGGTAATTACTCACCTGTCCTAACTTAATATGCCACTTTATTGAGGTCGTATATTCCCAGACTGCTAAAACAAGAACTTTATTGTTAGGAAGAGGAAACTGAGCAAACCACACATTTTTAATATAATCTCTTGCTATTTTCTATTTTTGTTTTTTCCATAAGTACATTTTGCTTTGAAGAATAAAATTTTACAGATTTCTGGAGGCTGTTTATTTATGTTGCAATTTATTTCACCTGACTTTAGATGTCTAGATTGGTCACCCTAAGCTTCTACAGACAGTGGTAAGGGCAATTCCAAAGCACCTAAGGCATCTAATCTATCTGTCTTATGCAAACTTCTCATGATGAGAGGAATTCTCTTGGGAGATACTTTTCTCTACATTGAGATAAAGGCCTCTTTAAGCCTAGCAGAATTGACTCAGGTATCCAACTTGTAGACACCTGAGTTAAATTTGATTTTCAGCTGTAATTTCAGTTCATTCCTGTCAAACTAATGAAAGACTTTTTTTTTTTTTCTGTTCTGCAGAAAGGCTTTACATTATATCAATTGTTTGAGAAGGCAAGAGTAAGATGAATAATATCCATGCTGTGTTTAGAATAGAAACAGCTAGGTTGGAAAAGACCTTTCAGATTGTCAAGTCTGACCATTACCTCAGGACTGCGAAGACCACCACTAAACCATATCAGTGAGGGCCTCATTTGCATGGCTTTTGAACACTTCCCACACCACTTCCCTGGGCAGCCTGTTCCAATACCTGATCACCTGCTCTGTGAAGAAATGTTTCTTAGCATCCAATCTAAACCTCCCGTGACAGAGCTTGAGGCTGTTACCTCTTGTCCTATCACTTGTTACTTGGGAAAAGAGACCGACTTCCATCTCACTCCATCCTCCTTTCAGGTAATTGTAGAGAGCAATAAGGTCCCCCCCGAGCCTCTTCTCTAGAATAAACAACCCCAGTTCCCTCAGCCTTCTTTCTCATAAGACTTATTCTACAGATGTTCACCAGCTTTGTTGCCCTTTTCTGGACCCATTTGATTCTCCTTCCCTTTCCCTGTGCCTGTAATAAACTTATTTATGATAAACTTACTTTCCTTGCCCGCTCTTCTAGGAGGGTTCATCTACATTTCAATGTAAGAAAGATCAGTTTTCATATTGCTGCAATAAAGATAGCTCCTGAAGTGTGGCTCTCATAAAGCTTAAACAGAACGGCCATTCAGGAGTGCCAGGAAGGAGGACAAATGTTTAGCCCAATTGCTACATATATTCATCTCTAAATCATAGGAGAGAGACAACTTCAGGAAACTATATGAGAGAAAAAAATCAGTCTTTCACTCCTCAATGTAGACCTGATTTAAAGCATTATGATGCTATATTGAATCTTTTAATATAATTTTAATGATAATCTAGACATACTGGAAGAAAACTTGAACTGGAACTCAGCTTCCATTTTCCTGCACAGCAAGAGCTCACAGAGAGGATAAAAGGCCTGAAGTATAAATTTATCTTAACTAAAAACATTTTTTGACTTTATTATTGCTTAGTCCTCATTTTATTTTTTATGGTATTTTCTACTATAATTGAAAAAGTAATGAAAATTAAGAAGTAAATTTAGATGATTGACACCTTTTCTCATGGAAAAAGTAATGAAAATTAAGAAGTAAATTTAGATGATTGACACTTTTTCTCATGGAAAAGGGAGGGATCTTTTCTTCAAAGATCTCCCGCTGCTTTTGAACACTGAATACTATCACTACTGGGCTTCTTAATGGCTGTTGAAATAACCGTGATCTCTGAATTGGAACGGATCAGCCCCCAAGCAGTTGGAATTCCTGGTTCATGTCAATACTATATTTATTTATTGCAAGTTCAAGGAAGAGACAAAATTAGACAAGGCAAGACCCAATTTCCTGTTTTCCAGAAGTTTAATATATTGCAGGACCATAAGGGTAAATGGCAACCTCTAATTCCAGAGTATGTTTTCCAATGTTGCTGCTTCTGCACACCTACTGTAGATAGATTTATGTTCCAATTTGAAATAGTGACAGAGACTGATATTTTATAGACATCATTAAAGAATGTGTTCACTAAGATTTGTAAATCCAAAGACATTTCATTGTATATAACTTCAGTTTTTCAACAGTAGCCTACACAAATTATCCAAAAATATTTTGTGGAACAAGGTCTTTTGACCCACACTTGACTTCTTAGATTTTATCAAAAGTGCAGCAACGGCTGTCATGAGGTTTTACAAGGTAGCCATTATGCTTTGTAATATTAAATTGTCTTACCGGATATGATTCTTCCATTGTTCTGTTTTCTACAACTGAACCAGTGGCTATATAGATAACTACATCCATTGCTGTAAAATGAACAGTATAATACTGCATTACTTTAGGTTTATGCAGCCATATCCTTGCTGTTGTCAATGAAAATACATCAATAAAATCTGGTTTATCACTAGCATGAATTATGCTCACATTAGTAATTTAGATCTTAGGGGATAGTATTCATAGTTGAAAATGCATTATCTCCTATTAATTGTAAGATTCTGTGTATATGTATTGAACTGATTTTAGTTCTAGCTAGCAATACTTAAGATTCACTGAATACTCTCTAAAGTTTTGTTTGTCTGCTTGTTTTAAATTTTAATATTTAACATCACTAGACTTATTTTTATAGACTCATTATAGTGGGATAGTAATGGTTCGTGCTGAGGAGTATATGAAAAGATTAATGGGTTGTGACTCAGTACCTGCTGAGGTTTCAAGGAAAATCATTTATGCATTCTTAACACACTTATGTTTGAATTTACTCCCCAGCAAAAACTGTTACCTAAGGTGAAAGCATTCATTGACTTGTAATGGTAATAATGCTATCTGGATTTCCAGGTAATATTATGCATATTATTGGTGTTAAAGATAAGATAAAGGCTGCAAAAAATCAAAATGTGTTGAGGCTAACCATAGAGGTCAACGTGAAAGAGACAGTGTTATAAAAATACATCAGTGACGAATTACGGGGGAGAAAGTAGATCTATTAAAAGGATAAAATATTGCAGGCAATGAAAAAAATAGTAATTTAAAAGTAGCTGACATTATTTTAATTTAAAAATTCTCCTCAGAAAAGAAGTAATATGAATAATTAGCAAGGAAAAAAACACTGTAAAGGTACGGTTGAGCATGTGCAAATCATCCAGCTGAAATCCTGTGTTTCCCAAGATATTAAAGGTTCTGTTTAAAAGGTAGAAGAGATTTTCAAAGGTGTGAAGGACAAATAGTTTCCTACTCTCTGAAAGTCAGCAATAGTCAAGAGTGCAATGACTTCATGTTTTGGTATGATTACTAAATGGAGACACCAGTTAGGTCTTTTCACCCTAGAGAAAAGAAATCTCAGGAGGATCTTATCACAGTTTTTCAGTACTTAAAGGGTAGCTACCAAGATGACGGAGAGTCTCTTTTCATAAGAATCCACATGGAGAGAGCAAGGGGCAACAGGTACCAGTTGCACCAGGAGAGGTTTCATCTTGATATAATATGGATTTTTTCTCCAGTGACACAATCAATAGCTGGAACAATCTTCCCAGGGATGTGGTAAAGTCCCCGTCACTGAAGATTTTCACGTCACAACTGGACAGGATGATAAATAATCTCATCTAGGCCCTCTGTTCCACGAAAGGTTGGACCATGTGATCTTTCAAGGTCCCTTCCGACCTGGACTGTTCTATGATTCTATTTCTGAGGAGTCATGGATATTGAGGAGCAGTAGCAGCAAACTAAATACAAACCTAGGTAGTCTTCTTTTTCCCTCTTCTTTGTGAAAAGATGAAGAAGTGGACCTGGTGGGCAGAATCCTACACACTAAAACAAATGTTCTAGGGCAAGAACAACAAGATAGTAAAGTCCTGGAAAGCAAGCAGCATGGAATTATAGAGTCATTTTGGTTTGCAAACTACATTAATTTCTTATACCAGCTTGTAGATAAAGCCTTTTTATTTTGTAAGGTTACAGTGACCAGCATTGGTCATAGATGAAACAAAACAAAAAATTCAGTTGCATAAGAAGGAAGATTTGTGAGGTGAGAATTAAGTCTTCTTTTATATATGGCATACTAGTTTAAAGAGCTTATTTTCATGTATCTTTTAGTAAATCAGCTTTCATCAGCTGAATATGTGTGACCAGCATCTTACCACTATGTGCAGTGCATGTGGTGGGTATCCACATCTTGCTCTCAAGAGAGTATTTACCTGTCTCTCCCATGCGTTGGGTAGCAGTATGCATACACCACATTTATAGCACTGCTCTCAACGTAAGTCTAGCAGGAGATCTTTCTGAGGGAAGAAGATGAATTGTCACACAAATCATCTATTGCACCCAAAGGCCTCATTCTAAATAAATCCACAAACTAATGCAACCTTCAAGGTACATTAATGATGTATTCTTTTCTTATTCTCAGGCTATTCACAATCTCTCCATTGAAACAGTTGTCCTAGCAGTCAGGGTCTGGGTCCAGCTGACACTGCTGGCAAGAAGACAAATATTCTTGGTAGCCTATTCTGAAAATCAAGATCTCAGTCCGTGGCAATCCACATTCTGCACCTGTCTGAAGTACAGGCTTCCAGAAAGAATCAATAGAAATATATAGAAAGATACAAAGGATTCCAAGGGAGGAAATATTTAAGTTATTTGGACTGTTTAACTTAGGAGAAGCACAAAAATTTCATAGACGTGTGAACTACACAGAAGGTACATTTTAAGTACCTTCTACAATCTTTGCTATATGACCCTTTCTCATGGTGGTAAAACAATAGCTGGTAATGTGCAATGTAACTGGGGAGGTGGGGTTTATCACAGGTATAACTACATCAAATTATATGAGATGTATCTCTTCCATTTCTGCAAACGTTGCTTTGAGGAAAGCTGGGAGCATGTGATGTACAAGGCTACATAGCCAGGTACATTGGGATGCACTTGTTTAATTGTCTATGAGCTGCACAGATGGCCAGAACATATATAGTATGCTTTACATGTTCTAGATGCATTGCACTTATTGCATATGCTTAGCGGTGTTATTCAGAACACTTAAATACTTAGCTGCAGATCAAAGTTTCAGCTTCTGCTCAGGCCAGGTCATTGGTGTTCAGAAATCCTGGAGAAATGTTCTGCACTCGTTGGTCTTAAAGGAAGGTTTATGCCAACCTGCCTGCTTTTCCCTCGCAACTAGCGTGACTGGTTTTACATGATAAGAATCTGACATTATTATATTGCTACGTCTACAGGGAAATGCAAGGGGATACTCAAAAATTGTGGCCTAGAGATGCATATCTCTCTCTGTGACCACAAGAGTACTCCAAAGTAACTCTGGACTCCAAACATCGTTCCGTTCGCTAAGCAGTGAAAGTGATGATGGTGAATCTGACAAGATACGAATAATAAAATTCTTTGTAGTTAAAGTATAAAAGATTAAATTTTGATGAAAGAAATATTGAACAGAGACAAGGTCTTTTCTTCTCTGTTCTCTGTGTAATACAGAAATAAACAGAATATTCCATGTGCAAGCACATGTGTTTCTCTTTTACGTTGTTCTAAAGCTCTTAAAAATTACCTCAGCTGGATGTGAGGTACCTAGGTGAATTACACCTACCCCTGTAGAAGTTTAGGGGTTAATGTAGTCCAAAATAACTAATATTCTTCATCAGTTGACTTGGTAAATTTGTTCCTGAGTTATTTATTACAAATAGAGAACAAGTATTAACATATATAACGCTGTAATTGAACTAAGTCCATTTCAAAAGCCTGGTGAGAAAAGCACCACTGTACCTCTTATCTATTGTGATATAATCTTTCATTATATCTCTGCTCCACTTTACAGTTCTTTATTAGCTCCCTGTACAACTATTTACTGTTCAGAATTGCTACAGGTGCCTTTCTGAATAGAAGTATACGGGCTGTAATGATAAAAAAAAAAAGTCAAGGAAGACTGTTGTTTGTGTAAGGCACTTTAATGGAAGATACTGAGGCAACCAACACATCAAACATATCGTTATAGAGATATAAATCACTCAAAACAAGCATCCAGAGGGACCTTGACACGCTTGTGAGGTGGGCCAATGCCAACCTTATGAAGTTTAACCAAGCCAAGTGTAAGGTCCTACACCTGGGTGGGAGCAATCCCAGGCACTGCTACAGGTTGGGCAGAGAAGAGGTTCAGAGCAGCCCTGCAGAAAAGGACTTGGGGGTGTTGGTTGACGAGAAGCTTAACATGAGCCGGCAGTGTGTGCTTGCAGCCCAGAAAGCCAACCGTATCCTGGGCTGCATCGAAAGAAGTGTGACCAGCAGGTCAAAGGAGGTGATCCTGCCCCTCTACTCTGCTCTTGTGAGACCTCGCTTGGAGTACTGCGTACAGTTCTGGTGTCCTCAACATAAAAAGGACATGGAGCTGTTGGAGCGAGTCCAGAGGAGGGCCACGAGGATGATAAGAGGGCTGGAGCACCTCCCGTATGAAGACAGGCTGAGAGAGTTGGGGCTGTTCAGCCTGGAGAAGAGAAGGCTGAGTGGAGACCTCATAGCAGCCTTCCAGTATCTGAAGGGGGTCTATAAGGATGCTGGGGAGGGACTCTTCCTTAGGGACTGTAGTGGTACGACAAGGGGTAATGGCTTCAAACTTACACAGGGGAAGTTTAGATTAGATATAATGAAGAAGTTCTTTACAGTGAGGGTGGTGAAGCACTGGAATGGATTGCCCAGAGAGGTTGCAGATGCTCCATCCCTGGCGGTGTTCAAGGCCAGGTTTGGCAGAGCCTTGGACCACATGGTTTAGGGCAAGGTGTCCCTGCCCATGGCAGGGGGGTTGGACCTAGATGTTCTTAAGGTCCTTTCCAACCCTCACTATTCTATGATTCTATGATTCTATGAAATACTCCTAAATTAATAATAAGGCACACTCATAAAATAAGGAAACTAAAGATAAAAAAATTTCAAAAAGCTTTCCAGTACTTGTGATTGTCCCCATTTGGATAATAAACCTGCCTTTTTTTTTTTTTTTTTTCCAAAGTCTAAAGAACACTATGGATTTTGAAGACTAATGACTAAAGGAATTATGAGTTTTGTCATAAGGGCCAAGTCTTCACCTGCTCCTGTAGAAGATCTGACCTTCGTAAAGCTCACAATAATTTGCAACGTAAGAGCACTGTCATTACACTAATGCTTTGCTGGATATCTTTAGTTAGGCTTCTTGAAATCAGCATTGTTCCAAAAGTCAATGGTCATCTTTCCGTCTCTGATGTACCATGCAGAATGCTTACAAAGGGCAAAGTAAAGGCCTGATTTTAAAGCTATTTTTGATCAAATAGCTTGATCAGTTCTCACCTTCTACCCAGCTCCCTGGATAGGGATGTTCCAGGGCTGAATTTTCATGGCAGTACCAGCATTTCTGTCTTTTACCCACATGTAGAGGAACATTAAAATTATTTTTATTTTTGATTTCTTTGTCTGATGTCCAGCAAAATTTGAAAGTAAGAAGGTTATTCATTGTATCTAGGATCCAATCCTGCATGGGGCTGTGCATGCCTTACAAACTGATTATACCTTTAAGGCCTATTGACAGTTGTGTTTATGGTATTTAACACCTGATAGGAAACACTTAGCTTATTATAGGTGGGAAAAAAATACTGCATATAATAATATCCCATAAGAAAATTCTTAGTTGCTATATCTACTTTTATGACTTTACCAAATATATATAAATCCCCACGCACAAATAAATCTATCGAAAGATGACCTGCAAAGTTTTTAATTTAAAAAATAAAATTCTGCTGTCCCCCACTCTCCCCTTTTTATGATCCTCAGCTAAAAGAAAATAATGCACCTGGGATTAGGAATATCATCATTACCTTTTAAATACAAAATTAACACCTGAATAGATTGAAAACCGATCAGCTCCTTATAAAAGCTTAAGTGAATGACTACACACAGTTTGAGACCAGCGCTGGGAAAAAGAACATAAAATCACGTTCGTGTATTTAGACAAAATATAACACCAAAATTATCAATTTATCTATCTATACTGCAGTATCTTGTGATCTGAACACTGAGAATATCTGAGAATATAAATTCACAGAATGTGAATCCTTTTTTGGGAGGTGTCACTCAAAAATCTTGGAAGAAAAAGCTGGAAAAAAGATTTCTTAACATCGTTAAGCTTTTGATCTCTCTTTGCAATATACAGTATATTTCTATTCTTTTCATGATGTTCTGTGTGGTAAGTACTGTTTATGTATTTAGTATTTGTTACCAAATAAAACAGAGCTTTTGGAGCATAGACCGGAAAACAGATTTTTTTTTTTTTTTTTTTTCAAAATGGGATGTAGAAGCAAATCTGCGCTTATTTATCATATCCCTGGATTTTTGCATATGATGTTTATTTTTGTATGGTGTTTCAGCTTTAGTGAAAGGCTGAAGAATCATCTCATTTGAGTCTTCATCTTGACCTACCCTTGTCATATCAAAGAGTAGGCGTCTTGAACCTGCTTAAGATGAGAAAGACCTGGAGGACAGGTTTTCACACTCGTAGATTAGCACTAGACATTACTACTCTGCTTCTTCTCCTCAGACACATTTATTATGCTTCTTTAATAATTGATAAAACATCCTGGAGACCTGACTTCAGTGATCTGAAGTAGTCAGGCCAGAAATACAGATATTGTGTAGCATGGCTGCATTGAAGCACGTGCTGAAAGCTGCCTTGAAATGCTTTGCTTACTGTCACACAGACAACTGAATGAACATTTCTCATAGCTTGGACAACAACCGGGAGAAAAGGGAAAACTTTGTTATTTAAGCCCCTTGTCTTTATATTCCATATGGCTCACTATATTTTGTCTCTTTGCCAGTGAAATATTAGAATCTGTTTCTCTTTTTCTTTTTTTTTTTTTGTTGTATACTACATGAGGCTAAAACTACCTCCAGCCAAATAAGAAGAGACAACATTTCAAGATACTAGAACTTGGGTGGAATCTTCCAGTTTGCTTGGCAAATATATTATGTTAGTGGAAGTTTGGGTGACAGCAAGCTGCTAGATGTGTGTGTGCATGTTTACAAGGAAGGAAAAAGGAGGCAGCCAAGTAGCAGGATCCTGGCTTTCTTCCATGGTAAAGCAGGAGGTAATTCTGGTACCGCCCAATTGATTTACTCAAGGTATTTTTTGGAAATGGCTGCTGTCTTACCCATATATTGCATAGTGTGGACATTTACCATGTGTATTTGTCAGAAAGATTATTCTGGGTTTTCACAGTGCAGCATGAGTTCTTTCCTAAAACAATTGTCCTAGGTCTCTAAAGCAGATGGTGCTATTTTATTCAAAGGGGTTTTTTTTTGTGGACTCTCACAAATTTTGTTGTGAACATTTCTAATGGAAGCAATGGTTGCTTAAAAGAAGTAAAACACAGTTTCAAGAACCACGACTTGGTTAAGTTTTTGAAAGAAATTAATGTAGAACAAAGAAATAAAATGGTTTAATGTGTCTAGCTTCCCCAGATGCCAATTAAAAGTGAATATAAAACATATATAATAGAAGTATTTGAAACAACTGAAATACAGTTCTAAAACAGATTAAGAGAATTTTAAGTGGTGCTGCTGCAAGTGCTTCTTCCCTCCTGTACTTGTTTGTTCATTTCTGACTCTCCTATGCAGTAGCTGGTGCTCTCCTGCCCCTTCTTGTGGTTATAGCAGAGAACTAAAGCAGAGGAATGCTAATAGATCTGAGCAGCAAAAGGATACACTCTGAAAGGCCAGAATAGTAAACAAAGTTTTGGGAAGGAGGAAGATAATCTTGGATTATTCTAATTAAATAAATTTGGTTTTAATTTTAAAACATCTAGGATTAAGTAATGACACAGATTAGCTTCAGGAAGTCTCCTTATCCAGGATACATTAAACTTTAGCAAGAGAAAGTAAATAGGATATGAAGAAAAAATCCACACTGGTTGTGGGGAAAAAAAAATCATGCTTTGTCACTATTTTTGTTAATATTTATTTTTTGAAAACATGAAAAATAGTAAGCAAGATTTAGATATTTCCCAGGGCTAGAAAACTGGTGGAGGAACTGGAAGTGGGCAGAAGTGTTCTATGATTCAGTTCTTAAAATTGTCATTAACTTCAACTTTTCTTTAAGTAATATAGAAAAAATTTTAAATAAAAGCTTGAGAGAAAAAACCACCCTGCAATGTATCCACCACAGACCTATTTGCATTGATTATTATTATAACTGTTATTATTTACCTTCATATTGAGATTCATTTATTTAAAATGTCTCCCCATTTCCATGCAATTATATATTTATTTTGTATGAACAGCTTGCACTTTTCTCTTATTAGCAGAAATGTAATACAGCATTGAGTATTTAAAGAATTCAGCGAAAACTAGTCGTGGAGTTGAATGAAGTTATTCTGGATGTATACTGATGTAATGGATTGCCAATGAACACAAAAAGCTTGGAATTCAGCCACTAAAATCCATCTGCACAGCATTAATTTAGTTCCAAAAGGCAAAACCTGGGAAATCTTACCAAGAGGGAATGAGATGATTCTGTGTGAATGAGGACCACTAAGAAATGACTGATTGTGCTGTCCTTGAAAGGAAGGACTTATAGCTTTATTATACAGCTTTGAGATAGCAAGAATTAAGTTTATCTTGTGAATGAAATTTGAACATTATTTTAGCTGCAACTGCGTGCAGGGAACCACTGGCAAACACAGATAATTTAGATGTTTGTAAGTAAAAGACTTGCTGTTTCTAGCTGTTCTTTTTCTGCCCCTATTCCACTGGCTATCTGAGTACCTCCAGGGCTGTGCCACTGCTGACTTCTGTGCAGCAGACTCCTTGCAGAGTACCTCAGTCAGAGTTTTAACACCAGCCTCCTCGTAGATTCCCAGCAGGAATTATTCAGAATGGTGGTGTGTACATATTATAGACTAGAGTAGCACTTATGCAGAACCCTCGTTTCTCTTAGGACACAAGAACTTTGAAGGGAATAAGCCATTAATTTAAGAGAAGTCATTCGTGTTACTTTCCCAGAATTCTAGGCACCAGATACCTTTATTTGCCTATTGTTTGCATGACAGAGGGAAGTATCTGTTATTTTAGTTTTAGCTCATTCCTTTGGTCTCTAGGATTTTGTATTTTATTTAGGCTACACCAACAGCCTCAGAAAATGACTCAGTAAGAAACTAAGTTGAGTAAATATTTTCTTCAATAGACTTCAGGAAGACCTGTCAGAAATACATGCTTAACTCATTGTGCACAGAGCTTTAGCTACTCCAAACTCATCAACAGTGTCTCCTAGCCAGTAACTCAGGACCACACAGCCACTCACTCTCCCCTTTCTTCCCCCACTGCTCCCAGTGGGATTAGGACAAGAATCGAAAGAATGTAAACCCCATGGGTTTAGATAAAAACAGTCCAATAACTAAAGTATAATATAAAATTACTACTACTACCACTAATAATAATAATGATAAGGGAAATAGCAAGCAGAGAGAATATAAAACTAAAAAAAGAAGGAAAAAACCCCAACAATAAACACAAGTGATGCAGCTAGTTACCATTACTTCTGATCAGAATATGTTCTGATATGCTCAAATTCAGACTCCTCGTTGTGCTTTTTGAGTATTCTTCCTTACTACTACTGAGAGGTATGAATCATTAGTCATCAAGGCTGATGCAGAGAGCAGTAAATACTTTTTTAAAGACAGAATATTCATAGATTGTCCATATTACCATATGCATTTTGAGAGACTGACTAGGTTTTATTCACAATAAATTAGCTTGAGCTATTATTAAATAGTTCTCTTGGGCACAACACTGATAATGCCATATGTTATTTCTTTGTGCGCCTCTCCCTCTCAGCATTTTTAATTAAGGGTGCATGGGTGAAAGCAGTGAAATCTCATTAATTTAATTAATGAATTGAAAGGTCAAATGACCGTGAATTAACATGAATTACTCTATGGAGCCAATATTATGTTTTTGAGGAAAGAAACATTTCAATGACATCTAGTCACCTAAGTAAAATGAGCAGAGATAATCAACAATCAGGACTCACTAATTAACATATTAGGAAATTTAAATACACTTCAAAACAATGCTCAAACCGGAATGTCTTTTAAAGTAGATACTTCAGGGTATGGAGATTTGTCATTTTATTTCAGTTACCATTTACTATTCACCAGAGTATTTGCGAAGGAGAAAGAATGATCTCTTTTTAGTCAGGCTAGATGAACAGAAATCAAGATATCTGTAGGAATTTTTGTTTTACTTTTCCTGCTAATAAAATGTGAGACTTGATGAAAGATTATTCTGTACTTTAGGTTTCTCATCTGAAAAATGAAGATGTTCTTTCATAGGCAGGTTTATTAAGCACATAATAATGAAGAATGCTATACATATGAAAAAAATAAGGACTTTTTAACATATAAACAAGGGGTAAAGCCAAAAACTTGCAATTTTTAAAGAAGGTACTTGAAGAATTTTTAGAAACTTCCAGATACCTCTTTCTAGTGCACTAGTTGATACTATCATTTGGCCACCTAAAAAATAGCTAGTTTTATTTATTTTCTTCTAAAACTTAGATGTGCAAAAATGAGGCTGCAGAAAAACAATTTTTTGTAACGAGTATATACTAAACTGTAAAGTGAATTTTTTAAATATTTAAAAAGAAAAAATTTTTGCAGTTAATCAGCAGGAAGTTACAATAATATTTAGGATGAGTAAAGTCCTGAAGGATGGGCTATGTAATTGTCTTCTTGTTGCTTGATTTTTTTTAATAAATAGTTTTATGGGGTTTAAACTGTTTTGTTGTATTTATGTGACGTTTGTCATGGATTTTTACAGAGGTGAATGGATACATTGTTACCTAAATATTTGCACATCGGAGTTTTCTGTTTATCTGGTCACTCACTGAAATATGAAAACATGTCTGAAGTAATACAAGTGCAACAGACATGAGATTTATACAGATATAACAAATGTACTGGGTCTTGCCCAGAAACAAGAGCAGTCATATATCTAATTACACAACAATAAGAAAACATCTTTTCAGAAGAGTGTTAAAGTAATTCTTGTCAATTTGTCTAATTACTTAAAGTATTTTTAGTATTATTTGAATCAGCTTTTATCATAAAGGTGGTTTTGATGCAAGCATGCGTTGAGTTTTTTTGTTTACAAACTGGTACCAGAGTCACTTGTGGATCACTTACAGATGTATACAACTGCAGTTATATCTGCATCTCAAAACCACGCAGAATGTTTTTGGTTTTTTTTCAAAATACACTTGCTCTGCTACTAGCAGTGTTTTGCCTGCAAAGAACTGTTGTACCAGTCTGCAATATTTTCTCTGTCTTCCCATTTTTTTTCCAACTACAGTTCAAGGTACTGTATTTTGCCCATAAAACCTTTTAACATTTGACTCCTAGACAGCTTAGAAACCTGTTATGTCTCTTTGCTTTATTTCAGTACTTGAGATCAGCTGGGACATTTAAACTGACAGCCTCTATATTTAATTTAAATGTCATGGGGCTGGTGACACATTCTTAGAGCAAAGCCATGGATTTCTACGATTCACTTGTCCTGTTGTTACATTAGAGTTAATTTTAGGCGGACTTCATTCACTACCTATATTCAAATAGAACAGGTTACTTAGGACAATTTCTAATGGGTTGGGGAATTCTTCCTTTCTCACTGTCAATCTGTATTGCTCTGTGACATGTCATCAAGACATTTTTCTGTATTTGTGCCTACACTTCCCCCCCCCACTAGGAGAACAGCAGTTATACTTGGAAATTGCCAGGACAGCAAGAATGGGAAGAATGGGCTCCTGGGTGGATACACAAAGCATTTTTTTCTTTTTTTAAATTTTTTCTTTTTTTTTTTTTTTTTTTTTTTGAGACCTTTGCTGAATGGAAAGCAATAGTAAAAAGTATTTTATAATTTTAAATGTATAGAAAAACTCAAAATAATCTCTGCAGTAGGCACAGAGTATCCCTCACAAAAAAGGAATCTGTCACTTCTATTTTGATCAGACTTCCTTATCTATAATACACTTTTATCCTCTCTTGTACCTTCCATTAGACTTTGGAATATATGAAGCTCACTGATGTGTGAAATGTTCTTCATGATACCCACTGAGCTATTTTAGCTATTCAAAGTTCAGCTAAAATACAAAAAGCAAACATGTTACAAAGTATTTTGGAAATTTTCTGTGAAGTCCACCTCTTACAACTGTCTGCAGGATGATCCATAAAGTAAATGAGGATGACGTGACCAAAATCTTACAGGTGTAAAAGTTTACCCATTACTATTTCTGACCTTCAGTTTAGGGCATGACTGTATACTTTCTGAGTAAGTCATTAAAACAAAGAGCAGTTTTCTTCTATGATGTCCACTTGTTTAGGTTAACTTAGTTCCACTTGGTGTTATTTAATAGAACGAGCCCCTACATGAGCTCTGATTTTTATGGCTAAACAAGGTCAAATTTACTAATATCAATACCCCCTCAAGCAGTTTCCTCTCTGCACTTAAAAGACTTTGACACTGAAACTCCTTAACAGTTAAATGGGAACAATGTTATTGGGCCAAAACTGAAGTTTACAAATCTCTTTGAAGGTCTAGCAGGTCATTGGAACCACATAATATCAACAAATGTTTCAAAAACTTCAACTAATAACTAATTTCTCTGTTTGGTTGTTTGGGATTTTTAATTAATTTTTGGTTGCTTTTGACATCATTCTGTCCCTGCATTTTAACTGCATTGCATTTAACTGCATTTAACTAAGCCCCTGCATTGGCTACCTACATTACAAACTTCCACCTGTCTTTTGTTCCTCAGAGAAGATTACAAATTCCTGCTGATTGATTCACAAAAAAACAGTAGAACTACATCAGAACTCATTTCAGGTTACACTGGATCTTATCTCTTAAGTATTTCTGACCTCCAATTATCAGTTTTCTCTCCTGTTTTCCAGACATTCCTGGCCGTTCTGGTATAGTTTGGTAGGCAACATGAGAGGTGAAACAACAGGGAAAGAAACAATAGCATGGTCTAAAATTATGGAAACTAAAATTGGGAAGGTTGAGGGGCTATGTAAAAAATAAGTCTACATATCTGTATGTGTGTATACATACGTATGTGTATATGCTATCATCTTAAAATCTGGAGAGTATTTTTTCTAAAATTAAAAAAATAGATATACTATAGAAGAAACGTTTATTTTATATAAGAATTTTATAATGAATAATATATAATACATGAAGTATAAACTGCAGTTAGTAAAAGATACACATATATAGCCTAATGACTACATTTAAAATCACAAATCAAGTTGCCAGTGGAAGAAATTATTTGCTTTGTTAAATATCCAGTGTAACACAAAGTTGTAGGCTTTCGGATTATAGGGCAGAGAGTACTGAAATTGTGCCACAATAATGCATATGGGCTTCAAATATAGCTACATTAATATCTGCATATATTTCTCCTCTGAAAACCAGTAGAAGGTTTACTAGGAAGTTGTAACAGCCACAGTGCTCTAGTGGTTAAAAAACTTTTTCTAATTTCCCATTTAAATACATCTTACTCACAATCCAGTTTTCCTTATGTTCTTCTACCAAAATAAATCTTATCATCTGAAGTGTTTAGCTCTTTTGCTTTCCAAAACATCTATAGACAGCAAATATACCTCATCTGTTTTTGTTCTTGTAGATAAACTAAATTATTTTAGTCTGTTTAAAGATACTCATTCAGACATCCAGTCTTCTGGATCACACATGTCTAGATATGCTATACCAGTCTAAGGGTACTTGTCTATATCACAAGTAGCTATCAGTATGAGCATAGCTGCAAAGCGCATATAAACACTACATGCAGCACTATGATTTTCACTTGAAATAATATCTCCTGCAGCAAATGGAGAGAAATAATCCAAATAAACTCTAAATCACTCAGAGCTGTCTGTCTCTCTTCTGTGATAACAGAGGTATCTCAGAGCACATACAGTGCTAAATTAGGCACATTCATTACATTTATAAAGTTAGGAAATTTAGGAGGTGAGTACTTAGATTTTGGGCACTGAAAACCAACTCTTGCAGGCCTAACCAGGCAAGTTTCTCCAAACTCAGGTTTTAATGAGGTTGCACATGGGCAAAAAGCATTTTAATCTTATGTCAGGCTTCAAATTGCATCTTAATGCAAAAAAAATGCCCAAAATGCACCGTATATCTTTTAAGGTTAATTTTGCTGTTTCCACCCAGCTGTATGTTTGTTTGATCAGGAAACGAAAAAAAAAAAAAAAACACAAACCAAAAAAACCTCACTACATGTAACATTTTAAATTTCTTGTTATTTTGAACAGTAAGGCAGGATAAGAAATTTCTCAAAATGGAGGGAAAGGTATCATTAATGTGTAATGCAAAATCTAACCAAACTTATTTCTACACTGGAATAATATGTTTATTTTCTCTGCAGGGTTTCAACATTCCTTTGAAAGAAAGTGTTGCTATATCAAGCACAATGCTAAAAGTTATGATTCCCAGGATAATACCTTTGCTTTTCATTTATTGTCTAAACTACCGTAAGTTTTCTAAAGCTATTTTCTTCTTAGACTCCCTTCTAATATAAATTATTAGTATCTAATTAACTGTAGTTTCCATGCAGTGTGAGAAGTAAGAAAAAGTACAGTATTTTAGTATTTTCCTTGAGGGTAAAATAAAGACTGGAGGATTTGTCATCAAATAGATTCTGAGATTCTATAGTTTAATAATAGTGTAATAGTCAACTTGCAAATAAATTATTTTGGAAACCTTCAAAGCAGTTCTAGCTCTAAATCATTAGACTTTCTGTCATGAAGTACATTTCGTACATCATAGTTCATAAAACAAGAAGATAGCAGACCTGAGCTAGCTCAGCAGCATTCTGATAACAATCACTCATAGGTTGACTCTAGCTCAGAAAGGAGTTGACTCCTAGGAGATAAACGAGTCTCCAGAAAGAAAAAATGACCATCAGTGACACTCCCTAAACCAATATGATTGTCCGATCCATGCAACACAACAGGCATTGTTCTTCAAGAAAATTTGCTGTCCACTGCCACCTCCCAGAGCAAAAAGCTAATGTTAGTAATGAAGTGTATTTTAGGACACAATTCTTAATTCTGCCAGTGGAATTTATTAGCAGCAACATGAAAATCAGACGACTAAAATTGGTTTAAAACTGGGAGTAAAGCTATCACTGAACATCAAGGTTGTCTGAACTTGCTGATGACAGATATTCCACAAGAACTTTAATCTGATGTTTCCAAGTGTCTCCTGCTAAGCCTATTCTGAGTGTTCCGGAGAAAACAAACAAACAAACAAAAAAACAGTACAATTTTTTATTCAGTAAAAGTGTTAACTCAGTCTAATTAACACACATTCAACATCATAAAATGTTCAGTCACCTGAAGCAGTTACCACCCAAGCTTCTTCGCCACACACACACACTGTATCCTGTGGCAGGGGCAACCAAACTGCAGGTGAAAATGCAATCTCACAGCAGCCTGCATAAACTTGCATCAGGTTTTGTTCTTGCGTCATGGTTTAACCCCAGCCACAAGCTGCTCACTCACCATCCCCCTTTCCCCTCTCCCTGGGCAAGATGGGGGGAGAATCAGAACAATGTACAACCCACAGGTTGAGATAAGAACAATTTAATAACTGAAATAAAGTACAATATAAGACTAATAATAGGAAAAAAAAAAAAGGAAAGAGATTTAAAACTAAAAGGGGAAAGGTCAAAAAAAGCCAGTAAACACAAGTGACGCACAATACAATTGCTCACCACCTGCTGACAGATACCCAGCCTGACCCAAGCAGCAACCAGTCCCTTCTGGGTAACTCCCCCCAGTTTATATACTGGGCATGATGTGCGGTGGTATGGAATACCCCTTTGGCTAGTTTGGGTCAGGTGTCCTGTCTCTGCTTCCTCCCGGCTTCCCGTGCCCCTCCTCACTGGCAGAGCCTGAGACTGAAAAGTCCTTGATCAGAGTGAGCACTACTTAACAGCAACTAAAACATTGATGTGTTATCAGAGCATTGTTCTCAGACTAAAGCCTAAACACAGCACTGCACCAGGTGCTAGGAAGAAAATTAACTCTATCCCAGACAAAACCAGGACACCCTGCTACAGGATTTCATACTTCCTGGAAGGAAAAGGAACCATCATACCGTGGAGTGACTACTTCTGATGCTGCAGTTCAATGTCAATGAATGTTAAACACCTGAAGTCTCACACCTTCTGGGGTACACGCAATTATAACCATTTTAATGAAGAGAAATAAGCACAATAGGCACATTGCTATATATCCAATACGGTTCTCAAGGTTATGCCACAAAATCTGTGGCAGAATGTGTAACAGAACAAAATATTGAAATCTTGACTAATTTTAAAAGAGTAGTAAAGATCAATCAACTTTAATAGGATTATTATTAGTATTTCATAATAAGTCTCCTTCAGCTCAGTCCTGGACCTTGGTTTTAGGTGTATGACATAACATATAAAATTATTATGCAAAAAGGAAAAGGCAGCATACCCAGACATAAAATGAAATTACCAGTCTGGAAGACCTCCCACAGCCAATGTGGAAATGCCAAGGTTGTCGAAGTCTTCTGATGGGACATTAAGAAACCTTTCATCTTATGTTTTCATGCTAGCATTACTGAATGTTTTCTAAGTATCTGGGGAAACCATAAACACATGCGGTACAAATTCATAAGAATGACAAACTGTACCTACTGCATTAAATTAATTATGAAAGCATGTTTTTATACATTTTCTAGCTATTGTCAAGTACGACCTGGATTGTCAGTATCATAGAAATCATTAATTACACCCTGAGCAAAATTATCATCTAATGCCAAGGGAAAAAAAAATATTGAATTGGACTGTATGAATTATTCATCATCTCCAATTGAATATGAATATTGTTCTAGCTGAGTGTTATCATAGAAGGTGAACATTTTTCTGATGATAGAATACCGGAAACTATGACCTGACATTTATAAAGTACAGGTCACAAAGAATCAAGAAGATGTATGTCAGGAGAAGAAACAAAAACCTGAAAAAAGACTTTGTTGTTTGGGTAATATAAATATTTGCATAACATTTCAGATCAAATCCATTCATAAGGGATTAAGATTCTCAAAAATAATATTAGAAATCTCTTAATATGTAATGTCTCTCCACTCTTTCAACAATTTTTTTTCAATTGTGTCTTCAAAGTTAATGTACATAGCCTGTTTTGCATGCACCCTTTAGAAGACTAACCTCTTCCTTCTGTGAAGGAAGCACATTCCTAGAGCAATTCCCAGAGCAATTGTTGCTACTGTTCTGGTTTGGTAACATTTTGCCTGTACTTTTCTGAAGGATGCATATGTTGCGGGAGAAATGAAGTGGGCTACTCTTCTTCACACCTGTGTATTGTTACAGCAGCTACATTTCCCAAAGTTAAATGTTTAATATCACTTAATGAAGGTGCTATTTGGATAAAACATTATTGTCACATGACTATTTTATAAACTTTCAGATTTCATACTGCACACTTCTCAAGCTCCTTTGCTGATTCAAATAGATTCAGGTCTCACAGATTCCACTTTCCAGACTGATAACGTAAGTGTTGCATGGGAGAAAAAGTAAACAAACAAACAAACCCACAAAACAAAACAACAACAACAACAAACAAAAAACAGCTCAAAAAATATAAGTCACTGTTACCAAAATCCAATTGTTACGTGATAAATGGAATTTAAAAATCCCATGATGACCTGGTGACCTGAAAAGCCCTTGTGATAAAGGTTATGCAACTTGCTTTCTTAAACACATTTTAATATGTTTAGTTTATCTGGTTTTTAGTTTTTATTTGAAATTAATATTAATTCATGTTTGGCAAATTAATGTATACTATTATTGATTAGGAAAAATATTAGATGTTCTTAATTCACTATAGTGAATGCTGTTCCACAGAAGCTGCTTTATGTACTGTTTAAAAAGTGTCTATCCTCCAGCTGACCTTAGAGGCTGCCAGCTGGGAGGAAAAACTATAGAGAAATGGAAGGATACAACAACAACCATATGAAATATGGAAAGAATCTTTAGTCCAGGAGCCAGTAATGGCCCCCTAACACCTATGTTCTTTCTGTGTCATATTATGCAATACTCAAGTTCTGAAGTTTTCAGCATTTTTCGTACTAGTTAGTGAGTTCTTCTCTTTTAATTCTTTATTAGTTTATTGCAAGGTTGATTGTAAGCATTAGTGTGATAGACTTCTTCCTTTACATCTCCAGATACCATGTCCAGCACATGATCACTGCTTTATAATAAATAATGAAACTTTGCTGTGAAACTTAAGTTTAAAATAATATCTTCAAATAAGTTATCAGTAGACAGGAAGTAGGAGGTCCCCTGAGTCCACTTTCCACGAAAACATCAACAATCAGCTATTCCCAATTTCTAATATTCTGGTAGAAAAATTTTCTGGATATATAGAGGAGATATATGCAAAGAAATTTTTTTTCTTTCTCTTTTCTTGTTTTCCTCCTCACCTCCTTCCTGGTAGAGCATGAGAGACTGAAAAGTCCTTGATCAGAGTAAGCATTACTTAACAACAACTAAAACATCAGTGTGTTATCAGCATTATTCTCAGACTAAAGCCAAAACACGGCATTGCACCAACTACTAGGAAGCAAATTAACTCTATACCAGCCAAAACCAGGACAATCATACTTGCTGCTTAACTTTTCACTTCTCTTTATTTTGGACCACTCTGACCTACCTCTTGGAAGAAAAAATTGTTATAGAAGAAAACAGGTCTAAGCAGAGTAGGTAGAAGATAGTATTATGGATGGACTAAGCCTGTTGCACTTGACTCCAAGTTCCAGGACTGATGCCTGGCCACTTTTTTATTTAGTGGGCCAGGCATAATCACCCTCTCTACCTAGATTTCTAAGCATAGGACCAACTAGAAACCAGCACTTTGAAGGCTAGGTAATCTTAGCCACCTATTAATCTTACAAAGACAAGCACCTGCAGAAGGCAATATCTTCAGATCAGAAGGCAATATCTTCAGGTAAGACTCCTCAGGAGTCTTACCTGAAGATAAGAAGGTTAGAAGATGTCTATCTCTAATTTAGTGCCTAAGCCAAGCTGGTACAAATTTAGTGCCTAAAATGAGATGGGACAGCTATGTAAAATATACATTTATACTAAAAATTTAGCAGTAGTGCTAGTGCTTCCAAGAAGCTTGGTTTGTAAGGGACAGAAGAAAGCGGTCAAACTGGCTAGCTCTTCAAAATAAATTAGTTCAAAATTATGACAATGAAGATTCATTTTTTGCTTCTATTTAATCCTATTTTTTCCAATGTCTGTTTAATGAAATTGTGGTTTGTGAAAAGCTTCCTAAAGTATTTTTAATGAATCAAGAAACAGACACATAAAATAAGGGACTGTCATTCAGATGATAACCAGGCACTGCATGATGTATACTGGCAAATTACTGAATCTGTTTTGGGTGATTGTCTGAGACCAAGGTTATGCAGCATAGACTAATAGCACATCTGCTATGGTTTATAGCTATATGGATAAATATTTATCTACAACTGAATTTTGGTACACTCTGAAACTTGAATAGTGTGGAAGTAAAATATCTATGTTAAAAGGGAAGTGCCAAAAAATACATTAATGCATAAATTTATAGTTATTTTTTGCTTTAAAAGGTCAAGGGTTTAAAACAGCTGGCATATATGAAACAAAAACATAATGTTATTTCAAGAATATCCTGAAAATAGAAACATGTATATACTGATCTCTACATTGTAACATAGCAATTTTGGTTGTCATGTAGAATTTCTGTACAAAAGGGTAATAAAAGCATTCAGTTAGTTAAGAAAGAATCTGGAAGTTCCAGGATCATGGGAATTGAGTGCAATATGCTGCACCTACTGTTATGCAAGAGTGGTTCAGAATGGAAGAAATTATCTCACACGATATTAAAAAAAAATTACCTGTATCTTCACAACATTTACTTTGTGAAAACCAGTTTACTGATAGGTGTACACAGAAGCTTGACGCAGCTATCTAGACAGAAACACCTAGTGTTATCTGAGATGCTCTAGAGAAGATGAGACAGCTGCATAAGTTTATCATCTACTGCAACGCAGAATTTGTAGGAGAATCGATTATCACCAGAGGACAATCACCTTTATGTGGGCACCTGAACTCAGCCCAGGGTAATCCATTAAATAACAGTACAAGAATGAAAAGCAAAACTTTGCAGGGAGAGGGAGGGGGGGGCATTTAGTTTCTTGAATATAGGTGTCTCATACATTTTTAAGCATCGAGAGTTCTCCCACCTAGCTTCCATGTCTAGAAAACCATAGGTCTCATACTCAGATCTGTAGTAGATATCTAAACAACCTTCTCAGATGTCCTAATTCAGCAGACACCTATGCTAACACAACAGAATGCAACCTCTAAAACCTATAGTCATGTGAAGATTTGATGCCGGATCATTTCTGATGGCTCTTATTTCCACTTCCCCTTTATTTTAGGTGGTCAATTACTTATCTGTATCTATGAATTTCCTTTTCTGAACCAAGACATCTCTCCAGCAAGAACTGGAGGTGATGCATAAGTATCCCAAACACTACGAAGGTGTTAAATCTTTCTGTGATTCAAGAATAAAAAAAATTGTATCAAACCCCACAAAAATTAGAAAAGTGGAAAAAAAAAATAAGGCGTCAAATTTATCTAGAGAGTTTTTCTATTTCATTATCCAAAGGATTTTGTATAAGTATGCTGATAAGAATAAGACAGAGATATGTGTTTCAATATATCAAATAGTGCTGCTTATTCTGTTCTCGAGGCTGCCCCAGCAACCAGTGACCTGTGTGAGAACCTGTGCTGACAAGCTCCACAGGTATCCAAGCTTAGTGTACCTCTGGAGTGCTTTTAATAGATAAGCATACTCTATCTGTTCTGGCAAAGAAAAATAGGGCAGGCAATCAGACAATCATCTTCCCTAACCAGAGTGGAATACTTAACACAAGCCAAGGGTACAGAAAACAATCTTCCCAGAACAATGTCTTAAAATACTATTGAAAAAAGATCACCTGTATTTATACACATGTGTATATATATATACACATATATGTATGTATGCATGCATTTATAGCAATAGGAATACAAAATGAGATATTACTCCTTTGACTGCTTAAATACATTACTTGACAAAGCAGAAGCCCTTTCTACATAATAGTCTAGATATTGTATCTAATAAAATGGCTAGAAAAACATAATGACAAAAAAGTGTTGACCCATGAGAAAATGAAGTTTTCCTTAGTCATTCTAGTTGTCGAAAAATAAAAATTCTAATGCTACTGCATAAAACAGCACACAAAAAAAATACTCAATTTTTTTTTTTTACATTTTCCCTTTTACTGAGTTTTATTCCCTTTTTATTGCCAATAACAATCTATAATAAAATGATTCTGGTGTAATTCTGTGTATTGCAAATTCCCTGCTACTGAATTGCTACTTTTTTTTTTTTAATGTTAGTTTATACGCAATACGTCTGAGAATAGAGTACAATAGATTTTTTTCTTAATTTGTTGGACATCATTATTATTACTACTATAAGATTTAAGACCTAAGTTCTAGAGAGTTACCTGTTCATCTTTAAAATTTATCATGTACGTGTCAAACAAGTTTCTATGGGGAATAAACTCTACTATCATGAACTTAAAAAAAACAGAAGACGATTTATTAGCTTATTGGTTACAGAAGATTTAAACACTTTTGAAGTACAAGACATATGGGAATTAGAAAAATATCTCCATGGACCAATGAGGTTGGAATACCAATAAGCTGATAAAAAGTCAGACAGGGATGAGAAGTTGTTCAGGAGTTCCCATTCTCTCTGAACTGTCATATCACATGATATGATCCATATCTTAGTAACATCAGTGTGAATGTAAGATGAGTAATTCTGTGGAAGTGGATACTGGCATCCAGTCAAGTTTTTGAAATGCTACTAAAGGAAAATTGTAAAGGGGGAGGAGGGGGGGAGAAATTAATTACTGGTAGAGAAAGAAGGAATCCAGGAAAGAATTAAGTCAGAATCCTACTGAAATAGATTATAGAATCATATCCTATGATATAGAGGAAGACTGCCCAAACATTCATAATTCCTGACCCCAAACATCTAAAAATCACGAGATTTGAGAGCTAACAAAAGGCTGTAATTCTTCCTTGTGAGGTGGGACCTACTTAGGTCTTTAGAGCTGTAAAGGTTACAAAAAGATTACACTTTTTCTCTTTCATGAAATCGGAGATATTTACATAATCATCACTTTCAAGAGCTAGATATTTACGTAAAATACCAGCTATTAAGAGATTTATGACAACAGCATGAGAGCTGACAATGCTATATGTGCAAGTTTGTTAAAAACAATAAACTAAAGGAAAATTATATGTATGAGTTGCTAGGGTCCCTCTGCTGCCCTAATATCAAAATCAGGTGGTATAGTGTTCCTTAAACTCACCATCACTCATGCTTATTTGCTATGACTTAGGAAGCTATCACGGTAAAACAATGTATGCTCTCACAATTAGAGATGTAAGAAAAAGAGGTGTGAATAGCACTTTGTTGAAAAAAATAAAGTTTTTTCAAATTTAAACATTACTTTCCTCTCTGGCATTCACTTTTATGATCCATCCAATATTTTGGACTTCTTTTTAGTACTACATTCAGTAGAAACATATTCTGAGATGATAAAACAAGGATAGGTTAAATATTGATAAGTAAAAATGAGTCTGAAGCCTGCATCTGTGAAGAGCAAAAGATGCATTTAATGTAATGCTCTTTAGTTGTCTCATTAAGGCGGTGATGAAATTCACGCTTTGCTGAAATCAGAGTTTTTCTATGATGACAGCATTTCACTAACAGATTCAACACCCACTGTATTTCAGAGTGTGTCGGCTCAGCTTTTCCATTTATTCTCTGTCCCATCTCCTAGAGACTGCTATCATATAAGGAGGTGAAGCTGATCCTGAACTGATCGATGGTTGGTGATCCTGAACAATGAAGGTATCAATACAGTTGACCACGCACAGGAATCTGGTGCAATTTGACATTCTTTAAGGCACACAGGACCCCACAAGGAGCTGGCAGATAGGGTACAGGAGGCCTCTGTCCTTCTGGAGTTGCAGCCCAGGGTCAGGGAGGATATGGTAGCCCAAAGAGCACTGGACATCTTTGGTTAGGCAATGCAACTGAGCCTTACAGGCTGTATCTTCTCGTTGATAGGGCACCTCCTTTTGCTCCTTTAACACAATGAACTTGGAGCTGTGCTCTGCAATCTGCCACCAAGTAGTTTCTACCTGAGCCAGAAAACACATTCGTTTTTGTCTGTAGGCATTCCAAGGAAGGACCATCTTTGCTGGAATTTTGTATTTGTGTTAGAGGAGACTGTGCTGATCATGGAATCAATAACAAGTCCTTACTAACTACTTTTGTACTTGTTAAAAGATGAGAACTCTGAAATTATCTGGTGCCAAAGCTAAGTTGGGTTTTAGAGACTTCTGATAGACTCAGATATTTGTATACCGAATGAGGCTCTTGCAATATGTGTATCTTTACAGAGAGGAAATTCAGCATATTGTGTAAATGTTTTGTATAGCTAACGTTATTCCCCTGAAGAGAAAGTGAACTCCATTAGAAATTTGATATGCAGGATTCTTCATTGCACTTTATTTTCCTGTTAAATTTCCCCATGGTTTCCTTTACTACTTTATTTGGTTTAATTGTCCCTTTTTTTTTTTAATCTCAAAACACCATGAGCTTTAAAACAGACAGCATCTTTTAATGACAGTGTTGTTTTCAGTTTCGCTCGAATAAAAGGAGGCGTTTAAGTTCTACTGAAAGAAAAAGACCAGAGGATAAAAAAAGGTTTTGTTTGCTCATTTGTTTTGTTGACATTTGCCAGAGTCCATTCTCGGATGCAAAATACAGAACACAGTGGTAGAGACTACACTAACACTATGTGATGCATTATGAAAACCTTTTATCACATTGAGAAACAAAGACAGGAAATTATATTGCAGTTGAACACACATAAAACAGTCAGCTATCTCGCTGCGATTAAGGGAATACCATTTAGGGTTTAGAGCAAGTTCTTCCAGGTCTGTGTGCCATGCTTCTGCTGGAAAGGAGAATTTATCCTGCAGAGAAGCCTGACACATGACTCTGCTGTGGACTAACGAAAAATGCATCATGAGCAGATTCGCTGTTCATTTTATCTCCTTTTATAGAATCTTATTTTCTTTCAGCAAACAAGAAATAATATATTGTGCTAAGACACTTCCATTTGAAATATCTGCTGCACAACCAGAGTGGCAGCATATGATCATGTTTACTTACCTTCTGCTGCTCGTATATGGGGAAGGTCAATGACGAGTCAGACTTGGGCTCTGTTTAAATCCTGCTTTCTAATCTCAGTTTATGTAACTCTTGGTTGAAAGACAAGCCAAAATTTTGTCTTTTCAGACTTATCAGAAGCATTACATGAAGTTAACCTCCAGGGCTATTCTTCATATAACTCCATTAAGCACGTTTTAATAGTTCACAGGCAGCTAGAGCAAGACAGTCACAGAGAAAAGCATCACATTGTTTCTCAATAAATTAATGTTCACTGTAAATCAAAGGCACTGAAGATAGATACTAAAACAAAACTAGTATATAGAATTCACTGGTTGTGCTTTAAAAGAAGATACAGTACTCTTTGAGAAAGGATTAGACACAAAGTATACTTGTATTTTTATTCACATTCTACCTGTTTTTATTGGTTGAGTATAGTGCACCACTGCATGCTGTCAAATGCTTAAAGAGAGCAGCTGTATACATTTACATTTTGCTCAAAAAAAAAAAAAAATCTGCTGTTCTTTTGATGCATTATTTTCAAAAAATTCTACTTTCTAGCTATCCAACACTGAGCAGAAAGCATATCTTTTGATTTCAAAACTTTTGTTTTGCGGAAACAGTAGTTTATTGACTAGAATTTTTCCATTTTATTAATTTATCTTTGTCACAAGATTATCCTTTCTTTTACAGTTATTGCAAGTTTTGTTATGAATGCACCATTCTACTATTTGACAGCTTTGCAAGCAACTCAACTGTAAAATTTCTCTTGAGACAAAGTTTGGCTTCCAAAGATTGTATCAACACAAGGGGGTTTATTCAAATTAAAATACAGCAGTAGCTTTAGTTTCTTATGACTAATGACAAACTAAAAAGCTAAAAAGTGAACAATGAGAACATATAGAAACTGTTAACCTGACAGCACGCAATAACCATGGATTAGGTTCTCACAGACTTCGAGAATAAAACCAACACTCATTAAAGAATTCTGCTCATGTTAGAGACATTGTGTCATATGAAAGTTAGGTATTTATTTTAATGAAAGATGCTATTGCCATGATTATGGATTCTGAAGCATTAAGGAGATAGCAAATATCAGCTTCTTGATTTTTAGACATAATGTTGCTATCCCTAGAAGAGGGATTTTATGTGATCATGTTCTGCATTCTACCTTTAGGTGCACCAATTTGCTTATTTCAGAGGGAAAGTACTTGTGAAATACAAGGTGTAAAACATATGAGTTTATACATGAATTTATACACCTCCCTGGGCGTTGTTTTTTTTTTTTTTTTTTCCCATGAATCTATAATACTGCCCAAACAGTTGTAACATTATAGAAGAGCAGACATAAAGGATTAACTACGTGAAGTATTTCTGTCTTCTAGTAATTGGCTTTTAGTGCTGAAGCTATATTGATTTTCATCTTAATATTTAAGTAGTAAATTCCCTTCTGTGGTATGATATGAACCACTCTCTCTGCAGCATCTATTTGACACAGTATTCTTGTGTTATATTCTATAGAGTGTGGTTTTCTACTGCCATATCAGTACAAGAGATTCAGTATATTCCAGCTGAATTAAGAGTATATTAAGTATGAAATACCTGACTCAGTTTCATATTTTAACATTTAAAAAACTAAAAAACTAAACCCAAACTTGCTATTACATGGGTGTCATCAATGACATATAAACAAGTATTTTTGTGCATAAAAACAGTTCACAACACAAACAGGGTTTACGGAGTACATAAAATTAGAACATAAACATAAATGCAAGATGGTGCAAAAACCCAAGCATGTGAAAGTACATTACCTTTGATTTTAAAAACAATGCTTGTTTGCTGGAAAGAAACATCAGCCATGCTTACATTGCATAACGGAGTGCAGTATAGCAGCAGTGGAGCTAACATGGACCTGATTGAAGTTGCTAGGCTCAGCGTTACATCAGATAGACCTGGCAACATGCACCTTAAATGTGTGCTGGCTGAACCAGCCTGTTGCTCCATGTCAGCAAACACACTGAATTCGTTTTCACCTGGGCACTACACCAGGCTACAACCGTGTTAATGAATATGTTGCACATACAGATTATATTTGGATAAAAGCTGGTTCATATAGTTACAGTTTGGGGTTTACATAGCCGTTTTTTTCCTTCCATCCTGGGGTGTCTTTCTCTACTTTTTGCAAGTAATGCTACAACCAGATTGGTCAAAACTGATATGTCATGTGAAAGCTTTGTACCAAGCCTGAGTGCATATTACCATGAGGTCAAAGAATCTTGTCCTTACGGAACTGTTTGTCCCAAAAGAGCATCCAAAGCTGCAGCAGAGGTTTTCAGCTACCAAAGTAGATGTAGTACAAAGAAAGGGATTTTTTTTTTAGGTACTTTTCAGTAATAGAATTTAGTCTCAAAATTCAGTTCAGCCAAGAGATACGAAAGGCCAACCCTTTACCACAGCTCTGCTGTAGAAGTTCTCCAAAGTAGAGCATTTATGTAATAATTGCATTGATTCGCTACCTGGAGTTTCATTTATGTTTCACTTTATATATCCATGTATTTATTTCAACAATCTAACTTATACAGAAAAAAAATCCTAAAATGGAAAAATAGGAAAATGGAACATCATGAATGTTGAAGTAAAACAGTGTTTTTATAATAACATAACAAAAGTGAGTCAGTGAAATAGAGGAATTAATTGGTAGATTTAAAACAGAAGCAAAAGTAAGGCTTCCTGCTCTGTTTTGTGCCTTTCATAAGTACAATTAAAGCAATTTTGAATTAAGATTTTTTTTTTTAGTTTAAATTCAAGCAGAAAGGTAGATCCACCAGTTGTTTTCATAAATCAAGAAACACAGCCCCATTCCTGGGCTGTAGTGTTGCTGTATGTACCACCTTCTGGTTAATAATGTGAGAGGACTCACTCTTTCTGAGAAGAAACTGGCTTTTTGTTTCAAGAACCAGCACTGCAAATACAAGCAGCTTCTCACTATGTTTGCAGCCTGCTTCTTGTTGTGTTTGCTCCAAAAGTACTGCTCCCATAATTTGGGAGGCTTCCAGTAGGCAGGCTGTTATTGATTCCTTTCTGCTCACCCTCATGCTCCAAAGAAGGAAAAAAGAGGTCACTACATCCAATTTCTAACATGTGTTCTGGTATCTTTCCTAAAAGGAGGAAACTTTTATAGCCAAAGCACTTTGGTATTTTCACTTGTGTTTGTAAAAAGGGCTAGTGAAGTCTTCTAATGAGTGCTCTGCTCCCATAGCACATGGCCAGCAGTGTGAGGCTGCACCACACTTGAAGCCTCAATACTGGCATGGGTGCTGGAGAACATCCTAATGCTCTACAGCTGTCCTTAGATGTGCTAGATATACTTTCAGACCAGGGTGGTGGGATGTGAAAGCAGTTTAAAATCAGTTGTGCCCTGAAATGAAAAAGGGATGAGGATCAAGGCAGAGGCACAAAAGTCGTTGAGTACCTCAGCCATATCCCTGACTAGGAAGCACATTTTGATAGTTCATAGTCAGACATGTCAGTCACAGAGAAAGCCAGGGATCTGGTTAGGAAAGCTAGAGTTCTGATAGAATTAAATCTGGCCAGGGATGTCAAGGGCAACCAGAAAAACTTCTATAGGTAAGGAACACTATAGGTAAGAAAAACTTCTATGGGTAAGGCCCTCTGCAAAAAGAAATGGGAAGCCTGGTTACCAAGGACACAGAGGAGGCTGAGGTACTCAATGACTTTTTTGCCTTGGTCTTCACCAGCAAGTGCTCCAGCCACATTGCCCACGTCATAGAAGGCAAAGCCAGAGATTGGGAGAATGAAGAACTGACCGCTGTAGGAGAAGAAGACGAGGTAAGAAACCATCTAAGGAACTTGATGGTGCATGAGTCCATGGAACCTGATAAGTTGCATCCACAGGTCCTGGGAGAATGGGCAGATGAAGTCTAGTGAAGTTCCCACTGGCTGGAAAAGTAGAAACATAACCCCCATTTTTAAAAAGATAAAAAAGGAAAACCTGGGGAACTACAGGCCGGTCACTATCACCTTCGTGCCCCACAAGATCATGGGGCAGATCCTCCTGGAAACAATGCTAAGGCTCTTGGAAAATAAGGAGGTGATTAGTGACAGCCAACATGGCTTCACTAAGGGCAAATCATGCCTGACAAATTTGATGGCTTTCTACAATGACGTTACAGTGTTAATGGCTAAGGGAAGAGTAATTGACATCATCTACCTGGAATTGTGCAAGGCATCTGACATTTGTCTCTAAACTGGAGAGACATGGATTTGATGGATGGACCACTCACTGGATAAGGAATTGACTGGATGGCCACACTCAAAGAATTGCAATCAACAGCTTGACGTCTAAGCCAAGACCGGTGATGAGTGGTGTTCCTCAGGAGTCCATACTGCAATCAGCGCTATTTAACATCTTTGTCGGCAACATGGACAGTGGGATTGAGTGCACCTTGAGCAAGTTTGCCAGTGACACTGAACTGTGTGGTACAGTTGACACACTGGAGGGAGGAGATGCCATCCAGACGGACCTTGGCGAGCTTGACAGGTGGGTCTGTTCAAGCCTCATGAAGTTCAACAAGGCCAAGTGCAAGGTCCTGCACCTGGGTCAGGGCAATCCCAAGCACAAGTACAGTCTGGGAAGAGAGTGGATTGAGAGCAACCCTGAGGAGAACTTGGAGGCAGGACAAGAACCTCAACATGACCCAGCAATGTGCACTTGCAGCCCGGAAAGCCAACAATATGTTGGACTGCATCAAAAGAAGTGTGATCGGCAGGTTGAGTGAAGTGATTTTCCCACTCTGGTCTCATGAGACCCCACTTGGAGTACTGCATCTAGCTCTGGGGCCCCCAACAGAAGAAGGACATGGACCTGTTGGAGCGAGTCCAGAGGAGGGCCACAAAAATCAGAGATCTAGAGCACCTCTGCTATGAAGAAAGGCTGAAAGAATTGGACTTGTTCAGCTTGGAGAAGGGAAAGCTCCAGGGAGACCTTAGAGCAGCCTTCCAATACCTAAAGAAATCTGGAGAAGGACTTTTAACAAGGGCGTTTAGGGATAGGACAAGGGGTAATGTCTTTAAACCGAAAGAAGGTGGATTTAGATTATAGATGAGGAAGAAATTCTTTAATGTGAGGGTGGTGAGGCACTGGAACACGTTGCCCAGAGAAGCTGTGGATGCCCCATCCCTGGCAGTGTTCAAGGCCAGGTTGGATGGGGCTTTGAGCAACCTGGTCTAGTGGAAGGCGTCCCTGCCTGTGGCAGGGGTTTGGAACTAGATGATCATTAAGGTTCCTTCCAACCCAAACCATTGTATGATTTTATCATTCTAGAAGGGCTTTGTTGATTTATCCCTGTTCAAACATAGATTTTACTGTGCTTTTTATTAGTAGGCTAGAATAGTATTCAGCTGTACTGATACATAACTGCAATTCACTTCTGGTTAAAAAAAAAAAATGAGGTGAGTTAACTTCTCATCTTCCATAATTCTAATCCCTATGACTATCTAGAGGTTTAGGGTTACACACTGCAGTCAATAAGTGGATTGACATTCTGAGGTCCCAGCTATTTGTTAGTTAGTTAATTTTGTCTATTTTTCCTGATTTTTTTTTTCTCCTGAGTCTCCAGTTTGGCCAATTTCTTCCATGTTTACTCATAAAAAAAGATGGAAGTGTGGGCATTTGCCCTATTTCTGTCATGGTTAACATCAATGTGATGCATTCACTTAGCTTCTCAGCTACTGCCTTTTTTTCTCTGAGCATTAGTTTTACACCTTAATCATCTACTGGGCCTCCAGACTCTACTTGCTGATTTTGATATTCTATAAAAGATGAATTAATGTATATGGAAAATTCAAATCCTAAGCTTCAAGCTTGTAACAAGGTATTCTTCAAAGTAATTTTTGGCTTGCTTTAATTTGTGGGTTTGTCGTTGCTGTTGTTGTTTTTGTTATTTTTTTTAACCTGTCTAGGTTTTCTTTGCACAATTATTTCCATGAACTCCTTGAAGAATCTAACAACTAGTTCAGATGTACATATCCACACACTAGAGATAAAATGTAGCTCCAAACTGTGGGCATCTAAATGTAGGTTCCTACCTGTGAGTGGAATAACTAAATACTCTTGCAGTTAATGCTTATTTAATTAATATAAGCACTGGTACTTGGTGAGTTAGTCAGTTTACCAAATTCCTCCAGATTTAGGGGAGCAGAAGAACTTTTAAGGTGGCCAGATTGATTCAATAGCTCACAAAACACCCACTGTGGTTCTAAATCCAACCACACATACTTGGCTCCAAATAGTATCTTATGTTCTGGTATAATGTTATTTTGTCCACAAAATGTCCTGGTGTTATAGCAACTTTTCAAGACAGCTGAACCTTCAATTTTCAAGACAATTATTAACTATTGTTGTCCAACATTTTACGTGGAATTTGAGACATATTCCAGCGTGTCTCAACTGGTCTAAATATACATATATATATTGAATTAAGCAGTTTCAAGACTACTGTTTTCTAAAATAATACAACAATCTCGTAAGTATAGGCATTTCTTTCAAATTTTGCTCAGCAAATGTGAAGGATGGTAACTTAAGCAAAGGTCATTTAAGGTAGATATGCCCTGCAGATATCCACTGGTATGACTACTGAATACAAGACTGTTTGAAACTATGATTTTATTTACTGACAAAATAATTCCTTAATGCAATTAATAGGTGTGGGTAGTTATGCACCCTAGGGAAGTATGATTACTACTCCTTCTGTACTTGTACTAGTTGTCTCATAGCCTTAAGTGGTGGAATGTGTTCAATGTTTGCAGTGAAGATTGAATTTGTGTAGATACAACCAGTCTACTTCTCTACAACCATGCACACTTTGGAATTGTAAGATCAGTGAAGTACTGCAGTAGGTGGTTAGGCAGGTTGTGTAACCTCCATCATTAGGAAGCAAGCTATGCAAGTCTGTCAGGAATCATTTAAAGATATCTGAGCCTACTGTGGGGAGAGGGAATGGACTACATGATTACTTGCATTTCCTACCAACTGATTTTTTCCTGATTATAACTTCTAGTCACCACCAGTTAGCTCTTTTTTTTTTTTATGTGAAAAGTAGAATTATCACCTTAAGATAAACAATATAGTAGCATGTTAAGAGGGACCATGTGCATGTCACTGCTTCTGCTTTTATCTGTAAGATAGCTGTGACTATGTCAGATCTTCTATTTGTTGTGACATTTAATTTTTTAGCATTTGTTTCAAACTGCACATGCCAAGCTTTTAGAGACTCTTGTTTCGTGCATGTACTAAGCAAACCAAATGAGTTTTATCACACAGGTGGAAATTCATAGTCTTATTTTAGTTTTGCATGTTTTGCAATATTTGGTCACAATAATAGACTGTAGAATCCTGGACTGTTTCCACAGAAAAGACAATACAAAATCTGGTTCAGGTCATTTTGCTGAGGGCCAAGTCATTACTCAGATAAAACATTTACCAAAGTTCAACCGTTGCCAGGATCATAAATCTAGAAGCCTTTTACTTTGCATTTCTCCCTACTAGTTTAATCTGGTATTTCTCCCTTGCAGAGGCATATGGGTGGAATTCAGCTCAGATACTTAAATAGATATGCTATGTACTGCTTAAGATGTCTTAGAGTCTCTAAGATAAATACATGAGGCTGATAAAAATGGCACATGAGCCATGAGAAGTCTGCACTCTTTGGAAGGAGCAGCTGAAAAGCCAGGGAGGATGTCTTGGGGCATCTCAAATCAGTAGACATCTGTGGTTAGACATCAGTTATTTGACAATAACTGAGACATGCCCTTCAGGTCTTCATTTTACCATAAAGTCAGTAAACATCAGTCAAATGGCATATTCAACAGCTGATAGAAGATCACTCGCTGATTTTTGCTTTTCTTGATTCACGCTATCACAGTCCTTTCAATAAGGTTTTGCTTTGCTGGAAGTGCTTTTGCATTTTTTTTACAAATGAATCTTGTTCTCTGCCACTTACGATCCTCTTTCTTGACTTGTTCTTTATTTGTGGCCTTATGTATTTTATTGCATAAGCTCTCTTTAAGTATCCAAATATCCAGTCATTTGCAAGGTGCAATCCCCTTTCACAATAGGTCTGTGAAATTAATTATATGCAGACATAAATACATTCATAATCCCTGAAAATAGCCCACACACTAAGAGATTACAGGACTTCTCAATATGTCAGGGAACAAGCAGAAATGCACTTATACCTCTAGTTGAAATAGTTTATGAAATTATCCCTCACAGCCGCTTGTTACCAGCCTCACAGCAGAGCTGCCATAGCCGATGATGTTAGTTTCCAGTCCATTTCTGTGCAAAGTGAAATAGATTAGTTTAATCTACCACTGAAGCTGTTTTAAACAGATTTACTTCTTTGCATAGAAATGGAGGAGGTTTTTCCAGTGAAATAGCTGTGACTCAAAGTGTTCTCGTTACATAGAAAGGAGTAAAACTAAGAGGAGAGAAGACATTTAGGTAAAGAGTACACTTCAAACTGAGATTTAATCAAAAAAGTAGTGAAAGTTTTGCTTTAGGAAAAGAACCCCTCTGATTACTCATATTGTTTGCCACACACTCTGTCTTGTTTTCTTCTTGATTAAATAAATCATTTTATTAAGCCAAAATTAAGCACGATTTGTTCTCTGAATACTCCTTACCCCTGCAGTTCCTTAACATAACTGACATTTGCAAAGTCACAGAACAATTACATCAGAATTTTTTTCTGAGCTGTAAAATATTGCCAGTAGGTGGCCTGAATAACTAACCATCAATTGCCCTGAAAGCATATAGTAGAACACATAAATCCTCAGGGAAGAAGCTGATCACTATTGTTCCACATTTCTCTTATTTTCCTTTCCCTCAGGCTGACTTGAATCATGTTTCCTGTGCTGAGGCCATATATTCAATTGCTAAACTTCTCAACTTAAGGTAACTGATTTCCCTGCTTGCTTTCTTTCTTCCTGGTCTATTTCATATGCTCAGTAACTTCCCTTTGGAAGCTGAAATTTAAATGTTTCTGTGGGGGAGGCAGCAGGGGTTGCATATATCCTTCATCATCTTAAAAACTCTGCACCTGCATACATTTGCATTCACAAGCATGAACACACTGCATGGCAGCAGAGATAGCGCTATTGGGCACTGAACAGGTCTAGATCTATATAACATCTAAAATAATTTGTATTGTGAAGTACTGTGGACTCCAGTGCAAGTATCTCTCACACACCACAGATACGCTTTCGGTGTCAAACATAACTAACATTGCTAAAATAAACTAGTCCGTTACCAGTTACCAGCTCCCAGATGAAAAAGTCAAGCGGCTGATACTGAAGACAAACAGAGCAAAGGTTATGCCAAGCACAGCATATACATGGTTTTGCTTGCAGCTACAGCTAGATGTTTCATGGGCAAAATTAATTAGGTTGGGAAGGCTTCCGGACCGCTCTCTGGGAGACACAACAGTTACAAGAATGCACTACATCCAGTTGTTCAAAGTTTATGCAGCTCTGACCTGCTCTCAGATATATGTGTTCTACCATCTGAGATAAGACAATACAACACACCTGAGCATGAAACCATCAGCCTGTACGAAACTCCAGCTGCTCCACAACTTACAGCACAACCTCTCACCAAATAAGTCAGTAACTGTAAACACACCCAGTTCTCTCATCTATCTTTCCTTTCTCACAATATTGAAATACGATGAAAAGTGAGCTAGGTAAGCAGTAACTCCTAGAGCTCTGGGAGAGAAACTGCACCTTATGAACTAGTTGTTTGGGAACTTACTGTAGATCATGGATAGAGCTTAAGTGACAAAGTTCTCTTTGTGGATGCAGATTTATGGGGTTTAGCCTGTATATTAGTAATCTGACAGTTCTTCTGAGAAGCTGGGAATTTTACAAGAGCACTGGGTGCAATAGGCTGCGATCTGCATAAATATATATAGCATGCATACGCACAGGATCCTAATAATTTCTTTCTCTGAAATTTTATTTCTCGATTTCATTTTTACATAAACAAAAGAAAATTTTCATGTTCACTAGAACTGTTTATCAAGGGAATAATAGCAGCAAGAGTGATTAAGGTTATGTAAACACTGATTTAATCATGATACAAATCAGCTGGGTGAAAAGGGCTTATTTGAGCTCCATTACCTTTCCCTTTCCTCTTCACTTTTTGCTTTTCTAAAGCCTTTGAATAGAAAATAAAGATGTTAGACTAAAGCTAAGCCTAATAAAATGTGCTTTTTTTTGGCCTTGTTTTCTTTTAAATGGAACTGCTTTGAGCATTGGTGGGCCTTGCCTCCTAATGACCCTGGGCAGATAGATTACAAAGACAACACAAATATATTAAAGTATAAGGGATATAAATACCTTCCTTTGAAGTTTGCATCAATGACCTCAGGAATGGGCAAGCAAAAGGTTTTTCTGAGCACAGCTATTTTTCTCCTCTAATCTAGTGGGGGTTTTTTTGACTTCCAGGTTGCATCTGCTCTGTGCTAGCCCAAGAATAAAGAGAAACTGTCTCTAAAATCAAGCATCCACTTTTGATACACCTTTGAATAAAAGCACCCTAGCCATTGTATTCTGTTTCTCAGGCTTGTAAAAGATTCTGTGATGGAGCTTTGATCTTGAAATTTTACTTTCCTGGTTTGTCTCTCTGCTTTCATTCTAAAATCAAATGCAGTTATCAGCCAAGTCCAAGGCTGCTTTTCATCTTGGATATAGAAAAGAGCTCAATCTGCATCTAAAAGCGTGCTCAAACCATACAGTTTGTTCCCATTATAGAGACAGATACTGAATTATGCAGTAAGTTCCCAGTGAGCAATTACATTTTAATCACTGTAAAGATTTTTCCTGCAAAGACACTCCAATAGATGATTTATTTCAAAAGATAGGAATTGTGACCATATAGCTTAACTGGAAAATTGTTCAGCTTCCCCAGACAAATTTCCTGGCAGGCAGAACGTTTAAGGAGACCAGTAACTAATATTTAAACCACTTTTTTTTATTATTATTATTTCCTTTTTTTTCTTTCTTCAGTAAATCTTTAACACAGCACGACCCATAGTAGCTAAGTCTCAGTCTGCAGTTCCGTTTGGTTACTTGCAGCTTGCTTTTTTGGATTAAAAACTCTGAGAACTATTTTTAATTTTCTTAAATGGATTGTGGTGTTTACAGTAGTTGGCTTCTGTGCTGCTAAATTGAATAACCATATAGTACTTCAAAGAATGGCTGAAAATAGAAGTATATTATAGAAGAATGTACCAGTACAGATGATGTTAAAATGAAGGTTTTACTGTAGGTGAATAGATGTGATATTGTTCAGAATTAGTAATTTACTTACCACCATATATAAGATATAAATTGTGTAAGCAAAGATTTAAATTAAAAACTACATTAAAGATGCATATAAAATACATCCACTTATTTAGATTCTGACTTCAGATAAATTTCAAACTGAGCTACCACACTGCTACCAGGAACATTTGGTACATTCGACATAGAAAAACATGAAAGAGACAAATGCATTAAAAAAGAGATCAGAACACTTCTGTTGGGCTTTCCACTGAGAATTGAGCACAGTATTTGCGTAGCCCTAGTAAGCAGAAATCTCCACATTCAGTTGCCTGAACATACACCAAAACTGAAAAGGTTTTTTTTTTTCTTTTGGTTGGAAAAAGATTACAGGCTCTGGTAAGAGACATACAAAATGAAGCAGTCCCTTGCATAGAATATGTTTTTATAGCAGGTAGAAGCAAAGTGGGCTGTGATTGCTTAATCCAGCTCTGTCATTTTCACCAGCACAAAGCAGCAGGTTCTGAAACGGCAAATGCCAATCCACTTTGAGATTTACAAGAGCGAACCAAAAAATTTCAGCTCCACTCAGGAAACCACTGTGCTGTGTGTTGTTTGAGGAATGTAGACTTCTGCCAGGCAGCTGCAGCCTGCACTGCCCCAAGGCTGCAGAGACACTTCTGTGAAGTAATTCCTAGCTACCATTGGTTGTGTCGCTAATTGTCTGAATCCATGCATACAGCTATTTAAATAAACAAATAAATAAGTGCTTAACATGGATCAATGTTATGCATGGTATAACTATGCAGTTTTTATCACAAGAAGATTCAGGACTTATATTTTACAACCTGTGACCAATTTTATTAAACTCCATAAAATGTAAATAGATGAAGAAAGTTTATAACCTGGACTGCAGAAATTCTTCTGATCTACTCTAACAGCTCAATATTTCTAGTGTTTTTATACAATAAAACAAACAAACAAAAGCAAAGAAAAGCTTTGATCGTCACAATGTATAGCTGAAAACAAAACGCACACTAGGGTATGGGGAAAATCACTAAATCACTTAGCAAAGCTTGTTCCAATCCTTTGGTATCCTGGAAGACATAGTTAGAAAGTTCAACATGATAGTTATTATTTTAGCATTTCTTTCTGAAATAATCACTATATAATTTTCCAGATTACTATATTCTTATTCAGTAATAACTAGAATTTAATTATCCAGGGATGTAAAATTATTTCAGGACGAGATACTTTTAGCAATACATATTGTCCTTTCAAACCAATATGCTTGGCCAGTTGTTAGCTAAAGTCTTCACATTTTCTTGATTTTTAAAAACCTTCAATATCTTAAGGAACTACCCAGGAGTAAAGATAATTCTTTCAGTAATCTCTATTAACCACACTCACAATATTTATCTGTCAATAAAATTAACTATTTTTTCTTCAAACTCCAGTTGCTGACACAGTGATCCAAGAATCTCATCTTTTATCTGTTTATTTATTTTTCGAATATACTTAGAGCTCTCATTCTTACGAAAAAAAGTCTAATGTACAAAGCAAACGTAATATAACAGCCCAGAAATGAATTGCCAGTCTATACAGACACTTCAAATTTATTTCATTTCTTGACTATTTAAAGACAATGTTATGAATTTTGTGCCAGATTCCCTGTTTTCTGAATGCTTAAGGTTGTCAATATGAAGCTGCAATAAAGCTGTGATTAAAGATTTTCCTGATGAGACCCATAACATTTGATGTGCCAAATAAAAATAGGCAAAACAAACAAAGATGAGGAACTAGAAGTGAAAATTAAGCAGGGGAATTGAAACTAATGCACTCAAATGTATAGCGGGGTTTGTTATGAGCACAAGTGTTGAAATTCTAAATAATATACTTTTTTCTCTTGTTTGCTCAAACTACTCTCACACTTATTCATCCTCTTATTTTTTACTTTTTAAAGTTATAAACTCTATGCTAGCTGAAAAGTATAATCCTCTTGTCTGGATTATTTTTATTTCCTCTTCTATAGTCAGCTTCTCCACCTTACCTTTTTAAAGCCTCCATTTTTGCACCTTATACGTAGCTCAGTACCATGGCAATTTTCCTTCCTAGTCCTTGCCAGAAATGCAATTCCTTTACTTAATGCAAACTTGTCAGCATACCTCGTGTATTTAGTCAGTGTTTTCTCAAGACTTTCAAGACAGAAAGTGGTATGTAAAGTTTAGTGCACTGTATTATACAGTCAGATTCCACTTAAATAATGTACCCACTGTATTTATAGAATAATTCAGAGGTGATTGGGTCCTTGAAGTAACAGAAGCATGTTTTACTTTCCACCATCCTAATTAGGATATGTTATATTACTGTTGGTGAAATATTCTATTTCACTGAAATGCAAGGAAAACTCAAGAATGAAGTCAACACGTAGCTTTGCATTTGCATAAAGCTTTGATATAGGGTTATATCGCTAATAGTACAGGCGTATCAGCTTCTCATTATGCTTTCATAATATGAGACTTTTAAAAGATCAATAATAAAGAGTAAAATACTAGCTTTAAGATTAATGGAAATTTTACTGTTGGATATATAGAGGCAGGATTTCATTGAAAATATTTGTGGAAAATGAAGTGAGGAAGATAATGAATAGTTCATTTTATTTATAAAATACATTTTGACTACAAGCATGCATCAGATTAGTAAATATGAGGGTTGCAATCAGATGGACAACCCTAACAGGTACAACAATGATAGTTTATTGTATGAAGAGTACGAGGACATTATCCCAGAAGCTACAAATATTGGTCAGCCTCCTTAGTTTTGTTTTGGGTTGGGTTTGGTTTTTTTCCATAGATGTTTTCATGTATTAAGAAACAGCCTAAGGAAAGGGATATATAAATGGGTTTTCTTCAAAAATTAAAATTTGAATAATTTTTTTTTTCACCTCAGATTATTTACTCTTTTTGTACTTGTCAGCTTGTGAAGCCATAGTCACCCTCCAGAAAACTTGCCCTTGCCATGGATTGCTTTATTTCCTAAGTTGTGCTGTATTTATTATACTCCTGGCTAGTGAGACATTTAAAATTTTGTTCACAAGCACATGACAAAAGCAACTAGGAAATCTCTTTGCCTGTTCCCCTACTTTCATTGTGATATCTAAGACATATTTGGATAACACCAGTACTGTGATAGGAACTTTTCTGCATCCATACTTTTTCTAAACACTTTGGCATTTGAATAGATAGTATCCCTTCAGTTGCAAAGATCAGTTAGAATGAAGTAATTGTCACTAGACACAGCAGCTTTTGATTAACACTTAAAACTCATGTGAATAACTACGTGGATTTCATTTAAAATGCAACCCCTCCCCCCAAACCAGTCAAAACTCCAAGCTACATCTTTTCAATCCCGTATAGAGATGTAAAACTGGTGTGAGAATAACTTGTAATAAGAGATAGCATAACCATTAAAGTTAATTTACTTAAAAATTCCATCGTGAATTTCCCTTTTTATGTTACAAGTAAGTATCTTTACTCTTTGGCCACCAGCTTAGAGCAAAGCAGAACATAGCATCATTTTCTCAACCACTGCCAAGACCTTGGATGAAGCTCTTTTCTCAAGAAAAAGTGTAGGAATCATACCTTCAAAATTCAAAAACTGCACATGGAAAGGTCATGAAAATAAACACAGCCATAAATAGTTGTTATTTTTCTCTAAAAATTCAAATCAAGAGTTTTCAAATTAATTTTCAATTATTCCAAGCCCTTAGTAGAAAGAAACCTGTTGATTAATTGATTCATCTATCTTAAAATGCTAAAGAATTGTTTGCTTCTAACTGAGAAGGTTTAAAAAATGCGCTTTTATACAAAATTTTGTCAAAGAACCTCTGCTGGGCCAGCATTTTGGCACAGACTAATTTTCCAACATTGTGGATACTATTTGAAGTATTCTAAGATGGCTTATTTCTTGTATGTTTTCCTTTTTTAATATTGCTGAGTTTGTGAGCAGTCTGGATTTTAGGCCCACTCTCTTCCAAAATTTGCTTCTCTGCTTTATTATGAGATTAGCAAAAAATTTACAGACTGCTAATGATGCAATTATGCATCACAAATAAGGTAATGAATCATGGAATTTACAGTAATGTCTGTTTTCTGGTGCTCTTGCAATTTTGCTTCTTTCACTCAATCGGGAAATAATCTGCTCAGGTCACCCAGAAATTATCGTATTTTCTAGTGGAGTAAGGAGATTGAATGTCATGTTTCCCATTCCTTTTCAAAATCTCTTTTACATACTAACAGCAATGGAAAACACACAATTGTTCCTGGAGCAAGGGCCAGAATCTGGTGCTGTCCTCCTCCAAAGAACGTCTTAATCATCAGCTGGCAGAATCAGGCTCCTTATTTGTGGTCACGCACCTGTCCTGGGCTGAAGTGTTGCCTGTCTGGAATAAGAAAAGGAAAGCATTTGGGCTCTGCACATGCAGTTCAATGTGCTCTCAGTGACCTTGAATACAAATTCTCTCAAGCTGAAAGAAGGTGGGGCAGAACACAGAGTTTCTGTTTCTAGAGTGCTTACCTGAACAGATTTTGTCTGAGGCTTCTTGTAACTGATATAGATATTTTTAATGGTGACATTTGAAAAAAAGTCTGAATTACCTTCTGCTGCTCTGAATTTACTTTGCCTGTTTTCCAAGCTGGCTGAACTTTAACCAGTTCTGGTTCGTGCTCCACACACATTAACAGCATGCTGTAACAGAGTGGATATTCTTTACTGAGAGGCAAGATGCATTAGGTCAGGCAGAGGCAGGATAAATGCAACTGTATGACTTCTGAGCTAGGCTGTGGTTGTTCAGCTCAAACTGCAGAGAGAGAAGATTGTGGCCATCCTAACCTATCTGTAGCCAAGGGAAATGTGTCAGAACTCTGCCTGTATTAATCTTGAGCAGAATGTGATATTCTAAATATCACCTCTAGAGTTTTGAGATTATATTCTTCTCTTCATGAGAATTAGTATGTGATATCCTTGGGTTCACTTAAATTTGTAAAAATATGGGATTTGGGAAAGGATAAATGTAATTAATGTCAAATGGTGTGAATAATTTTACTCGGTAATCATGAGAGCTGAATTTTAAAATGGGGTAAAAAGAACCGAAGTAGTTCAGATTTACCTACAGTGTGAAAAAAACTAGGTATGTGTAACTGATGTAAGGCAGAATCACACAGAGAATTATTGTTAAAATTAAAAAAATAATAATTGCCAAGACAGAAAGTGCTGTGCTATAACCTCACACAGGAGTCTGCTTTGGGTACAATACCACTTTCCTGAAAAGCTTTTGGGGGTGAATCACAGAGAAGAGTAATCTAATTCAAAGAGGAAAAAAACTGAGAGAAAATATAAACAATTTGGAAGCAAATGCTTTTGATGACAGAACTTTAAAAAAGCATTATCTTAGTAAACTGGAGGAATTGATGTCGTTGAAGCTAGATTCGATTACAGTTTTATAACATTCACTTTTCTCTTATAGGAAAAGCAAAACCAGAAAAACTTCATTGCAGTAAGTCAGGAAGCAAGAAATTATAACAAATAATTCAATTTTTTTTTCTTCCTTCACTCATACTTAATAAACATTTGCTGTAATTGTGATCAAGATTTCGTTTTTTGAATAACACTTTATAGTGAGGTACTATGTATACAATGGATACCACAAAAACAAAATCAAGCTTTGGGAAAATGCATGTAATACCCACCATTTCTAAAGCAAGCACTTGTTTTACACTATTACTCTGTTTAAAATAAAACACACATGCACTTGTTGCAATATCATAGGTGTCACCTAAAAGATAGATAGTATTTTTTGGTTTTCATCTTTTAAAAACTAAATATCTGCAATAAATTTTGAGGTACTATAACAATACTGACACCTCTAAAACTAATCTTGCTGAATTTTGATAGAAGTAGCAAAATACTCATTATATTTTAATAGAACACACTGTTTCACTAATAGAAATTTCATATACGTTTTTTCAAAACAGAAAAAAAATAGTCAAGCTTGTACATTTAGTGCTGTGCTGAAAAGGATATACTTATAGCTAATAACATAGCTTTTTTTATAAACCTGCAGCAAAACCTTCGTATTACAACATCTTAACTATGACATTGCAAACATTCCTTTAATTTGCTGTAGCAGTAAACACCTGATCAATGAAAGCTCATTTAAAAAAAATACAAATAGTAACAACAAAAACCCAACAAAAAAGATCAGTTTAGTCAGGAAAATCTGCATGTTTTAAATAGCCAGTTAAAGGTCTTGTCCATCACTGTCTATTTCAATTTTGAGGGCACCACTGACAAGCAACTCTGTGCTCCACTAAGTAACATTGGTGTGTGAACTGATTTGGAGGTCATCTGTCATTTTAAAAACATAATCAATACAATCCCAAAGCAGTTTTCAGATTTGTTTAATAAATAAGAAAGGAATAGGTCAGTGATGCCCCAGTGAGTTGCCTGTTATTTTGTGAAAGGCTTTATTTTTTATCAATGTAAATCAAGTTCTCTTTGTGCTTTTAAAAACAATGACATTTGCATATCTTCACACTGAGAAATTCCCTAAAGGACATATATTAACACATTTGTTAATAAAATATGGGTGAGACTTCCCATATGTTCACATTCATGAACTTGCTTTTACTTCTAAAGTAAAAACAAGCCCTTTTACTGATTGCTAAGTGGTTTGTCAATCTTACACCAGAGAAAATAACGTGAAATTAATAATAGGCGTATTAGGACACAATAAGACCTTAAATGATATTTCTACTTTTATGTTTGAAATCACTAACCTCTATGGGTAATAGCTGGTGTTGCTTTGAGCAACCTGGTCTAGTGGAAGGTGTCCCTGCCTGTGGCAGGGGGTTGGAACTAGATGATTTTTAAGGTCCCTTCCAACGCTAACCATTCTGTGATTCTGTGGTTCTATGATTGTAAAAGACACAGGGTTTTTTTCCACTGAAAGAGTTAATTGAAGCCATTCACAATAAAAACTTTTAATTGTTGCTTTGTGGCAGGAGGAAATAGAAGTTGGCATAACAATGTTGGCTTTCCCTTTCCACCCACGATGCCTAACAATTACATTGATTGGTCTATGTATTCTTGTCTACAGGTGGAAATTTAAAATTTTATGGAAACATAGAAACTATTTTGGGGCGTACTGTTAGAAAACAGCAGCAGTGCTGGAGTCCATGTCTCAGCAAGGACAGAAAGCCTTGAGTGGTGGCATCAGCAGCACAGTTGGTCCCAGGTGAGGAGAAATGAGAGTCCTCCCTTCCCACTGGCTCCAGGTGGTTCAGTAGGATCTAGGCATGAGGGAGTAGGGAATAAGGAGACAAACCAAATGAAGGGGGACCTCAGCCTGCGCAGCTGCAAACTGCAGAGAGCTCTGGACTACTGGAGGGTATTCTCAGTAGCTGGGGTCAATGTAGTCCCCTTCCTTCTTCCTCATTTTGCCCCTTTCAAATGTAAATGAAACAAAGCTCATGTGTCCTTAATCTCGGCAGATGCCAAAACAACACACTCACAGCTAGCCATTACAAACAGCCTGCCTTTCATCTGTAATGCGGCTGTCTCCTCTTAAATCTGGTGAGATTTCTCTTCAGCAACTTTATTAGCAGTCTGATCTTGTATGCATCTGTCATCCCTCATCTCCTGTGGCATGTGCTCCAAGAAATTTGACCAGTCCTGAACTCCTGCTCACATGCCCTCAGCAGTGGCTTCATCCTGATGTTTTCTAAGGATTTTTGCATAGCCCATCCTGTAAGGCAGAGCCTATGGAGGAGCAGAACCACTTCCTTTTGGTAAGCCCAGCATATGACTACCTCAGCTGGTGAGGATGTCCCCTCCGTGCACGGGAGATTACTGACCCAGATGCTGAGGGCTACTGATTTTGACTCAGGACTACTTTCACACTTCTTTCTTAAGCCACTTCATGATGTCTGGAGGTGTATTGGAGGGCTGTAAGATTTTAGGACTGGTACTTTTGTTCTCATTTCCTTAGCTTTTTCAGAATCATCTTTTAGTTTTTCATTTCTGCATTACAGCAGCATGTGCCAGCTGGCTCAGGGGTTTCTTCAGGTGTGCGAGTATTGGTAAGGATAGCTTGCATCCTTGTATCTCACTGGATTCTTTTCATATCCCATAGGCTTTTCTATTCCTTTGCTGTTCATGCAAGTGAGAAATTTGGTAGTATTCAACATTAATGAGCATTTGTCCTAAATACGATCAGAGGCTGTGTCTTCTCTAGCTGCTAATGAAGCAGCACCTCTTCATTATTGTTCTATGGAGTGATCTTGAATTCATTCACATTTTTTGATCACCTGTGAAGTTTCATACCTTTTCTAACCTTCCAGGTATACTTTGATAATTTTTAATAAGTGAAGTGGTGTTTCTTCTTACATTTCCCAGATGAAAATCTACAAAGATGGTGATAGAAGCCATGGGACACTTCTCTTGGCTTACGCCTAACCCTTCTTTCTTGCAGCCTATGCTCCTTATAATGATTTCTATTTAAGTTGCAAATCAAATAATATTTAAAAAAAAAAAAATCTGAAGAAAAAAACCACCTTCATCTTTATTTTAAAATTCCTTTATTTTAAAAACATTACTGAGTCACCTATCAATACATTCTTGCAAGTATTGCCATTAGGAAAATAGACTAGCATTGCTTTGTGAGAAAAAACAGGAGATCTGACCCCAATACCCAGGCTTCAGTGCTTGGGATAGGACACAAACAGTTGCTCCATGGGGTACCGTTACCTTGTTACACTAAGTGTTTTGGGACCACAGACCAAGAAAGATGAGGTAGACTCATGGCCAGGGAGTAAAACTGTAAAGTGTTGGCCTAAAAGAACAACTCAAATTTGGGTGTATACTGGATACAGTAGTATTTCTTCTTTTATATCCATGTCAGTAAAACACATGAGACTCCATATGGCAACCCACAGAGCTGACTCACTGGTCTCATTTAATACTGAGCGATATTCAAGCAGATGCTGATGTACACAACTTTTGTCCACATGCAGCAATACATGGTTTGGTCAGACTATTCAATTGTAGCTGTACTGCAAGAACCTTCCATATTTAAAAATGTTGTTCATGTGTGTAAGTTTTGTTTTCTTTTACTTTATATCAATTAACCTACTATTTGAGACGGAGGAAATGAAAATCAATCTAGTAGGGTTTTTTGAAGGTTTCTTCTGAAACTACTGACACAAATAGTAATTTGGCCTTCACAAGTACAAAAAGGAATAGAGTATGTGTATTGACAGTATAAGTGAGAGGTTTTGATTCTCACAGCATTGGCAAGAATATATTATTTTGTGCTTGTAGATCCCCACAGACTGTGTAGTTCTTGTTCTTTGTTTACTAGATAGGCAAAGCTGAAAGCCATATTCATTTTCTGAATAGATGGATTTCTTCCAGGTTCAGCTGGAAACTTTCTTATCTTGGAAAGCCTTTATCAATTTCAAGAGCTGTTCATATTGCTAAGGTAGGAATCTTTCTTCAGGTGACTAAAATGGCAATATTCTGTTTGTTATTAAGGAAATGAATGTGATTTATATTGTCATTTTTGAACTTACTACATCTCTATGTTGTAAAAGTACAAGTATTTTAACTGATAAAATAGCTGTAACCATTTTCTCTTTCTGTGTAAAATAAAAATCTCTCGACACATTTTTACCACGGAAGTTTTCTCAGCTAGTGGTTTTCCAGATATAAAGGCAGGACGAAAAAGAGTAAGTGTTCCCTAAAGAGGGGCAATTGCACCAGGAGCAGCACAGCAATACCTCAACCTCAGACCTGCCTATTTAAATGTACTTGATCCAGACAGAATTCTAAAGATATAGTAAAACTATGGAACATCCAAAATAGCTATTCAGGCAGACATAAGTGAGAGGGAGGAGAATAAAAAAAAAAAGAATGTCTTTGTTGTGGATTTCTCTGCAGTGGTAGTTCTTATGGTTTTACCCACAATATTAGGATTCTAAAATATTTGGGAAGACCCACTACTCTAACACTTTCTCTCATCCATCTCTACCTTATTTCTTTCCTCCTTTTCCCAGCATCCAAAATATACTGACAAATTACACAGTTAATAGTGCTTTCTGGATAGCTGATGAGCCTTCCTTGGAACACTTGCAAATTTATTCATGAATTCCTTATCCATGATTCATGGAAGTAAATTCTTGCTCAAAATCTGAATACTTTATTCATAAATAAAATGATATGAGATGCAGAGAAAATTATTCGTTTTGGTTTATTAAAACTCCAGGTGGCACAGTGTAGCCATCTACAAATACATTTCAGGAGTTTGTCACACAGCATAATGTGTGCTGTACACATGAGGGAGAGATTGTTATTCTAAAACCAGCATGTGTTAATTCAGCATGGATTTTCTGATGTGGAGCATGGGGGGTTATGGAAACCTGGAGCCTCTTCATCCAACCATAGTCCTAGCTAGTCTCATTCCTGCTATGGCTGCACCTAGGCTACACCAGGATCATATCTGAGTTAAATGCCACAGTGCCTTATATCACATATAGCTTTTTATCAGAAAAGGATGGCTGCACCCAGACTGCTGATGGGAACAGGTAACTTGAGCTTTCCCCACACCTAGCCATTCCTGAGGGACAGCTAGTTTCATGGGCAAAACTGCTGCAGGGCATCTACCAGTGATTAACAGTAGATCTAACAATAATTTATAAGTTACCAGTAATTAATGGTTTACTAGTAAAAAATTAAGACTATGGACAGTCCCAACCCTATACTCAAACCCACTCATTGGTTCTGCTCTCCACACTGGTGCAAGGAAGGAGAAGCGGAACCTGCATGCACTTGCTCCCAGTGGAAAGGTGAGGCTGCAGGTCTGTAGGAGCAGGGGTCTGGTTGCTCTGAAACAAGCAGGAGCAACGGCAAGCTCTGACATGACCAGCAAGCCATCATGTGTGTCCTCTAGCCAGTGTCTCCTTCACCTCCATCACAGAGCTGATGCAGCTCACAAGGGCCTGGTAGGTCAGATGCTCCCTGGGGGATCTTGAAAGTCCCTTTTGCCCAGGCCCTTAGCAGTTAAAAGCAATGCTCTCTTAGTGAAATTACACCAGCAAGTGTTGCTTTTTGCTGCCTAAATAGGATACAACAAGGAGGATCTGAATAACTTCCTCGGCACAATATTTTCTAATAATAGTGTTGGTTTAGCTGTGATAATATAAACAGAAGAAAGGCTGTAGGGGGAACATCTATTGTTATGCCAGCTGCTACAGTTGGAAAAATAAAAATAGTCAGAACACAGAATATGCCCTGCTAGCTTTTAGTTATTTCACATAATCCTAGTGAATCTGGACGTGCAAACAACGTCACCTGTCCATTATATTAATTTCAATTTATTATAACTAATGCAAAAGGGAAAAAAGTTCAAAATTTTTCCTCACCAAAAAAGAGGTCTTTAAGTTATGTTTGAAAATCCTACTGAAACCCTCTCCTTCTCAAAATAAAGCAGAAAACACCTGTCTTTTGAAATAAACCAAATATGAGTAACCCCAGATTACAATGTTACTTTTGTTTGTTTCCTAAAAGGTCAAAGGGGCTGGTAACCAAAAGCAATACTGAAAATGGAAAAAGATCTTGCAGCTACCAATCAAAATATCTTTTGGGGGGGCCTTTTAATGTTTTTTTTTTCTCTACACTTTTGATACTGTGCTCACTTCAGCTCTGCTCTTGACCCATTGTGTCTTTTTAAACCATGTTGTGCTTTGTATCTCATGTGTGACATCCAGCATTATGTGAACATTTCCCAGCTTCCCAAAGCAATTTCCACTTTAGGCATATTTCATGAACATTAATGTTATTTTACAAAACTACTTTAATGTTTTGTCTTTGATTTTCAAGGCAAGTTTTTTCCTTTTGCATTTTTTTCTTTGCTGCTTTTAAGCTCTAATGAAGAATCACCCTGGTATATTTTTCTTTTAATTGGAGAATTAATAGTTTGGCACAAGGATCAGAAGTACTCATTTTATACATGTTCTAAAAAGTTTACTCATTTGTGGTGTTGACTTATTAATTAAAATGGGATTGTTCTCTACTTTTTTGGAAACTCATTTGAGAGGTACCAAGAAACAAACAATCTTAGCACAAGTGAAGTGGGTCACCAGACCATTGCAAATTCCTCCATTTGGGCTTTATTTGTTATATGTTTAATATTTCCAGTGATCTGCTGAGTAACTTGATTTTCCACCACGTTCAAAAGGAACTGAAGATGCTCCACATTTTGTTGAACTGTTCATTTCTTTGTGAGTCTCTGCTGTTTTCACTGAATACCATTAATGACATTCTGACTGGGAATTTAAACTTATGTTTGCCAACTTTTTCTACTAACAAGATATTTCTAGTCTGCTTGTAACTTACCAAACATGCCTATTTAGAAAAGAAAGAAAAAGCTAAATTCCTAAGTCTAACAGCTTAAGACGATTCATATACTTCCTGAATATAAAGCAATGTTTTGGATAAGAGAGGATGGGTTTCAACACACACTGGCAGTCAGACAATGAAACAAAGCAGATGCCCAATGACACTTTGCATTGAGCCTGACAGTTTATGGTAGCTATCTTGCTTTCAGCAAAATAAAATATAAATTCACAAATAGAATTAAAAAAGGGAAATGAATCAAAGAGCATCCCTGTGCATTCATATGCATTTATTCCTAGGTTTGTGTAGATTATATAAAATAAGTCTTTCTGTGGATATGAACTAGGGAACTCATTTCCCTCTTCCATTTGTCCAGCCTCATTGTTTTGAAAAACAATGGCATTACACATTATTAAATTCATTTCAGACACAAGTGTCTGAGTGTATTCACACATGATTAAAATATAGTAGTATGGTGAGATTGCTTCAGGAAATATATATTTAGGTAAATTCTTGTAGCACTGTTCAAGAAGGTATAGTTTCATCAAAATCTCTACTAAGTATATTGTATAAACTATTGTGACTTTTATGTTTGATATTAATGTATCTGAAAATGTTATACTTTAGGTTGAATCAGCTTCTGCTAAAAGCTATTTGTAGTGCAAAAATATAACATAAATCCATGATAGATGCTTATTTTTTTCCCATTATGTGACAACATAAAAATCCCATAGTATTTTTGCAATTTTAAAATTTTTGATATGAAGACAAAAGGGATACAAACACTAATACTAAGCAAGTAAGGTAGGAACAATTAATATATATGTGAACATACTATTATGCATGTTATACTGTATTCTTATTATTCATGTACTGCTGCATTATCAGGACAGATTATAGAAATCTCCTTGAGATGGCTCAAACAAGACATGATACACTTCCACTATTTTTTGGCATACAGGATGACATCTGCAAAGAAAATCCCTAACAATCAAGTAAGCATAGTCTTCCCTTATGAATATATAGCTTAGGTCTGGGAACATAAAGGTGTTTCCTTATCATTATAAATCAGGAAAAAGAAACAAAACCAAAACCAAAAAAACCCCAAACCAAATCAAGCTAATGCATTCATAGCACTTTGCTATAGGGATTTCACTTAGGATTGTAGACATGTTGAATTCCTAGATAGACAATGCTGAAAAAAATGCACTGTTGCCTAACACATTTTTTCTATAGCATCCTAATTTGCTCGGGTGAGGTCTGTACTACATCCCATTAACTATAGATGGAGCTGTGAATGACTACATTCCTGCCTTAGGGATCTGTTAGGTGCCACAAATGGTGGAATGAATCAGATCAAACAAGTCAAGTACATGAAACAGGTAGTGTGTGTTAAGATTTCTGAGAATACGATATATATAAAGCACTTACACGTCACTTTTTGGGTTCATCAAAAGCAGACAAGCAAGTAGATCAGTCCATGGGGTCATCCAAGGTTTTGACAAATGCTAAAGAAAAAGTCAGAGACCAGAGCAGTAGGATAAAAGTGTCACATGAGTGAATTTGTCCAGTGAATACTGCAGTGCCAGAGCAAGTATTAAAATGGTAGAATTGACGTCAATATCTGAGAAAGAAAATATGAAAATGCTGCAGAATGTGCCTGAACACCCGAGAAAATGTTTAGTGTGATTACTTTAGTTAATTCTGAAGTGGGCAAAGTTATAAATTTGGAGAAGACATACAGTTCACGTTAATAGACAACCATGAGCAGTGCAGCAGCACAGTCTCTAACAGAGGACTCCTTCACAACTGTGGTTAGGAAGGACCTGGTGGGAACTTTCAAAGGAGATGCCAGCAGTGACTAGTGAATGATTGCATGCTCTAACCTTTTAGCAGTGTCCTCAGTGGTCAGTAAATTTAAATAGCAAATGCAGCTCTTCAAGTCCCATATTAAGGCAATAATACCTAGGACTGAGCTTCATACAAAGTGATCTATTTATATAAATGTTGGTTTACATAAATCAGTACAATTTGATGACTACATTGTATAAATCAATTAGGCAAAGAGCATTACTTGCAATATAGCATACCTACTTCAACATCACCTTTTCTTTGTCAATTAATAGCTCTGGGATACAATGTTCAATTAAGAATACTGTGAGTGGAATCACTTTGAGATTGTGAGGAGTTAACTCCCTCTATTGACTTTGGGCATGATTTCTTGGTTCATTTTCCTAGTATTGATTGGGTTGGTATTTGGGTTTTTTGTGCTTTCAGAAATTTTGCTGTTTGCATTAAAGCAGGCAATGTTTTCCCCTTTCCTGCATTGCCCACCCTTCCCCACCCCCAGCAAAAGGCTGATGAAGAAAACACTGTTTACAGGGAACATAGGTATAAATCTTCTACCTTTAGGGAAGTTTCCTCAGGAAAATAAGTAAAATACATCAATGTATTCTACCATCAAATAAGTGAGTCACCACTAAAAACAAGCTGTTGATTTTTTCTAAGTAGTTCTGAATGCACTCTCTCCTGCTGCCAACTTCAATTTCAAATGTGAAGTGTTGACTTTCCCCTAGCTACATTCATTCAGGTGACACTGAGACATGTGTGCTTTCAATAACAGGAATCTTCCCCCAAAGCTGCCCTTTTTGCTTTTGCCAGAAGCTTTGGGTATGAGATGTTTTAGCACTGTGCACTGCCTAAAATTTCCCATTGACACAGTACTTGCTTTTGCTGCTGCTGTCAAGGGCAGCAAATAAAAACACAATAATGTCTTGATGGGTGTCTTGGTGGACTGGATCAGGGGCCCAGGCTGAGCTTAAAGGAGCCCCTGGACAGAGGTCTCGGGAGACTTCGTGCCCTCAGGGACCCAGTGCAGTCTTTTCCTGCCATGAACATCCTCAGTCTTCACAGCAGCTTCCCAACCTGGCCAAACACCTCTTGAAATCTGCCTGATTCCTTTCAGCCATTCTTCATTATTGCCCACCTCCTTCAACTCTACACCTGGTCTGCTGCCACAGATATGTACTTTGTTTCCAAGAAGAGAAGAAAAAAGCTTATTTTGCTTTCATGTTTGGAAAGCAAAACTCAATTTTCTCTCACGGTGCTGAAAGAAGCTTTGTACTGGCTTTGAAATTAAAGATAATTGATCTGAATCTTGAGTAATCACTTCAAGGTTTAGTTTAAAATAAACAGTTTCAGCAGCGTAGACACAAGAGTAAAGGATGAAAGGTTAAAAAAAAAAAAAAGGATAATTCATCTGGATTGAACAGAACATCTATAATTTTTAAGTAACGTGGGTAGACAGGTTAAAGCTCTTTCTTGGCCGTTTCAGATGTTATTTGACTGTTAAATGATAAATACAAGTTTCAAGGATATCAAATTTTCCAAAGGATCATTTGTTATTTAAAAATGTATAAGCAGGCTTTTCCAAAACATCAGGGTAAAGCTTTTCACATTCCAAACAATTTCCTGGAGCAAAAATACTATGTCACTGAAGGAAAATCTCAACTTCCAGAATATATGTATTGTCTCACTTTTACAATATCCAGGTTTAATGATCCTAGATTAAATTAATCATTTTACACAATCTGGCCTAACAGTTCCTTCAAATGTTCTGCTAGTGTGGAAAAGATATTCTAGGAGTGAAATCCGAAGAAATCAATAGAGAAATGACAAATAATTTAAAGGGGAGAACACTTCCTCTTAGAAGTCAGCCTCTTTGGAAGGTTTTATGACTTAGTTTGTGGGAACAAGTATCAATTCCTTAGACAGCACTAACCCACGGAGTTCTCTGTTATCTCAAAAATGTTCTATGATTTTGAGAGACGTGAAAAAAAGCTGAATATTCTGGTAGAGTAGAACTAGCAGTATAATAATGCTGGCTTAAGTCTCAGTAAGTATAGTCTGATTAAGCTAATGTGAGTTAAAAGCAGCTGTGAACTCTTTGGGAATTATTCTGTGTTTTCACTTGTGTAATTGGGAGCAGGAAACAAACCTCTGTTGTGCAGCATCTTGGGTGTTAACAACACTCAAGACTACCCACCCAGCATCTTTCTGCTGCATCTGCCTATAAGGAGGTTACCTCTAGTTTTTAAATGGAACTAGAGGTGAGGCTTACACTGTATCCATTGTTCTGCCCTTCCCACCTTTCCCTGCGGGAGGAAGTTTTTCCATGGTTCTAAGACAGTTTATCCTTAAAACTCATTGCCAATAATCCAATGTCCTTGCACTTTAAAGGTTTACTTTGCTAAGTAACCTTCTTTAGTGTTGAGATATATGTAGAAATCTAACAGGTTTTTTTCCTAGAAGTATCAGTAGATAAGCTTTTTTTTCCTATTCAATTATAACACATATTATCTTTTTAGTCTTTCCCCATTAACCATAGTCTGCAAACTCTTCACCTTATTCTTCTCCCTTAGCTCCTTATCAGATGTTGTGTCAAGCAGTTTCTTTCCCTTGGTCTTTCAGCATCTGGCTCCTCTTAGGCCCATTTTATGCACCAGGGTTCCTAATACAAGGAATGGGGGGGAATTATGCCTTTTCTAGTAGATGAACTGCAAACAACAGCAGCAAGAACAGTGAGGAGCGGGATGTTTTTCCTAGTACAGGCACCAGAACTCAAGTCACATGTGCATTTACTGCCAAAAGCTTTCACCCCCTCAGCCTTTCTGGGACTTCTGTTTAAGAAGTGGGCTATAGCAAGGTCTTAAAAGCATTAGTAGCAGTCCCTCTGTAAACTAACCTGAGGTTTGCAGAAAAATTTAAGTGGTTCTGACTGATTATTTCCAAGTTAGACTATCTAATGCTTACAGCTGTGGCAAGTGCAAATAAAGATGAAATAACAGCATTCTTCATTTTCTTGTTAGTAGGGAAAGTGAACATATATCTATAAAAAAAAAAAAAAAGCATATCTATAGCTCTAGCTCATTTTTTCTTTTTACTTTTTTTTTTTTAATTTGACATAAAGAACAGGTTTTTAATAGTAATTCTCCCTTTGTTCCGTGAGTATATAGAATCATAGAATCATAGAATATCGTTGTCTCTACCAGCCAGAAGGTTTAAAAAACCCCACATCATTAACTGAATTCTTATAGGTGTCTGCACCCTGTGATGTGTGAATGATGAGCTGCAAAATGCATCCCATGAGTAGCAGAAAAGCACATTCTTTCAGGTACCTTTGCCCTTGTTACCCACCTTGTTCAGATTCATGTTTCTTTCACTACGAGACTGGGCTCCCTCAGGCAGGTGTTGACCTCTTCCTAGCAAAACATAAACAAGCCATTCATTGAAAATTAAGTGAAAGGAACATCTTTTTCTTTTATTGTGGGATCACTTTTACTTTGGAGAAAGAAAACACAGAAGTATATATGTTCTTTGAATCTAAGAAAATAATTGCAGTTCTGTGCTTGCCAACTCTTAAATAGAAACAGACTGAAAACAAGAAGAAAAATTAAACTTCTCCTCAGATGTTTTTTAACAGTCTCCCAGAATAAGCCATTCATTTTGGTATTTTTACCAGCAGAACTCTCAATGTTCTTCTAAAAAAAATGCTTGTGTTTAGGGTGTGGCTTCTCACATTTTTTCATTACTGCAGAGACAAGACTACTACCCATGCAAAGTCTAGCAATTCCTGAATTATGACACAAGGTAGGTTATCGCCAGTTGCAAAAAATGTAACATTTTCATCCTGTTCTTTCTACGATGGTAGTTTTCCCCAGAAAACCTTTTTAAAAACATTAAATTCCCATTTGGACATGCATAGGCAGGAAAGTAAGGAATTTTACCTTACCTGCCAGTTTCCTTTCCCAGTCTGTGAAGCATTTGAAACTAGAAAAATAGGTAGGACCCAGCACTGGTAAACTGCCTGTGGCTCCAGCAGAGCTGGACCACTGGGAAAATGTACTAGCAACGTTGTTGGCCAATGAGGGTCAGCTAATTGTAGTGTCTTCAATTGGGAGTGTAACACTGGGCTATAGGCATGATGCCCTTAAATCCCTACCAAAGTGGCATGGAGCAGGCCAGGGAATCAGAGGAATAAAGACCAGTGAATAATCAGGCTCTTTTTCTTAGAATCATAGAATCATAGAATCGTAAGGGTTGGAAAGGACCTTAAGATCATCTAGTTCCAACCCCCCTGCCATGGGCAGGGACACCTTGCCCTAAACCACGGGGTCCAAGGCTCTGTCCAACCTGGCCTTGAACACCGCCAGGGATGGAACATCCACAACCTCCCTGGGCAACCCATTCCAGTGCTTCACCACCCTCACTGTAAAGAACTTCTTCCTTATATCTAATCTAAACTTCCTCTGTTTAAGTTTGAACCCATTCCCCCTTGTCCTACCACTACAGTCCCTAAGGAAGAGTCCCTCCCCAGCATCCTTGTAGACCCCATTCAGATACTGGAAGGCTGCTATGAGGTCTCCACTCAGCCTTCTCTTCTCCAGGCTGAACAGCCCCAACTCTCTCAGCCTGTCTTCATACGGGAGGTGCTCCAGCCCTCTTACCATCCTCGTGGCCCTCCTCTGGACTTGCTCCAACAGCTCCATGTCCTTTTTATGTTGAGGACACCAGAACTGTATGCAGTACTCCAAGTGAGGTCTCACAAGAGCAGAGTAGCGGGGCAGGATCACCTCCTTCGACCTGCTGGTCACACTTCTTTTGATGCAGCCCAGGATACGGTTGGCTTTCTGGGCTGCAAGCGCACACTGCTGGCTCATGTTAAGCTTCTCGTCAACCAACACCCCCAAGTCCTTTTCTGCAGGGCTGCTCTGAATCTCTTCTCTGCCCAACCTGTAGCAGTGCCTGGGATTGCCCCGACCCAGGTGTAGGACCTTACACTTGGCTTGGTTAAACTTCATAAGGTTGGCATTGGCCCACCTCACAAGCGTGTCAAGGTCCCTCTGGATGGCATCCCTTCCCTCCAGCGTATCAACCAAACCACACAGCTTGGTGTCGTCGGCAAACTTGCTGAGGGCGCACTCAATCCCACTGTCCATGTTGCCGACAAAGATGTTGAACAGGACCAGTCCCAACACCGATCCCTGAGGGACACCACTCGTTACAGGTTTCCAACTGGACATTGAGCCATTTACCACAACTCTTTGCGTGCGGCCATCGAGCCAGTTTTTTATCCACCGAGTGGTCCATCTATCAAATTGATGTCTCTCCAATTTAGAGACAAGGATGTCATGCGGGACAGTGTCGAACGCTTTGCACAAGTCCAGGTAGATGATGTCAACTGCTCTGCCCCTGTCCATCAGTTCCATGGCTCCATCATAGAAGGCCACCAAATTGGTCAGGCAGGATTTCCCCTTCGTGAAGCCATGTTGGCTGTCACCAACCACCTCGTTGTTTTTCATGTGCCTTAGCATGTTTTCCAGGAGAAACTGTTCCTAGATTTTGCCAGGCACAGAGGTGAGACTGACTGGTCTGTAGTTCCCCGGGTCTTCCACCTTCCCCTTGTTGAAAATGGGGGTTATATTACCCTTCTTCCAGTCATCGGGAACTTCACCTGACTGCCAGGATTTTTCGAATATGATGGACAGCGGCTTAGCAACTTCATTCACCAGCTCCTTCAGGACCCAGGGATGGATTTCATCAGGTCCCATGGACTTGTGCACGTTCAGGTTCTTAAGATGGTCTCGAACCTGATCCTCTCTTACAGTGGGCCTAAGGTCTTCATTCTCACAGTCCCTGCATTTGCTTTCCAAGACTTGGGTTGTGTGGTCAGAGCATTTGCTGGTGAAGATGGAGGCAAAGAAGTCATTAAGAACCTCAGCCTTCTCCAAATCCATGGTAGCCAGTTCTCCTCATAGCTTCTGGAGAGGGCCTACATTGTCCCTAGTCTGTCTTTTATTTGCTACGTATCTATAGAATCCTTTCCTGTTATCTTTTACATCCCTTGCCAAACTTAATTCTAGCTGGGCCTTAGCTTTCCTAACTTGGTCCCTAGCTTCTCGGGCAATGCTCCTATATTCTTCCCAGGCCACCTGTCCTCGCTTCCACCTTCTATAAGCTTCTTTTTTCCCTCTAAGTTTCCTCAGCAGCTCCTTGCCCATCCATGGAGGTCTCCTGGCCCTCCTGCTGCACTTTCTTCTAGTCGGGATGCAACGCTCTTGAGCACGTAGCAGGTGATCCTTGAATACCGACCAGCAGTCTTGGGCCCCCCTGCCCTCTAGGACTGTATCCCATGAAACCTTACTAAGGAGGTTCCTGAAGAGGCCAAAGTCTGCTTTCTTGAAGTCCAGGGCAGTGAGCTTGCTGCATGCTCTTCTCACTGTCCTGAGGATCTCAAACTCAACCATCTCGTGATCACTAGAGCCAAGGCTGCCTTGGAGCGTTACATTTCCAACCAGTCCCTCCCTGTTGGTGAGCACGAGGTCAAGCATGGCACCTCTCCTCGTTGGCTCCTCTATTGCTTGAAAGAGGAAGTTGTCTTCCACACAATTGAGGAACCTCCTGGATTGCTTGTGCTGGGCCGTACCGTCCCTCCAACAGATGTCAGGATGGTTGAAGTCCCCCATGAGGACCAGGGCCTGCGAGCGTGAGGCTGCTCCTATCTGTCTGTAGAGCGCTTCATCCACAGAGTCCTCTTGATCAGGTGGCCTGTAACAGATCCCCACTGTAATGTCTCCCATTGCTGTTTTCCCTTTGATCCTGACCCACAAACACTCTGTTACCTCATCACCCGTCCCCAGACAGAGTTCCATACTCTCTAGCCTATCATTGACATAGACAGCAACACCCCCTCCCCGTCTGCCTGGCCTGTCTTTTCTAAACAGCCTGTAACCTTCCATTCCGACATTCCAGTCATAGGAGCCATCCCACCATGTTTCTGTGATACCAATGACATCATATTCCCGTAGCCTTGCACACATCTCTAATTCCTCTTGTTTGTTCCCCATACTATGGGCGTTTGTATAGAGGCACCTTAGCCGAGCTCCAAATGCAGCCGACTCAATGGCTGGGGCAGCTGGAACATCTCTACATCGCTCCAAGCACTTATTACAGGTGCTGGCAACTGACCAGGAATGTTGGGATGGATCAATGCTCCCCTCCCCCAACACATCTAGTTTAAAGCTTTCCTGTCATTTCTTCTGTCATTTCTTTTACTCCAACAGCAAATGGCTTCCCTGTGCCTTTCTTTGTGATAAAGTTTGAGTGAGGACAAAAATAACACCTTCATAAAGTCTCTCTGAAGTATAGTTGCATCAGTAATGATACAGTTTACGCACTACGTATGGCTCTGCTTAGAGTCACCACCTGGATTTACATCATCTTTTCTGTGTTATTGTACAATCATAGAATGGTTTGGGTTGGAAAGGACCTTAAGGTCATCTAGTTGCAACCTCCTTGCCATGGGCAGGGACACCTCACACTAGACCATGTCGCTCAAGCTCTGACCAACCTTGAGCACTGCCAGGGATGGAGCATTTACCACTTCTTTAGGCAACCTGTTCCGGTGCCTCATCACCCTCACAGTAAAGAACTTCTTCCTTATATCTAATCTAATAATATCTAAAGATTATGGATTTTTTTAGCTAACCATTGCTTTGAGTTGAAAACAGCTTCCCTTTCTCTCTTACGATTGATGTTATGTTCAGTGTTGCATGAATAGTTAAGATGGAAGGCACACTCCTGCTCTTTCTTCCAGCTGCTTCTGAGCGCTAACTAGCATTACAATGGTGTGCATGGACATCAAGTGCTATGACATGTGATGTCTTTGAATCTTCAGGAATATTAATACAGCTGACACACAGGACCTCATCATGGACAGAATATGACATTGTATTGTATGATAAAATAATTTGGACATTAGTATAATAGAAGTTCTTTCAGGCCTTTAGCCAAAGACTCTGCAGTTAGATGCAGAATGGGAAGGCTGTGTTTTGTATTTTTTCTTTTTTTAGAGTACCTTTAATATAAATGGTGATTTATCCTTGGGTGCTGATATCAACATAATGTCATATTGGTATATTATAGAGAAATATCCACTTACTTGCAAGCGAAAACTAAATATGAAGTGAAATACAGTGATGTCAGCACTCTGAACTGCTAAATTGCTTTTAATTCAAAGAGACAGACAGTACTTTCAATTAATCTTTAGCAACAATGGTGAAATTTAAAATTCCATTAAATACCTCCGGAAAGCATGAATTTCCAAAAATACTGAATTGTGCCACTCTGTAATTGGCAACAATATAGATTACATTTTCATGCATCCTGTGGACAGAGGGAGAGTAGTGTTGCTGTACATTTATTTTGGAAAGACTTTGGAAGTTATCACATGACAGTCTTATAAACAATCAAGGGAAAAACTGTCCAGATTAAACAATTGTAATATGAACACGAAACTGACAGAAAACTATTTTAAGAAAGAATTAACTGTGGTTCATTGTCAGAGTGAAAAGTTGTTTATTGTGTGATATCACAAAAGTCCATCCAAGGCTCAGCAATATTTTTCACTCATGACAGTGAAGGAAAAAGCATCTTTATTAAATTTTCAGCTGTTATGAAACTCTAGGTCTGCAAGTACTTCTGAAAAAAAAGATAAAATTTCAAAAAGAAAAAAAGATTGACCTGCTGTAGCAATATCCTTAAGTAAAATATAACTCTGTAGGAGGAAGCAATTGTATTTAGGGAGGGACAAACTATGATACAAATGCAAAATGGGAAATAACAGGTTCTGCAGAAAAGTACCTGAAGGTTATTATGGGCTGCAAAAACGAACATTTGCCGACATTTATTGCAGTATTGTAAAGAAACAGCTTCTTTGTTGGAACATACAAACTACAATGGCATACAAACTATTTTTGAAAAGGGCTTTCACTTTCTTTTGTTCCCTTCCAATTCTTTGATCACTGATCCAAAGAAACACAGAATAATTCAGATTGGAAATGATCTGTAGTTGAGCCTCCTGCTCAAAGCAGGGTGTCTGCAGCACTCCACTTGTTACCAGTCTCCAAGTAGAGTGTGACCCATCAGCCCATCATTCAGATGGCAATTTGGCCTCATCCACATGGCTAAACCCTCTTGGACCCCAAAGAGATAATGACTGCCCAAATTTATGGGAAGTATTCCGGGCATAAGTTACCTCGGGAGCTATGTCTAGATATCATCTGGAACTGTAGTAGCTGGCAAAGACCAAAACCAATAACAGGAACAATGTTAGGAATTAAACAGTATGACTAGTCAGGAACTAGGCCTTTTACTTATTTGTATGATCACATCTACGAAGTTCCTCCCAACCTGTTTTTTCTATAAATATAGTACATTGAAGTAAAGATTTGCATATTGTGTTCTCCTTTGATAAAAATTAGATAGGTTGATTAGTTGTTCTTTTGTCAGAAGGAAAGTCTCTACCTTACTACTATGCTAAATTGTCTAGTGGTAACACAAGGAGTAAAATACTATTCCAGAAACAATTACTCATTCTAAAAAAAGAAAGAGAAAACAAAACAAAACAATGACGAAATATTTCTTTTCAATTATATGGGAGGAAAAGTATAAGTAATTTTATAAGTTGCTGAAAATGTTTGCACAGAAAACAATACAGCCCAGAATTCCTTCTAATGGCATGTCTATACCTCTGTGCATTCTTCAAGTAGTATTGACATATATTTGGAAAAGGTAGGAAAGAAGTCTCCTCTATGCATTTGAGATGAGATGATAATTACACAGTGTTTGTTTAAGTGTACTTTTTTTTTTTTTTAGGTTTAGTCATTTTTTGTAGCTTTTGAGGGGAAATGAAATTTAAATCTGTTCTACATATTTTATCTATTGTGCACATTTATTTTCAGACAGTTCTATTTGGTGAGAGACATTCAGACTCTTGTTTCTGTTAAGAAGTTAAGAGTTAAGACATAAATGTCTTAACTCCACACTGAATAGGACAAACAATACAGCATACAGAAAAAATAATATGCAGTGCAATCTAAAATTAGGTCTTTCCTCCTTTAACAAGTTAAGTAAATTCATTTTTAAATTGAGGATGCATATCAAAGAAAAATGAGTTTACCACCCTTTTTATTAATTTGGCACATACATACGTGCCATAAGTTTTCTCTTATTACTTTCATCTCCAAAATCTGTTTTCTATGAGTAACATCCAGATCTTTTTGTAAATTAAGATATGACAAATTAATTAGTCTAATTTTATATGTAATCTGCTGTAATTTGCCTATTTATATATTGCAGTGAAAAAAAAATGAAAGCACTTTTGCATATATATTCTGCTAAGCCTTGTTGTAAATTAAAGCTTCTATTTCTTTTGGAATTCACCTCTAGATCATTTTAGGTCTGCTATCTGTTGCCTTAATAGGTGGTCTGTTAGCAGGAACCAGCACTCAAAGGAATTAAATCACTAGATATCATTATTTAAATGCAACTTGTTTATTTTAAAGAGCAAAAGTCCGTGCTGTAGCTTACCTGTCAGCTATGTCAACAACACAACTGAATGTCGGCATCAATGCTCCTTTAACTCTAGATTTCCTGTTATTTTATTTTGGACTTGGTATTGTCTAGAGGAAATACTTTTCTACACTGTTTCTCCTCTTCTTGAAATCTCTTTTCCATAACATGACTTTCACGAAGAAAGAAATGTTACTCTCTGAAAATGTTTGATTCCTTGAAAGCAAAAGTAACCCAAGTTCCCCGTGGATCTAAAAGTACACTTAATTAGTCCGACCACATAATTTCTCAAAAATCATTATTCCAGTAGTGTAAATGAAGGTCAACTTTCAGTTCACTAAGATTTTCTATATCTCAGAATTTCACAGTTCTATCTGCTTGCAATTCTTCCTTTGCGTGGGCTTGCAGACCTTGTTGAGTTAAAAACTGCATGTTGTTTAAATAACTATTGGCAAAATAGTTTAAATAACTTTTCGCAAAAATAGATGAAAAAGGATTTCCTTTTTCAAAGAATGAGTTCCTTTGTATACAATACTTGCTAAAATATTTGCTCCATGCAATCATGTGAGATGTAGTTCAAATCACTTCTCATGCAGGGTCAATCACAGACCCTGTTAACATTGCTCCTTTAAGGCACAGAAGACCATATAAAACTTTGCATATATTTGGAAACTTTTGAAAAATGGTTTATGAAAAAATGAAATGACCACATAATAGGTCCCTTAGTGTGGATTTAAATACAGTTGTCTTATATCTCCCAATCACAAATTCCCAAGTTTCTTCAGTGAATAACCCATGGCTTATGAGAGTGTTCTTAGCACTCTGAGAAACTATTCCATTGTGTCAGTGTTTTAACTAATTTTTTGCACTTTAAAACTGGTCAGAAATGTAAAGTTTTCTTTGTTAGTATCAAATATGTCCATGATGATTGCCAAAATATAAGTATTTACAGGCAATGACAGTCTATTTAACAGAAAAATCATCAGATTTATCACTGTAGCATACATATTAGTACATAGAACCCAGTGTACACACTGGTGTTGTGATACAGTAACTGCATTGACATGTTCCATCTCCATTCCAGTATACATCATTGGGTTTGGCAATTTATGAGAAAAGTATAAAAATACATTGTTTCCTCAGAAAGTTTGTTCTTTATATTTCTGGAGATAAAGCTAGACCTTCTCTTGGTACATACTTTTCTGAGAATCCATGCATTATTTACAGGAACCACCTTGTCTTTGTACTGCATTGTGATGCAGTTATTATTAAAAACCATCTATCCTTGAAGGGAGAGAGGATTACAGAATTCATAATACCTACATCTGAACTAGTTGCTTCACAGAACACACAGTGGGATTTTGTATGAACGCTAAGATTGGCCTAACTACCTGAAGCTCATGGTAGGATGAGGTATAGAGGGCAGTTGAAACATAAAATAAGCACAAGGAAAGCACACAGTTAAGAGAGAAAAGGACAATAAACCCGTGATATGTTCTGGTACCACAGGGTGGCTTGGAGCTTTGCTTAAGGACTGGTTTAAACAATTTCTGGAAAAACACTCAGTTACATCTATATTAGTAAATAAAACATGATATGCCCTGATTAGAAGACGAATGTCAGGGCGTTTGAAAGTCAGGTAGGTAAGCTCCTCTTCTTCACCCCAAGAAGAAAAAGATATTATTCATCCTGCCTGTTGAGACTAGCCTATGGCATATTCTCTTCTTCAAACGACTCCTAGGCTCCATCTGGAAAACTGGATCAAAATCATGCCAGGAAGTGTGCTAGCCATTAATGAGGACAGATAGCTGTATGTCAGTGTTAAAACCTGTGCTCTGGATCTGTGTAAATTGTTACTATAAATGGAGCTTGATGGAACATGTAAAGAAAGTGTTGGACATAGCTGTGAGGTAGACACACAAGTTTTCTGTACAGAAGTAACTTAGGAGACAGAAAGGGGAAAATAATCTGTTTCAGATATGTAGACTTGGCAGTACCTTGATGTTTTGCATGTGTTCATGCCTTCATATAAAATAGATCCAACAACTCAAGCCACTACATGGAGCACATAGGTCCTTTATTTTAACAAGGAGGACTGTTCCTCTTCAGGAGGAACAGTTTGTTTCATACAGCAGGCATTTTAAAACTCTTCTTCTCTACCAATCTCACCTGAAATTCATTGAATTTCTCAATAATCTTGATAACTGCTTGATAATATTTTTTTTCCCCTATTCTGACTTGATAATATTTTTTTTCCCCTATTCTGACTTGATCTTAGCTTCTAACAAAACACACTACGTTCCCAGAGGACAACGTAAGGGCATATGTGTTGCTATACTAAGACAGTTCAGGGTCTGTCAGTGTCATCTGCTTTACCTATTATCTGTCTCCACTGGCTAATAGTAGCTGCTTAGATAAGGATTTACAGAAACAACAAGAATACAACAATCATTGATTATTTCCTGGAATATTTTCCCAGTTCTTGTCAGTCTGCAACTCAGGGTTTTCTTGAGCCAGAAATAGTTGCTTTTGGTATTTAGCAAAACACTAATACACTTTCATTTGTATGTTCCCATGCAACTGCTTAGATGTGAGCAAGATGTCTAAGCTTTAATTATAGTTAATGGACTGACATAGAGTTAATGAACTGTCTAGTCAAGACAGTCAATAGGACCTCAAGAGAGATTCAGTTCATGCTAAACGTCCAGGGTTCAGATGCAGAAGTGTTATTTGAAGCACCCAAGTCTGTCTCAACAACTCTAACCACAAAAGGAAAGGTCTCTTTCAGGTTTAACATCCACTTGTATGTTTCTAGAGTGTCTGAAATGACAGTAAATGCCAAAGTTAAAGCAGAGAAGCTGAGCCTTCTGTATTTAATAGTTTCAACTGGAGTTTCCTGCATCAGGTTTACCCAGCTGATTATTGAACTTCAGTAATACACCAAGTCCACAACATCTTGTGGGAAGGTGTTCCACAGACCTCATGTATATTTTGTATGTAATAATTGCTCTCTTCACTTCATTCTCTCTGATTCTTTTTTTAGCAGGAAGGTTGAACAATTATTTTCTATTCAATCAATCATGATTTTGTAGACTGCCTTATTGTGACCTGTCCAGCTACGAAGACTCCACACTGGTGACCGCACCTAAATATCCCAGACACCTAGTGCAGAATCAATTACAACTTTCCAAACACTTTGTTTCCAAAAAACTCTGTTCATTCAGTCTCAGCCAATTTCCATCAGCTTCAATTTTGAGGCCTTATTCTCTTGCCAAATCTTAACTGTCTTGGGATCTTTTACTTTGTGAGACAGTCTTCTACATTGTCTCATGTACCGTCTACTGTCTATCTTGAATGAAGCTACTTTCCTTTTAGGGACACATGCACACATTAAAGTGCTTTTCTGAAATGATGCCCAATCTGCTAGTGTTCTCAAGCAACGTTCTTTCTTTTTCTAGTTTTATTCTATTAGTTTATTTATTTCAATAAAATCATCATTACAGTCACAAATACTAAAGCTAGAAAGACATTTCCAGTGAAACTGGACATCATATAAACTCGGTTTTGACTAAAATAAGGGCTAGCTATTGGACACAGTTTAAACAAAAATTTTGGAGCCCTTGAATCTTTTATGGAAAATCAAACTAAGCAAAACACTTTTTTCTGCCTCTTCAAAGTAGCATATATTTTGAAAACGAGACATTTAATTTCCTAAAAAAAAAAAAAAAAAAAAATCTGAAAAGTCTCGCCAGCAAAACTTAATGAAATCAACGCAGACAAATCATTAGGCACTCTCATGAAGCCTTGTATTCTGATAGTTAGAAAACTTAAAAGCAAAAGTTGAACTCTAAAACCATAGACCATGTGATTAGTAGTGAAAAGAAAGGTTTAAAACTCAGAATATCACACCTGACAGGTTTTGTACAGAGCAGGTAAGAATTCATGTTGATGATCCTTTGGATGCCTATAGCTCAAACTCCAAAAATATTTTTAGAATAGACTATTTCACTTAGAAGGACCTACAATTATCATCTAGTCCAGCTGCTTGATCATTTCAGGGCTGACCAAGTTAAAGCATGTTGTTAAGCGCATTGTCCAAAAGCCTCTTAAACACTGGCAGGCTTAGGGCATCAACCAGCTCTCTAAGGAGCTTGTTCCAGTGTTTGACCACTCTCTCAGCAAAGAAATGTTTCCTAACATCCAGTCTAACCCTCCCCTGGTGCAGCTTTAAACCATACCTGTCACTGGGTACCAGGGAGAAGAGCTCAGCACCTCCCTCTCCACTTTCCCTCCTCAGGAAGCTGAAGAGAGCAATGAGGTCACCCCTCAACCTTCTCTCCAAACTAGACGAGGCCAAATTGCTCAGCTGCTCCTCACAGGACATGCCTTCTAGCCCTCTCACCAGCTTTGTTGCCCTACACTGGACGCATTCAAAGACCTTCAGATCCTTCTTAAATTGTGGGACTCTGGAATGCCCACATACTCAGGGTGGGACTGCACTGATGGGGATAATCACCTCTTTTGACCCACTGGTTATACTGTTATGCACCCCAGGATGTGGTTTGCCCTCTTGGCTGCCAGGGTGCATGTTTTTTATTGTGTGTCAGCCTAATTAAGTATCTCAAATATTGCAATGAACTCAGGGCCATTGCATTCATGTTCTTATACAGAGATTTTTTTAAATTTTTTTTAGTATTTAAGGAAATGCATAATAAAGATAAAATCTTTCTCAAATTAAAAATACCTTGTGAAATTATGACAGTGTGTTGTCTAAAGCAAAACCAAATTAAATATACAGGATAAGTTACATATGTATATATGTATATAAATATATATACACATATGTACATACATACATAAATATACATCTATATGCATATAGACATACATACTTATATACGTATAAATACGTAAGTCGGTAGGCAGGCAGGTAGCTGGATTTTTAAAAGATCTCATTGACAAGAGAGACAGAGAGGCTTTGTTTATTAAATCTAGGTATTTTTTTCATTCACCTTCCTCTGTAGCATAAAAATTTGGAGAATTCTAAGAGCCCTTCACAAGAAGTAGTGTTTACCATGAAGAGGCAAAAAACACAGCTACACTTAACTCCTTAGAGATGTATCTTGGTTGGCATTTTGTACCAAAACATTTCAGAAAAAAAAGGACAGCAAAGTGTAATGAATAGGTACTCTAGTTTGGAATGAGGTATTCTCTTGACCAGTGCTGGATGTATTTCTCACCTAATATTCTGTTTGTTGTAGCACAAAAATAAACACTTTTCATTCAAATAAATGTCTAAATTTATCTGCAGAAATGTACTTGTCTTAAACTGTAAATATTTTGCTTTAAATTTTGACATGCAAATTGTATTCTTCCTGATGAGTAAAATTAATTGAGAGTAAATGTCATTTTTGTATGTCTAACAAAATATTAAAAAATAATATATCGTAGAAGCTTTGCATAGCTGCAAAATATCCATTAATGTATATAAAAACCTGTCTTCAATGTTCATTTTGAATATTTTTTCTTACATGACATAGTATTGTGATCAGCTATATTTTTGAAGAGTACCCTCTGTAAATGAGCAGAGAAAGTTGACAGCAACAGCTTGAAATATTTGATAAATAGTAGAGGTTCCTCCAGTCAAGCCTATGACTGGGGCAAAATGAGAAGTATTAGTGACTCTCAGAACAGAAAAGATTGATTCAAAGAATAATATATTTTTCTAAAACACTAAGTATTCTAGCCACAGAGCACATAAAAAGCTTAAATTGAGAGTTCCTCCAGTCTCCTATTTCTCCTATTGCCTATTTCATCTCCTGAATAATAAAACAACAAGAAGAAAACCCACAAAAATTTAAGAAAGCTTTCATTATAAGTACACAAGTCTCCTCCCATGAAAGTGCTGTGTACTTTTCATTCTCATCAGAGATGAAGTTATGTTATTGAGAACAATGAGTCAAACTACACTAAATCTTTGAACACTTAATATTACTGTTCCATGAAGGTGGACTAGACTATAGAGAGAGAAGTTCTGTGCAACAATATTTTTTTCCAATACCCCATCTGGGATAATCTTTGCCTTTTTTTATTCCTGTAGCCTTGGAGATGGGACAAAGTATGACTCCATCATTTTAAAAACAATGGAAGAGAATCTGCATTGATTTACTCACCTCGGTGGCTGATAATGAAAGAAGATAGGTTTGTTATTCTGGATTTTGTGTTGAGGGTTTAGGCTTGTGGATTTTATCACCACATCTATCTACTGCTACTGCTACTGTGTGGTTTGTTGGATTTTTTTTTAATATCTGTGATGAAATATGGTTTATATTCCAGCATACCTACTTACATTGAATATCCCCTTGGTTTAAAAAGTTATAAATTTTTACTGGATGTTTTTCAGGCTATGAATCTGGTCAGAAACAGCGAGACAATGAGAATTAATCTCTGTCATTTCATTATGATTTTTAAGATGTCATGGCCATGTTAATATGTTGCTCTATGGGGTTTACCTGCAACAATATTGCTCATGTTGAGTATTTTACCATTCTATTCTTGAGGGAAATGCAGTCATAATCTAGTTTCTTCAACCTGTGTGGATATTTCAGCCTGTGACTTGCTTACAGGATAGGCTGACCAGTTAGCAAGATGGAAGATTCTTACTTCTCTTTCTGGAACAATATTATTCAGTGTGACAGGGGAAATGATAGTTTGCACACGAGAAGTTACTTTTTACTATATTAAGGCAGGTGTCACAGCATGACTTTTGAAGAGCAAGGTCAAAAAAACACAACAATTAAAATGAACATGGAAAAAATTCCTTAATTTTCTGAAATATGCAAATCAAAATATTTTTATTTGTTTATTTAAGAAATTAAGTACTCTTCAAGCTGTAATGAATAAAAGAAACAAGGTGATTTATTTATAGAAACCTGGTATAACTGACGATTTAATGCAAATTTAGGCCTATCATTCCTATGACTTTCTGAGAAAAGTGGTTTAAGATTTTCTGTGTTGTCTTGGTTGTGATCTCCATGGTGAATGCTATTGTTATGAATGAATATGTGATAGAAATTGTATTACTGGAGTTTTCATAAGGGTTTAGAAAAGAAACAGAGATTGGAAGAACAATAGCTTACAGATTAGGGTTCTGTATGGGCTGATGCATGCTAAGCAAATCCCTGTTGCATTTGGGGCAGATAATTAGACTTGGGTTTCCCTCTTTTCAAGTAATCTACCTGCCTGTATTTATCCTGGCATTTATATGTTTGCTACTTTTTGTCAAAAAAAAACCTCCGAGCATAGAATCATAGAATAATTTAGGTTGGAAAAGATCTTTAAGGTCATCTACTCCAACCGTTAACCCAGCATTGCCAACTCCACCACTAAGCCATGTCCCGAAGTGCCACATCTACACATCTTTTAAATACATCCGGGGATGGTGACTCAAACACTTCCCTGGATAGCCTGTTCCAATGCTTGACAACCCTTTTGGTGAATAAATTTTTCCTAATATCCAATATAAACCTCCCCTGGCACAGCTTGAGGCTACTTCATAGAATCATAGAATCATAGAATAGTAAGAGTTAGAAAGGACCTTAAGATCATCTAGTTCCAACCCCCCTGCCATGGGCAGGGACACCTTGCCCTAAACCATGTGGTCCAAGGCTCTGTCCAACCTGGCCTTGAACACCGCCAGGGATGGAGCATCCACAACCTCCCTGGGCAACCCATTCCAGTGCCTCACCACCCTCACTGTAAAGAACTTCTTCCTTATATCTAATCTAAACTTCCCCTGTTTAAGATTGAACCCATTACTCCTTGTCCTGCCACTACAGTCCCTAAGGAAGAGTCCCTCCCCAGCATCCTTGTAGACCCCATTCAGATACTGGAAGGCTGCTATGAGGTCTCCACGCAGCCTTCTCTTCTCCAGGCTGAACAGCCCCAACTCTCTCAGCCTGTCTTCATACGGGAGGTGCTCCAGCCCTCTTATCATCCTCGTGGCCCTCCTCCGGACTCGCTCCAACAGCTCCATGTCCTTTTTATGTTGAGGACACCAGAACTGTATGCAGTACTCCAAGTGAGGTCTCACGAGAGCAGAGTAGAGGGGCAGGATCACCTCCTTTGACCTGCTGGTCACGCTTCTTTTGATGCAGCCCAGGATACGGTTGGCTTTCTGGGCTGCAAGCGCACACTGCTGGCTCATGTTAAGCTTCTCGTCAACCAACACCCCCAAGTCCTTTTCTGCAGGGCTGCTCTGAATCTCTTCTCTGCCCAACCTGTAGCAGTGCCTGGGATTGCCCCGACCCAGGTGTAGGACCTTACACTTGGCTTGGTTAAACTTCATAAAGTTGGCATTGGCCCACCTCACAAGCATGTCAAGGTCCCTCTGGATGGCAACCGTTCCCTCCGGCATATCAACCGAAGCACACAGCTTGGTGTCGTTGGCAAACTTGCTGAGGGCGCACTCAATCCCACTGTCAATGTCGCCGACAAAGATGTTGAACAGGACCGGTCCCAACACCGATCCCTGAGGGACACCACTTGTTACAGGTTTCCAACTGGACATCGAGCCAGTTACCACAACTCTTTGCGTGCGGCCATCGAGCCAGTTCTTTATCCACCGAGTGGTCCATCTATGAAATTGATGTCTCTCCATTTTAGAGACAAGGATGTCTTCCTCTCATCCTATCACTTGTTACTTGGGAGAAGACACTGACACTCACCTCGCTATAACCTCCTTTCAGACAGTTGTAAAGACCGATAAGGTCTCCCTTCAGCCTCCTTTTCTCCAGACTAAACAACCCCAGCTCCCTCAGCAGCTCCTCACAGGACTTGTTCTCTAGACCCTTCACCAGCTTTGTTGCTCGTCTTTGGACACCCTCTGGCACCTCAAGGTCTTGCAGTGAAGGGCCCAAAACTGTGCACGGTATTTGAGGTGTGGCCCCACCAGTGCCGAGTACAGGGGGATGATCACTTCCTTAGTCCTGCTGGCCACACTGTTTCTGGTATAAGCCAGGATGCTGTTGGCCTTCTTGGCCGCCTGGACACAAGCTGGCGCATACTCTGATTGTAGAGGCTGCTCTACATTTTTTTTATTTTTTTTTTCTTTTGTCCACCATGAGCATATAGCCAGATTTTTAAAAGCATTTAGATGCCTAAACTCTGCTATGCCTGTAGGGGAGAGTTTCTGTGTGTTTTATAAACCTATTCTTAGATTTCTCCTAAAGTAACAGACTCAGTTGGATATCAATGAGTAATTATTGTTTGCTCTGTTTAGAAAAAGGCTCTCATCCAATTTCTGCAGTTTGCAGAGAGTGTCCAATCCATGCTTTCCGTCATTATTATAGGCATATTCAAACTGGGTGCAGTTTTCTCAGGCAGGTTGGTGTCATTGATTGTTACCTTGTAGTGGTATACAGGGGACTGTTACAAAAGGCACATAGCAGAGGAGCTGATTTATTGTAAGTGCTATAAAGGAACTTCCAAATTCCAAATTTAATCTGACATATAAGTCTTAAGGATTCTTCATAATTGGTGTTCAAATCTGACAAACTAGTCTGATCAGTACCACTGCAAATATACCTTTCCTTGTTCTTCTGTGCATTTTTCATTATTAAAAATAAATGGTTTGTTAATGATAAAAATTCTAGAACCACTTATATGGTAGGCTGTACATACAACTGCTTACTCTTTCAGGATAGGTAATATTGAACAATTTGGGCAGACAGGAAAAAAAATAATGTTTGATTTGGAATTTAAAATTAACTCTTTGGCTAGATAGTAAGGCTTTGCCTGTACCCATGAACTAAATGTGTAGGGGACTCATATAGTACTAGAACCAACTGGCAAGGAAAATTTAAGCCGTCTTGTCCCCTAAGACAGGGTGGCCATACTCAAACTGGCTATTAACTTACATGTCTCTGCTTCATACTACCTTACAACCTGTGACTGGCAGTGGATTTGGAGAGTTCTGGTCAGCTCAGGGCAAAAATTGCCAGGGGCCATTCTGACAATACAGAATTGCAAATGATCTTTTTTCAGCAGCTCAGAACACTCTCTAATAGTGCTTAATTAGTAACAAAGATGTAATAAAAGATCCAAATCAATTCTGTAGAAGTAAGTTTGATTCTTACATTTTATGTTTTTTTACTGATTGATTTTTCAGGCAGATAATAATGCTTTAACACATTTTTGATCTTATGCTTTTTGGGGGTTTTTTTGGGTTTTTTTTTTTTTTTTTCCTTAAAAAAAATAACAGGAAGAAATGACTCCAGAATGAAAAGAAATCACGTAGTCATCTCCCTCATTCTTCACAGAGCTACTTACCTTGGCTGTCAGTGGGTCTCAAGGTTTCTGATCTACTACAAAATCTCTTCTGTCTGAACTGAAAGATAACAACATGAGAAGGAAACCAGCAAATTCTCTTCAGCAGCAATTATACAATCCCACTGCCTCTTCAATTCCGGAAGATAGATCTTCTTTCTAGTGCTGGTTTTGGTACACATTTAACCCAATGGTAACTGATTTTGTTTGATCTTTCTTTTCAATTATTTCCAGTCTGTTTCAAAAATTAACACTTTTCATGTTTCCACTCCTTCACATTTTCCTTTCTAGCTTCACATCAAAGTCAATTTGCCTCAATAGCTGATTTACCCCCTTTCATCAGATTCTGCTCCAGCATTGTTTGCCCAGCTACTTCCTTCATTCTCAAGTCTGGTTTTCCTGTCAGTCCCACTACCTCCCTTGTCACTTATTTTGAACTGAACGCCCTTTTCCAGGAAAACTGTTTCTTGTCTTCCCTGTATTTCTTTTAGGTTCCAAGTTCTTCCTTCCCCTTCCCCAGTTTCACAGTCTTGGTATCAGTTAATGGCTTTTTAACCAGCAAATTCCCTTCTCAACAAGGTATTTGTTTCCACTGCATTTCACCTCCTGCAGGGATTAAACTTACAGGAAATATTGAGAAAAATACTATAAGCACAGGTTTGACCTGTATGTAGGAGCAATTGGAGCAGAAATAAAACTAGACTCTCAGATTTCACTTTGCTCCTAACAGTCCTACTATCCACTGTTCTTGATGCACACAATATTTTTATGTGCACTGTAGAGGGAGAAGGCAGGAACTAAATCAGTTACTGTAATATATGCATTACAATGTAATTCAAAAAGAAGCAGCAGATGTTTCTTGTGCAGGTATAAAATTCAAAAGGATTATAAAACTATGAAAGAACATGTAATGAAGTGTAGATTAAAGAGAGCAGACTTGTTGTTACAACATATGTTCTGAACTTTCATGAGATAGGATTGTATAACATTAAACATGTACTCATGAAAACAAGGAGATTGAAAATACCTGCAAAAGAAGTTTTCTCTTTATGTTCTGAGAGGTACAACCTACAGAAGGGCATGAATGTAGCATTAATGTGCCATATGAGCTGTAGAGGTGGACTGGTGCATTATCATCCATTATCCAGTACTCTGAGACTAAAAGTGATTGAAGGTCACTATGACCAGGGTATAGGTCTCAACAGTTCTTTGAATTTCTTTTGGTAGAAACAGTGCCAATTCAATCATATATCTGTTTATTTTGATTAGCATTAAAATGGAAGGACTCATTTCAGATATCTCATTTTTCTCTAGACATTTCGTGTAGGATTAGTTTTAATTATAGATGGAAGGATCTGCCAGTCCTTGATTATGATGCCTAAACACATGCCCTTATGCACTTCTGTGCTAACTAGATACAATATACCTGTCTAGAAAAAATTAGATTTACTTAGAAGGTTATGGGCATTGGAATAAGCCCAGGTGTCAGTAACACTTGTACATCAGAATTTCATTTTTCATTTTATCATCATCACACACCACTTAGGAAGATGCAACAAAACCGGAGTTTCTGCCTAATATCAGTGCTTTGTCCAAATTTGAATGCTTATAACTGTAACCATGTAATGTCTAATTTAGAGCAACTGATTATAAACTATAGACATATAAAAATAATAAATAAATGCATTGCAATTCAAGCATGAGAAAAATAGGAGCTAAAAATATATGAAAGAAAATAGGTTTATTATGCATGAAGCATTAGAAATTCATAGTCCTCTTGTATACACTCCCATATGGACACAAGTGAGTATCTTCAAGTTATGACACAATCTGTGAAATGAAGAAAAATAGGAAACTGCCTTAACTCTTTCAGACAGCCAGTGTATTATTTTCTCTCATGACTTTACAGATGCTTCATCAACATCCATCACCATCCCATTACAAAAACCAAGGACAGCAGTCAGTCAGAAAATCAACAGAACTGCACATTCTCCCAGACAGATACTGGATCTAATAGTCAAAATTGCAAGAAATTTAGAAACATTTTGCTTCTGAGAAATGTTTATTTGGATATTCATCTGGATGTGACATCTCTTCATTTCAACTCATTTGGGGAAATAATTGCTTTGTCCACAGGCAAAGAGCAAGCCCAATTATAAACTAATCACGTCAAAGAACAGGAATATCTATGATTCCTGTAAACACTGATAATCAGAGATGGACCATACTGAAAATGCGCAATAAATACAAACATTATCATGATGCCAATTGAAACCAGTCTGGGTTAAAACAAGAGTGGAAGACAACTAGTGTGGGATTCTTCTATGCCTATCTTGATAGATATGTAGCATCTTCCAACGCATACAAGGGTATCCAAAATATGAGGCTGATAATTGCAGCACAGGTCTTACAGAAAGTCACCATTCTTCTAGACTGACAGTAAGTAGGTAAACAGGGTACCTGACAGTGCCTAAACAACCCTTAGTAGCTACATGTAGGCAGCTGAATCAGGTAGTGTGTGTCTGCGTTCAGGAGATGCGTCCTGTTGCTATTTTATCAGACAAGTGACTCCACAGCTGGAATGTACAGAACATCAGAAAGGCTCTAGAGACTTGTTCATTCCCTAGGGGGATTCATCCCCTACCCTAGTTTCTGCCCTACTGTATGGTTCTCCTTGCTAGGTACTTTCTACGGTATTGTGCTAAAGGACTCCCTCTGTAGCTTACTGGTCTATGCATCAAGGCCTCTATTGCAAAAACATATGAGGAATGTGGGAATCCATATTCTATTTGGTTCTGTCCTGAGCTCCATTCAGAATCCATGTCCCATCAGCTCCATCACCATTCCTTCTAATCACAAGAGGCTGCTTGGAAAATTTAAGGTGCTGCTTATGAAATTAGAATACTCACTCAGGAAACGGCAGAGAGCACAAGCAGATATACTGGGGAAAAAATAAAAATAAAAAGAAAAACAAACAAACAAACAAACAAAAAAAACCACCTAGCAATGAATCGCAGGGAAACAGCACAGCTGGAGCACACATAAAGGCGTGTGTAAATCTAAAGCATGTATCATGTCCAGGTTCAAATGGATGAATCACCAAGAGGATTGCTTAACAGCACTAAGTCTAGTATCTTTGTTCAGGAATTTCAAGAGCTGAAAGCTTCCGCTGCTAGAGAAATCTGGCAGAAAGGTACATGGTACTCTGGCATCGAGGAATGATTTGCTACCAGCCAGACTGGTAGCAAAAACTTGAAACAATTTCTGAAGTTCCTATGCATCTAAAATATTCTTATCCCAAAACAACTCCACTTGGCAATTATTTCCCTTTGCTCTGTTCTATTATTTCCCTTTGTTCAGCCACAGTTGTACTCACAAGCATGTGTTTGCTTGAATGAGGCTTTCCTTCTTCTCTAGGTACTTTGCTTTACTTCTGCATATGCTGACAATTAATTTCTTCTTATTACATTGACTGACGAGCTTGATCTTTCCATACTGCCTCTACAAGTCTGAGAGATAATAAAAGAAAGATCTCTCATGCACTAGAAAAGAAATGCTTCAAGGCTCTGTTTTCTCATCTGGAATTATGGCTACCCATAAATTCAGCAGTAACCAGGATCATTGCTGGGCAGTGGAATTCGGAGATCAATATTGATAAATTTTTTGAACAGCACTCAAAACATGTTTAGCCTGTACCAAACTTTCCCAGTAAATTCACAGGTACTGGGTTGGGTGTGCTGTGCTGGAAATGCAGGAATTACCTATGCCGTGGAAAAGACCTGAGTGCATGGGAAGCTGAATCCATTCTTGCTCCCTAGAAATTACGTAGATCATGCTGGGCTTCTTTGCAGCTGAACACATCTTCCAACTGAACACCATAAAGTTTCAGTTTATTATTTTTGTTCTTTTAGAGGACCTTCCTGTTAAAAGTTTGCCCACCTTGGCCTGCAATGCCTGCAGTTTATTCAAAAATTGCTTTAAAAAACTGTGGACCATAGCCAAGGCTCGAAGACAACTCTACCAAGATGACATCCCTTTATCGTTGATTGTAAAGTTACCTTCAGAGCCTAGAGTCTCTAGGCACAATTCATCCTATCATTCGGCATATCTTTGAAGGTCTGAAGCTTTGAACTTGTTGGCTGTTCAGCTTTCTCCCTAGTTTGTACAAGTTTTGTAGCGTGATGGGCTCCTGTCCCCATTACCAGTCTGGCAGAGGCAGCAGGCAGCACCAGGGCTGTTCATGCTCTTCCTGGCTGCCCAGCTCCCAGCAGTCTAGCCCAACTCTATCTGCACAGAGATGCTCAGCAGCAAGTTTACAGGTAGCTTATCAGTTTCTATCTGTAAGTATTTGAAAGCCTATCTTCCTCAAGAAAACAAACAAACAAAACCACAACAAAACAAACAAAAACCCACACCCCCCCAAAACAATACAAAAACAAAACCCCACACCCAAATGAAATAAAAACACAGCCTTTTTTTAAGTAAGTTGAAAAATTATTAAACTCGTATTTCAGCTAAAGGGGGTTTCACATCCAATTTCACTTAATATTGAAACAAATGTAAAAAATCTTTACCCAAATATATTTATTTTTCAGCCAAGTATATAATTTGCTTAATGTACATGTATACTCCCAGAAGGCAAGGTATACACACATTTACGCAATTACCTGGATTAAATATTAGAAAACACTATTGCCCCTGGAATTTTTCTGCAGATGCTCTGATATAATTATATTCAGTTTAAAGTATCCACAGTTGTTCTGTTGGTTAAATTGGTTTATTGCATACTTTGAAATCATAGAACACTATTCCTGTTTCTTTTTCTATATGAATCCTTGATTTTATATTACTCCATGCCAGAAGCAAATTGAAATAGATGTGCTGAACACATGGATATGAAACAGTTTGCCCAGTAATAATTGCTTCATGACAGATTTGTATTCTTCCAGTTCTTCTCCCTTCGGAATACCTTAGTGGTTTGGATAGCATTAGTAAGAGAGAGATAAAGTACCGAAAGCAGCAGTTCTTTTTAATACACTACTTTTCAACATTGTTGATTCATAAATAATTACAGAAATGTTACATATAAATAAAAGTTTTCTTAAAATTAGCTTTCCAGCTTTTATTGGCATCTAACAGAAATATTGTAGTCAGAAAATTCCTTGTTTAGAGTTCAATACAAGACAAAAAACAATCACTCTGCCTCCAAATAAATAAATAAATAGATAAATAACAGCTGTTTATAATTCCTGCACATCAGCTAGTCGTTGCTGTTTTAACCAAAAATAAGTTTTGTCAGGGAACTATGAAATCAATTTAATACAGAAAAGTTTAAAAAAAAAACCTTTTTAAAAAGTGTCTTGTTTCACTAAGTTATATTTTGACAGCTTCACAATAAGTCTGTTTGTTTAGAAAGCTGAAGAGAATTCTTCAAGTGTCATGTTTGTTTTCGGTTTAGGTCTTGATATTAGTCTCAACTTATAGATGAAGGGGTCATTTAAAAAAAAAAAGTCTTAATAAATAACACTGAAATAGTTCTGCCATAAATTTTCCATCATCAGTATTAGAATAGATCTTATAATATTTTGCAGTACAATATTTTTCAAGTCGAGCATAACTATTTCTATAGATAAAGAGTCAAAACAGTAAAATCTTCATATTTAAATAATTTATAATACTTAGATGTTGACTTTCTAACTCTTTTATGGTGAAATAATTTTATATTTCTTTTTTTTCTTTGTTTGCAGCATTTATAAGAAAGTTAATCAAATAGATACATGGAAAACTGTATTGTGCATAGAAAGGGCTCCATAATCAAGACTTCTAAATGTTCAATAGTTACAGAAGGGAAGATATTGAAAGTATACATCCTGGTAAAAAAAAATATATATATATCTCTGTACTACTGATATCTCTGACTAAATTTCTGCATTTAAAAAAAAAAAGAAAATAAGTGTATTTCTGCCCCATGGCAAATTTACAGTTTTGCTCAGGGAAGGAATGTCAGTGCACCTCACCAGAGAGGAATTATTTATTTCTTTTAAGAGCAAGCTTTGCTTAAATATCAGCACTTTCACACTTCATGCTAAGAGGCATCCAGTATTTCGCTGACCTTGTAAATCCAGTCTTGCCATCACTGGTAGGCTCAAAACTTGATATAATGAATCTTATAGCAGACTTACTGGCACATGCTTTGCTTTCCATGTCTTTCTGGGGATACAGAGTGGCCATTGGGATAGGTTTTCGGGATTTTCACGCTCTTGAATGTCATGCAAAAATGCTCAAGGCAGTATGTCTGTAAATGTCTGTACTGTTTCTCAATGGGGACAGTGTTGTAGTTCATAACCATAGTCAAACCAAATGATGTGAACATGAGCAAACTATGTAGTCATGCAACTCTAGCATCTTTCCAACAAATATCCTTAATATTAATCTTGATATGAATCTTTATATGAACATACCTAACTTGACAACAGTAGGCTTCTTTTTTTTTTTTTTTATTTCTTTTAACTTTAATAAGGAAGATAGCTCCTTCTTTCTCTTGCAAAATACCTGGAAATATTGGAAATATGCCAAAAATAATTCCATATTTAGAATAATGAAACTCCTTAAGACAAATGATCACCTCTAGTTGCATTTCAATTTGAGCCAAATATTTTGGAAAATCTGGGCCAGATTCTGAATCACACTGTTGTGCTGAGACCACAGTGTAATGGAAAAGGTATTTAAAAAAACCCAATTCACATACCTTCTGTTATACAAGCTGAAATTTTGGTCTAGGAGGTGAAGCTCCGGGTAGACAATCTTTTTCTTTCATATTCACTCCACAGGGCAAAAATGCTGAGCACAACCTAGCTGTAATTTTAATACCATTATTGAACATTTAGACCATGAATTATTTTAAAATACTCCTTTAAAAAACAGAGAGAAAGATATAGATCAGTTACACAACGGGCATGGAGGAAGGCTACTCATATCTAATCATCTTTTTCTCAGATTCTTAGCACCAATAAAGAACCCACAGAAATCACCTACCCTCCCAGAGGTACAATATCTTTCCGGGGAAAGTATTTGCACAGAAGAACACTTTGAAAAATGTCATCTGAATACAAAGCATCAGGAAAAGACTAGGTACAGAATTTCTAGTGTCTAAGTTGTGCTTGGGGACTTGGCTATGACAATGTTCCATACAGTGCTTCAAGTTAAGATTCTATCAGCATTCAGCTAGTAAAGCCTTATTTATTTTACCTTTATTCTAAAGGTATTTATCCCTTTAGAATTTAAGAACTAATTCTGACATAAAAGTGCTCCTGACATAAATAGTGTCTCATCATGAGAAACATTTTAAATTATTTTTCATTTTCCATGGCTTTGAAAGATGATTGTCATTTGCAAATTATAAAAGTTCAGCAAAATATGGTAAAGTGATTAAATGTAAGAAACTTCTGGTAAAAATCAAGCATTTAAAATGTCTGCATTGCTTTTAATTTAAAAAAATAAATATGTTTCAAAGTATTTCAAGAATTGAAAATTAGCACCAGGAGTCTGTTCAAGACAAGCTCATTAGTCAGGCTATCCTGTATGTGAGCACTTATATCTGACTTCATATAATTAGAGAGTTTTCATTTGGACAGATAATGTGGAAGTCTGGCTAATAAGTATTAATTCCAGTTCAAGAGAATTCCAATCTGCACATAGATTAACAGGTCTACAGCCAAAAGGATTCCATTTTGATCATTTAGTCTTATGGTGTGCATTATGCAGGCTACTGAATTTCACTGTATCAAGATAACTGTACACATTCCAGATGTGTCATCTAAAAATATGCTCGGGAATGTATAATTATTTAGGTCTGCGTGTCTCCATTTGACTGTTTACAATTTCTTCTCATGTCAGACAAAAATTTGAATGAGATTGACTAACTGTCCCTAACATGCTATTTTGGGTATTGCAGTCCAAGTGTAAAGCATTAAACGGTTTTAAACACCACACAGTCAAAATAGAATGTATCATCTATAATAGACACCCTGCTGTGAGGTTGACATGTAGAATGGTGAGAGAGGATTCTTGGTCTTCATTTCCTCAGGAGAACATGGACAGGAGATATTTGGGGTAATGAAGAGGGGAGAGAGACCCACCAACAAGTTCTTAGGAAGAGTTCATAGAAAACAGCTTTCAGAACAATGTCTTGAAATCGTTCTTAGTCTCCCTCCCCTCCTACGCCCAGACTTTCCTGGAAAGAGATACTAACTCACTGCATATTGGCAGCAGACAAGTATCTCAGAGGCTTCCATTTCTTTGGGAGGACCGTGTTCCTCAGGCTCCTCTCTTGAATATTGGTTAGGAACATAGATGCAGTCCAGGAACAGCTGGATACAAGATCTCTCCTTCATGTATATTTGACAAATTAGAACCAGCATGTAACTCCTTCATAATGACTGACTACTGAATTTCTGCCCCCAGATACTTTCTCTCTTTCCTCCCAGTGTGTTTATCTGGAGGATAAAGTTCACAGCAATATATGTAGACAAGTGGACCACAGTCATTCACAGGCAGATTATATTCTAGAAAAACATGTTGGAGATAATCCCCAGAGAGTGATCTAGCTGCTACTGCCATGTACCCCCAATGCCAGCAGGAACTCCTTGTGGCTGGCTCTAACATGCAGTAGTTAATATTGCAGCAGGAGAGGGCTGAGATGGGTGCATGCAACAGGAGGAGTGAAGGGAGATGTGCTGAGTGATGGACACTACCAATCACTTGTCCAAACTGTGTGCCTGTGCCATACTCAGAAGAAAAGTGGAACAAGGACCTTTCTCAGTTTTAGGCATCCCTCTGGAAAGAGCATGAGATCTTGGGGTGTTCCTTGGGAGCTGGGGATGCTGAGAAACTTACACAAATTAGGAATTGTTTTAAGACAGTTGCTATAGAGGTGTAATCATAGTCCCTGTTCCATACCTTAATGGCCCTGACCAGCCTCACCTGCAGTTTCCACCCATGCCTTCTTGGCCATAGACCCAATAGCCCCTTTTCAGCTAAATTCTATACACCTGGGCCTTCCCTGAGGTATTTGGTGGATATAATCTCCAGTCGTGTCTCCTAGATGGCTCCAGACCAATGTTGAAAGAAACCTCTTCTTCAGTCCTGTCTGTGGCCCCATTTGCTGCTGCTGCTCCTGACTAGTCTTCATGGATGGACCTGGGCCTGATTCAACACCTCACCTTGCCTGGGATTCACTGGATAGCTGACAGAAACTCTTGCTGTCACCAACCCAGGACTGCTCAGGTGTCACAGGGCTGCGCCCCACCAGGAAAAACACGGCCTGTGCTAGGGTCACCCTCAGTGCCCGGACAGACAGAGAAGCAACCCCCCAGAGAATTCGTCTCTCATTTCAACCTTCTGCCCCTGCTCCCAGACTCAGAGCTGTGTTTCTCAACAGCTTTCTTGGCAAAGTGAAGAGACACCACCTTGCTTTGGTGTCCAGGAGGATGTTGGAGTTTGATGCTCTTCTCCCAATACACACATCGAGCATATCTGCTGCTCCCTAATTCCCTGCTGACTATGAAACTGCTGGAGCACGATGAGAGTGTACTTAATATGTCCTGGGACTCTCAGTCTCCTTTGTGGAGAAGGAGCATGAGATGATATGACATCCACAAACTTGAAGGAAATAGAAGGCACATAGGAGGAGGGCACACCACAAGGGGGCAAAGAGATGTCATGACTACCATTTAAGCTTACATGACATTCACAGCTTTATAGTTTTATTGACTAATTAAAAACCTAGAGTCTGCCTTTTCAGCAGTTTAGTTCATCTGCTTATTCTGCTGAACTATTTTTGGAGAATTTCCTTTGTTTAACTTGCATTAGCTTTTGAAGGCATTCATTCATTCTGCTCTAATTCTGCCTTTTTAGTTACACAAGATTTCCATCTTTTCATGCCAAATTTCTGTTTTGTGTAAATTCAGTCTTGATTTTCTTATACTGGTTGTAGATATTGATGTTACTAGATTAGTAGTCTACTTTTCCTAGTATCTCCATTGTTGCATTACCTTAAGGCATGACCTCATCCGCCAATTTGTCCATAAGCTTTTAAAAAATACATGAGTGGTAAAACAAAAATAAACCCAACTTGGATATAGCTCCTAAAATCAAATGCTTTTGAGTATACAAGTTATTTTAACATTGAGTATGTAAGAGAAGATCTATGTAAATAACTCACTTTTTCCTAAGATGCAGGCTTTTTTCACTGTATAGTGAATTATTTTGCTTTATTTATTTTAGGACACAAGCACTCTAATTCTTTACCTTATACACACACTAATTTCCTTCAGAACTCCCATTTGGAGTCCCTCAAAATGAAAAAGCCCAATTGTGCTGAGAAGATAGCTTGCTTCAAGACTGTCCATATTGCTAGAAATAGATATAATTTGGACCAGGTTTTGCTTTCTCCATCGTGAACAATCTCTCAGACCTATGCCAGTTACTTCATGGCTTCTATTCTCTCTAAAAATCACAAATCTCTTGTGTCAGTCTAAAAAACAAACCTCTGATGGTCTGTGAAGCAGCCTTGTCATTATTCAGCTGCTATTTTCTGGAAACAGAACCAGTTTCAGGGCACCAAGAGCTATCATATGCTTTAAACTGTCTCATATCCAGGCCCTACTCCACTGGATATATTCCCCTTTTTTATTAGTTCTCAACAAATGACTGTTGTGCTAAGGTAAGCACCTTAGCTTAAAAAAAAACAAAACTTTAGGAAACATACAGGAAGGACAGGGATGTGAATTACTGTTCTCACGTTGTCTGGCATACATTCATAAACTTTTGGGTATGGGCTTCCTGAAAAGCTTTCTCTGCTTCTCTTCCTGTGGGATCTCAGTTCAACCTTCCTTCTTTTCATCTAAAAGAAGAAAAAGGTGAGTAGTGTCTGCCAAGGTCACTCTTATAATCTCCCCTTCCTTATAATCTTATAATCTTCCCACCACACACCAGAAAACAGGAGTGTGGTGGAGGAGGTGGTCTTGGTGTGCTGATACTTCATTAGATCAATAAGAACATTTAAGCTTAAAAGACAGTGAACAGTCAAGATAAGTACTCCGTAGCTTAAAATGACAAGAAAGCTCACAGAATGACTCCACAGTGTATCCCCTCAGTCCCCATCACTCGCCCGTGCATGAAAAGCTAGTGCCTTTGACATTTTCACATGCATCTTCACTGACAGCTCGACTTACCATGCCCCACTAGAAGTAAGTCTAAAGCCAAAATCAGCACCTCCCAAACCCCTGAAAAAGTGCAAACTTATAATACCTTGAACTTTAAAGTTTAAAGTTAACTTTAACTACAGGTCCACATAGAGTTACTTTAAATTGAGGTCACCTTTCTCTCTTTTCTTTGCTTTTCAACCCTCATCCATTTGTTACTCAATTCTTTCTTTCTTGGATCAATATCTTCAGGTTCAAAACTTAAACTCTGAAAGTTTAGCTTTCTCATCTATCTGTTCTCCTGTTCTCTTTGAAGAGCTGTATTGTGACTACAAACCTGTTTTGAAAATATATCTAAATTATCAAATTAACCTGAAATAAAAGTTCAGTTTCTTTTTTATGCTTAAGTTAGCTAAGTAAGTTAAGTTAGAAGGGCCTTCCCCTTCGATTAGAAGGAAGGAGCAGACACAGCTTATGTGTTTTTAAGAAGAAACTCTTGAAACCATATAGATTTGCTTTTTGTTTTGGCTTCACTCATATCCACACTATCTGGAAAACAAATCTTTTTACCTCAATTTTTCTTTTCATTTTTTCCCACGTTATCTTGAGACCTGTTTTTACATTACTTACTTTTTCTGTTACAAGCCTGGAGACTGATGTCTTGCTTTTTTTAGAAAGTACTTCCCCCCAGTCAGTTGACCAGAGCCAATCAAGTAAATGGTCACCCTTGCTAGGCTGTGGGAGCGTGAAGGGGAGAGCAGGCTTTTTCTGTTCAGGGACAGGTGTCTTGGATCCAAATAGAAGTAGCATTATTTGTGTGTTGCTGAATGAGAAGTGTGTATTTGCGTGAAACCTGCAAATTGATATGAACTCAGCAAGGCCAGCTTTCCTAAAGAGAGGTAAAATTGCTACAGGTACCAGGTGTACTCTTTGAATTGCCTGACAGTTATCTCTAAACTTCAAGAATGCACATATTTAGATGTTTAACTGTCTATTTCTAGTGACTTCAGATCAAAGATTTTGTACTTGTGGAATGCACTGAGGCTCAAAACTTCCCATGACATTTCATAACGCACTGAGGGATGCAGATCAATATTCATCAGCAAGCACCACAGTATTTATCACAGCTATTTATCTAGCCTGAAAGAAATTGAAATGCTCTGCCAGAAAGGACTGTCTCTGAAATCAAAATCAGAAAGCAAAAATTTGTATAAAAAGCTGTATCTCTAAACCTCATAATTTGTTTAGAAAATGCATTTCGAAGAAGATATCAGAAACTAGATTCTTTTGAGTTATATGCTTTTGACACATTTTCAACATAATAGATGCACTAAAACTTGAGGAACCAAAAGCTATGCTAGAAAGGAAGAGAAATCAGTGACTGAAGACAGTCTCTTATTTGTAAGGAGAAAAGCTGTGCTTTTGTTTACAGGGAAGGAATGGAGACAAGGATGACTACGTTCTTCACTGCTCCACACTTTCTTTATTGTCAGTAATCCAGTCTTTGATGCAGGTTCAGGTCAGATATCAACAGTGGATTATACATTTTTCACAGTCTGTTTCTGGGTCCTTTACAATGTTATGGTTAGCTGACAGCCTAAGTCATTTTCCAGATTATAATAGCATGATCCTTCTCCTTTTGCCAGCACTCATCTGATCCCACTGTAGGCTGGTTCTGAAAGTAAGATCAAGCTGCAGTAAAACTAACTCCACAAGAAAAATCACAGATCTGATCACCCACCTCTGAGAACAGGTTCACACTGGAGATCTTTTGTGTGCCAGTACATGGCAACAGGTGGGTTTATAGCCTCCACCCGGCCAACATGATGAGGAAACAGCTGCAAGCAGTTCTGCCTTAAATCAGCTTAAATTGTGGAAATATATCATTAAATATGTTTTACAGCAAAAATTAAGAAGGATAGTTTAATGTATCAGTGTTTTGGGGGATTAAATTAATCTACAGGTTATGATTCTAACAGAAAACTGAATGAAAGGAATTCTAGGTGGACTGACCTGAAAAAAAAAATTACCAAAGTAACTTCATAATCTTAAAAATGGAAATTGGTTTAGTTCGGATTTCTCTTCTGGAAAAGGCTGATTTTATACTTTCATTTTAAAAACAGCATCCAGACAAACAGTAATGAACTGCTACAGTGAAATTGATCCATAAGCCTTGGGAATCTGAATGATTTAAAAAAAGAAATAATAAATTGAAAAATATTTCATTTTCTTAATGGGCCTAATTGGTAATATTCCACTTCAACCCAAGTTCACACACCACTTTCAGGAGTTTCAGTTCAAATTCTTCTCTCTTTTCTAGACGGTAGTTTTGTATTAACCAGAATTGTTGATTATAAATCTCCTACAGCAAATTGAAAAAAGACATTAAAAAAGAATAGACAGTAATTTATATGGGACATCTGACTCATAGGAAGGAAATTAGTCCTGATCAGATAAAAATTCAGAGAATGAAGAATTTGCTTACTTTTAGCCAGTCTGATTTATGGGTCTTTAGCCTTATTATAATTTTGTATTGATTACAAAGCCTTTGCATAGGTTAATGATAAAGGCTAAAAGTTCCTCAATAGTGAAAAGGATTGAAAAGATGGATTTCTTCATTTAAAACAGGCATTATTGACAATGCTGATTCTAGCACCCTGGAGCATTGAAGTTATAATGAACAAGACTTATAATGAACGTGAATTTAGAAGCTATTGCATGAGAGAGCAACAGGAATAGATCTAATGAAGGTTACTGTGCTCTCTAATTCAGATGAAAATTACAGTTATGCTTTAGTCTCTGTATGCAAAATGAAACCAAGTCTTTTAGACATCTAATATTTTGCTACATGCTAAAAATGACCTACAAGTAAAACAGTATACAGTAACTATTTCGACAAATAATGTAATCTCCTTCTGATTCTTAAGAATGCAAAATAAATGGAAAATTTTTGCTTTGTGACACCATTTGTTTGTGTTACATTAACTCATGAAAGCTTTGTTTTCTAAATGGAAATACTGAGTTCATTAATACTTAATGTGAAACAAATGCCACTGTCAAATTTAAAAGAAAACTTTCAAATTCTAGACTAGCGACTTAATGTCTGCAGCTCTTGAGTTAAAAAGGCTTGCTAGACTTACATGTTAAGATCATTAGTTACACTCTATTTCTCATATATACAGGTTTCTTAAAATATGTGCAGTTAAACATAATATGTTGGATTCATTTCCTAATATATCATTAACCATGTGGAATTCTCTTACTAATGCCATTAGGCAGACTTCTTAATTACTTTCTACCAATAACAGTAATACTATTCCTTTGTTTGTAGGTGACATTTCTTGCATCTTGATATTCCCTGTGCATTTATAATTGCTATTTGTGTTAATTTGTGTGTTATTACAATGATCATTAGAGTATATGAAGTCAAAAAGAAGGATTTGAGACCTAATTATTTTCTCCAAATAAGTGCCATTTACCTATTTCAGAAACTTTCTTCATAACAGCACCTATGTTTAGTGCATAGACAGAGAGCGAAAACTTACAACAGCTCAGTACACTGTGTTTCAATGAGGTCTTACCTGCAGCATACTTATGGCATACTACATAATATGGACAGTGACTTCATTTTCCTTGGAGAAACTAGTGGAAACTCTGTCACTTATGAGTAGAGTGGATAAAGCACAAGAAAGTTACTCTGAAAGATAAAGAAATCTAATGGTGGCTTGATTATGACCACCCTTCACAAACAGACTCAAAAATCCCAGTCACTGATGATGTCCCTTTGTGGAGGCAAGCTAAATGTAAATTTGCAGTTGGCTTGTATCCTGAGTGAGCATCATCTTCCTGTTCCACATCACCCTGTGGCATGTAGTTCAGGTTCAGTCCTTTGGTACTCATACTCAAGGTCCTGCCTCTGGTCTGATACAGTTTTCCTGAGGTACTTAGCCATGAAACCTACACAATTGCATTTCACTGAAAGAAATGGCTGGCCAAATGCAGAGGTGAGACTCATGAGGACATTAAGAATTTGCTGCTAGAATTTGTATCACAGTATAGCACCTTCCTATGATACTACTCAATTCTCCAAATTTAAGTGATTTTACTGTCTATGTCTATGCTGTCAGGTAACTTAGCTTGTGAATTGTCGCCTGGTTTCAGTTCCCATTACCCACATTGCATATGCATTACTTCACTCTATGGTTTAGCATTAAGGAAAACCAAGTATGTCCCTCCAAAACAAACCTCAAGTTCTGTGGATAATTCATTCCAAGAACTGCTTCCAAAAGGCAACACAAACCAGACAGCTGAAGGCTTGGATTTCTCTGCCCTATGAAGTCCCTCAACAGCAGGCTTTTTATTTCGAAAACACTTTCCCATGCCTGGATATCACATCCTAGAGCCTGCAATGTGCTGCTTCAGTTTCGTGTTTTAAAAACACGACCTGGTGGGTTGCAGCACAGCCGTCTTTTTTTTTTTTTTCAGGCACTTTGAACTAAAAACATACAAACAAAATGGTAAGAGGTTCTTTGAGCCAAGTAGACCACTGTGTGAGGCTTAAAAGAGATGCAGGCCATTGTACTATGCAGTGGAGATTTGTTTAGCAGTTTCTTCTAGGTGTTGCTATCACTGAGCACAGTAGACAGACGCACTCAACACCACTTTGCCTGAAGTATCTCCTTCTGCATTTAGCTGCATTCTGTATTTAGCTGCAATGACTCTGTACTGTAACAGTAAACACTTTCATGAAGTACTGGCTTCTCAGAGGTGTTGGCACACACTGGACAATCACTGTTCTTATGACAATATGGGATCCTTTCATCCTGCCCTTCAACACCACACGCTGAAAACAAAAATGCTTAAAAGCAGGGGTTTACATACAAAAGTAAAATATAAACCTATAGGTGAAACAAATATGAACTCAGTCAGTATCCCACCTTTTTTTTTTTGTTTGTTTGTTTGTTTCTTTTTTTTAGTTTTCCTACCTAGAATTTCTAAAAGGTAATCCATTTGCCAGAGCTACGTGATTTGGTATTCAGTTTTGCACTTACACCAAAGATATAAAGCATAATGACAGGGAATATGATGGAAAATATTCCCTGGTCACTCAGTGGTGAGCCTGGTACGTGACTAAGTGTAGGATTTATCTGTCCCAATTCAGACTAAATATCCACATCTGAATACTCCGTCTTCTTCTACATTTACTAATTTCTCTACATTCACTATGATGGGACCTGCAGTAAGTAACTTTGATGCAGGGCAGTATTCAGTTGTCTAAACAGAAGTGCCAAAAGCCACTGGAGATGTTCTAGGATGTCCAAGACATTCTTAAAGGTTTTTATAAGCATAAGTCATCTTATTTTTTTTTTTTTTTTTTTTTTGGTAGGGCAGCTGTATGCCAAGTGAAATACCTCTTCCCCTGCATCTAAAATGTCTGTAGATAGCTATGTTTAACCAGCTGAACCCTAGCTGTAGATGTAGACCATACAGATATGAAAAACTAAGTGAAATTAATGATGCCTTACATATCATCTGTTATTATCTTCTTAAGCTCACCACTTAAGCATCAGCATAATGCCATAATCAGTGAAGCCTGTTTTCTGTGTTATTTCATTAATTTCATTGATAGGGCAGCAGTTATACGTATGCTTGTGTAACAATAGATTCCATAATACTAAAACCTTCATTCATTCTAAATGAATAATATTGAGTCTTCTGTTCTTTTCTCATGAACCTTGTAGAAAATTTTTCTTCACTGAAAGAGAAGCTTAAAATATTAAGAATTCAGCTGAGTAAACTGATTTATGATTTAGATACAACAAACCACTCTGCAATGTTAGATAATTTATTTTTCTTTAAAATTAAAGCCTAAAAATCCCCTAAGCTTCATTGAAAAAATGGTTGGAAGTTTTGACATTCTTCAGCCTCTGTGGAACAGCTGTTAATTTCTCCTTCATTAAGTGAAAACTAAACAAAATAAAGCAGAGGTACATTTTTCAGTAGGTTGTTTCCTGACTTAATTCTCAGGAGGAAATCTCTTCTATCACTGTTCACAACTTCAAAAATGATGTAGTCAAAGAATTGTAAAGCAGTGTAGGTTCTTTCCCTCTGTACTACTTGTTAGTGAAATACAGTGGGGTTTTCTCTTTGCTTGTTTGTTCATGACTAATGCTGAATTGTGAAACATTTAATATTTACAGAATTGCTGAATCACTGAATTGTTGGGGTTGGAAGTGACATCTGAGATCATCCATTCCAACCCCACTGCTCATTTCCATTTCACTTACTGTGCAATGCAGAGGGCAAATATTGCGTTACATCACAAAACCACACAGATTTCCTGAAGAGAGTGAATACATACACTGCTACATGTGTACTACAAGAAGGGTATAAGTTCAAGCACAGTATAGCATATGCTTTCCTTTTAGGGACAACCCTATCTTTACCAAGTATAGATGCAGACATAAAAACATGAAAATGGCCTCAAGAAATTAGTCCTTTGCCAGGTACCCTTCGTAATATAATTCTTCTCAGACATATTCTTCTCCCTTCATCGAGACTTCATGCCAACAACACATGAACTTCACATGGAAGAATATTTGAAGAATAATATTTTGTGAATATTTTAAAGATTAATGTCTTAAACACAGTAGCTGGTGAATGATCTCACATATACTGAATTTTTTTTTTTCTCACAAAAAGCTACTGTTTGCTGAAGGAATACATATATTATTTAAAATAGAAAATGCAAGTTTCCACAGCAACTACTACATATAAACTGAAACATGTCCAAGGCATTTATATACAACTTGTGATCTAATTAGTATAACTATGTTTTGAAATATTTTTCATGATATTATGTAGTTAGGAAAAAAACCTGGAAAAAAACCCAGCCAGCCAACCAACCAACCAAACAAACAAAAAGCAAACCACCAAACAGTAAAAGGGAGGAGACATCAGCTTTAAAATTTCCAGATGGTAAAAGATTGGCCAATTAAGAAAAAAAAAGTTTGGTAGATAACATTATCATTTATGGAATGAAAATGCAAACTAAATATTTTAATTTTTTTTTTCTCTCCTCTTCTTTTTTGTTAGAAATCAATCAGTGATTTTTTTTTTCTTAACTGCATAAAGTCATTACTGTGAATTAGAGGAATCAAACTAATATTATGTCTTCCTTCATAGTACAATAATATGTCAATACTAGGCAGTGTTGGTGTTTCCTTGACACAGTAAGGAGATTGTCCTAGCTCTTGCCAGCTGCAAAATCCTGAACTCATTGCTCTGGTATCACTGTCCCTTCATTCCTCTAAATCATTATGCTACTTTTCTTTTTGTCTTTGACTACAAATTCTTCAGTTTACTTTATCAGTTGCATCCAAATTTATCTTCTGCTTCCCCAAAATATTATTGCTTCTTAATGACATCTATCAATTCATGACCGACATGCCTACATGTCAGTCTTTTACAATTATCTTGTTATTGTAAATTACAATTTCAAGTTAATATTTAAACATTCATCTACAACATATCATGGTTTTGGTCTATTCATCTGACCTTACCATATTTCTTTAACCTCTCATAAAGCTTCTTCCTGATCTTTCTTACGAATTTTGGGACAGAACTTCAACTAGTTATTAGTGCTTTTATTCACAGCTTATGTGTAATAAGATTCCAAAATTTAGCTTACATTTAATGATTGAAATAATTATTTATCCTTCTAAGAAGAATTTTGCATACAACTTCACAGGAGTGTTGTCTTGCAAAAGTTACGTTCCACATTTTTTTTCCTACCTATCTGAAACACTGTTCCATTCTTAACTCAAATTCTTCCTCATATTTGAGGCTCATAAAAAATGCTTGTACCATAAAAGCTGTGTTTTGAATCTTCCAGAACAATATAAGAACGATGCACAGCAATAAATCCAGTTCTTCCTCCTTTCTGAATCTTTGACAGTTTTTGGATCCAGTGGGATTCCCACAGCAGCTCATTTGGCAACTTCATTTTCCCTTGAAGACCTATGTTAGTTTTGATACATGTTACTCAGCAGATAGAATATAATACAGCAAGGTGTTTGAGGTTAGACTACAGTTACGCAAACACTTTCTGGTTTGGTTTCAAACCAGTCCGTTATTAGAGGATGTTCCATTTAAAATGTTTAAGATGTTTAAAGTCAAAGTATGGCCCTTGGTAGGCAAGCATCTACTGCTCAAAAGTAACAGCCCATTTTAGTAATATTTTAAAAATCTCAGCAGAAGAGCTCCATGCCAAATGAAAATCTTCCATTACTTTAGGTTTGACTCATCGAATATAGCTTAAAGGCTCTTGCTGAATATTGAAAGGTAATTGTATTGTTGCTGTAGCTATTCTGGAGGACATAACAGGTCAGCTCTCAAGGCTGCCAGTACTATTACCTATCACAAGATTTAAATATCTTTAGAAGATCTTTAAAAGTATTAGAAATGTTCTGCTGCTATTATACTATAATGAGATGCTGTAATATTTGTCACAATGTCTGGTGAAATTCTTTTACTGATTAGTTTTTTCTAAACCAGAGCACGACAATACTTTAAATCGTATCCACTAATTATATTTCACATCTGATACTGGGGACAGGTATGTGAAACTTGGCAGCTTTGCTTTATGCAAACATTGTATTTGGATTTTAACACACATATATATAGGTATATAATACATGTTTGGATTTTAATTCACCAGCAATTTATCTTCTGTTCTGCTGCAATTCTAGCTTTTCTTCTGAAAAAAAACATTGAATCTCAGCTGAAACTTCTGAATTTTACCATTTTCTATCAAAATATTGTATTTCATATGATTTTGATACTAAGATAGATGTTTATCAGAGATAATTTGAAATAATTGGGAAACTTAAATTTCTTTTCTATAACATAACTCCAGCTTCTAGCATGTGAGGAAACTAAAACCAAACAAGTTTGCTTTTTGCTTTGGTCTATTCTGCTTCAAATATTTGGGTAGCTCTCATTGCAAGCTCTCTGTGAACTCCAAAATTTAAATTAATTTAGAAGAAAGGATCACTTCCATTACTGACTATGATATGTGAAAGGTGACATATATGTATGTCCTGATGCATAACGGACAAGAGAACCTATTTACTTAAATAGGAAGTACAGCCTAGGGGTAGGAATTAAATTTACAGTTATTATTATATTTTATAATAAGTGATATCCTGGATGTTTACGATGTTTATGGCCAAATCTTTCACTACTGTGATAGTGTATCTGTAAATACACTGGGAACAATCTACCCCTTTACACCTATAGCAATTAGTGAACCGCTTCGTTGAATAGGTGAGAGTTGAGTTTTTCGCTGCCTGTTGAAATTAGTCTTTTTAGATATTGAAAAACATCACTAATGCTCTGGAAAACTGACCCAAACCATTTTTTTGTCATTGTTCTACTTACAAAACTTCCCTGAAAAAAAACACCTTGATAAATCCTCTTTGGTGAGCTACGAAACATCCATTCAACGAAGTGCTGAGTGACTGATCTTTTTCTAGACAGGTTACCAAACATGCATGATAAGGAGAAGTTGTATTCCCTCTTTCTGAACATCTATTACCGTTCTTCCTCCTTGTATGTCCACTTGAATTGTACTTGTAGAGCTAATTTTCACCAATTCCAGGCAGGCAAGAGCACTGGATTGATAAATCCACAAAAAATAGCAGTATATTCTGCTGTCTAAGTACAGCAGCAAATAAGACAAATTCATTGTAGCAGGTTTTTCAGACAACATGATTGACTTCAGCTAACTCTTCCCTTAATGCATTTTTCCAGAGCTAGAGGAAGGAGATTTGAGTACGTACAGCAAGTTCACAAAGAGTAGCTTTCAAGCTGCTTTTAGAGAAAAGAGTATTTTTGACACAAGCACCAAAAAAAAGAGTTGTTCCTTTTAAAAATGAGGATTCTTTGTAGTTTCTGTTAAGCTAGCTTAAAAGAGGATAACACCATGACTAAAGTACTTATACTTTATCACAGTCTTTTTGAATACTACTACTAATAAAAAATCACTAGTTTATTCATCTTTCATAATGATAGAGAGGAAAGAAGTAACTAAACAATGAATGATAATACAGAATCTCAGACTGTAAAATCAATATGTCAGCTCAGCAGAGCTTCTATTAATACTGCTGTTCCAACAGTAGAGTTTACCATCTGAATTATATATGTATTGACCTAATTACATAAATATTGACTTTGCTTTATATGAAGCCTTTTTCAGTCTCAGTGTAATCACAATGTCAATATTTGTTGCATGTAATAACACTGAATTTAGACTTGTTAATTTTGATTGATAGTGGCATGCCACAAGTTATTGTATGGGATAAGACAGTTAGTCTAGAAGTATGCCTAACAAATACAAGCAGCTGACAATGCTACCAAATCTGAATTGTCTCCAAGACCTTCTGTCTCCAATTGTTTAAGCAAGCAGAGGAAACATAATGGGTGATTACAGCCTTCTTCCATACAAAGTGCTGTTTTGAGAAGAGGAAATATTCATCGAAATATTGGTCGAAAAAAGTACAAATATTCAGCAGGGAACTCAGTAAAAGAGTTCCTGTTTAAAGTTAGCTTTACAATTTTGCCTTACAATGTTGTAAAGTCTCTTTAAATTGTGCTGAAATGAAGGATTTATATAGCAACAAGTATACTTCAGTGCATACGTTCCATCAGGTATATGCTATTTTGGGATAATATTGGGACACAGACACAAAAAAATTCACATTAAATTATTTCTCTTTTCCTTCAAATCCAAGAAAGATATGAGCAGTAGACTTCTAGGTACTACTGGGACTTGCAAAACTGTTCACTTCAGTCTGCAAATATTTGTTGAAATTTATTTCTACAAGAACAACTTTGTTCAGAGCTGGCAGAGTGCTGAACTATTTTCAATGCTTCTAGATGCAATTATAAAGGATTTTGAATTTGGCAGTGACATGAGAATTACAAGCCAAACTCTGACAGTCTGTGTGCTGAGGATATTTAAATTTGTTCTAGCTATAACATGTTGCCAGCAGTGACACGGCATGCATCATACTGTATTTTCTTATTTGTCTCAGCAGGGATGCCAGACAAGATGAACCTCAGTGACGTAAAGCAAATCCATCAAACCAAAGATGGCAGCACTTTAGACACAACTGGAGCAGGATGTACAACAACGGCTGATTATATGACATTTATGCTGATTAGTTTGGTAACACTATTTCTCAGTCTTTGGTAACTGTTTAGCTCTGGCTTGATAAATGTGTCTCACTGTCATCTATTTATCCCCACTCACAGGCCTGGAATAAGAGATTTGATGGATATAGCAATATTTATGATAGCTTGCATAATATCGGCCTTCTGAACTTAGGCCTGAACATTAACAAAGTTGTTTGTGTAAAATTTTTCCTGTGGTCTTTTTTTAACACCTGTATAGTCACACAAAATTATGTTTCCTTTTCAAATATTTTGTGTTAAAAATAGGTTGACTATGATAATCTTTCTCTTAAAAGCAATTTGTAAAAAAGAGATCAGAGAATCATGGAGTCATGGAGGGGTCCCTGGAGATCATCTAGACCAACCCTGTGCTCAGAGCAGAGTCAGCTAGAGCAAGCAGCCCAAGGCCAAGTCCAGTTGGTATTTGAATTTCCCCCAGGATGGAGACTGTATAGCCTCTCCGGGCAACCTGTTCCGGTGCTTGAACACTCATCACAAAAAAAAACTTTTTCTTACATTGAAATTTTATCTATCATCCTTCAGTTTGTGCTCATTGCGTCTTGTCCTGTCACTGGGCACCACTGAGAAAAGTTTGGCTGCAATAATCTCCTTATCAGCAATTTATACACTTGATAAGATACCCCCTGTATCTTCCCTTCTCTAAGCCAAATAGTCCCAGCTGTCTCATCATCTGCTTGTATAAGACTTGTTCCCGGCCCTTTGCATCATCATGGCCCTTTGCAGGACTCTGTACAATATGTCCATGTCTCTCTTTTCCTTGGGACCCTGGACCTAGGCACAGCACTCTAGATACGGTCTTACCAGTGCTGAGCAGAGGAGGACAATCACCTCCTTTGACTTGTCGGCAACGCTTTTCCTAATTCACCCTAGGAGAATGTTTGTCATCTTTGCTGCCAGGCACATTTTTAGGTCATGTTCAGCTTGGTGTCCATCAAGGTCCCCAGGCCATTGTCTGCAAAGCTGCTTTCCAGCAAGCATGCACCAGCATGCACTGGTGCGTGGGGTTATTCCTCCCCAGGTGGTGGACTCGGCATTTCTTGAACTTCATGAGGTTTCTATCTAGCCATTTCTTCAGTCTGTCAGGGTCCCTCTGAATGGCAGAACAACTCCCTGGTCTATCACCTGCTCCTCCCATTTTTGCATTCTCAACTTGTTGAGAGTGCGCTCTGTTGCATTGTCCAGGAAGTTAATGAAGAAATCAGGAAGTATCAACCCCTGGGGTAAACCAGGAATAACTGGTCTTGATGTGGAGTTTGTACTACTATTCAAAACCCTATGTATAACTGATAGCAACTGTTTAAATAGTTGATCAGCACTTGAGTTTTGTATTTAAAGTCCTGCCTTTTGGAACGTGATCCCTGTAAAATAGAAAATGTTGAATTTGCCCTTCTGTCTTTTTCCAAAAAGGAAAAAAATCCACAGTGTAAACTCAGCTAATTTTAGTAGGAGTGACATTTCATAGTTCAGAAAAAGCCTACATATTAGATGCTGTATATGTATACACAGATACCCATATAACTGCATTTTACCTAGAGATATCAGCAAGGTTAGGATTCGGTGTTGGATTAAGGTATCTTGATCTATATGTCCACATATAGATATTTATATACGTGCTATATATCTATTATGTATGTGCTCTATGTTTCTAAGTTGTTGCTGAAGTCAATGAAAATACAGGGTAACATTCAACTGCTGAAATACCAGCAACAAGTGCCAGTTAGGATGCTGTAAAAAAATCCAGCCAGGTGTCCAGCTACTGCTCTGAAGGGTCTCAGGTCTTTGTGTGGGCAAGTGGCTGGAGCCCTTTGTCAACACATTTGTCAATGAAGCCCAGTACATTATTCAGCTCATAGATAGATGCCTAAGAAAGCGACTCATTTGCCCAAAACAAAGAGTCTAGTGCCACCTGAGGTTTCTTGGAGTATCCAAGACATCCTGATGAGACTGGCATGTATGATGCAGGATGTATGGAAAATTCCAGAGGCTTCCTTAAATGGGAGCTATCCAGAGTCGCAGCTGTAGGCTAAGTGGGATATCCTTGTGTATCTCAAAAAGATCTAGACATGCATATGTGGGTCCATGAATCATAACGCCAAGTGTCCATCAATCATATATGGAACTTAGATACCTACTTGGAGCAGTGACACACATGAATGCAAACCTGAATCACAACATGAATCCTAGCTCAAGTTGCTATGCTTGTAAGATGAGGCATGCTAGTGTTCCACACTACTAATGGTACATTACATATAACTGTCATAATATTTGATTATCCTGCCATGACTAATTCCTATGTCATTTTAACCAGAAAGTATTTAAGAATATTTTGTAGATATTTCTCCTTTAAAGTCCTTTATAAGAGAAAAAATAAATTGTAAAGTATTATATGCAATCATACTGTGCCTAGAACTCCTCCTAGACTGTAAAAGAGTTAATTTTATATGAGACGAATATAAAGAAACATATGTAAACATTTTTATTCCCAAATGCAGGCATTAGTCATTAGTGCACACAGTACAACATAGATACAGGTAAACAGATACAAAATTTAGAAAAGCAAGTGAACATTCCTAAGAGCAATTCCATGCCTAGATAAACATCATTAATAGGCACGTGTGCCAGTGTGTACATTTTACTTTACCTCCTTTTTCTTTTGCGGGTTTTGCAAACCAGTCTTTCAAATTCACTTCTTGTCTCAGCATACGCTGAAATGATGACATTTGTAATTCAGGGAAAGTCTGTTTTCACTCTTTTCATTTTTCATGCCAGCTGAAACCAATAATTGATCTAGTCCAGCAACACTTTTTTAGAACAATGATCAGTATCAGTCACTTCAAGGAAAATGGAACAAAGTTTTGGATAAGAGATTCAGAAATGAAGAAAAAAAAATCTATCAATACTCATTACATAGAATTTTGTTTATATCTTGAAGCACTGGTTTTCCATTCCTCACTTTTGTGTGTTGCTCAAGACCTTATTGATAGCAGCAAGTAGTCAAAGAGATAATAGTTTATTCTATAGTACCTTGGAAACACAAGTCCCATTTTCAAATAATGACGGTAATTAGGTCCTAAGGTATCCTAAGGCCTCTTCAGGTATGTGTTAAGTACTAGTCTGTTACCTTGCAGTTTTTTCCTGCCCTGTTCCCTTTATCTTCTACATTGCACAGGTGGTGGAATCAATAGCCCAAGTGAAGTGCATCTATACCAAAGCATGCAATATGGGCAAGAAATAGGAAGAGCTGGAAGCCATTGTGCAGCAGGAAAACTATGACATAGTTACCATCAGGGAAACGTGGTAGGATGACTCACACAACTGGAGTGCTGCAATGGATGGCTAAAAGGTCTTCAGAAGGGGTAGGCAAGGAAGGAGAGGTAGTGGGGTAGCCCTGTATGTTAGGAAATGTTTTGACTGTCTAGAGCTTAATGATGGTGATGATAGGGTTGAGTTTCTATGGGTAAGAATCAGTGGGAAGTCCAACAAGGTAGATATAGAATCATAGAATTGGTTAGGTTGGAAGGAACCTTAAAATCATCTTTTTTCAACCCCCCTGCCACAGGCAGGGACACTTTCTGCTATACCAGGTTTCACAAAGCTCCATCCAACCTGGCCTTGAACATTTCCAGGGATGGGACATCCACAACTTCCCTGGGCAACCTGTCCAGAGTCTCAGCACCCTTACAGTAAAGGACTTCTTCCTAATATCTAGTCTAAATCTACCCTCTTACAGTTTTAAACCTTTCCCCCTTGTCTTATCCCTACATACCCTTGTAAAAAGTCCCTCTCCAGATTTCTTGTAGGTCCCCTTTGGGTACTGGAAGGCTGCTAGAAAGTCTTCCTGGAACCTTCTCTTCTCAAGGCTGAATAACTCCATCTGTCTCAGCCTGTCTTCATAGGAGAGGTGCTCCAGCCCTCTGAGCATCTTCTTGACCCTCCTGTGGACTCCTTCTTCTGTAGGGGCCTCAGAGCTGAACCCAGTACTGCAGGTGGGGTCTGAGAGCAGAGTAGCGAGAGTCGTGGTGGGAGTCTGTTATAGACCACCCGGCCAGGATGAAGAAGTAGACAATAAGTAGCTGAGAGAAGTCTTGAGATCATAAGCCTTGTTCTCATGAGGAACTTCAACTTACCAAATGTTTGCTGGAAATGCTATACAGCAGAGAGAAAACAGTGTAGGAGGTTCCTGGAGAGTGTGGAAGATAACTTCCTGACACAGCTGCTGAGTTAGCCAACTAGGGAAGGCACCTTGCTGGACCTGCTGCTTGCAAATGGAGTAGATATGGCAGTTAGGGACACGGCTTAGTGCTGGACTTGTCAGTTAACAGTTAGACTTGATGATCTGAAAGGTCTTTTCTAACCTAAATGATTCTATGATTCATGAGTGTTCATTTTTTATTTTCTTTAAATGTACCTTATGTTTAAATGTACCTCCTGGGAGAAAAGTACTGAAGTAGTTTTTCTCATAACTAATGTCCTAGGATTTTAAATAAATATTTCAAGGTGCCAGCTTTCCTAAGTGTAGCTGGTGAAAGAGAACAAAAAGGAATTATTTTGTTCATAAGAAAATATAATTGTTCCTTTCATGACTAATAAAAGGTGAAACATAGCTATAGCAATGCACCATGTGCTTTTTTCTTTAGATAGATAGATGGATAGACAGACAGATATTTGTTTCTCTATACCTGTATTTTTATATGTTTACTAAGATAATATTGTTCATGTTATAACATGGTTTAGATTAACCTATCAAAGATTTGAGTTTAACCTTAATATTTCCATAGCATGTTCTCAGGAGCCTGAATTATAAGAAGTGGTTGAACCTCTCTCTGTTTAGATTTTTTTGTTAACTTCAGTTCTTAATATACTTGATATACTTGTGGAAACATGAATCCTATTCAGCAAATTATACATTTTGTTATGTGCTCTGAGTCACCACTGATTATAATAGGAATAAAAAAAAAAGTGTTCCTAACTACATTAGACTAAAAAACTAATGTAGCTCTACTAAAACCCAGATTGTCCTCCTGCAAATCTCAGCAAGTTATTATTAGAGTTCTAACTCCTGGTGAATGCATGAACAAAAAATATGCCTTCACAGATTTTGACAGACAAAATTTGCATGTCTGGCAGTTGGAAACTATCTTTTTATTTTGCAACCTGTAAATGTGAAATGCTAGACACCCTATGCCTGCTATCCCGTGAACTCTTACCAGCTCACACTGAAGAGGAATAACATGCTAAGCTTCTGTGACTGGGAAGACTCAGTTGATGCATCTCATCACCTGCTGTGCATGCCTAATTTAGGTGTCACAGCTAAGTCTCTCCAGGTTTCTCAGGAAGTCTAAATCAATTGTTAGTCTCTTGAATTTAAGTCACATGGAGGTTTTTCTCAGTGGCAGTTTCTGATTTTCCTGTTTCTCTCAGTGTCACTTTCTCTCCCATTTGTCCTGGTATGAGACTTTGCAGGACCATGCAGTGAAACTGGCCAAGTTATTTCTGACACAAAGGATCTCCTTGATCCAGTTCACCTTGCATCTCCACAAGCAATGGCACTGGTATGACAGACAGGGTGGCCATAGTGCTCATGGCAGTTTAGTCACACATTTACAGCAAGTGGACACAATGTTAGGTACAACAAAACATTTTAATAGTAATATAAATAGTAATATAATCATAAACACATAATGTAAAAAATTCTTTTCAGAGTTGCACGTTGTGCGAGGATTCAGAGTTCAGTATCTAAAGCAAGATATGGCCATTAAAAAAAAATCATAGCAAAGTCTGATTTTATTCGTACACATGCTACACATGAAAGATCTCTTTTGCCAATGGGAAATACTCTACTATACATCAGTAGAACTTACCCTGAGCCATTTCCTTTTCTTTGTCCTCTATAGCTGTGTCTGTAAGGAAGGGATTGGTATTGTATAGTAGGAAAATGTGCTTTCCTATTTACTCGTGGTTTACTTTATTTAAATATATATAGCTAATATATTTGTGCTGGTTGTTAAAAATATTTTTCTTGTCTGTTCACATTCCTGCTTTTTGGCAGGCAGAGGTGTTTGTGAAATTCTTGTCTTTTACCTTTTCATTTTTTAAAGATCAGAGGTTTATCAAATAAAACAAAATATAGGATACCAGGCCTTTGAAAAGGTTAAAAGCAATATGATCCTGAAGAATAATTGTTGCTTGTCATGTGTACCTTTAGAAAACTATAAAAAATACTGTATTTGTAATTCCAGAGCATTGGTAATACTGGTAATTAGTGCATGGGCCGTGTTCTTCTTTTAGACATTTTGATACTACTGAATTCTATGGATATAACTGTAAGCATAGCTTGATTTTGTATTCTTTACAAGGAAAATTGAAGTGATACATTTAATACAGTAAGATTGTTCCCAGAAAGACATCACAACATTATAGGTAATAGCAATTTGTATTTCTCTGCTCTATACTGGTTACATGTATAACATGACAAATAAAAAATTATATTGTGAAGTCTTACCAATATGACTCTAAGGAAAAAAAACTTGTATTTTTCTATGAAACATATAACTTGATGATAAAAGTTTCAGCATTTTAGTAACCTAAACAGCAAGATTAAGAGGGAACTACTTGTGCTCAAATATGCAAGTAGACTTGCACACTAATACCTTATTAAAACAAGTAATTTGAAATATTGTCTTAATTTCTTTGATTTTATTCTTTTGCCCTGAAAATCCTGTTTCTCTCTAACACTTCAGAAAATCACTAAGACCAAGGACAGCTGTTGACAATGGAATTTTTATAAGAAATGCTAAGGTATACTCTCAACACATGTCTAAATTGTACCATTTTAGTTATGGTGTTCTATGAATAAAACCCACAAAAGATCAGCTTTATGGAAGACTGTAAGTATCCATGCAATTTCAAATCCTAGGAAACATCACAAACGCACTGAACAAAATAAAATAAACAACATAAAGCAAAACTGCCTTATACCTATTTGTTTCTTCAGGCAGAAGGGAAAAGTAGTCTCAACTTATCCATCTAGAACCTAAACCCTCAGTGACTGCCCCTTTTCTGGATTCGGGACTAGTCTAGTTGCTGAAATATAGGGGCTAGTTTCACACTTAGAGCTTTGTTTATGGACAAAGTGGAAATGCACCATACGTATAAAGCCAAGCACTTACTGTTCATATAATTAAAATCTTAACAATCTGATTCAAGAATCATGATTAGTCTAGATTTAAATATTACAGAAAAGGAAAGAAAACATAGTTACCCGGTTAGAATATTTCTACGCAGAAAATATCTCGAGTATGAAAGTAGTAATACAAATAAATTGAAATACATAAACCATGTAGTTGCCATTGCTTTTTCATAGCTTGGTGCTCAGCCTTCCCCTGGCTTTAAACTGGTAGCTTCAGGATGCAGAAGAGGGATTGTATTGGCTCATCATCATCGGAGGTCCTTCAAAGAGAGGAATATGGTGTTGACGGTTTATTCTTCCTCACCTCAGGTTTCACTTTATGTCATTTTTATATGTTTGCTAACACTCTTAAAACTTTGCTCTTCCTTCATTCATCTGTTGCTACAGATTACATGTGAATTTACTATATATGGTCCTATTTACATATGTTAGATACTACCTCTTGGTTCTCTTTGTTGCCCTTGAAGCCAGTTTTTTCCCACTCCAGGTGTGCATTTCTTCAACTTACCATGGGCCAGTAGTTTGCAGCTATAGAGTCCATAGGCCAGCCTCATGCCTTGTCTTCCAATGTGTACTAGTATACTATGAAGAACAGTAACTTTGTCTTTCAAAGATTTCCGAGGTTTGCCAAACCTCAGGTTATTTATGCTTGCTTTCTACCTTGATGTCCTTAAAGTCCTACTTAAGTAAAGTCTTTTATGTGACTTATTGCTCTCTATCAGGGAAATGTTTACTGGGCAACCAGACAGTATAAATGAGTTTTCCATGCTCCTGGGCGGGTTTTTAGACACACTTGCCTACAAGTTTAACAAAGAGAACTATAAATTGAACCTAGACCTGTTTGCTTGCAATCAGTTGCTGTGAGGACTAATATTGTTATAAACAACATGAGTGCTAAAATAATTTCCCCCTATTTCACCAGTAAATTTCATCCCCACCCCAGTTTCCTAAGTTTCTGTCGTGGTTTAAGCCCAGCTGGTAACCCAGAACCACGCAGTCACTTGCTCACTTCCCTCCTTCTTCTCCACCCCACTTCCAGAGGGATGGGGAGGAGAATAAACAGAATGTAACTCCCATGGGTTGAGATATGAACAGCCCAGTAATTAAGGTATAATACAAAACCACTACTGCTACCACCAAGAATAATAATACTGATAAGAGAAATAACAAGGGGAGAGAATACAATTGCTCACCACCTGCAGACTGATACCCAGCCCAACCTGAGCAGCGATCTGACCTTCCAGATAACTCCCCCCAGTTTATATACTAGGCATGATGTGCTGTGGTAAGGAATACCCCTTTGACTAGTTTGGGTCAGGTGTCCTATCTCTGCTTCCTCCCGGCTTCCCACGCCCCTCCTCCCTGGCAGAGCATGAGACTGAAGAGTCCTTGATCAGAGTAAACATTACTTAGCAACAACTAAAAACACCAGTGTGTTATCAGCACTGTTCTCAGACTAAAGTCAAAAACAAAGCACTGCACCAGCTACTCAGGGCAATCCCAAGCACAGCTACAGGTTGGGTGGAGAAGAGGTTCAGAGCAGCCCTGCAGAGAAGGACTTGGGGATGAGAAGCTTAACTTGAGCTGGCAGTGTGCGCTTGCAGCCCAGAAAGCCAACCATATCCTGGGCTGCATCAAAAGAAGCGTGACCAGCAGGTCAAAGGAGGTGATCCTGCCCCTCTACTCTGCTCTCGTGAGACCTCACTTGGAGTATTGTGTACAGTTCTGGTGTCCTCAACATAAAGAGGACATGGAGCTGTTGGAGTAAGTCCAGAGAGGACCACGAGGATGATAAGGGGGCTGGAGCACCTCCCGTATGAAGACAGGCTGAGAAAGTTGGAGCTGTTCAGCCTGGAGAAGAGAAGGCTGAGTGGAGACCTCATAGCAGCCTTCCAGTATCTGAAGGGGGCCTACAAGGATGCTGGGGAGGGACTCTTCGTTAGGGACTGTAGTGGTACGACAAGGGGTAATGGCTTCAAACTTAAACAGGGGAAGTTTAGATTAGATATAAGGAAGAAGTTCTTTACAGTGAGGGTGGTGAGGCACTGGAATGGGTTGCCCAGGGAGGTTGTGAATGCTCCATCCCTGGCGGTGTTCAAGGCCAGGTTGGACAGAGCCTTGGGTGACATGGTTTAGTGCGAGGTGTCCCTGCCCATGGCAGGGGGGTTGGAACTACATGATCTTAAAGTCCTTTCCAACCCTTACTATTCTATGATTCTATGATTCTACTAAGAAGGAGAAAAATGACTGCTGCAGCTGAACCCAGGACAGTATCCTCCTTGACTAGTTTTGCATTTCTTTTTCACATCTTTTGCTCATTAAACGTCACATATGACAGCTTTTGGTGTAAAAACCACAGTTAAATACTCACACAAATATTTTCTGATGACTTTTTCTTAGATGTCTTTTTCTCCTTCCAGAAATGATGGCCGCCACACATACAGAGATAAAACACATCTAATCCCAGGGATTTACTGCATTAAGAATGAAGCTTTTCAGACACCACACGCATGACAGGATTAGGTCAAATGCTAACAACCCTATCAATACAGAGCAAGAGAAAGAATTCCAGATTATTTTGTCCTCTTTCATTCCAAATTTTAAAATTAAGAGGAAGATAAAAAAAGTTAGGAAAATAAGCATACTTTATTGAGAAAAATTGTGTTGTAACTCTACAAAATATTTTCAGTTTTTGAAAGAATTTGAGTGTGAAAAAAAGGGTCCTATAATAACAAAGCTATAGAAGGTATTTCTGACAAAGCTGCAAATCACACAAAAGCCATCTACTTCTACAATTCTAGAGAATTACTGCAATTTGAGAGTTTAGAATCTCATAAACATACTTGCTAATTTTATTTAGATAGTGTAACAATGAAGAAAATAGATCATGTCAAATTCTGTGGCTTACGAAGGAAATGGAGATGAAATTTTCTTGTATCTACTGAGATTTTCTTCTCAGTTTTCTGTTAATTTCATACAAAAGCTTGATGCCAAATTCACTGACTGTCACTCAATAAAATCAAAGCCAAAAAAAAAAAAAGAAAAAAGGGAAGAAAGAACATTACATTAGTCCAATAGTTAGAAATCTGTGATGGAAGTCCTGAGAAATTTCATTCTTGTTCCCCAAGTGGTTTATAATTTTAAATGTAATTGTTCCCAGACAAGATACTGACACAGTCCAGAGACGATAAGATTTCTGGCTGTCTGTGAGTAAATCTCACTCTCTGTACACTCTGATGTTGGAACAACTTTTTTGTTATGTGCCTATAAAAGATGTACCTGTCCCCCTAGAAGATGCCATGTCTGTTCCTGCATTACCACAGCTTACAGCCTAGCAATTTGCAGAAACACATTAGGGTCTAAATTGCTGTGGCACAGACAAGCACTCACATCAGTGCTGAAAAGGTAGCAATCTCCAGGAGAGAAGAGCCAAAAGCAGTAATAGTTTCAATTGGTCCTGGTGGAAACTCTATGCTGACGGGAATCAGAATTCCTGAGTGCTGAAACTCTACCCAGGTACCACTTTGGGCAGAAATTAGAAAAGGAAAATTATATGCTAACTTTACATTAATATATATAAACATGCATCCACACATAAGCAGGCATGTACTAATGTATCAGGTAAGGATCACCAGCACAATCTTCTTTTTTCTTTTCCTTTTTCCTTTTTCTTTTTTTTTAATAGATGTAGTTTCTTTTCTTTTAAGTCATAAGAAGATGCATCCTTCTGTATTAAAAGAAAAAGCCAATATGCAACTGACTGAACACTCAAAGAAGAAAGACAACATAAACACTTTCACATTTTCATCTCTACAGTGTAACCATACTTTATAGCTATCTCTATCAGGTGTCCATGTACCAATCTTCAGTGAGAAACATTGGTTATCTGTGCACGAAAGCATCTCGTTTCAAAGACCATAATTTGGCTCTGTGAAAGATCCAAAGTCATCAACATCCATTGCTCTTATTTTTCCCAGTTAAACTTTAACCACTCTTGGCCAAAGTAGTAATTAACATGCAAAACAATGTTACCCTAAATGTTCTCTAAATCCCTGCATAGCTATAAACTCTGCCTAGTTCTCTGGCAATACAGATAAAAGGACAGATGTATCCATACTGACTAGTATGGATATAGTTCATCCCCACAACTGCATGTCGTGGTTTGAGCCCAGCCGGTAACTCAGAACCACACAGCCGCTCGCTCACTCCCCCCCTTTCTCCCCCCGCTCCCGGAGGGATGGGGAGGAGAATCGGAAGAATGTAACTCCCACGAGTTGAGATAAGAGCAGTCCTGCAACTAAGGTATAATACAAAACCACTACTGCTACCACCAATGATAATAATGATTAGTGAAATACAATTGCTCACCACCTGCCGACCGATACCCAGCCCGATCCGAGCAGTGATCTGGGTCTTCTGGGTAACTCCCCCTGGTTTATATACTGGGCATGACGTGCTGTGGTATGGAATACCCCTTTGGCTAGTGTGGGTCAGGTGTCCTGTCTCTGTTTCCTCCCGGCTTCCCCTCCTCCCTGGCAAAGCATGAGACTGAGAAAGTCCTTGGTTGGAATAAACATTACTTAGCAACAACTAAAAACATCAGTGTTATCAGCGTTGTTCCCAGGCTGAAAGTTAAAAAACACAGCATTGCACTAGCTACTAAGAACGAGAAAAATGACTGCTATAGCTGAACCCAGGACACTGCATAATCACTTGTTGTCTCTCTAACGTTATACCTTATTGCTCCTTTTGCATGTTAATTTTATTTAGTATTCTGTGAATTTGTCACTTTTAGCATTGCATTTCTAATCCGACTGTTGATTTGTAGGGCAGATCTGTTTCTTTGTAGGCTTGTTCAGGGCCTGCTGAAGGGGAATCCTAATGTTATTCAGGTCTGTAAAGTTTACTTCTAAAAATTTATGCATAAAATTTATTAATATAAGGAAAAGCAAATCAAGATATCAAGTACAGGATATTTTTGCTGCTATGCAAAATTCAGCCTTTGCTTCCAGACACATATTTTTCATTTGGCATCTATTGGTAATTTTGTCAGACTTCAGACCAGAAATTAGAATAATCCTCTAAATTCACTAAACTCTGAATTTCTTCATCAGACTTCCTGATGAGTCAGGTGGGAAAAACAGCAAAACCCCAACCCGAAGTTTTGTGCCTTTCAGATAGGCCTAGATATGTCTAGGGAAGTAATTATGTGATTTGTATTGATAGTGGGTAACTGCATTTCATGAATTTCAACACAATTTCCCAGTCCTGTGTTCACACCTGCTTTTTACTCCATGATGAAGCATCCATTTTGCAATTTCTGATTCTTCTACAATGACTGTCACAGGATAAGTGATTAAAACCCCTATATTTAAATAGGTATCAAACTTTAGAGCATAGATAAAGAAAGGCTGAGGAATTCCTAGAAGTTCAGACACTTTTTAGTCTCAGAAGGAAAATAACATTTATTCATCTGCCGTTAAGTGGCTAGGTAGGTTGCACTCTCCATGTATCCTTCATACATATCTTTGTAGGAAGTAATGTTTGGCATTTCTGTTTATATATGCTATCTTCATCACAGTCATCTTTTCAACTTTCCCTCTACTTTCATTCATTAGGGTGATAAGACGTATCTTATCAGAGACCCTACCATCCAGAAGGACAAATTTAATTCTATGATATGCCAGCCTTTTCCAGGGAAGGTAGCCCAATTACCACAAGAGCTGGATAAGCCAGGGAATTGATAAGGTATTTGTGAGATGTTTCAGGTTTAGACTGATTCTACAATTTTAGGCAAATTAACAGCAACACCTTTTGCTTTAATTGTTAGCTTTCTGCTGGATTATATTGAACACTGCAATTTTAGGCATGTTGTGACTAGTACATTTGACTGGCAGTTTCAGTAAAGAGGCAGAGGTTTGAACAAGCAGAAGATGAACTGCACCAACCTCAGCCACTGATTCTTCCAAAATGGAGCTGAAGACGATGCTTTGACAGGGCAATGTCAGGAAGCCTACAGTGCTGCTGTGGGTGTTGTTTGTTCAGTGTCTAGATAAAAGATGTTAGATTCTTGCACTGTCACTTTGATATTTTTCAGAAACACAAAAATGGCTTGAAGAAAAGACCCATAAAGCTATCAAATGTTAAGGCAAAATTAAACCTACATTTCATGAAGGTTGGTAATTATCATTTCTCAAACATTGCTAGCTGGTTTAAATAAAATGTTCTTGAGGATTTGTGGTTTACAGCACATTGTATTGAAATAGCTTTATAACAAAGTCTGACACCGGCTTTTCACCAAATTAGATTTTTGTTATATGATGTATGTGCAAGGAGAGTCTCTCAAATTGTGAGGTTAAAAACAAAAATCTTGCTTGCAGACCTTGCTCTGCACTTTATTTCTATATCCTTCAGGCTGTATCTCATTTATTCAAAAATCTTCAAAACAGTTTTCAGAATTAAATTGAATTTGACACATTCAAATATGCAATCTAAATGTTGCCTTGCCCTTTATGACACAGTAAGTACACTGTGAGATCTTATATTCTCTCCTTCGTTACACGAATTGAACAATTCAAAATAGAAAATCCATAGTGTACTGTAAACAATGGCCAGTTTCTTGTGCAGAGAACCTCTAGTAGATAAAAATTCCTACAAGACACCATCTTATTCCCTCTATGAGAAAAAACTATCAGAGATTCACTCCTTGATACCATACAGGCGCATGGCCCAGGTTTAGATGATGAAAAGACTTATTTAGGAAATTTCTCCAATCAAGCATCCAGGAGGCCACACAGAATATTATAGCAGACTTTTCCTGGAAATGGTTGTAACAGCAACTTGAAACTCCTTGTAGAAGGACCCATTAATTTCAGGAAGTGTGAAGTTACTAAAATGTCTGTGGGATCTGGGATTTTATTTAACTGATTCTTTAGACATAAGTATGTAATACATGGTGGTTCCTCCTGTGGAAAGATTAAAAATGTGTTACTTGTGCCTCTGTGGTAGAGACCATACTTAATGCTTAACATTGCGTGCATGTAACATGACTAAGTGCCCAGGATACTCTCCATACCTCCTTATCTGTTTTATGTTTCGTGTTTTAATTAAAAATTTGAAAATACATTAAGGCTTCTTTTTACCATTGAATATTAATTTACATTTATGTTAGGACATTGTGAATGAGTGCCTATTTTAAGATACCAGAATATTCCCCTACTCCCAGCTACAAGTTTTTTGAAAAATAAAAATAATTTTAAAAAACTTTATTCACTGCTTCCTTTGAAAATAACTTGATAAATAACTTACAGTAACAGGATCAATGTAAAAAGTTTCTGACTTCCAGGCATCTTTGCACTAGATACTACTACTCTAAATCTTTTCAGATATATTATTAAATCCAGATTTCCTTCAATTCATGAGGTACAGCCCAGCTCACTCTGAACCTTCTGTCTGTTCTATCAGCAGTGTATGCAAAATGTCAAAGGTATGTAAGTTTCCACTGGCACACCTGAAAAATGAATGAGTGTAAAGATCCATAGTCACAAACAAGAAATGTCAGCTTAAATTTTGAGTTACCAGGAGGGATATCTCAGCCTCTAGCATTGAAGAAATGTCTCATTCTATGATAATAAGCTAAAAAAAGGATGGGGCAGGGGGAATTAGGTAAGAGGGTTTAATTCTTCTGGCATTTAGATAGCAAATAACAAGACTCATCCCCACCTCAGGTGTCCAGCAGGAGTGAGAGAAGTAGTATTGTCTTAATGAAATCTTCAACTAAAGCAATTCTAAATACGGTTCTGATTCTGAAAATCTTTGTTGGAAGGTTGATTATTATTATGTAATAAAATTAAATGGCTGTTACATACACAGATTAAAAATTTTGTTGCCTTTCCAAGGTCTAGAGACTAAATCAAAAGCATAGGCTTAACTGCACCTGTCAATACAGTTTTTCCAGTGTGTTGATTTCAAACAACCAACACTGCAGTTTGATCAACCCTGTAGGAGGAATGAACAGGTAACAGAACTTTGGACTGGTTACATTCATAAAGCCATGATTAGACCAGACAAAGAAAATATTTCTTAGAGAACCTGACCTTCCAGCTAACAATTAGCATTGCTACAAACTCAATTTGACAGGAGCACACATAAATTCAGCTTTCTGCTTCTAGCTGTAAACTTCAAAAACAACGAAGTCATTTCCAAGGGATATTAATGGAGATGGTCTGGACCTAAAATGAAAGGTTGTTGCATTTTATATCTTTGCTAATGAAATTAATGAACGAAGTCATAAAGTCTAATGGATTAAATATTACATTAGCATCCATTTCCAAAGGATTGATGAGTTCCTTGCTTGTTTCAGATGGTATTTAAAACTGACAAGTAAGACTGGCTAGCAGTCTGAAGATCTGAACATCTCCAACATGCAATATAAAAAGCACCAAATCCACCACAACCACCACCACTACCACCAAAATAGCAGTAAGAAAAGGGTTTTGTTGATAAAGTTTTGCTTGAAGGCAAGACTAGGCTAATGTTCCCTCAGGATATGGCTCAATATCACAGATGCCTCATACAAAGGCTAATGATCCTGTTGCCTGTACTGAAAACACTATTTGCCAGTGTCAAAACTAACAGTAAGTCTACATTACAACTAATTTGCTGGTTATTTTTCTTCATTCACTAGCTCATAAATTTCAAGAGTGTTGCTTCCAGGGAAATATCAATTGCCATAAAAAAGGCATGTAAATATGTCATAACTCTAAGTGACAGGGTTATTAATATTTGCAATTCCCATACATCACTGGAGATATGAAAGTTAAACTTTTCTGAAATATTGAGTCAAGGAAATCTGTTTGTTTGGATATAGAAATGAAGAGTAGAGAGAACTAAATGGCAATAAAAAAAAAAATCCAAGGTTGTTGTAGTATCTTCAGGTGATTTCTAGTTTACTTGCCTGAGAGGGAGAAGAGCTAATGGCTTGCCAACTTACAAAAACAACAGTTTTCCTGAAAACACAACTATACACATATCATCTAATAATGATCAAAGGGTAAATAAAATATTTATTTCTGTGGGATGTATTTTTGTCAACTATCATTATCTTTATTGATGGAGAAGCCTTCTTAAAAAAGAATATAAAAGTTAATGGCAGGAAGTTTTGAGTATATCGAACAATTGTTGGTTTACTATGACAGTAGAAGTGAACAAAGGAGCCCTATAGTTATTTGCATTAGCTTGTGTTTTATGTCCAAAAAGTTTTGTCTGCAGACAGTCAAGATCAGCTTGGATTACAAACATGATGTGACTAATGGAAGAAGGAAGGAAGGAAGGAAGGAAGGAAGGAAGGAAGGAAGGAAGGAAGGAAGGAAGGAAGGAAGGAAGGAAGGAAGGAAGGAAGGAAGGAAGGAAGGAAGGAAGGAAGGAAGGAAGGAAGGAAGGAAGGAAGGAGGGAAGGAAGGAAGGAAGGAAGGAAGGAGGAAGGAAGGAAGGAAGGAAGGAAGGAAGGAAGGAAGAAGGAAGGAAGGAAGGAAGGAAGGAAGGAAGGAAGGAAGGAAGGAAGGAAGGAAGGAAGGAAGGAAGGAAGGGAAGGAAGGAAGGAAGGAAGGAAGGGAAGGAAGGAAGGAGGAAGGAAGGAAGGAAGGAAGGAAGGAAGGAAGGAAGGAAGGAAGGAAGGAAGAAGGAAGGGAGGGAGGGAGGGAGGGAGGGAGGAGGGAGGGAAGGAGGGAGGGAGGGAGGGAGGGAGGGAGGAAGGAAGGAAGGAAGGAAGGGAATCCACAGATTTGTGCTTTTTGGAAGAGCTAAGCCACCATACGGTAAATTAAAGATCTTCCTAATAAATCCAGCTAAGGAGACTTCTCCTTCAAGCTGTTTGTTTGTTTGCTTGTTTGTTTGTTTGTTTTACCATACAGTTTCCTGGTTTTGCAAACATCTGGGTCTGACAATGAGGACAGTGTACTTTTTTGCAAAGAGATTCTGAATGTCTATTATCTGCATCATTGACTTTCAGTGTTACGAACTATATTTTTTTCTGCTGATACATATCTGTCTTTATGACATCCTGAAACAAAAAAGGAAAGTAAAACAAAATGTGGTATTGGCAAGCAATGAAGGTAGATAGTGGTTGCTTGCTTTTCTTCCTTTTTTCTCTTTCAAGTGTCATTCAGAGGGAAAGTTTGCATTCTTATTGAATGAAAGGCAGAAGTTTATATATGAAACCAGAAGTTTAAAGCTACTGGAAAATTAAAAAGAAAAAGATTGTTAGACAATATATACACCAAGTCTTCCACCAAAACTAAACAGGTATCATACTTAGGATTTCCAGGACAGCTGCCCTTTCATGTAACATCTGAAAAAATCATTTTTTATGAGACTTTCAATTTGTCATATATTCAGATGATGTGTGTGCACTTGTTTCATAAAAAAATATATGTCCTCTAGACAGTCATATAATGTCCATCTTATGTGGAAAAACTATAGCTTAACATCTTTGTTGCTACAAGTAAGCCTTTATTTCTTTGGGATTTAAAAAATAAATGCTATCAATACCGTATGCAAAATTAACAGTGTGTGATTTTGTTTTTTAATAGAAGTCAAATATCAAGTACAATAAGTCAAGTAAAATTGTTTTTCAAACAATGAAAGGTCTCAGGTAGTAAGAGTTCATGTGTCTGGAACTAATACTGCCACATACATGCATATATCTTCATATTCATATATTTCTCTACACTCTGGTTCTGGGTGTCTCTGTCACAGTATAAAAGGACATACTTATTCTCTGCCTCTTCTTTTATTCACCTATCAGAATACAACAAGGTATATTTCTGTAGATATTTCTCAATTTCTGATGCACAAACATAAAAACCTCTTGATACATTTTTGTTCCTTTTTCTCTGTAAGGCTTCCTTACTGAAAGATTTCAAGCTGTGTTAGAGTGTTTTTTGTGCTTACCTCTATTTGCAGTCATACCAGTTGTTCCTCGTAACTATCTACCCATCCCACATGTGCTCCCTTTTGTAGTTCTGTTACTCTTCAATAAAGCATAACACAAAATATTTTTGTTAAATGTGTTGTTGAAAACACACCTTCTAGCACTTGGGGGTTTTTTTGTTTGTTTGTTTATTTCTGGTTTACTATTTACCTCATTTGTTCTTTTTTCCTTTCCCTACTTGTTCAACGTGATAAAACATAGAATCATAAAATAGTTTTTCTCTCTCGCTTACCCATCGGCAGTGAGGCTTCCCAAGTTCTTCAAGCCTATGTGGGACAGTGCTATGTTGAGAGTGCCAACCTCCCCACCATGTCTGTAACTGCACACTTCCACTGCCTCCTGCATTTCAGCTAACCATGCAGTGAGACAGATCAATCTGTTAATCCCTCTGGAAATTTATACAGCAAATAATCAACATTGGTTTTTCAGTCTCAGTATCATTTGCCATAGCAGCAACTGCTTGCAGGAGCACCATTTCAAACCAAGAAATGCACAGTATCCCCATCTTAGAAGTGGCTGCAGCTTGAAAATTAGGGTGATGAGGACACACTCCCAGACCTTAAAAGATGTGAAATTGAACCCTCTTGGCCTGCAGAAGTAGGGATCCTTCACTGATCAATCATTCTAGCCAGGTCACTGTCATGTAAGAGTGAACAGGTCTGCCATCACCACAGGCTGTTTGGCCAGGTGGTGCCCAATATGCACCTATCATCTGTGGCTCATGAACAGATAAAAGAGCACACAGACACAAACATGTACACCTGCAGCCCTACAGCACACTGGAATTTATGATATATCTCTACCTTCATCATTCCTACCAGGCAGTTTCCTGCATATGTGGGATCTGATGTCTTCATGTATATTGCAAGGAGAAATTAGATACTGAAAAAAACCTGCAGTCATAAATGTCAGGCCTTATAGGGAACTTTTAAATGCTTAATTGAATATTTTACTCCCAGACTTAATAGCTTTGTGTTATCTTTGACTTGTTTCATTTATTATTCTTCATGAGTCCCTTACTAGAATGTGATACAATTTTCTTTTAGAGTTCCCTGAAATCCTGAGGGAGGAAAACACATTGCGACTAAGGCTCTCGATGCTGTGGCTACTTTCTGTCTTAAGAATTATGTTCTTTTCATCAGCATCTATTTTTGAGGGCTGACATGCTGCCACTAGAATTATCTTCTGTTTTGTCATTCAGAACTTGTTTTCTACCTTTCTTTAGTCTGGCCACTGACTCCATAATTTACTTTTGCATTTACCCTCTTTAAAACACTCTATAGGTCCACCTTCTCTGCTATCTCATTTTGTTTCCAGCAGCAGAGATTCCTGTTCCTGACACAATCTGCCATGCGCTTTCTATTAAATAACCCTCTGTGTTGCAAAAGAAGCTGATAATCATGTGCTATATGACCTTCTTCTCTGTCAAATTTCTCCCTCAACCCCACTTACACTGTGAGAATTATTCTCTCTGCTAAGGACATTGTTACGGGTTTTCCATTGTCCATTACTTGCATTCATTGCAATGAATGTACCTTAATGTTCTATACAGCAGTACTGTAATGAACACAGTTTTTGCATTTCTTGGCTTTCTCCATGGTCCCAGCAATCAGTACTTTTTTAAAAATTTTTTTCTCCAGGGATTTCAGTGCTTCAATGGACTTTGAATTAGGACCCTACATTGAGTTTTCATGAATAGTGACCTTGTCTTTTGGATATGACATTTGCACTCAGTGTGTTTTTGAACACTGGGCATAGCACCATTGTAGTTGGGGTAGGCCATCTCAATAGAAGGACAGGGAATGATTCTCTCCACATTTTAAATGAAACCCTGTTAAGGAAATGGCTGAACTTGCAGGAGTTTTATAAAGGTCTTGGAATTTGAAAATACGCTGTACCGTTAATTTGAATGATAGATGACAAAATTTAATATCGGACAAGTTAACAGCAGCCACTTTAGAAGAAAACAGTTTTGTTAAAAGTTAAGCATCTTCTTGGTATACCAGCCTGGTACCACTGGGTCTTTTCAACTGCTTATGGAAGTGATGATTTTAAGTGTAAGTACTGATAGTATTACTGTGAGTGCTACTGTTTGCAACATTACACCATGAAAAAGAGGTATTCACCAGGGGAAGACTGAAAGGAGCAAAACCAGGATGGGAAAAGAGTAGTTATTTAGTGAAACTGATAATAAATATTTAAGAAATAGTTACTTAAATGAGTGATGTAATCATCATCATGATTTTAGCAATAACAATTTCTGCTTACCTCATCTAGAATGGTCTACAAAATACAGAGTTGTGCCTGGTATCCATTCCTAGCATATGCGCATCAATTTTTAATATTTATTAACTCTTTTAAGTGAATTTTGGGGAATGGCATATTTTATATTATGGTTTTGCTTGTTTTCATGCACACAGTTTAACAAGGCTTGGACTTGCACCTGGTAAACCTTCCTTCCTTGAAACCATTCTTACTAGCACAAGAGATTTTATTTGATGTTTTGTCAAAACACAATTTAAAGTAAGCCCCAAAGTAAACAGTCCTTATCTTCAGAATAATCTAAAATCAGTTTTAAGCATTAGGTCAATACTGTAAGACAGTTTCTTCCTCATTTACAACACCAATCTTTTACTTAAAATGAGTGTAAAGTAAAATTTCTCATACCACGTGTGCCTATTAGCAATTTCTATTGAAGACAATTGTTTATACTAATTACCGTGTCATCCTTGTCCATTTTATTTTCCATTCTCTGGGAACATTATAGTGTAATAATTTTCCTAGAGAGAGATCTAGTTAAGATTTTATGAGACAGAGAACTTTCAGAATTCCTTTTGAGCTTTGCAAAACTGAACATGTGAAAATAAAGTTGTCAGGGGTAAGAGCAATGGAGCATTTTGCTAACCTAGTTTAGAAGATGAAATCACATGGTGCTGTCCTGGGAAAACTGATTTTAGTCACCGTGAAGTGCATCATTATTATCAAGTCTGATTGGTCAAAGAAAGTATTCACTTAATTTAGATCAAGTAAATCCACAACCAAATTATTCTGTACTGTCAGGTGCATGCCGTCTATCTAATCTAAACCAGTCTAATACACTTTTCCGTTTTGTTACAAAAAGTAGACTTGTTCCAGCAACCGAGAAGTAGTAAGTGGATGACGATAAATAGCTCAATGATTGCCAGGCTATAAGACCAGAAGAGAATGAAATAATACAAAGAAAGAAAACTTTTAAATCTTGCAGGTTACGTGGAAGGGAGGACACATTTCGTTTGATTTTGTTTGAAATAGTGTTGGTATCAGACAAATTAGATGTAACTTCTGCCAAACTGTTCACTCAGCTTTGGAAGCAGGCAGAATATTTTTATATTGTCAGACTGACTAGATGAGAAATAGTTCACTTGGGCTGTTTGCGAACAACTGTCCACTATTTTATTAGACAACTGTCAAGAGACTTAACATGGCATATGATTTGGTTTTGGATGTGAAGAGAAAATTTCTGAGTTCCTGCAATGGTGAACAGAGAGACAGTTGAACTTACAGATGTATTTTTCCAAGAATTTATTTCATATATCCTTTAGATTCATTGGCCAGAAATATATGCATATTCTGAGATCTAGAATGCTCTGTTTTTCATGCTTCACAACAAAGTCTAATTTTCATTTGCATTATTTAAAGCAAGGTTAAAATGTGACGATGCCAGTGAGAAAACTTCACCTGTGTGACACCTGCACGTGCATTTTCTGAACTCTGTTTAAAACTCTAGTTTAAAACTAAAAGGGTAAAATGTGAATATAACATTATCACTTCTTGTATATTAACTTTGTCTTTAGCTATATGTGAAAGAGATCACCATTCATGTTAAGAGGTTTCCAATTAATGAGCTAAACCAGATCATGACCAGAGCCAGTTTCTGATGAAAGAGAACACCTCTACGGATCAATGTGAGATTTGATCCCAGACTTTTACCTATCTATGGCAAGAACAGTATTTGAACCTTTTTAATGGATTATGCAGCTTTTGCTTTTTTGCATAGTAACTGGTACTGCTACACAGCAAAAGGCAGCAGGAACACAACATCTCTTCTTGCACCTCTTTCAGGTTCATCATGGATATTCCACCTAAATAGACAATGCTGACCCTCAGTCAGTGTTTTTTAATTTTTGCATTTTGAAACAGAGATTATAATATCCCAGCTGACTGACTAATACTGAAACAACCACCAAAATAAATTCTACCAGAAAGTATTTATCCTGTTTTCAGAACAAGGTAAGGGGCAAACACTGAAGAACAGTGAGAATAAGATAAATTATCAAATGATCACTAGAGTTCTGTGGCAGGTTTGCTTCTGTTGGAATTATTATAATGTCTGAAAGGAAGTGACAAACATGGTGAAATCTTTGCAGGTGCTTATCCACAGTTCTGGCATAAATGCCATTGTAAAAATTAGTTTCCCAGTCTAACACATTAATTTTATCTGAAAATATGGCCAATGAAGAAGGATGGCGGGATAGCAATGAACTTTATGTGACTGGAGAAGTCATTCAAAAAGTTTGAGGAGATTATGCTTTCTCCCAAACTTCAATTTTATTCTATATCATCTGCCATCTCTACCACTGAAGACAAGCCATGGTGGAGTTAGGAGCTCAACATTTATGAGTGCAGAATAAAATCCCGATCCAGAAAGCTACTGATTCTCACTGTGTACCTTCATCATGCCCCCAAGATTACTGCATATTTTACGGTAGATGGTCACTGAATACAATGCAGTTACACTGCAGAAGCAAAGACCAAACCTCTGCCTGCCATGTACGTTCAAGCCCATAAGCACATTTCTCCAAATAATTTCCAGATCTACATGAACACAAGGATTTTGAGGATTTTTAGCGGGATTTGGGATTGGAATTTAGGCATTAAGTTAAACTAAATTCCTATATTTCACTTTAAATATCTTTGTGAGTGGTATTTTTTCTGAATATAGAAGACTCCCTGTATGATCCAGCAGTTAAAGTATGTACCTCAATGTAGAGGACCAAATGATGACTGACAGGCAGCTTTAATTCTAACCATTTGTATCTTCTTGACTTCTTGGTTTTCCAACTTCAGCATTCTTTTAACACAAACACGTAAAATATTTAAAGTATGTATTTTTGAGTGGTGAATAAAATTACTTGAATTAAGGTGGGGGGGGAAGCAAAATCATTGCAAGAACTAAATCCAAGAGGGATTTATTTGATAATCCCATTTTATAAATAAAGGATGGGTCTCTTCTATTTGTCCGCTACCATCAATTTTCTCATTAAACAGAAATACAAGACAGGGATATTCCAGTCCCTGCTATTGCAGGCAATTTGCTATCTTGGTGGTTCAAAAGAAAACTTCCTAAATAGATTACTACTTCACAAAGATTAAGGGAAGTGTATTCAATGAAGGAGAGAGGATGGTAAAAACGAGGAAAGGATTTAGGTCTTATAAGAGGGCTTAAAGTGAAAATGCCTGGGAGATTTCTGATGTTGGCTATATTTGTAGGAGAAATTAGTAACACAAATTCATCTATAAGGTGGGCGTGAGTGAACAAATGGTTCTGTGGTATTTAGCTCCCTGCCAAGTTAAACCATGACATCGTTACCGTCTTCCAACATTGACTGCTGGTTGTGATCCATACACATTATTAATTTGTTTCATCTAAGGATATTCTTTAGTATCTTTCATCCCCTATAACTTACCTTAAAAACAAAACCAAAACCCAAAGCCAACACAACTTATCTTAAATCAAAAACAAAACCAAAACCCAAAGCCAACACAAAAACATGTTTATCTAACCTATGAAAAAATACCCCAATATAAGTAGTTCTACAAAAGACAACAAAAGAATGACACAACTTATACTACATATTAACAATCTACAGTCTTTCCACATTTAACTTTTTATTTAATCAGTGTCTCTTGTTTGATGACATATGTTTCTGAAAACTATGTTTACATCATTTGTTAAGTCTTTTAGGCAATTTGCTTAAAAAAAGCAAGCTCAATGTCATGTAGAAAGTGCTGAAGATAAAGAATCCTTGAATGGGATACACACAAGGTAGTCCTACTGAAACATCAGAAGGTTGTAGTAACAATCACAATTGACACTATTGATGGTAATTGCAAAATTTATATGCACAAGCAATGCAAAATAAAGAACGCATTCAATTCTGCCCATGGGCAGGCAGGTGTTCAGCCATCTCCAGGAAAGCAGGGCTCCATCACATGAAACAGCTACTTGAGAAGACAAATGCCATCAATTTGAATGTCCCTCCCTTCCTTCTTCACCCAGCTTCATATGCTGAGCATGACATCATATGGTGCACTAGTCCCATACTAGCTACAACAAATTAAAATAAATCTGGCAAAAATCTATCAATCAGCCAACACCAGTAGACCACTGTAGAGTAGTTAATGATAAGCTTTCACTCTTTGGTAAGGACCATCAAGAAGCTGCATTAGCAGAATACAATTCTTGCAATCCACATCATGCTTAGGGACTGTTGCTTTAGTCTACCAAGAGCTAAGTATTTCAGACTATACACAACTTGCTAACTTTCTGATCCATCTTCAAACCTGGTTAGGGAAAATGTTTACAAGACTATGTATTACTGTTCTGCTGCAGTCCACAGAGCTATTTTGAAAGAGCTGTTGTGTGTTTTGATGCTGCATTGTACAGGTGGAAGAGGAAAATGAAAGCAAGCAAGTAATTATAAATCACTTCTAATTCAGCCTGATCTTTGAAAATGACATGTGAAAAGGTTGTGAACATACAGAAAGTTTAAATCTTGTTTGAAAAAAAAAAAAAATAGGTAATGAAAAAAATTTAAAGGCGGAAGTGACAATTTTAACTATTTTAAAACTATTTAAACTATTTGAAAAGATTATGTCAATAACTCCTGACGAAGTGTTTGAAAGAATCTTGCTGAAATGGTACAAGAAACATCATAATAGGGATTGATTTTTCAAGTAACCATATCAGGCTTGTTATAAGGAATGTCTCCCCAGCAAACACATAGTCTTATTTTCTGCTATGAATAAACATCCTTTTCACAGCTGTACAACTGATAATCTAAGGGGTTTTTTCATGTCATTAACATATGTAGAAGTATTTAGATAATCCTGACATGAATTTTGCAACCAAAATTAATAAAGCTTTTTCATTCTTGGCTTTTGTTGAAATAATAATAAAAAATATATCCAGCAATCTTAATGCCTCGATTTATTGGCTTTTGCTTTCCAGTACATCAACCCATTTTTTGGCCCACATAAGTACATATAAACTAAGCTACATTGTCTCAGTATAATGCAATTCTGGGAAGTCATCCAAATTTGGGAATGCTGGTTTATGGTCAGCATATCAAAAATGGATAGGTAACTCACCTAATAGTCAACTAAGAAAAGTATACAATCATGAGTTTGAAGCTGAGATTTTGCATTTTATAAAAATTATGCAAGACACTTTCCTGTTTCCTTACTAATGGTGACAGAGTTTGTACTCTTTGAAAGACCCCTTTCAACTTACAGTTGTTTTATTAACAGGCAATATAGTTCCAATAGTCTTTTATGCAGCCAAGATTTCTTCTGTGCAAATGTTAAAGATTTGCAGACAGAACCACAACACAGAGTGGTGTTGTCTATTGTTTAAAATCTGTAAAACTGCAATTAAGCAATAACTCATTACTTGCAAAATCTTTGCAGTCTAACAGTCTTTCTGCTTCAGTAGCTTACAGGTTTCGTTACCCTAGAATTAGAAGGATATCTGAAAATAAACAGGCAGACAATATGTCTTTGCAGGAGGAGTGGATTAGGGAAACAGTTTAGAAAGGATGAACTCCGGAAGTAGCAGAGCTGAGTGTCTAAAATAATGTTAGAAATTGCTTTCCAGCACTGTTTGTGTTCTCTAGCTTGCAGAACATGCAGTGCGGGATGAGTGTCAGCTAAGAAACATGACAACTCCAAGAGGCAGTCATGAAATGACAACAAAAACACCTGGTAAGTACAGCAGTACCGAGAAATCCCAGATCTTCAAAATCACAGATTTGTAACAGCAGATGAAGGTAGCAAAATATTAAGTATGCAGCCATTCTTCCTCAGGTCTGTAGCAGGTTACTTGCTATGGAAATTAACCTGCAAGTCAGGTTTTCTTGTTGTTGGGCTTTCCGCCTTTGTGATTTTGGGGCTTATAGGATAGCCAGAACACAGTATCACATTTTAAGTTGCATTACCATTTACAAAGCCTTTACTAATGAATCATCTTAAATAATATACTTAGTTTTAGGTACAATATACAGTGATTGTCAACGGTTGTCTTAAAATCTTTTGTTTAACCTTTATTTCTTGCAACTAAATGGGTCATTTCAAGAGCAAAGTTCATTATATCAGGTGGAAGAAAATGTTCATTTCATTTTCAGGTACAATTTGGTCTGTGCAGATCACCTCAAATACTGTTGGAAGCTGAAATGCACCACAAAATTTTCATTATTTTGCTAGAGATTGAATGACAAAATCCAGAGAATAAAGTCTTCCAAAACTGTAAGGAAGCAAAAGTCACAGGTCGTCTATACCCAAATGTTTTGGAAAAATATGTTGAGTATAATAAGCACAGACACAAATAATTCAAAAAACCAACAACCTCCTATAAAGATAAAATCCAAAGCCTTTCTTTGAAAAATTTAATAGAATAGAAAAGAACAAGCCAGTTGGATGTACATGATTCAAAACATCCTTCATTCCTTGTCATGGAGTTTAAATTAAATTCAAATCCATTTCTGATCTCATCTGCCAATCACATTCTGTGTGAACATTTCTAACCTGAGGGTAAAACTGATGAAGCCAATAATTTGTAGAACAACCTACCTTACTTTTAAGAAGGTTCGTGCATATCAAAACCATAAAAAGAAATAGGGCTAGGAGAGGCAGAGAGGAGAAAAGAGGCAGAAGAGCAAAAAGCTGTGTACTTTGCTGTTCTTCAGGGCTGTTGTTTTAAGATTAAATTTCATCTTCCATAAGTCATTCAAAATATTGAAATGATGGACAGGTAATGAGAAACTGTGCCAGCTGGAAAGGTAATATAACTAAAGCAAAAGAGATGAAGGGAAAGGGTAAGGGGAAAAGAAGAAAGAGGAAAGGAAAGGGTAAGCGAAAGGGAAAGCGAAGGAAAGGAAAGAGTAAGCGAAAGGAAAGGAAAGGAAAGGAAAGGAAAGGAAAGGAAAGGAAAGGAAAGGAAAGGAAAGGAAAGGAAAGGAAAGGAAAGGAAAGGAAAGGAAAGGAAAGGAAAGGAAAGGAAAGGAAGGAAAGGAAAGGAAAGGAAAGGAAAGGAAAGGAAAGGAAAGGAAAGGAAAGGAAAGGAAAGGAAAGGAAAGGAAAGGAAAGGAAAGGAAAGGAAAGGAAAGGAAAGGAAAGGAAAGGAAAGGAAAGGAAAGGAAAGGAAAGGAAAGGAAAGGAAAGGAAAGGAAAGGAAAGGAAAGGAAAGGAAAGGAAAGGAAAGGAAAGGAAAGGAAAGGAAAGGAAAGGAAAAGGATGGCATCTTTTATAAGTGAGAACATCTATTGTCTTTCTTATTCTATTTTGGTTGAATTCTGCACATTACAAGGTACACTTAATAAAGTCACTTCATGTAATGCTTGAGACTACACAAGACACTAACCTCATTAGAGAGGAAAAATCATGAATTAGACATCTGTATGGTGAATTACAAGAAGAAAACTGTGGCAGATGCTATACAGCATAATGGATGGAATATTATTTTAGCAGTATAATTAATACTGCAGATATAATAGTCAAATGGAAAGATAAGTGTGCCAGTTAGTTACAATTTGAAAGGGACAGAAAGAAGCTGAATCTGAAGACTTTATTTGCACATCAATTTTGGAGTAGCTATCTATACACTGCAGGGGTATCCATGAATACAGGATTCTGAATCCTGTGTTACAAATCATTCCATGTTCTGATAAGCAAGGTGGAGATGGTGACTAATTATTTTTCATACAAATATGTCTTTTTTAGTAATGACAGAAATAATAAAATTAATATATTAGTGAAAATGTAGGTTGTCATGTGAAAGATACATACATCACTAAAAATAAATTACACTGGAAGCTACAATACAGAAGGAAGGTATGACAAGATATGTGTATCTCAGAAATACACTGCAAAATGAAATAAGCAAGACAGCAAGTCAACTGAATATGTTAAAGAATATAAGTGATTTCCCAGCTGCTCTTTTGTATAAAAAAATCCTTCTTCATTCCCTATCTCTTCCAAACTTTTCCTTATCAAACACCCATAGGTACAGTTTCAAGATGCTGAAAGAGGAGTTTCAAACTTTTCTTCCAGAAAGAACTTCAGGATGAAGTTACAGTAGTCCACACTATTAATGTGTTCAAATTAGTCAATGTTCCTGAAAGACAAAACAATATTGTTGTGTACTGTGTACTTTGCTGCTCTTCAAAAATGTTGGGTTTATATTAAATTTTATCTCCCAGAAAAAATGTCATTCAAAATTTTGAAATGATGGATAGGTAAGAAAAACTGTTCCATTTGAAAGGGCAAAAGAGATAAGGCCTTTTTCGGCCTTTTTTTGACTGCCAGTACCTGAGAATCTGAGCCAATATAGGACTTTTTGTTTCTTTTTTTCTGCATTTACTTGTGCTATGAAGTAGAAAGTATGGCAAACATATGGAGAAAAATCTATAAGCCATCAACACTGCTGTTTTCTCCAGATGTTGCTCAGGCATGCAGAAGAAATAGAAAAAGGAACAGTTTGTTAGCAATGACGAAATAATTTACAAACAAAAGAGCCAAAAATACCACTTCTGTGTAACTCTGCTGCAGAATTTTGGCCAGGATACAAACTTCTGGGTAATCTGAGATTGAACAGTAACTTCAGGAATACAGAAATAAACACCAAAGTATACATGAGGCCACAGTGTTAATCATGCTACCAATCTCTTTTACGTTTGTCTGTTGAAAACTCTTAATGGGACTGAAGTTATTATATTCTAAGAGAGATATTTTAGAGAGTAGATTCAAAAGCAGTTGAGCTTGCTCAAAGTCATTACAAAAATATTTGTTTCTTTTTTCTGCAAACAGGTGGACTCAATGTTCCCATGCCTTGCAAAGCATGGTGCTAGCAGACAGAACAAAATGTGGCTACAGGCAGAAAAGGCATCTGAATCACTTCTCAGTAGGAGTACTATCCTAGTTCAGCATAAGCCAGTTCTAAAACCAAACCCTAAGATATTTAAGAAGAGCTATCACCTCAAAGTGCTTAAATTGGTCTGTCAACTATGGAAGGTATGTTAAATGATCTAATTCAGGTTTTGTACAAGATTACATGAGCTAAATTTGGGTTTCAACCTCAAAATCAAGGCTTAAAACTGTATTTTGCAACTGAATAGCATTTTCCCCTTTTCTGCCTAGTTTGTCTCGTTCTCCATTCCATGTTAGTGATCTACTCAGATAACTGTTCAGAGAGCCTTTATAACGCTGAATAGAGAATGATCTAAGACATATTCTTCTCATCAGTATTTCCTATTAAGTAGTTTGGGCTAAAAGTTTAGCACTCTGGCTGTTGTAGATTTCTGTGATTGATAAAAATACTAACTTAAAAGCTGTTTCTTCTTGTAAAAATGGGCCACAGTGATGAAAACTTAGTGCAGCCCATTTTATGTTCCTAAGTTAGGTACTGCCATATTTGAAAAGTAGATGTTAGTGTGAGCCATGATGATTCTGACAATCTAGTTCTGCTGCCTAAGTTCCTCACAGGGTCAATATGAGGAAAAAATAACTTTGACAGTTAACTGTTTTGTAAGCTTAAGCACCTAGATAAGATTGTTCAAATGGAATTACTCAGGAACCACAAATGTTACTAAAATCACAAACTGAAATACTACATTTTGGTAAAAATGTTTTGCTCACTTCTTTATGCTTGGAAAAGAGGTTTTTTTATATTACTTAGTAGTTAATGTATCAGTGAGGGATGTGTTATTCCTTCACCAAGGACTGCATCTTGCTCTTTTCCTGATGCTTCAAGTTTTATATTTTGGGATGTACAGTTACGCTGCTTCAGTGCGTGTCATGTAAGGGATACTCTATGGGTTCTGTTGCTCTACAGACTGCTAGCCATTTCACTACCTGAGAAAACCTACACTGTAGCTGACTTAAGCAGTTCTTAAAATGCTCACAGCAACAAGAGAATTTTAAGGCAGACTGGGCTATGTTTGAAGAGGAGACAGTCTGTGTTGTTACTTAGCTCTGAACCTTCTATATTTGACCTCACTGCAGTAAGAATTAATTTGCCTGGATCCAGCCTGCTGGAATTAATCCATTTGATGCTGAAGCAACGAACAATTCAAAATTCTTCTGCTAATTGGGAGTTGCTCTGAACTTTTTAAAAGGTCTCCAGCAATATTACAAGGAATCTGGTTTATATTATTTATCTTTTGAGAAACTAGGATGCACAGAAGAGTAGTCAATGTCTCATTTTGGCTTGATACTTCTGCAATTCATTGTTTACCTACTGCAACAGGAAAGGAAATAGAACATCCCATGTCTCTGAATGATTCTCCTTATACTGAAGATGGAATCACAGACTCATATAGGTCAGAAAAGACCTCCAAAGGTCATCTAGTCCAACATCCTACTCAGACCACATCCAGCAGGTTTCTGAATGCCTCTCTGGGTGCCTGTTACAGTGCTTGACCACCTGTATGGCTTCATTTTTTCTCTTATGTAGAAGGATTTTAATTCATTTCCTGATGTGTTCCAACTTGTGTCTGTTACCTCTTGCTTTCCAATCTGCACTTCTAAGAAGTTTGGCTCTGTCGTCTCTGCTTTCTCCCATTAGTTGCTTGTAGATAGCAGTAAGATCCTCTTTGCCCTCTCTTTTATAGTTTAACAAGCCCCATTCTTTCAACATTTCCTCACAGGCAGGACATGTGAATCAGCCCCCTCGATGCTCTTTGTATCCCCCTGCTAATCTACCTCCAAAATGTTTTTCCTTATGCCACCTCTATGAACAGAACCTGGTATGTACGATTGGCCCACACTATGTATACAGTTCTCTTTATTCAAGTAGAATAAATATTGTCTTTTCATTTGCATCCTGGATTGTCTACCAGAAAGATACCTGCTCACTACTACCTCTAAATAGAATAGAGCTCAGACATGCTTGATTATTATACAAACAACAAATGTCACAGAAAACTCTTGGAAGAATCACTTCACAAAATATTCTGAACAAATTGTGGTGAACTAGTAACTTCTCTTAATATTGTATAATTTCAACCCTCTGGTTGCTAGGAATATAGAGCATAATATATTATTCCCTACATACATACATACATACATATATGGACAAATTTATTTTGCATTTTCCTTTATTTCCAGCGCAAGTATGCTAGAATAGCTCAGACTCCTTGGAGCCAGAGTTTAATGAAGGGTTATAGCTTAGTCTACTTTGTTCATTAATTCTAAATTTAGCCTTGTTATTAAACTAAACACTGAAGCAATGGATTTTTTTATAACATCATATCTTAACTCTTACAAAATAAATTATTTGTACCAGTCTACTCAGAACAGACAACAACAAAAAAGGGCTACTTTTTACAAATCAGAATGTATTTTAATGACCACATTTCTTTAAATCAAGATTCCTATTCTGTAAGATTTCTGTTTTGTTAATGGTTTGCATATTGAATGAGTTACAAGACTTCATAGAGTGAAATCACTGGGTTTGAAGGGACCTTAAAGATCATCTGGTTCCGACCCCCTTACCATGGACAGAGACACCTTCCACTAGACCAGCTCACACAAAGCCCCATTCAACCTGGCTTTCAACACTTCCAGAGATGGGGCATCCGCAGCTTCTCTGGGCAACCTCTTCCAGTGCCTCACCACCCTTACAGAACAGATTGACAAATGATGGAAAGTGGCTTGGTGAGTACTTCTTCCAGCTCCCTCAGAGCTCTTCAGTGGATTCCACCCAGCCCCATAGACCTGTGTATGTCTAAGTGGTGCAGCAAGTAACTGAACATTTCCCCGTGGATTATGGGGACTTCATTCTGCTTCCAATCCCTGTTTTCCAGCTCAGAGGGCTGGGTACCCAGAGAACGACTGGTCTTACAATTAAAGACTGAGGCAATTAATACATTAAGTAGTTTTCCTCATCCTTTGTCACTATGTTTCCCCCACATCCAAAGAAGGGTGGAGAATCTCCTTAGCCCTGCTTTTGTTGCTAATGTATTTATAGAAGCATTCCTTTGTTGTCTTTAATGGCAGTACCCAGATTAAGTTCTAATTGGGCTTTGGCCTTTCTCGTTTTCTCCCTGCACAAACTCACGACATCCTTGTAGTCCTCCTGAGTTGCCTGCCCCTTCTTCCAAAGGTCATAAACTCTCCTTTTTTACCCCGATTTCCAGCCAAAGCTCTCTGTTCATCCAGACTGATCTTCCCCACTGGCTCATCTTTCAGCGCATGAGGATGGCCTGCTCCCGCACCTTTAATATTTCCTTCTAGAAGTATGTCCAGCCTACCTAGATTCCTTTGCCTTTCAGGACTGCCTCCCAATGGACTCTGCCAACAAGGCTCTGAAACAGGCCTAAGTGTGCCCTCTGGAAGGCCAAGGCAGCAGTCGGGTTCACCCCCGTCCTCACTTCTCTGAAAATTGAAAACTCTACTATTTTGTGAATGCTGTGCCCAAGACATCCTCCAACCATCACACAACCTATATGTCTTATGCTATAATGGGAGGGATATCATTCTCTCAGTCCCTATCTTGAGGTTCAGGGGCTTGAGAGATTTGGGAAGAGTGATTAACAGTGAAAACTGAGTTAAAAAAAAAAAAAAATTGCTGAGGGCCTCAGCCTTCTCCATGTTGGTTGTCACTAGTTCTGTATTTTTTAAGGGGTGGTTGGCTTCATCTGGCCCAACTGAAATGCCTCTATGCAAACACATGTAACATGAGGAATTGAAGAAGAGAAATTAGAGACTTGTGCAGAAGGTATCTGGAGAAGGACTTTTTACAAGGACATGTAAGGATAGAATGAGGGGGAATAGCTTTAAACAGAAAAAGGATAGATTTAGATTGGATGTTAGGAAGAAGTCCTTTATTGTGAGGGTGGTGAGGCACTGGAAGAGGCTGCCCAGAGAAGCTGCAGATGCCCCCCATCTCTGGAAGTGTTGAAAGCCAGGTTGGATGGGGCTTTGTGCAACCTGGTCCAGTGGCAGGTGTCCCTGCCCCTGACAGAGGGGGTGAAACTGGACAATCTTTAAGGTCCCTTCCAGTCCAAACCATTCATAACCGTGAACCATTGTTCATCATTCATAGATCATCATAGATCTATTGTTCTCATGACGTTTTAAGTGAGCCACATACTTACACATACATCCCAAAACTGTCAGTCTTGTCATACAGTCCTCCTGTATTTAGTATAACTTTCCCATGAACAGTATCACCATTATCCATTACTCCAGTAAAATGCAGCAGGAAGTTGAGGTTTTTATAAAATATATTTATTGGGGTTTTTTTTGAAACATATCTAGACTGTAGACCCTCACATTCATAATACTTTTTTTTACTTCTACTGTACAATTTCTGTTGAAGCTTTTATCTGCTCTTCGTTGTGATCCATGTTTTGCAAATCTGTTTGTTTATGTCTTGCAAGTCTGTTATCTTTTTAGTAACTTACTTTACATCTGTAAATGTTATCTGCATGAATGTTAAAAAAAAAAAAAGAAACAATTTTGTTAAAATCTCTTAGCTTCCTTTCAATATATTGGACACTGCAATAGGCAATGGAATATTTTCATCACCCCATGAGACTTTTCATTGATGTTCTGTATCCCAGACAATACTCCAGTTTCAACACTAGTTATAATTTAAACCTCTAAGAATTGACTATGAACTGAAAATTGTATTGATAATACTAAGTGCACCATCTATCATAACAGAAGATCTCCAAAGAGTTCAAACAACCATAGAAAATTCAGAAGTTTGATTTAGATCTTAATATTAGCTGAGGGTGGGTATAAAGTTTTACTCCTCAAAAATAGGGAATGTGAATTATTCATCAGCAAAATGAAATGTTAGAAAAAAGTTAACAATGCTGAAATGCTGGGAACATTGTTTACAGACTACAAAACAAAAATAATGTTCTATCTTCCTATTTGATCAAGATTTGAATAATCTATAATGGCAACATCTCTTTTTTGTATGTTATATTCTTCACTGGACAGAAACTTGAAGCACTGCCAAGTGATAACTTGATCATTTTGTACAAATGAAATATCTATCCAGTCATTCCAGATGGTTAGGTTGGGATACATCTCATCTAATTTTGGGCAGATTATCAAGGTGCTCCCTCTTTAGCTGATGATTCTTTTCATGACTATACATGAAGGGAACACAAATCTGATGCTAACAGAAAATGTTAACTACCTTTGGCTCTACCAGTAGTCTGGAGAGAGAGGCGGAGCCCAGAACAGTGAACCCACAACAGTCTGATCCGTAGACAAGACATGGCCGAAAGAGCTCAAGAAAGTTCAATTTTCAGGAAATTAATTTAGAAAAACAATCTGAAAAGCAAATTAAATGTAATAGAAGCTTAGGGACATACCATGAGAGCTTGATGGTCTTGCATATCAAAGGACATCTTAACTCTTCTTCAAAAAATTCTTTCAAGTGTATAGTTCATATAATAAAAACATGCACCTTCAAATGTTCTATTTGCTCTTAAGGTCAAAGTGAAAAACCTCTAATTCAGAGACAAACCCACTATTTCATGAGACCAAAAAATGAAAGAAGACATGATAATAAATAGTGGAATCATTTGGATACAAAGCAGTTTCAAAGCAGTAATCCTCAGATGTGAGTCAGAAATCCCTTTGAGAGAAGCACACTTTTCACTCTTTTTGCCACCTATTTCTTCTTCTCAGGTTTAGAAACGGAAAATCATTTAAATACAGAAGGAAGACATTGTATTACAGATACTCCATAGAGATTATATTGCAGTTACTCCCACTAGAAAACTATCTAAAGCTAGTTGCACAGTATTAAAGCTCAGTATTTAATCTTTGAAAACCTTAGTTAATTGCAGCCAGTGAAGAAGCTGCATGCTTTATGTAGCTAAATATTAGGTTAATGAGTCATGATTGAGAATATATAATTAAATAAATATTGTGCACTGTATATTATACCTATTAAAAATATGATAAATGTTGTTATGAAGTTGCTTAAATAACTAATATTCATACTAAAATTATCCTGTATGTATCTAATGACTGCTAAAGGATAACCAAAAAAAATATATAAATTAATCAGACTGTTTTATTCATGAATAAACTAACTGTTCCATTTTCTCTGTAGCTATGTTTCAAGAATTTCATGGAATTTCAATGCTTTTTGTCTTCTTGATAGATGTATTTTGAGATATGAAAGTAAAAAAATAAAGAAAAACATTTAAGATTACTAGTATTTTATAGAATATTAATTTGACTTTAATGTAATTATGTCAATTTTATTTGATAAAACGTTAGATTACATTTTTTATTCAGCAGAAATTTCCATTTTATAATTTTAAGGGAAAAACACAAGAGAAATTAGGACTAAGAAGGAAATTTGTAAAAAGTGATTAGACAAATGGAGTAGCTGTTTGGGGGGTTTTTTATTCCCATTTCTGTTTCTAGAAATATCTATGCTTTTCAGAGCATTCTATCTCATTATACTATGTGCTTGCTTTTATTCTGTCCAGTCTTTCAGTGATCATATAGGACTGAAATCCTATATATAAACAGACTATCATCTGACTTATTGCAGACCACAAATTACACTGGTTAAAATCAGTTTTGTGGGAGGAACAAGAAGGCATCTTCCTTAAATATCGTATAAATTTTCAGGATCTGTGAGAGGCTCCCTAAGCATATAAGTGTTTCATACTTGAATATTGAAAACTTTCAACATAAATATTTCTGTACTTTATCATAATATCAACTGGAAGTTCATGATTTCAAATGAAATTAATTCAAATTACTTCCAGGCTAATTAATGTAAATAGGTATTAGTCTGTAGATTCCCTTTGAACAGGCCTTGTTAAGAATTTGGGTGTTGCTGATTAGATTTTGACAGGAAAGAGTCATTAAAATAATTTCTCCCCCCCCAATGAACATAAGTAATTCATATACTACTGTTTCCTTTCATCCATTGGAAAACCCATACTAATCTCAGTTTTATGATTATGTACAACTGTGTATGTTGAGATTAGTCCTATTCATTGCAACTTGTTCTATTTACAACATGTGACTTAAGAACAAGTAAATACATACAGCAACAATTTTTTTTAATGCATAAATTCAGTTACAAGTTTAAAGTTTTCTTCTATAAAATCTTCTTACCTACAGCTGTTTCTAGGAAATATATATGAAGATGACTGATAGGTAGCTGATAAGAAGACAAGAAATTTTATTAAATGATTAAAAAATTCATATATACACTCTGTGTCCCTCATGTGTTTTCCCTTCTACACTGTAAGCATTCAAGAAAACTCATCATTCAATCCAATATTTTAAAGCATTATTGTTATAGTTACATTTCCTCTTGTTGTATATTTCTGTCTTTTCAATTATTGCAGTGTTTGTTTAAATGAGTGATCTGAACTTCTAATCGTAACTCAGGTTATTCTTCTTAAAGATATTATTACATCTACAGTAAGAGACTTACAGTTTCATGCAAAAGCTAAGACACATGTATTTTTTAAAAGAGCAAAGCTTTAAAAATCTATGGTATTCAACAGCAGGCAAGCTGTGTTTTTTTAAGTAGGATGTCACACATTTTTATATTATTAATATTTCTGTATAGTATCAACCAGGTGAAAAGGAGAGGAAATGAGTCAAAGTATGCCAAATAACTCTTATAATTGGCTGAAGTAGCAAGGAAATTATTATAAAAACCCCTTAATACAGTAACTTACAGCAGTTTTAAAAGTAGGATATATTTTAAATTGTCCCCTCATTTGCAATTCCTTTTTATAAAAAAGCTATATGTACACAACTATACAGATCCTCAGCTAAGAAACAAATTCAATATTCATTGCAGAAATCTTCAGTTAGGAAGCAAAATTGATATTAATATCCAGATTAAAAAATATTGGACTTCAAAAAAATTACAAAGTATATTTGCAAAGGTCAACAAAAGTTACTAAATGTCTTTATACAGAATGCTTTGTTAACATTTGATACATTTTATTCTATATTCATCTATTCATATGATGATAAATACAACTATATAATTATATATGTAAGTTAAACAGTTTTATATATAAAATTTTAAAACCACCAGCTTTTTAGTTTGTGCTTTGATTAATTTTCTTTACTTAGCTCTAAGGTAAGGAAATGTGTTCTCCCTTATGAGACTTTTTCCCTACACAATTTCAGAGGAACTGTTGTTTGCATGAAGAAGCCATGGCCACTGTGCCAGGATGCTGAAGATCCTTTGCCTGGTTTTCAATTAGACAAACAAAAGCTGGTGCCTCAGCACCATGGGCAGGACAAAAGGTACCAGACTATGATTGGCTCAGGGCCCTGCAGCGCCTGGCAATTGACTGTCACCATGGCTGCTCACTGCCCATCCATCAGAAGGCTCTCACACAGCCGTCAGCAGTGGTTCAAAGTTTAGAGTTTTAACTAGTCCTGGCCCTGTCAAAGAGCAGTGCATGCACAGTTTGCTCTTGGTAAATCCATATAGGGTGTTCATGATACTTTTTTCCCATGTGCGTGAGCAAGGTTTCCCAGATAATTTAGTGCATAACCTTTCCAGGGATCACCTATTTTAAAAGCGAGTGTGAGTGATGCCTGCCTTTTTGCAGTCACCAGAGACCTCCCCTAGTTACCAGTTACCCTTGAAGACACTGAAAGCCTCCTTGTGATGGCAGCCAGGTCCCTCAGCACCCTCAAGTCTATCCCCTGCAGTCCACTGGTTTGCTGTAATGTTCCCTAACTGGATCACCTCCAACTGTGGGCAACCATGCTTTAAAAAGTCTGGTTAACAACATAGCTATGACAAAACAAAACATTGTTTTGTGTGATTTATTAAAATAAAATCTCTTTGCGGTAATACCTATCAAAAGATATGATCTATCAGATGTCCAGAAAATTTGGGGGGTGCAATTCTACTTAAAGATCCTGTGACTGGCAGGTAGGAAACCTGTCAATATAAAAGGCAGAATAAAGACAACAAATACTTCTGACTGAGCAGACAGTCTAGTCATTCAAGCAGCTTATACTGAAGTAAAAAAGAAAAAATAGAAACTTGATTTGTAAGCTTATATTTCCGGTGTACAAGACCCAGTAACCACAGAGGTCGTATTTGAGCTATCTGGGAATGTGTATTGGAAGCCCCCAATGTCTCGTATTGGTCACTGCACTAACATTATAAACTTCTTCCTTATTAAAACCTCCTAAAATTTCAGAAGTCATTTCATATTTTTCAGGAATGAAGTCTTACCAAAAACTGTTTCCAGGCTAAAAAAAAAAATAAAATAAAAAAGCTTGATTTCCCTCTCTGGATAGTAAAGGTAAAAGAAAGTCTCTCTTTTGTGTGCGTGATATTACAAAGTCTCTTACAATGTGCTAGTCTTGATGAAACCCTTTTATGCAGAAATGCTTTGCGTAAAAGTGTAAAAGAAAATTCTTTTCCTGATCTTTTAGGATTAAACGTGGGTTTGAACTAGAATTTAAAATTGAGATCATTCTTAGCAATGGACATGATTAAATTCTTGATTTCAGCATTAGACTGAAACTGCGGTTTATAGGTTTCAACACAACAGGAATTCCCGACACATTTTGTCTGATTTTCAGAGCTACTGCAAAAGCAAATCCAGCATTTCAGAAAGGTCCACTTAGTTCTGTGAATGAGCCCTTTCTGGTAACTTCGGAACACATGAACAGAACAGAACATAATTCCATTCTGTCCAAGTATAGCATGGTTAATTTAAAAAAAAAAAAAAAAAAGGAAATATTGGTAGGTAAAGACAGTCTTGTTCTACAACTCATTTTTCTAATGGACTTTTGAAATAAAAGCACTAGTAACAATTTGGACACGTGAAGATGTATCAGTACCTCACATCATTTCATTGACCTCCTCACCTCCAGAATGATGGTCGGCGGGTGGTGAGCAATTGTATTCTCTCCCCTTGTTATTTCCACCATTATTATTATTATTATATTATTATTATTATTATTATTATTATTGGTGGTAGCAGTAGTGGTTTTGTATTATACCTCAGTTACTGGACTGTTCTTATCTCAACTTGTGGGAGTTACATTCTTTTGATTCTCCTCCTCATCCCTCCAGGAGCAGGGTGAGGAAGAAAGGGGGAAGTGAGCGAGCAGCTGGGTGGTTCTGAGTTACCAGCTGGGCTTAAACCATGACAACAGCATTTACTTATCTGGGCAGTAAAGGCTATTTAGTTCTTGAACACAAAGTCATTAGAAGTCCCATGTCTCCTTCTCCACATGCGTGTTTGGTTTCCATCTGAAGAACAGCATGAGACAGTGCAATTTCTCCATTGTTATTTCAGTATACAGTTGGTATATATGACTACTGACAATGTCAAAGAATTTGGAACTGAGAAGTGCTCCCTGCACAAAGAACTTACAATGTGCTCTTCAGGAACTTAAAACTCTCTTGTACACGTAGTAAGTAATTATAGCTCAGCTTCGAGATATTTTTTGGAGAAAGTGACAGCTGTAGTAAGGTTGGGCTCCACTATTTACTTTTTTTTCCCCAACTAGTGAAAGAGAAAGGATAGGAGTCCAGGTAATATTCTCCAAACCACAAATTTGAGACACCAAGACTTCCAAAAGAGTGACGACAATTGTGATGTGTACTGTGAATACGTAGATTTCTCTAAATGACTCATGTTCTGGCATGCTGAAAAAATTATTTCCTGCCAGGGAAGATCAAACAACTTGTTATAGAGAACTACAGAAGACAAATATGACAAATCGCCTTGCAAAGTAGCATATCAGGGAGTTCCTATGGCCACAGCAGCTAGAAAACCACAGCAGGAAGCCCAGAAGCAAGCACCTGTTTTTAGGACAAACCCCATTTTCTTTGGATAATTAAATAATTAATTTAAGTAATAATAATTATGCTGATTGAAAAATATTATGTTATCAGTGTATATTTCACGTTTTACACTTTTATGAGAAGCAGTTGATGCCCAAGTTGATACAGCATATGCCAACTCAGTGACACGAAAGTTCCTTCTTTTCATCTCATAGAAGTACTGTATACTGTGACATCTGAAATAAATATCATAAATGGAAATAATCACAAATTTCATGTGGAGTTTTTCAATTTTAAAAGTCATGATTTATTGAAAAAATCTCTTAGTAAAAGTGTGTCACTGAATTTCCTGGGTAAAAATAAATTTATAACTGTCAAAGCTTTTATAAGCTTTTAAAAATCTATTTTCTGTTCTTCAGAAGAAAAATGCTTTTAATATTAAAATATAAATATATTTATAAAGTGAAAAATAAAAGCCAAACCTGAGATGAAATGTTTTCGAAATTACTGCAGCAGAATGTTTTGATTAAACTTTACAGATGTTTTTCTCTCTTGCATTTTCATGGAGATATACTTCTCATCTATTCAGAGGTTTTTTTCAACTCAAAAAGAAGCAATTTAGTTGCTTAAAAATGGGCAACTAATGTCATTATAGACATTATAATGTTTTTTCAGATACTTGCATGGGGCTAGCACAGATCATGGCAGATGAGGGGCAGCAGATGGGTACCTCAAACTGTTCTGCATGTCTATGTTTAGGCAACTGAATCCCTGAATCCTGCATTTTGTCACTCTGCAAGCCAAAATTATTTGGTAAACATGGGTAAGCACATCTTCACATTCAGCTATGCTGGTTCTTCTGTCTTTCTTTGATTCTTGCCAGAAACCAAGTGAAAAAACTCCACTCTCCTTAAGTCTAATCAAAAATAAAAAAGGGAATTTGCAAAAAGATTACCTACTTCTACTCCAATCAAGTAAGTTATAAGAACATTTGAGCTGTTTGTCTTTAAGAAGTTTGTTTTGTTGATCCCAGGTTTTGATGGGTTGAACTTGCAAATGGAAACTTTAACATCTCACAGCATTGTTCTTCACAAAGTAAGAATGTAAACAAAAATTAAGGAGAAAAAAAGAAGCTAAACTCTTCTGAAGAGTGTTGCTCTGATTTTACCTTTCATATCTATCCATAATTTGATATTATTAAATACAGCATTGGAATGCACAAGGAAATTAGCTATTTGACCTTTGTTTGGTGTTTTTGGGGGGAAAATCAGTAGAAATATTTGCACTAAATTAAGTAAAAAACCCAAAATAGTTGACATTTCTGTGTTTAGTGGTTAGTGTTCTGATACTTGGTTCATAAACCATATTTCCTTTATGAGTATCTGAAACTAAAATTGGACACTTAAGGAAAAATTATTTTATGCTTGCATTCATGCTTGTTACAAATCAAGGTTGCCTGAGACCAATACTCATATTTCACCCATAGAACATTACACAAATACAACATAAACTGTAGAAACTTGTTTTCACTTTATCCTTAAAGCTCCTTTCTAGTATCTTATCTTTTTAAGGTTTTAGCTAAATCTAATTCTAAACATATTCTTTCCTTCTTCTTGGATATGTATGTATCTTAAAATACGAAAACCATGGACAAAATCTGAAGAATTTGTTAATTTTGTTTTAATTCTCACCACTTGGAAAAAAAAATGCTAAATTTTTGAACATTTATTAATTTTTTTGGAGGACATCCAGTGAATTACATATTTAAAAAATTAAATGCTTCCTCCAAATTTGTTTCACTCAAATTAATGGTTGCTCTGAACCAAAATCCCAGGTCTTCATATATATTTACTTTCACTTTACACAGATTTGCAACTTGACAACATAGTTTCTAATGTCCATCATGGTCCAACCCACAGTTCTGTATCTCTTACCAGCTTTGGACAAATGAGGACACAGCACAGCTGGACACAGCACAGCTTTGTAGGTCTAACTCCCTTTGCAATTTTTACAAGAGTGATATATTCAAAGATCTTCACTGGTTTTGAACAAAAACGAAAAAGAGTATTTAAGGAAAAGAAAACCAAAACCAATGAACAAACAAACAAAAAAAAGAAAACCTATGATTTTTTTTTTTTTGTTAATATAGCCACTTTTCTAGTCAGAAGGAATTAGTTTTAACCCTACTAGCATTCGTGAAAATCTTTACATGTTAATGGAAATAATGCAAAACCTGTGAACTGTGGCTGTGAACAATAAACAGGGCAAATGCTTGAAAATATGCAGTTATGTCTGTGATGACAAATGCTCCTAAAAACGTACTATCACTAAACTAACTTGTTAAAGGACATGAAGGTCAGTTTGAGACAAGGGACTTGATAAGTGGGAGAAGTCACATCACCCACAGAGCTGCACTGCCATACAAAGTATTTGCTTCCAAAACTGACTCAACAACACTTCTTTTCCAACACAGTGCATTCTTGATTTGTCAGGAATGAGACACTGCTGAAAGAGGATATTGGTGAATGTCTTCACAGGGCAAGTTCTGCTGAGCAGCCTGCAGAAGCGTCACATTTTGTTAGAGCTGCTACCTTGTCCTCATGTCTCATTATGCATGGACAACTGTACTTGAGGGTATCAGTTAATGAAATTAATGCTGAAAATGAAACAAACCCCAGGATGACTGCATGACAATGCCACAATATATCTGCCCACTTTGGAACATGTTAAAAAATAAAGGTACAACTCTCACTATTTCAACTGGATTTATTATAATTGTTTTTTATGTACTTGCAAATCACTTTAAATGGCTGTGGGAGGAACATATTACTTCTGTTGCTTAATTTATGCAAACATGTCTGAATTTACTATTCTCTTTTCCCTCTCACATAGATTACTCTGTCTTTTTAACCTCCTGTTATGACTTGTTAGACAAAAAATTCTTTCATTGTTTGCCTTCCTTAATTTGTCTATGCTGGCTTAAATAACCTAACTCTAAGATGCATTGGAACCCACAGGCAGTATTCATAATGTGCATAATAGATAACAACAAATAGCAACTGAGAAAATAATGCAAAAACTGTCCATCATACAGTTCGAGTGACACTAATGTTGTTTTACCTGAATATTCTACATGGCTGTTCTGGAGTTTTTCATTCTTGAAAGAAGAAGCTGTCGCTGAGGCATCTGCTAGATCATAGTAATGCCAGGGTGTTACTAGCATTCCTGAATAAAATTGCATTCATCAATTCATCAACAACAGCTACTCTTTGGAGCATTTAGGCAAGGATGTGTCATCCAGCATCTCTAACACTACGATGATGGGGTCCTGAAGGAGGGTAAGGGAGTCCACTGGTTGCACAACATGGATTGGTTTGTATGGTCTTCCTAAATGGCAATTCCTACTGCTCTTGGAGAAAAACCCTGGGCAAGATTTGTTTGATTTGGGGCAGGGTGGGCATTTCTTGTGTTCTTGTGATGCAGCCAAACCCAAATCCACCCCAAATAACTTCTTCTTTTGTCTACCCTAGCTTCTATTTGAAAGGTTATACGGGAAGAGAAAGACAAGCATACAGAAGAGTTTCCTGTTGAAAACTCAACACTCAACTACTAAGTAGAAGAGATTTACAAGATAAGAGGGATCTTGACTTCAGAGTCCTGTGCTTAAAGCACTCCATCAGGCTGTGGACTCCTGAATTATGCTCCCTGTTTTGTGTTTTACATTTAAGAGTTATTGATTTTAAAACATCTATACTAATAAGGACTGATTCCCAGCCAGGTTTCCTAGCCACTAGGATAGTTAGCAATGCTTTAGGCCTTTAGCATTGAAGAAAGACAATGAAATAGTCTGGGACTGTTGTTAAACAACATAGATTCTTTAAGTTTTAAACTTGGATTCTTCATGGCTCGGTCCTACGGAGATAATAATTTATGATAGTCATAATCTTTGTTATCATTATGCAATTCATTTCATTTTCCCCTTAGCTCAGCACTCATGATTATAACTTTTATAAAATAATTTCAGTCAATATTCTCCAGGACCTTGATTCACAAGGGCATAAGGAAAATGGGTAAGAGAATGTAATGTATCACGTCATAAAAAAAATTATATATATATTTCTTAGTATTGCTTAGCTCAGTTCGTTTTCTACTCAGTCAAGATGTGTATTTTGCTGGATTTTTTTTTTTCTCTCTTCGTGTCAGGTAAATGGAAGGGAAGTTATTTCAGAATGTACAACATATTTTCACCTATTGTTTCTCAGGTAATGAGTAAAGTTGTGTACATTCAATACTTACTTAACTTGCTCATGTGTTAGATTGTACTTTCTTGAATAATTCATTATGCTCCTTGCACTCATGTAGACAGGATAGGTAAGGGAATCTGGGAGAGAAACATGAAACTGTCAAGGAATTTCTAGCATCTGAGCAAAGGTTATAAAACAAATCTGAACCTCTAGTAAACTAAATACGTAAAAATGGTGCAGAAATGCAAGATCTCTCTTATAAAAGCTGTACATTGAAGAATTCACAATATAAAACTTTCAGGATTCAATTCTGATAACAGAAATGTAGTAGTATATTAAGAGATGGCAATACAGAAACACTACACTATAATTGTTAGACCAGTGTCTCACAACCACAGCCTTTTTAATCAGAAAGCAATCTACTCTTCTAAAAATACAAAGGTTATCTTGTACAATGTTGGCAGAGTGGTTTGCATCTACATGCTATTAAAAAAAATAAACTAAGCATGGAATGCTCAGTTGTTATTTTTGTATTTTCTCATTTTGATTGTTTTCTTGCCTGTACGCGAACAGGTGCCATTACACGAACCACTTGCTCAGATCACACAGATCACTGGTAATCCAGAGATCGTGACTTGAGAAACAACCTTAGATTTGGCTGCACCAAGAGCTTCTTTGATTAGTCCTTCTACTCAGATGAAGTGTCACAAGTAACAGTGGTTGCTACAAATCTTTAGGAGTTATTCTATTTTTTGATAGAAGCTGTTTGATAAACCAAGCCACCAAGATCAGTGTTCTGTTACATTGTTAATGTATACTGTCCCTCTTCACACACGCACCTGAATATACAAGGACATATTTTGCAATGTTTTCTCTGGAGGTGATGGAAGTTGGTTAGTTAAAAAGGTGTTCTCTCTGGTTTGATCCTAAAACATTAATGGTCTCTCTGAAGATACTAAGAGTTTAAAAGTCATAAAATGCATTTATATCACATGATATCTGATTCTGTGTGTAGAATTGTATTTCGGCAGCCATGAAATATGTGATTTTTCCTGCTGACTTCGTTGGAAACTGAACTGTACCTTTATATCCAAGTAAACAGGTTTAGCAGAAAGACAGACATTCATGTGAATTCATAGATGACTAGAAACTAATAACTATTTCATTCTGTACTCAATATATTATGAGATGCGGTTTTGTACTGTTTTCTTTCATACTGTACTTAGTGTGAAAGAAATAGCATGAGATGAGGGAAATATTCACTGTTAAAATCCCCCTGGAATTCATTATAAGGATAATTAATTGTAATACCAAAAAAAAAAAGAAAAATTAGACTGAAAACAAAAGTGAATATCATGTGGTGTTTGGCCTTATGTTTTAGGGCTATTTTTAGTATGCTCTTGTTTCATTGCATTTTGACATTTTCATTACTTGTTCATCATTGAAAATGTATTCATGGTGCCAGAGAGGATTCGGAAAACTGCAAAAAGGCTGAGAGAAGTATGGTAGAACTCAAAGAGTTGAACTGATATCTTGGGGGGAAAATCAATTTTCTTGTTGCTCTTCAGCAAATCTTTCATTTGTTAATTCTACAAAATTTGATCCTTATTGCAGCCACAATGTCAAAATATGAGGAAAAGAAAATTAGAAAAAGAAAATAAAGGTCCTACAGAATTTTGCAAGCACAAAACTCTTAGATGATAGGGGTGAAGTATTCATAAGTTTTCTTTCTGTTCATAACTTTGGTTACAAATTCTTGGGCAACTGGCTCTAGGTGACCCTGGTCGAGCAGAGGGGTTGGACCAGATGACATTTAGAGGTCCTGTTGCATGAGAGGGTAAAATAATTTGGCAGAAAATAAACCCCCTTGCTTTCCAGCTGGTCCTCAGATATTAGAGGGGCTGGGTGCGGCTAGGCTTAGATTCTGAGTGATGCCCAATTTGCCACTATCAGTCCAGTCGCATTCAATATATTGAATAATCACAATTCCAGATGCACTAATAGTGCACTGCACCTTCAGTCTAATCGTGGTCACAAACTAGCACAGCCACACTGAGGGAGCTGGTTGCGTTCAATGAGAGATTTACGATTAGCTACTTAAACAGTGCAGTTTATTAAAGCAACACATACAGGTTCTTGTGGATTGCCGGTGATAAATACACTGTCTGCAAAAGCACGTGCAAATAATAAGGTATTCAACTGCGCGACAAAGTTATGAATAATACAGCCTGGCTTTAAAGTATAAAAGTAAAAAGTAACTCTACATAGAGACTCCTAATTTTCCCGGGGAAGCACTGGATACAGTGCAAGTCTTACCCAAAGGCGTCCCTATGGGGGGAAGAAAGGTCCAGCCCGTCGACCGGTCCCAGGAGTCGAGAGTACTCAGCTGATGGGGTCTTCCTCGGCTCGTCCACGATGATGTCTTCCCTAAAGCCCCCCACTTTTTGGGTCATTTTTATACTATTTTTCACTTTCAAGGTGGAGCTTGAGTGACTCTAGTCATACATACCTTTATTGTTATTGGTGTAAATTTTCCTCGCTTCGCTTTTAAAGGTATATGCCACAAAAAATTCAAAGAGCATGCTCAAAGAGGAGTGATCTCACTTTGGAGGGGGGCAGCATTGGAGGTGGAGGTGTGTTTTCGTATTAAAATGCATTATAATGAAGCAAAGTTCACACAAAGGACAGCATTTTGTCAAAAGATGACAGACCGTTGGCTCAGGGCAGCAAGTATGCAGCTTATCAGTTTTAAGTAGCACTTAGTTCCCATCTCTGCTGGTGTTATGACAGAGTCTGGCCGCAGAATCTCCACTCTGCTCCATCCTCCATCAAGCAACGTTGTCACGGGAACCGCTGTGAAGTGAATTCCTGGCATACCATGTGCAGCTGCATCTTACCCTGAAAGTCCGTTTTTCCTTTATGTGTGAGCAATGCTACATTTTTAAATATAAGTTTAATTTTTAAATCATATTCAGTAATTATCCCACAGGTCCCTTCCAATTTCTACTCTTCTGTGATTCTTTGCTTCTGTGGTTAAAAACTTTACTATCTGTGTTTCACAAATGTCAATGAACTATAGATTTTTATTTTTTTTTTCTAATTCCTTTTTAACTGTAAGGATAGTTCAGAGGGAAGTCATATTTGTGTCACTGACTTTGTTTCTTCATAAAGGAGTATGTAGGATTATGTAGGCAGTGTAGCTGAGCTTATTTTATAGAATCATAGAATCATAGAATAGTAAGGGTTGGAAAGGACCTTAAGATCATCTAGTTCCAACCCCCCTGCCATGGGCAGGGACACCTCGCCCTAAACCATGTGGTCCAAGGCCCTGTCCAACCTGGCCTTGAACACTGCCAGGGAAGGAGCATCCACATTTTGAAGGTGCCTGTCAACTCCATACGAGATGAAATTTGAATGTTGGGTACAAACATCGTGTTTTCACTCCAGTGGAGTAGTGAAGCAAATTGAAATGGTTTATGAGTGGCAGAATCATCCTGTCCCATGCTGTTGCCTCAAACCCTTATAAAGACTTTACATAAACAGATTCCTGAATTGCAGCAATATAGGAGAGATGAAAATCAATCTTACAGTGCTTCTATAGGATCTTTGGAAGGCAAGCATAATGTTCATCTGACACCAATCCTTCTAAATTGGTGCCAACTTTTGTAGGTTCAGCCAATCTACACATAGTGTTGGTGTTGCTAATAATTTCCCAAGCTAGAGTAATAGTGTTTATATTATATATATAAAGAGTGAAAGTGAAGTAAAAGAAAAAAAGTGAAAGAAAGTAAAAAATATTTTTAGTCAAATGATGGGTTTTCTTCTTATGCAGATTACTTTTTCAAATCAGCTGTGGGAATATTTTGCTTAGTTTTAAATATTTATTCATTGCATATAAAATTGTATTGAATTCATTGCATTACAGTCACCTAGTTATGAAAGAAGATTTTAACATGCTTACCCATATCTAAGTGTACTTTTTCCTTGTCATTTCCCATCAATATTAATTCCCTATAATCACTAAGGGAACCAATGATAAATTAGATCAGTTCATACTAACGTACTGGAATGTATTCTGTTTAATGTAGTAGGCTATTGACTCTTGTTCTAAATTCTGGTATTGCAAGATTTTATGTAACTGCAAAATGCAAACTCTAAGGGTTTTGATCTAGTTGACCAAATATGGAGCATAAATGCCATTTGAACTGCTTTGGGATATACCTTCAGGTCTATAGACACCTCTTTAAAGGTACATGGGCTATCCATAGATCTCATATCAACTAGCCCTATGTAGGTAACTGAAATGTCCAAGACTTTCCAAAATGGCACTTGGTGCCTGCGTACAGGCACTTAAATCTTACTCCAAAGTTTTTATTCACCTAAGTGCCTACCTTCCCAATACAGTGGAATGAAAGCTGGTATCATTTCATCAGCTGGATCATTCTGTACTCTCTATTGGCTACAAAGCAGTTGATAAGACATTGGTGACTGGTGCTATTTGAAATACTACGTATTATTGTATTGGGCCCATACTCTTCCAAGGACATGGGACAACTGTAGGTTGAGTGTAAGGTCTGCCAATTGAGTGTAAGAAAGATCTCAAAAGGCACCAAAAGCCCCAAAAGCCTTTAAGCAGTCACCTGAATTGAGTCTAAAATATTCTACAAATACAGTGGCGTATTGGATACTAGCTCATAAGTAGACACCTAAGTGTAGGTGTTAAAATCTGCTTTGCAACTTCTCTACATTGGCAATTGTCTTGCATTCACTATAACAGAGGTCACACACAGCAGCTGTTCTAAAATTGATGATATAACATCTTATTTCAATACAGGGCATGGTGTTTGTGCTACTTTTGTGCAGTCATTGGCTAGCAAGACCCTATGAGTTGAAAACAGAATGTCAACTGACATTGCATGAAATTATCTAAAGGACAAAAATTATAGTAATATAAAAAAATATAACCAAAAGTGATAATAAAAGTGGGTGTTTTTTTGCAGAAGAAAGCTTCCTTGTAGTGAAATCTAAATTGAGATACTGTTGATTACAGATCTAAGATTGCAAGAAGCGTTAAACATCGAGACCTTCTCAATTACTTTGCATTAAACTTCTCAACTACTTTGCCTTGAAGTCCCTATTTGTAGCTTGTGGCATTTGTGCTTAACAATACCTTGTATCTGTTGGATAAAAAGCAAGAATATTTGTTTCCTTTTTAATTTTAAATAATTAAAATATTAAATTAATCAATTAGCTTTTAAAACTTCTTGTGTAATTGGAAGCAGGTAGGAATCTGAATTATTTTATTCGTTATGCTAGACAGTCACCACTTTATATGCACCACAAAAGCTTTAGTAAGTACCTGCAGCTGATTTGTAGCAGATGGCTATAGCCAGAAAACTGATTTTTTTTTTTTTTTTTTTTTTTTTTTTACTGCTACTGAGTGTGCAGCACTTGACTCAATGGACCAATTATAAAAAAAGAAAACAAAAACAAACAAAACACCACCCCCCAAAACAAAAACAACAAAAAACCAAAACCAAACGAACAAAAAAAAAAAACCACTGACCATTTTAGAAGACATAATTTATCCTTTTTCTCCTTTTGCTTTATAATTACCATATACTTTCTTAATCCTGTTTCCTCAGCTTGTTCATTATTTTTTTGGTTTTGGTATTTTTTAAGACACCTACTTGATAGGTTTCAAATTAGCATTGTATGTACCCCCTGCAGACATTCTCTCCTCTGAAGGAGACTAATGCTCATATTCTGAAGACTTCATTTCACAGCTTCAAAAAACTTACAATCATTTTGGTCTTGTTTGGAGAAGGGCTGGGAATCAGGAAGGTAATAATCAGATGAGATTTTACCAAGCACACTACAAACCTAAAAATTATCCACTTGATCTGTAACGTCAGAAAACGAGACAAATTAGTCCAAGCTGCCTTAGTCAGCTTCTAGCCCATTCCTCTTGGAAGGGAGGAGGGACCCAAAGATTATGAGGGATAGCTTCTTAAGCTGTAGCCTGTAGTCCACTGCTGATCAGTAAATGAAATGTAAAACATTGTAAACAATATTGTCCTTGTAAGTGCTTTTTTTTCCCCAATAAAGTTCGATGCACAACTGCCTGTAAAATTTTATACATGTACACACACATATGTAAGTCCTTAAGAATCTATAACCAGACAATAAATAATCCTCCCATTAGACTGTATTTATTAATTTCTAGCTTCATAATGGCCTTGATTTTTGATGGTAAAGCTATGGAGAAACATCTTTTTGCTGAAGTTCATTTACTGTTTTTTACACAGTTGTAGTAAGGTCTTCATGGAGAAAACTGCTCAGGTCTGGCACTTCGAATTTCTACAAGCTTTGCTGAAGGTCAGAAATTTCTACACTGCACTCAAGGAGGAACTGTTAGAGGCTCTGAATTCAGGAGTGATATCAAGTACAAGGAGACAACTACTTCTAAAAAGCTAAGTTCTGCCTTTGTATATTCTAGGCCCTTCATAAGAGCAAAGTCACTATATCCGAAGGTGACATATTAGTGAAGTCTTCATAGATCTCCGATTATCATACAGGTTCTGTTAATCAGAATTTAGTTAATCAGCTGTCCACTTGATTCTAGAGTAATTCATTCTAGGACAAATTGAGCATTATTTAAGAAATGTCTTAGAAGTATCTTAAAACCCATACATAATTTGCAGGTTGATTGACAGATACATTAGGCAGCCATAGGCTTGCGGTTGCCGGCCCTGCAAAAAGTATTTTGCCTGTCTTTGCAACTTGTTCTAATGCAGTCTAAGCTACTGTAAGCATCATGAGAAAGGACAACAAAGGGAGCAACTCCAAATGAAAAATCTGCAGCTGTTTTATTCTAGTCTGAAGGATACAGAAGTAGAGAGCCTGATAAACACAGAATTAAAAGTGGAAGAAAATCATAAAAGAGAGGAAGTCATAAGATCTATAAACCATACTAAATAAAATACCAGGTGAAGTGCTTGCTTTAGTACCAGTTCTCCCATGCAGACTATTAAATAGAATAATATCTTGATAGCTGGAACCCAAGGTATCTTAATTCTATCTCTCTAATTTCAACAGCATCTTTTATAGAAATTTTAAAGTTGTTTGGAGAATTTAGTTATTCCTCTCCCCTTCCATCCAGAAGATTAACTAACCTAACGTACGGAGAATTCAAGATCAGGACTCCATTATGAAAGCTGCTGTAACATAATGTGGAAAGAGATACTTTAAAAGACAGTTGCCATACTATTACTTGGGAAAACTTGGACCTGCTTTGAGTGGGGTTTTGGAGAAGGTGACTTCCAGAGGTCCTTTCCAAGTAAATAATGTAATTCTAAGGCCTGTTTTATTTTTCAAGGAGTTTGTACCTTAATTAAAGACAGGTCATAATGGTCTATCTTGGAAAGATAGGATTATGAAAGAAAGTAAGGATTAGAGCAAAACAGTACAAACTACCATACTGCTGTATTATGCAGTGGTCCTCACATGCAAATCAGAAGGAATGATTACAAGGAGAGCGAGCTATAAGACTAATTTGTCCAATTGGAAAAATCTGTCAATCACTGTCCCTTACCTAATTTAGGGCTTACGCATAGTTGAAAGAAGGGCAGATTTCAGTGCAACATCTTGTGACAGGACTACTGAAAGCTGTCAGGCTTGTTACTTCACTGATAAATCCACCTGAACTCAAGACTACTGCTACTAAATATGCAAGTACCCATCACTGTACTGGCTGTCCTTGGTACAGGTTTTTAGCACTTTTTTTACTGTTGTGTGGGTTAGAAACTGAACATGGTAAAAGGAGATTTTCCCTTCTCGTTACACCTTTCTTTTGCCTTATTTAAGCAAAGACAGACATTTCAAAAATCCTTCAGATCCAGAAAGAACGGCCTAAGCTTAAATTTCAGTCTGCCCTTGGGATTTTAAAACATGATGAATGTAATAGAAATATTTTTTTCTTTGAAGTACTTATCATAGTTATGCTGCTTTAATGTGAAGAACATAGTTTGCTATCTTGAACAACAGCAGTAAACCACACTGGTCTGCTTGCACTGTACCTCCCCATCACTGTCTTGTTAAGAGTACACTGAATAATTTCATTCTGTAGGAACAGACTGTTATTTGAACATGCTTCTCTGAAATTGTTATGGGTGCTTGAGTGATAACTGATTGGATGACCTGCCTACACTCTAATAATGAACAGAATATAGAAAGTAATACAGCATATTAAATTGAGAATATAAATCTCTTTCTATTACTACCGTCATCCACAACACTAATGGAAACTTCAGCTTTTTATGGCGGTTTAAATAAGAACTGGAGAATGATGAACCAGGCAGGATTAATTGAATGCCCAGAAGACATCGCTATTGCTGGTCTGCCTTCTATCTACTAGTCTCCTCCATTCACCCTACACCTACACGTTCATCTACACATTCGCCCGCAATTTAAATTGCATATTTGTGGCAGATTGAATTTAAGATTTTCTGGCTTTGTTTGATGGGATTAATTTTCTACAAACAACAGAGGCCATTCTCATGTTGATGTCAGATGTTTGTGCATAACATTCAAAATTTCCAGCTAGGATACTTGCCCTCTCTGTAACTACTACAATTCAGTGAAGTCAGACCAAAAGCCTTGTTGCTAAAAAGGAAAAAGTTGTGCTGGTTCTGTGTCCAGCACAAAAGTGTGCCTCAATCATTTCTCTGAACCTCAGATGCCTAAACTCTGCTTGAAACTTAATGTTCTTGGGTTTACCTGCATAATATGCCACCTGATGGGCATATAAATTAACTCTGTGAAGATAAACTCAACTTAGGAACTATAAAAGAAACAACTGTATCTGATGCTGAAGTTTACTATTTTATAGAAATCTTGCAGACCTGGGTTGTCTGTTGGTTTTTTGGGTTTTGGTGGGTTTTTTTCAGAGAGAATTTGGCTTTGGTAATAAGAAGAGGGGTTTTTTGTCAGCTTGTTAAACTCTTTTGTGGAAGTATATTGACTTAGGGTTTAGCACCAACAGCCAAGATAGTAGTTAGTTACTATTCAGTACCTTTAATTGCAAGCTACAGTTCAAATACTTCAGGTTACAAAGTAAAGCAAATAACACTTGTCACCAGTAATTACAGCCAGTTTTCACCACCCTGTCTCGAAGGCTGGGTGCTGCTTTCTTAAGAGGTCACAGAAGATAAATGAGTGAAAAGGAGATCACACTTTCAAAATATTCGAACAACACTTCACTTTGAGAATTCTTTTCTTTATCCGCAAACATTGCTTATGTTCACCTTTAACACTGTTTAGACCCAGAAAAAAAAATGTGTTAAATTTCAGTTCTTTTGTTGTTAGGCATTCCAGGAAGCCTCTATATGATTTACTTTTGCTTATGTGTAATACTCACAAGGTCTGAGATTAGGAACGAGTTGGTGGCTGTGCTGTTTTATTTTTTTTTAACAAACTCTCATAAAGATCTAATAGGCAAACACCCTTGTAAGTAAAACGTACAAGAGAAAAATAAACAGAAAGCTCTATAAAAATGAAATGGTCAAAGGGAGAATGTGATTGTTGATAAAATTCACCCATACCTCCTTTTCTTTATGCAGCATGTGTGGAAAACATAAACAAGTAAATGGAAGCAGAAAATTCACATCAAGCTGTTTCTTAATTGAGCTCTAATGGATCCCCTTTGAGACCCCTCATAAGAGAGAAATTCATATGTAATCTGATTTGCATCTGTGCATTGAGCTGACTCACAGGTGTTTACCTTTGCCATCTAGCAATAACAGCCAGTTTTTAGGACTAGCATGTGATCTAAATCCTCATCTCTTCTAAGCAACACAGCCCAGAGCTTCAAAAATAAGTGTGCTGATGTGCTGGTTTTGGCTGGGGTAGAGTTAATTTTCTGCATAGCAGCTGGTATGAGGCTGTGTTTTGGATTTGTGCTGGAAACAGTGTAGGTAATTCAGGGATATTTTAGTTACTGCTGAGCAGTGCTCGCACAGTGTCAAAACATTTTCTGCCTCTTACCCCACCAGTAAGTGGGCTGAGGGTGCACAGAAGTTGGGAAGGGATACAGCTGGGACAGCTGACCCCAACTGGCCAAACATATATTCTGAACCATATGATGTCATGCTTAGCATATAAAGCTGGGGGAAGAAGAAGGAAGGGAGGACATTTGGAGTGATGGTGTTTGTTTTCCCAAATAAGCATCACATGCGATGGATCCCTGCTCTCGTGGAGATGTCTTAACACCTGCCTGCCAATGGGCAGTAGTGAATGAATTCCTTGTTTTGCTTTGGATTGATCTGGAAAATGTTCAATGTTCAGTCTGTTGAGAGATGAAGAAATGCAAAGAGATAAGTAGAGCTTGCATTGCTATTGAAACTACTTTACGCCTAAATAAAAGACTTTTATCCTGTGTCTTTTCTATGTTCCTGACTTTTTATGCGGAGACAATCACGCATAAATTGTCAACATCTGGACATATATCAGAATAAAAGAACAAATAAATCCTTGAAAAAATCAGGGATTTGAGATGGCAAAGCTAGTCCAGGTCTATGCATTATTTCTCTTGTATCAATTTTTGCACCCTGTAATCTTCTGTGTATCACCTTAGCTGTGTGACACTCCTCAGCACCTACAGCAGGGTAAAAACTCGGGGTGGCAGTGGCAGTGCATCAAATACGAGCAGACAACAGGCATCAACAAACCTGAACTGAACCTGCCTTCATCACTGGTTTGGTTACACCAAGTGCTTTATCAGCAGAGTCCCTAGAGTATATGCAGAGCATGGCAGCAGAAAATGCTTTCCTGCCATCGTAGTCTCACTAATCCTCTGAATGACATAAACAAAGTATGACAAAAACTCTCTTCTATCAGCATAAATGTCTCTGCATAAGTTATTTTTCTGACATAAGGATGTCAGTAAGGGATGATTTTTTTTTTTTTTTACACCCTCAGATATGAAAACCTTATTGATAAGAATTTTGAGTGCAATTTAGACTAAGACTGCAATGCTAAGAAATCAACATTTAAATCCCTAAGAACCCTCCCTCCTCTGCATCTGTGTGGAAGAAAAGCTGAGATGGCAAGAGAAGGATTTGTGAGCCACAGAAGGATAGGATCAGGATGAGTCCGATGTGGGGCTGTAAAATTAAGTGTTCATTTTACCTTCATTCAAAGATGGTGTCAAGGAGTTTGGGGATAACTAAGTAGTGTTTGGGGACCATAGTGATTTTAATCTGTGATGTGGTTATCAAGATGCCACTTCCTGCACAGTGACACACTGGAAAGTTGTTTCTAGGAAATAGTCCACATAACGGAAGCTCTTTTCTTTTGCTTTCGATAGGATGCTGCTGGGCCTGTTGCCATTGCTCTTAGTTCAATGCAAGTGACGGTGCTCTGTAATATAAAATTAATTTATCCTGAATAATGTCAGAAATTATAATATTTCCTACCTTCCCTTCTCAGGGAACAACCAAAAATGTGCTAGTCTAATGAACACTCATAGGCAAATAATGTGTGTTATATACCATGCATACAGACACATACATAGTGTAGTATATAAAGTAGTATATTAAGTATATGTAAACATATACATATATATATCCATACTGTATCTAACTCATGCATTGAGATGCTAAGTTTTAACTGATTTTTTAAACTTATTTAGTGAAGCATAAAATGCAATTTTACTGGAAAAGCCCTGATATTTCACTCCCTCCAGTGACAGATTCTGATGCCATTTTAGATACTCTAAGCTCTGATCCACAAAGTTTGTGCATTTCAGTCAGTTAAATATTTGTTTATCATTAACATTTGTTGTGGTTTAAATCCAGCCAGTAACTAAGTCCCACACAGCCACTCACCCACCATCTCCTTTACCCTCCCAGTTGGGATGGGGAGAAGAATCACTAGAATGTAAGCCCCATGGGTTGGGATAAGAACAGTTTAATAACTAAAGTACAATATACTACTACTACTACTGCTACTACTACTACTAATAATAATAATAAAAAATGAGGGAAATAACAAGGGGAGAGTATATGAAAATCGAAGGGGAAAGGGAAGAGGAAAAAACACAATAAACACAAGTCATGCGCAATTGCTCACCATGTGCTGACTGATACCCAGCCCGACCTGAGCAGCGATCTGGGCTTTCCGGGTAGCTCCCCCTAGTTTATATACTGGGCACGATGTACTGTGGTACAGAATACCTCTTTGGCTAGTTGAGGTCAGGTGTCATGTCTCTGCTCCCTCCCGGCTTCTTGTGCCCCTCCTCACCGGCAGAGCATGAGATGATTGAAAAGTCCTTAATCAGGGTAAGTGCTACTGAGCAACAACTAACACATCGGTGTGTTATCAGAATTGTTCCCATACTAAAGCCAAAACACAGCACCGCACCAGATGCTAGGAAGAAAATTAACTTTATCTCAGCCAAAACCAGGACACCATTATACCATTATACACAGATATACGGTCTTGTACCACTGCAAGATAGTACAATCTCCTTATGAAGGCAAAGCCTAAGTTCAGTTCAGCTTCTTCTCATCTGCTGCATTTAATTTTAAACCTATAAAGTATCCCTGGAATTATTCTAGCAAAGTTCAAGAATTGTGCCCTTATTGTTTGCAGTATAGATCATAATTGATGGTACTGTGTCCTGGGTTCAGCTATAGCAGTCATTTTTCTCCTTCTTAGTAGCTGGTGCAGTGCTGTGTTTTTTAACTTTCAGCCTGGGAACAACGCTGATAACACTGATGTTTTTAGTTGTTGCTAAGTAATGTTTATTCCAACCAAGGACTTTCTCAGTCTCATGCTTTGCCAGGGAGGAGGGGAAGCCGGGAGGAAGCAGAGACAGGACACCTGACCCAAACTAGCCAAAGGGGTATTCCATACCACAGCACGTCATGCCCAGTATATAAACCGGGGGGAGTTACCCGGAAGGCCCAGATCACTGCTCGGGTCGGGCTCGGTATCGGTCGGTGGGTGGTGAGCAATTGTATCCTCTCCCCTTGTTATTTCACTAATCATTATTATCACTGGTGGTAGCAGTAGTGGTTTTGTATTATACCTTAGTTGCGGGACTGCTCTTATCTCAACCCGTGGGAGCTACATTCTTCTGATTCTCCTTCCCATCCCTCCAGGAGCGGGGGGAGGAAGGGGGGGAGTGAGCGAGCGGCTGTGTGGTTCTGAGTTACCGGCTGGGCTCAAACCACGACAGTTCTTTTTGGCGCCCAATGTGGGGCTCGAAAGGTTGAGATAACAACAGATCTGACCAGAGTGTGTTTCATCATATTTTTGATAAGCATTCATAATTACTACTCTTCACAATGGTGATTATTTGGCGCTCAGACTTGTTGCGCTTGATCTCAGAGTTTCAGCGTGTTGTACCTTACTTATAGCCACTATTTGCTGTTTTAGCGTTTATCGGCTGGGAGGCCTGGGCTAAGGTTCTTGTTTCACTGTACTTCATGGTAATGACTTGTAATACAATAGACTCATTGATCATGAAACTGGTCTGGTTTGTGCTTCCAGCGTGGCCATCACCTCTATACTTTGGGAGGTATATAATGAAATATTTTAGCAATTGCATATCTTTTTTTTTCTCCTCGGAGGGTAAACTTACGAAGGAAGCATTCCCTTACACCCCCTGTTCCCCCACCAGCCTATTTGCAACAGCAGTTGAGAGTTCTGAAGGTTTTAGATGGCCTTTGACTACCCTTGAAACCTGCCTGCTGATTGTGCTGGGGATCAGCATGTTGGCAAACATACAGAGTGTGTTTTACCCATGGCCATCCCGTCGCACAAAAATCCTATTTCATTTAATCTCAAAAATTCAGCAGTATCAGGTTCGAATATGGTCTAGGATTAGACGACGATATAGGAGGACCACCAAGAGATTTTCCCTGAGGCTGGACAGTCATGAGTGGCAGGGTGTGGGGGATAGTATGGGCAAGTATCTAGGCCAGTGGGCCCCTCCAGTGCTTTGGAACTTCACCACTGAACAAGTGCAACATCTGGAAAAAATAGTAAAACACTTAAACGAGGTGTGCTGTCGTCCTGGTTATACCAGAGAGGGACAACTCTCTGCAACGTGCTGGGGCTTGGCCTATGCCTACAGAGCCCTGCTCAACACTATCCAGCACCTTCAAAGGGAAAAAAATGTCTCTGGATCTGATGGCAAAGCAACAGACAATGCAGCTATGCCAACTACAAGCACAGCAGCTACTCAGACCCTGACCACAACAGACAACACAGCTACTCCAAGTACAGCAGCTACATCAACCCCAGTGACAAGCACAACAGCTACTCAAACCCTGACCACAACAGACAATGCAACTACTCCAACTTCAAATACAGCAGTTACACCAACCCCAGTGACAAGCACAACAGCTACTCAAACCCCGACAGCAACAGACAATGTGGCTACTCCAAGCACCGCAGCAACACCAACCCCAGTGACAAGCACAGTAGCTACTCAAACCCCGACAGCAACAGACAATGCAGCTGTTGGTGTTACTCAACTCCCAAGCACAACAGCTGCACCAACCCCAGCAATAGACATTGCAACCACTCCAATCCTAGTGGCAGGCACTGCAGCCACTCCAACCACAGTGACAAACACTGCAGCTAAACCAAATGGCCAGTTTGTGACAATGTCTTTTGCCCCTGTAAGCAAAAGCAGACGAGAGGCACAAAGAGCAACCCGCGAAGTGAAGATGAAGTCCCAATGCCATTACTACATGCAACAGCATCTGAACAAGAGTTACTACTACGTGGCTCAGAGGAAGAGGAAGAAGAAGAAGAAGAGGTCACTTCTTGACCCCAGACCTCAACCGAACTGCGGAATATGCGAAAAGATTTCACCCGTCTTCCAGGGGAGCACATTGTCACCTGGTTGCTCCGATGCTGGGACAATGGGGCCGACGGTCACGAACTAGAAGGTAGGGAAGCCAAGCAGCTGGGATCACTTGCTAGGGAAGGAGGAATTGACAAAGCGATTGCAAGAGAGAAGCGAGCCCTCAGCCTTTGGAGGTGGCTCCTGGCAGCTGTGAAGGAAAGGTTTCCCTACAAAGATGATATTATGAGTCGCTCAGCCAACTGGACCACGATAGAGAAAGGCATCCAGTCCCTGAGGGAATCAGCCATTCTAGAGATGATCTATTGTAGGCCGGATGCCAGGAACACATCCGTAGATCCAGATGAAGTCGAATGTACACGACCCATGTGGCGGAAACTTACACGGAGTGCGCCATCATCATATGCCCACACATTGGCATCAATGACCTGGAATGATGGAATATCACCAAAAGTGGATTGCCTGATTCATCAACTCCGAGAGTTCAAAGACAATCTCAGCCCTTCCATCATTTCAGCTGTGGAAAAACTGTCCCAGGAGTTCAAACAATTGAGAGACGATTTATCCGGTCTATCCAGCTCCCCACGTGTACCAACCCATGTCTCAGCTATTAACAGAAGGCGCCCTACTGCTCGAGAAAGAAAATATAGGAGGTACATGCCACGGGCCACCCTATGGTTTTACCTGCGGGATCATGGAGAAGACATGAGAAAGTGGGATGGAAAACCTACTTCAGCTCTGGAGCAACGGGTGCGTGAACTGAAGAAGGAGAACAATGGTCAAGGATGATCTTCCAAGGAAAGCTGCTGCTCCAGTCTCTGGTGAGCAGTTTCCCAGATGGAGTGAAAGAGCTGATTTTACTCCAGCTCCTGTGATAAGGAATACTAATCCCTTTCTACAAGACAGAAGTGGAGAATTTTATGATCACTATTAGAGGGGCCCTGCCTCCAGCCAGGTGGAGGAGAGGGATAATCGGGTTTACTGGACTGTGTGGATCAGATGGCCCGGCACATCAGTCCCACAGAAGTATAAGGCTCTAGTAGATACGGTGCACAGTGTATCCTGATGCCATCAAGGTATCAAGGGGTGAAACCCATTTATATTTCTGGAGTGACAGGATGATCCCAAGCGTTAACTATACTGGAAGCTGAAATCAGCCTGACTGGGAGGAAGTGGCAAAAGCACCCCATTGTAACTGGTCCAGGGGCTCCATGCATCCTTGGCATAGACTATCGCAGGAGAGGGTACTTCAAAGACCCAAAAGGGTATAGATGGGCTTTTGGTATCGCTGCCTTGGAGACAGAGGAAATTAAGCAGCTGTCCACCTTACCCGGTTTCTCAGAGGATCCTTCTGTTGCAGGGTTGCTGAAGGTCGAAGAACAACAAGTGCCAATTGCGACCACAACAGTGCACCGGCGGCAATATCGCACCAACCGAGACTCCTTGATTCCCACCCATAAGCTGATCCGCAGACTGGAGAGCCAAGGAGTGATCAGCAGGACCCGCTCACCCTTTAATAGCCCCATATGGCCAGTGCAAAAGTCTAATGGAGAGTGGAGATTAACAGTAGACTATCGTGGCCTGAACAAACTCACACCATCATTGAGTGCTGCCGTACCGGACATGTTAGAACTTCAATATGAACTGGAGTCAAAGGCAGCCAAGTGGTATGCCACAATTGACATTGCCAATGCATTTTTCTCGATCCCTTTGGCAGCAGAATGCAGGCCACAGTTTGCTTTCACTTGGAGGGGCGTCCAGTACACTTGGAACCGACTGCCCCAGGGGGGGAAACACAAGCCCTACCATCTGCCATGGATTGATCCAGACTGCACTGGAACAGGGGCAAGCTCCAGAACACCTGCAATACATTGATGACATCATCGTGTGGGGTGATACAGCGGAAGAAGTTTTTGAGAAAGGGAGGCAGATAATCCAAATCCTGCTGAAGGCCGGTTTTGCCATAAAACCGAATAAGGTCAAGGGACCTGCACAGAAGATTCAATTTTTGGGAATAAAATGGCAAGATGGATGCCGCCAGATCCCCACAGACGTGATCAACAAGATAACAGCAATGTCTCCATCAACTAACAAGAAAGAAACACAAGATTTCTTAGGTGTTGTGGGGTTCTGGAGAATGCACATCCCAAATTACAGTCTGATTGTAAGCCCTCTCTATCACGTGACCCGGAAGAAGAATGATTTCAAATGGGGCCCTGAGCAGCAACAAGCCTTTGAACAAATTAAACGAGAAATAGTTCATGCAGTAGCCCTTGGACCAGTCTGGGCCGGGCCAGATGTGAAAAATGTGCTCTATACCGCAGCTGGGGAGAATGGTCCTACCTGGAGCCTCTGGCAGAAAGCTCCAGGGGTGACTCGAGGTCGACCCCTTGGCTTTTGGAGTCGGGGATATAAAGGATTCGAGGCCAGCTATACTCCCACTGAAAAAGAGATACTGGCAGCCTATGAAGGGGTTCGAGCTGCCTCAGAAGTGATCGGAACTGAAGCGCAGCTCCTCCTGGCACCCCGGTTGCCTGTGCTGGGCTGGATGTTCAAAGGCAGGGTCTCCTCTACACATCATGCAACTGATGCTACATGGAGTAAGTGGGCCGCACTAATTACACAACGAGCTCGAATAGGAAATCCCAGTCGTCCAGGAATTCTAGAAGTCATCATGGACTGGCCAGAGGGCAAAGATTTTGGGATGTCACCAGAAGAGGAGGTGACACGTGCTGAAGAGGCCCCACCATATAATCAACTGTCAGAGAGTGAAAAGCAATATGCCTTGTTTACTGATGGGTCCTGCCATATTGTGGGAAAGCATCGGAGATGGAAGGCAGCTGTGTGGAGTCCCCTGCGACAAGTTGCAGAAACTGCTGAGGGAGAGGGTGAATTGAGTCAGTTTGCAGAGGTGAAAGCCATCCAGCTGGCCTTGGACATTGCTGAACGAGAAAAATGGCCAGTGCTTTATCTCTACACTGACTCATGGATGGTGGCAAACGCCCTGTGGGGGTGGTTGCAGCAATGGAAGCAGAGCAACTGGCAACGCAGAAGTAAACCCATCTGGGCTGCTGCATTGTGGCAAGATATCGCTGCTCGGGTGCAGAACCTGGTGGTGAAGGTACGCCACGTAGATGCTCGTGTACCCAAGAGTCGGGCCACTGAGGAACACCAGAATAACCAGCAAGTGGATAAAGCTGCTAAGATTAAAGTGGCTCAGATGGACTTGGATTGGCAACATAAGGGTGAATTATTTTTAGCCCGGTGGGCCCATGACACCTCAGGCCATCAAGGCAGAGATGCAACATATAGACGGGCTCGTGATCGAGGGGTGGACTTAACGATGGACACTATTGCCCAGGTTATTCACGAATGTGAAACATGTGCTGCAATTAAGCAAGCCAAGCGGTTAAAGCCTCTCTGGTATGGAGGACGATGGCTGAAGTACAAATATGGGGAGGCCTGGCAGATTGACTATATCACACTCCCACCAACCCGCCAAGGCAAGCGCTGTGTGCTTACCATGGTGGAAGCAACCACCGGCTGGCTGGAAACATGCTGTGCCCCACGCCACTGCCCGGAACACTATCCTGGGCCTTGAGAAACAAGTCTTGTGGCGACACAGCACCCCAGAGAGAATAGAGTCAGACAATGGGACTCATTTCCGGAACAACCTCATAGACACTTGGGCCAAAGAGCATGGCATTGAGTGGGTATATCACATCCCCTACCATGCACCAGCCTCTGGGAAAATCGAATGGTACAATGGGCTGTTAAAAACTACACTGAGAGCAATGGGTGGTGGGACTTTCAAACACTGGGATACACATTTACCAAAAGCCACCTGGTTGGTCAACAGTAGGGGATCTGCCAACAGGGCTGGCCCAGCCCAATCAGAACTTTTACGTACTGTAGAGGGGGATAAAGTTCCTGTGGTGCATGTAAAGAATTTGTTGGGGAAGACAGTCTGGGTTATTCCTGCTTCAGGTAAAGGCAAACCCACTCGTGGGGTTGCTTTTGCTCAGGGACCTGGATATACTTGGTGGGTAATGCAGGAAGATGGGGAAGTCCGATGTGTACCTCAAGGGGATTTGATTTTGGGGGAAAACAGCCAATGAGCTCAATTGTACGCTGTTGCCTGCTCTATAACACTTTTATAGCCCACCAGCTAGATATCTTCAGGTCGCCAGCAATTGACCCTGACTTCCCTCCGATCATCACCTCAACAAAGAATGAATTTTGAGGAAACCAGACAAGCTCAGCAGTGACCGGATGAGTTTGGCGGTATCATCAGCAGGCAACAACCCAACACTACATACCGTCCCTCCTGCCCTGAAAGACTATTACAAGAGATGGAGCCTGACATCATGGACTGGATGAGTTCAGCAATTTTACAGGGATTGGTCCATGGACTAGGGAATGATATCTTTCTCTGTGTGTGGGTGTGGGTGTATATATATGTGTATATATGGGACAGGGGCGATGGTGTGTTGAGAGATGTGGGATCTGAGCATGACGTGAATGGTATGGAATAAGGGGTGGATACTGTCCTGGGTTCAGCTATAGCAGTCATTTTTCTCCTTCTTAGTAGCTGGTGCAGTGCTGTGTTTTTTAACTTTCAGCCTGGGAACAACGCTGATAACACTGATGTTTTTAGTTGTTGCTAAGTAATGTTTATTCCAACCAAGGACTTTCTCAGTCTCATGCTTTGCCAGGGAGGAGGGGAAGCCGGGAGGAAGCAGAGACAGGACACCTGACCCAAACTAGCCAAAGGGGTATTCCATACCACAGCACGTCATGCCCAGTATATAAACCAGGGGGAGTTACCCAGAAGGCCCAGATCACTGCTCAGGTCGGGCTCGGTATCGGTCGGCGGGTGGTGAGCAGTTGTATCCTCTCCCCTTGTTATTTCACTAATCATTATTATCATTGGTGGTAGCAGTAGTGGTTTTGTATTATACCTTAGTTGCGGGACTGCTCTTATCTCAACCACCCATGGGAGTTACATTCTTCTGATTCTCCTCCCCATCCCTCCGGGAGCGGAGGGAGGAAGGGGGGGAGTGAGCGAGCGGCTGTGTGGTTCTGAGTTACCGGCTGGGCTCAAACCACGACATACTGTTAAAAGGCCTTGCTTTTTTCATAGTATTCATTCCAAATTTCAATTCTTTCCAGTGTTTGCTTTTGACTTCAGTTGCCTCCTATTAACTACTTGTATTTCTTTAATTTGGCATGGCTTCTTTATCTGCAATTCGTATACACTTTATTACTGCAACGAAGTAACTGAACTTACCATGTGGGCAGTAAGCAACAGAGATTTTCTGAATGTTTTCTTCTTTGAATGTTTTCTTCTGGACTGTTTATTTGTTGCCTGAGTAGTTGCTATTTTCTGTTCTTTTAGGAGTCTTCTGACACTAATAGCAAAGGTTCAGTCACATGCAGATCTGACTTATGATTCCTGTTCACTAAGCATTCCTCACTTCAGACAGCACCCAGTTATATGGAAGTCATTTTCACTAGTCTTGTTTGAATACCCCAGTTAGACCATTTAACCAGGTCTTCTCTCATTGCTGCTCAACCCTCTGGCTCAATGTCTCTTGTATCAGTGGCTACAGAGGGAAACACATGTTTTCACGAGTGGAAAAGGAAATTTATTTCTCAAAAATACTCTAAAACTAAGGATACTGCCTTAGGAGGCGAAAAAAGAGACAGAGACTCCTCTAGGTAAAGCTGTTATTCAAAAGGTGAGAACTTACAATCTTTGTAGGACACTTACTCTTATGGCCTGATTATCTAGAGCATGAATGGTGCTTAACTGACACCTCTGACTTGGTATACTGAATCTGGGACAAGCCTGTGCTTCACCAGTCCTGTCTCTTGGGCATGGGAGGTCCTTCCTCAGCTGGAGGAGTTCCAGCATTCTCTGAGAGTGGCTCCCTGGTCTCTCCCTGCTCTTAGATGAGAGCCTAAATACTGAAACTCTGAGGTCTGAATCATCAGCTAGTGAGAGGTTTCCAATGCCTGTGTCTGGTTAGAAAAAAGAATCCCACCTTTAGCTGATAGAATATACTATATAGTATCATATAATGAGACTTAACTGTAGTACTCATCTAGTTAAATTAATAAATTGTTGTAAAGATGTGATCGCCTTTCAGGAAAAATGTATGGTATTGAATATTGAATATACATTCAATATTCAATATACATTCAAACCCTAGAATTTATGGACAAATTTTTTATTTTACTGTAGCAACTCTTCAATCTGTAACTTTCCTTACACTTTTTCGTGCACCGCATTAAGATGAATCTTCAAAATTAAAGGCTGTCAGTGCAAGTATCGTTTCCAGTCTGTGCAACAAGGATTTGAAAAGCAAATCTCAGGTAATAGCTTCCCTATGAAATAGATCAGACCTATTTTTAAATCTGTTTCAGTAATTTATTAAAAATATGCAGATTGTCTCCTCTTTATCATGTGCCTGCAATTTTGAGATGTCCATTCTACCAGCATCTTTTCTATTTCTTAAATTTTATAGTTTTATTAGACTTGGTTATCTATCTTTTCTGGCAAGTTACAATCTCAGTATTGCAAGAGTATTTTGATTTGTTTCTTCTAACTACAGTTTTCTGGATGGCATCCTTGTTACCATCTCTGTATATGAGACCGTATGTGTTGTCTTTAGTTGAAACAACAAGATTTCAGGTAGTTCATTTTCAATGCTCTCTCTGAGGCACAATTTCTTATAACAATTACTTAAACAAATGTAAGATTCAGTTTCTAGAGTGATCTGTGGTTTTTTATTCATTTTCACCGTGATGGACTATTGTTCTTGTTCCATTATTATTGGAAAGATACTTCACAGCTTTTAGCTCCAGCAGTGGGAATTTCTACATAGTATTTCAGAATTTGATACTGATGATCATGTAATATATTTTTGTATTCATAATTTCAGACAGTAAATAGCTTAGCAGCTACTAAAACCTTTATAAAAAATTCCCAATTGTTTCTTAGAATGCAATGCAGTACCATTTTTAAAGTCATGTTTTTCAGGAAGCTGACCCTCTTTCAATATGTCTAAACAATGACAGCTACTAACATTTGAGTCTAAAGAAATATTTGCACAGAGCTGGCAGACAGAAAGATGGGAAGGCAGAGTATGTATAGCAGTCCTGTGACTCTCTGGAGTGTCAACAGGCTGGAGAGAATGCTCTAGGATTATAGAAATGGCCCCAGACACCTATCTTAAGCACCTGAAACAGTCCCTAGTTGAAGTTTTGTCATGCATATAAAATATCTGAATAACTGTACTTTCAAAACAAGATTTAAAAGTTTAAATCTCTCACAATCTCATACATTCAAAAGCATTAGAATAAAATAAATTTTATGGGCATTTTTTCTGCATTTAACACTTGTTTTTCCTACAGGTTTTATTCACATATGCAGGATGAGGTGTAGTAGAGTCTTTTGTAAGTATGTGTTAGACACTTTGTGGAAAAACATGCACAGATTATTGCTGCAGAAAAAAAAAAAATACACATCCCAAAGGACACAGAACTGAGGCCCCATTGAAAATTAGAGATAAAACTAATGTATCAAGCTTAGTAAGTATTTAGGTTTGTGCAATTGCACTTGCACAGGGACAACTGAGAACAAGGTCTTTCCTGCTAATTTTAGTTGGAAGGTGATGAGATGCGTTATGGATTCAGTAATTATAATAACATTTTTCCACCAATTAAAAAGAAGCCTCCAGAACAACGACAACAAAAGAAAAGCTGGATTTTGGGATTTTTTTTTTTTTTTCCCTGGCATAAAAGTACAGCTCTCAGCTCCAACAAGAAGAAATTCCTTGCCACAATAAATCCAGTATTGGATCTTGCTGTCCCAGTGCTGCACTGTATTAAACTTATGGTGAGAGCGCTTCTGAAATGAACACCATTTATACTTGCAACGACAGCCCGTAATTAAACTATTTCATGATCTCTATTATGAGTCCTACGGAAAGGTTCAGAAGAGTAATTAACACTCTTCACTACAGCAAAAAGAGTTATCAACCAACACTAAAATGAACACATAGAAACAATTGTAAATTAATGGATTTGTAAATAAATAGGTTTGCAATGTGAAGATCTGTAAAGTTTAACAGCCATTTGAGAACTTACTGTAAAAACACTGCAGCATTTTTATGTTCCTAACAGCAAAGGTGAACTGCCAATCTTGTCTTAGCTAGATAGATAAACACTTCCGACTTAAATGTTTCAACACAGAGATGAACATCGGTTTGAATTTGCCATCTGATGTGATAGCATTATCTCAGCTGGTTTATTTGCCAACAAAGAGGGTATTTTTGAAGGCTTCTTACACCTCTCAGTAGTCACATGAGATTTATAGTAATCTTGCATCAACCTGTAGGTATAACTGTAGCTACAATAAATGTATCAGAAAGTTCAACTTCTGACTTGAAATGCCTAAATTCTATTACATACCTGAGCTATGCTGTAGATATGACCATGCCCAACCTGATCCCAGCCTACTGACCTGACTTCTTGGCTCCACCTCAGATGTGACTGGCGACTGCAAACTTGCCCAGCGATTGCAGGACTCTTGGCTGACTGTGGTGACCATCACTGCATCACTGCAGTGATTCAGAGCATCAGTGGTCCTGCTCTGCTCTTCTTGCTTGCACACTGCAGAGCAGTGCCATTCCCAGGAAGAGCCTGCTGCCCTGTCCACCTCATTGTCACCTTCAGCACCACGTGCAGCGAGTGAAGACAGTGATGTTCAGAGGGATGCACCACCGCTGCTAAGCTTACTCAGGCAGGGCAGCATAGGCTGGATCAGGACTCCTCTCCTGGCGCAAAGGAGCTCCTCAGTTGAAGGCTGGGTACAGGCACAACTGCAACATTGCACAGGTGAAAAACAAGGGCAAGGGCTTAGATGCAGCTCCTGAGCAAAGAAACAGAGTCTCTGACAGGCTACCTGGCAGGTACCTTATCCACTATCCAAAACTGCAGTGCACCTTTTCTCTCCCAAATGATCACCAGAGTTACCACTTTTTCTTTTAACCTTTTGTTGAAGATCTGAGCTTGTTTTATCAGCTCAGGATGAAAGAATCAGTTATTTTGGTTGACATGGATTGTCATCCACTAGCACCCAAAAATCATTATGAAACACAAGGGAAGTTTAAACCAGCTCTGCTAGTTCTCCTTCTGCCTTCTCGATTTATGTATTCAAGCTTTTCTATGTAATAGTTTTATAATTTCATATTTCTTTGCCCCTTAATTAAAAGCTCACATTTTCCGGTAATGATACAGAAGTTAAGACATATCAAAAGAAAGTAATTGATTCGGTGAAATCTAGTGACACTGGGAAATGGTTTCATGGACGTCATCTAAACCAAGGTTGTTGGCATAGTGAGTTCAGAAAAATCCTTTACCAGCAGTTATACAATGCTTCCCCATCTCCTCTGTGTCATATTGTTAACATTATGAATTAAAAGCTGAAAAACCTTCAAAATTTTCTTTGAAGTAATTGGCTCTCCTACACACTGGCACTCAGCTCACACAGTAGTTGGCATTGCAAATGATTCCTTATGTTTCTGCAATTCAGTTTGAAGCCAGATCAGCTGAGCAGACTACATTCATGTAGACCAGCTGATGATGTTGATATCAGGGGAACTTATTTTTGCTTTCAACCTCACCTCATACATAAGGTAGTTGCAGCTCTGCCAGCCAATACAATTGTCTTGGAAAGGAGTGTAAAATAGAAAGTTTTTACAACAAAAGTTGCCTTAAAAATGTCCTTCTGTAAACAAGAAAAGATACAAAAAGAAATTAGATGTTAAATAGCTTCCGTTACATTTCTTTGAGCATACAACATATCAGTTTTATCTCCCTGAAGCTGTATAAAAAAAAAAAAAACAAACAAAAAACCTTAAAATGGTTTTAAAACTCAAACACTGTAGAGTTTGATTACTTGATAATCATAATTACTTGGCTCTGTGAACACTGTTATTATCCAGTACGAACATGTCATCCTGAACAAAGCATTCAGCCCTCTTTTTTGTTTGTTACACTAAAGGCATACATACAACGCGTAGGTTTATGTTTTCCTAATTGTGGTTTTATGAGCAAATATAAATAGTTGAAATTTTACTTGAACATGAAGAACCAGGAAAATTAATAGGGAAAACAGCACATCCCCCACAACTTCTCCCTTATCCTAAAACTGCCTGGCAAAAGCAACAGCAACATTGCTCACTCATTTTTTATTTTCACCAGTAACAGTAATCCAGCACGTTTTGTTGTTTGGTTGGGATTTTTTTATGTATTGAATAATCTAAAATAGCTGAATATCAGGGTTATTTATGAAATGCTATATTTTGGATTTCTTTACAGGAGATTTTTCCATTTTCTACATGACTGTTTTATACTGTACTTTAAACTTCATTTATTTTTCTGTAGAAACTACCTAAAAACAATATAATACTAACGTGGAAGTGTGACTGAGAAAGGAATGGAATATTTATTTCATATGACTAATGCTTGAACTCATTTTTCCTTAATACAAGTAAAGCCAATGTTCAGACACCTAATGAATGTAAATATGATTTAAACATGAACCAGAATATTTCTGACCCTGTGACTTCTATAAAGATAATCTGTATGACCATTATTCCCAGTTTTCTTTGATCTCTCAAATTTATTTTTATTAACAGAGAGGTTGCTCTAATACAATAAAAAGTATACAGATAAATTAATCTCTTACTCTACCTGGAAATCTTAAACAATTTACTTCCTTACAAATCAGTTGATGAGAGTAGATACAAAATAAAATCATTAATCTCTGTTTAATGCATGCTGAGTTTGTACTGTATCCAGAAAGTATGTTACTTAAGCATACTGGTTAAGACAAAAATCTGAAAATTATTTTGACTGCTGTTTGGATACACTAAAATAAGAAGCATCTGTCTCTTTCTACAAGTTAACAGTTTGTACCTTTCCAAAGTCTTCAGGCTGAAATTCAGGTATAAGCTTTATATAATGTCAATGTCTTTCCCCTTTGCCCTAAAAAAATCTCACTTTTATATAAAAGGGATGGGTAAACAGTTAAAATAAGTAGCAACATAGATCAAAATTTGTACAGCAGATGCAATAATGCTCTCTGTTGTAAATTAGTTTTTAAATATTTGTTGGTTTTGGGGTTTTTTTCTTTCAGGAGCTTCTCTCTGAACTCTACAGATCTACGTGACAGAGCTGTTTCCTGATCTGGGATTTCCAGGATCCTGTGACAGAAACGATTAAGTTTCTGACTTCAGACATTGCATCTTTGAGTTTTACTTTCCCTTTTCGTATGGACATGCTCACGTTTCGGTGTGCTATTCCCCACATGTTTTATACCATCTTCTCTAGAGCAAATGGAGGAGAACATTACATCGGCTTTAGCAGAGTGCAGTGCTAATGCAGTTGGACTGCTTCTGGTATATGAGGTAGCTCTTTCAAGCTGTATTTTTTCTTGATTCACATGTATTTATAAAGCTAAAATGGCTTTGGATTTTAGTTCTTATTTCATTTGCATCAGTCTAACTCAGACTGACTTCAGGAAATTTATACCTGCACTTACATCTTTTATTTCCTAACTAGTATTTTCCTTCTTATTGCCTTGAAGTTTACTCCTGATAATGTTACCTTGATTTTTCTCTCAGGAAAAGCCATGATGCCTTTCCATAAGATTTTTCCAGGACACTCATCATTCTTTTGAGTGTGAAGTAGTCCTAGAATTTCTATGAATCAATACTCATATAAACCAATACATAGCTCGTCTGTGCAATATCATCAATTCCCCAAATTCACTGAAAGCTGATCACTTCAAGCTGAGAACATGTGTTACAGAACTCCTTTTTTATATATAATTGATTTAAATTGAATTATTTAAGGTTATTTTCTATTAAATCCTTATAAGGCTATCCAGATCAGTATAAACTTAACACCACTTCTTGTTGATTCATAATGACTTAGCAAATCAATCTGCGAGCTATAACAAATCTAAATAGCTGAGGCTATTCAGGACGAGTATCATTATTAGGCGCATTTATTCTCCAATACTGTGTTTAAGAAATTAAATACCTTTGTAATGATACCTTTATAGTGATACCATTCCCAATCCACCATCTGTTGAATTACAACTGGTCTTTATACAACGCTTACAGCAAAATCAGTATTGAATCCTTCTATGGTGATTAAAAAATACTGTTTCTTGAGACGTCAGCTATACAGCTTCACAAATGTGTCTTCAGAAAGATAAGAGTGAGAAAAGAGCCTAAAACATTTACAAATTAAAGCGTACAGCAGAAAATGTGAATTGGGAAATGCTGCGTGGGGAAAAAAAAAAAAGCAAAGCTAAAAGACCAAAAGACCCAGTATTAAACAAAAAAAAAAAAAAAAAACAACAAAAAAAACCCAAACAACAAAAAAAACCCAAACAACAAAAACCAAGAAAGTGGGTATGATTATCCAAAAGCACAGTCATTAAGAGTCAAATTCTTATAACAGCAAGTTGAAGACTTTAGCTTATATATGTTAGAAAGAAAAAGAAAGAAAGAGTTTCCTAAACTACCTAGGTGACACTGAGGCATTTCAGGAAGTACTTTGAGGATGATCTGCATTTGCATTTTCTTGACTTAAAGTTTCTTTAGTAATGTTTTCTTAAAATAATGATACCTTTTAGTTTAAATCCCTGTCAAGCATACAGCAATTTTGGAGAGATCTGGCAACAATAACTGCGTAAATAAAGTGGTGGCTGGGTCAGCAATGAACCCATTCTCCAGAAGAGGACCGGCACATTGCGCACAAGTCTTTTCCTAATCCATTTTTTGCATGCTTGTAGGCTTACATGAGAAAGAGCAGCTTCTAGAGACCTGGAACATCTGCATCTAGCTGCAAAAGTTCATTTTGGGGTGGGACCTCCAAATGTCTAAGTTGTGGGGCATTTTTACTGATGTTGCAAGACAAAAAGAGTATCAAAATGACTATGGTATGCATGATTGTCATGCTGGTCATCCTATCCAGATCTGGTTCAAGGGACAGGAGAAGACTCTCAAAACAAACCAGGAAAATCTCCTTCATTTTTTTTTTCTGTTTTGTCCCCAGAAGATTTTAACACACTGTCAGTGTACTGATGTTTCTACGGCAAGTAGGATTCTTACAAAAGAGTTTCTGATAAAAGGGAAAGAAATATTTAACAGAAGTATCACCTGGAATGGGTGATAAAGAAACATCTGTGTTTTCCAGAGCTAAATCTTTCAAGATCAAAATTCCTGAAACAAGCTAATTTATCTCCAAAAGATGCATAAAACATAAGCCCATGCTATTTTCAGGACTCAACCTCTATGTCAGACATAGATTTCCTAACCTGCTGTGATAAAGCAATTACCTCAAGCTTTGAAGTCAGCTATAAAAGAAATATTCCATAGTCTGGTGGAGTCATCAGGCTGGAAGATAGAAATTAGTGCAAATTTATTGCACTAAGCTAAGATACATTCTGGCCAACAGCCTTAGCAGGGCACCCGATGCTTTCTAAGGCTGAAAATGTATTATAGAAAACAGAATGTCTATAAACACACTGGATGTTAAGGCCCTAAAATAAATTAAACTATCCACTCCTTTTGAATTGTCTAAACTGCCTTATCTTAAAAAACAAAGCCACAGAGATGAACTGTTTAGAAAAACGTAAATATTATTTTTTCATTCTATCTTCTACCTGTTGCATTGGGTCTGGCAGAGATGGAGTTAATTTTCCATGTAGCAGCCCTATTAGTGCTGTGCTTCTTATTGGTAGCTAGAGAGGTGTTGATAACACACCAGTGTTTTGTCTACTGCTGAGCAGTGCTCCCACAACATTAAAGCTGTGTCTCCAACTTTCCCTCACCAGCAGGCTGGGGGTGGACTGGGAGCAGACATAACCAGGACAGCTGATCCAAACTGACCAAAGGGATATTCCATACCACCATATGACACCTGCTCAGTAATAAAAGCTAAGAGAATGTAGGAATGGAGGCACTTATTATTATGAAGTTTGTCTTCCGGAACAATCACTATGCATACTGAAGCTTCCTTGAAATGAAAACTTTTAGCTCTCCATTCTTTTAATTTTTAACTGTATATGTATGCTGTGACCTCTGTTACCCCAAGTGACTCAGATGCTACTGCCAGGCTGAAAAATACAAATAATCTCATATAATTTGACCTTTTAAAAGCAACATGTATTTTTAGATTAAGAAAAGTTAAGTATTTTCATCATTTGTAGAGGCAGCTTGTTATACACTTCTGACCTTTTGTAACAAAATTGTATTCTCCTATTTATTGGGGAGACCAGAAATAAATAACAATGGTAAGGTACTTTAGAGGCTAGGAAATTGACATCTGCTTTAAACTAAAACTATAGGTTTTGACTTGTCAGTAATTTCTAATGATAAACTGTATCTAAACACTCTGACACTGTTGTTTCACATTTATATTTTCACTTCATCTAGCATCTAAGTTCTGTGTACCTGCTTTGACAATATGTTATATATTTGCATTTCCATAAAGCATGGAAACAGTAAAAAGATAAAAATCTTCCCTCAGTTAACCTTTAGATACAACAAAACCCGAAAGCAGATAAAGAAGATGGACAAGGAGATGTAACTAAGATAGTTTAGTAATATAAGCTTGTTCACATTAGTTAATTGTTTTGCCAACACAAGAGAGAGGGTTGTGAGGGCTAGGATGGTTGACTGAATTTTCCCAGTTTACACTGTTTCTTTTTTTTCCCTTAAGAGTTTTTTTCTCCTTGATTTTCATAACTTTAAACGATACTCTCCAATGAAAAGTAGGTGCCTTTTTCTACTGAAAGGATGAATAGGTACAGAGATGATACATGCGACTTTACTATCTACATGGAGGTAATATCTCACTGAATAAGAGGTGAAAAGAGAAAAGCTTGAAGTATACATAAATATTGGAATCAGGGGAAGGTTTTAGACAAGCTTTTCCGGTATTTTACTGTGTGTTCACTTGTGTTAAAAGGTAAGTCTTCAGGGAGTATCTCAATAGTGTTAACAAAGCCCAGTACCCTGTATAATTGATTGAGAAAAAGGGCAGGATCCTGCTTTGAATCATCCTCTGGAAGAACCCAACTTTATGGACTAAATTAACAGCTGAGAAGCCTTTGTCTCTCTCCATTGACTATTAAAGAAGAAATGAAGATCAGTCTCTTTAAGCACAAATTAATGCTTAAAAAGACCTTTCAGTTAATTGAAGCATGCCTCTAGATGATGTCGCAGCACAGGATGGTTCTTCAGTGGTTCCTAATGCAGGCAGCCCTGTGTTGTAGCTGGCTCTAGGGACAGAGCTGCAAAGGCAGGGGGTAAAGGGACCAGTTAGCAAGCTATATCACTAATAGAAAGCAAAGGTTAAAAAAATAGGGTATTTCAGAGTGAGGATAACAGAGTTCTTTGGAACTCAGGACTCATATAGAAACACAGGAATTTTCTTGCTCCAGATTGTCAGGTCTTTCTGCAATTTTGTTCCAGCTGTGTAGAGAGAAGCATGACTGTGAACATATTCTTTTCTAATTAAATTATTGCATTGGCTTATCGCCAATATTTACAAGATAGCTGATAATTTTAAAATTTGTGTTCGATAAGATTTTATGAACTTGGAGTTGTGTGGAGAAAGGTTTTTTTCTTCTACATGTTTGGAAAGTTTAAAAAGCCCTGCTTTGGAGGTTGTTTTCTTCTGAGACAGCTGTTGTCAGATGCATTTCTAGTCAGGGATACAGATATTTGGAAATTAACTGAACATGCACTTCATTGCATGGAGATTTGAAACCTGCTTTCAGATGGAAGAAATTTTTCTCCAGTGGCACTCAATTCTGCATTCATATGAAATACAGGGGTAAATGCTTGATTTCCATAACCAGTCTCCTTAATCATCTGTGTATCTGAGATAGATACAAAACTTTTTAATACATATTTTTCTCTATTAGTATATCCTGTCAAGACACTCACTGCTGACATACTTTCAGAAAATAAGCATTTCACTAATCACAAGGTCACTTGCATAGAATTGTCCATATTTGGTTAATCAGTGCTACTGTAGGCGAGCTTTAAAGTCAAACAAACTCACCAGATAATTGTATTCATGATTCACTAACCAAAATACCCTGTGGAAATATATCATTGCTGGCAAAATTTTTAAAGTTTCACTTGCTAGATAGATACCCAAACGAGCCAGGTTGCTATCTTAACAAGACTTAAATGATAGAATGATAAAAAACTGTAGTCGGGCCTCTGACCACATCAGGCTACAGCTTCTAACCACCCACTCTTCTGCTGCCCCGTTGCCCAGAAGTGAGATTCTCTTTCTGGCTGGGAAAAGGGTTGGATTCTGACATTGTGAAGTTTTCCAATTGCGCTTTTCTGCTCATCTCTATTAGCAAGGTAGTTTTCTGCCAAGAGAAGAAACTCTTGCAATGGAAGTTGCAATCACAGCTATTTAGAACACATTTACGCCTTTTTAAATTCTTAATCGTACAGGAGATATATCCACTACAAAATGATGACTTATATAGTTTTGATATTAATTCTTTAACAAAAGACCAAATAAATGACACTTCAGTCTTAAAATACGTAAAGGATATGATTAATGGTGCTAAAACTTCATTACAATTATTTCACTGGTGTGGGACTTTTTATATTATGCAGGTCTTTATGTTCCTCAATATATCCCTAATTTGCTTATAGTAGGATTCTTGCACCTTCATGAGCAGGAAAAATATTGTAGCAAACTATAAAATTATGATTTTAAAATGAAAGTTTTGGTTAGAATTCAAAACCAGACATCATTCTGTTCTAAAACTGTTCTTTAAATGGGGGGGAGGGGGGAAGGGTCTTGTTATTTAGCCCAGCTGTAAAAATACTCCTACAACAAATCTCAAGTGAAAATTTCACTTATTATTAATGCTTATATTTACAGCAGTATTGTGAACTTTCCCTATTAATGTCTCCATTTGACCGGAGTTGATCAATTAATCCAAGTGTGTGCCTTGGATAAAACTGGGAAGCCTTGCACATCAAAAAATAACCCTTTTTAAAAGAGATAATGCTCATGATTAACTGAGATTGATTCATTGACATTTAGCACAACCATATTTTCTGAGTGTATTTATGGTCATTGATTTATCTACTTCAAGCACCTAATGACCATTCAGTTTTTAAGTAATTTAACAGTATTTGAATAAAGGAAGTAATTTTTAGACTATGTAAAGGAAAACAGTGGGCTAAACTCTCATTTCCCTGATACAGAAGACACTCATTGAAACTTGAGTATGTTTATATGAGTATATAACAAAAAAAGAAAAGAGACAATAAAATTAGAAATAATGTATTTAGGAAGGAGGAATATAATGTGATATTTCATTCTTGCATATTTTATCAGATACATCCCTAAGACAAAACAAGAGCTGTTAAAATTATCATATTATAAATATCAGTCCATTCAATTTGTAAATTCATATGGTAACTTTTGTATTACAATCCCTTTATTTCTAAATATTAAATGTTTTATAGTGTACCTTTAAAAAACTTTTAAAAGACTATATATCAAAGCCCTTTCTGGACTATCTTCTCTTTTCACAGCAGCCACAAGCCACTTTTTAAGAATTTATGATTATGAAAAAAAATACAGATAGCAAAACCTGAGCATATCTCAGTGGAGCTGAATAAAAGTTGAGCTAATGGAACAAACATTAGATTGAACTAAGTACAAACTCCAGTTGTTGCATGCTGGAAACTTAGAAATACATACAAGAAGTACTTCAGTCATATTTCAGTCTCTACTGAACTACCCTTGATAATGGCAAAAACTAAGGGAATATGCTTTGGTATTACTGTAGGGTACCAATTCTCATACAACTGGAGTCAAAGTAATATGCAGATGATAAACCAATTGTAAGCAACCATTCACAGTCACATCAAGCAGCTGTGATTTTCTTATGAAGGAAGACAATCATAGAATCATAGAATCATAGAATGGTTTCAGTTGGAAGCGACCTTAAAGCTCATCTAGTTCCAACCCCCCTGCCATGGGCAGGGATACCTTCTGCTAGACCATGTTGCTAAAAGCCCCATCCAACCTGTCCTTCAACACTTCCAGCGACGGGGCACCCACAGCTTCTCTGGGCACCCTGTTCCAATGTCTCACCACCCTCAAAGTGAAGCATTTCTTCCTAATATCTAATCAAAATATCCCCTCATTCAGTTTAAAGCCATTACCCCTTGTCCTCTCGCTACATTCCCTTGTAAACGGCACGCATCTCTCTGTTCACATCTCTAAACTATGATTCAACTCATCCAAATACAAATGTCAAAACCATGTGAAGTGAATTCATTCTAAAAGTGTCCAGCTTGGACTTAGACATCTAAAATTAGGAAAGATATTTCTCCTACTATGTGATTTTGAAACAAATTCTGTTTAGGCAGTTCCTGTTGCTTAGTATGTACCAACAAGGAAGCTTTCGGCAGTAGTGAAATGTTTTTTACCTCATGGGTAGGATACATGTCACCCAACTTTAGACAACTACAATTGAACTAGTTTGCAATGCTCCCTTTAGAGTTCATAGAGATAAATAGGCATCTTGAAATCAGACTCATTGTCTATAAAGACAGTCTGGACAACTAATCAAATGTAGACATCCTAATTCACATATTTGAATCCTAAAATGCATTGTTAATTGTAGATACAATGTTTTCGGTGACAGCCAAAGATATCTCTCTTTTTCCTTTTTATTTCCCCTCAAAATTCTTATTCCTCACTATATTATGAAGATACTTTGCAGTTCTATTAAGAGTGATTAAAAACTAGTTCAAGCAGATAACCAATGTCTGCTAAGACAGATCACCTTATTAAAGAGAAATTTAATTTTAGCTATCTCCAAAAACTGGGACATTGTATAGAATAAAACTCAGGGCAGTTCATCAAGGTCAGTTTCAGAAAGAAATGCATTATATCAAGCACGTGCAGAAACAACTACACACAAATAGTCCAAGTAAAAAATTACAGATGTAGGGATAATCTATATCTCAACATAGGCAGAGTAGGACCATGTTTTATGAATCTCTTGTTAAACCTTAAATGACCTCCTGACTCTGCACTTAAATTATCCATAAAGAAAGAACATTTACTTCAATATATGAGGGGGGTTTTTTTTGGTTTTTTTTTTTTTTTTTTTGGCTAGTTAATGATAAGGCCTTTACTGAGAAAAATCAGTTACTTCAGCTGTCTGTTTAAATTCCATATATTTCCTTCCTTTCTGACTAAAGGAGGCTCAACTTTTCTTCCTTGTTTATGACTTCATACATCATCTGATCTATTTTTTTAATGATGCCGAATTGAAGGGATGTTTTGCCACCTCTGATATACTAGTGGCTCCAGAAGAAAACTTTCTAATGATCCCTAATCTGTATTTAAACAGTATATACTCTCTCTTGTCAGGATCTTTCTTTGAAAATACAGGCTCTTAAAATGAACATATGTGGAAAAGACATTCAGTGTGGACTGTTCCAGACACAAAGGAGCAACTATGGAGCATGGACCTCTGTTACAGAGCAGTCAATTGAGAGCTTATTGCTCAGGATCAGAGAAGAGCCTGAATTGGGTCTGGCTAGGAAGGAGTCAACTTTCCACATGGTAGCCCTTTTAGTGCTGTGCTTTGTATTTGTAGCCAGAATAGTGATGATGACACAACCAACAAAGATTTGGCTACTACTGAGCAGTGCTGCACAGCATCGAGGCTGTCCCTCCAACAGCCCCACCCCAAAGGCCAGTAGACTGGGGGCAGCCAAGAGATTGGGAGGGGACATAGCCAGGACAGCTGACCCAAATGAGATATTCCATACTATATGAAATCATGTTCAGCAATAAAAGCTAAGAGAAAGTGGGGGGAGGAGGGCAAGGGGCATGCATTATTAAGGCATTTGTCTTCTGTAGCAACCACTATGCGTACTGAGTCCCTGCTTCCCAGGAGGTGGCTAGACATTGTCTGCTGCGGAGAAGTAGAGAATAAATCTTTTTGCTTCCTTTGCTTCACTGCATGGCTTTTACTTTTCCTTATTAAACTGTCTTTTTGTCAACTCACGACTTTTTCATCTTATTTTCTCTCCCTGTTTCACTATGGAAGCGCAGTCATAAAGTGGCTTGATGGGCACCTAGCAGCCAACCAAGGTTAACTACCACAGAGCCAAAAGGCAAGACACTGTGGTGGGCAACTCATATAGCCTAAGCAAATCAAGATGAAAAGGTGGATAATGTCTTCTTAAACTAGCAGAAAGAATTGTCCCATCACATGCCCTGGTTCTTACAAATGAAGCAGTAATGAAACCAAGTATCTGACTGAAAAACTGGACTTATGGTGAGCTGAGCGACTTCTTCAGTTAACTGGTAGATAGTGGTAGCAATTGGAGGGTATCTTGAGGGGCAAAGGAAGCCCAGAGAGTTGGTTTACCTTCAAGGACAGCTTCCCCAAGGCACAAGAGTGGTTCACCCACATTCGCATCAGAAAGGAAGGCAGAACGTAAAGCCAGCTTGGCTGATCAGGGAGTTCCCTGCGGAGCCCAAATCAGAGAATCCTAGAGAAGGGATGGGCTTCATAGGCAGAGGGTAAAAGCATCACCTCTGCCATTTCCTGGGATTAATGATGACATTTGTGCACAGAATTGAGTCTGTAAGTGAATGTAGAGGAAAAAATGCAGTACTTTCTATCTGTTCTTCTTGGTTGCATCTATCTTGTTGGGGTGCACCTACCTTAGTGATTTAGCTCACAGTAAGACCCTTTTGATGAAACCACCTTTGTGCCTTTCTTGCTGCATGATCAGAGCACTTACATGCACCCAAATGTGCAGATGCTCATTTCGTTTGTGTGTCATACACGCAGAATGTGTGCATTTCAGTGCCATGTAGTTAGAAGTACTGATGACAGGGACACAAGGTACAGAAATATGGTATGGATGATATCAGTGCTGAGGTCCACCAGCACTGTCTGATAGCACATGGTTTTGCTACAGTTACACAGGAATTGAGGTTTTCAAAAGGCCAGAAAGGAGATTAGTCTTTTGCCATTGTTTTAGCATTTTGTGTGAGACAAAGTATTATATACATCCATCACAGGCACCTTCCCTGGTTTTATTTTGGAATTCATCATTACTCTGCATTAGGTACTGCCGACTTTCATTTCCCAAATTCTCATCTCTTGTGTATCTCAAAGCCCTCCAACTTCTACATCTGCAATTAGATGTGGCAGCAAATGAGAAGCAAAAATCAGGAGAGGTATTTCTGTGGTGCCACCCAGACACCACCTGAGATACCCATGCCTGTAAACTTTTCCAAAAAGCGAGTGTTCAGGGGTAGCAGGAGGATGGAACACAGCTCACAGGGCAGGATGCCAAAATGCTAAACTGACAACCATAGGCTACCTGGAGACAGATACTGCATAAAATTTAGAAATAAGATGGCTGTTTTTCTAGAGACATGGGATGGCATACATGGCCAAAAATTTTAGCCCACAGTTTTCTCTCATATTTTGGCATAGATCTCCACAGCCTCTGACAGTTTTAAACGAACAAAAGCAAAGTTACAGAAAGCCACTTTTTTATGTCTGACCTTTGTGTAATCAGTGTTATCGTAGAAGATGGGTAGAAACTTTTAAATGGTGAGATGCAGAAGAGAGATGTTTTTGTGTACCTGGCTGCTGTTCCTATAACTTATTTCTACAGGGAGATGTAAGCTACCTGTGCTACTACTTGCAGAACACAGATGTCCATGATAGAGAGATTTGTTAACTGGTGGAAAGTTTCCTTTCAATGTCATGTACAGCTGGGACAGAAACTTTTCTTTTGTAAGTTTAATGCTTGGAAAAAAAATATCTTATTTGAATCATACCCGAGTCAGAGAATAACGTGGCCACATATACACCAGAATACTGGCATCTTCTTGTTCTTCCCCCTCCCGCCCTCCCCCACGTCCTGGGTTCAGCTATAGCAGTCATTTTTCTCCTTCTTAGTAGCTGGTGCAGTGCTGTGTTTTTTAACTTTCAGCCTGGGAACAATGCTGATAACACCGATGTTTTCGGTTGTTGCTAAGTAATGTTTACTCCGACCAAGGACTTTCTCAGTCTCATGCTTTGCCAGGGAGGAGGGGAAGCCGGGAGGAAGCAGAGACAGGACACCTGACCCAAACTAGCCAAAGGGGTATTCCATACCATGGCACGTCATGCCCAGTATATAAACTAGGGGGAGTTACCCGAAAGGCCCAGATCACTGCTCGGGTTGGGCTGGGTATCGGTCGGTGGGTGGTGAGCAACTGTATCCTCTTCCCTTGTTATTTCACTAATCATTATTATCATTGGTGGCAGCAGTAGTGGTTTGTATTATACCTTAGTTACTGGACTGTTCTTATCTCAACCCGTGGCAGTTACATTCTTCCGATTCTCCTCCCCATCCCTCCAGAAGCAGGGTAAGGAAGAAGGGGAGGGAGTAAGCAAGCGGCTGCGTGGTTCCGAGTTACCGGCTGGGCTCAAACCATGACAGTTCTTTGTGGCGCCCAACGTGGGGCACGAAGTGTTGAGACGACGACAGATCTGACCAGAGTGTGCCTAATCATATTTGTGATCAGCACTCATTGTTACTACTCGTCACAATGGTAATTATTTGGCTCTCAGACTTGCTGCGCTTGATCTCAGAGTTTCAGCATGTTGCACCTTACTTACAGCCACTATTTGCTGTTTCAGTGTTTATCGGCTGGGGGGCCTGGGCTAAGGTTCTTGTTTCACTGTACTTCATGGTAATGACTTGTAAAACAATAGACTCATTGATCATGAAACTGGTCTGGTTTGTGCTTCCAGCGTGGCCATCACCTCTATACTTTGGGAGGTATATAATGAAATATTTTAGCAATTGCATATCTTTTTTTTTCTCCTCGGGGGGTCAACCTACGAAGAAGGCATTCCCTTACACCCCCCGTTCCCCCACCAGCCTATTTGCAACAGCAGTTGAGAATTCTGCAGGTTTTGGATGGTCTTTGAATACACTTGAGACCTGCCTGCTGATTGTGCTGGGGATCAGCATGTTGGCACACATACCGAGCGTGTTTTACCCACGGCCATCCCACCCTGAGAACACCCTATTTCCTCTGATCTCGAAAGTTAAGCAGTATTGGGTTCAAATCTGGTCTAGGGTTAGACAACGATATAGGAGGACCACCAAGAGATTTTCCCTGAGGCTGGACAGTCATGAGTGGCAGGGTGTGGGGGATAGTATGGGCAAGTATCTAGGCCAGTGGGCCCCTCCAGTGCTTTGGAACTTCACCACTGAACAAATGCAACATCCGGAAAAACTAGTAAAACACTTAAACGAGGTGTGCTGTCGTCCTGGTTATATCAGAGAGGGACAAATCATGGCAACGTGCTGGGGCTTGGCCTACGCCTACAGAGCCCTGCTCAACACTATCCAGCACCTTCAAAGGGAAAAAATGTCTCTGGATCTGATGCCAAAGCAACAGACAATGCAGCTACTCCAACTACAAGCACAGCAGCTACTCAAACCCTGACCACAACAGACAACACAGATACTCCAAGTACAGCAGCTACATCAACCCCAGTGACAAGCACAACAGCTACTCAAACCCTGACCACAACAGACAACACAGCTACTCCAAGTACAGCAGCTACATCAACCCCAGTGACAAGCACAACAGCTACTCAAACCCTGACCACAACAGACAATGCAACTACTCCAACTTCAAATACAGCAGTTACACCAACCCCAGTGACAAGCACAGTAGCTACTCAAACCCCGACAATAACAGACAATGCGGCTACTCCAAGCACCGCAGCAACACCAACCCCAGTGACAAGCACAGTAGCTACTCAAACCCCGACAGCAACAGTCAATGTGGCTACTCCAAGCACCGCAGCTACACCAACCCCAGTGACAAGCACAGTAGCTACTCAAACCCCAACAGCAACAGACAATGCGGCTACTCCAAGCACCGCAGCTACACTAACCCCAGTGACAAGCACAGCAGCTACTCAAACCCCGGCAACAGACATTGCAGCCACTCCAACCACAGTGACAAACACTGCAGCTAAACCAAATGGCCAGTTTGTGACAATGTCTGTTGCCCCTGTAAGCAAAAGCAGAGAGGCACAAAAAGCAATCCGTGAAGCGAAGAAAGATGAAGACCCAATGCCATTACTACACAGAACAGCATCTGAACAAGAGTTACTACTACGTGGCTCAGAGGAAGAGGAAGAAGAAGAAGAAGAGGTCACTTCTCGACCCCGGACCTCAACCGAGCTGTGGAATATGCGAAAAGATTTCACCCGTCTTCCAGGGGAGCACATTGTCACCTGGTTGCTCCGATGCTGGGACAATGGGGCCGACGGTCACGAACTAGAAGGTAGGGAAGCCAAGCAGCTGGGATCACTTGCTAGGGAAGGAGGAATTGACAAAGCGATTGCAAGAGAGAAGCGAGCCCTCAGCCTTTGGAGGTGGCTCCTGGCAGCTGTGAAGGAAAGGTTTCCCTACAAAGACGATATTATGAGTCGCTCAGCCAACTGGACCACGATAGAGAAAGGCATCCAGTCCCTGAGGGAATCAGCCATTCTAGAGATGATCTATCATAGGCCGGATGCCAGGAACACATCTGTAGATCCAGATGAAGTCGAATGTACACGACCCATGTGGCGGAAACTTACACGGAGTGCACCATCATCATATGCCCACACATTGGCATCAGTGACCTGGAATGACGGAGTATCACCAACAGTGGATTACCTGATTCATCAACTCCGAGAGTTCGAAGACAATCTCACCCCTTCCATCATTTCAGCTGTGGAAAAACTGTCCCAGGAGTTCAAACAATTGAGAGACGATTTATCCGGTCTATCCAGCTCCCCACGTGTACCAACACATGTTTCAGCTATTAACAGAAGGCGCCCTACTGCTCGAGAAAGAAAATATAGGAGGTACACGCCACGGGCCACCCTATGGTTTTACCTGCGGGATCATGGAGAAGACATGAGAAAGTGGGATGGAAAACCTACCTCAGTTCTGGAGCAACGGGTGCGTGAACTGAAGAGGAGAACAATGGTCAAGGATGATCTTCCCAGGAAAGCTGCTGCTCCAGTCTCTGGTGAGCAGTTTCCCAGATGGTGTGAAAGAGCTGATTTTACTCCAGCTCCTGTGATAAGGAATACTAATCCCTTTCTACAAGACAGAAGTGGAGAATTTTATGATCACTATTAGAGGGGCCCTGCCTCCAGCCAGGTGGAGGAGAGGGATAATCGGGTTTACTGGACTGTGTGGATCAGATGGCCCGGCACATCAGTCCCACAGAAGTATAAGGCTCTAGTAGATACCGGTGCACAGTGTATCCTGATGCCATCAAGGTATCAAGGGGTGAAACCCATTTATATTTCTGGAGTGACAGGATGATCCCAAGAGTTAACTGTCCTGGAAGCTGAAATCAGTCTGACTGGGAGGAAGTGGCAAAAGCACCCCATTGTAACTGGTCCAGGGGCTCCATGCATCCTTGGCATAGACTATCGCAGGAGAGGGTACTTCAAAGACCCAAAAGGGTATAGATGGGCTTTTGGTATCGCTGCCTTGGAAACAGAGGAAATTAAGCAGCTGTCCACCTTACCCGGTTTCTCAGAGGATCCTTCTGTTGTAGGGTTGCTGAAGGTCGAAGAACAACAAGTGCCAATTGCGACCACAACAGTGCACCGGTGGCAATATCACACCAACCGAGACTCCTTGATTCCCACCCATAAGCTGATCCGCAGACTGGAGAGTCAAGGAGTGATCAGCAGGACCTGCTCACCCTTTAATGGCCCCATACGGCCAGTGCAAAAGTCTAATGGAGAGTGGAGACTAACAGTAGACTATCGTGACCTGAATGAACTCACACCATCATTGAGTGCTGCCGTACCGGACATGTTAGAACTTCAATATGAACTGGAGTCAAAGGCAGCCAAGTGGTATGCCACAACTGATACTGCCAATGCATTTTTCTCGATCCCTTTGGCAGCAGAATGCAGGCCACAGTTTGCTTTCACTTGGAGGGGCGTCCAGTACACTTGGAACCGACTGCCCCAGGGGGGGAAACACAAGCCCTACCATCTGCCATGGATTGATCCAGACTGCACTGGAACAGGGGCAAGCTCCAGAACACCTGCAATACATTGATGACATCATCGTGTGGGGTGATACAGCGGAAGAAGTTTTTGAGAAAGGGAGGCAGATAATCCAAATCCTGCTGAAGGCCGGTTTTGCCATAAAACCGAATAAGGTCAAGGGACCTGCACAGGAGATTCAATTTTTGGGAATAAAATGGCAAGATGGACGTTGCCAGATCCCCACAGACATGATCAACAAGATAACAGCAATGTCTCCATCAACTAACAAGAAAGAAACACAAGATTTCTTAGGTGTTGTGGGGTTCTGGAGAATGCACATCCCAAATTACAGTTCAATTTTAAGCCCTCTCTATCACGTGACCCGGAAGAAGAATGATTTCAAATGGGGCCCTGAGCAGCAACAAGCCTTTGAACAAATTAAACGAGAAATAGTTCATCCAGTAGCCCTTGGACCAGTCTGGGCCGGGCCAGATGTGAAAAATGTGCTCTATACTGCAGCTGGGGAGAATGGTCCTACCTGGAGCCTCTGGCAGAAAGCTCCACCAACCCGCCAAGGCAAGCGCTATGTGCTTACCATGGTGGAAGCAACCACCGGCTGGCTGGAAACATACGCTGTGTCCCACGCTACTGCCCGGAACACTATCCGGGGCCTTGAAAAACAAGTTTTGTGGCGACACAGCACCCCAGAGAGAATTGAGTCAGATAATGGGACTCAATTTCTGGAACAACCTTATAGAGACTTGGGCCAAAGAGCATGGCATTGAGTGGGTATATCACATCCCCTACCATGCACCAGCCTCTGGGAAAATCGAATGGTACAATGGGCTGTTAAAAACTACACTGAGAGCAATGGGTGGTGGGACTTTCAAACACTGGGATACACATTTACCAAAAGCCACCTGGTTGGTCAAGAGTAGGGGATCTGCCAACAGGGCTGGCCCAGCCCAATCAGAACTTTTACGTACTCTAGAGGGAGATAAAGTTCCTGTGGTGCACGTAAAGAATTTGTTAGGGAAGACAGTCTGGGTTATTCCTGCTTCAGGTAAAGGCAAACCCACTCGTGGGGTTGCTTTTGCTCAGGGACCTGGATATACTTGGTGGGTAATGTGGGAAGACGGGGAAGTCCGATGTGTACTTCAAGGGGATTTAATTCTGGGGGAAAACAGCCAATGAATTCAATTGTATGCTGTTGCCTGCTCTATAACACTTTTATAGCCCACCAGCTAGATATCTTCAAGTCGCCAGCAACTGACCCTGACTTCCCTCCGATCATCACCTCAACAAAGAATGAATTTTGAGGAAACCAGACGAGTTGGGTGGTGTCATCAGCAGGCAACAACCCAACACTACACACCGTCCTTCCTGCCCCGAAAGACTATTACAAGAGGTGGAGCCTGACGTCAAGGACTGGATGAGTTCAGCAATTTTATAGGGATTGGTCCATGGACTAGGGAATGATATCTTTCTCTTTGTGTGCGAGTGTGGGTGTATATATATGTGTATATATGGGACAGGGGCGATGGTGTGTTGAGAGATGTGGGATCTGAGCATGACGTGAATGGTATGGAATAAGGGGTGGATACTGTCCTGGGTTCAGCTATAGCAGTCATTTTTCTCCTTCTTAGTAGCTGGTGCAGTGCTGTGTTTTTTAACTTTCAGCCTGGGAACAATGCTGATAACACCGATGTTTTCGGTTGTTGCTAAGTAATGTTTACTCCGACCAAGGACTTTCTCAGTCTCATGCTTTGCCAGGGAGGAGGGGAAGCCGGGAGGAAGCAGAGACAGGACACCTGACCCAAACTAGCCAAAGGGGTATTCCATACCATGGCACATCATGCCCAGTATATAAACTAGGGGGAGTTACCCGAAAGGCCCAGATCACTGCTCGGGTTGGGCTGGGTATTGGTTGGCGGGTGGTGAGCAACTGTATCCTCTTCCCTTGTTATTTCACGAATCATTATTATCATTGGTGGTAGCAGTAGTGGTTTTGTATTATACCTTAGTTACTGGACTGTTCTTATCTCAACCCGTGAGAGTTACATTCTTCCGATTCTCCTCCCCATCCCTCCAGGAGCAGGGGGAGGAAGAAGGGGAGGGAGCGAGCGAGCAGCTGCGTGGTTCCGAGTTACCGGCTGGGCTCAAACCACGACACCCCAACATGTCCCTAACTTGTAGTTTTATTTCTGTATAATTTATTTTTGTTGTCAGGAAGAAGCAGACTGTGTCTGCTTTCAGCAGGCAGAGGATGAGAGAGGTGGAAAAGACTCAATTTCTACAACTATCAGGCACACAGAATGATTTTTCATAAAGTTACCAACAGGAAATATTGGAACACATTTTAGTATCATTTATGAGTAAAATCATGCTGAGCAATAGACAACTATGGTCTGTTGTTTTATTCACTTAACAAGTGAATAAAATAGAGGCAGATGGCAATACATTGACGTGTTTATTCCAAGGCTCCCAGTGCCAGCTGCACTCACCAGAACTTTCCAGTATTAACTTCATTGCCACATGCCACCTAGTGACTTAACGCTGAATCACAGCTTAAAAGCTACTAAAACTGACTAGGAATTGCAGTGTATCACGAGGACAACCTTGTTTCTAAATGCTTAAAGATGTAAAACTGACCATGGAAACAGCTAAACGCGCAGCACGAAGCATAGCTTTACTTCTGACTGCAATTTCTCTCACAGACCTCCAAAGACAAAGAAGCAAAACAAAAAGATCAGGTGCATCTGACTGATCCAAATTTTGTCTTCCATTATTTGTGCCCATGAAACCGAAATACTAAAACAGAGGCCAGGTCATTCAGACATGAAAATAAAAATTAAAATTGTAAGATAGCACGTTTAAAAGAAAAAAGGAATAAGAAAAAACAATTGCTTTTGAAAGAAAAAGCAATATATTCAGTATAAAAACATTTCCTTCTTCTGACTTAGACTTCTTAAACATTTTACTTAATATCTTATTTATCTCATTATATTTTCAGCTTTTTACAAGTTATGTTTTTGTTCATATGAGTTCTGGGGTTTTATATTTTTATTTTCTAAGAGAATACAGAAAATTAAAGACAGTCTTTCTGACTGTGATCTAACGCTGTATTACAGAGATGTTTTGATTTTTGAATGCAGCAGCACATTTCTTACATAGAATAGTGAGAGTATGGTCTTTGCCTTAGAAATTAGAGATCTGTAAGACATTATTTTAACTGCTTTACCAGTAGCAGAAGCCCTAGAAACTCACGAATTGATGTAATTATAATAACTTTAAATAAGAACTTTTGTCCTTGAGCAGGCACTTCTAAGAAGAAAAGATGTGGTGATCTCTGGATTATTCCTGCTTAGGAAACAAAACCAAACAAACAAAAGAAAACTACGGGGTACTCATGATGCTCATCAAAATACAGTGTCTGCTTTCTCTCAAGTGTATTTTGATTGAACACTGTCTGAGAGGTTCTTCATTACACAGGCAGTCCAGACATTAGAGATTCAGCATGACTTTATGTAATGCAGATCAGAAAGCATTTGATGGCAACTTAATATTTGAACTGCAATGAATAATTCACTATGTGGATCCAGAACATCATTCTCTAACTTGCTGCGTTAATAAAATTAAACTGCAAAGAAGAATCATCTCAAAACAAAACAGTATATCATACCAAATCAAAATGACATTTAGCATACAAGACTGTTAAAAGATCTTGTAAATGAATACTGCAATATATTCCCCTTTGAGGGAGGGTTACTGTGTGACTGGTAACATAATAATTATGCCATGTATAGTATTTATTTTCATCTGATATCTCTTGACTTTTTTCCCCAGAAGAAACTTCCCCTAGTCTGCATCAGGGAAGCTGAAGTCAAAAGAAACAAAGAATCATAAAATCATGGAATCGTGTGGTTTGGGTTTCAAGGGACCTTAAAGACCATCTAGTTCCAACCCCCCTGCCATGGGCAGTGACACCTTCCCCTAGACCAGGTTGCTCAAAGCCCTGTCCAACCTGGCCTTGAACACTGCTAGAAACATGGAAATATCTACTCTGGGAAACCTGTTCCAGTGTCTCACCACTGGAATCTGTTAATGGTTTATGCTATTCAGCTGCAACTGTACACTATTTCAACGTAGCCTGTTTTTCAACAAGACTTATTAATTCAGATCTGAAATATATTTCCTGCTCTCTGGAGTTTTTTTAAAGGTTCATACATAGCATGACTCCATGGTTTTAATGGTACAAGTTATTCCCTTGTCCAGCAGTTGAATGCTTCCAGAGATTTCAGGCTGCATTCAATAAGCTGCAGTGTCAAAAATCCTATCGTGTGTCACAATCAAGTATAACTGCATCTGAGAATTTGACCAGTTGCTCTGTTTGCACTGGATGGGACCAACCAAAATTTCTTTCATTACTGTATTTAAACTCCCATCTTCCTTACTTATGAAGTCTAAGATATACAGACATAGTTCAGACATGTAATTCTGCGATTAACTGAAAAGATCTGAAATGTCTGAATAGAAAGCATATTTGCAATGCTAATATTACATAAAAACAAACTTGGGCTAGTATTTCACCAGTATTTGACAAAAAACAGACCAAGAGAAAGGCAGTTTTGGGTAGGCATTGATAGCAAACATTCAAAATTCTCTTTTAATTCAAGGGCTAAATATTCTATGACTGTTGGTTCTCCTTCAGCCTGTCATGGATATCAGCCTTGATAAATGGGAAGATGGGAGTGATTCATCCTTCCTAATGCTGTGCACTACAGCTGACCTCAGTCTCTCCCGAGAGTTCCCAGAGTCTGCTGAATTTATTGGTATCACCTATGGCTCATAAGTAAAATTCTGAAATAATTTTTTATTGCAATTTAAATATATGTATATCAGTGAAGCGATATCAGAGAGGGTAATGAGGGCAATGTACACTGCACTGCAAAGAGAATCTGCCTTTTAAGGCTATGTGTTCATTTGGTGTTTAAAACCCATCTGTTTTACAGGGGAAGAAGAGAGCACAGTGTAATACACCATAGGCTGTCAGTGCTGTATTTACTAGATAGGGACAATGCCACTCAAATTTTAATGATAATCTATTCTGGTTGAAGCTGTACAGAACAGCTTTCTCCAGCTTCTTTGCAGGTATGGCAGTTTAGAGAAAATCTCTCATGGTTTGTCAAAGTAACTGAGTCGTTAATATTGTCTTCCAGAAACCTCACAGAGGCAAAGAGGGAGAGATAAAAAAAGAAGGAGGAAGAGAAAAAGGAAAAGATAGGCTTTGTGGTTTAATGACCAGCTCTGGCAGGACAGTAGGATCCTGACCTCCTTGAAGGATATTTACCTAAACATTGGAGAGTTTTCCAAAATGGTAAAGAAACAGTGGCAACTCTTGCTTGGGATAGGTTATTTTTTTTTGTTCATAACAGTAGCCGTTTGCTGCACTGAATCCGCTGAGTGTTCCCTGTACATTATGTCTCACAACCTCATAGGGATGAATGATAATCATCCCTGTGGTAGTTTGAAAGTGTATTTTAAAGCTATCAAGGAATCACTATGTCAGCCTAAAAGCGTTACAGAGCTTTTTACAAGTGGGTAGTAGATTAATAGTATGATTCAGGTCACCCATATTCTTCTGAGTCCTAAAGAAGAACTTCATGTTGTTTACATTGCAATGCAAAAGAGGCTTGGGAGCAAACTCAAGCACTGGCCCCTGATTATCACACCACATAACTGCAACTCCTCCACTAGCTCACTATTCAACTGTCCTAGCCAGCTTTCTTTAAGATTCAATCTGGAATCTTGATTTAGTCAATTCCCAAAGGCATAAGGACAAGACTGTAACAGGATTGCTTTCTTCCACTCTCCACATCCCCCAACACGATCCAAGGACATCTTGCAGTCTCAAACGTACCTGAAAACCCTTATCCCTTCCCCAAGGCATGCAACTAACAAACACCACTGTTTTCACACTAAGACACCATTCTGGTGAGCTGCATCACAGCCCTACATTATTTCAGACACTCTTTATGGAAACAGAACTGGGGGCAGTGCAGACTGTATGTGTAGACTGTATGTATAGAGTGTAGGACTACATCTTATAGGACAGTCCAGTTTTCCCTTTCATAACATTCTGCATGTGCAGAGCACTTAAAACAGATGAACATGTAATCATGCTGCACTTTAGGAAAATGGGCTTGCTTGAGCTATGCTGCAGTTCAGAGGTAGAAGTGGGGAAGCCTGAACTACTCTTTAGTCTCTGGTAGGGTAAAACTGGCAGGCTCAAAATGTGTTCTCATGATGTCTAACAGCCAGGCAGCACAAGACGAGCAAGTGACTCTGCCAGTCACTGAATAAACAGGGTCAGAGCAGTATGAGGAAGGCACATCCTAAATATCTAAATTTTGTTCAGGCAGCAAGCTTGGAGGTAAGAAATAATTCACTCTACTGCTAGTGACCTGCTACATACAGCTTGTACATGGAACATTACCAGGCTGTGCGCTAAAGAAAGAATAAATTGAAAATGTGGATTGAGTATTAAATTAACTTCTTCTAACCTGACTCATTATTAATAACTGACGTTATATCACTACAATGTATCATTCTACATACACATTAGTAATGTAATACTGGACAAAATAATACAAATCAGTTAAGGACTTCAACTGAAATCAACACAACTCAATCATGAGTGCGTTTCTTTTAAAATGCATAGTTTCATGCCATTCAGCCAGAGGAAATTGAATGGTAAAAGGTAAGTAGAGAAGTAGTCTATTAACTATGCATTTACAACCTATGATGCTTACTGTACCAAAATACAGCAGATTTCAAAGCACCGTCAAGAACTTATACAAATGAATAAGCCATTGCAGTGCAACATCTTCACGCACCTCAGCTGATCTGTGGCAGCTGCCTGTATACAAGCTCTTAGCTTGTGGTAATTTGAGCTAGCTTAGCCTTCTTTCATTAACTTCTTACCCTGTGGGAACTTTCTCGTGTATTTAAACTTTCTGGCTGACACCCAACTTTCAGACTAATGCACAAGACTGAAACATCACAGCCAGACTGGTACGAAAGCCTATCCAGATTTGAAAATGTGCACATCGTTTTAACCTACACTGATGGAAAGAAGTCTTCATGGGATCATATGGTTTTCTTTGTATCTGAAGAACATAATCAAGCCTTATAACAAAGTAAAACATCCAAAAGAAAGTGAAAAAAATCCAGATGCATACACTACACGTTTTTTACGAAACCATGGGCTAGCTTAGTGAAAGCGGAATCCTCTAACAGTCAAAAATCCTTTACCTTATGAAGCTGTCTTTAAGGACATAGCAGCTTTTAACAATTTTCTTGCTGACTGACATATTGAGAACCCTTTCCTTCTGATCCTTTTGTGAAAAATGAGTGAAAACAATAGTAATAATAAAAAGTTAAACAAAATAATTACATTAAAAAATATTAACCTGGGGGGGGTGAACTTTTTCAAAAAAAACCCCAATACTTTTAGTTTTATTAATATTAAATATTTTGTGATATTACTTTTTTTTTTTAATGTTGCCTCAAAATAAAGTTATTTCCTGCCCAGCTTATCCCATTTTCTCAGATTACTTACCTATTTTTCAAGTTCTACTCCTTTTATCTGGTTCATGGAAGAACTAGAAACTCTCTCTTCTTAGTCCCATTAAAGCTCTTTATTCACCGTTCTGCTTCTCTTTTGCTTTTCAGCTTTGGAAGGGTTGAAAGCAGAAATGTACTAGGTGAGGGGATAATATCCCACTTTGAAGAACGAGAAGGGTGTGCATACAAGCATTTATGAATATAGGTAGGAGACCTGGAGGGAGGGTTACTATTCTCATCTGACTATAGACATCCAAAATGTTATTTAAGTTTGTCATCATCAGTGTTTATTGGTGGCAGACAGAAAGAGAGCTCCAAAATAAAATTTAGTTCACCCTGACACAGATACCTAAGACAGGCCAGATTGATCTGCAGGTGCTTGTTTCTTTCCATCATCACCAAAAAGAATTTGGATGACAGCTTCTGACTTAGACACCTAACTCAGACATCTAACCTGTGAAAGAGAGAAATGCTGCCTTTAGAATTATTCAGCCTTACTGAACTGATTAATTTCATGCTGCTGAGAATAATACACAACATAAGTAAGAACAACTCCCTTTTGTAAGCATTCTATAATATATATACTCCCAGTACTCTAACAAGCCCTCTGTTTTCATAATTTATTTAGGCAAGTCACCCAGTTACCTTTTAGACTGATTTCCATAGCTTCCCTTTCTTGCCCCATAAATTCAGTCCCTTTTTTTCTTCTGGAGTATTACATCTGAAATAGTTTTTGATCTGTAGCACCTTTCTTTTAGCATCCCTCAATTAAAATGCAACCTGTCTTCATATCCCATTTGAAAAGGACATTCTCTTTACAATAATCTTAAACTGGCATCTTATCAACTACCCAAAGAAATTTGGAATTTCTCCATCATAGCTAAACTATTAAACGATGTCAATTATCACTATATTTTAAAAATGTATTATTTTAACTACTTCCTGTTATGATATCAAGAACTGTTTTTTAAACAGAACGGTGCCTTAATGTTACCTCTGCAAAACATTTCTGTAGCTATTCCTTTAAGTAAAACGGACATCTACCAAATGAAAATACTTATGTGTAAGCAGGACCTCCCAAAAATACATTATATATTACTAGGAAAGGAAAAATGAGCAGGGCTCAGAAGAATAACAGCAACAAGAGATATTACTATCAGAAATAAAATTAAATGTAGACAGGAACATCAAACAAGAATGTTGTGTTATAAATAACCCTGTCCCTAACTGAAAACATAAATCAGACTTGACTTATCTTTAATCTCTTTTTTGAGCATTGTAGATGTACCTTCAGCCGCCTAACTACAGCCCTGACTGGCATTTGATCCCTGGGACTGTCCAGTCAGCCTTGAAGCAGTACATTCCACCTCACATTAATCCACGTCCTGGACCAGATTTAGGCTTCATATCTGCTCTAAGTCATATCTCTTCCTAGGCTGCTTTTAAATGACTTCCCTGGATCACCTCGAGGAATATCTTGAGAATATGCATTCAGCACTATTCCTCAGCAATTGTCGTGCAACCAGCGTAATGTGTCCTGGTACAGGCCCATTAAGGGTCCAGTAGTGCCTTCAAGGTCCGTCTCTGCTTGCATATCGTCTTCGAGTCCCACTTCAGCCCAACTGCCTCTGCCAGTTCCATGAGCCTTGAAGGTCATCTGGTCAATAAAAAGATCAAAAGTGAATATTTTAAGACACATTTTGTACATTTAAGCCTAAATGTACAAAAAGGCAGTGAAAGAAGGCAATATAATTGGAATACCGGAAATAACTGACACAACTTTTGCAAGAGAAGTGGATATAATGTCAGTTATAGCTAATAAATATATGGCTGCCCTTGTAGCTTCCAGATTTCTTATGCATAATGTTTCTAAGTCAAAGCCTTTCTTATCCACCCACAAAAGAAAACAAGTGAAGAACTTGATTTCACTTCATCTCTCACTTTGATTACTGATCTTTTTTTGCCTTGAAAATTGCAGTATTGGGCAAAAATATCCACTCAAAATGCTCTTGCAAAGATCATTCTCCTTGTGCTCAGCTTGATCATGTTGCTTCCTTCTCTGCATCCTATATCTGACTACCCATTCTTAGCTCAACTATAAGCTTTTTGTCTTTAAAGGGTTGTATAAGTATACTCAGCTGCATTTTGTGCTTTCTTGAATACCTAATACCTGCCAATCAATACATTCAGGCAACCCAAACAAAACTTTTTAATGTATTTCTGTTTGTTTCTTAATCTGGTTCACCTTTCAAACTGCTTACAAGAGTTAATTATTGTTGAAACCAGTCTAAAAACGAATAACAAAAAGTGAAATTGGAGTGAGGAGAATACAATAGAGCTGAGGAAAAGTCAAATCCAAAGATTTTAGCTCCAGTGGTGCACTACTTATTGTAAAAACAAACAATATTGACATGCTTTTTTACATGAAAGAAAAATAGAATGCTGCACATCTTTTGGTATAAAATTTTTTGTACTAACAGCACTACAATTTTCATAGCAACACCTATAAAAAACACATTGAAATTAGAACAAAATTAATGAAATATGAAAAAACAATTCTGTTTTAGAATAGTGAACTGCTATAATGTCATAGAACAGAAATAGTGATCAAGCTAATAAATGAGAACAAAGTATGTTAGAATTTTAAAAAGAAAAAACCAAGATGAATAAAGGATTAGATATACTACATCTATGCTCATTATTTTTTCATTTAATATAATAATAAATGTAGATTTAAAAAAGTAATTTTCCCCAGCAAAGGTAAAAATAGTCAGCAAAACCTGGGTGTAAAAAGAATGAACGTCTACCCTTTTTCAATGACTCATCTCTACTGTCCCAGCTAATCTGCAACATTGTTGTGATGAATAAGTCAACAGAACGTAATATAAAGTCAAGGTATTAGTTTGTGAGGAGTGTTGTAAGCAGAAGTCATATGAAGAGTGTGACATGTCGATGGAAGAATTTGAGAAACAAATGTGAAGAAGAGTGGCAGTACTCAGAATCTTCAATGCTTATAATGTTGAGGGTCAAAGAAAACTGTGTACAACCCCACTTAAAATCTCTTAATTTTGTCAAGCTGAGTGCTAATGAGAAATATGCAAACCATGATAGATGTGTACTTCAGCTTCATGCATCAAGAAAGAAATTTGACGGCAGGATCACCCTGTGGTTTAGCATGTGCTGTGACCTTCAGGGATTCTATTCCATTTCATTCCAAAGTCAAAGCTAGCCATTTTCTTTCCTAAATAAAATTGTACCTGTGTTGTGTGTATCTTCCACACAACAGAAAACAAAGATGCACTTTCCAGGTGTGTTTGATTATTATTAATAACAAACATTTATTCAGTGATCAGTTTTCTGCAATCGTTACTAAAGCAACATAGTGAGAGAGGCTGCCAGCAATTAACATACTTAGAATCATAGAATCATAGAATAGTAAGGGTTGGAAAGGACCTTAAGATCATCTAGTTCCAACCCCCCTGCCATGGGCAGGGACACCTTGCCCTAAACCACGGGGTCCAAGGCTCTGTCCAACCTGGCCTTGAACACTGCCAGGGATGGAGCATCCACAACCTCCCTGGGCAACCCATTCCAGTGCTTCACCACCCTCACTGTAAAGAACTTCTTCCTTATATCTAATCTAAACTTCCCCTGTTTAAGTTTGAACCCATTACCCCTTGTCCTACCACTACAGTCCCTAACGAAGAGTCCCTCCCCAGCATCCTTACAGGCCCCCTTCAGATACTGGAAGGCTGCTATGAGGTCTCCACTCAGCCTTCTCTTCTCCAAGCTGAACAGCCCCAACTCTCTCAGCCTGTCTTCATATGGGAGGTGCTCCAGCCCTCTTATCATCCTCGTGGCCTTCTTCTGGACTCGCTCCAACAGCTCCATGTCCTTTTTATGTTGAGGACACCAGAACTGTATGCAGTACTCCCAAGTGAGGTCTCATGAGAGCAGAGTAGAGGGGCAGGATCACCTCCTTCGACCTGCTGGTCACGCTTCTTTTGATGCAGCCCAGGATACGGTTGGCTTTCTGGGCTGCAAGCGCACACTGCCGGCTCATGTTAAGCTTCTCGTCAACCAACACCCCCAAGTCCTTTTCTGCAGGGCTGCTCTGAATCTCTTCTCTGCCCAACCTGTAGCTGTGCCTGGGATTGCCCCGACCCAGGTGTAGGACCTTACACTTGGCTTGGTTAAACTTCATCAGGTTGGCATTGGCCCACCTCACAAGCGTGTCAAGGGCCCTCTGGATGGCATCCCTTCCCTTCAGCGTATCAACCGAACCACACAGCTTGGTGTCGTCGGCAAACTTGCTGAGGGCGCACTCAATCCCACTGTCCATGTCGCTGACAAAGATGTTGAACAGGACAGGTCTCAACACCGATCCCTGAGGGACACCACTCGTTACAGGTTTCCAACTGGACATCGAGCCAGTTACCACAACTCTTTGCGTGCGGCCATCCAGCCAGTTTTTTATCCACCGAGTGGTCCATCTATCAAATTGATGTCTCTCCAATTTAGAGAAAAGGATGTCATGCGGGACAGTGTCGAACGCTTTGCACAAGTCCAGGTAGATGACATCAACTGCTCTGCCCCTGTCCAGCAGTCCCGTGGCTCCATCATAGAAGGCCACCAAATTGGTCAGGCAGGATTTCCCCTTAGTGAAGCCATGCTGGCTGTCACCAACCACCTCGTTGTTTTTCATGTGCCTTAGCATGTTTTCCAGGAAAAACTGTTCCAAGATTTTGACAGGCACAGAGGTGAGACTGACTGGTCTGTAGTTTCCTGGGTCTTCCACCTTCCCCTTCTTGAAAATGGGGGTTATATTACCCTTCTTCCAGTCATCGGGAACTTCACCTGACTGCCACGATTTTTCAAATATGATGGACAGTGGTTTAGCAATTTCATTCGCCAGCTCCTTCAGGACCCGTGGATGGATTTCATCAGGTCCCATGGACTTGTGCACTTTCAGGTTCTTAAGATGGTCTTGAACCTGATCCTCTTCTACAGTGGGCCTAAGGTCTTCATTCTCACAGTCCCTGCATTTGCTTTCCAAGACTTTCGTGGTGTGGTCAGAGCATTTGCTGGTGAAGATGGAGGCAAAGAAGTCATTAAGAACCTCAGCCTTCTCCAAATCCATGGTAGCCAGTTCTCCTCATAGCTTCCGGAGAGGGCCCACATTGTCCCTAGTCTGTCTTTTATTTGCTACGTATCTATAGAATCCTTTCCTGTTATCTTTTACATCCCTTGCCAAACTTAATTCTAGCTGGGCCTTAGCTTTCCTAACCTGGTCCCTAGCTTCCCGGGCAATGCTCCTATATTCTTCCCAGGCCGCCTGTCCTTGCTTCCACCTTCTATAAGCTTCTTTTTTCCCCTCTAAGTTTCCTCAGCAGCTGCTTGTCCATCCATGGAGGTCTCCTGGCCCTCCTGCTGCACTTTCTTCTAGTCGGGATGCAACACTCTTGAGCACGTAGCAGGTGATCCTTGAATATCGACCAGCAGTCTTGGGCCCCCCTGCCCTCTAGGACTGTATCCCATGAAACCTTACTAAGGAGGTTCCTGAAGAGGCCAAAGTCTGCTTTCTTGAAGTCCAGGGCAGTGAGCTTGCTGCATGCTCTTCTCACTGTCCTGAGGATCTCAAACTCAACCATCTCGTTCGTGATCACTAGAGCCAAGGCTGCCCTGGAGCGTCACATTTCCAACCAGTCCTTCCCTGTTGGTGAGCATGAGGTCAAGCATGGCACCTCTCCTCGTCGGCTCCTCTATTGCTTGAAAGAGGAAGTTGTCTTCCACACAATCGAGGAACCTCCTGGATTGCTTGTGCCGGGCCGTACTGTCCCTCCAACAGATGTCAGGATGGTTGAAGTCCCCCATGAGGACCAGGGCCTGCGAGCATGAGGCTGCTCCTATCTGTCTGTAGAGCGCTTCATCCACAGAGTCCTCTTGATCAGGCGGCCTGTAACAGATCCCCACCGTAATGTCCCCCATTGCTGTTTTCCCTTTGATCCTGACCCACAAACACTCTGTTACCTCATCACCCGTCCCCAGACAGAGTTCCATACTCTCTAGTCTATCACTGACATAGATAGCAACACCCCCTCCCCGTCTGCCTGGCCTGTCTTTTCTAAACAGCCTGTAACCTTCCATTCCGACACTCCAGTCGTAGGAGCCATCCCACCACGTTTCTGTGATACCAATGACATCGTATTCCAGTAGCCTTGCACACATCTCTAATTCCTCTTGCTTGTTCCCCATACGACGGGCGTTTTGTATAGAGGCACCTTAGCCGAGCTCCAAATGCAGCCGACTCAATGGCTGGGGCAGCTGGAACATCTCTACATCGCTCCAAGCACTTATTACAGGTGCTGGCAACTGACCAGGAGTGTTGGGATGGATCAATGCTCCTCTCCCCCAACGCATCTAGTTTAAAGCTTTCTTGACCAGCCTGGCAAGCCTCCTACCAAAATAGCTCTTCCCCTTCTTTGTCAGACCAGCTCCACCAGCCTCCAGGAGATTTGGCCTCCCAAATGGAGCCTCATGTTCTAAATAGCCAAACCCCTGACTATGGCACCACCATTCTAACCATTTATTAACCTGCCAAACGCGCCTAGCTTTTTTAAGGTCCTCCCCTTTGTCCTGGAGAATCGATGAAAAAACTATCTCAGCTCCAGAGCCCCTAACCACCTCTCCCAGGGCTCTCTAGTCCTTCTTAATGTTCTCCAGGCTACTGCTATCTATATCTCTAGCACCCACATGGACCACTAGAAGAGGGTAATAGCAGGACTTACTAGAGCAGGCAGCCTCTCAGCAACATCCTTGATCCAAGCCCCTGGCAGGCAACACACCTCCCTCGAGACTGGATCAGGCCGGCAGATGGGTGCCTCTGTTCCTTTCAAAGTAGAGTCCCCTACTACTATGACCCTCCGCTTTTTCCTGGAGGCACCAGTAGTGATCCTCTTTACTGGTGCATCAGCAGGATGCTCATTAGGTGTGGTGGGTTCTTTCTCATTAGCCCCCTGCAGAACTGCGAAGCGGCTCTGGGTGGGGACATCAGATTTAGGAGGAAGCCCCTTGTCATTAATTGCCCTCTTCCTCCTTTTTTTGTTCGTTTTCCTCGTGACTAATTCCCAGCTTCCTGGGTTGCTGCCCTCCTTCTTTCCTATATGAGCAGTGCTGGACGTTTGCAGCCCCTGCACAGTTTGGGCCTGGAGCAAGCAGCCCAGCTTCCCCTCAGCTTCCCTGGCATCTTTTAGCTCTCCAACAGCCTCCCGCAACTCAGCCACCTGCTGCAGGAGGACCTCCACCAGGGCGCACCCAGTGCAGCCCTGCCCATTGCGCTCCCTCGCCTTAAGAGATCAGCCGAGGCACCCTCTACACTCCGAGGTCTGCGCCGCAGCCTCCCCTCTCATCGGCTCTGTCTGGGTGCCTACGCTGGCCACCGCCGGGGCAGAGCTCCCAGAGCGGGCCCTGCTCCTGAGGCGAGTGCTTACCATCCCGCTCGCCCGGCCTGCGCCAACTGCCACGCCCTGATCGCTCGCGCTCCCTGGGATTGGTTTTTCCCTACTGAGGGCTGGCGCCTTCACTCCTGGCGCCGCCCCCTGTGAGTCAGCTGCTCGCGTCAGCTGCGCTGCCGGCTCCTGGGCAAGTCCTGTCGAGGATTTGAGGCTCTCTCGGTCGCTCTTGCCGCTCCGAACTGAGGCTCCTGGGCGCTGTGCTTCCCCCCGCTCCGGTGTTAAAGGCGTCCTCTCTGGAGGTACCTCGGCAACTTCATCATTAGTTGGTTTGAAATAAATAAGTAAACACAGGAATAAGGCTTCCAGAACCAAAGCTGTTGTTTCAACTGAATGCCCAGGGTTGGATATTATCTGAAAGTAAGTTAGAATAATTATTTCAGGAAACTAAGTGTCCATTAATGACATTTTGTCAGCACGTATGTGGCCACTTGCTAAGTATACAATTAAAATGAATCTTCACTTATTGCACATTCCATGGAGCAGATGACTTTGAGCTGAAAGAATGAAGATTATGTCAGTCAAAATAAAATGACTGGTCACCTGCAGTTATATTCTTATCTTTTTCTTAAAACACAAGTAGAAAAATACCATCTTTTTCTTTTCTTTTTTTTTTTTTTTAATTTTGCTTTATTAGTGCAAAGTCTTCCATTGTAGTTTGAGACAATAGACTTAAGAACCCTCGAGCCAAACAAATTGCCATGTCAGAGAACTGCAAAAGAGTTTAATCCTTTCATGGAAAAGTGTATGAAGAATTAAAGACAGATTTGCACCAAGTTATTTGACAAGTGAACAGCAGTTAATTCTTGAACTTGTAACTTGAGCATTGTAGTTGCTGTCTGGGCCTGAACATCCGTGACTGCTGAGTGCTCATTCAGTTCATCTCAGAAAATTCAGGACAAAAGAGTAATTCAGTTCTTTTACAAGCACTTTTGACAGTAGAATAGGTTTTCTTCTAACATAGACATTAAAATCAACTTGGAAAATTGAAAAAAAGAATACTTTTGACCGTCATATAGACAGTTGTTCTCTGATGGCTCCAGTTCTAATTTGCAAATGTCCTTAGTGCAGACATACAGTTTCTCTTCCATTTTATTTTGAAGATTACCAAACACATAACAAATGCATTAATTAATATAATAAACCATAAGTTTATTGTAAATGTTATAGAACAAAAGGGTAAGAACATACCTAAATGTCAAAAATTATTCTCAGAGTGTCTCAAGGCAGTTTTAAATGCCTACATTTTGGTAATGCAATTAACTTGCTACCTTTGAGAAGATATTCACAGAAGAAAAGTGTCACAATAAATCTGGTTACAAATAATCAGAATCATTTCAGGTTTTGTTCTTGATTTTCATTAAAACAAATGGTAGTTTCTATAAATTTTATCTATAATTCCTGACCAACCATGTCCTTTGAAATTTCCAGAATGTAGATTTTTTTAGTCTCCTGAGAAAATTGGGGCTGTTCAGCCTGGAGAAGAGAAGGCTGCGTGGAGACCTCATAGCAGCCTTCCAGTATCTGAAGGGGGCCTGTAAGGATGCTGGGGAGGGACTCTTCGTTAGGGACTGTAGTGGTAGGACAAGGGGTAATGGGTTCAAACTTAAACAGGGGAAGTTTAGATTAGATATAAGGAAGAAGTTCTTTACAGTGAGGGTGGTGAAGCACTGGAATGGGTTGCCCAGGGAGGTTGTGGATGCTCCATCCCTGGCGGTGTTCAAGGCCAGGTTGGACAGAGTCTTAAGCGACATGATCTAATGTGGAGGTGTCTCTGCACATGGTAGGAACTAGATGATCTTAAGGCCCTTTCCAACCCTAACCATTCTATGATTCTATATATAATATTATATTATAATACACGAAATAGATCTTCCCTTTGTGAAATTAAACCCCACATAGTCTGCGTACAACAAACAGCGAGAATGTTTTCCTTCATATCCAGCATTCACAATTGTACCTTACCATGTTTTTAATGCATTGCTGGAGCATTTCATTACAGGAACATTACAACTGCAGCCTTCTGGACACTCTTTACCTACTGTTGATCTACCCCTCTTTGCAGGTGAAAGCATTCCATACAAGAAGAAACTCTACCAAGCAAAGAAGGGGTACATTCTATGCCTTTGGGACAGTGTTCCTCTCTATATATATCCTAATTACAATTATAGTTAATTTATTTTTTTTTTTGCAATTGTATGACATTAATCACTATTGATTACCTTTTTTGCATAATGCTACCAAACCTGTCATTCTTATCTTTGTGAAGTAGTATGGAACTTTGCAGTGTATTTGGAGAATTGCATCCTGTTCGGGTTGAGGATCTTTTTCCAGAGTATTTATCCATTGTATGAGGACAATTTTGAATTTTCATCTTATCCTATAGTGTGCTTGGAGTACCTACTAGGTGATACAGCTATATTCTCTTCTATCATGAAAGGTTTCAAGGCATTCAAATCTAAACAGTTGGGATTGAGAATTTATTTTTCCAGGATGAACTGTTCATAGATGATTCTTAATAACAGAGGTAGAAATAAGCTTAAAAGCGTTTTGCTGAACTAATGAATTATTGTGTTGATGTATGATCATTTTCAGTGCTCAGTGACATTTTTCCAAAAAATACTTAATTCAGCAGGAAGTGACATTTTTGAGTAATCAAAATAATTTGCAAATTTAGTAAAGCGTTTAAATAAAAATATATAAAATATATATTTCGTGAATCATTTGTTCTGTCTTCAAAATAAAAAATTATTTCTCTGATGTTTTTAAACTTTTTAATCTATTGTTTGTTTTGGATATTTATCTCCGTTAAAACCAGAAAGGGCTCAATAACTTGCAAATGAAATCAATATTTTCATATGACAAAAAGACAGTGTTTGATTTACTGTGAGGGTGGTGAGGCACCAAAGAAGTGGTAAATGCTTCATCCTGGCAGTCTTCAAAGCCAGATAGCACAGAGACGTGGCGGCATGGATTAGCATGAGGCATCCCTGCCCATGGCAGGGGGGTTGGAACTAGATGATCTTAAGATCCTTTCCAACCCTATCGTTCTATGATATTAGTTGGATTGGCAGAGTTTTCAAAAAGAAAAGGGAGGAGGTGTGGTAGTTTGACCCACAATAACTGTATTTCCTACAGCTATTTGGGGAAAATATTTAGTGCTAAACAAATCCTTTTTCCTATCTTATTCATGTTAGATATTCTACTTTCATTGTCAGATTGTAGTGTTGAAATCAGAATATTTTCTTTCACATTTTAAAAATACTGATAATTGCAAAATTAGTCTTTTAGTAGTTATTTATATGTTTTTTATTTATGTATTTTATGCTTAAAATCATGTAAGACACTTTAAATAGTATTTTAAATAATATACTTCAATTCCAGGATCAAAGATTAAGCCAAACATAACTAAAATTATCCTTCATATTCTTCTCCTCAGCTCTTCCAATAAATATCCTGCCACTACTATGCAAGGATAAATGTTATTGTTAATCAAATAAATGTATAAGCAATTGTATCGGAATAAATTGAAAAAATATAATGAAATCTGTCCAGTGTGCAAACACTGCTGCACCTTTTCTGGCAAATCTTTTTTCATTATGGACTGATTATTCAACTCTGGGCAGTGATAAACCACAACCAACTCACAACAGCAATAGTTAATTCCTCCTCATGAGCCCTTTTCATTCCATTTCCTCTGATCTAAGAACTTAACTGCCTGAAAACCCAAGCAGCTACTTCTCCTTCCACTTTTACTGCTAGGACAGTGAAGCCTCTTTCAGTTGACAAATGACAGCTCTGCTTTTCCCTCACCTAAGTAAGGTCATACCAGTGACCCAGCCATATAGGTTACAATCCTGCCCTAAGACCCAGGAGTCCAGCATCTTCCAGTTGCATGTCTAGGCAAAAGCTGGGCATGTCCATAGTCCTTGGTCCCTACAGTTGTCATTGGAGGATCATCTGTTGCAATCACAGGTGCAAAAAAGAGACTTCAGTGTGCTCTAGCAGTTCTTTTGGGGAGAGGACAGGACTGCAAAATAAACTGGGGAGCTACACTACCAAACAGCTCACAAGCAATCACAGGCTTTGGAGTTGGTCAATGCATTCATTTTTGTATTTTAGTTTTATAATTTCAAGACAGCATTTGAAATTCCAGCCAAGTTCTTCTACATGTAATAGTTTCAGACATTTGCAAGATGAGTGGAATATTTCTCTCTGGTTGCAGTGTGAGAGGAAGGCTGTAGGAGCACCAGCCAGTACTATCATTTAGAAGTGAAAAATTTACCACAATTTGTCTACAAAAGCAGATGCTTACCAAAATTTTAGGGGGACAAGTCCTCGTGTATAAGCTTGAGCAAAAGCTTTCACCTCAACAACACAGACTGAGACTTGACCTGGGACTGTATAGCTACTGTATGATATAGAGTAATATATAGTTGTTCCCAAGTAGTCAGGGAGACACTGTAACACTGTGTGACTATAATTTATCCAGCTGTTGTCTGAGTTGATATCCTGTTCTTTTCTGAGTACTGCTGATACTGACTGGTTTGGGTTGTTGTCTGGAAAAAGACAAAGGATCATTTATAGTTAACTACTTATGGAAACGAACATTGTGATACCATTAAATTAATAGCTGAATCCGTACATTTCACTTCTCAGATTTTCACAGCACTCTCTTTTGAAGCTACCATGAGCTATGTAAGAATTTGTAACTATCATCAACAGATCTTATTCCTACATAAAAAGCAGAACTATTTCCCATTATGATTTCCTCCTGGAAATACTCCCTGCAGGAAGATAAACATATGGTAAATGTGAAAAAGTTAATTGGCTATATATTGGCTGTAAAAGTTAATTAGCTGCATAGCGTTCCATATATTGCTATTTTAACAATTTACCTTCAGATGTCAAAACTGGTCCTTTCATTTTCCTAGGTCTGTTACCTCAAAATCAGCTTTCAAAAAAGTTTGATGCAATATACATCTTTCTGTCCAGATACGGTGTGCACCTTACAGAGAAGTGTTATACACTTTTGATAGTCATCACAGTGAAAAGAAGTGCATCCTTGGGATTCTTGCCATATGAATTTGTGAATGGCCAGTCAAAAACTAATCTGTCAACAAAAAAAAAGTTTTAAGCCAAATCAGCTCCCTGAATCAATTCATTGTCTGGCCACAGAAGCACAAAGGTTCAAGAAAAGAGGTAGGAAGATAGTGTCAGGCATGATTTGTGAGGCCTTAACCTGCCAAGAAATTATAGTTTAAGCCTCCTCATACTCTGTCACTATGACTACTCTACTTTTTAGCCTCCTGTGCTCGAGCTTAAGTTTGTCTCATATTAAGGCTTTGAGCAAGCTTCAAAACATGGTGTGTGGGGGAAAGAGGGGAGTTCAAGCTCCAAAGACCACTTAGGACAGTACATCAAGGACCTAATTAAGATGTACAGACACGTGGTAATGGCCATTGCCACATTGTATTTCTACATTTCTCATACTGCCTACAGATGTAACGTGTGGCTAGCGTCAGGCAGAAAACCAGCCACACTTCTTCATTAGAAGCACAGTAGGACAAACCAGAATTTTTAATTTCTTGGTAGCTAAACAAAATCTGTCTCTATTACTATGTGCTGTCATAGCCCTGATATTATGTTCCTGTCAAGAGCTGCTTTTGTAGAAATATGCGGTTTCTACTGGAGATGCCAGATACTTGAGAATCAGGTGTCAAATCATCTAACACTAGGCCTTTTAACGGGGTTAGGCCCTACCGTATTCCTGAGTCTGAATTCTGCTACAAGGTTGGAATTTTGAAGTTTGGTATCATGCTGAATATCCCACTGGTCAAAACTCTGGGCGCTGCTAACAGTGTCAAGACAGAACTCAAGACCTGAACCCTTGAAAATCCACAGTGATTATATTTTAACTTATTCCTTCATGTCTGTTATGGACTCCTCCAGCTAGCTGTTTCCAAGGCAAAGCTACTGTAGAGACAGATAGAACCAAGCAGTGTGGAGGCAAGACAGTCTGCATCATTTGGCTTTGAGGTCCTCTTTAATTATTATAATAGTATAATAATCACTTGTTTCTCTTTTACTTACCAGGGACCCTGGACCTGCCAGTGAGACCACTGAAATCTTCAGCTAGCAAGAACTAGAAAGCCTTGAGGAACCTGGCTAAAATTAGGAAGCTTCTTTACTTCTCTCTCTTTTGAGCAAATGAAAAGCAGAAAGGGGACAGCCATTAAAAAATGAAATTATTTTTGCATTTACAAAGAGTTTATTTATGGAAGAACCTTACAGTACTTATGAATTTCATGTACTCATGCAACTTCCTTGTTGAAGTTCACTTTTCCAGGTGGCTAAGGGTTCAGAATACAACTAGCTTGTCAGTGGCAGAATGTGTATTAGATCACCAAAGACATTCTCCCTGATGCCAGATAACTAGTCAGAAGGGAAAAAAAGAAAAACCACTGGATGATAAAAATTCTTAGTTCAGACTGTGTTTTCAATTTTTATTAAAACTGGAGCTACATTTGTAATAAAATTTGTCATATTCAGTAGAAGTTCCCCTCATTATGTGTCTTCAATTCTTCTCCAACTTCACATATATGATTACTCATACTATTGATAGATCTTCTGTAGTTACTTTTCAAATAAAGACATCCTTCCATCAGAATCTGAACACTCAAAGACTGATAATCTTTTCCTTTTCATTAGATGTCTTAGTTGTCATGAAACTGAGAAAAATAAAATACTGTCAGTAAATGCCTAGCAATGACTAACCATGTCTTCTCACCATTGCCCTAGTCTGACTTAACTGGCTAGTAATTCCATGATGAACGTTTTTTTTCAGATGTTAATTCCTTCTTTCTATGCAGATTATTCCCAAAGAAACAAGAGAATTTTCTAAAGCATTTTAACTCTGTTTATTTCTGCATATTAGAAACAATTCTCCTTGGATTTTATTTACAATTCCAGTAAGCTTTTAATTCAGAATTTACATAGCCCAGAAAATCTGCCTTTTTACTGCTCCATTGGCAAAACTGGAGTAGCGTAAAATGATCTTGTGATGGTCAAACAAAGCATTGACCTCTTTGTTCAGTGTGCGTTTGACAAGAATCTGAGGTGCTAAACTAGAAACAGTTCAACAAAAAGACAAATCTGGACCAACTTCAAGACTCATGCTTCTTAAGTCAGTATAAGGCAAATTTTAAATACCCAGGTGTAAAACTAGCAGATGGCCATCTCTACAAACATTTACAGCTGGGTACTTCTTTGTCTACATCAGACTATTTCACCATCAAATTGCTTTGCAGCAGCAGCATTTTAGATCCCTGCAAGCCTTATAAAGTGGGTGTGCTTTAAACACATTTGGCTTTACTAAAGGCAAATTATTTTCTTTTTAAAATACTAAAGATGAATATGCCCACTATCTTACCAAACAGATGTGGGTGATTTAGATTCCTGTCCCTTCTCAGACTAAGGAATCATAAATCCGCATCTAAAGGCTACTATTAGAGCAAGAAACTAGTTTTCTTTCTATGCGATGAAGCCGTGGCAGCATGTGTTGAAGAATATAAAGTTCCAGAGGCCAGAAAACAAGTTAATCAATGTGTCCACTGGGAGATGGTGCTCCGATTTCATTCTAGCTGAGCAGAGAATACGATCCAGTCTTTTCATTTTGTTGTTGAATGCTTTATTAATTTTGTAAACAAGTCCTGAAAAGTGGACAGTGTGTCATTCTGTTCTCTTGATTCTTCATCAGCTCACTTTAGCCTTTCAGTGGATAGTCATACGTGTTTTCCAGGAGCTGGATCCTAAGTAGTGAAAGTGTTAGTGTTGGGTTTATTTCTTCTAATTTTAGTTTCCTAAGAAACCAGCAATTCTAAAAAAAAATGGGATTTCAGGTATTGGGTAGCCAATTGGCCTGCTACTGCACTAAATATTGAATTTTAGGGTTTTTTCCTCTGATGAGCAGACTTTCTCCTTTGGCTATATTAGGATTGTCTTTCTGAGTTCCTCTCTGGCAGAGGAGAGAATTGGCCTTCATGGGGTTTGGCCTTCGTCTTCTCTGGGAATGATGAATTCAACACATATTCAGTGGTAATACAGTACCTGAAACCATGACTAATAGTCTTTCTGAATAAAAGGGAACTTCCCTTTAGGCTGTCTGCACTGCATTCAGGTGAGTCCTCTGGTTTGGACAAAAGGACCAAAACTGCAACATGCTCAGGGAGAGCATCTGCTTCACCCTCCTGGCACAGGGACCAAGTCTGCCAACAAAGAGCCTAGTTAGGACCTTCACAAAACACCAATTTAAAAAACAACAGCCCAAAAGCAAGCCCTTATACTCTGAGCATGTATAGAATGCTGTATGTAAACACAAAACCCCTCACTTTGAGTATAAGCTACTTACCCTACAGATGGGTTGAGACTACCTGTATGTCACTTTCTTGTGAATCACTCCTTACAAATTTACCTGGAGGAGTCTCCAACATGCTAAAAGCTGCCCACAGGGTTTAGGTATCCTATATTTGTATGTCTCAGTGTTCTCCTGAATAACCAGGGGCTGTTTCTGTCCTTCTGGTGAGTGATATGAAAGCTCTTGCAGGTTTGCCAAATCAATCTGATCATCTTCAACAAAGGAACACTCTCCTTTTTCCACCTGGATGAAGTCCTCAGATATGGTTGTATAGATCTGTGACTTATACCAGGGACTGGAGAGAATCTTTTTAACACTTCATACATGTTGTTAGATTTTACCATTCTCTCTGCAGCTGGTACTCATTTAGAGAGGGCAGCTGAGCCTCATTACCAAATCAGGCAGGCAAAGCAGGTAGCCTCAAGTCTATCTAACAAGCCCACTATCAAAAATGATAAAGGATGCCAAGCTGGGCAGTAAGAAAGAAGGATGCAGATTGCAAACGTTGCTTGAAGAAGCCAGAAGCTGTGCTATGAGGGAGTTATTAGTGGATATTTATGTGTTGTTTGTTTTCCTGGAACATAGCTGAAGTTCGTAATGTTAGATGCAGCTGGACTAGTGCTTGGAGACTTTGATACTGTAAACTTCAGAAAGCTGCCAGTGGACTCTGGGTCTGCTATTTCTTTCCTTATCTGTAAGTCTAACATAGTTACTGATCCTTGTTGGTTTTGCTTATTATGGATCAACATGATTGTATTATGTTGGCTTTGCTGTCTTTCCAAACTGGAAGCTGATCTTTGCTGTTTAATATCCTTTTGCTGTTAATACTTCTATAGGCTATGTGTGTTGGACAATACAACCACATAGTACTTCAGTTATGGAAAAGCAGTCAAATAGACTCTTCCCAAGCCATCCAGATGTAAATCATAAAATTATTTGTATTTACACTGAGAAACACTTGCATATTATTAAATCTGAGAACTTCAATTCCCGATGTACCATTACTTTCCACATCGTCTTTTTAACTCCTGTTTTGTTGTTTTATTTTTAGACACTAGTGAAATGGTCAGCAGCATTGACCAGAGGTTCCTAACACATCCCATAATCACTTAAAGAAACATATTTAGATCAAATTCTCTTCTTTATTGTTCTTTTGCTTATCATGTCCTTCAAAGCAGCCACATTTTCCAAAGATGTGTAAATATAATGGCAGTCATATTAATGCTCTGTTCCAAATGCTTAAATCCCATAATCATTCTAAGAAACATTTTTAATAGGAAGAGATCTCTGTCACTCCCTGATTAGATTTATGGTCAGGTAGTCTGGGATTTTTTTTCCAGTTCAAGATGAAAAAAAAAAAAAATCTGAAATATTCACATTTCATGGATGTCTAAATAAAACACTCTTGTTCTAAAAAAAAAAAAAATGTGCATTTGCAGACTGCACAAAAATGAAAGAAAAATCGTGATTACAATTCTTGTTAGCTTGACAAACCAAAAATAAGTCACTCTCAAGCTAAAATTTTTTATGTATTTTTTAGGGGTAAAATCAATGCAGAACTGTAAGTAGCAAAAACTTGGAAGTAATTTCTTTCCCAGAGTTGAGCAAAACAGAAAACTGAAATACGGAGTACCTTATCATAGACACATACTTGATACTTGCTTTGATTTTTATTTTTTTTTTAAAGTTTTTGGTTTTGGTTTTTGGGGGGCTTTTTTAGTTTTTTCTTTTACTGGAATACACAACTTTTCCACTCCATTTTAAACCTGCTGGCCTCCAAAGATCACAGAATTATTACAGCAGACTACTTTTTTAATGTACACTTTCTGAAGTAACTTTTTGGACAAGGAAGTGGTATCCACTGAAACTAGGGCTGGTTTTGGAAACATAACACTGTCAGACATAGGAAGGAACAACTTCATTGTTGGCAGAGTGGTTTATCCTTCCTTCTATATATAGCTAAGTGAAAAACTCATTCTATTTGCTCATACAAAAATTAAAACAAAATTTCTATGGCACATCTATGAGATTGTACGTCCAAGATGAAGAGGATCAAGCTCTGTCTCGTACTTTTCTTGTTTGGGGTTTTGGCAGTTCTCAGAGTCAAGATCAACAGTTTTTCCAAAAATACAGAACTGATACTGGAACTCAGAGTGAATTTTGCAAGTAGTTTAGGCACATTGCTGATGCAATTTTGGGTAGCACATTGATTGCTCATCTTTTTCCTTACACATCTTTATTTCATGCTGGTTCTTTTTCCAGCTCTTTCAAATTATGATGTGATGTGGTTGCTCATATATTTCTTTTTTTTTTCTTTTTTTTTTTTCTTGTAAATGGGGAGTTTATAAAGATTTTTTGAAGGTCAATCTTATGATCATTTCATATTTCAATAATGTATCTTAATTTTGAGGTTTCGATCCAAATCTTCAAAGGAATCACAATTTCAAAGTACTGATTTTGTACTTTCTGAAGGGCAGTCTGCTTTTTGAAAGCTTGAGATGCAGCAATCAAAATCTCTAATCTTTACAAAATTTAAGACATGCACAAAAATTAATATTTGAGTAAAGTATTATCTCCTAGTTTTTCTTCACTTCCACCTTGCCAAAGGCAATGCATGCATGAGTAAACAAGCCTGACAAACTTCAGTGAATATTCCCTGGTAATAAATTTGTCCTGTTAAGCCAGGGAATTAATTCAATATAGCTATTTTTTCATATTTTCCTTCAGGAAGGAACATATTCCTACAATCTGAACTCAGAATTCTGATGAGTCTTTACAGTCTGCTATAAATATTAGGTTTATTTTATCTAAAAACTAAACTGTTCTCATCCCTTCGGAAGATGGGTTTTGTTAAAGAACTTGCATTGATTGAACATCAAGTCCAAATGTGAGGAAAATTAAGATTTAAGGCGACATTAAGATTAATTTTCTGTATATACTTTTCCTGCACATTACAAAAGAAAAATAGAACGTTTTCTCCTTTTTTACTATGAAGTCAATGTTTTTAATGAGGTTTTCTGCTTTTGCAAGATAGAATCAGGCTAATCATTTAACTGAAGATTAATTTATAATCTGGTTATGTCCATTTTGCATATTTGGATACTATTTGCATAAACAATGCGGCTACTATTATTGGCTTTTCCCAAAAGATTACAAAGATACTAATTAATCTAATTTACATGAGGATAAAGATAGTTACCTGAGCTCATTTTCTGATATTTTTTCCGCATTTTTTGCCATGATAAAATGTCTTTTTCTTTTAAATATTCACACTGCACTCTTACAGAACTGTGTTCCTATAAATATTTTTTGAAGTTTTCAAAGATAGAGCTCAGTTTCGTCAAAATGGATTATTCTGTGATTATATTTCCTGGATATTAACTGATATCATGCACCCATTCAGCTGAAAATGAAATCTTGGAGTCCTGAGCACTCTCAGAAGTATAAATAGCCTCCTCTTTAGTCTTACATTCTCATATGCATGCTCATAAATGAGGAATTTCTGGAACAGGTTAACCCCATTGCTGTGTTTGCCTTTGAACACTGAATTCTTTTTTTTTTTTTTTTTTAACTTTGTGGTTTCTGGATATCTCTATATGCATGTTTTCTTCTCCAAAAAGGAGATGTAAAGCTATATTAAAATTTGTGTGAGTGAAAAAACATCTGCTTAGTTGAGTGGCTAGCAAGGTTCAACAGACTCAAACCCCTAGATGATTGACAGGTACATCCTTCACATTCAGCATCATTGTACTCAGTGAGCTAAAGGGTTTCAGAGAAAGTGAAAACAAAGATCATACCATAGGATTGCTTCTCCCAGCATCAGCAATAATAACCCCAAGTTTTATCCTTAGGCGACACACATGGGAAAAAAAAAGGAGTACATAAATAATTTACAACTATTAAACATTAAAACAGAAAAGTTTGGGGTTTTTTTTCAGAGGGTATGATGTGTCAGTAAAAAGACAATAACAGCATATTTGCTGTACTCTCTATTGGCAACCAAACTGAAGGGAGGGTGGCAAGGACAGAATTTCCAAAGACTGGCTGTGAGTAGTTACTTGAGTGACAAATGTGGGCATAAATTCAGATAACTCAATTCTTCTGCTATCTGTGGTATGACTTTTTTCCATGTGGTACACAGGTCACATTGTCTTGTGGGCTTAAGGGATGTCTCACTAGAAGTGGAACAGTTGCACAGCAGCTAGCTACATGCAGTATTATTTGTGGTGGCATCAGGTACACATCCCTTGGTGTCAGGTTTTCTGCTTTTGCTTACCAGGGCAAAATATTACAGTTCCTTTACTTTACTTCCTTTACCTTGTGTACCATTTCTTGTACTCGTGGTTACTGTGATGGCCTGGGTTTGGTGCCCGGGATTCTGCAAGGATGCTGACTGATGAGGCAATTTTCCCAATGCCAGTAGAAACAAGGTTTCCTAAGGATGTGAAAAGAAGGAAAAAGTTTAAAATATCAAATTGCATGGCTATCTTAACTTTCCTTAAAAGTGAATTTATTTCTTCAGACACTACTCGTTTGCCCAAACTAGTTCATGTGGTTTTCTAGGTAACTAAGGGTGAATCTCCTTACATTTGCAGTACCATGGTATTCCAGTCTCAGTCCCTCAGAGATGCTGCATTCTTCTACATGTTCCCTCTCCCTCATGCACCAAATCTTCCCAGATCCTTCCCTTTTGCTGGCATTTTTTTGGAAAGAAGGTGAGGAAATTGGTTTTCAGCAGGAGCAGGTCCCTGAATAAATAGTCATGCTGCATTATTTCTGATGCACTAATGCACAAAGTGATTGGAGGTGATGGAAGAATTATCAGGTTTTGGCAATTATGTAGCAAATAAACTGAATTTCTAGTTAATAATTTTTCCATACACCATTGTGGAGTACCTCCATGTTTATCACAAATCTATTTTCTTGCCTTCTCAATCACTAACAATTTTTCGTTTAGTTTAATGTTGAATGAAAACAGCTAAAATTACTTTGTTTTAGAATAAATATAGATTATTTTATTAGAATAAAAGTGCAGCAAGGATTTGACATGTTTTAATATTCATTTTATTTTTAAGCAATGCCTTTTCATGCAACAGATATATTTTAACATTCCTGTGCTGTATGAAGACTTATCTCTGAAATGTTATCTCAGCTTATTGGTCTGCCAATTTTGTTTCTTGTTTTAAGTGTCTCTGTGAATTTTCAGCCTGCACTACATGAAAAAGCCACAGGATATGAAGCCAAAACTTTCATAAAATATGAAGATGAATAATATATTGTCAAATACCAACAGGACAGAATAAGATTCAGCATCAATAAGATTCATTTTCTCCTGTTCTTTATAACCATAATTTTAATCATGCTTTAATTGATAAGAAGTTTTAATTTTTGTGGTTTTTAGTTTTTAGCATTATATGCTAAAATGATAGAGCCAAGAGAACCAAACCTACATTTATCACAATTTTAAAATGCTATTATTTAAAAAACAAACAGAAAACCACCATGACTCCTTGGAGGAACTACAAATGTTGTAGTCAGAGTTCTGGGGCTTTTTTAATGCTAAATAACAATGCTTTCACAGATTTGTCTCGTTTTGAGACTTAATGTTGCCGCAGGATAGTACAGAGCAGCACAATAACCAAGGCAGGCCAGACCTTCAGTCTGTTCTCTAAAACTCTCCCTGACAATCCTGATGTTGTCAGATATGCCTGGGAACTTCTCATTATCCATGTCAGTTGGGCAGCAAATGCTCTCAAGGATGGATATACATTATGCTAGCAAATAATGCTCTGCTTTTGAATGTGGACAGTACAGTCATGACTGTCCCTGAACAGCAGCTGCAAAGAGAATGACTAGAAGGCTTTGAGATACTGAAATTCCTGGGCATGAATCAGGAAGGAAAGCCAGACAAAATGCTTATGGTCCTTAAATGAGAAGTATGGTCAGAACTAGTAAAGCAAAACTGACAATGTTTATTTTACATTTTAAACTGTCTTAATTTTCATTTATTTAAAAGAATTAAAAAGAACAAGTGAGAAAAGTTCTGAAAATTTCAGATTCAAATGAATTGTATAAAACTTGAAGGTTGCTTAGACCATGAGAAATAAGGAATGTGTAAGCATTTCAAACATATCTGTTAGGTACTCTTGTAAGGGAAAAAGAGAACAGAAACACTGATCACTTTACGAATAGTGTTCTAGTCTTAAAAATGAGGCACCCATTAGAGCCTTATTTACTGATTTCAATGTGTGACCTGAACACATACATTTGCTTGGAAATTAGGCAGAAATGATGCTGTCAACTGTTGTTGACAAGTTATTTCATACAACTTGGTATACACTGAGGTGGCTGCAAATTCAGCAGCCAGAGAGAACTTTCAGCTTTATAGCAAAAGCATTGCGGTGTTTGATTTACAAAGTTTGAGAGGCATTACTTGGTATAATTCAATAATTTAATATTGATTTAATAATGTATGTTTGCAGTTGTAAGCATGAAAAACATGCCTCTCTGTTTCCAGATTTCCTGCCCATCCCAGTGAAAAATCAAGTCCTTGGGTTTATTTACTACGGACCCTTTGTGTTTTTACAGAATATGTATTGTGCAAATAGGTCACCGATAACCTCAAAGTTTGTGGTGTTTGAATGTTGTTGTATGAACACCAAATGGAATTTCATTTGAAGGTATGCAATTTGCTAAAGGGGTTTAGAGAAAATTATGAAATTATACCAAACTATTGTGCTGTACTGCATCCTTTCTTATACTCCCTCTCCACTAGTGAAATAAAACTCAAATGGTCAGCATGGTAATCATCTGAATTAGCTATATTAAATTATTTGAATCAGCTAATATTAAATTTCTATTAATTAAACTAATTTATAACTTCACCTACTAATTTTTATGAAGGTCAGCTCATATTTTTCAATGTTGCTTGATTAATATTCTATCTCCCCATTTACTAAATCAACTCTGAACTGTTAGGAAAAAGAAATACTTCAGAGTATTCTGGTTATATCTTTTAAATCCCCCTAGTCTGTTTAACTGAATCCACAATGTATTTTATGTCAACAACTGACAGTCTTTACAACCTCACAATACAGTCAAGGATAACAAGTTGCATGGATATAAAGTAAATTGATTTGAAATACTGTTCTGTTATGGCAAGAATGAATTACTGGTTTTCTCTCAAGGGTTTGCTTCTGTACGTTGTCATAGAATCACAGAATTATAGAATGGTTAGGGTTGGAAAGGACCTTAGGATCATCTAGTTCCAACCCCCCTGCCATGGGCAGGGATGCCTCACACTAGACCATGTCACCCAGGACTGTCCAACCTGGCCTTGAACACTGCCAGGGATGGAGCATTTACCACTTCTTTGGGCAACCTGTTCAGTTCCTCACCACCCTCACCGTAAAGAACTTCCTTATATCTAAACTGAACTTCCCCTGTTTAAGTTTGAACCCGTTACCCCTTGTCCTATTGCTACAGTCGCTGATGAAGAGTCCCTCTCTGGCATCCTTGTAGGCCCCCTTGCGATACTGGAAGGCTGCTATGAGGTCTCCACGCAGCCTTCTCTTCTCTAGGCTAAACAATCACAGCTTTCTTATACTGTCTTATGCTACTGATGTATTTTTACACTACGTACTGCCCAGTGAGTTGTTTTCTGGTATTTTTATTGCTGACTAAAACATAGCAAGGGCTGTATTAAAATTTTATCATGTCAGTCTGCATCCAGTGAGCGAATAGTCTTTGTTGTTTTTGTTGTACTGACCGCATATTTGAACCCAAAATGGGAAGAATAGGATAAAGAAATTCCAGTTTCCAAGAGTATGGAATATAGTCTGAGGAAAGGGTGGACTCAAAAAGCGGAGAATTAACACTGATTAATACAGTGATTACACTTCTGTTCAGTTACAGAATCTCTCTGTAAAACTATATTCCAGGAACTGATTCATCTGATAAAATCAGAAGACCTCACTGCCAGGTGGTAGATACATCATGTAAAGAGAATGGGTTTACATTCAACCTGATAAATCATCACATGTATATGATGAGTTACGTTTTCTGCATGCAAATACGACTTCTAGGTTCACCAACAGTTTCTGCCCAGCTCTGTTACATGTAAACAAATGCTTAAAAATAGGATACACATTTAAATATCAAAACCCTGACCCTGTTTTAACCTCATAACTGCATAATATCCCACCTACTAATCCAGTCCATAACTTCCATCAGATTTTTAAACATATGCAACTGATTTAAAGACTTACAAGTGAATTGTAAGGAACTGACCACCTCCCACAGTAAGCTGCTGTGTAAAAGAAAAATCTGTTCCCACTGTTTTAGATTTGCCCAACTTCATTTCCCTAGCATTGCATCTTTTAATGCCTTTGAGCAACTGATCTGAAATCTTTTCCTATATGGGTATAGGTAGACTGTAATCCAACACTCTCTTAACTTCTCTTAGGTAAACTGAAGAAATTGAGCATCTCAAATCTCTTATTATGAGAGGTTGTTTTCATGTCCCCTCCCAATCCTTTAATGATTCCATAGGTATCCTGATGGGTGAATACCATAATTGCAGATGGTGTTCCAGCCAGAGTAATTTATTCCTGATAACAGCTTCATGGCATAAGATATGTTTGTAAACAGCTGGATCAAGCATTGTAATAAATTACCCTGTATGGTTAGAAAACACAAAAGTTGTTACCGATGTTTGAAAACTGCTATCTTGCAGTTCTACTAAAGTCTATTTGTTTTATGAAAAGGGACCTTAGAACTTCTGTTAGCATACTTTGTATATATTTCCATTTCCTTTTTACATAATGTCTTAGGGTTTGGGTTTTTCTCAATCGAATAAAAGTAAGTAGATACAGGAGAGCAGGCATAGTGTAGCAAGCATGGGGTTTTTTGTTTAAATGAAAGATAAGGAATGATTTTCCTGAAAATAGGAATGTTAATTTATGCTTTTAGAATCATCCTCTTTTCCTGTTCTCTGCTTTTTTTAGGGATGACTTAGAAAATCTTTGAATAATGGTGAAAGCAGGAAGAGTGATGCCACTGTAAAATTTACATACTGTATCTCCTGTATCACAGAGATGGGGTGTAATCTTTGAGTCTTGTTCCTGCATTGGAATTCTAAATGCTTTGTAAGCTGGAATTCAGTATGTTAAACCACCTCTGTTAAGTAATAAAATTGAGATGAATAAATGGTAGGTATTTTTGTTGGCTTCTTTAAATAGGTAAATATTTGTCAGTAAAACTCTGTCCTTTTCCAGCATCTGGAGAATTATGCTGTGACTCAAATTGCATTATTCTACCACCCACAGAATGTTTTTGCTCAGAGTTCACAGAGATTGAGATGATAAAAACATATTCTAGCAATGAATGTGTTAGAGGAACATTTCTATTGCAAGGATACTAAAAGTTGAATCAAAAGAACATCTACTTTAAGCACTTTTTTCAAAGAAGATTATATCCTTCCTTATTTTCTATAAAACTCTAGTAAAGAAAAGGATTTATTCATCCTGTACAGTATTATTGTTGTGGAATAAATATTCTTTCTCTCATTTTCCTCCTGTTATCCAAGGTTTTGATCACTTGCTGTAAATATTCATTATATATATTTTCAATTGTATTATTAAAATGTATATTGTTATTACTCTGTCAACATTTCATTTCATCAGCATACTCCTTTGTGAGAAACAGCATCTTCAGGAATTTAAACCGGTTAGTTTCACAAGGGTTTTTTTCTTCCTAAAAAGAGCAGCTAGCTTGGTTTTCTTTAAGTTGATATGGATTAAATTTGTACTTTATGGTTTTTGGCATTCACATAATATCATATATAGGAAAATCAGAAAAGAGGAAGCACTAATATAATGAGAGGTGGCCGCCAGAAGGAATATTAGTTCCATATATATTACACTCAGTCTTTTCCTTTCCAAAGTAGCAGATGGGATACCCAATACTGGGGGCTTCATACTCTGCAGCAGTTTTCAGGTTTATATTTTGTGGGATCTTTCAGCTGAAAATGTCTGGCTTCACTCATCAGCTACCATCACTAACATTCTGGATTTGACATTTTGGAGTCTGAGATGTATTTAGTGGCTAAACAGATAAGGTAAAGGGGAAATATATGGGATCACTGAATAGGTCACTAATGTTTTGTTAACAATCATTTAAGCTGAGGTCACTGTTTCTCTATTTAGAGACTTTGTAAGCATCATCCTTCCCTGTTGAGCTTAAATATTCCAGTTTCTTCAGAAAGTATCTTGTAAAATTCTCTGGTGCTAATACTTTGGCCAAGATTCTCTAGGTGCTAAACTAATACCTCCATAAATATGTCCCTGGTACAAGTCTGACGGTTATTTTTCCCTGAGAATATTTTTGCAGTGATGACTGCCAGGAGAGATAGGGTCTGATTAACACTGGTCAGCTTTGCTAGCTGTGTCTTTAATCACAGGCTTTGCAATAAACAGAGAACTGTAATCAATAAAATCACAGATACAATGAAGAAATATAGATGGGGGCTAAAAGTCTGTTGATAAAATCTGGTGATTATTTGCCATGAAGACTAGGCTGTTATCTTCTTTACCTGTAACACAGCCTGGCAGAACTGGGTGGCCAATTGTTAATAAACATTGCCAAGTGAAAAAAACCAATGAAGAAGTTCCTCTCAGGTATGTTTCTTAAAACCTACCTTGATTTTCTTGATATGTTGTTGTTTTATTTTTTTATTTGAGTCCTTCATAATGTGATTATTTGGGAGAAAAATCAATTATGCATGCTAATTTGAAGTGTGTATCATTCCTAACTATAATTTTACTGTAACTTAACTTTCCAGGTAACCACATAAAGCATTTCTAGAAAGTTTTTCATATTTTTTGTATGTTTTTCATGTTTTCATTTTTAAAAATGTTCACAACTTTGTTTTGCTTTCCAATTAATAAAGTTGTTATTACTCTGAATGCTACAGTACCTAACCTTTTTATAAAACCTCAATCCAATTCCCTGATGTTAAGTAAATTTCTTAAGCCTAAAGTTTCCTCTTTTTTCCCCTTTATTTTCTGGGAGGAAAAAAACCCAAGCCCCAAACAACAACAACAAAATCATAGAATCATAATAGAATAGTAAGGGTTGGAAAGGACCTTAAGATCATGTAGTTCCAACCCCCCTGCCATCGGCAGGGACACCTTGCCCTAAACCACGTGGTCCAAGGCTCTATCCAACCTGGTCTTGAACACTGCCAGGGATGGAGCATCCACAACCTCCCTGGGCAACCCATTCCAGTGCTTCACCACCCTCACTGTAAAGAACTTCCTCCTTATATCTAATCTAAACTTCCCCTGTTTAAGTTTGAAGCCATTACCCCTTGTCCTACCACTATAGTCCCTAACGAAGAGTCCCTCCCCAGCATCCTTATAGACCCTTCAGATACTGGAAGGCTGCTATGAGGTCTCCACGCAGCCTTCTCTTCTCCAGGCTGAACAGCCCCAACTCTCTCAGCCTGTCTTCATACGGGAGGTGCTCCAGCCCTCTTACCATCCTCGTGGCCCTCCTCTGGACTTGCTCCAAAAGCTCCATATCCTTTTTATGTTGAGGACACCAGAACTGTATGCAGTACTCCCAAGTGAGGTCTCATGAGAGCAGAGTAGAGGGGCAGGATCACCTCCTTTGACCTGCTGGTCATGCTTCTTTTGATGCAGCCCAGGATACGGTTGGCTTTCTGGGCTGCAAGCGCACACTGCTGGCTTATGTTAAGCTTCTCGTCAACCAACACCCCCAAGTCCTTCTCTGCAGGGCTGCTCTGAATCTCTTCTCCACCCAACCTGTAGCAGTGCCTGGGATTGCCCCGACCCAGCTGTAGGACCTTACACTTGGCTTGGTTAAACTTCATAAGGTTGGCATCAGCCCACCCCACAAGCGTGTCAAGGTCCCTCTGGATGGCATCCTTTCCCTCCAGCGTATCAACCGAACCACACAGCTTGGTGTCGTTGGCAAACTTGCTGAGGGCGCACTCAATCCCCCTGTCCATGTCGCCGACAAAGATGTTGAACAGGACAGGTCCCAACACCGATCCCTGAGGGGCACCACTCGTTACAGGTTTCCAACTGGACATCGAGCCATTTACCACAACTCTTTGCGTGCGGCCACCGAGCCAGTTTTTTATCCACCGAGTGGTCCATCTATCAAATTGATGTCTCTCCAATTTAGAGACAAGGATGTCATGCGGGACAGTGTCGAACGCTTTGCACAAGTCCAGGTAGATGACGTCAACTGCTCTGCCCCTGTCCAGCAGTCCCGTGGCTCCATCATAGAAGGCCACCAAATTGGTCAGGCAGGATTTCCCCTTAGTGAAGCCATGCTGGCTGTCACCAACCACCTCGTTGTTTTTCATGTGCCTTAGCATGTTTTCCAGGAAAAACTGTTCCAAGATTTTGACAGGCACAGAGGTGAGACTGACTGGTCTGTAGTTTCCTGGGTCTTCCACCTTCCCCTTCTTGAAAATGGGGGTTATATTACCCTTCTTCCAGTCATCGGGAACTTCACCTGACTGCCACGATTTTTCAAATATGATGGACAGTGGTTTAGCAATTTCATTCGCCAGCTCCTTCAGGACCCGTGGATGGATTTCATCAGGTCCCATGGACTTGTGCACGTTCAGGTTCTTAAGATGGTCTCGAACCTGATCCTCTCCTACAGTGGGCCTAAGGTCTTCATTCTCACAGTCCCTGCATTTGCTTTCCAAGACTTTCGTGGTGTGGTCAGAGCATTTGCTGGTGAAGATGGAGGCAAAGAAGTCATTAAGAACCTCAGCCTTCTCCAAATCCATGGTAGCCAGTTCTCCTCATAGCTTCCGGAGAGGGCCCACATTGTCCCTAGTCTGTCTTTTATTTGCTACGTATCTATAGAATCCTTTCCTGTTATCTTTTACATCCCTTGCCAAACTTAATTCTAGCTGGGCCTTAGCTTTCCTAACCTGGTCCCTAGCTTCCCGGGCAATGCTCCTATATTCTTCCCAGGCTGCCTGTCCTTGCTTCCACCTTCTATAAGCTTCTTTTTTCCCTCTAAGTTTCCTCAGCAGCTCCTTGCCCATCCATGGAGGTCTCCTGGCCCTCCTGCTGCACTTTCTTCTAGTCGGGATGCAACACTCTTGAGCACGTAGCAGGTGATCCTTGAATATCGACCAGCAGTCTTGGGGCCCCCTGCCCTCTAGGACTGTATCCCATGAAACCTTACTAAGGAGGTTCCTGAAGAGGCCAAAGTCTGCTTTCTTGAAGTCCAGGGCAGTGAGCTTGCTGCATGCTCTTCTCACTGTCCTGAAGATCTCAAACTCAACCATCTCGTGATCACTAGAGCCAAGGCTGCCCTGGAGCATCACATTTCCAACCAGTCCCTCCCTGTTGGTGAGCATGAGGTCAAGCATGGCACCTCTCCTCGTCGGCTCCTCTATTGCTTGAAAGAGGAAGTTGTCTTTCACACAATCGAGGAACCTCCTGGATTGCTTGTGCCGGGCCGTACCGTCCCTCCAACAGATGTCAGGATGGTTGAAGTCCCCCATGAGGACCAGGGCCTGCGAGCATGAGGCTGCACCTATCTGTCTGTAGAGCGCTTCATCCACAGAGTCCTCTTGATCAGGTGGCCTGTAACAGATCCCCACCGTAATGTCCCCCATTGCTGTTTTCCCTTTGATCCTGACCCACAAACACTCTGTTACCTCATCACCCGTCCCCAGACAGAGTTCCATACTCTCTAGTCTATCACTGACATAGACAGCAACACCCCCTCCCCGTCTGCCTGGCCTGTCTTTTCTAAACAGCCTGTAACCTTCCATTCCGACACTCCAGTCATAGGAGCCATCCCACCATGTTTCTGTGATACCAATGACATCATATTCCCGTAGCCTTGCACACATCTCTAATTCCTCTTGCTTGTTCCCCATACTACGGGCGTTTTGTATAGAGGCACCTTAGCCGAGCTCCAAATGCAGCCGACTCAATGGCTGGGGCAGCTGGAACATCTCTACATCGCTCCAAGCACTTATTACAGGTGCTGGCAACTGACCAGGAGTGTTGGGATGGATCAATGCTCCCCTCCCCCAACACATCTAGTTTTAAGCTTTCTTGACCAGCCTGGCAAGCCTCCTACCAAAACAGCTCTTCCCCTTCTTTGTCAGACCAGCTCCACCAGCCTCCAGGAGATTTGGCCTCCCAAATGGAGCCCCATGTTCTAAATAGCCAAACCCCTGACTATGGCACCACCATTCTAACCATTTATTAACCTGCCAAACGCGCCTAGCTTTTTTAAGGTCCTCCCCTTTGTCCCGGAGATGAAAAAACTATCTGAGCTCCAGAGCCCCTAACCACCTCTCCCAGAGCTCTGTAGTCCTTCTTAATGTTCTCCAGGCTACTGCTATCTATATCTCTAGCACCCACATGGACCACTAGAAGGGGGTAATAGTCAGCAGGACTTATTAGAGCAGGCAGCCTCTCAGCAACATCCTTGATCCAAGCCCGTGGCAGGCAACACACCTCCCTCGAGACTGGAGAAGGCCAGCAGATGAGTGTCTCTGTTCCTTTCAAAGTAGAGACCCCTACTACTATGACCCTCTGCTTTTTCCTGGAGGTACCAGTAGTGATCCTCTTTACTGGTGCATCAGCAGGATGCTCATTAGGTGTGGTGGGTGCTTTCTCGTTAGCCCCCTGCAGAACTGCAAAGCGGTTCTGGGTGGGGACATCAGATTTAGGAGGAAGCTCCTTGCTGTTAATTGTCCTCTTCCTCCTTTTTTTGTTAGTTTTTCTCGTGACTAATTCCCAGCTTCCTGGGTTGCTGCCCTCCTTCTTTCCTATGTGAGCAATGCTGGACATTTTCAGCCCCTGCACAGTTTGGGCCTGGAGCAAGCAGCCCAGCTTCCCCTCAGCTTCCCTGGCATCTTTTAGCTCTCCAACAGCCTCCCGCAGCTCAGCCACCTGCTGCAGGAGGACCTCCACCAGGGCGCACCCAGTGCAGCCCTGCCCATTGCGCACCGTCGCCTCAAGAGACCGGTCGAGGCACCCTCTACACTCCGAGGTCTGCGCCGCAGCCTCCCCTCTCATCGCCTCTGTCTGGGTGCCTACGCTGGCCACCGCCGGGGCAGAGCTCCCAGATCGCGCCCTGGTCCTGAGGCAACTGCTCGCCATCCCGCTCGCTGCCCGCGCGACCTACCTGCGCGACCTGCCGCGCCACGCCCTGACTGACGTGCCACGCCCTGTTCGCCGCGCTCCCTGGGGTGGGTTTTTACCCACTGAGGGCTGGCGCCTTCACTTCTGGCACCGCCCCCTGTGAGTCAGCTGCTCGCGTCAGCTGAGCTGCCGGCTCCTGGGCAAGTCCTGTCGAGGACTTGAGGCTCCCTCGGTCGCTCTTGCCACTCCGAACTGAGGCTCCTGGGCGCTGTGCTTCCCCCCGCTCCGGTGTTAAAGGCGTCCTCTCTGGAGATACTCACCTCGGCAATACAAAATCAAGCAAAACTCCCAAATATTAAATGTTATAAATGAGATTTTGAGTTACAACTCTTGTTTCTTTTTGTAGAAGTTGAATGCAACTGTCAAGGATTTTCAGGGAAAGAAAAAGGAAATTTATCTTAAGCTTGGCATCTTTATTAGCCATAAATTTAGTAATAAATCTTTCTATGTAACAAATGCTTAAACTCAGGTTATAATACAAAGTATATGTGCATCATATGTAGAATACATGTTTGAAGACTCTAAACCTAAAGCACCTTTTTAAAGATGTAAGTTTACCTTAAGTTTACTTAAATCTCCTTTCAAAGCAAAGAAATGGCACCATTGCTCTTGATGGTCAGGGAACAGCTCTAATATTTTCTTGATCTTTTTTTTCTTTCCAGATAGGATAAAAGTATGATAAATATGTCTACTATCCCATAGATTTATGATAAACTGCCATTCTTTAACAAAAACAATTTATCATTGATAAATTTAAGCTAGCAGCTTGAGCATAAACTTCTTGGGGATGAGCATACCTTCTATAAAGACACTTAAAGGCCTATTTGCAGTATTCAATACCTTATCATTAATTATCTTTAAAACAATATCCTATTTTAATGTTCAAAAAACATACACAATGACTGCAAGTGCAAATTTCTTTCTTACATTTTCAGTGCTTACTTCCACATATGCTTCGAAAAATATGAAATAAGTTGTGGTTTTTAAATTCAGATGATCTGCCACTTTTATGAGAGCACATAAACATATTTCTAGAAGCTTTGCAAAGGTATTTCAGGGCTGAATTCCAGATGACAATGGAGTTAGTGAGTTAAATCTTTCTTACCCACCACAGCAGAAAATGTACACTGCACAGTATTCATCCTACTCTCTTTCACTCCAGTAATCACACTGTATTTCAAAATGCCAGTATAACTTTATTACAAACTGACAAAAATGGGATGATCATGTGGTGCACAGATTGCATATGGGATATGGAAATGTGGTCTTCAGCTAAATATTTGCATGTGCCTTACATGTCCCCTGAGTTAAGATTTAAATTGTTGAGTCTCCTGTTTAATCCTTGCATCTTTGCAAGATGTGTGTGGTTTAGCATTCAAGTGATGTTCAGACTTGTAGATTACAGATATGATTCTGCAAAGCTCTGCCCCAAACTTCCCTGACAAGATTGTATGAAGTTTTTGGCTTGCATGTAGATTAAGTCCTTGGGCAGATGCACAGAAAAGAATCACTAAGATGCAAACACAACTTCAGGGGCTTCCTGAAGCTCTTGGGCTGTAGCACTGGGTACTTGGGGCATGACTCTTCTTCCCTACCAGAAACAAAGGCTGCCTTTTGGACTTATTTGCAAGACTCATCTTTAATAATCTGAAAGACTGCATAGACTTATTACTAAGTGGAATGTGCAAATTCTAACAGAAAGGAACCTTTTGGTGTTTTCCTTTACTTTTCTTCACATATCTTATTCTATGGTCTGATTAGATATCTAAGGTGCATTAGTCCATTCTGCGTCTGTCGGTTCTAGGTGTTACTACTTATTGTTTGGCAGTAAGTTTTTGCATGTTATCAGTTACCGGAGTTGATTTTTCTGGCTATTGATCTGGAATTTTTCAGCATCTAGAGTCACAAGACTCCAGTAAATCTAACCTGAAGTCCAGACAAAAGGACTCTACACGTGTCCTATTAGACTATGTGTGTCTAAATGCTACAGCTGGCTAGACTATTCAACATTTAGCATACCCATTTAAACATATGCAGTCTACATACATCTAGTAAGACACAAGCAGGGACAGTATGTGTGAAGAAACCAATTGCAATAGTTCTACTGAGATCAGAGTAATTTAATACCTTTTTTTAAGAAATCATGGGTTTTGGAAGAACTTTGCTTGGTTTTTGAGTTTTGCACATAAAAGTAAGTGCATGATGTAGGAAAAGCATCAAGAGACTGTTTTGTAGCTTTCCCCCAGAAAAAAGGGAAATGAGATTCACAAAAGGATCTGCATAGTGTATGTGCCAAGATACTAAGGCTCACTTAAATTGACATTAAGATACTTATGGTTTCTAAGAAGGTCTCCAAAGGCACTCTCAGAATTGTGAGTTTTGTCAGATGTGCATTTTGTAAATATTTATTGTCATAGGATTTATATATGTTTTAGCTTGAAAGCAAGCAGCAGGAAGCCATTTTAGCTAGACAGAAGAACGTGCTTATTAAAGCAACATAGAAAGGTTATGAGTTAATGTTTATTCTTGGTAAGTCCAGTTGCTACACGTGCACTGAAAGAAAACAGGAGCCAATTAAAACATCCTGGAAGAAAAGAGTACAGAAGATTGCATTCAAGGCACAGGCATTGCAGAGCTGTTGTTCTGCTCAGCCTCAAAGAAGAACATCTCAGTTTCAGTCCTCCCAAGCCAGCTCATCGTCCCATTTTGACAAGCAGCAAGAAAGGAGTCATTGCTGTCAACAGTCGTGCTCATGACTACTATAGCTGAGATCTGTCCTATGGAAGAACAAAGAAAGATGGAGCTTGGTGCCAGGTTATTTTCACAAACCTTTTGGGGTTTTTTCCTTAGCATATCACATTGAGGTCACAGAGTCATAGAATAATTTGTTAGAAGTGACCTCATAAAGCCATCTGGTCCCATCGCTACTGAAAATAGCAGTACTAAAGTGGAAGTACAAGGGGTTTTTTTTCTGGAAATCATGGAGAACAGTACAAACAGGCTTATAAATGACCTTCATATTCACCTATCTTCATATACAAAACTCCTACTGGAATTGCAGATAACATAGAAAAATGCCTTTCTTCCATTTATTCTAAAGGAATTGATACCTGACTTGATATTCTAACTCTGCAGAGAAACTTATCTTCAAAGATTTGAGGCTGAAAGCAACTCCCCAGCCACTGATTTCCAAGCGCTCTCTTACCTCAGCACCTTCTCTCTTCTAGGGAAGGCAAAGCACAAGCCTGCTGTCTTCACAAAGACACCACCCTAAGACTTTGTCAGATAACAGAAATGTTTTAGTGAATTATCTGCAGCTTGCCAGGTTAGGCAAATGGTCTTTCATCGGCTGCCTGGAGGCAGCTGGCCACCTGCCATGCTGCCTTACATGCCCACAGGATCATACATTCATTAGGAATCAGTGAGGAACAAGCCTTTCATAAGGAGTGGGTAGACTGGTGGATCCTATGCGTATACACACACCATTATCTGCTGGGTTCCCACAGTCTCTCTACTATGTTTTATCTGCTTTGGAACTGATTTATTTTTAAAGGTTGCAATTTTGAAGTTACTGCAGAGGAAACTGTGAAGAAGTACTTCCAGTAGGAAAAGAAAGCGTCCTGGTTTGTTTTTTTTTCCTTGCTTTTTGCAAATAAACTCCTGCCCTTCCCACTCCTAACACTTTTTTGAAATCCTAACATTAAGACTCTGAGCTTGGGGGGGGGAGGGGAGATGGCGATATGATTATACTAATGATAATTTTGCTGACAAAGGTAAAAAGTATCAAAGGAAGATACACTGAAGCATCTTGATGAAGGGTTCATGTGGGGGTAGTGAAAATCTCCAAAGAAAGAGGCATTCTCCTGAAACCTGTGAGCCTGGAAATAAAGCATCTCAGCTACTTAACAAATACACGTTTTATAATTAAAGCCAACCACTGTCTAAAGATTGGAGAAATAATATGTTCCCTAACTTTCAGAGAAGAGTTAAAGGTAATGCTGGGAAATACAAAGCAGTACTGAAGCAATGCAGGAAAAGCTAGCTGCCACTGAATTAACCGACAAAGAACTGAATAAGGACAGATCAATACCCGTATCTGATTTTCCTGTATCAAAATTGTAAATCCACAGAACTCCCTGAACATGAGTATTTTTAAAAGAATACAGTCCTTTCTTTTGCAATATCTGCAAAAAGTGTCCTGAAGGAAGTGGGGTAAACTTCTCATGAAAAAAACCCACCTTTGTTTTCTGTAAGCTTGGATTTGTGTCTCACTGAACATGAACATAAGGCTGTAGCAGACAGGTATTTATCTGAACATAGGTGGGTAAGTATAAAAGAGAGGTTCTGTGAGCTTTCCGCTCCCTGGAAGGAGTGATTTTTTTATTCAATTAAATGTGTGGAATTTAGTGTCCTGAGGATAAAAAACCCCTAAGACTTTTACACTGATATTAATAAAATCTTATCAGTTTTGCCATTTAAAGGTCAGAAGGACATGAGCTTTATTGAATCAAGCTAGAAACTACTGCTGGGACTGAAAAAAATTTCCCTCCCATGGAATACCACTCGGTAACAAGTCAGGGGGACTTGAAGAGAGGAGTGTGAGGGAGGGAGGGACTGCAGTTTCCTGTAAAACAGAACATAGTTTTAGAAGAAAGATACTGTATTTGTCCAGCCAGTGATCCTACAGAATATGGGAATTCCTGTGAACTGCCCTGACTGTAGGAAGTGGAAAAAAGCCAGGTTTTGACAATCTTTGTAACACCTGCAGAGTGTAGTTGGTAAACTGGAGGTTTATGAGGGATTCACGCATGTTGGGGGGGTGGGGGGGGGGGCCTGCACTGCTTCCTGCTGGAGATCTGAATTCATGGAATGCATTTTCTAAAGTCATTTGTTTTTCCAGACCCAAGGAGATAACCATTTACTTTATATTTAGGTTATCTTCTGTTCTAGGTACATAAGATCAAAACCAGATTAATAATATAAAATACAAATGGCCATACTGTCTTTGACCAAAGAGTAGATCTAGCAGGCTGTTTCTTCTCCAACAAGTGTTCCAAAGCACAAGCCAATAGAAAGTACAGACAAGGATAAATTTATAGAGATAAACTGTCATCTTGAGCAACTGGTTGCTCATGTTGTTCCTTAGTCAAAACTCAACTCTGCATATTTAGCAATTCTCAGCTAATTTCTTTCCCATTAGCTTGTCTGGTCTCTCCATGAACCCATGTAAATCTGTATTAAACATCCATCGTAAAGAGACCAAGTTATCCATTCCTTTACATTCCATGCAATATTCTATTGTAATTATTAGGCATGTCATGCCCACCCCATGACATCATTCTATTAGAACAGCCACGAAAAATCAAATCATATAATGACACCTGAGTTGCATTTTCCTTTATCCTCACAATAGGTTTCTTGTCTATCTTTACCTAACAACATGGCCTGTCTTTTCTCACAGCCTTCCAGTACACAAATGTGCACAGAGGAATGAATGCACCATTGCAACCTCCTCCCGCACTTTGTTCACTGATATTCCTAAATCATATTTTGTTTTAGGAAACTGAAACACCCAAGAAAGCTGCCAAGGCAAGCATGCCAAGAAATGAAAAGAAAATTTACTTCCCAATAAAATTTCAACTATTATCATAATGAACATTCCAAGTCAAGTCTAAAATGTCCTGTATTTTTGCTGAATGTATAAGCTTATATGATTCGTTAGGCTCCCATTCATTGTGAAAATAGACCAGTAAATTACAGCTTTTGCAAATGGAATCATTATAGCTGTAATTTACAAAATACATTGAGCCCTTTGATCTTTGTCAGAGAACATATCACATACTTTTAAACACATTGCTCGGAAACTGTAATTTAAAAACTATAAACCTCACATTCACAGTTTTAATGCATATATTACACTGTACTGCAAATTGATCAGATAGGAACGGAAATTGTAACCAATGGACACCTATTGGTTTTTGCATTACTCAAGCCTATGATCTAAATAAAGCCAGATTTTCTAGTGATCTTTCTATTGCATATTGAATATTTTCAACTCTGAAATATTGCTACAATATACTCTGTGGTTTGGTGTCTTACATATGCAAGTTTGAAAGCAAGTAATATTTCTCAAACATACTAATCTACAGTCTAAATGCTGCTGGAAATTAACATTTTTCTTTCTTTGACTTTGTATATCAAGTGCTTTTTTAGTTTTAATTCTTACTCTCTAATGATAGTAAGATGGTGCAGGAAAACAAAGATAAAAAGATGCTTAGCCATTTTTAGGAATCTTTAAGGTAATCTTCTTGTACAGTTAAGAATCAGAACAGATGTTGCATCTTATCCATGGATTAACTAGAGGAACAGATTCATAAAAGTATATCTTTGAAAATCAACCTGGCCTTGTATATATTCCTTCTTATGAAAAATGGCAATTGCTCTTGAAACATCTCGTAAATATGTCAAAATCCTGCCTGAGCTGGAGACCACTCACTTTGAAGCAAAGCATCATAATGGCACAAAAGAAGCAGTACATAATATTTAGAACGTTACTCCTTAGTCAGTAAGGAGTGCACACAAATATATAAATAGTTGGATTTGGGAACTTTGCCAACATTTATTCAAGCTTTAAAAATGCTTGAATAACACTCATTGAAATTGAGTGTAAGAACAGAATTTGTCTATATAAGTGCACTTCAGTCTGATGGTTTCACTGTTTATTGTAATGAAAAGCCATGGTTTTAAAAATAATTTCATTTTTCCCCCCCTTTTTTGGAACTGGCATTATTTAAGGAAATACAAACTGTATTCATTTTATTTAGTATATTTATTTAGTAGCAAGAATGCTACTGTGGTCCATTGTTTTTATTAAAAAAGGTCAGATTAAATGACACTATCTTAAAATATTAGATAGAAAAATACAATTTTTAAAAATTATTATTATGAACAACAGGCCTGGATTGTTTGCTGTAATCCTCACCTAAATGGAGCAATGGTTCTGCCCGGCCTTCGCATGCTGTTGCTGCAGAGCCCAGGCATTTCAATCTACTCATTCAATTGCTATGCATAAACTCCTAGCATTTGTTCACAAAAGGTTTCATAAAATGAACAGCTAAAATAAAATGCTGCTATTTGCCCAAAATAGCATAGCCTACAGATTTCAAGAGCAACCACTACTGCTTATAATTAATGATATCACTGATTACCACTTATAAACCTTTTTTTATGGGAGCCTAAGCCTCCGATATTATGCGTAACTGAGCATATGGAATCTTAGATAATTTTTTTACCTTCTGTCTCTGAAAATTTTCACAGGAATGAAAGCTAGTTGTATTTCATTATTCTGTGTGTTTAGCAGGTCTGTCTTCTTGGCCATGAGTCTGAAAACCTTTTCTAAGAGGACTTATCTAGCAGCTGTGTTGACAATTCTATTCTTGAGTGCAACTTCAAGAGCAAGATGAGTTCTTCACACCTGTGCCTCTAGAGCTCACCTTTTGGAAAGAAAAGAACTGGACTTTGCATTAATTTTGCAGCAAATACCATACAGCACAAAGGAAAAATTAGATTTCCCCTTCTAGCATAGAGTGATAAGGAAGACCAGTTTGTGCTGTGTGGAGGAAGTTTTTCTATGAAGGCTCTGGACACAAGAAGAAAAAAAACAGTTTGAAGGCACCTTTTGATGCTTCTGTGTATGCCTTCATTGAACCAGTCTTTGGAAAGTTTTCTGGGACAAAATCATAGCTCAGTTTCAGGGTGCTACCTTATCACCATACAATTAAACATTTCTGGACTTCTAAAGAGCCATGTCCACCTGGAGTAGACAACACAGACCTTGAATAACAACATTTTCTTCATGCAATTTCTTTGTATTTTTCCACACAGCTTTACAGAAGAAAGAGCATGTTCAGATTTCCATTTTGGGGCGTACAGCCTGCAGTGTGGGTGACTTGTTCCTTAATATCAAGGATGTGTTCTATACTCTAAAAAAATGCATTGGAAAACTGTGTGAGGATGGATCATAGAATCATAGAATCATAGAATAGTAAGGGTTGGAAAGGACCTTAAGATCATGTAGTTCCAACCCGCCTGCTATGGGCAGGGACACCTCGCCCTAAACCATGTGGCCCAAGGCTCTGTCCAACCTGGCCTTGAACACTGCCAGGGATGGAGCATCCACTGGATCTGCCCCTCAGATGAAGGCAGGATCCAACCAGCTCTCCCTCTCCCAGAGCTACAGCTTCTACAGTGCTTCCGGACCTGGGGGTGCAGGCAGGGGTGAATTGCACAGAAGCAGTCCTCCACCTGCAGAAATAACCAACGCATCAGAGCCACTTCACCAACAATAATTCTATCGGACATCTGAGAATCTCACCAATTATTGCCTCAATCTGTGAAACCTTCTTGCTAGAAATCCATTATGTGAAAGCTGCAAATCTATGGAACATTTAGATTTAACGGTGAATCCAGTAGTCAGCTGCTTTTTTTTATGAAGTTGAGTTATAGAGCATTTTGACATTTGCCAAAGCTTTATTGTCAAATCAGGTGAAAGATGCTTTTGTGTATGCAGTCCCCTTAATACCCATGACATCAATGGGAGTTTTTTGATAACACCGATAATAAATCACTGTAACACCGTAACATCATTTTTTTTCACTGTAACATCATTTATCCAGTTTCTAACAGGAAATAACTCAAAAACTTGAAAAAAATGAGCAAAAATTCCTTGTACAATCTCAGTCTCATGCCTACGTGATACACGTTATAATGTTTAAAATCCATAAACATATGTTTTCCACCATGTCCTCAAACTGTTCAGAGCTCAAGATGATGGCTGCTTGGCAAATGATGCAGCAATTCAATATTTATTTTTGTCCTTATTGTTTAGAGATTCCATAGGTCCTTTACTGCATAAAACTGCCTCAGCCTTGTGGGGCAGAGTGTTTCAGTGGTTGGAGGAATCAATGCTGGCTGCTGCTCCACTTTGCATTGACGTCTTTATTATGATGGGGTGTGAATCATTACTTTTAACCCAATTCTTAATAGAAGTATTTGGAAACAAAGGTTAAATATCACTTGTCTTCCACATTTTTGGCACAACTTTAGGAAAAAGTTTGCAGAACAATCAATCAGTAAAACTGGATACGGATGAACACCTTTGGAATAACTTGGAAAAAAAGCCCACTTGTGGTAAACTTGGCCAGTAGATGCATTGCAAAATCTTCACTCTAAGCAATCATCTGTGTTACTACACTGAATGTGGTTGGTGGAGGGGGCTCTCCGACAGGGTAAATGATTGATTTTCAGTCTGACTGCCAAGCAAGCAAAAATAGTATTATTTTTTTTTTAAGTGCTATTATTTCTTTCCACAGAAATGCAAAAGCAGCGAAAAATTCCCTGGTGATTAAAATGTTCCATTTAACTAAAAGAAAATGTTTCATTTTGGTGCTTATGCAAATGAATTGAATGTGGTTTTTTTCCTCAAATTAATTTAGGAAAAGCCAGCCTTTTACCCAACAGCTTAGAGGTTTAAGCACTCATTAATACACGACAGCTCAGAACAAAGTCCATCTCTGCCAGAGAACACTGTAACCTGGAAGACACTAATCTCCATGTCAAGGAGAAGGAAGAAGGACTTTTATTCACCATCTTATTATACACATTAAATTGTTTCTAATTCAGCAATCAGTGGTCGCTTGTGCCTCCTTCTGAGAGAACAAATTGAAGAGGTATTCTCATGTGTTGTGAAACACACAGTTACATGTTTTTTTACAAAGTACACCTGAAAGGATGAGTATGGTGTGACCACCTCAAGTAGCTTAAAAGCGTGAGTTCTGAAATAAGTGAGCTTTTAGCTCAGGCCTATGATATGCCTGGCAGAAGGTGTTATGTTTCTAAGGGATTGCTAAAGCCACTGGCTTTGAGCGTGTTCCGACCTGGGCTTTCTTTGGAGCTCTTCCACTTTGCACAAAATTAATTACACATGTACTGAGAACACACAATGATTCTCCCATGTGATGAGTATGAGATTTGTTTACGCAGTAGAAATACCTGTGTTTAAACATGAGCCCTTGGGAGAGTAAGGTGTCCTTCGACACGCCGGACTACAAACGGCTGTCTAGGCCATTTTCATCTGAGGCAGGACTCAAGGATGGAAATGAGCCTGATGTTCCCATAGCAGGTTTCCTGACTTAAATTAAGGTTATATCATGTTGTCATTGCCTTCTATAAAAGTGCTGTCATACTACCAATGGTATGAATCGAACTGGTATTGGTAAAAAATGTAGGGGTGGATAAGCCCCATTTTTCCTAGAAAACTCACAATTTTCTTAAAAAAAAAATAAAATTTAAAAAATCCCTGGGTGCACTCCTGAGTTAATCATAGAATCTCTTCTGCTATTTTACGATGATTTCTGCACTTCAAACCAGTTTGTTAATTTTCTCATTTGCATCTTTGAATTCGTGTCAAATTACTTTCCTGTGGGTTGAAGAAATGTTGAAGATGGTTGGACTGTGGGGCAGTCTGTCATGCATGATAATGCTCTGCTTTGACCACAATGCAGAGGAAAGTTGGAACATTCCAGAAGAAATGAGGTATGTGTAACATTTGTAGCACCCTCCTGATCCTGTCTTGGGGTGAAATGTGTGTATCTTACACACACTGAGATATCGCATACAGACCTGTCAAAACTTTTCCACACGCTAAATATAGAGACCTTGCCTAACTTTTCATTAATATGGGGTCACTAATGCGTACTATCAGCTTATTATTTGTAGTGGGCTGGTAAGACATTAAGTTGTCTGTGGGTTGCTAAAGCAGTGACTTCACAGAATGATTGAGGTTGGAAGGGACCACTGAAGGTCATTTAGTCCAACCTCTCTGCTCAAGGAGCGTACCCTAGAGTACATGGATCAGGACTGTGCCCAGACTTCCAACCTGTCCTCTGGGAGATGAGGCTGAGTGATAGCACTTGACACTGTTACAATACCTATTCACCAGCCCCCCAGTTCCGCAAAACTACTGCTACTGAGGATTGTGGTACACTAATTAAGCCCATGGAGCTTGTGGACTGGGAGAAAGGAAGGAAAGCTCTCTTCCACTAAACTCCCTCCCAAAACTTTGCATTCCAACCTGATCTCACTGGGTTCTGGCGCCTGTCCTATAAGACATCTCACCTTAGGAGTAGGTTGGAGCGATAGGTGCTAACCCCACCTTTCTAACCAGATTGCAAGATTCTAATAAAATCCACTACTCATCCATCCCTTCCTGACCTCTCCCCCAGCCCTGCACATCAAGGAGCTTTGCTAGGAAGAGGGAGTACAAGGGCTGCACACATTCTGCTGTTTCTCTGCTGTGCACACAAGTAATGTCAGAGCATCATCACTCGGCTGGTCAGGAAACGGGGTGGGAAGAAGGAATGACAATGTGGGAGAGGGAAAATGGTACAGGAGGCTAGGGGAACACACAATGTCCAGTGGGACCAGGCTACGTACACTGGCCAGACCCCAAAATAACACTGCAGTTAATGTTACATCACAGCATTATTGACACCTAATAATTTCATGCATTCAAATGATATTGCTCTATGGCTTCTCACTGATAAGTGAGTCTCCAAGTTGATGATGGACTTTAATCTCTTCTGTTGGCCTGCTCCACTTCATCCTGGGCCTGACGTCTCTCTCTGTATATTTTTGACAAAATATCACAGTTGTCTACAGTACTCATAAAAAGCACTGCAATAATATCTTTGAAACTCTAACTTTGGATTTTACTATCAAATACTAAAGAGGAGAGTATTTTTCTCTCTCCCTAAGCGGAGACTGAATTCACCTTGCAGGAATTTTCTTCAGTTCCTCCATTCAGTTTTTTGCAGATGCTCATTTGCATGAGAGAATTTATGGTTTTGTCTCCTGCTCTTCTCTCCTAAGGTGACATAAGTTAGCCGGGTCAAGGACTTCCTTTCTTGTTTTCTCCTTATTCTTCTCTGATGCACAGAAACATCCTTCTCTTTTAGACAATAGACTCATCCTCGTTCTAGCTTTTCAGTTCTGGTATTTAGGTGTGCAACATAATAATTAATTGGGGGACAGGGGTGGAAGTATTTACAAGTCCCACTCCAATCCTGGCATCACAGAAAGCAATACGGAGGAAGAGTGTGTTTTTTTACTTCTCGCTAGCAGGCGATTTGTAATTTTGGGGCTAGAAGCGGCTGGATTCCTGGTGCGGAGGAAGTTTTCGGGGCTGTGGGCGCTTTTCCTTCCTTCTGCCAGCAAACAGCGATCCACGCCAGGATTTGCTTTCTGCTCCCGTATTTCGGCGATGCAATGTGTAGCACGTTTCTCTGTGTGTGCGGGCGTGTGTGTGTGTGTGTGTGTGTGTGTGTGTGTGTGTGTGTGTGTGCGCGCGCGCGCGTGTGTCCATGTGCGGCTCTCCCTCGCGGTGTCTGTCTCCAGGATTTCTGCCTGCCTGGCTCAGGAGGCTGCTCCAGCGCTGCGCGGAGGAGAGGTTTCCCCGGATCCCGTAAATACAGGCACACGCACCCAGTGCAGCACACGCACCCAGTGCAGCACACGCACACGCACACGCACACACACTCACAGAGGCACGCACAGAGCCGCTGTCCAGTCTATCCCCACGCCGGCTGCTTTCCCCACCACCTCCAGCCTCGCAGAGGCGGCCGGCACAGCTCCGCGGCGGATCGAGGGACTCCGCTCGCAGCAACGCGCCCGCGGTTTCAATCTTCAGCCTACCGCCAGATTTTTACCCTCTTTTTCTTATTTTTGCGTTTGGAGAAGGACCCGGGGGGGGACGACGAGGCTGCCGCTCTCCCTCCCCAGCCGTGCGCGCCTGTGTGGGTGCGCACCCATCTGCCCCCCGCCTCGCAAAAGTTTGCGTCGGCTGCCGGGGGGCTCCCGGGCCGCCTTCTCCGCAGCCAGGGGGCGCGGCGGCGGCGCGGGACTTGCGCGCTACGCGGGACTTGCGCGCCGCGCCATGCCGGCGGCGCAGGGGGTTGCGCGGCGCTGCGCCCTGGCGGGGCTGCTGCTGCTGCTGCCGCCGCCGCTGCCAGCCGCGGGCGCAGAGGGCAAGGCGCGGAGCTGCGGCGATGTGCGGCAGGCGTACAGCGCTAAGGGCTTCAGCCTGGCCAGCGTGCCCTACCAGGAGATCGCAGGTAAGGGGCCGGGCGGAGCGGGGGGTTGCGGACCGGGGCTGGGGAAAGCACTCCCCGCGGAAGCGGGGCCGTAAATTGCCGCGTTGTTTGCGCGGCGCGGAGCGGCTCGCCCGGGTGGCACCCGGGGGCTGCCCGGAGGGGCGTGTCTGTGTAAGTAAACGAGTAAATAAATATAAAATCTAACGGTAGTTAAAAAAATAAAATGAGGAAAAAAAGCGGGGGGGGGGGGGGGGGGGGGGGGGGGCGGGCGAGCCCCAGCCGCGGTTCTTTTCGCCGGCAGAAACTTCTTGAGAGTTGCAGCCGGGCTGCGAGAGGCGGCGAGCGGTTCCGCAGCGGCTGCTGCCGCCGTGTGCAGGGAATAACTTTGCCCTCCGCCAGCAGCGACGGGGCGTGAGGGAGGCGGCGGCGGCGGCGGAGGGCTTGGGGGGGTGAAGGCAGCGCTGCTCCCCCCGGCCCCACCGCGACGCCGGGGAGCGGCGCGCCCCTCCGAGGGGCAGCCCGGCCGCGCATCCCCGGGCCCGGCAGCTCGTCTCATGGGGGCGCAGGCGGGCGCCTCCGCGGCAGCCCGAACCGAGCAAAGGCATCGGCTGCTGGGGAGAGGCAACCACACACACATACCCACCCCCCCACCCACACTCCGCATTCGCCGGAGACCCCAGGCAGCCTTTTACTTAGCTCTTCCTTCTGCTGAAACATGCCTACAACAGGTTATATCTCAATCTGCCTACGAAGCTAGCGGGGTTGTTTTTTGTTGTAATTTTATTTTCCTGCTTTTCCTCACGGCCTTATCCCTTTCATATCTGTGGGACTGGATGAATAAAAAGATGTCCGGGACAGATAATCCTGTAGCAGTCGGAGAGCACGACAAAAAGAGAGAAATGATATGGGAAGGCATGAGCTTGGGCTGCTTAAATCGGACTGCTTGAGCCCTTGAGAAAGATTTCCACTTTGCTACTGGCACTTGCTGTTAGGTTTTGCTGTTTATAAGAGTGAATTAGATGCCCCTTGGTTTGCTTGCTTCCTTTTTAAGGTTGGAAGCAGTAGATTTATCTTCCTTGAGGTGAAATAAAGCCACAGTTACTCACTGTGCAGTGTTTAGCACTTTACATGAGGAGTGATAAATGTGGAGAATCTCTGGACAGTGAGGATGTATTTCACAAAAACACGGGAAAGGTTGTTCCTCGTTGCCAATGCAGAACAGATCAGATCTCTGTGTAGCCACCTTAGTTCCTTCAAGCACATAGGTCTGACCTACTGACAAGCTTTAGGGCAAGGCAGGAGCGTAAAGGGCCTGTGTGTGTAAGTAACTATTCCACAGGCACCTTTGTCCCTACAGCTCACCCATGTGTGGTCTTACTGTGCTCTTTTTAAAAAGATTTCTTTTCAGGTTTCTCATCAGTTACATCAAATCATGAAATCTCTCCTGTCAGCTACAGAGCCTTTGAATATGCAATAATGCTTTCCCTTCTCTCACTGTTACTCCATCGGCTTTTAGATAGGGTGGTAGGGTATGCTCTGTCCCATTTATAAAAAAAAAAAGTAATAATTTCCAGTGAATTCCAGACTTCTGGTAACTTTGTGTTAACACTTGTTGCTTTTAGCTCACAGAGAAGTTTTACTATCTTATTTATTTTCTGAATGTACAGTACAAGGTCGCCATGCAATTTTTAAGTAAGCACAGCATATGCAAGTTTCTGCTAACGTGTATCAGTACAGGAAGAATTGTGGTAGTTAAATATTTAATAGTAAGTAGTTCAATCCCAAATTACTCCTCAGTTTCCTGCTAAACTTTGTAAGTCATATATACTTCTATGGTTAAGTATGTGATTTATGCAGGTATGAGTTATTTTTTCAGAGCTTCCTATTACCAGTTTTTTTCCTTGTGGTTTATCTGCCTCGTTGCTAGTTGGTGTATCAATTTCTGAGCAGTTCTGTGTGTAGCTGTTGAAGTTACTCAGTTGCTGTAAGACTAGGATTGCTTTAAGGTGTGTTTTGTAGTATGCTGTTCTTGTACGGTGCCGAGAGCTTGTGCAATAACTGTTCGTGCAGCATCTGCTCTGTTAATGTGAAAGCTCTGTGTTTGAAAGCCAGTGCAATGTTGGAAGTTTAATTAAAGCAATCAGTGTACAGGTTTCAGAATATATATTTTTTTTCTTCGTTCTTTTTCCTCCATACTGACTTGGTTAAGGAAGCAATTTGTTACTGTTATGAAAGAAGTGTAGTCTGTCAAATCTCTCATGTTTTAAAAACTTCAAAGAACTTTAACTACAGTCATATTTCTGAACAAACCTTGTGTTTTCAAAAGGTTTTGCATCAATGGCTTGATAATATGATGGAAAATAGTAATACGCAGTATGGTTTATGTGTTTTAATTTAATGGTAGTCATATGTTTTCATTTGTCATTTGTTTAAAAACTGCTTTATAGCTAGGGCTGTTGAAACTTGGTGAACTGAAGAGGTGATGTGTATGTGCTGATGCAGAGTTGAAGAATCTGTTTAAATTGGAGAGGCTATGAACACAGAGGTAGCCCTCTCTTGAATGGAGCTGCAAAGCCAGGCTTGTTAGATAGATAACTTTTGTGGAATTATTTATACTGGCACTCACGTTTAAATGGAGAAGGTAGAAATTACAGATTCAAAAAGCTGTCAGGTTTTGCTCTGTAAGGCAAGGTTTTCCTGCAGTATTCTGTTGCACATGAAATGTGTTGAAGTTGGTAATAATGTGATTATGGTTGTCTGCTATGCTTTTACAACAGTGCTAAATTGCTCCACGTAATTGTATAGTACTTATTTGTAGTCAACCTGCTGCATCTGACGTCTTGTCTGATCACTAAATTCTGGTACTGTGACCTACACTGGAGAGCATATAAAGTTGGTTGTCAAAGTAAGTCCTCAATAGAGGAACTTTGGCTGGGAATGGGAAGAGGAAGAAAATCTGAAGTATACATAATATGCTGCCCTGGGCTTGTTTCGGTGCATCACTCACATGCAGGGTGGGTAGCAGCAGCTTGTGGTCTGTGCTGGGCTATCCTTGTAAAATCTGCCGTCTCATAGAGCTGCTGTGGAGGATGTGACGTGAAGAAGAGTTGAACTGTCAGACTCATACTGCTGTGACCCAGCATTCACGAGCACTGAGTGGAGCTCCTGAGGACTTTGCAGGAAATGTTTTGCTCTAGGAAAGTCTGTCACTTGAAAGTCAGTACAAAAGAGAAAAATCACAGCACATATCTGTTAGCAACACTTGTTTAACTCCAGCCATGATTTCAATAACTTGCAGCATCTTAGGGGAAACCATGAAAGTGAAACACCAAAGTTAAAGATGGAGTGTGTCCTTGCCTCAAAGTTTTCTGAATGAGGGTTGATGTCTGATGGTTTAGAAGTAATGGATGTGCCTGATTTGTGCCTTTCCACTTCCAGTTGATCTAGAGATTTTGCAAGGAGAAGCATGTTTTGTTTTGTTTGTGGGTTTTTGGTTTTTTTTTACTAGATGTTGAAAAATAATGCATTTAGAGAAAGATTAGAAGTGTTCTGGTAAAGCGTCCAACTGTAAAGATGTTGAATTCTAAATACTGCTAAAGAAGTTGGTGAGCTTTGTTCTCCTGTGCAGGTGATGAACGAGGTGAGATTCTGGCAACACGGGGACACCATAGTGAAAGTAACTGAAATGAAAGCAGAAGCAAACTCTTCATTTTGAAGGTCAGGCAGTCACATGAAATAGTACTTTGATGGATGGGCTTCGTACTGGCGTAATACAGAGGTGTTGACTGAAGAAAGCTAGCAAACATAACACAGTTGCTTGTAGCTCTAAAGTGGTAATAATAATAATCAAAATAAACTCAGTAGCCACTTATGCAGTTGAGCTATTAGTCCATGTCAGATGTTCCCAAGATACTCTTTCTGAATGTTTTGCTTTCCTTTAAGTAGCTCTAAAATGTAATGATAGATTGACAGGACAGCAACGGAGAAGCCTCCTGACCGAGTTTGTGTGAAAGCACTTGTTAATTAATGCCTTCTTTTACTGTTTCTCTACTGCTGCCACTGAGAGTTGTGCAAAGAAAGTGCCTGCAGACCAGGAGGCAACTGGGGATTCACAGGCACCTTGTGTAGTTCTGTCAGGATTGTAAAAAAAAAAAGCAATAGCCTTACTGAAATCAATAATGCAATCAATGCAAATTTGTGAAATCTGAATCGGGCCATTAGAGATTAACTCCTGATCTCAGTGATGACAATGAAGATGGACATGGAATTTCATATAAACTTTGTACTTGTTTTTTTTTAGCATTGTATAGCATATAGCCACATTGTAAATGGCTGCTCCTAACCTCTGTTTGAGATTTCAGTTAACTGCAGCATCAAGAGACTCTCTGGTCATCTCCCCATATGGTCCCCCTTATTTTCCCATTGTGAGCATGTGGTGCATGATAATAAAACTGTGTGCATTTAGCTAGGAGGAAGTACAGCTTTTCTAAGACCTGGCTTTGCTATCACTTTTCTACATATTTATTGGTTTGTGTGTGACTGATGCCATTAAAGGGAATACAACTTATGTATGCACTTCTAAACCTAAAGGTGCTGTTTGTAAGATCAGGGCCTTTGAGAAGAAATAACATGGTTTTAATACTTACAAATAATGAACTTTTGACTGAGAATTTTAAATCTGAGCATCTGAAGTTTCCCGATGTGACTTTATGGTAGAGTATCTTGGAAAGAGGGACTTTAAGAAAGAAAAGGCACTGCCTGAATAATTAGTGTAATGATGAATTTCGGTGTATTGTACTCTAATGATCTTTTTTCTTTCTGTCATCAGTATGATTTATAATCAAAAAGCATACCTAAAGGTATAATATTTTCTACATTTAAAAGTGCTAACATGTTAACTGTTCTAATACTGTACTAGTTCTTATTTCATCATATGCTATTGTGAAATACTCCTGAGATTAGGTGGTGTTCAGACACCAGAGAGGTCAAGCACTACGTTAAAAGCTCAGGCCATTCTTTTTATATGACTGCAATAAAGAATATATTAATTTCATTTATATTACCACTTGGCTCTCATAAAAGGTCAGTTTCAGCTGAATGTACAATTACTTGCAAATGGCAAATCTTATAACAAGTGATCAACAATAAAAGCTTTTCTGGGTAATTTGTCTTTAAAATTACCACCTGTCATTTCTTTTGAATGACTCGAGCATCTTGCAGTATCACTTGGAGATCTGTCTTTTTCCCCACGATACATGTAAGAAAACTATGCATACTAATCTCCCTTTTTGCTTAGTAAAGTAAAAATGCATAATTACATTAAAGTTTCTAGTTGAAATAACAAACTTGGTGCTTAAAACTCCATTACAGTATCAAAGTATCAGCACTCCCATTACTAGCAAAATCAAATTACGTTTTCAATGAACTATGACTGTATGCTCCCCTTTGTACCTGGTTAATGGGTGCTATCTCCCTGGGAAGGGAGCCTTCATTCTGTGGTTTTGACTGTTCATACTACCAGGCGTAATTATTTCAGCAGCTTAAATATGCGTAAAAGAATTAACACTTCTCCACAAATTCATAAGAACAGCATATAAAGGTTGGTGTTTGAAGGCAGAATAGTTATTATGCTAAACAGAGAGAATACATTACAAGATGCAAAAGGAATTTAAAATGTGTTGCAGATGGCAGGAAAGCATATGCTTGGTAAAATTCATAGCACTTTATTCCTCTGTATGTAAAAACAGCCAAAAACCTACTGAAACTAAGGTTTGCTTTCCTCACTACTTACTGCTCCGTAGCTCCTGCACACATCCGAAAAAATAAGCTTCCCTAATAAGATTTTTTTTAGCTCTTGTTAGAGGAGGCTGTCACAGTGACCACCAGCTCTCTCTGATGAGCCGCTTTCGGCTATCGTGACCTTTTCCTTCTAGCCAAGTGAAACAATGGTACTTTATTCTATTGAGCAGCTGCAAACCACAGAAGACACGCAGCATTTGAAGGTAGGCACTCCTGCAGATCCCGAGGGTGACAGCAATTCACACTCTACCATTACGCCCGCTGGAGCGAGTCTTCAGTGAGCAAAGCCAGGAGTTAGTAGCTCTGGGAGAGTTCATGTCCCACCAGTCCGCTGTAGAAACCAGGGTGCCCAGGAGGAGGCTCTACAGTGCAGTATCAGTCCAGGGATGGAGACCCTTCAGCTGCCTGGCCTTCCTTTTCAGGGCTTGGGATAGGAGCCGCTTTTGGTCCATCAGAAAGCAGCAGCAAGGGCTGACACTCCTAATGCAAACAGCAAATTGCTCTCTGGCTCGCCTCGCCTGCGAGGTCTGTCACCCTGCACTTCTAATGGCCTTTTAACTGCATCTCCAGCTGAGCGGCAAATGTAAAGGGTACCGAGCATCCCGAGCTGGGTTTTTCTTTTCCTCCTGAAAGAAGCATTTCTACAGACACTCGACTAACAGTGGAGCCTTGGACCTGCTCACTGACCTGTTGGGTTTAAAACAGGGCAAATCTTCCGGAATAAGTGGAAGTCTTGACTGCTTTTAACAGGTGCCTTGTAGGACTGTTACATTAAATTAGGTACCCTTACAGAATAACACGGTCATATCTGTGCGTGTGCATGTGTGTGCATGCATGTGCATGCAGGGCTAAAATCATGGCTTTTACCTGGAGTGGCCTCGAAGTCACATTTAAGCACTGAAAGAGCCTGAGATGCTGCACGTTACCAGGATACATATTTGCAAACCAGGTTGAAACTTTTGTTTAATGGGCCCCATCTGAAAAACACATGTGCAAACACATATGAATGCAAACATATGTACAATAAAAAAAACCTGCACAGGGGTCAGTTAATATATGTCAGAAAGATCAAAGGCTAAGTCAGTCATGCTAATCCTACTGTTTGGGGAGTCCAGTTAGTTCAAGCCTGATGCTTGACTAAGCAGTAGGAAATACAACCTAGACCCCTCTGTTGCCAGAAACAAATTCTTTGTCAGTCTCTGTAGCTGTAGCTCTTGGATGTCTGTGATAGAGAACAGTCACATAGTTCTCTGATATTTTTGTCCGCATTCCTCTGACTTGTATGTTGAGTTTCTAACATACTAGAGGCTATGGGGACACCCATCTGGCTTTTTTTTTTGAGTTTGGCTTGGAGGGAAGTCAATGCATGGGATAAATTTTTTGAACATCTGGGTATCGGACTGTAGTATGGTATATAGTGTGAGGATGTACATGGATACTGCTATGGTTGTGAAACCTGTGGAAGTATGTAGAAGTACTTAAGATCTGGCAAAATTTAGTCTGTGAATGCCTCACTATAGTTCTCATGTCATATGTCTGCACTTGGCTTTTGAGTTACAGTATCCCTTATGACCTTGGAGTTTTACTTTGAGAGTCTATAAACAAGAAACTAAAAAGGCTTTCTTAAACAGAATTATTTCTTAAGAAGAGAAGCATAACATTAGGGAAAGGATCTTTATGCCCAGTTATCCTACCAAAAGTCCGATGGTGCTGATTGATGGTCATGGCCAGGGAAGCTCCTGTCAGGTCCTATGTACATTTCCTGTAGGTTCTTTTCAGTTCAGGATTCAGTTTCCTGTCTTCAGGAAGTGTTTGTCTTTGAGCTGTTCTTGTCTAAATTTCATTTTTCTGGTGATATCAATCAAGTAGTATAGGTAATGTTTTGGATAAAGTGTTAGTGTTTATGGTTGCAGCATTTGAATCTGGAACACCATTTCTCTTGCCCAGTAGATGCCACACTGATCTGTGTTTTGGTTTTGGGTAGTCTTGTGAAGGTAGCAACATGTGGCTCTAACACAGCTCTAAATAGAGGTAGTGAGGCTAGCAAAAATATGACTTGGAGAACCAGGGAGAGAATATAGGGCAGGATGAATTGTTGAAGAAGGGACTGTTACTGGAAGATGCATGAGCACTTCTTTCTCTCATTGCTTGAGTCACTTACTTTGCATTCATTGTGTTAATTGCTTTCCCAGAGCACAATTAAAGCTCTGGGAGAAGGGGAAAACAAAAAAAAAAAAAAAAAAAAAAGGAAAATTGGATTCATGCTTTCATGCAAGGATTTGGATGAATAGGATGCGAAGAAGGAGGGAGGGAGCAGAAGTGCTCTGTTTCTTTTCCTAGATGTCTTATAATTATCATGAAACTGCAAGAGGAGGACTGTCCATCTTTTCTGATGTGGCAGTAGTATAGTACTCTTACGGTACAATAGAGAAGATACTACCAGCAGCTGAACATTCTTGGCTATTATTCCCACTTTTGCATTTGACTTTCTAACTGCATCACCGAAATTTGACAAACCATACTAGCAAAAGTCGTCTGTTCTCCAAAACTGGAGGAACCGAACATCTGCCTGGGATGTGGGATCACACTGAGGATGCTTCACTACCTTAGGGAAATTCTCTGCTCGTTACTATGTCAATGTGTTATAGTTAATGTGGTCGGTTTAGTGAGTGTCTGCTGATTTTATGGCACATTGAAATTTGGGGGTTTATGAGGCAAATGGATCAGATTATTAGACCGCAGGTTTATATACTGGTATTTATTGTTTTCATGTTTTAAATCTTTTCTACACCTGAGGGTACCCGTTCCCAGCTATATGTACCTTTGACATATAAAATAAAATTGCGCTCATAGTAGTGCTGAAATATAAGCTGTTAAAAGCAGTGGCAGGATGCTGCTTTGCATGTCGTAAGTATCAAGTCATCAGTCAGCAGACTTCAGAAGCTGTTGCATGATTTTTAAATGTCTGTTAATTTCTGAGTACCCTCATTTTTAAGTATGTGCTAGTCCCTAAAAAACTTAAACAATGCAGTGACAGATCAAAGGCAAGGGATGATGAGCACCCAGTGTCCAGTGGCTAAACTTGATGTGTTTTCCATCTTTTCTCTTAAACTGACGTAATGTTTCACAGAGAAAGGAGCTGTAAGTACAAACAGTGACGGTGTCTTATTTACACAAAACTGATCTACAGCATAAACACATAATACAAATATTAATTCTTTGACACTAGCTTTTAGCTTTACAACTTTTAACATATAAGGTAATAGCGTATATGCGCAATTTAGATTCCTTGGATGAAAATAGCTATATATCATATTGTCTGTCACCATTATCTGAGAACTATGGAAAATACCTATTGAACAGTTTCTAACTCAGACATGTTCTCTTTAACCAGTTAGAGTCATTGCAATTTACGGTATTCTTTTCCGGTCCAAACCTTATGTATCATGCATGTTTCAAAAGCGTAAGAGATGCCAAAGCTGACCCACAGTAAAACCTTCCTTAACAAAATAATCTCTTTTAGTTTTTGAAGTAAACTATGCTGTGCTAGCAGTCCAGCTGCAAAAGAAAAAAAAAATTAGGGAAGACAGATCATGCTAATCAAAATTGCAAAATAGGTTTTGTTGGCTCAACAGAGATTTAGGTGTTTCTGGGCAGAAAATAAAAATCTAATTAAAAAAAATGAAGTTATGTAAAAGAATGGTGCAGAGGAGGTTTATTATTGAATTGGTGTAAAGGCAGGAGCAATATTCCTTGACTGCTGCTATTCCAAGAAGGTCTGTCGTGCCGACTATGGGCTGGCAAGGAGCAGTGTTAATTGAATACCTGGAACATAACTAAAATGCATTGATTAAATACAAACACCTGTCTTTGCAATGTAGCATGGCTGATGAAGTGAAAGGACTCCCAGAAATGGCTTCCTGAAATTGAACACTGAAATAGTGATTAGCTTGTTCTTAAAGCTGATCTTCAGAAGTCCTGTACTGTTCTTTGAATAAGAACTCAAAAACTGCTTTCTTCTTTAGTTACTGAGACAGTATACAAAAAGCCATATATGAGTTGACTATAATCAGATTGGTTGTGGGGCACGTGCACACTTTTGCTACTAGTTTTTTGAGTTAAAGAAAGACCCCCAAACCTGATTTCTGCATATCTATCTCCATTGAATGCAGCTGATGGCAGAATTTGATTGAGAATTAATTGCAGGGTATTTTTGCAAAAGTAAGCAAAGCAGTAAATGATTCAAGTAAATTCAGTAAATTCAAAATTGCAATTTAATTATGTAAAGCATTGAAGAAATGCAAAGAAGGGACTGTCCTGTCTGCAGAGAGCTTCCATTTTATATTTATGACAGTATTTCTGTTATAGTTATGTACATACCATTTAAACCTTTTTCTATTACAGAAGCAACAAATGTAGTAGAAATAAATATGCTGCCTAATTTTTAAATTTTCTGTTTAAAAGACACCAGCTTCACATCCCACTGAGATTGCCACAATAATTGATGGATCCTTTGTGGAAGTATCTTTGTTAATTAGTAATTTAGAGTCTGAGTTTTCTTTTTCAAGCAGCTCCATCTGGACATTGTCTAGAGCACAGTCTATGCTCACTATAGAAAGTGGACAAACCACAAACTCTTTGCACCTTGTACACCAAAATCTGGTTAACGGCAAAACTTAAACACATAAATAGAGGCCGTTGCTCAAGTGGGGTTTTTCTCTATCTGATGAATAAATTTAAATTGCTCTTCTCTCAAGGTTTGCCCAAGTAACTAATGCCTTCTCTTTAACTGAGAAGAATGCACTGAAGTATTATGTCCACTGTGTGGACATATGTACCTAACAGCTCCTTATGTTCAAAAAGTCTGCTGAAATCATATTATATGCCTGACAGCTTTTTTTCCAAGGTATATTATAACACTGTGGATAACTTTTGGATTGTAAGTGAGGTCCAATTGTCCTTTTAATATTTGCATAGTTTTCCATTCCTTGTTAGGTTTTGCGTCTTTGAATATTCTAGAATAATTTCAATTTTTCTGGTGACAGGATGGTCATTGCTATTACTTTCATGCGTGCTGGATCTCACAACCTAAACCTACTTTTGGCATAAGAGGAAACCACAGAATTTCTCTGTCCTTTTTGGCTGAAACACCAGCAAAAGTCAAATTCAAGATGAAGAAAATTCTGTAATTAAGAGCAGATTCGTCCAGATCTTAGTTTTTAAAGTTGAACAAATCTGATGCAGCTCCATAAATTTCATTTGGGCTGAAGAATCATACATGTAACTTTACTATTGATTTATGTAGTTTTACGTTATTTTTTATAGTCCTTTCAACATCATTATTACAGTTATTGTACATCACAGACAATAAACCTTTCTAGAAAGACTAATGGAGTTGGCAAATTAGGATCATCATCATTTTAATGGCTGATACACGAGTGCTTATCTTTTTGTTCCATTCTGTGGCTTGCCTGATACTGGGAGTTGATAAACTGTGGCATGCAGTGACTGTTCAGATGAGTCACAAGGACTGATGTAGCAGAATAAAACTTCTCAAAATGGTACCTGGAGTTTCTGTAAGCTTGTGTCAATTCGATATAGATGTACAGAGGTACAATCTTAATTAGTTTGAGTCGGCAAATATGAGTTATTTATAATTTTCAACAGTAAGCATTTTGGGAAGATGATAGTAGTAGCTAGCAGACATATTTTCTGATTAACAGCTATTTGTATTTTTGACATCCTCATATGAAAGGCAAATTTGTAAACATTACTGATGTTTATTCCACAAATACTTCTCTCGTTTTTATTTCACCCTGCTGTGATCTGCAAGTGCTAATCATGTGGACCCCTTTGGAGCAAAGGTACTTACTAACTTGTGTTAGCTATAGCAGGAACTCAATATTCAAACAAATTTTTGTTGAAAATACATTTTTGTTGGCCTGATTTTACAAGAGAGCTGCATGCGTGCCTTTCAGCAGCAAGGAGTTAAGTTGCAAAGACAAGCTAAGGAATATATTCAGAATGTTTTCTCAGTTGCTTGGGTGTGTGTGAGGGGTGTCCTCTTCTTCCTTTGTTTCTAAATCATTCTTTTCTATTCTGCCCGGAATATTTCATGTTTATGCTACCTAGACACATACATACCTCCGCATTTCAAAAGAAGAACAAATAGCAGATAATTTTTTAACATTGCTTGCGTTTGCTGGAATATTTATTGCTTCCATAAAGAGTTAGGGCATCACTGTATATACTGATACAGCCCCTTATTTTTAGGCAGCTTCTTACCTTGTAGGATAAAGTCTTCATAAAGGTGCTTAAATAAGACTACAGGACACGATGCATAAGGAGAGTTAGTCAGAACTGAGCAATCAGCCAGTCAATCTAAAATAGGAGAAAAATCCTGTGAATGATGCTGATGAGTGAGAGAGTTGAGTCCTCACTCCTTACCTTTTGGGACAACATCTTCGAGGCCCTTTTTGGAGGGATGCATGCAATCTTTCCTTTTGAAGTGATCCCACTGTGCATAAATAATACCACGTTCACTGAGCCAGAGAAGGTGCTTGGTTTCGTGCCTGTTTGTCAGCACATTGGAGGACGCTGTTCTGAAAGACCTGCAATGTTCTTTCCGGCTTGAGTCCAACAAATGCATAAATGTGTAAGATAGCTACTGGAAATCAGACTGAAAGCAGCATCCTGGATCTGCAACCCCTATGTGAGGTGAGGGCAGGCTCTACTCAGATAGTTTCTTCACTCTCTTTCTGCCAAAGAAATAATTATTGCATGCAAAGCAAAAAATATTGTAATAGAAAAGATTGAGAGCAAGTTGTCAAAATTATTTTTCTTTCCCCTGTCTATAGTAAATGTATTTGAACATAAGGTAGCTTTGAAGTAGACTGGCATTGCTATTTGATCTTGAAGCTTTTCTTAATAAAAAACTTAATCAACTTGAAAATTGGTCAGCAAAGAAGTCGTTTTTCCCTTATTTTTCGCTCTTGAGGAATATTTAGTTTTTTTTTTTTTCCCCTGTACTGATAATGTTATCTAAATTATTAGGAATCAAGTACTAGATTGCAAGCAGTCAGCAATAATCTAAAAGATGTTTGGCAAATGCTTTGGTTTATGGCATAATCTTCTAAGGGATTTGATGGGAAACTCATTGCTTGAGCCATTTTATCCTACATTAGACAAAGTGCCGTGAATTGCGTGTTCCTTTCACCTCATTATGATTTCTCAGTAGTTGTAGAAGACCTTTTTTCTTTAAGTATTCTAAAGGAACAAGCCACAGTGAAAACTGGCATCTACACCTTGAAATGTGGGGTTCTGGAGGGGCCAGTTGGCTTGTGGATTCCCACAAAAGGCAACCCAACCCCTTTTGATATATCAGTTTTGCTCCCAGCCTCAGAAGGTGTGTATTGCCTGCTCCTGCTGGCCAGGATCCTCAAAAAGGGATGCCGAGTCGTCATGAGAAATATTTTCTGCAGAGAAATATTTTCTGTTCCCTGCAAGAGTGAGTCTTTTTTCTTCCTTAAATGTGTGCACAAAACAGAAGGCATTCTTGGAAGGTGTTTTTATTTTCCTGTTAGTGGGAGTGGGTAGTGGTGCAGAGCGATTCCTCATAGACCCCTGCTAAAGGGTTAAACATTTTGCATCCTATAAATAAGGTTTCTTTTTTTAAGAATAATACTAAAAAAAAACAAACAAAAAATACTCCATGGGGACTCAGCAGCAGAAATCTTTGTGTTCTCTGCTGAAGATGAAGCTATTCTCCTTCTAAGGTGTTCCACTAAGGTTAAGGTAGAAGAGAGAGGTCTTGAACATCCCATGGGTTCTATCTGTTTTCACTGAAAGTTTTATTTGCTTTCTGAGTCTAGATACAAACGCAGCAGTGGGAATAACAGCAGCTTTCAAATTTTATCCTGGGGAAATTGCTTGACTTCAGAAACACCTTAGAAGGTTGGAAAGGTATTACTGGCCAACAGGCACAAAATAATTTGACATAAGACTGAGCTCTAAGTTGCTGTTGGAAGCCACAAGGATAATGAGTCACTTTCAGAAACAAAACAAAAAAAAAAGTTCATTATTTTTTAATTGGGCTGCTTTTCAAGAAATCCAGAGGCTGCTCATCAAAATGCAAGAGGTTTCCAAAATCATAAAGTTTAAGGAAATTAAGCTCTGATTATTTCTGTATACTTGATTTGATGAATCTATTGATTGTACACTGCTGACCTTCACTACTGAATTTTCCTACATTTTCATATATCTTCTCATGTGAGAAACAACAATTTAAGCAGTACATTAGTATGAACTAAGTACTTAAACTAAGACTTTAACAAGACCAAAAACATTTTGGCAATATTATTTTAGGGAACAGTTAAAATAAATGAGAACAGCTTTCCTTTGTGATTAACACCATTATAGTCTCATTCATTCAGGACTTTATATTCATTCAGGACATTATATTCATTCAGGACATTATATTCATTCAGGACTTACACAGCAATTTTCAGAGGAGCTTTGAGACTGACTGGGGTATGTCTACATTCAGCTTGCTGTAGAACTGTGATGCAGGCAGATTAAGAACTACAGAAGCATTTCTTGTGCAGTTACATAGATATAACCAGGACTGAGGAGGTGAATATTTCGTGGAATGCTGATGGGTTGACTTACAAGGTTTTCTGAGATTGGATTTTTTTTAGCTTTCACTTTAAGTATGAATTCTTTCATTAGTGCCATCAATCCCAAAAATAAAACTGGGATCAAACCTCCCTTACTAAGAATTTTGTAGTCATTTGGTAGGAACTTAGTTAATGCTCAGCTCAAAAATGGACATGAAATTTTGATCAGATATCTTTGAGTACGTGCTCCTGATTGACAAACAACTACATCAGTCCTGTGTGATGTCTTTCTGAAAGTCCCTCCCCTTAGTTTCTTCCTTTTATTTTCCTTTAGTCCTTCCCTAAACATCCCATAAGTTTTCAACATCTCCACAGCCCCCTTAGCACATCTCAAAAAATTTGATAAGAGTCTCAAAATGCTTTTCGTTCTGCACCCACCCAATAAGGAGTCCTTTGCCTCTGTAGACAGTTACCCTGGTTCATATGCACAGCATTCTGGGGAGAGAGTTTCTTTCTTTGACTTATTTTTGGTTTCATATTAGATACAACAATCTTACCAAGAAATCGTTCTTCTCAGGTAGTCAGGGGTAGCTGGCTCAGTGTTATCTGGTTTTCACTGACTAGCTTATTAGAGTTCCTCCACCAATATTGTTTCCTTGGTCCTTGCCAGGAGTTTAGTATATAATTTGTGTTTCCTTTATTATAAAGATAACATGATAGTAAATATCCAGTCGCTTCACTCCATGCCACTTTTTCTCCAGTTGCTTCATCTTTTACTAATGGTTTGTTGGTTTTTGTGTTGTGACACACACTCACACATGCACAAACACACACACAGAGGGCCTTTCAAATTATCTTAATATTTTGCTTCTGTAACTCCAAACTGTTGTTTTATCTGCCAGTTACTCCAAAAAGGTATCACTGGTGTGATCTTCTTACATTCATGATGTAGCCTCCTTTCAGTGCATTTTCTGTGAGCCTTTTTTGGAAGTAGTTTCTTGCCTTGTCAGGCGTAAGATTGGTTTTATCTGTATTTCTGAAATCATATGAGGATGGGGTCCATCATTGCAGATCTTGACTGGTGGATACACTACTGATTTTTACCAAAGTCTGTCAAAACGCTGTTGGATTTTAGTAGGGCCAGGATTTATTTCTTGTGTAGAATTTTCTTTCCTGAACTATTTATTTTGGGAGATTTAAATTACTTGCTCAACAGTTAAACTAATATGTAAGAAACTTTTTATTCTTGGGGATGTAGAGAGGAGTCCCGTCAGTCTTTGTGACGGAACAAAGTGTTGAGGAGCAAAAGCATGAAGCACTCAAGTTTGGTTCCGCAGAGCTATTTGAAAGTAGAGGAACACAGTCCAAGTCCAGCAATATGTACTTGGACAGAAGAAGCAATAACTGAAATAATCTGTCGTAATTTTAGTGTACGTGTTACTATAGCAATTTTGCTTAGATTTTGACAGAATCTTGTTTACAAACTCAGATTTTTATGGTACATCTATAATTACTACCTGCATTCTATTCTTAGATTGTGACACAAGCTACAGAGTTTCCATCATTTTTCAAAAGGAATATGAAAACCACTAGCCATCCCTCCACACTCCTGGCACAGCACTAGGAGTTACCTGTTAAAATCCTGGCATACCCACAAGAGCTGCAGAGGCAGCCTTTGTAGGCCAGCAGAAAGGGCAGCTGTGTGAGGGCTGTGGGTAGGAGGTGCCAGCGGCTTCCCAGTGGTCCCCTTGCTCTCCTGTGGGAGGAGTACCAGCTGTAAGGAGCTTCTCTGGCACCTCCATCTGCCATGCAGCCCAAGTGCAAATGATGTGGCGTGGCCCGAGCTGGGGCCCCCAACATAAGAAGGATGTGGAACTGTTAGAGTGAGTCCAGAGGAGGGACACAACGATGATCAGGGAGCTGGAGTCCCTCTCCTATGAAGACAGGCTGAGAGAGTTGGGCTTGTTCAGGCTGGAGTAGAGAGTGCTCCAGGGACACTTTCTAGCAGCCTTCCAGTACCTAAAAGGAGCCTAAAAGAATGCTGAAGAGGGACTTTTTACAAGGGCATGTAGGGATAGGACAAGGGGGAATGGCTTTAAACTTAAAGAGGGGAAAATTAGATTAGACATTAGGAAGAAATTGTGCTGATGGTGAGGGATTGGAACAGGTTGCCTCATCCCTGTGGATGGCTGTGGATACCCCATCCCTGGAAGCATTCAAGGCCAGGTTGGATGGGGCTTTGAGCAACCTGGTCTAGTGGAACGTGTCCCTGCCCCTGGCGGGGGGTTGGAACTAAATGATCTTTAAGGTCCATTCCAACCCAAACCATTCTGTGATTGTATGATGATTCTATATCCCACCTGACTCAGATCAGCCACAGGCAGGCCAGTGTGTAATAAATACATATATAAGTGTGTTTCTGAACTTCACAGAATGTCAGGAATTTAACCTTAAAAATGCCCTTAACTGCTCCTGAGCAGGATATATTTACTTATGTTGAGTAACAGCACTTCTCACCTTATGCAGTTATTTGATGCTGTGTGAAGAGTGCTATGCAGAGTAGAAGAAGGTGTTAGGATCAGTCTGAATTTGGATAGGACATGACATCAAATGAAGATGTTAGGAATGAGAAGTTTATTACATTTGTTTCCCCCACATTTGAAGGAGGGAGAAGTATTAACAGCAAACAGAAGCATGGATGTATTTTTACTTCTCAGTCATCAGCACTTTGGGAAGAATACAGACGAAGGACAAAACAAGGGAAAAGCACAAGTGGCAAGACAGAAGTGTGTTGAAAAGGCACTGTCTTTGCCATTCTGATGTAGTCAGAAAAGTCAAAATCCACTTCAGAATACAGGAATAAAAAATGACAGGCTGCTAGACTGAAGCCTGACAATGTTGCCATGAAAATAAGCTAGCTCCAAGCAAAACACTGCTCATCTACCGTTTACCATGATGTTGACTTTTAAGATGAAACGTATGATTCTGTATTTGGGAGAGGAAAATTATTCATTAGCATGGCAATTTTTAATGCCATTATTTCATAATTACTTCCATGAAGTTTGGAGCAGAGATGTCTAGCATTGCCAATAGCTTTTTTGTCAGGTTGAATAACACTGAAAAATAATCAGCATAATCAAATCCAAATGTAAAATTAACATGAAATTGCCAAAGCTGATGCGTGGACTTTGAAAAAAGCTTCACTAAAAAAGGGAAAAAAAAAAAAAAAGGTATAAATTCTCTTGTTTTATTAACAAAAGGAAAAAGTGGAGATTTTGACCCAAAGGAGGCTGTTTAAGAGTAATGCATGAAATAAGCTGTTGCTACCTGAAAGTGTGGAACACTGAAGGCAGATGCAACCTCTGTCTAAATCAGGACTGTGCCAGCACATAGTGTGTGCACCGCAGGTCTAACCGATGTGCTTAGTTCTCCTTTATCTCCCCTCCTTGCCTGCACGTGGTCAACAGGCATGAACTTTGTTGACATTTTTTATGTTAACTGTGTTTTTAGTAACAGTGAATAAATCAAAATTTTAGGAGAGAAGGAGAGAAACACCAAAATATTTTTTTTTAATTGTGTAAAAAAAAAAGTACAATTTAACATGCTAGCGTGTTGTGATTATAACCTAAAGCCATATAATGTGAAAAGTACTGCATCAGCAAAATTATTCTTACGTTGTATTCTGGGGTTAACATTAAATAGTGGTGGTGTTCCATACCACTTGTTTGCCTGTGACTAATTTGCCTTTATAATCATGGTATAAAAACTACATGGTCAAGGTACAGCTATTTTACTAACTTAGGTAGGCAAAACAGCCTGGAGTTCTGCTTTTTGGTATTATGCTATGTATCTGTAGAGCATGGAATGTTTATTTAAAAATGAAAAATCCACTTTCCTGTTCCTTGAAGAAAGTTGGTAGTTGTTACTGATTCAGATTCTGGGTACAAACAATACAAATACACATACCAAACCAGGTACTGTGGTCAGCTGCTTGAAACTGTTTCTTACACTGCAATTCATGAGCAGATATTGGTAGAAAAAGCTTTACTCTGAACAGAAACTGGGGAAAAAACACAGCTGGGGAAATAAATAAGAGAAAGAAGTCTGTGAATTGGGTAAGATGTTAGTTGAATTTGTATTTCTGTATGGTGCTAGTTGCAAGTAACTAAGATCCAAAGAGAAGTATACTTGCAAGCCCATTTGCAATAGGATCAAAAGGAAAGAAAATGGGAAATAAAGAGGATGGGGAAAGAGAAGAGGCACTCCAGCACTTGGAGGGAAGTGGAGGCAAAGGAAGTGGCGTGTGGTACTTTCTCTTCAGATGTGAGACTTTAATGTTTTGCATGTTTTGCACATTAATTCTGTAGAATTGTATTTGCTTTCAAAATCTGATCAGTCACAAGTGCTTGTTGGAGTATTTCTGACAGTATTGCTAGTCTCTGAACTTCACAGTTGTGATTAGTTCCTTCAACAAATCTTCCATGGAGTTGCTTTGGTTCTCATAATTAATCACTCTCACTCAATCAAGTACATTTTTCAAAGACTGAAATTGTTAAATATAAACATGTTGGGGATCATTGTTCATGATCCCATAAATGAAAAGCAATTCTAAAGGTTTTGATTCTTAATATATATTCCTGCAATGAAGAGAACACAACTACCTGAAAAAGACGAAAGAACCATGTTCCAAGATACTCTCCATTTAAGGACAGAGTGGGGGACTTTTATAAAATATATTCTTAATGTGTTAAGATGCCAGTCAGTTTCTGTATACCTGCAAAATCTTGGGATTGATTTATTAAAGGTCGAATTCTGTCTCGTGTTTGTGAGGTGCAAATATATATACATATAGCTCTGTATAGATGGTTAAAGTAAAGCTGTTCATTTGCTGAACTTTGTGAAACAACTTTTTTTTTTTTTACTAGGCGTGTGAGATTAGAGAGGCTCAGCATATGAAATGATGTGTGATACTAGCAAACAGAAAAGCAAGCAAAATGAAAGGTTGTTCCACCTGGAAATGAAGGCTAGATTGAAGGCTGTATTTTATGTGTTTTATTGCGTGCAAATCCTATAATCCACTTATGCATGACCTATGCATATGCAGACCTACTAAACTGGAATTTACAAGGACTGTACGCAAAACTAAAATACTAAAATCTTAGAAAGCAGTTGAGGCAGCTTCTTCTCAAGAGCCATGACCTCTGTAAAAACATAAAAAAAGCCCCTGCCCTGCTTCAAATAATTTCATTGTCTGTTTTGGGGCAGAAAATTCAACTTGCTAGTCATTAGGCTACTGAGATAGAGGACTGCTATTCTCCTGTGTATGTTTATCAGCCAAAAAGAAGTGTTCAGCATTTGGAATCTCAACTGGATTTAGTCATCTCCTTAATCAGGTTTGTGAGCCCTTCCATGCCTGGTTTTCTGGTGTATGGATGCCCTGCAGTTTCCCATAGAAATACATTGTTTTCTATAGTCTGTATGTTTTCTTATAGTACATGAAAAGAAATATATATGTGGTTTTTTTCCTTTTGTAGTTACTTGTAGTCACTGGAGAAGGGAAGACTTCTAATTAAGATGTTCTGCATCATTCCCTGGAAGCATTCAGAGAATGTACCTGCATTAGCAATTTTGTATGAATTAGGAATGTGGTTTTGAAGTAAAGCTCCTCATTGTCTCTACGTGGTGTGCTTGGATTCACATCACAGAGCGGTCTTGGAGAACACAAGATGGACTCTTTTTTCTTCGTTAACCAGATGTGCTCCAACAATTACCAGATATTCAAATCCACAGGCCCAGAGCAGAGTAGGTCCAAAGCCTTTTATATGTATAGTGCGGATGTCAGCTTCTCATCACCAGTATTTTACCCTAAGGATTTGCTCATATTGCCCTGCACTGCTTGCTGATAGAGATACAACAGAGATTTCTTCAAAGCTTTGTCTCTTTTAGCTACAGGGTGAGTCTGGGTCCTTCAGCACAGGCAGTCTGAATCACTCTGATGCAGTGAGGTGCCTAAATCTGAGGCACTGAAATGTTCCTATTAGCTATGTGAAAGTAGGTGATATAAATACAGTTTATAGCATTCATAGCATAACACAGAGCAGTGCAAGCAGCAGCTGTGTATCGCTTCTTTCTTCAGTTCCATTCAGTGAGTTATTCTCCCTGGGGGAAAATGCAGTGGGGATTGCACCCCATCTGTGCTGATCCAGCTCTTGACTGCTTGTTTGAGAGAGACATGATGATATTAAAAGAACCAATAGAAAACAGGCAACCCCCCCCTCCCCCCCCCCCCCCCCCCCTTTTTTTTTTGAGTCACACCCTTCTCCATACTTGCATTCAGCTGTTTGTAATCACTTGGCTGGCACAAAACAAATAGTTTGATTCTTGTACTAGGACTATTGAGTAAACCATCTAAATTGTTACTAGCATTAACTTCTGTTTCCTAGCTTGTTCTGTTGAAAGCTATTCAGTAAATCTTGTTTCACTGTCAATTTCGATACTGTTCCTCCCTCCCAGAAAACACAAACCTCTCAATTCATTCAAAGAATAGTTTAACAGTACACATTTCTCCTGTCAGGGCCATAATAAATCAAGTACGGAATGGTGCAGGCTTTAGTGATGTACTTTTCTGTAACTTGCTGATTCTCATAGCCTTCGTAGCATATAGTTCTACTTAAAACACTTAAAAGTACTATATTAGCTCACATATAGGACCAGAAAAAGAACATTATGCTAGCATATTATTAGAAATCCAGATTTTCAGCATCCAGCATTAAAAATATAGTTAATTAAGATTGTTGCAGGAACTTCCATTTAGCTCCCTTGTATGTATAAGATAGTTGTAACAGTATAATAATGCACAAATCCTCATATATGATCAACGGCACTTATATGATTAATTATTTTCCTTGTCTTATACTAGATTTTATTCAAATTTTGTTCTGAAGACAAGACTATAAATATTCTCATACCCTCTTCTCTTACAACTACCATATCTGGAAACTGAATTAATCCCCTTTATTGTCACAATACTTTCTGAGATGTTAATTTTTCTTTTACAGATGAGAAAGAAGCTTATTTTTAAAGTTTCAGATTCTCAGCTTGTGTTGTATGAGTACTTAGTGCTTTCTATTTTCAGACCTTTACTAACACTGGTTTCAGCTGCAGTCTCCAAGTATACCTATCTTTTGCATATCAGGCTCCATTGTGTCTGGTTTGGGACATCAGAAAGTGGGTAATGTAAATGGAGAACCATTTGTGAAAATTTGGCTGAGATGCAGAAGACTATAGCAGGAAGAATGGTACAATGCAGTTCTCCATGGAAGTGCTCTTGAGTATGATAATCTCATGAGTATGAGATTATCCTTTCTTTAGCTGCAACTCCCATCTCCATTCACGAGACGCTTTCCAAGTTCGTCAGAAAAGACTTGTCCTGCAGACTGAATAATAATCTCGCTCATTTTAAAACTAGTTTAGTCCTATACCATTCACCATTGTGATGTATATGCATGCAGGACAGAAGGTGTGATTTTATCGTATGAATGCTTCATTTTCTATCTTTCATTATGATCTTTAAACAGGACTACTTAGATGTGTATAAAAGTTACAGTGAAGGTGCCTGAATTTAGACTTCCTTATTGCCATGTAATCTTTCTGTATAAAATTCACACCACATCTGTCTCCCTGTGGTCTTTGTTCTGCCCAAATCGCATCTTGGTTCATTAAAAGTGCTTTCTGGCTCCTCTTTATTGTGATAAATTTCCCTGATATTCATACAGTAGTAGCTTAGTGAGAATGGTATTTAAATAGACAGGGAATATGATGACAGAAATTGAAAAATGTGAGTCCAGCTGCACACGTAAGTATTCTGTGACTTTGACCAGTTGATAAGATTGGGAGATTTGCTTCAAATGATACCCAAAACAATACCACATTGTGGCACTCTTGCCTTAGCAAGGTTAGGAGGGACCTTAGAAGGACATTTAGGGGTGAAAAAATTAAGCAGATGGTGTACAATTTGATTCTCTCGAGCATCTGAGTGGCATTCAGGTCCATACATACATGAAGAGGGTGGTCTGGGATTTGACTCACAGGTCCTCTTCTTTTGTGAAGCCTCTTCGGCTCCAAGACTGGCTGTCACTAGGGGACCAAGAGACAGCTGATGAGAAAACAGATTTTGCAAGTGGAACAGGCTTGTCAGCAGAAAGGTGGGGGAAAGGCACAGTCAAAGAACAAATGTTTGGTTTATGCCTGAGTTTTTCCAGAAAGGGGAAAAATGCAGTTTATTCAGGTCAAGTGTCAGTACTCCTTTAAGCATGTTGAAGTGCCAGGTTCATATGGGACGTAGACTTATTTTAAACACTCCACAAAAATGAGAACAATTCTTCAAAGCTGAAAGCTAAAGCATTCATTAATTTCAAATGTTTCTCTTAGAATGATTTACTTTTAGTAGACTAGACTCTTCATTTACTGTTGAGTAGTTTATTATTGTTTCTGTTTCCTTTTGAGAGTTACTTCGGATATTGTACTGCAAAGTTCAGAACCTCCCTGAAAAGAGAAGGCTGGCTTATCTCCTCCTCCTCTCTGGTTAGTGAGGTTACAGCTATGATTGAATTACAGGATATGAGCAAGTGTCAAGGTTTAGGAGACACACCATATTGTGGTACCTCTGAGCCAATGCATTTCACTTGGTACAAGTCTCTTTACCACTTTTCCCGTTTCACATATCTGCCTTGAGGAGCTTTTTTCCTATTATTATTTTAGCCTTGTAAAGGTTTTGTTTTCATAAGTCTCACAAACATTTTTCATTATGCTGAGGTTTGCAGCATGTAGTGCAGCTTCTATCTGCAGCTCCATGACCTTGTACCAGCCAGCAGTATGGTGTCAGTAAGACATGTCACTCATTGGCAGTGAATGCTCCTCCTTCTCCATCGTTTTACCTGTCTCCACAGCAACTGACAGCTCAGATGGATTTCCCAGAAGCAGATCTTTCCTGTTGAAGGCTTAATTTCAAGGCTTAATTTTAAATTCTAATTCTAAGATGTGTGCCCTGCTCACATCTCATTCCATTTGTGCCTTCTCTGCTTGCTGAAAAAATTCCATCTTCTCTCTTCTCCCTCTCCTGTCTTCTGACATAATTGTAGCAGCTGGTGCCCCAGTAGATTTCAAGGAGCATACTAGAGGTAACCCCAAAAACAAAGAAACAAACCAAAACAAAATGAACTCCACACCTTAATATGTTTTTCTCCTATTTAACTTCCATCCTCAATCCCTGCAGTGGCATATAACTGAATATAGGTAGAGTCTGCATCATCATCCTGAAGAGGAAGGCCTAAATCAGAACTTGATGGTCTACTCAAAGACATGTGTACAACAGACAGTATTAATAAAATAAAATCCAAATCTGTTTTGGTGTCCTCCTCCCTCCCCTCCCCCCCCCCCCCCCCCCCCCCAATTAAAGTTACTTAATCTATTTAATCTTTTCAGAGATTAGGTACAGAGGCTTTTCCTTATGTTGATTCATTGTAGGCTTCCTTCTCTATACCTTTGCTAACTATACCATCCGGTTGAAATTGTTGTGCAGATGTTGTGCATTGTAAGGTTATACAGTAAATCATTTTCTGCTTGGTCTTGTTTCCCGTTAATTAATAATTCCTAAAATTGCATTTTGTTTTTAACTGCTAGTGGGCATGAAGAACAATAATCAAAGAGTTTAAATTAGCTATTAATACTAATGAAATTTATAGGAGTCCATGATTGTTCATCTGTAGTTAGGGCTGTCCCTTCTTGCTTTGCATGTGCAGTGTTTGCAAATAGCTACTTTGAATTTCATCTGCCATTTTTTTGCCAAGTGATTCAGTATTGTGAGATTATTCTACAGCTCTTCAAAGGTTAGCATGGTACAAAACAGTAAGTGAGGTTGCTAACTTGTGTTATCAGCATATTCAAAGACAAGCCTCTTTCCTGCAAATTAAGCTCTTAGGGTTACTTTTATTTCAGACCAGAAAAGTTAAGACCTTGGAACACTATTCTTACAGACCCATGAAGATCAGAGAGAGCTTTCCAGAGATACCACTGTAAGAAGGTCTGTTTCACTAGAGAAGTATAACCAAAATCTTCAGGCAAACATCTTTTCTGAAGCTAGAAGCACTTACCAGTAAGATATGGGATCACATTATTAATTCAGATGAGTGCTTCTTATAACTCACATTGCATTCATTTTCAAAATAAATCCAAATAGTGTTCTTCCTTTCAGGTAAGCATCAGAGCTTTTATAACGGCACTATCAATCTGAGGCAGAGAAGTCATGACTTCTGTTTTGGGATCTATGGGAGTGGATGCATGGCTATCAGTACATAAATTTATCATTTATGCTATTGGTCATGCAGAGTAGAGTAAGATAGAAATTATATGTGATATATAAAGTTTGTTTTGAATTTCCGTATTTAGAGTTTGATTTTGCTTTCCAAGCAAGATGTATCTTTCCAAGCTCGTAACTGTGAAAAATTGCACATTAGTTGATTTATGGACAAAAAGTGTAATGATGCTTATCTGGAGGTTGCTTTCTTCAGTGATAGAAGTCCTCAGATCAGAATATTCTAGAAATGCTGTGTAGAAATATGGAGATTTATGTCATTATGGTAAAGTCTTATGCTCTGCAGTAGCAGAAATCTTCCTCCCTCTCTCCCCCCCCCCCCCCTTTTTTTTCAATTTGTTTATTTGAACTGGTCTGTTACGTAGGAATGTAACACTGAATTAACTTGGTTGTGAAAGTTTGCTGATACAGGTTGAAATTTCAGGGAGTGAGATTTGGTATCACTTGTTTGATTTTGCCCTCTTGTTGCAGGGATAAATATGTGCCAGTCTTAACAGACTTGTGATCTTTGTAGGAAAGGGAAATCTCAACAGTTAACTGTGACTTAAGATCACAAGGGCGGGGATTTCTGTTCTTTAACTCGTTTATTGAAAAAACCTTCAGGTATATGTGAGGCCTATTAAATAGCCCTAGAATATTCTGTTGGGTTTTTTTTAAGTGGCTGAAATGTTGGCATTAGAAGATTAAACTTTAGATGTATGGAACTTTTAGATCTGCTTTCTCTGTTCTCATTTCTCCTAACCCCATGCCTGCAACTTGGCTGAGTCATTTTATTACAATATCCAATTATGGTATGTTTGCATTGTTGAAGTTTCTGTGATATGGCTTGCATATATGTTATTTTTTCCCTGGACTTTCATCTTCCATCCTCATCCCATAATGCAGTATGTTAAGCTATGGGTTTTCTTAGCCAACATTAATGGTAGCCTGCTTTCAGTGCCTTCTTGTGACCACATTTGAAGTGCCAATAAAAAGTTATGAGTCCCAGAAGTTGAGGACATAAAAGATACAAAATTCAATCCTCTACCTCCTAGTCTTTTAACTACAATATTATTTGAATCAAGGGCACTATTATTATGTGCCATAAAGCCCAGTATTTTTAAAGAGTGTTTCCCAAAGTAGTTTTGACAAATGGGACAGACAAAATCTTTTCACCTGTTCATCACTTACCAGGGGTTTTTAAATATCTATATATGTTGTAAGAAAACAGTAAAAAAGGGACTTACTACTGTGGGTACTAGAACAACTAACATGGTGATCTAGGCTCCAGATGCGCCTTCCTCAGGAGTATTTCAGCACAAACCAGTTGAAAAACTACCTTGCTTACCAGAGATTACTGAAAAATGATAGCCATGCCTTGCCTGTGTCTTTGTACAACAGTCAGGGATGGGTCTTAGGCTAACCCAGAACCATTTATTTTGAAGGAGTCTAGTTAAGGCAGTTTAAAATAGTCTTGGAGCAAGATGATAATTAAGTAGCGTAGAATTGGTGCTTGAGCTCATTACATAGCCCTTTTTTCTTTTTCCCCCCTTTTTTTTTTTAGCATAAATGTTAAATCCCAAATATTTAGAGAACACTACTAGGTGATTTAGTGGCTGTCATGTCATGTCGTGTCCCAAAGTACCAGCACTGAAAAATACCCTCCTTGCTCAACATAGTGATAATGCTCCCCCGCTCCCCCTGTGACAGCTGAGCATTCATTCCCTGGAGAAGGAGATCAGTGTCCCTATTTTACTTGGAGTATTAGTATTAACTCTTCCCTTGCAGTCTCTTCTTTCTCAGGTTTCAGTTCTGCTCTCCAGAAAATAGAACCTTGATACAACCAGCTCATTTTTCTTACCTTAGTCCTCAGAAACTTCTGTAACATAACATCAGCTTCTGACAACAGCTTATTGTGCCTTGTTTGTAGTCTAAAATCAGTCAAAAGTCACTCTCCAGGCACTGTGGAAGAATTATCCTAATTTCCCCCATATTGTGAGGGTAAAAGGGGTCTTGGTGTGGGACCAGATGTCCCTAATGGGTGGAAACTTCACACATATACCCAACTTGTAGAGTCTTGGGACCACAAGAAAGCCCTTGTGTAAACACTTTTCCTGAACCAAAAATAGCCTAGCCCTAGTCCTAGCCAGCAGGACCACATGACTGTATGGATAAGATGCTCCCAACCAGTCTCTGAGACTTAGACATAGGTATATATGTGTTTGCATATGAATAGATAGATATAGCTACATAGAGATATATATAGCTGTATCTATCAGCGGTTTCTGTGTATAGGTATGTGCACCTATATATCTAGGTATGTGCATATAGTGTATATATATAGGTATAGCATATATATAGGTATATGTCCTTGTCAAAGGATGATGATTGCAGCTGGGATGTCTCTGGTCACAGATCAAACAAATTAGGAAGGTTCCCTTCTTTGAGGGATGCATGTGCATCTCTCTACTGACCATAGCTGAAAGCAAGTTAACTGTGAAGACTGGGTCTTCCTGAGTAATGAAATTACCAGTTTTCAAGTCAATAAAATTCTTTGAGAAAAGTGTTCTTAAGCTGCAGTGGTTTTGTGAGCAGCATGATGCATACATGTGATAGGGACTGTGCAAGCACAGAGAATATCGTTGATGTGTTGTGCTCTCACTGTAACAGCATTTCATGCAGGAGAGCAGCATGGATGCTACAGCTGGTGACTTCAGAAAGTGTGAGATTTAAAATGGAGTGACATGTTTGAGGTCAAATAATGGGACTGAGGTCAGATAAGCTAAATCTAGTTAGACCAGACATTATTACATTGCTTGCTAAAAGGCTGGACAGGATTTAAAATTCTTGGATGAAAAAAAGGCTGTTCACATCTCAGAATTTTATTAGTTTGTTTTGGCTTAATCCTTCTGTCATACACTAGTTTTCAAGTATCCTCTCTACTGCTATGGAATGTGCCGGAGAGTTTTTCCTTGCTATTGCCAGGAAGCCATTGGAAAATGCTTATTCCTTTCCTGTTGATTGTTGTGCTGATTCTTAAAATATCCCATTCTGAAGAAATGTATTTGTTATTCCCTGGATGCCCTAGAAATTGTCTGTTGCGGGCCTGGGCACTTTTAAGGGTTTCACTACCTGTGTTTGAAGATTTGCCATGTACTTTTATCAGGAATGTCTTCTGGTTTGTTGGGTCATACAGGCAGTGTTCCCTATTTAAGAACTAAATAGCATGTGTTTAAAATATAAATTTGCAGTAGTGGGATCTAAATACAGAATGATACAACAACAGAATTAAGACTAAGCTTAATAACAGCAATCTTCCTTGGCTGCTCTTGCCTCTCTGAAAGGTTTCATCTCTCTTACTTTTCTATCAAGACAGACTCTACCTCTATTAATTGAAGCTTATCTGCAGACCCTTTTTAGTTTGCTTACAGTGAAGAAAAATGTCTCCAAGTAAAAGCTTGTGCTTTCCTCCTCTGCTGTCCCTGATCTAGAATGCTCCCATCTGTTTACTTGTGGTGTAAGATAGGCTCTTTTCTCCTTTTTCCTGAGCACTCCTGGTGATAACTACCCCTGGCACTGGGGAAGGGGTTACTTTACTTCCTCCCCAAGGTTCTCAGAGTAGTACTTCAGTGGCTGCTTACTTCGAAGTAGTGAACAGATGGAGGTTCGTATGAGAACCACTCCTGAGAAGACTTACCGGGATTTGTCTGGGATCAACAGACTATAATCAACAGATTATAATGTGCCTTTCATTCACAAAAAAGTGAATTTTGTGCCCTTTCTGTTTCTTTTTGTATAGGAAATATAATGACTCAGGTGTTTCAAGCTTTGGACATAATATGCGATTGTTTTTTTGGGGACACTCAACATATAGCTTTAGCTTTTATTGCATCTTAGACAACAAAATGTCAAAGCAAGTGCAAAATCTCAGACTAGAAAAACAAAACAAAGTAACTTAATATAAAAAAAAAAGTTGAAAGCACAAAAGGCGTAAATATTTGAGCAACATACATAAATGCAGAAACAATTTTTAATCTCGATAAGCTATCAGTGATGCAGGTGTTGTAACTGCTGTTTTCCATCTCTTATTTCTGAATATGGATAAATCATTTTAGCAATTGGGAATTCTTACCTTCAGCCACTTTGTTCCTGGGTATTGCCTGGGAGACAGTCAGTAAATGAGGTTGTACAAATTCATCCATTTTTTTTCTGGCAACTCTTCAGAAACAGCAAGTCCACAATCACAAGAACATGTGAGGGAGTCTCTGATCGTTGATCTTACCAAGTTAGTTCATGTCAGAATAAGCCATTTAGGAAACCCACCTTGCATCCTCTGTGTATTTATTTAGGTTAGGCAGGTACTGGTACAGTTCAGCTTATCACTCTAGATTCAGAAGAATTGCATGACTGCTGTAAAGGTTTTGATTTCAGCCAGTGGGTCTCTAAATGGGAATGTCACCAGACAAGCAATATTAAAACAAACTTCCTTCTCCACCAACAAAGAACATCTAGGAACATAGTTTTCTTACAAAATGGGAGTGATAATGTAATGGTAGTTTTTACAAGACCGGGGATAAAACATACCCTAGAGGTACATTTAGATCCCTTTCAAAACCACTAGAGAATATATGTAATTTCAATAGTATTTTCTGCTATTGCTTGCTGTAAGTATACTGTACTCTCTCTTCTAAATAGGAAGAAACTCTGTCCCTTCAGGTACATGTGCAATTCCCTGAGAAAGTGATAGATCTACATGAAAGTGGTTTCTTGAAAAGGTTTTCAGCTGCTGAGAGGCTTAGAAAGAAATGGTGGATGTAATGTTACTGGTGACCTAAAAGCTGTACTTTCAGGGTGGAGTTTTCAAAAGGTTTTCTTGAGGACCTCCATAAAACTCATGGGAACAACCAAAGACACTTCTGTGCTGTTTTGAAAATCTGCCCTGAACAGCTCTCCAGGTGCTACATAAGCATGTGAATTAGGCTGTTATGTCCCCAAGAAAACCCCCTATGACCACTCCTGGTACGCCCTTATTCTGTCATGAGGGCATTTCTGCATTCTGCAGGCAGTGCAGAAATGAGAGTTGCCATAGCATCCAAGGACTGTCATAAAATTAAAACCTAGCAATTGAATTTACATGGAATCAACTACATTTTCCTTTATTTAGTTCAGTTGTCTGTTTCTGTCTAACAATAAAACATGTTATTCCTTCATGAGAACGTATTTCCACTCTAATTCCTTTAATTAAATGGTACCAGATAGGTACCAATATAGGATAAAAACACTGCCAAATCAGGGACACACAGATGTTCCAAAGACCCCTGGGCAAAAGTTGCAATTGTGGTCTTTTCTAAATGAGATTTATTATTAGTGTCATCACACAAAGCTCACTGTGCCTACTCAAAAAACTGCAAACTGTGTTTCCTGCTTCCTCAGCCTCATCTCCTAGGCAGCCCTGGGCTGTATTTATGAGACACTTTTTTTCTCTTTTCTTTTTCTCTGTTTTAAACTTCTCAGTATCCTTTTTCAAACTTGAAGTGTGGTCATTGCTATAGATTCAGTCGAGTATGTAGTAGAATGGTCACTTGTGGTTGGATTTAATAACAACTGGGAAGGCAATGTGAGGTCCATTTATAAATTATAACAGCTTGAAATGCACTGTATATAATGGCTTGGGAAATACAGCAGATATATAACCCAAGTTCAAGAGCAATTGATTAAAATATTATCAAGAGAGACATACTTACAAGAGTGCAGTAACTCTGAGTCAGTGCTTAAATTCTGTTTTCCTGACTGCTGGATCCTGCTGTTGTCTCTCATTTTCTATATGCACCATAAAAGCTATATGAATGTGTTGCTGTTTCTCCAGCCTTATGAAGCCTCATGCCCCAATCAGTGACACTAGGTTTTATCAAGATACAGGCAATAAATGTATTGCACAGTGAAAGGAGCAATTGGTAACTGTTGCATAGATTTATTTCATGGAGGTGGCATCACTCATTCATCTCTTTTCTAGACTATGCTTCTTGATCATCTTTTAATTCCTTCTCACACTACCTGAAGTCTTCTATCTCCTGCATTATAGATTGGTTTTAAAATATCATATTAATAAGTATTTAAATATTTTATAAAAATATGAGCTTTATAGTTAATATTGTTCTTGCTGTTTCTGCTAGTTGACATCTATTTCTCATTCTTTCTAGATCTGAGGACAGTTGTACCTCTTAGGATTAGACGCATGGGCTCCTGTGCCCAAATGGGGTCCACAAAATGCAGAGATTTCCCAGAGCGTAGTGAACGTGTTGCTTAGTCATGGGGAAAGTGTGCTGACAGTGGACTGCCCACCAGCACCCATCTCTTACCTATCCTTTTCTAAGTAAAGTCAAATCAAGTGTGCAGTGAGTTAAGTAAGGTATCTTAAGACCTCAGTGTCTGTGGATTCCTCTTTCAGATGCCATTGTCAATGCACTGCTTTTATATCCTTACCACCCCTTCAAGTATATATTTCATTCCAAACCTTCTGTACTTTTCATGACTGCTAACTTTGACTCTTTTACAGTGTTGTATGTCATCTGTTTCTTTGGTTGGCTATTTTATGGAGGTAGGAAATAAACAAAAAACCCTAATAAAAAGAAGATTTTAGCTACTGAATGCTCTGCATAGCCACTGACTAATCTTTAAATGCCAATATTGGAAGTTGCAGTAGGCATGACAGCTTTTTATCTCTTTCATGACAATAGTATAGGCTGAAAGGGTGAGAACTGGGTGTGAGAGAGCGTAACTGCTGTGGGGCAAACAGGGAGCTGAGGGTTTGAAACCTGCCTCAGGAGTGGTGCACCGAAGGACCTCATCCATGGCTGGTCTGTCCTTGAAGCTACAGAATCATGCTCTTTTTCTTCTCTTCTTGACTAAGGAAAAGGCTGGAGAGGGCTCTTTGCCAGACAGAATAATGTACAACCCATTTGCGAAGATGCTTTCTGGGGAAGTTGGATGCTGGGGATAAAAGTTCAGCTCTTCCTGTTCAAGGAAATACCGAATCCATTAGGCAAGTATATATAGGGGAACTGGAAACATCAAATGGATTTTTACCTGTGTGACCTCAAGGAAAAGAATGATCCCAAGTACATTTTTGAAAGAGGGTTTCTTCTTAGGAAAGATTTTTGCCTTGTGTACCTCTGCAGAGATCTAGAGAGGGATAGCACTTAAGGTATATACGGGTCTGCTAAGGTATGTATGGGTCTGCTTTGCTAGTTGCTGGCCACTCTCCAGCTGGTTTCAGCACTGTTCTCTGAGGTTAATTGGATCCTCCTTCATCCTGGATTGAGTATCTACTTCTGTACAGTGTAAAGAACTGTACAGAAAAGATAAAGATCTGTTAAAAGATACAACTGTACAGTGTAAGGAGCTGTGCCACTGATATCTCATTCCTTACTCAGGTCACATAGCTTGATGTTTTGCATAACCTCCAGGGTAGTGGGAGACAAAGGCTTGGATTGCAGTAGACAAAGAAAGGGACTGATCTGTCATCTCTTGGAAGCTTCCTGAGTATATCCTTGATCCACCGAATCAAGAATTTGAAATCTTCGTTTTGAATTCTGTTTTGGCTGAGATGTGTATCTGTAGCAAACTTAAGTCTATTGATGATAGGTGCCCTACTGGCAGTACGCACCTGATTCCCAGCATTAGCAGAGGGGGTGCAAGGGAAAAGATACCTGACACTATGGGGAAAAAAAAAAAAAAAAAAAAGGAAAAAAGAAAGGGGGAAAAAAATAAGAAGAGAGCTGTTGCCACAAAAATGAGTGAAATCAAAGCTCTTTATTTTTTTTTTTCTTGAGAATTAATAGGTAGGGATTAAATATCAGTTATATTTCAGGAACTGCTAGCTGAGAAATACTTTATAGATTTTGATGTTTTTTGGCTGAGAGCTTGGAATTTGTATCTTCTGTCTTGAGAAATCTTGGAACAGAACAGTCTTATTTATAGTAAATACTGGCAGAATATTGGACATGTAATGAAGAATTATGCTACTTTGTGTAACAAATAACTTTTCATACCACTTCCCCATGTCAGTGCATGCATTTCAACAATGAATCAGTGAGTATTTGGTGGTATTTTTGGAAGTATTTTTGGACCACACAAGGAGAAATTGTGGCACAGATAATTATGGTAGAGCATCTCAAGCTAATCGCCAAAGAGCTGTAAAAATGGATTTAGTGGAGGAATCCCTGTTCTTTAAACATTATGTTGCTGCTTGGCTATAGAACATAGGCAACAAAGAGAAAATTATTTTCTTTGTCACGTATCTGCATGAAAAAGTTGGGTCATTTAATATGTTTAGCTGGATACAGCTAAAAAGTGAAGCTCAGAGTCTTCTGTATGTGTGTTTCTGTGTGTGTCTGCGTTTGTGTGTAAGAGTTCTGAATGTGGTAAAATCAGAAAGGGGTTTAAATGTACCGTAGTACATAACCTTAAAACTTGTCCATCCTTGTGTAGCTGATAAACTCTTTATTCCACCTCTTTTGCTACAATACGGATTTTGTACGACTTTTTGTTTTTAATTTAAACTGTTCCCCCTTTTTGTTTTTTTTTGTTCCCTCGTCAACCTCGTATCTTGGCTGTCTAGTTAAAGGAGAGAAGTGCTGAAAGAACCAGAACTAAAGAGGACAAGCTTCTTATGGATTTATGTCTCTTGGTTAATAATTTAATTATAGAGGTCTTCTTTTATCTCTGAATATACATCTATTCTGGTAATGATATGCAGGCTGCCACACTTGACAGCAGAAATGGGCTGATAAGATTGTTAGCACCCTGCATGTTAATGCTAGGATCCTGGTCTCTCTTCTCTCCAGCAGCTGCCGCTTTCAAAATTTATAAAGAGCGTAACTATCTTTGAGATTTCTATCTGCTCAGTCACATTTGGTTGAAATTGGGCTACTTAGTTCAAAAATTCCAGGGAGAGGACACACAGACTGTATTATACTGTTGCACAGCCTTGTTTCCATAGGAAACCAGGCTAAAAACAGCCTGATAAAAGTCAGCTTTATCTTCTGCCAGAAAATATCTCTTTGCAATCTGTGTGCTAGAGACCCATAACATAGTTGAGGATATTCTGAAGCAATTACTTTTAAGGAATATAGTATGCCTAAGCACACATGTGGCAATGCCGAATTCTCAGTTTCTGTTAGAAAGAAGCTTTTCACCTGAGCAGGTGTAGACAGGAGTCAATGAACTATGGAGAGCCTCTTCAGCCCAAACCTTCTCATGCTATTTCCAATGGATGAGGGTTGACATCTTGTTTTGTGTGTCTGTGAGGAGAAAAAGTAGATGAAGGAAGGGAGGACTATGTAAAGGTAAAACGTTTCTTCCATACCTGATGTTGAAGATCCAGATAAGTCTTTTCTTCTGCCTGCACTTTGCCTCTCTGTTCAAAGCTTTATTTCTGTACAGGTGTGCAGGGAACGTTATGAAACTAATTGAAAGTACATTGTGAAAGAAACTGGAGGTATGACTTTCCAGTTATATACTGCAACAATTGCTTATAGAATGTAACTGATATATGACAAAGCGAAGGAAAGAATATTTGGCTAAATCACAAAAGAACTATCAAACCCCAGCATCCTGTAGAGATAGATGATTCAGTAACAGGAACTTTTAAGAATAGTTTCACATGAAAAGAATGTTATATACAAAACGCTATTGAAATTTTTAATAACATGACTTCACACATTTCAGAAAATATTAAATTGTCATGAAAAAAACCCGCCACTATTTCAGTAGTAAAAATGAAACTGTGTTAAAAAGCAGTCAGAGTCTATTCACCAAATGCAACTAAATCAATAAGAATAGCTTAACTTGAAAAGTGTAAAATTTGAAGAATTTTAGCTTGGCAGACTTGTCAGAAATTTGACTGTTTGTGAATTTGTTCTGTATGCTAAAATATTTAATACATGTGACAAGGGAAAATATGGCAGCTCTGGATTGTTCATCAATTATTGAGCCTTTGGGGTAAGTACTGGTCACTCAAGCCTCTCAAAAATAACATACATTGAATGTCCAGTACATGTAACAGGCAAGGTATGTGAATACCAGCTTACTGCCTTCACAAATATGTACCAACTAAAGGCTTGGTCAGTAGAAAGCATTTGTATATTTTTAGAAATCCAGATAATGACTGCTTATATAGTAGCATATTGGGAAGTGTAAAATTCTGGAAATGACCTAGTACATGTAACTTAAAACTTGCTTAAATTGAATACAGCCATAGATAATCTCTCTCATTTGTATTAGACATGCAGAATGCAGTAAGTTGTTAAAGGGTTAACCATCAAGCCTTAAGTTCATTACCTCAAATCCCTCTGTAGTCAGTGGAGACAAAGGGGCCTCTCCAGAGTGTGGTTCATCCCATGCTAAGTGTATGACTGGCATAAAACTAGACAAAAAAGAAGAAAATATTCTCATTCTGAAGATAAGGAGTGTTTTAAAAAGAATTGTCACTGATCTCAAAGCATGTCTTTCACCTTCAGAGCAGCACTTAAGACACATGGTGATTTTTGTCATGACATTTGGAGCATGTGACATACAAACATATTAAGACCTATTTAGGGTGGCATAGGAACTCTGCCAGGTGAGGATTTTGGGGTTTTTCCTGCAGCATTTTGCAAATGGACTGAGGTTATGACAAGATGAAGGTAGAATATCTTTCCCTCCAGAGTGCTCAGAAGTACTTTGATTGGCTTATTGAGTTCTAAAAATCTTTTATTTTATCTATTATTATTTAATCAGGCTTACTACTAGCAAATATATTCAATAGCAGTTTTACCATCTGAGGAGCAGACTCTGATTGCAGATTCCTAGAGTAATGTATCCAAGATACAATGTTATGACAACCACCATTTTTATTTCATTGATTGAGGATGGTAATGAGGTCAAAATCATACATCTAGAACTGGTTCATTTAAACCTCTAATGAGCTGTGTGATACGAAAGCTTTTTTCATGTCTTATAGTATAGACACATACTGCGCAGTTGGAAAAATACAGAAAAGGCAAAACATCTGAACGAAATATTTAATTTCTAAAGGCTATAGAAATAGCAAGATCATAGTAATATGTTTTGAATTTCTTAGTCATTCTAATAACATAAAAGAAATTTATGGTTGATTAAGGAGTTGCAGTGTAGTAACTTTAGGCTGCAATGCCATGTTGGCTTGCAGCCAGAAATTGTTTGCCATTGTCACTGGAAGAATGTATATGCACTGAAATACGTATTTCTGGAGTTGTTGCTGCCCACAGGTTGCACTGTGTATGGTGAAGGGTCCACTGTGTGGAGACCTGTGCAGATGCAGAGCAGGAGGGCAATGCTGATTAGAGTTGTAGTATAATTTAAGATGCAGTTGAAAGGTTAGGAAATATTCCTGGAAGGACAAGTAAGAGCAGGAGGCTTCCAGTACCAGGGGAACAAAGCCATGGAAGCTAGCTCTGTGCAAGTCTCATATGCATGGTTTTATTGATTTATTTATCAGTGTTCTTATGCCATTTCTAACTATATTTCCAAGTTTACTGTAAAATCATAGGCACTTACTTGTTTATATCCATTAAGAGACAAGTGTGTTCACATACCAAATCCATATGTATGTGACTTTTCACTTAGATCACTCATCTTTTACAGGACTGTATTGCTTTGGTTTGCAGTGCCTAATGGGCTGGCATACCAGCTATCGGTACTGGAATACACACACTTCAGACTGTAGTAGTTTACAGTAGAATCATAGGTGTATGTTACTGTCTTAAAAACTTACCTTAAAACAACCCTTCTCATGGTACCTTGCTTCAAACCACTGAAACCTGTTTTTACATTTAATAAAATTCCCATTAAGTCAACACCACACTGACTAGATTTAAATCTTCAAAGATCTCTCCTGAAAGACTGTCTTCCAGTGTAGAGCCAGGCTGTTATACTAAACCTCTTGCTGATTTTCGTGGGACCACAAGTAATAAGGCACTGGAAGTTTTCTGTCTTGAGGGAGAATAACAGCCATTATTACAGGATCATTCTGTTTATTTCAGCCTCTTCCAGTGTCTTCTTCTCTGAGTCAAAGTTACCAGCCTGACCTGCTACAGAGGCCAAGCAGCAGTCATCCCTTCTACTCAGGAGGTGCTGGATGCAGGGCAAGGGAAAAGGAAGCAGCCATTACCGTTGCAACAGAAAGCTAAAGCCTTGCCATTTTGTTGTTGGCTCTCTTTGCCCATTGCCCTTTTTTATTTTTGAAAATCTGTTACTATTTTAAGTTCATTCTTATCTCCATCCTTAGCTCTCAATGCCTGGAAGAGCAGAGAGAAAATCAAACCTCTTTTGAGCCAGTTTATCCTCCAGGCCTGAGAAGAGACCCAAGAGGTATAGATGATGATGGATGTGCTGGGTATGGATGCAGAAGGATGTACTGAAGGAGCAGAGCTACTCAGTGCCTCAGCTACCCGCTTTTTTCTCCTTATCTACCTGATGCAAGATTCTTCATCCCTGCCCAGTATGCTTAGTGTTCCTCCTCATCTTCCATTTCTCTTACTCACTCTTCCCACTCTTTTCCACCTTTTTCTTATGTGTGTTTTCCATTAATGAGCTATCTCCGTTGGCCTCACACACCTTTCTTCCTTCCTACACCTCTGTCCAGTTTACTAGGTCCATGTCAGCTTTCCTGTAGACTTTGCACCCTGATACATGCTTTATTCCAACCTGAAAAAAAGCTGGGATACTTGTTTTTTTCCTTTGTGTCAGACATCGCTAACGTTTCTGAGAGGCTGAGTGACAAAAATGTGTAACCCAGGGGATCATAGAATCATAGAGTGGTTTGAGTTGGAAGGGACCTTTAGAGGTCATCTAGTCCAACCCCCCTGTGATGAGAAGGGACATCTTCAACTAGACCAGGTTGCTCAGGGCGCTGTCCAACCTGACCATGAATGTTGCCAGGGATGGGGGATCTACCACCTCTCTGGGAAACCTGTTCCAGTGTTTCACCACCCTCATAATAGCAAATGTATTCCTTTTATCTTCCTTTTATTTTGTTAAATCCTTTATCTAGTTTGAATATACCCTCTTTTAATTTAAAACCATTACCCTTGCCCTACCGCTACAAGATCTACTAATGCCCTGCTTAACTACAGTAGCCTTGAACCAGGGCATATTCAGGTACTGAGGGATTACTTGGAGCATCTAGTTGCCAAATTCATTTCCACGGTGTATGTCAGGAGAGCAGTCTTCCAGAAGAGTTTGTGTTTTTTTCAGTCAGTACTTTTCCTCTAGGAACTACAAAAAAGGAGCTTTGTTTACACATTTCAGTTTGCCGCTCCAGAGTGTGAAGTGACAAGTTATCTGATGAGACTGGGGAAGGAATTTGTAAAGCTTTGGCAAAGTAAATCTTTTCCTGCCTTTCCCTGTCTAATTTAAGTCTGGAATTGAATATCTGAACAATTTTTGCATACTTAAACTATGAACCTCAACCAGATAACAGGCGAAAGAGTTTTTGTTGAAAAATTATTGGCAAAATTGGAAATTCCTGATGGTAGGGAATGTCATAGAAAATTTAAGCAAGACAGGTGCTGGAATTTCCCATCTGTAAATAGCTTCAAGGTTTTGCTTTTAGCAGTGTCTCTAGAAATAATGAGAAATAGCACAGAACATTAATGACAGAGCCATTATCATAATACTGATTATAATTGGATACGCATTACAATAGCTTCGTACCATGATTAGCTCTTCAGATTAGGATTATTTTAGGTTTAGAGTTTTTGAATTTTACAAAGGTTTACCATGGTAGTTATCTGCTTTCTGTGACAGATTTTTTTTGTAGCTTTACCAAGATCTAATAGGGAGAAGTGAAACAAAAAATGTTCTTCCTTTATGCAGATTGCTGTTATTTGAAATTCTGTTTATACACTTATAATAGTGTCAGAGTAGCAGACCAAGAAAAAAAGTATTTTCTATCTTACATTTTAAAGACATTTGTAAAATTACTGTATGCCAAATCCTTCTTAATAACACTACGTACAAGGCATAACAAGACTATTACAAGGCTACTGTTAATGAATAGTCCACCTTCCAGCTCCTTTGAACTTGCTTTTAACATGTGGATATGCATATAAATTAGTACTAGAAGAACCTTCCTTGTTTTCTGAGAGTTACTGAAGAGAGAGAGAGGGAATGAGAGAGACAGACAGACAGACAGGGGGACAGGCAGGTGGCTCTAATATTGCACAGTTTGTGTTTGATAGCCACATACCCTCCAGCATGGACCTGGTGTATAATTTTTTAATGTATTCAGTATAATACAGAATAGATGCTGTTTAATACACATGGAAATGCTTTTTATGTCCTTTCCTCAGATGTTTTCTTGTGGAATTTTAATTTAGTTATTCATAACCCCCTGAGTTCTTTAGAAGCCAGTATATTTTCAGCTACTATTAATCTCTACCAGTTTGTCTTCAGATTCCTGCATTTTTCAAGGGAAGTCCAAAAACCCAGCATAAAGTTTATAAGCCTCATTGAAAAACTAGTACTGTGCAGTGCGATTAATTTTTACATAGAGACATCTCCACCAAAGTGATACTTCATATGAAAAAGTGTAATAAACAGGTAATTCTTTGGTGAAAAGACACCGTGTTTCTCATGCAAAACCACTTTTAAATGAAAATGCAGTCCTTCACAGAGTTTTTGTTCTTAACAGTTTGTTGTAGTTTAGAGTTTTATAGGGAATGCATATAGGAAGCAAAGAGAATTTTAATAATTTGATAAAAATACTGTATTACTAGATTATGCCTCCTGAATAATCATGTCCCTTACGTACCACAGTCAGAACATCTTGCAGTCCTTTTTGCAAATATACATATTTTAAAAATAATGAGCATGTTTTGCCCACTTACGGGTTTTATCCTTCTTGTTTACCCCATTCACCTATGCACTATTCCATTTTCACTTTATCTTGCATGAGTATGGAGCAGAAGTATTCCAGACAGGGTGCATTGCAAAATAGCACAGGCTCTGTTCTCTTTCTTTTCTGGATTTCTGTTCCATATACTCCTGGGATAGTATTGTACTTTTTGGTTTGGTTTGGTTTGGTTTGGTTTGGTTTCGTCATCTTGTTGGTACTTCCTAATCTTCTGGGCTGGATTTCATAATGCCTACTCTGAGTCACCTAAAAGGTGAGCATCCAGCCTAAAATAGTTGCTGAAGTGGAGAGAAAAAGACATGGGTCACACACACACTAGATGCCTACTGAAGATACCAATTTTAGTTCAGTATGAATCATGAGCTAAAGATACTCTTCACTAACTGCAGAGAAATCCTCAATGACTACCTTAGACTAGACATTTTTTAGATGTGTGAACTGGGTAAGTTGAATATGATAGTCTGTGATCACTGTACACAAAGGCTTTTTCTTGCTTCTCATGGTAACAGAGAGTCGCCTTGTGCAAAAAGGCAATAGATACACTTGTATAAAGTATACTGACAAGGAAAAAGCTATGAAAGAGCCAGAGGATCATCGCCTTTATTCTTGCATCTCTCTTCCCTTTTCACAAGGCCATGTGACACCAGGTATGCTGGAATTAAGTGTCAGTCCACTGAAAACACGATTACTGTCAGATTTTGAAGTAGCACACTTATGCTTTAATAGAATGAATTCTTCTGTCTATACAGTTTCCCTCCAAAATTAGTCTTGGGATAAGTGGTGGATTTAACCTAAAATGACAGCCTGGGAGGATCAAATACTAGTACCTCACCAAAACTGAGATAGCAGACTTCTTACTATGAGATCTGTGAAGAAATGTCAGAAAGAAGTTTATTAGTAAAGTGGAAGGCATAGTTAGAACCCTTCTTGGTATGCACATCTTGAATAACTGAAGTTATTAAGAAGAATCTACATTTCTAACTCTCCAATGGTTTTCACATTTTTCAAATTTCTCAGTGATACCTCATGTTGCAGAAACATTGATGAAATAAAAGCTTCATTTTTCCTAATGCTTTATATAGTATTACAAACCTGAAATATAGTCTTTTAAACTTAAGTAATTGTTAGAGTGTTTAAAATAAAAGTTTAACATTGGTAACTGTCAAGTAAGTTACTGACAACAGTTTTTTGTGGGTTTTTTTTTTTTTTTACTCTTGGAAAGCTCCTTCTTGTCTTTATGAGCCTGGCAGCTTGCTTAAACGTTGCCAGATGATTGACTAACTACCCAATTAAAATCAGTATTTGATTGTTAAATGCTGATACTGCACTGCTAGCCAGTTATAACATGAAATGATCTTACATTTTTTATACATAAAACACTTTTCTTTGATGATAGCTTTATAAAGTATTACTATTAAAAGCCATAATATTTTAGAATTTTGGGAGAAGTAAGCATTTTTATCTTAATACTTGAAATCTTCATTGGATGTAGCAAGAATTTCCTGTTGAATAATCCCCAACCATAAACATTCTTTGCAATATTTAAGGTTTTAAGACTTCACAGACTTTATGATACCCACCAACAGAAATTACAGAGGGCAAAGTTGAAGTCAGTGCGTACTTTTGTGTTGTGGGATGTATTATTACGGATAAAAACTGGAAGTACTGCAAGATTTGAATACAGAATACCATTATTTTTGGTGATATGATGTACAGGTTATCTAAAAGTTGTACACATACAAACAGCTACATCTATCAGCCTTAGAGAAGCTCGTGATAAGGTAACTTTAGAAATCAGCAGAATTCTAATTTTTAGCTGGTTTTCTTGTCATTGTATTTGTTACCAGTTTTATCACTTACAAGGGTCATCTTATTTCTCGCATAGCAACCAAAACAAGTCCTGTTTATCTCATAGCAGCAAGAGATAATTATGTGTTGGTATTTCCCTTTAATCTGAGAAATGCTGTCATTCCCTGATTAAAATGGTCTCTTATCTATACTACTCTAAATTTCCACAGGTTTGCAAATACATAAGACAAGCACACAGTTTAAAGAAACCATCGCTATGTTTCTTGGATCTTTTATGGTCAGACAAAGCAGGAGATCAAGACACCAAAGCTTCATGACTGTTGCCTGTCAAATGAGCTATGGGAACTGATGATGACTCTGTAACCATAGCCATCTGCACTTGTAAAATGCATGATCTTAAATCAGGGGCGTTCAACCTTCCTAATTGGGTGGACAACGCTTATTATAGGGCCCTAGTGACTTCTGTCAGGAAGCACCCATTAGATAAATATCATCAATAGAAACTGGGACAGAATAAGCCTGAAGTGCTGGAGATGTCCTGATGGCCATAAAACGTGGTAATTTGTTTGATGAGCCAAGTGTTTGCCTAAATCCCCTTGGAGTGGGTGGTATCAGTTTTAGCTTTTGATACCTGAGTAAATTAATTCCTGCTGACTTCGCAGCAGTCAGCTGCTGCCAGGATTTTTTACATGGTATCTTCTGCTGTTCATTTAAATAAACAGTGAAAGGAGTCATGCAAACCTTAGTCTTTTTAGCATATGTAAAATGTGATGGCATGAGTTTCAGCGTGTGCTGTAGGAAGCTGGTGGGATCTTCACCTGCTGGGCTTTCCAGCCACTTTTGGTCTCATGGTTACCATTTCTTCACTGCTACTGCTACAGTGTCACCTGGATTAAAACTACTGTGAACACTCCTGTCCCAGTTGTATGAACCACTGTGTACACTGTGTACAAATGCTGTGTTCCTGGTCATGGGTCATCAGCTTGTCTTTCATAGTACTGTGATGGGGACAATTATATTAGTACACAGATAGTTGCTATTCGTAGGATATGATCATAAACTGTTCTTGAGTTTCTGCATCTGAAATTATTTATTTAAATTTTATGCAAGTTTAGAATTTTTCTGTTGTAACTGACCTTTGCTATGTGCAGTTAAAAAGCTGGGCCTGTATCTGGGGTTGGGTTTTTTTAAATTTTCTTTTCAAAGTCCTAATTCCTTTTATTTTTAGAAAAAAGAACGGTTACGTTTTATGCATTTTATGTACTAGTGATCTTTTTTATTGTTATTATTTTCATTTTAGACCATATCCTTAACATTTTTTATTCAATATTGCTGTTTCACGGAAAGGTGAGCACACTCATACTTCGAAGAATCAGCTGCTCAGTCATCACTCATGTTACACACAGTAAAAGAACTTGGTTCATTTAACACCGTTCTTTTTTTTTTTTTCGTTCATCCATTTGAGCCCTTGGATGAAGCCAGAACCTCCATAAAGATATGTTGCATGTTATTCTAGAAAGATTAATATGTAAGTTAAGTTCTATTTGGACTTCTCTTTTTAGAGAGAAAATGTAAATATAACTGTTCAAATAGAACCACAAATTTGTTTACTTAAAAGGCCAAAGTGTTAGGTGCTTTGCATCATCTGAAGTATCTGCCCAGGTGATGGAAAGTATTCAGAGAATAAATGTTTGAGACAGTTTAAAAACTAACAAAGATGAAGATGAATACTCTACCGATACAGAAAAATACAGAAGCAGATCTATAAAGGAAAGTTCTGGACACTGACATTGGTGAAATGAGCGTAGTACTTGTGCATTGCTGAGTGGATGAGCAGGCAAATTACTGGTAAGTGTGATATGGAACTGAAGGACACATGGAGAAATATAGTGGAGATCATTCAGCATGACTTTTGTGGAAAGGAGTTGTGTCGCTGTTTGTTAAAAGTCTTCTGAAAGAAGTAAAATAGCCTATGGACCAAGGCATATCTAGTTAGTATAGTCTGCTTGGATTTACAAAAGTCTTTCAGCAAAATTCCTTACCAAGTTTTTAATAAGAAGTTAAGCTTCCATGGAGTAAGAGGAAAGACCTTTCCATAGTTCCCTGTTTAAAGATAGGAAGGAAAGAATAATAATGATATTAAAAATAATTTCTATGCATATTTATTTATAAATATTTGTAAAACATTTATATTGCAAATATAAAATAGTAGGATAGGGGAATTCCACAGCTATTCATCCCAATATAGGGAGGTGATAAAGTTTTCTAGTGATACTGAACTATTCAGGGGAGTATACTCAGAAGTGGATGGTTTTAAGATACTGAGTAAGTACGTGATAAAACAGCAGATGAAATTCGGTAATGATAAATCCAAAGACAGGCATGCTGGGGAAAACCAGTCTTACCTATTCATGTGTAGGGCTTGTCTCTAAACTGTCTGCTAAAACTGTGAAAATGCATTTTCAAGCTTTATAGTTCTATAAAACATTGGAGAGGGATGACAGCTTGGTCATAGGTATGGAGTGGTGTCTGGGCAAGGAGATCTAGCTAGACTAAGGCTTCAGTAAGAAAAAAGAAGTGACTAAAAATGAGTAGGGTAAAAGTGACGAAATCATGCTGGGGTTGAGTAGAAAAATGATTATGCACTTTTTCTCATAAATGTCATGTATCATTAAATCAAACTACCAGGTAGCATGTATAAAACAACGAAAAGCAAGTATTTGTCATACAGTGCATAATGAATGAATGGATTTAATTTCCATAGAAGGTTCTGCAGTCCAGCAATACACAGGATCAAAGAGTGAATATCTGTCTATCTATCTATCTATCTATTTATCTATCATGGTATTAGTTTTACATTTTCTCTCATAGTGCTGTGCTTTGTACTGGTAGCCAGAAAGGTGTTGATAACACATAAGTGGTTGCTGAGCAGTGCTCACACAGCATCAAGACTGTCTCTCCAACATTCTCTCCTTACCAGAAGGCTAGGGCTGGGCAAGATATTGATAGGGGACATAGCCAGGACAGCTGACCCAAACTAACCAAAGGCATGTTCCATACCATATCATGTCCACTGAGCAATAAAGCTTAGAGAAGAAAGCAGGAGGAGGGGGGACATTCATTATTACATTATTATATGTTTGTCTTCTGGAACAATCACTACACCCTGCTTCCCAGGAAGTGGCTGGACATTGCCTGCTAACAGGAAGTAGAGAGTAAATCTTTTGTTTTCCTTTGCTTCTGTGTAATGCCTTTGCTTTTGCTTTATTCAACTGCCATTATCTTGACCTATGAGGTTTTTCCCATTTTATTTTCTCCCCTGCCCCATCCTGCTGAAGAGCAGTGTCATAGAGAGGCTTGGTGGACACCTGGCATACAGCCATGGTCAACCCACCACACTAATCTCCTCTCAAACAGAAGGTGATCCATACCTTTGCTTATCTTTGCTGTTTCAACCTTTTCTGTACATTCCCTAGTTGTTGTGTATCTGCAGAGGCACTTCAGACAGATCTTAGGATGGGTTAATAATAGCCAACTTTTTGCAATGCTACTAATGAAGAAAGAGAAGTCTCACAATGTGTCTTGTCTCACTTGCAGGCAGGCTTATGGACTTCACTAGGAGCTGTTCCAGAGCAAAGTAACTACGTGGTGTAAATTAATCAATGTAAAAATGCAGAGCTGTCTTTCATTACTCTGGGTAGAGATAAACTTATACAGGACTGTCATCATAGAATCATAGAACAGTTAGGGTTGGAAAGGACCTTAAGATCATCTAGTTCCAACCCCCCTGCCATCGGCAGGGACACCTCACACTAAACCATGTGGCCCAGGGCTCTGTCCAACCTGGCCTTGGACACTGCCAGGGATGGAGCATTCACAACTTCCTTGGGCAACCCATTTCAGTGCCTCACCACCCTCACTGTAAAGAACTTCCTTATATCTAATCTAAACTTCCCATTTAAGTTTGAACCCATTACCTCTTGCCCTACCACTACAGTCCCTAATGAAGAGTCCCTCTCCAGCATCCTTACAGGCCCCCTTCAGACACTGGAAGGCTGCTATGAGGTCTCCACGCAGCCTTCTCTACCGAGCTTTGCATCAACAGTCGTAGAGAGGAATGCAGGAGTAGTATACAAATAGCTTGACTGTCTTCATGAAAACAAATATTTGGAAATAGTTTTTGTTTTAATTCTTGCGGTTACTTCTGGTAGTTATCATGTTTTGCAGTCTAAAATGCATGTACAGGTTGGTGGAGATAAGGATATGAGGAGCGTTCTCTTCTGTCTTCATTTGGCAGTGTACTGGTCAGCCATGGTTTCAGATTTAACGAGGTACAAGTAGAGCTGGTTTTTTGGTCCCATGAGCAAAAAGGCAATACCTTCCAGTGCAGCTGAAGAAGACTTGAGGAGGAGGTCTAAGAGCAGAGGTCTTCTACCCTTCTTGTAACTGCATATGGATGTCATGGGGAAGGTTAGCCTTCTTCAGTCCATGGCAGAGAAGCTCCTGCCTGTTGAAGTAAATCCTAGAAGACCTGAGACCATAAACTCAGTGTTTCTTAGTCTTAAAGTTATATGCTCTGTTAGGTCTTATATCATACCTGAGCTGGGCTTAATCTTAGCCAACCCAAAGGATAATGATGTTCTTATATTTGAAGTACCCATCTGTATTGTTAGCTCTACTTATCTTCATGCAAAATTAGTATTATTTCCTCATGTTTTTGTGCCTTCAGAACACTATCAGGAAAAAAATTTCTTCCTTTACACTGTGCAGCATCCTTTGCATTTCAGATTATCTTCTTCAAATTCATTACATTATTTGTAAAATCCTTTATTGCAACATTAATCCTCTCATGCTTGCTTTTTTTCTGATTTATTATTCTTTACAATTTTGTATTTTCTTAGATTGTATAATATATAGTCAAATATTATAAATCAGAATCCCCTAATTATGAAATTGTACTAAAACCAACTTTAATGATTGTAATAGGTCTTTTTTATACATGCTTCTTAACATTATTTTTTTTGTTTATTATGAGTGGTTCTTTTTTCAGATAAAAGCTGAGTCTTGAATAATGATGTTTAAATGGACACCCAATCTAAGATTTCTGGTAACACTGTATAAACTTAAACCACTGATATTTAATTATCTGTTTAAAATGTATTTTATATTTGCACTCTGTAATTTTCTGTATGTAACAGAATAAAAATAATTTATAGCAGTGGAAATTGAAGGTTTGAAGGTAAGATCGTTCTCTTAATCAAGATTTTTTTAGTTTAGATATTCATAAGAATTCAGATAAGGTACTGCTATTCAGTTACCTGAACAGTGAAAAAAGAGAAAGACTTGACTTCCTCTTGTTAGACCACTGGCTCCAGAGTAGGTTTCCTGATTGACTTAAAATGCTGCTTGTGTGTTTTGGCCCTCAAATGCTGGAATGCTTTATCTTTTCGTTTTAATTATTTGAGGAGGAATGACATTTATGGTCCATAAGGCATAGTGGAAAAAGGTAGACATTTTGATTTGTTAAGGAAAGGGTTAAAGTTCTGTTGGCAGCTAAGGCCAGTTTTCTTAAAGGCTCCTTTGTTTCATATGTGTACTTTTACAGTAATAAATAAATTAATTTTTGATATTATAAAGGGAAGAAGCCAAGGTAAGATTTGAAATTATAAATTGGTTAATTTTGTGGCATACCATCAATTTAGTTTCATCACACTACTGTTAGTATTTTTAGATAGGTACAGCATACTTGCTAAAAATGTACTTTAATTATATGCTAGGATAAATTTTTGGGGCTTTTTTTCATAAATAGTACTACTTACAGAAATTCTATTACTGTATTACTGTAAAACTTTTTCAGTTTACATTTGATTTACTGCATTTACTCAAACTGACTAGGTACTTTAAAAATGAAATTAAGCATTACTTTTTAATGTGTGCAATTTAAGCAAAAAGCAGGAATGATTTCCAATCCTGTTGGATAAATGTGTACAAATATTTTTTAAAGCATGAATTACAAGTCTGAAAAAAGATTTTTTCCAAAATATTTCAAACCTGATATTATATAGGGGATATTGCTGTAAATAATGTTATCTGTGAACGGTGGACAAGTAAAATGCAGATCTAGTGTCAAGGCTGATGCCCTATATATTTTTTGTGATACTTTCTATGAAATTAGATGAAAGCTAACTTTTCTTGGAGATGGTACTGATTTTCTGGGAATTTAGATTGCATTCTTTAAGAACGAATTTCTCTGAAAGTCTGATCCATCCCTTTCTGACCCTTCTACTTATTTTTTACCTCAGACTCAATTTAACCCGAAGAACACAAAACAGATCTTATAACATGATTAAGAGGAAATTACGTCGGGGGAGCACTGTAGTACCTGGAGTGGTAGCAAGGTGAATAAATACAATTCTGATATTTTTTCCTTTTTTTTTCTCCCATTAACCTTCACTGCTTCATGATCTTCCTTTTTAAAGTAAAAAAAAAAAAAAAAAAGCCACAAAAAAACCTGAAGAACAAAAAAAAAAAAAGTCTATAACTGCAAGTTCAATTATTTTCACTGTGTACTACAATAACAGTAGCTATTATTTACGATTAATGCTCTTAGGCAGTAGATGGTGATCTGCCAACATCTCTGTTGGTTTGATGTAAGGCTAAGAACATAACTGTTCCTTCAAGTGAGTGGAGGGAAATTTAAAAGTTCCTTTTCATAATTTCAATCACTGTGAACTCTATGGAAGGAATTTAACCTCTAAAAAACCCCTTGTTTGGATTGGTTATATAGAAATAAATTGAACGCTGATTTTCTTGAGTTACTTAAACTTGTTGCAGACTCTTTCCAGACTGCAAGGAAACACACTTGTTGAAATAGACATTGGGCTTTGTGCACAGGATTTCAAGCCATCACGATTAGCAAAATGGTGCATCAAAGTGCAGGGCCAAGATAATGTCTTGATGGGTGGTCTGATAAGGTTGTGATGGCTTTGGCATACAGAAGACACTGTAAGCACACTAGAGGGCTCACAAAGTGTTTGAGGACACTGAGTTCTCCTATACTGCCTATTCTTTCCTGAAGTATCTGACAGCGGTCCTGGAAATCACCTGCTAGCAACTGGAATATAAGTGTAGAGAGTATAAGTAGAGAGCTCTCAAATTATTTTAAGGATTACTGTCATCTACAAATTCCCAGTACCTTAGTGTATGTACCAAGCCTCTCCAGTACCACTGGCGCTCCTTAAGAGCCAGATTCTGCATATACTTGTGCATATGTGAATTTTTATTTGCCAGGAGCAGTTCAATTCTCTACTCTGCCTCCTAGCACAGGATTGAAAATTCAATAAGATGTACCATGAATGAGGGTAGATGTAGTTTAGATATTAGGAAAAAATTCTTCACTGTAAGGGTGGTCAGACATGGAACATGTTGCCCAGAGAAGTTGAGGATGCCCCATCCCTGGCAGTATTCAAGTCCAGGTTGGTTGGGGCTCTGAATCTCTTCTCTGCCCAACCTGTAGCTGTGCCTGCAATTGCCCTGACCCAGGTGTAGGACCTTGCACGTGGCTTGGTTGAACTTCAAAGGGTTGGCATTGGCCCACCTCTGAAGCGTGTCAAGGTCCCTCTGGATGGCATCCCTTCCCTCCAGCGTATCAACTGTACTACATAACCTAGTGTTGTCGGCAAACTTGCTGAGGGCGCACTCAATTCCACTGTCCATGTCGCTGACAAAGATGTTGAACAGGATTGGTCCCGACACTGACCCCTGAGGGACACCACTCGTTACTGGTCTCCAATGGGACATTGAGCCATTTACCACAACTCTTTGTGTGCGGCCATCCAGCCAATTCTTTATCCACCGAGTGGTCCATCTATCAAATTGATGCCATTTAGAGACAAGGATGTCGTGTGGGACAGTGTCAAATGCTTTGCACAAGTCCAGGCAGGTGACGTCAGCTGCTTTGCCCCATCCATCAGTTCTGTAGCCCCATCATAGAAGGCCACCAAATTGGTCAGACAGGATTTCCCCTTCGTGAAGCCATGTTGGCTGTCACCAACCACCTCGTTGTTTTTCATGTGCCTTAGCATGTTTTCCAGGAGAATCTGCTCCAAGATCCTGCCAGGCACAGAGGTGCTGAGGTGAGCAGCTCCAGAGGGGATGCCTTCAACACCAGAGCATGGGGAAACAAAGTGTCCAGGAGCCTCAATTCTGAGCAGCGAGAGCCACCAAGAGTGCCTAAGAGTAAACCTCGGTGACTTTCCCCTTTCACCCCCAATAGACCACTCAAGAAATAAGCCTATGGGAGAGAGACCAGCGGTCATGCTGCATTTCAAGGATTTGAACAAATGTGCTGGGGGGATTTGTTGCCAATCTCTAAATCTCTGCCTTCTATACTGCACCCTTACGTGATACTTAGCTGAGGGTTTTAAAACTGTTTTACACAACCAAGTTAGTTACTTGTTCTTCCTGAGTGTTGCAGGGAAAAGCTGCTCAGTCCACGCAGTTTAAACTGAATTGGGATCAAAACACTTTATTGAGCTATCAAGAACATGGAATTAGTCAGCAGTCAGTCAAGTGTTGCATTCAAGTAGTAATACAAGAGGTAAACCCCCAAACTAGACACATGAATGGTAATGAACACAAGCAAATATCTAAACACCCCGTGTAACAAACGCAGAAGAGATTTCTTAAATTCTTCTCCTTTCCAAGAAGAAGACCTCACCATAAGCAGCGCAGTAGCAAATGCCACTTGGTGTATTGATAAGGAATGGTGAGGAAATCCTGTATGGTCTCTACATTTCTGCAAAGTTCATGAGAGGGAACCAAAACCCCTTTCTTTCACCTCTGGGATTACAGTCAAATGACTGTACGTGGTATAAAAGCCTTTACTGATACAGTCTGAACATACAGATTAATTTACAGGGACACCCAGCAGCAGTGCCCAGTGTGTGGCCGCCATGGGCAGGGACATCCCCCTGGGCCTCCTGGGCACAGGCACTGCCTCGGGGCCAGCACCCCAAAGGCCTTTCTCCAAGGGATGCTGGGCAAAGGGGCAGCAGCAGGGCTGCGCTGGGCAGGGCTGCGGGGGCCCCGTCACCCCCGTGTCATAGTGCCACCCCCCGCCAGCGCAGCATCACAGTACCTTGGGGCAGTATAAGGCAGCATCCTCCCGTGTCCCACTGCCAGAGTGCCCGGCGCTGCCACCAGGACAGAGCTGGCAGCCTGAAGGCACCCAAGAGGAATTCCTTGAGGCACTGGTGGATTTACTTGGAGGGGCTGAGGCGAGAAGACTGCCCGAAGCTGCTGGAGGTTCTCTGCTGCAATTCCAGCTCCTGGAGGGGCCGCACTCACAGCTCATCAGATGGATGGAAATCCTGCTTCGGTCTTCAGGGAGATCGCCATCCTCGTCTTCTGGGGAGATAGTGGCAGCAGCCACAAGAAATAGGATCCACAGATGGCCCACTGCCCTCCCCCAGTGCCTTGGAGCTCCCACTGCCCGGGACAGGAAGGATTCTTGTCCCCAGGGTTGATCATGCCAGCGGCATTTTGCTGTTCTCGGAAGCCCCTGAGATGGCTCCAGGTGAAGGCAGAAAAGGTGGTGCCAGTGTCCCCCAAGAGCCATAACCAGCCCATGGACCAGGAGCAGGCCTTGCTCACGTGCTCAGGGAGTAGCCGATCGCCAGCGCTGGGGTCAGGAAGGAATTTTCCCCCGGGGCATATTGGCACTGGTCCCCGGGGGTTTTTTGCCTTCCTCTGAGCACTGAGCATGACCACTTGTCAGGGCTCCTTGCTCCATTCTGGCTTGGTTATCGCCTGGTGCTCATGCACCACGAAGGTGGCCCCTCGTGTCCTGCAGCTGGGGGGGGAAGGGCTTTTTTGCCCCCAGGGTGGACCAGCAAGTGTCCCCGGGGTTTTTTGCCTTCCTCTGCAGCCGAGCACAGCCCCTTCATGGGGCTCCTTTGGGCTATTGTGGCCCAAAGGCAGCTGCTCGTGCTCCACGCAGCTGGCCCTCGTGCCCCGCATCCGGGGGGAGGCAGCCTTCTGGACTCCTGTGGCCCCAGCGTGGCCCCGGGACTTGCTGCTGTCCTCTGTGGCATTGAGCACCCCCCCTTGTCAGGTCTTCCCCGGCCCATTCTGGCTGGGCTCTTGCACTGCTCTTGCACCACCACGGCACCGCTCTGAAAGATTTAGGAAAAGAAAATACAATCTAAACTAAACTAGACTAGACAAAATCTAAATCTAAACTAGACTAGACTAAAATTAACTAAACTAAGCTAACCTAAACTAAAATAGGATATATAAAATAATTTTATTTATAAATAAATAAAATACTCTTTCCACCTGTAACCTGTCTGATTTGTGTCTTTGAAAGTGTTTTTGGTGCTGAAAACCCCTTGGCATTTCAGGTAAACAATGGTCTCATCATACAACTCATAGTGATTGCAGGGAATGGAATGGAGTGGAATGGAATGGAATGGAATGTAGTGGAATGGAATGGAATAGAACAGTAGAGAATGGAATGGAATGGAATGGAATGGAACAGAATAGAACAGAACAACTATGATACGTCATGCATATAGTTCTGCATGACAAGCTCTGACGTAGGTCTGAGGGGCTATCTGCAGTGCAGGTCCCAAGGGAGGCCGATCCCAGGCACTGAGGCCTATGAACACCCTCTGGACCCTGACAGAGGGAGACCTGCACTCCTCATCTACTCTCCTTTAGACATGTATGGGGTGCCACTGGAGCAAGAGTATTGGGCCAGATGGACTCCTGACGGAGTGGTGTGTTCCCCAGGCTCTTGTGTTTTGTTCTGTTTCACTCCAAAAGAAACAACTCGGGCATTTTTACAAACCAGTATTTGGGGGAGGGGTGGGGTTAGGAGTGGGGGGAAATCACAAGAAAATGAGCAGGTATTGCCCACATCAACAAGATTTGCAACCATTTAGTTCAGGAGCACACCCTGCTTCAGGCTGAGGGCTTGATCTTTGAGCCTCCCTGATGTCAGAGATGTGGTCTTTTGCTATCCTGTGGAAACCCAAATAAACTGGAGGAACACAGAAGAGTTTCAAAAACCAGTTCACACATGTTTCTCACAAATCTGTTCAGATGCTCAAATGATCCAATCTAGATCTCTCACCCCCATCAGAAGGCACAGGCTTCTTTCCCACAGAGTGACAGAGCCAATGCCTATGATGGGACGCGATACCCATTCAGTCCGTTCCGCTAGTGTAGGGCTGGGAAGAATTGTCATCCAGTATTTCCTCAGCATGTACTGTTATGGAAAAAAGGAAGTAGGGAGAAAAGAACTGAAAGTTGGAAGAGACCTACAATGATCAAGTCCAACTGCTCGACCACTTCGGGGCTGGCCAAAAGTTAAAGCATGTTATTAAGGGTGTTGTCCAAATGCCTCTGAAACACTGATGGGCATAGGGCACTGGTCACCTCTTTAGGAATCCTGTTCCCGTTTTTGGCCACCCTCTAGGTAAAGAAATACTTCCTAATGTCTAGTCTAAACTGCCCCTGGCGCAGCTCTGAACCATTCCCACACATTCTATCAATGGATCCCAGAGAAGAGATCAGCACCTCCCTCTCCATTTCCCCTCCTTGGGAAAAGCTGTAGAGAGCAATGAGGTCAGCCTCCGTTTCTGCTAACTAGACAAACCCGGTGTCCTCAGTCGCACCTCTCAGGACATGCCCTGAAGCCTTGCCACCAGCTTTGTTGCCCTCCTCTGGACGCATTCAAGGACCTTCATGTTCTTTGTAAATGGTGGGGCCTAGAACTGCACCCAGTACCCAAGGTGAGCCTGCACCAGTGCTGATTACAGCGGGACAATCACCTCTTCCTTCTTTTTTTTTTTGTGTGGGTTTTGTTTTTTCTGTTGCTAGCTCCCAGCTTCCTGGATTACCGCCCTCCTCCTTTCCTGTATGCGCTGTGGCGGACGCTTGGGGCCCCTGCACAGTCTGGGCCTGGAGCAAGCGGTCCAGCCCCCTCCCAGCTTCCCTGAGAGCTTCCAGCTGCTGACAGCGTCCCGCAGCTCAGCCCCTGCTGCAGGAGGACCTCTACCACGGCGCACCGAGCGCAGCCCTGCCCATGGCGCGCCCTCGCCTCCAGAGACCAACGGAGGCACTTTCTGCCCCGCGAGCTCCGCGCCGCACCCTCCCCTCCCCTCGGCTCTGTCCAGTGCCGCCGCCGCCGGGGCACCCGGAGCAGAGCTCCCGGGGCGGGCCCCGGCCCTGAGCCGAGCGCTCCCCGCCCCGCCCGCTGCCCGCCCGCGCTGCCGGCACCACCTGCCGCGCCCCGCGCTGCTCCCGCGCTCCCCGGGGCGGGTTCTCCCCGCTCGGGCGGTGCCTCCCTCCTGGCACCGCCCCCTGGGAGTCCCTGCGCGCGGCAGCGGAGCTGCGGCTCCTGGGCGAGGCCTGGCGGGGGCTCGGGGCTGCCGCGGGGGCTCCCGGCGCTCGGAACCGGGGCTCCGGGGCGCGGGGTTTGCCTCGCTCCGCGGTTGGAGGCTCACCTCTGCAAAATGTGGCCAGGAGCACTGTTCGGCCCGCACGAAAGTGTACATATTGAATGTTACTCATTGGGCTGTAATGGTGCTACATGAGGTGTCTTGCTGGTTTACAGATGCTGCTTCAGAAGGTTACAGGCATCCTATCTGCTAGCCCCATTGCAGTGATTTGGATGTGCTCTAAACCCTCAGACGACACAGGGCTCCTGTGCAGGCAGCTGAATTATTCACCTTTGGTCAGCTGCTAACTTTCATCCTTTAGTAACTTACGGATTTCTAAACCATTATGGTTACCAGAATATCTAATTATGCACAAAGTCTTTTAACTGAAGCCAAAGGATTTCTAATAATTTATTTCTGCTCTTCTATTGCTTTCTACAGAGAGTAAATGATAGTTGTGCTTAATTTAATGTTTGGTGTAATTAAATCTTTGTATATTATCAAAGCAAAAATTACTGCTGGTGCAGTAACAGGACTGGGGCTCCTTATCCCACTTAATGCTGGGCTGTCTTCCCCACAGCACCAGGATGATTAGCAGTTCTTTGTAGAAGACTTCCTATTCCGTTTACAATATCTAGCCATAATACAATTGCAGTATGCTCATCAGGACTTACAATATCCTAATACCCTTGCATTGTATATCAAGAAGTTTTGCTTTCTTGTCAAAGAAAAAGCTTTTTTTTGTAACTGTCAAACCCTCTATATTCTTTGAATAATATTATTTTAAAACCAGTGTTACTAGAATAAGTCAAGGTCATCAATAATTCTCTGTTTCTATCTGCAAAAGCAAATATGAGTGTTTGGAAAAGCTATAAACGTTGATAAGAATCTAAACCTTGCTATGTGGAACATCTCATATGGAAAGGTACTGCAGTATAAATATCATAGTGAGACACAATGAGCCATCATTAATTTGTTCTGACTGATACTAATGATACTATTTTCATTTTTAAAGCTTTATTTTAGAAGTAGCTGCTGTGTACTTTGGAGGAAGCACAGCCTATCTTCCTAAACATCTTCTCAACAATTTCCACACGAGGAAGAAAAGGATTTCCAAGCCCTGAAAAAACATTTGGAGGCACATAGCTCAAACTAAAGTGAAGTAAGGGCAATCCTCTGTCCTTTATTATGCAGCCGGTCAGATTAGAGGATCACAGAGATCTTTATGGCTTTATAATCTATGATTAACATATTAATTTTTAACTCTGTGCTTTGGTCCTGTTATTTGCAACAATGTACATAAGCATGTCTTTGGAGCAGGTGGGGCCAAAATAAGGGGTTAAAATTAGGCAGATGTTGAAGGGCTTTGCAGACTGGAGCTTGAGTCCTGACATCCTGGGTTCTCTTTGGCTTTCAGAGTACTTGCAGTGAAATGTCTTTTTTGATGTGGTGGTCTTCATGATTTCCACTTTAGTAAAAAAAAAAAAAAAAAGGTTTTAAGGTTATAGTACTTTTTCTTTGCTTAAAAAACCATTTTTATCAATTAACAAATGCATTACAATAGGTTTTACTTAGATGGAATAATATAGGCCCCCAAGTCCCTTTCCACAGAGCTGCTTCCCAGCCAGGTAGATCCTAGATTGTCCTGCACTCATGGATTATATTTATCCAGATGCAAGACCTTGTTGAACTTCATACGGTTCTTGTTAGCCCACTCTTCCTGCTTATCCAGGTAATCCTGCAGGGTGGCTCTTCCTTCCAAAGTGTCCAATTCTCCGCTCAGTTTGGTGTTATTGGCAAACTTCATCAGGGTACACTTGATCCCATCATGTAGATCATTTATGAAGACATTAAACAGCATTGCGCCCAGTATCGATTTCTGGGAGACCCCATTATTGACAGGTCACCAGTTTGAAAAGGAGCTGTTCACCACCACCCTCAGGGTGCAGCGCAGTCAGCCAGTTCCCCACCCACTGCACAGATCACTCATCAAGGTCATAACATGACAGTTTCTCTAGGAGGAGGTTGTAGGAAACAATATCAAAAGGCTTGAAGAAATCCAGGTAGACAGTGTGCACTGCTTGTCCTTTGGTACTATAGTTTACATCTCTGAATGTTTCTACAACAAGTAGAGTTGCAGACGTAATTCATAGCAATGATACAATTAAATTGTATAATTGTATCATAAATTGTATCATTATTCCATTCATTTCCATTTGCAACGTTTGTATTATCAATACAATCAATGTTGTTGCCCATGTTGCAGTGGAAAATTATGATTAATGGTCTCTTTTGAAAGAGCTTTAAGATTTTGAATTTAAAATGTTGAACTTGAGTCTTTTCAATTAAAAAACCCACAAAAAACCAAACTTTGAGCTACTTTCAAAAATGTGAACAGCAAAATTAATGTAACATTTCAGTGATGATGTATCATAATACATCCAAAAGTAGTATTTGCTGTCTTAGCTATAGCATCATGCTAAAAGTACATTTTTAATTGGTTATTTACACTTAATTTTAAGTCCTTCTCAACTTCACTAAATTCCACTGAAATTCTTCTGTCATGTGAGTATAATCTGCATTACCTGTTTTGAGATGCAACCTTTAATTTAAACCTCTGAAGTTCACAGTGCCCTAGATATTCCACGTTACCGAAGAATCTTAAGTTTTCTTTATAGTTGACCTATTTCTTCATTGCTTTTTGTCTCCAACAACTTTGGATTATCTACAAATGTTTTCTATACTGATTTTTTAATTAGCAAGCATTCGTTCTTACCCAGGAACTACTGGGATGATTTCAGATATTGCACCATCATGAATACCTAGAAAAAATCCAGAAGTTGAGGAAAACAAAAGAATTATAGTGATGTAGAAGTAAATTATTTTTTTCTCCAAACAAATAGACTTTCGCCATTTATGGTGTGTCATTTAGGTGTGTTTCTTCAAGACTATTTCTATATTTATGCAGTTTAGCAGTGGAAATATTTTGTATTTATGTAGAAATAAGAGAAAAATAAAAATCATGAGACAAATCTGGATTTTATTTTTTTTTCTCATCAGGTGTTTAAAATCTGAAATTTCAGGTACTTGAATATGTATGCAACACTGAATAGAATAGTTGCATAGTTAATCTTCTTCTTTACGGTATTATGTTATCTCGCTGAGAACATTGTGTTTATATACATGTGGGATAAGTGATAAAAAAATTATACTTGAATCTAGAGAAAAAAAACCCAAACATGTTAGTACAGCTATTGCATTTCTGATGGTTGTGCCTCAAAATACATATTTTCGGTTACATCTTTCATTAAGGTATTTCAGCATCAATAATTTAATAATGTATACCAGCTGAGGATATAGCCTGTGGTGACAGGTGGTAGCTGGCATTTCCTCCATACCCTTAGAGATAATACAGGGAGCTTCAGTCATTTACTTTTCACACAAGCAGGACTTTCCCATCAGTAGCTTTACAAGGTTATCTGTTTATAATCCTTCCTCACTTCTTGAACATAATTTTGCTCTTAACGCTAATGTTGAATCGTCTTGTAAGGATTGTCTTCATCTTTTGTTACAGGGGGTTTAAGTAGGGTAATAAAATCTAGTGATGTGGTCATTGTCGTATCCTAAAAGCCTACAGTCAGACAACTTCTGCCAGAAGTGAAATTGGAAGCATTATCAATGATGATGTTTTGTGAGACAAGATGGGTTTAATTATGTTTTATAAGCACCGATGAGAAAGAAGTGTACTTGTTAACTACCATTTCATCCCATTTATTCACTACACTTCCTCCAGTGTACTGTATACATTTCACAGGAAGCATTCCAAAGACAATATTTTAAAATTAATTATTGTTATGACTTAGTGTTTTTGCTTTTAAAACAAATAGCACTGCAGAAAATCCCTGGACTTCCCAAGGGCACACTACAGGGAGGTCTTTTGATGCAAGGAGTGTTGCAGAACAATAAGAATGCAGCTTGCACTTTTCCCTGTTTAGAAACCCTATAGGAAAAAGAGGATTGGTGAAACTATTGCTTAATCTGCTTGTTGGTCCATCTGAATTGTGTCCCATGAGGGTGGTTCCTGTGCCTCCTTGTCAACAAAGAACTAGTTTGTTGGATTTTATTTTTGTGAGTTGGGGATGCACTTGGTTGATTTTTTTTCCTTTTGCCCCTGAAAATGCTAGACCATTAACTGTTGCTTGGTAAATACCCTTGTTACCCTCTTTATGTTCTACATTGTAAAACTTGCAACAAAAGGTCTAAAATCCTCAGATAATACAAATTTTTTTTAGCAGGGATGAAAATCCACTGGGGACTAACAGTTAGTCAAAGCCTTGATTTTTCTTCTTTTACCTTGATAAGTGGGTTACATTTTAAATTCTATCTTCACAAAATATTCCCAGTGCATTAGTTTATATAGTGCTCTTCAGAAGTACACTGTCTTTGCCAGAAGCTCACGTTGTGTTGGCTAAGGATTAATGGTGACAGTAACAGGGACACAAAAAGAGCTTTTCTCACCTGACGTTAGATATCTGCATCGTAGATGAACAGGGCAGTAACTGTAAATGCCATTTAATAGAAAGAAATAAACACTTCTCAAACACTGTTAATTTGGTCAGCATTAAGAAGAGGTGCCTACTTCTTTCCTGTGACTAGAAAAAGTGCCTAGGATGAATTCCGTAGAGGTATATGTCTATGGGTATCAACATTGGGACAGATAAATACCCATTCAGAACATCTGTCATTTTACAGTGATGAAAACACAACACTTCATTAATGCTAACTGATAATTTGCATAAATAGAGGCAAATATACATATATAACCTACATTTTTGATATCATTTAAGGAGGGGTTTTTTCTAACTAAAAATTCTATTTAAAGATAAGTGCTTCTGAAAATCAGTTTTCAGCTTGTTTATGGAAGGATTGATTGAGTTGAGCGGATTCTGCATTTAATGACAGAATAACGTAAAATTGTAATATTTTAATTCCAGTGTAAGCCTACTTGGTAAAATGCAGAAGGAAGATATTATTAAATGAAATGGAAATGTTTTAGTGACAGAGAAGCAGTAGTTACTAAGTGACTAAGTATATTTAGGGAACTAAATGAAGATTCAAGCTGTTTTTCAGGATATGTAAAACATTACAAGCTCCTCATTTTCAAACGTTTATATGCTGAGTTAAATGCAGTATAAGTGTAAACAAATCAGCAAGGTTTATATGACTTACATCTTATGAGAACTTAAGGCCATGCGTTAAGTATGTGCCAAGAAAATGACATATTTAAGTTTGAATTTGAAAAGATATGTCAGCAGACTGTGATTTTTAAAAATAAGTTTTCTTGTTCAATAATTTTTTTGGGGAGAAAGAAGTGTTTTTGATGTGGAATAATTTTAAATCAGAATGTTTGAACCAAGTACAACAAATTAAATTCCATTATACTCTGTTACTTTCATAAGGAAGTAATAATACTCTTGAAACAGGGCCTATGAACTGAAACATTTTTTAGGAAAGCTGTTGTTCCAGCAATTTTCAAAATGTCTTCTGCGTAAGTATGAAGTGATGGTAAAGCGTCATATGTATCAGTGATCAAATGCTCCTTATAGAATATTTATAATCAATCAAGAATAATCAGAACCCCTATTGCAGGAAAAAAACCATGCGTAACTTCTCACATGCCTTCCTGGCTGTCCAGGATAAACAGGGAATGAACCAAAAGCCAGTGAGGTTATGAGAAGGATTCCCCTATAGCTCAGCACCTTGAATTTGGATTGCTGCCCCTTGACTCACCAGAACTAGCTTCGTATTTTAATTAAGATTTGTTCAATGGCAAGAGGCCTTTCTGTGTGATGGAGAAAGTAGCATCATTGCTTCTATAGCAGGGCCTGCTGTGCTATCCAAATCATATGATCTATTCATATTTCAGGAGCTGTATTCCAAGCCAAGCAAAATGGTTGTAGTGCTGATGGACGCTTTGGTTTGTCAGGCTGTGACATGTGTCTGGTTTTGGATAAAAGGGCATAATAGATGAATGTGGATTCTTTCTTCTCTATTTTCTTTGGACCTTCCTTCGTCTTCTGGTTGGCAGCTGACTAGACTGGTTTGGGAAGGGGTGCAGGTATCTAGATCAGATCTGACATTGATGGTTCATGTTAGATTTTGTCTTTTAGGAATCACAGAATCATAAAACAGCCCAGGTTGGAAGGGACCTCAAAATACCATCTGGTCCAACATTTTTAGTAGAATCCCAGATTGCTTCACTTGATCCCTGTAGTTGTGCAATACCGATCCTTATAAGAAATACTGCTACTGACTGATACTTTCTTGCCACTTGTTGAAAAGACCGAGACTGCATTCTAGGGCAGCATCGAGGATCTTTTCAGAGTCACAGAATCTCAGAATGGTGATTTTCCACACCAGAGTGTGGAAGCACGGCCTTCTGACATCTCTGGTACCCAAGCTGACCCAACACATGTTGGTAGCATCATACAAGATTGTCTAGCAGCACATGGACATAGTACCTTGAATCTAAAGCCTTCATTTGGGTCAGTTTTGTGCCCCATCTGGTTCAGTGTTAGTTCTTTGTTTTGGGTCTCACATTGTTACAGTTGCAGCAGTGTAGTAATAAAACCAGGCTACTTCTGACTCTTGATCTTGTGTAACTACTGTGGCAATTGGCTTGCACTGGCCATTGCGTTTTCCTTGATAATGGTGGATTGAGCTCATGTACGTCTATAACTCATAGAGATCACCTCATCTGAGGTGTCCTCAAGTGTTCATTCATTCGTCTATTTATTTATGTATTTTGCACGTTGCCTTTATTGCTAGTGGCTATATCGTCTTCCAAGCCACAAGTATTTTCATCAACAATTATATGCTGTAAACTAGTGGCAATTACATAAATTGTAAAAAAATAATTAGTTGCAAAATGTAACTACACATGTTTTAACTTCCTTTAAACAGCACTAGGGAATAGAAATATTGTCTGATTTTAAATACAGTGAGTGGAAGTATAATTAATAAGAATTAAGTGCTTTGGCCAAAGTGACACCACACTGCAGGTCTTTGACACTACATTGACCTATATCTAGGATCCAGTTAGCCTAGGAAGCAGTTATAATGCGTGCCAGGTAAGTTTTCTGCTCAACTGAAAAACCAGAGAAAAACTAAGAAACAGAGTTGAAATCCCTTACAATACATGTATTTTAAAGTACATACAAAACCAAATTGTAGCTAACTATTCTTTTACAACACATGAACTTCGAATTAGTCAGTAATGTACTAATCACAATCAGAAAGTTGTACAAGAGAAAACTGATTATTAAGCTTGATTTTACAATGAAGATGCAGAATTAGGATGTGGCAAGAGAAAGTCTATACAATAAGTAACAGTCTCTAGTAGTGTGGTTTCATATGATTGATGCGACATTCGGTTGGCTGTAATAACTGTATTATGCTCTGTACATTGTTTTGGGGAATATTTGCATAGAATATGTAAAATGCAAAACAGTATTGTATGAAAGTAGCTTTCAAAGACTATTCAGGTCCTCTTTCTTACATTTTTTATTTATTTTTGTGTACTTTTATATATTGAATAAGAATAAATTTACTCACATTTGAGAGTATATCATTATACAATCCAAATATTTTTGTAAAATGTATTACAGAATAATAAGCAAAAGATGAAAAACTTTTTTTTTTTGGTGGTGGTTAAACTATAAAAGGTGCATTTACTGTATTGATTAAGTTGTAAATAGAACAATTATTTTAAATTATTAAAAATATCAGATTTTGTCAGTATTGTTTGCCTAGAAGACATTGTGAAACACTTATACCTGCTGAACAGAAAGTTCCGTAAATCCTTAGTACAAATAAACATATGAAACCACAAACTGTATGGGAACTGAAAATATAAGGCTGGTGCTCTTTGATGGAGGAGAAACTTTAGAATATTAAATATATATTTACTTTTAATTTTCTTTCTTAATATGTCATTAATGAAGAGAATACACATAATATTTTTTTTATGCAGTCTGAGGTAGTGAGTGAAAAATGTATCAGCTTAGGGATCATTCTCACCCCCTACCCCAAAACCAATGAAAGACAGAACATTTTTTATAGAGTTAGTGTGGTTTTCCGTCAGATGTGCTTCCTAATAATTGTTTGCACATAGCTATGCATTTTCACACTTGGTTGGTTTGAAGGTTTCTAGCATGGAACTTGTTCATACATGGCCTGACAATAAATTGGTTTAAGGAAGGAAAGGGACATCTGATCTTGTTGATTAAAGCTTGTTGATTTTATTAACGAATACTTCAGCTGCTTTGGATGAATGCTGCCTTAATTCTCAGGCCATTTTACTGAAATGAATAGGCTTTCCTACTGAAAGAAGATGACAAATATGTTAGAACACAAACCTTAATCTTTCCTGATAAGATGAAAATGTGAAAATTTATAATTTATTTTATACTTATTACTCTAATTCCCCAAATGTTTTGTGAAATAGCAATAAGCCATACATCTTTTAACAGATTATATTGGTGCTTATATATGCTTTGCATGTCTATTTGTGCAATTAGCTGCTGGCAGTGGGCAGTAAAGTGGCTATTACGTACTCTCCTTTCCATATGGGAGTGAATTTCAGAATTAAATTTAGCTTATTGCAGAGGAAATGTACTCATCCACTGGCAGAAGAGTGTCATCTGTACCAATCTCTGCTCCTTGGGAGAGGCAGGGCAGTGGTAATGCTGGTGCAGGGGACAGCTGCACAGAAACACTGGCAGGAGGAAAAGGGTGATCCAGGCAACATAGGAAACAGTATTTACTCACTTCAAATGGAGGAGAGAGTGCTTGCCATGGGTGGTTTTTTTTAATTACTATTATTATTTCTCTTCTGAGATCAGATATGAAGAGTTACAACGTTCTTAACCCCAGGGAGAAAGGAGAAGAGAGTCCATTTAGTTGACACTGATCTACAAAGGAGCTCGAAAATTGACTTTAAGGACAGGGAGCAGATGCCAGCATATCTGCATCCAGCCTCCGTTATTATACAGGTCTCTATTTCAGTGGCACTTACGAAAACCTGTTCACTTACCTTAATATTGAGTTAGCCTATACTATGTATTGGCCTTCAAAAGGTTTTATGCCTTTTTCTAAAGCTGTTTCACTTTGGTTTGTCAAAAATGGAGTGCCCCTACTTTATGCCACTAGCTCTTAAAAAAGTTTGAGTTTGCTCCATCAGCAGTCCTTAAGCCACTAACCTCAGCCGTGGCTCCCACTAAATTCAAGGAATTGCATTGTTGTAAATCCACCGTCTTTTTATTACTATTTTTTTCTTAAAAGAATGCATTTGGAATAGGAAAATTTGTGGGTTTTATTTGATACCATTCTAATGTTTAAGCTACTTCCAAAGAAATTCTATAGTAAAAAACCCTATGTATCATAGTAATGAACAGATGAGATAAAGCACATCGGAAATAACGGGAAGCTCCAATGATGGGGTAACCATCATTTATTAGCCTTGCATGATTAACTTTGTAGCGATGTTATTTTTTTAAATTATGAGTTGAGCATTTGTGATGACAGTACTGACAATATTTGTCAACAGAAATCCTGCTTTGATACATCTAGCCAGAGATAAGACCTGAATGGTTTACGGAATTAGCAATGGGATAAAGAACAGTAAGCTTTGCATTCCTAAATCAGGAATGTCACATTATTAGTTACCTATTAATTGGTATCCTAGAATTTGATGTTCTGGCTAAGTTGCAGAAGCAGTTGGTTTTTACAAGCAAGTGTTCTTATCACAACTCCTGAGTTTCTCAAACAGCTGAGATTATTAAATCATGGAAATGTAAAGCTCGAATTGACTTGAAGAGATCATCTAATTCATTACCTATACTGAAAGCAGGATCAAGTACATCCGTATGTGACAGATGCTGGTGTATATTCTGTTCTTAAAGTGAGAAGGCTTTTCCTGAGATCAGACATAAATCTTCTTCGCTGCAAATTAATATAATCTCTTCTTACCCTGTATGGCCACAAAGAACAGTTGATCATCATGTTTTCTATGCCAGCTTCTGCCTACTCTCCCCTTGCCCTTTCTCATTGCTGCTTCGTCTTGGCTGCATCTCATGGACTCCTTTCAGTTTCCCTGCATTAAAATTACATGTTTTGGTTTTTTAGTATCTTCCTGGTTTCATTTGGGCTCTCCAATTTGTCAAGGCTAACTTGCCCCAAAACACTGACAGTTCTCTGGAAAAGGTCCACTAGCGCTAAGCAGAAGAAAATAAATACTTCCAGTGTCTCATATGTTAACAAATCCAAAGTGGCACTGCTTTTTTTCATGCAGCAGTGTCATGTACAATTAGTGATGACTCACATACATTTAGGGATCAATTATAAGCCCCCAGACACTTTCCATCATACTGCTGGATTTCCAGGCTGTTGTCATTTTGGTATTATATTTTATGCCCCTTTTTAAGTATCACACTTATGATTATGTCAGTAGATTTCTTTGGCTCGCCAGGTTCATGTGGTGTTCTGGTTTTCTGCACAATTATTCAGAAACTTCCCCAGAGGCATGCCGTGCCTTGTGAGCTTTGTAAGTGAAGTCTCTTCTGTACCACTCTGCTGATGCTGGATGAAACTGAGTCCAAGACTGTAGAGGTCTGTAGGTCTGTAGAGTTAATGGTTATCCATATGGTTGCTATGTTTGTCCCACAGGTCATTAAAGAATTATCAGCAGCATTTTGTGTGTTGTTTTTCAACATGTTTTGTACCATCTCGGGCTCTGCTCGCATGTCCCATGTAGACATTAGATCTGTTTGAGGCATCCTGTGTTTTCTGCCTGGCTTCCAGCTGTGAGGTCTCGTGGTCAAGCAGGATGGGGTGCTCCCAAAAGGTCCTTGTCATGTCTATGAGCCTTGTGTCAGGAGTGCCTGGGTACCTCTCTATCTCTCTTATTCCCAATGGCTTTTCAGATGTTACCACAGACTCATCTTCTTTATTATTCCTTTTGCCTCTGACCCTATTTCAAAAACAAATCTGTGGTATGACCTAACTTGATTTCTCACAGTGTCAAAATATGCATAAATATATAAAATGTTCCTGTAGGCTCTTCTTAGTGGATTTCTTCAGACTTAGCTGAAATCTTCCTTACTGTTTTTGGGAGATTTGGCATGTTTTCTTATTTCCCTCAGAAGTGGACAGAGAAGGAATCCTCTGGTCCAGGTTTCTTTTCTTATGCCTTTTAATAAGATCCATCAATAACGATTTTACAAAGACATTCCATGATTCCATTAATTTTTAGAAACGCATTAATTCAAAATAAAAACAACTTGGTCTAGCAATTAGAAATACACATTTTTTATTTTTTTTTCTTCTCAGCTGTAAAGGGAAATCATTGTGTCCAAAACATGATGCTGTCCTACCTTGAATATTGTTAGACTGCAATGTCAATATGTACAGAGATGTCATACATAAGTAAAATAATGGAATCATTGGTATTATATAAATTTCTATTTTTCCAATTTTAATTTTTCTTCATCTTTACAAAGGATCAAGTGCTTTCAGAAGAGATCTTGTCAAACTACATATAAGCCCTGTGTAAAGACAGTCAGCAAAGTTGCTAAGGATAATTTTAGAAATGAAGTTGAGTAGCTCAGTTTTTGCTATGAGAGATGTGTAACTTCAATAAATGAGAACTTTTATATGTGGCTTGCGGGAAGGATCATTGGTTTAGTTGAGGCAGTTGTTGCTGATCTTACAGTTTCATTTTTTAATATAAATTGAAACATTTCCGGTAATAACATATATGTTGGTATTAAACCTTTCACTGAAGACAGTAATCATATTGATATAAATATATTGCACAAGGATAGTAATACTTGGAAGTAGCATATTTTATGTTAATCCAAAATGGATAGCTAGAAGTAAGTTGAAAACTCTTCTTGGGTGTCATTTTTCAACATTATTTGAAATAATGGGGTTTGTTTGAACCTTTTTTATCAGTATGGCTGCAGAATATATGCATTCATTTTCATTCCCTTTGAAGATGATTGCCACAGGAGATTAGTCTTTATTATTGCATTGGCCTTATGCAGCAGAATAAAGCCTGAAAAACCAAAGTTTGAAAAAGAAGAAGAGTACTTTGCTTACTATGTCTTGATCTTTTTCTTAATTCTTTTTCAATGGAAATCACTGGTTAACTTCTGGTTAAATTACTTCTCACTTAACAGAATTTCTAAATTATGTTTGGGATTATATGTACTAGCTATAGATTAGGCAGATACTGCTGAGATTAGAAGTTGGATATGGATTCTTTTAAACATTTACATGAACATTTACATGTTCAAAGGACAACTTCTAGCTGCCTTGGCAGGCTGTAGTCCTGATCTGAACTCTGTGAGCTGCAGTGGAAAAGTGTGATTTATGACTGATGAAAATGGAATAATGCCACTGTACCCAGAGATATCCAGCTAATTTTATCTGTGGAGATACTGGACTGCATAGTCAGATAGTTGGCTGTTGGTGGTGGGGTAGAGAGCATCTGGGGTGTGCCTTGTTCTGATGCAGAGTTAAGCAGTCTCAAAGGCTGTCTTCCAGTTGCTGGGTCCACCCCCCCCCCCCCCCCCGTTATTTACTCTGGCCTGTGTTATTTATTCATTTGTTTCCAGTGTTTGGCAAAATCCTTGCAAAATATCTAAGCTGTATATGGATGAGGAAAATAATAAATTCACATGTTGCTTCCTAAAAAAATCCGCTATATCATGGCCTTATAGACCCTTTATTCTGGTTCTAGAGCTGAAGTGAATATTCAGGTTTACAAAGAAAATCAAACATCTTTTTATAGCAAATGTGATTATGCATTTTAGGTATGGGTGCCTCAGCTATACATCCTTCATGTGAGATTATGCCATAGAGATTATATTTTAACAAAGATATTTCAATAGTAAAGTCTTCTTTCTGGTGTTTTACTGTTGTTTTAGGTTTCAGATGAAAGTTTGAAAATTAAGTTTCTCTTTGCCATAACAGGAACGTTTTTGTGATGAATCTTTAACATACTAGCTTCTGGCAGGTAATAGAGTTGCCTGAAGGAAATTTTAAAAGCTTTTAAAGTGCAGTGTTACAAGTACATGGCTTGCAATATCCCAGTTTCCCTTTGAAGACTGACTCCAAAATGTACAATGTTCAGTCATTATGCATAAGAATATATGCTAGTTTACCTCTAGAGCAAATGAGGTTATATAGAATAAGTTCAGCAAAAAATTCAGATAGACAATTAGAAACTTTGTAGAAGTGCTTGGACCAGAGAAAAAAACTATAAGAATAAAGAAAGTGATATTCTCGTAATAGAAGCAAACTCGTGTAGTCTTCAGTTTTGTACAGTGAGTTGCAAATAATGGTAACAAAAACTTCATTAGGTTTACAACTTTAATACCATTATTACCTGTACACTGGAAATTGGAAATTGATGAATGTGATCTCCCTGCCCATGGGGATGAGGATGTTTGGTGAACAACTATTTGAACTATCCAAAGTGTATATTTTCAGCTAGTGGCAAACTCCAGCCACCACCTAGGAGAGAACCATAGCAAGATGTGGGAGGCCTTGCAGAAAAACAAGTTAGGCAATATGGTGATGCAGGGCAGGGAAGAGACGGGGGTATTCAGTGCCTTCCTTGTGCTGATTTTGTGCTGGCAAGGCTTACCTCAGGTCTGTCAGATAGAGGAGCAAAGTTTTGAAGACAGATGTTATCCATCAGAGACTGGGATCGAACTAAGGACTTTTCAGGTGAGCTGGACAGGCACAAGTCCTTCATGGGCAGCTAAAGTGGTTGTACTTTTGAAAGGTTATAGCAGCTTGAGGGATGATCCACGGAGTTAGTTTCACCTCAGCCCCTGGGGAATCATAGAATCATAGAATGGTTTGGGTTGGAAAGGACCTTACAGATCATTTAGTTCCAACCCCCCTGCCATGGGCAGGGACACCTTGCACTAGACCAGGTTGCTCAAACCTGGCTCAACCTGGCCTTGAACACTGCCATGGATGGGGCAGTCACAGCTTCTCCGGGCAACTTGTTCCGGTGTCTCACCACCCCAAAAAACCAGATAAAATATGGAACAGGCTGTTGTGGAAACCCCTTACAGCTACATGAGGACAAGAAGATTATTGAGAGCAGCCGGAATGGATTCACAAGCAAAATTTCCTCCTGTCTGCTGTCTGAGGGGTGTTTCTCAGGGCTGAGACTGGAGCAGATAATGTTTAATGTCCTCATCTGCAGCTGGTTGATAGGATAATGTCTGTGGCTGACACAGAAGTGGAGGGAAGGCAACTGACAGGCTGGAGGGCACGGCCATCATTCGGAGGGGCTGCGGCAGGCCATAGGAATGGGCCCACAGGGATTTCATGCAGTTAAACACAAGAGTCCTGCAGCTGGATCAGTGTAACCCTGTGAAGTAATACACACAGGACCAACCACCACATTGCAGCTCTGTAGAATATGGACCTGGGATGCAGAAGGATAACAACCTGCTTGTTAATCTGTGTTGGACCTTTGCAGTATTTCAGGTTAAGTGCATACTGGGCTGCAGTAGGAAGTGCAGAGTCTGCTGGTGACAGGGACTGATTGATCTCTCTGTTTGACACTAGTCAAACTGCATCTGGGAAACTATGTCCAATTTTGGACCCTACAGTAAAGAATTCTGGCAAACTGGACAGTGTCCACTGGAAGGCTGTCAAGACTGTTGGGAAGCTAGAGGCTGGTGTACAAGTATAAGCAGAGAGAAATGATCTGTTCAGCCTGGATAAAAAAACAGTGAGGGTGACCTAACTGCAGTTTGCCACTACCTGTAGGACATAATAGAAAAAATCAAGTTAGACTCTTTCAGAAGTGCATAATGGAATGACAACAAGCAACTGTCACAAACTGCAATACGAACTATTTCAATTGAGTATAAGGAATAACAATAATTTAGAGCAAACATGATTTATCATGAGAAAAAGCTTCCCAGAGAGAACTTCAGCCTCTACCTTGGAGATTTTCAAATGTCCTCTGACTTGAAGCCGTGAGTAATCTGATTAAGTTTTGCAGTCGGTCTTGTGTTGAGCAGAAGCTTGGACTAGTCTCCTCCAGAGGTCCTTCCCAACCTCAGTTGTTCTGTGGTTCTTTGAAGGCAGATAGCAGGAAGCCCCTGGAAAAAATGTAGGTGAAAATACAAAAGGGGTTTGCGCTCACTTTCTTTAACCTGGTTAGTGGGGACATAAAATGATTTATTACATCAAAGAACAGAAAGTGCAGATCATAATAAAACCAATAAATTATAAGAGAACAAGCTGGTAGGACTGATGGGTCAGATCTCATTGCAAATAAATCTAAGGGAAAAACATTTACAAGCACTGGCAGTTCCCCCTAGAAAGTACCTTTAAGGGAGAAGCGCAAACCATCTCGATACTTGTGAAGCATAGAAGTAGCTCCCTTTTTACTTCACTAGTCTAAGGCCCAGGAAAAAAAATCCCTCAGAAAGTGAAAACTAGGTCATATTACCATATTAGTACCACCAAATATGATCTGTGATAAAACTGGAAAGGCCAAGACAAAGGATTATGCGTGGTATAAAAGGAAACTACAATCATGGAAACATAGAATACCAGATTGGAGAGGACCTCAAGGATCATTTAGTCCATCATTTTATAAACACATTAATAATAACAGCAAGGAAAAAAAAATGTTGATATGCTATCAAACAGGGAAGGAAAGAAATTGAAAAATAATATTAAACCTGCAAAAGTGTTTAATATCTTTTTCAGTTTTTGCTATCTGGAGCTACTGTGCTCAGTTAACACAACTCCTAAGCCTAAGAAAGGGCTAAGATGTCAGATTAGAGTGATGAAGGATCTTCTGAAATAGTATATAGAGAAATAAGATATTTTTAAATGAGCTGGGTTTAATGAAGTTTATTGTATAGTATTTACGTAACTAGATGAAGCATTCTCAAGATCTGTTAGCAGTTCTGTTTTGGATAGTGGAGGAAAACTCAAAAAGAGCTGACTCAGTGCCTGCCTTTATAAAGGAAAGGAAGGAAGTGCTATTTAAATTATGCATCAGCATAATCTAAATCTTGTAAAAAAAAAAAATAAATACTGGAACAAATAATCATATCAGTTAAACTGTAAGCACCTGCAGAATAGCAGAGAGATGACTAATAGCCAAAATGAATTTATCAAGGAGAAATTGTGTAATACCAGTCTAATATCCTTTTGTGATAGAATAACAGTTCTTGAGAAGAAGATGAACCAGGAGATGTCATCTGTCTTGACAAATAAATCTGACATTATCTCATCACATTTTCATAAGAAAGCATTAAAAAAAAAAAGGAAAGAAATTGCATGCCATTATGTGAGTGTGTAATTAGTAAGGAAATTGTGCAAAGCGTATTGCTCCCTGTCAAGCTGATGTGTGTTCTATAGCTATCCACCTTCAAACTTGCACTTTTGTACATTTGTAGTAAAGACATGGACAGTGGAATAAAGCCTAGTCTAATTAATTTTCCATCAAAATGGGTGGGAGGATCAGCTAAATCAGCAAGCAGGATGAGACCTCAAAAATTGGTAAGTCAAAAAACCCCACCAAACAACTGGATTCTGTGCTGAGAAAGGCAAATTCTCATTTTAGGTGAAAAAAAATCCTGATACAAATACAAGGAGAAACGTGTTTAGAATTTAACCTTAGATGACCTGGCTCTGTCCTTTACAGTCATTGATGTTATTTCCATGATTTTAATAATAATTCTTGATCTCATTTTTTTAAGAAAAGTTTCAAATAATTTAAATGAGATACTTTTACATTGAGTTCATTATGAAGGTAAACATGGGCAAATATCATATAGAGCTTTCAACATCCTTAATTTTGATTTCTTTACGAAGTTGTTGCTGGTAATAAAGATAAAGCTTACACCTTTGAATTTAAGGAAACCCCTAAATTTAGAATCCAGTACATTTTTATTCAATCTTTGTAGCTTCTTGATTTCCAGATAATAATTATTTACTTTTTGTTTTCCCACATGCTCCTCTGGAATGATTGTGTTGGGTTTATCGTCCACGGTCCTGAGTTTAGACTACAGTGTCATAATAATATTTTTGCTAACTAATCAAAAAAAGCATACATCTTCTATAACGTTTTCAGCCAAGAGTTTTCTAGAATATATTTAAGGATTTTTATAAAATCCTCATAGATACTCTAGAAACTCTCTCCAGTGGATGGATGCAAACACTAATTTTAGGGCATGGCTTTTCACCATTAGTAAAAGACTGTTCGTATTCAAACAGTGTTGGTTGATGTGAAGATCAATATGAGCAAGCAGCATGTGCTTGCAGCCCAGAAAGCCAACTGTATGTTGGGCTGCATCAAAAGGAGCATGGCTGGAAGGTCAAGGGAGGTGATGCTGCCCCTCTACCCTGCTCTCGTGGGACCCCATGGGCAGTACTGCGTTAAGCTCTAGGGCACCCACACAAGAGGGATATGGACCTGTTGGAGAGGGTCCATAGGGGGACCACAAACATGACCAGAGGGCTGGATCACCACTCCTGTAAACACAGACTGAGGGAGCTGGGCTTGTTCAGCCTGGAGAAGAGAACGCTCCAGGGAGACCTCATAACGGTCTTCCAGTACTAAATTAAACTAAAAGAGGGTAGATTTATATTAGATATTAGGTAAAAGTTCTTTACTGTGAGGGTGGTGAGACAGTGGGACAGAGTGCCCAGAGAAGCTGTGGCTGCCCCATCCATGGCAGTGTTCAAGGCCAGGTTGGATGGGGCTTTGAGCAACCTAGTCTGGTGTGTGGTGTCCCTGCTCATGGCAGGGGGGTTGGAACTAGATGGTCTGTAAGGTCCTTTCCAACCCAAACCATTCTGTGATTCTATGATTCTATGAATTATATTACATTGGAAAGGAATCAGTATTTAATATTGTTAAAATTATATTTTTATAGGTGTGGTTATTGTAGACTTTACGGTTTACATTTTTGTTGTCATTGCCTCAACTTTTTCATTTTACATGGATAGAGTTGTGGTTTTTTTGCATTTATTTTCATACCATAGCAATCTTCACCATATGTAATAAAGTGCATTTCCAAGACGTCTTGTGTAAAATACAAAAGGGAGAATAAAAAGTACATGTTACGTTCATCTAGACTGAAAAATGGTGCATTAAAAAAATGATATAATTTAACGGTGCTCCTGAATTTTACTAATGGTAAGCTAACCTTACTCTGAGTAAACTAAGAAAACTTTCAAACTAAGAATTCTGTGATCTCTGCTCAAAATGAATATCATCATGAAGGACATAATGATAGATTTAGAAAAGAAGCATTACCTCTGGTTCATATTTGCTAGTTAAATACCACTATGTTCTTTAAGAGGAGAACAAAGGCAGTGAAGTTCCAAATGCTTTATTTCAGACAAAGCATGTGGCTCTAAATGCTCCGGATTCAACACTGGGGGTGGGGGGAAGCAAGCTGAATCAAAACATTTGCCTTTTACTTACCTATTCCTGAACATATGTATGCATAGATGGGTTTAACATTTTTAAAGCTTTGAGTAGGATATGCAGAGAACCAGGAAGGGAAACAGTAAGTTCACCACTGTTGTGACGAAGAATTTTGCAAGGTTAGTAACATTCAGGTTAAACTTAGAGGCCTGTCTTTACCTCACCTAATTTTAGACATCTAGGTATCACACCTCATTTAAGTCAGGCTGGGTCACTGTCACTGGAAAATGCTTAAAGCACTTAGGCCTGGGGATAGTTCTGCATTCTTATTGCACAAACTGAAAACCGCATGGGGCATCTTTTGTGAGTTGCTTTTGAAGTTGCCGAATCAAGCAATGTAGACCCATTTAAGTCAGTGAGTACCTATGCATGAAAAGATTGTAGTTTTACCTAGTAGGAATGAAGCATTTACAGCTAAATTAGCTACATTTTTTGATAAATTATCTAGCACTGGATTTTGAGTGTTGCTCTGTTTTAATAACTTTATCTTGAAACTGAGCTACGTAACTTCAGCATAGATTTTTGAACTGTTAAAATTGTGCTTTTGATTCAGGACCAACTTCTTTTGTACTGAGCACCTGTCAATGGGCAGTAGATTCAAATCATCTGAAAAAACAAAAGGAGCAGCAGTGGTAGTAGCTGCAAGTGGCTATCTTTATGGTTGAAGACTGTTTTTCTATCATCTCCTTGGTTTTATTTCCTGAAAACATCATCGTTTGGACTGCCCTAATTCAGGTCTTCTTGAAAATATGTTTTCAATTTCTGTTTTGGAAAATCTTCAGTGAAGTTTGAGGCCTTCGTGTGAAGTGGCACTTGTGAGTCCAAGGTTATCATTCTGTCTTTTACTACCTGTACTGAATTGGGAAATTTATGCTTTTGTCCAAGTTTGATCTATTTTTAAAAGAATAGATAAAGGTAGACCTACACTATGCAGCAGAATACAGAACAAAGGTTGATAACCGTAGTCTGACTAGCATCTAGCATGTGTCATTGTCCAGTACTCTACAGAGACACTAGCTGGTGTTCCAAAATTCATATTAACCAAAACAGTTAAAACAGCTACCCTTTCTAACAGAGGCATTGAGAAATGAGTTTCCCAGAAATGATGATGAAAAGGATAAAAAAAAAAAAAAAGATAAAAAGTTTCAACCCCGAAATTCATGCCTGGCGAGTGATTAAGGGGATTGCTGGAGGGTGCTAGAGAAGAAAACAGAAGAGGTGATCAACCATGTTGCCCAGAAGCCAGAATGATTATGTGTTATCTCTGTCTAGTGTCTGACAGAAGGTCTACAGTTTGTGTGTGAGTGAGAATATGGTTTCTACGTTTTGGGGCTGAAGTAACAGAAGATTGCTTTTGTAAGTGAATAAGTCAGAAAGCAGACTAAAACCATAAAGTGTTATCATTGTTTTGTTGTAAAATCTCTTGGGTTTAATCATATCCTTTGTGACGGACAACTGAGAAGAAACTTGAACAGAATTCAGCACTTTCAATGTTATAATTAAAAACAAAATTGGAAGCCAAAAATTACACTTGCTCAAGTTTTTCTCAGTTGTCAAAATCTACAGGCAGAGCAAACTGAGTTCTCCATCTTGTCAACAGACAAAACAATAAATACAAATCTAGTCCAGGTTGACTAACTCAAGTTTAGAAATTTGAGACAATTCAGGTGAGATATGGTGTTAAAAAAGAAAATTTCATATGTTATTTCACTAGACTGTGAAATATTATTTAGGAAAGCAGAGAGCATTACTTATAGTTTTGCAGACTCCCTACTTCGCTCATTTTGCTAAACTTGTCTACTGTAACATAGAACAGTAAATGTTTCTGGGTAGACTTTATGAAGAAGTGAAGCGGTAAATTGCATTATGTTTTGTATTATCTCTGTCTGCCACTAAACAATGCAGCATCAAATTGAGCTCATATGTACAACAGCTTTTATTAGAACAAACATCAGTTCTGATGATAAACTTATTCTGTAAATAGCAAGTTTTCTTCCTCATGCATCTCAAGTTGTTTTTCTGTGCACTCTTTGAGTGTGTTGCACAAGATTGTGAGCCCAAATTCATCAGGTTTTGAGGTCTGCATTTAGTCCATCAAACCAGTCACATCCAGCTCCTGGGAGGTGCCTGAGATGGGGTGGTAGGTGCTGTGGTCCAGCTGAATGATGCTGGCTCTGGCACCCCACTGAATGCCCTTTTGCGTATGGGTCTCTCCACAATCCACCTATGCTGTGGGTAGCGCACACTTAGTATAGGCATCAATGCTAACAGCTCCAGTACTGCAGCCTTGGCCATGTGGCAGGAAAAGGGCTATAAACCATAGTCCTTATGCTTACAGTCCTGCTGCTAAGGAGATACATGGCTCTGAAAGCCAAACCAGCTGAACTGAGAGTAAGAATTTAAAATGCATTAGTTGGGGGATGCTAAATCACTAGCTCGATATTTTGGTAATTAAGTGGTCTTTCTTCACAAGAAACTGGTCTACATCTCTGTGGTCACATGCACACATTTACTTAATGTGTATTAAAGACGCCCTTGGTCAATTGGTTTCGTGCCCCATCTAAAAAATAAAAAATATATTCGTTGTAGAAAAGAAATGGTACGGAATAACAGACTGCTGGATGATTTCTCTAAGCCCCTGCAAAGGTCAGAGCAGTCATAAAGCAATTCTTTGGAGTTACTCCTTTATCTGCCTCTGAGCAAGTCAAGTTAAACTACAGTGGTCATACTGATGGCAGTAAATCCTGAAGAAGAACAGGACATATTCTAGGTAAATAAATAAATAAAAAGAGCTGGAATTAAATACCTGACTGTGATATACAGTTTAATATACACTCTGTTCATGGCAAGTCACAAATTAGACCTGACCAGTTCCAGTCATCAGAGTTCATTATTCTTCATCACCACCCATTTAAAGATCATTAGAGTGTAAGTAAACAGCACTTTTGAAAACAAAGCAGGATGAATGCCCACCCAAGTCTTGGAAGGCAGATGCAGGGACTGTGAGAATGAAGACCTTAGGCCCACTGTAGGAGAGGATCAGGTTCGAGACCATCTTAAGAACCTGAACGTGCACAAGTCCATGGGACCTGATGAAATCCATCCATGGGTCCTGAAGGAGCTGGTGAATGAAGTTGCTAAGCCACTGTCCATCATATTTGAAAACTCATGGCAGTCAGGTGAAGTTCCCGATGACTGGAAGAAGGGTAATATAACCCCCATTTTCAAGAAGGGGAAGGTGGAAGACCCGAGGAACTACAGACCAGTCAGTCTCACCTCTGTGCCTGTCAAAATCTTGGAGCAGATGCTCCTGGAAAGCATGCTAAGGCACATGAAAAAACAACGAGGTGGTTGGTGACAGCCAGCATGGCTTCACTAAGGGGAAATCCTGCCTGACCAGTTTGGTGGCCTTCTATAATGGAGCCACGGAACTGCTGGACAGGGGCAGAGCAGTTGACGTCATTTACCTGGACTTGTGCAAAGCGTTCGACACTGTCCCGCACAACATCCTTGTCTCTAAGTGGAGAGACATCAATTTGATAGATGGACCACTCAGTGGATAAAGAACTGGCTGGATGGCTGCACACGAAGAGTTGTGGTAAATGGCTCCATGTCCAGTTGGAAAACAGTAAGGAGTGGTGTCCCTCAGGGATCGATGTTGGGACTTGTCGTGTTCAACATCTTTGTCGGCGACATGGACAGTGAGATTGAGCGCGCCCTCAGCAAGTTTGCCGATGATACCAAGCTATGTGGTTTGGTTGATATGCTAGAGGGAAGGGATGCCATCCAGAGGGACCTTGACACGCTTGTGAGGTGGGTCGATGCCAACCTTATGAAGTTTAACCAAGAGAAGTGCAAGGTCCTACACTTGGGTCGGGGCAGTCGCACGCACAGCTACAGGCTGGGCAGAGAAGAGATTCAGAGCAGCCCTGCAGAGAAGGACTTGGGGGTGTTGGTTGACGAGAAGCTTAACATGAGCCAGCAGTGTGCGTTTGCGGCCCAGAAAGCCAACCGTATCCTGGGCTGCATCAAAAGAAGCGTGACCAGCAGGTCGAAGGAGGTGATCCTGCCACTCTGCTCTGCTCTCGTGAGACCCCACTTGGAGTATTGTGTACAGTTCTGGTGTCCTCAACATAAAAAGGACATGGAGCTGTTGGAGCTACTCCAGAGGAGGGCCACGAGGATGATAAGGGGGCTGGAGCACCTCCCGTATGAAGACAGGCTGAGGTAGTTGGGGCTGTTCAGCCTGGAGAAGAGAAGGCTGTGTGGAGACCTCATAGCAGCCTTCCAGTATCTGAAGGGGGCCTGTAAGGATGCTGGGGAAGGACTCTTCCTTAGGGACTGTAGTGGTAAGACAAGAGGTAATGGCTTCAAACTTAAACAGGGGAAGTTTAGATTAGATATAAGGAAGAAGTTCTTTACAGTGAGGGTGGTGAGGCACTGGAATGGGTTGCCCAGGGAGGTTGTGAGTGCTCCATCCCTGGCGGTGTTCAAGGCCAGGTTGGACAGAGCCTTGGACCACGTGGTTTAGTGCGAGGTGTCCCTGCCCATGGCAGGGGGGTTGGACCTAGATGATCTTAAGGTCCTTTCCAACCCTAACTATTCTATGATTCTATGATTCTATGAATGAAACTGGATAAGCACCCAGAGGTTTTTATGTTTTGCTGCTGGTGTCACTTTTTAGTGGCCCTTGTACCACTTTTTCTTCCATTAAGCAAATCACTTTTTAAACTTTGGTCTTTCACCTCTAAAAATGAAGTTGCAGTGCACTATCTCTTAGTTTACGCACAATTTCCTTGAAAGCTTTTTCTTGACAAAATCCCTTTCAGCCTGTGGAGAGGAAGAGTATGAGATGAGAATATTCAGTGTCATTGGTCTTATAAGAATTTGAAGGAAGCTTTTCTTTAAGGCTGTCTTTTTGCTATGCACTTCATTTGCACAACTTCCTCATGCATGTTTTAGAAACTTCTCTGCTTTAACTGCGAGGATTTTGAAACTGATTTTTTTAATTATTTGCAGATAGTTCAAAAATTTTGAATAAAGTAGTGTATCAGAGCAAAGAGATTGGCCAGTCATTGTATGGATATTATTAAAAATTAAATACAGGATTTTAGAAATAAAAACCTTGTAGCAAAATCATCCTCTGGAAGCTGTACTATTTGTATGAAAAAACTCTACTGATATGAAAGAGTTTAACTATAAAACAACTGTGTGCTCTGATGGCTGAAGAAATTCCCATTTTAGTGTAATGGCTCATATTGTTGAAAAACTCCACTAAAGATGATGGATAAAAAAAGTACATTAAATGTTTTTTATTATAGAATATGATTAACTTTTCACATGATTGGGCCATATGAAAGAGATGAAAGAGGAAAAGGTAATTTAAAAAATAATTAAAATTGATATTTGCAAAAGGTTTATTACCTTGATTTTTAATAAGGTTTTCTGGTAGCTGTTCTACTCCCTGCTGCTCCAGGTTTTTCTGCTAGAAATCAATCATAGATTTTAACAGTAATTCGCCTGTCACCAGGAATTTTAATTGTCAGTATGATCATTTATTAAAAACCAGAGGTTGATCTGCCCTTTGCTATGCAGCAGATTCAAACTAAAGCAATTGTGCAAGCCTGTGTTATACAATAGAAATAATACTGCAGGAAGAAAAGCTGCTGTGTGTAGGCAATTCTCTACTGCTAATAATCCTGAAGGTGTAGATACCACTGAGGGGTTTAATACTATGGGCCACAGTATAGGCTAACTTGGAGGAACTTCTTTTATATCACTAGGGATATTTGAAAAGACTTGTCACCAGAGGAGTCTATGCACTGAGACAGAGGGACTTTCAAAGAAACTGCTCTTTATGTCAGCTCTGCTCCAGGCACCAATGGAGCAGGAGCTGGGTGGGGTCGGCTGCTGTAATAGATGTAATACATCCTGGAGTAATAGATGCTTGGATTTAGAATTGAAACCTGTGGCCTGTCTAAGAGGTTACATAGTAAAATTTACAAAGATCCTCACTGATAAAGGCTGGACCTGAGTTAGCTTTGCAGTGAGGAAAAAAAAGAAGACCCATAATGACTAGTAAATTGAGATCTATCTTTCAGGAATTATGGCTTCTAGTCTTGTTCTTTAACCATGCGAAAATACTGTTTCATCATTTTGTATATGAATTAATATTTAAAATATAATCTTTGTGCCAAACCTACATGCGTAAAGAAACATGAGCTCTTAATTGGTGGTAGCACAGGCCATTCTCATCCTTTACTTTAGGCACGTGCTTGAGGCACTGGAGCTAGAAGAGTAGTTGGCTAGGAGCCCTCTACCATTAGAGGAGACTGTTAAGACTTGAATTGCTCTGAGGAAGAGTGTGTATATCCTCTTTCACGGGCTCTAGAAGGAACTTCAGGTCATTAAGCTTCAAACTTAGATACATCAGATTTCATAAATGTAGCCACACTGGGGGCACTGGCCTCTGTGGCGCTGTGTTGAAACTTAGTTATCTTTGACATTCTCCACTTCTTTTCTCTAAGTTTTGTTATAGGATGACAGGTAAGATTCAAGGAACTAGGAAGACAGAATACAAGAATATATAGATGAAATCTATACATATTTAGTAACACAGTCATGACTCATTGAAAACTATGCAAGTAGTCCTGAATGCAAGGTGACACCTTGCTCCCATATTAATGGAGAATCCAGCTTTACATCCAGCCATATAAAGACTATGAAATTTGTTAGTCTATGTAGATTTCTGGGTTCCCTTTCACATTCTCCATACAACAGACTTAAACTGGTCTGATTCTGTTAAATAAAATGGTTTTTGACTGAACTGCAGCAGCACAAGTATGATCCATTACAGTCCTTGAGAATCATGCCAAGGTACCTATTAAAACATACCACTTTGCATTAAACATGCAAATAAACAGGCATCATTATTTAGTGACCAAGAATAGCTTGGCTTTTAGCATAATCCTCTGCACCTATGAATGTTGCAGCTTTCTTTGTAAAATGCTTCTTTTCATTGTGGACTCGGTGGAGTCCTTCCTGTGAGCCAGAAATCTGCACTGTGATAGAAGGATGTTGTATGTAAAGGATGAAAACACTCCTGACAAGTTCTCAGAAATGTGTACGCAAGTAGGAAATTATGAGGACAATACAGTGTTAAATCAGAGATCTCTTTCAGAGAGGTCAAAGCTGCAGCCAACCCATCAGCTGGGACAGCTAGCATTTGAGGGCTTTCAACAGTCTGATTATGAAGGAGTTCCATCAGGAACTTCTTTCAGAGGTTTGCTTTCAGCAGGAATCTCCCACCTCTAGCAGAGCGGATTATCTAAGCGCTAAAATATAACTGCCGTATGAAATAGAATAAAACTCATTCCCATGTCCTGCATTTACCAGGTTTTGGCTAGCAGGATATTTAAACTGGGGAGTTTAAAGCATCCCTCCAACAGAGATTTATGTTACACTGGCAACATTGATATCCAAATTAAAAAAATACTACTGTGCAGCATGATGTCTGGAGTCCACAGAATGCAGACTGAGTTCAAAGAGCTGAGGCTGTAATTTTCTCTTCTCCTCTGGACACTAACCAGGTTTACATTTCCCTCTCTGTTGATAGACACTCTTTACTGTTGTTCTTTTGTATTCTTTTATGCCTCAATAAGGTTTTCTTGCAATATTTACTGAGGCCAGGTTCCCACATGCTTGGGTGACTGCCAAGAACTTGGAATTTCACTTAGCACCAAAAATTAATCTATTTCTGATCAGGAAAAACACTTTATTCAAGGAAGTGATGGTTGGGTAAATTCTAAAAGGTAGCATTTATTAAACCTTCTCCTTTTCAAAGGCTGGATTAAATTAAAAACAAAGGATTTTGTAGTCTATTTTTTTATTTGTATGGAACATCACTTCAGTTAAAATTAAAAGGAAATGCTGTTAAGCTAAGCAGCAGTCTCAGTCATTTTATATGACTCCTAGCTCTTAATAAAAACATTGTTGTTCATGTAACTCAGTATAACGCTAGTTAGCAATAAAATTCCTCATTACTCTTCCTCATTACTGTCAATACCTATGAATAGCAAAGACCTGCAGCGTGCCATGGCCTTTCTCAATAGGGAGCCTCACTTGGTGGTAAGGAAAATTGCTATCGTCTTGTATGAAACTATTTTAGCATCACCCTGAGCTTAATAGAGCAGTCTTTCATTGCCTGTTAACAAGCTGAGCTATTGCCAAGAAATGTTTAAGCTGACAAATGTTGTCAATGCTCTTTCCTTGCAAAGATTTTTTTTTTTTTTTTGGTGCATTTGGTGTATTAACATTAGTTTGAATTCTGTCAAAACATATGTTGATTATTTTATTTAACAAAGCAATCAGTCCATTAGTTCAGGGTACAGAAAGTCTATAAATAATAATAGCCAGATATCAGCCTACTGATGGTAAGTCAGAGCCTGTATGCTTGTAGTTAATTTCATCATCATTTCAGGTGCATTAAAATGTGGAGCAGATACGATCCTTAAGGGCTGTATTGTGTAGCCCAACTTAGGGCTCAGTAGTCAGTGGCTGTTCCTGTGCAATATACAAGACATTGCTGTTACAGTGACAACTCACATATATCAATGTGGTAGATTGACAAATGTCTTGTAAAGGCCAGACGTGCTGACATTCTGTAGGTGTTTATAGTGGTATATATACTTAGAGCTGCATATGGTGCATACTGATAATAGCATTCATAAAATAGAGCAAAGGAAGGTACACAGTGTTTATAGAGGTTTTGTTTAAGGTGAATGGTCACATAAAAAAATTCGGAAGTATCATTCTGTTACTTTCTATTCTGGGAAGGAAAAGATGAAGCCTAAACCTGTTCAAATTTATTAACAAGAGAAAATTAAAACATGAAGACTTTTTGGGAACATTTCAGCAGTTAGGGTTATAATAAAGCTGCATTATTTGTGCTGTACCAACTTTAAATTACACAAATGGTCAAGCTGGCTTTGACCATCTACCCTCCATTTTTGTAAAGCTGTCAAGGCAGTTAGAGGAAGAAGCAAGAGGACACACTGAGAAAGGAGATAGGCCGGCATGCACTCCTCTAGACAGCTTCCTTCCTGCTTTATTGCATTGCAACCTCAGTTCCATAATTCATCACTAGGTAACCCCCTTCATGCCTCATGACACAAAGCTATGCTGTAGTGTTGTCCTTAACAGCTGCCTACTTTGCCGAGTGCACTTCAGGTAGACCTGGTGGATGAGATGTATTATTCTTTGAGTGTCCTAGAACTAGTAGTGGGTTTGCTTTTAAGCCTTACAGTCAGGATGTTACTTTTCAGTAAGCCTGATAAAAGGTAGTAATAGTTTTTATATTTTACAGGAAATGTACTCATTCTATTCTCTGCATCTCCTCAGCAGCCTGTAGCTTCACTGGATTTCCTGGGTAGTAAAGTGGAGTTGGCTGTTAAGGGGACGAAGATGCTATTGCTAGTCTGGACCCTCTAATTTCAATTGGTTTTCAGGAAATGTCAAATTTTTTATGGCTCTTAATTTGAGCTGGAACAAACAGTCATTAGGCTCTTTAAATAGAATCTAATATTTTCATGCAGTCCAGAAGTAACAAAAAAATCCCTTATAATAAATTAAGTATCTTTCACTGAGAATTACTTTTTCATTACCCTTACTAATATAAACAAAGTTATAGCCTTTCTGCGACATGTGGTTAATGTGTAGGGAAAAGTAACTCTTTAAAGATAATTGTTTTTCTTTGTGTTCTAAGGAATGACTGGAATACCGTAGTGATTAAAACTGAGGAAAAGAACTAATTAAATACCTTTCTTATGCCAGCTGTGGCTTCAAATCCATATTTCTTGCCACTTTTCTCAAGATACACAGGCCTAGAAATAAGGCTTCAGAGCAAGAAAAAGCTGAAACATAAAGAGATACAGAATCTCACAAAGGGGGGAATTGTTTTCTTTTCATACTTGAAAAAATCACATGAAGTGAAAAGGAGGACAGAGCAGTGCTATAGTCCCCTGAGAAACAGTCCTTCTCTATATCCTGGGGAAGGAGGATTGTGCATCAAAATGAGGCTCACGCTACAGCAAGCCTCAATACAAGCACTGTATTAGTTGAGACATGGGGAAAATGAGAGGAGGGAGCAATCAAAACGGAAAGATACAGGAAACTCCCACTTCATTTAAAACACTTCCAAATTGCTAAGTTCCTGAAATATGTTTGAGACAACTCTGAAATTTCCTGCATTATAATTACATATAGCAAAGTAGGATGCAGGGGTTTTTTTAAGAAGCTGATCTCCATTTTTCCTTTGCATGTCTGTGAAATGCCAGTGATGGTTGAATGTACGGCCCTCTTGATTAGGGGACCAAGTTAAATTGAGTGCTGTTACTGCATAATAACTATGTTCTTCATAAAATGTTTCTTATATTATGGGCCAAGGGATTTAGCACAGTTGTGTTAGTGCTGAGAATGTTATGCAAAACCCAGTAATTTCCAGTAGCTATGCTTCTGATACCGTACAGATACCAGAAGTTTTAACTAGCTACATTTTGTGCAGCTTGTGAGAAAAAAATTGGACACATACAATTTAATTTTTAATTTTTCTTAAGCAGTGTTTCAAAGACACTTTCTAAAATGCAAAACTGATTTTTTTTTTAATAAAATACACTTTTGTTAGTTTATTTATAATCTTTTACGTGAGATACCTTATTTTGAATGTGTAAATGGAAAATGGCCCAAACCAAATGATCAAAAATAGTGCCTATGGGTACATCTGGTAGATAGAATGTAAAAGGTTAGTATACTGTAATCAGTTTGCATACCACTGGGGATGAGACTAACATTTTTTGTCATCTGGTCCTCATGACTATTAAAAAAAAACCATGCAGAAAACATTTATATACAGTGTACCATAAAACAGTTTGGAAGCAGAAATCTTTTTCTTCATAATCGCGTAATTGTACTTCTGTTCCAAAATATGTTTATCCATACTGGTAAGTTTTGGAGCCTAGTTTCTTATAAGTTCTGAATTGGACTAAACACTTGCACTTACTTTAAGCAGATTTTAATTTTTGGAGAGGATTCTTAGTGCTAAACAGAAGCATTTTCACTGAAGATTGCATCTGCTGTAAAGAAACAGCAAATGGATGTTAATATCAGTGAAGACATTGCACATGGGGGCTTTTCTTGGTTTTTTTGGTGAAGTTCGCATAAAGTCTTTGGAACATTTCTCACCTCATCTTCCTGCACCAATACATTAAAGCCTTTCCAGAACAGTAGGGATGCTTTTTTAGAGTTTGCATTGCATTCATAAAATTATCATCAGATTCCTTTTGTTCAAGTAGATCTCATGTGATCTTTCTGAATAGCTGCAGCAATAAAATCAAACAGCTTGCTGGCCACAAAAGGAAAGGATTAGCTGGAAATCTGAGGGTGGCCTTGGTGAAAGAATAATGTTAGAGAGTAAGAGTCCAGATCAAATAACAATCTCAAAAGTGTGGGGAGCAGGGAAAAAAATAGGAGCTCTGTCTTCTGAGTCCTGGACTGAAGCTCCTTATTAATGGCTGCCATGCTAATTGCTTGAGGAATCCTTGTTAGATTGCTTTTGGCTGCATGCAGGTGAAACTTCATGATTAAAAACCCACCCCATACAAACAACAAAAAGCCTATTGCAGTTTCAAGTACTTTGTGGTCGGTCTGTGGTTTATGCTGTTTTATGCATTAAACTGTAAGCAGTGTAGTTGGCCGAAAAGGGGGATATGCAAACAATCCTATGGTTTGGAAGCACATAACTGAAATCTACAAAATACATTTATTTTCCTCCTGCAGTCATTCAGCCTCTTTTGAAGAAATAATTTAACAGTGTGATTGCAAGAAAATGTATGCACAATTTAATGTGCATAACCAAGGCAATGCTGAGGTCTGCTGGGAAGGAAGAGGATTTATTTTGGAGTCTGTTTATAAAATGTGCCCTAATTAATATCTCAGAATTGTGTCTGGATTGTCGGTTTCCTGTTTTGACTTAGAGTTATGCAGGATCTGCTTGTGTGAGAACTGAATCTCAAAAATGCTGACGTTAATTTTCAGGCTTTGAATCCAATTTTGAGTGAAGCTTTTACTCTGGGGAGTCGAATTAGGGCCTATAAACTGTATAATCTGTGAGGCACACCAAAAAGACGCAGTAGCTTTTTCTAATAAGAGCTTGTGTTTTCAAATACTTGGCACATTTTTTTTAAGCTTCATAAATGCAGTCTTTTTTTTATTGCCCTCTGATTTCTTGCTGCCTGATGGAAACCTTGCCTGAACGAACCAAAATTGTTATCCTCTCTCTTCATCTGGAAATACTGAATGGAAACAGAGGCCCATGTCACTCCAGCCAAACTGTCCAGGTTTTCAAACGGACTGTGGGGAGAAGTTTAAGGGCCAGCCTTGCACTGACAGTTTGAATTGAGTGCTTTAAGGAGCATGCTGTCTTGTTGCACTAATAAGCCACGAAATCTACTGCTTTTCTGTTCATTTTCATGTAAGGATTGTATTTCATTGCTGTCTCAAAATCTGTAGCTTTTGGTTCTCAGGCAGATTTGTGCTCTTCCTATAGTCTGCAGTTTAGCTGTGATAGTAGAAGTATAATTTATTAATATGATTAATATTAAATATGATAAATATGATAAATATGATAAATATGATAAATATTAATATTAAAATATGATTTTGAGCAATGATTGTGCTGGAAATCCTTGATGGAACTGTGTGACTACTGGGCTTCAGAATTTCCTGTATAAATCGGGAAATTCACATCTAGTATCTTCAAGGTTAGACATTTGAAGTAGTTGGTGTTTTGTGTTGATGAAATATTGTAATACTAGTATATAAATGATGATTATTGACAGTCATTGCTAAATTATTGGCTTGCTTTGCTGCTACTGCTAGAAAACTTTGATTTGTGCAGCCTTCTTATAGCATAGGTAAACAATAAATTTTTACACAAACAATTTTCACATAAAAATTCAGTGATCATATGGGGAGATGCTTACGAGATGTTAACTAAGGGTTGTGTCTCATTTGTAAAATATCAAAAGGCAGTATTTTCTGTTGCAAGATTCATCCCTTTTTCTAGGGATTTGTGGAATTGAGTTCACAATAATATTAGGTAGTTCACTAAACGTGCAGAGAAATGCATAATCTTTCTTCAAGCACAAAAATAAATTGTCCTTGTCTTGGAAAACTGCTTAGTCCAAAGTCTATTAAACTCAATGGGAATCTCTTAACAAAATGGATGTTTTCTTCATACCTTTCCAGCTTTCCTCCCAAAACCTTCTGTTTTCTTCATATCTTTCCAGCTTTCCTCCCAAAACCTTCTGTTTTCCATACCCACCATAAATGCACTGTGTCTTCCATGATTATGAACAGATTCACATTCCATATAATAAAATATTCTCTATGTCTCTTCTGCCTGTCATCCACTCTTCTTTTACTCATGCAGTCTCCCAGAATTGTCTGTTTCCTGGTATTTTCCATATAGGTCACATTTGTTCTGACAGGTGTGCTACATCTGTACTACTAGTTGGTGTGTTGAATGCCATGCATGATTCACTATGTTTCTTAAATGTAGATGATGTCAGGAGAATTAGCTGGTCAGAACTACTAGATGTGTTCATTAAACCAATGATCATAGAAATGCAGTGAGCAGATCTTTATCTATCTGTCAAGAAGGAGATCTAAAACGAGCTCCTTGGGAATGCTTTGGATTCCCCAGTGCAGATCTGTGCTTTATAGTCATTGAAAGACACGTCTTCATCCCTCAACCCTATAATTGCAAGGTCTGAAGCTGATCGAGGTATTTTCCAAGGACAGAATGGTTTGTTGCACTTTGGATATTCTGGAATTTGTACTGAGGAGATAAAGCACTTGTTAGTGGGTCACAATACCCACTTATAAATCTGCTAGGCGGTCCTGGATAAAAAATCCTGGCAATTACCCCTACTTCAAAGTTGTTAAAAATAAATTTTAAAAAAAGAAAAAAAAAAAAAAAGTTTGTTACCATTCTGTCTATTTTGCATGTTGTAAATGTTTCTAAAAACTGATGAGTAAGTAAAAGAAAAAAAGGATGTTTTCTGACGTCAAGATTAAAACTGAAAGGTGTCTCTATGCATTACATAGAGGATTGTATTTTCTACTTGGCATTCAGGTTCACCTTGGGAATGAACTGCTTCTTGGCAGGAGTGTTAGCTTTATAACTAATCTTTCTTGAATGTCAGTAGGACTTTGGATAGATTTACATGTTCTCCTTCAGTTCTTTCTGCCCTATTAACTTCCACTTTTGTAAGGTCTTAGTTTTACTGTTCCTCCAACTGAAACAGATATTTCCATAAGGGAGCAAACAGAACTCTGATGGTCAGGTATCAATTCCTGCATTTGACGGTCACCTCTGAGTGAATGAGGTGTGGTGCCACACTGCCCCCCTGTCTGTTGACCTGCTGAGAAATGTCTCCATCCAACATGCATCCACTTACATGTTGTATAAGTCTGTATACTGAGAATACATTTGATGTAAATATGCAAAGGGAATAATGTATGTAGTCATTACTGAGTCATGACTGTTCTTAGACACAGTGTAACTAACCACTTTGAGAGGACAAGTAATTTATATCCTTGTCGATCTCCACCATATTTTTTTCTAAATATACCACTTCTGAATCCCATAAACTAGTAATGAATCTAAAACCTACAAGGAAGATATAAGATTCATAACACTGAAGTGTGGGTCAGCACAACATATTGCACTTGCCATACTGCTCATGTGAATAACCATAATTCAGTTATGGTGAATTAAAGGTGTCACAAATGTTTGGACATGAAATAATGCCATAGTTTCACTTAAGCAGTAAAAGCATGAAAAAAGGTCTCAAGAAGACAGATGAGGTACAGTAATGCTGAATGACAGCAGTAAATACAGTAAGATTCAGCTGGAAAGTGAAAGTGATTATAGAATCTTTTGTTTCTACTGTCCCTTCTTTCCTTTTTCGCCTTTTTCTCTGCTAGCCAGCTAAAACAGGAGCATCCAAGTACTGCACTGAGAAGCCCTGTATTTCCCACCCAGTGCCCCTTGCCAGTCAGTCCTCTTTCGAGGTAAATTGTGCCACCTATAATTATGCTTTCATGATCTGCCGTATGAGAAGTGCTGTATTCCAGCCAGTAAGGCATAAAATTCTAATTAATATTTTACTGTTTGTGTTTTCAGCAGGATAAAAGTTTTCCCAAGGCAAAATGAGATTTTGTATGTCCTCAGGCTCTGAAAATGAAGACTACTTTTAAGCAGAGTTTTTGAGATGACTACCCTTAAATTTGTTAGGGATAAAATATTCACAAATTTTCCATCTGGTTCCTATCCTTTCAAAAAATGTTGTTCGTCAAAAGACTAATTAATGACCTTTTATATGATTCTGAATCTTTGTAATGAGCAGATGGTAACTGATACTTATGTTTGGTAGTAAGTCAAGAATCTTATATTGTGCTATTTAAATATATCAAAGGGAATTTTTTTGTACCAAAGTCTCCTTTAAACTGATTTTCATTGTTTCTCTGTGTGATGGATCTGTACCCTGGAATCTTACGATAAAAAGCTTTTTAAAAGTTACATCTTAACTCTGTTGCTGGAATTAATTCTTCTGTAAATGGTGTAAGAGTGTTAGATCCCGTATTATTTCCATTGTATGTTTTTGTGTGTGTGTGTGTTTTTGTTTGTGTGTGGCTTTGTATATAAGTATTATAATTAGTATTAATTATTAATCTTCTTATTATTATTTTCTCCAGACTTCTAGTAAGTGTGCTGAGGTAGGTCTCATTTTCTTTCATTATTATTCCATGTACAAGACAGTATAAAAATGTGCATTGAGGAAGGTAGGTGACTTCAAAGATGTTGAATAACAGATACAGAAATGCTATATCATGAAAATACAAAAGTGTATGTTTTTAGTAATAGAAAGGCTAAGAGTTGAATGACAGTAATTAGTTGTTAGACTGAATTTTTGGATTAATCTAAATGCAATTTAACATGGCTCAGTTGGTAAGATAGGCATGATAGCACAGTTCTGTAAAAGTACTCTGCAAACCAACTATGCAGGATCATTTTCCAGATGCTATAGTAACATAATTGTATTTCTAAGGATTCAAATGACCAAAGAATGCCTAAGAATGAAACTCCAATGACATTGAAAAAGATATGGTACATCAGCAAGGTGAGTGAAGATGAGGCTTCCCCAGTCATCTGGAGAGTGGGAAAGTCTTACAGAAGCACAGGAGCTAGACATATATAAATTTTTTAAAGGATATCTATGTTATTTGAAAAGTTTAGATGACAAATGAAACTAGTTTTTTCAAGGAATGCTGTCATGTGTCCATTCCTAAGTAGTAGATGTGAATTTAATTTGGAGTTGCTGAGGAATATTTGAATATTACCTACGGGGACTGCAGTCAAAGATCATGTCTGACAAGTGTGCTTTGCTATGCTCATGCTTCGAATTTGTGCATGAAAAGAGCAAGGAAGGAATAACACTTCCAGTGATCTGAGGGAGAAAAAGTTCACTAAATTCTTAAAGTTAATTTGAATTCTCATGAATGACACCAGGTGCCCAAGAACTTAAATTGCATATTTTAGGAAGCTAGTCAATCATATTCCAGCAGTGCTTTCGATCTGTACTTTTCACTTTATGCTCTAAGTAGGTGAATGAAGTCGTGCTTAAAGGAAGACTATAAACATTCTGATTGCGTGTAATGGGAGTGATAGATTTTATGTTGTACATCTTTTCAGAGAGTTTTCTCAGGGACCCTTCCTCACTATGGTATTTTAGGATTTTATGGGTTGATTACTAAAGCTAAAATAAATAAATAAATAAATAAATCTGGATTTTTTGCTGCATCTTGCTCTTCTGTCAAATTGATATATGAACTTCAGTAAAAGGAACTTTTGAGATATTTGAAAAAGGACTATTCAAACTCTTCTTCCCCTAGTTTAAAGTGCATACAATTATTTTAATATCTCTTTGCTTACTATAGAGAAGACTATTATATTATAGAGAAGTGAATAATCAGGTGAAACAGCATCTATAAAGGATGCAGAAAAGGATGTTGCACCACTGAAGACACAGGTTCAGGATCTGGGAAATGCACAGGTTGCGTATGTGGATATGAAAAGCTGTGTCTCTTAAAAGGTTTGCTGAAAGAGTCTGCAAGACAGAGATATATCCTGAATATAAGGAACTAGAGCTATCACTTGAGATAAGTCTTAGAGTTTGTGTCTGAGGAGTAGGATGGAAATATTCACAGACATACAGAAAAAAAAGAGTAAAGAGCGCTCAGGTTGAACAGTCAAGTTGAGAGTTCTTTTTGAGCCGTTATCATCTTAAGCCAGTAGTTAAGAACTTATTGAAATATATCAGAGTGTTATGTTAAAGCAAAATTGGAAAAGTAGTATAAAATGCTGAAAGGAGTGATCTCAGAAGCTGAAAGATGACTGTATTTCAAGAAAATTCTTGTGTCAGAAGTGTTTGAAAAAATAGAAGGGTGAAAATTAAACTCAGTTCTGCTTTTGGCTAAGAAAAAGCATAGGGAATCTTTCCGAGACAGTTGTGTTCATGGAATACAAGGACAGAAGTCCTGCTGAAGCAGAGAAGCTCAAGACACAAAGTATAATTAGAGAAAAAGATTAACTCAGAGATAAATGTTGGTGTTGAGGAAAGCAGGTGGTTGATTATGACTTGTTTCTTTTGTGTTTTTTATGAAATGGAAATGACTGAGGGTTTTGGACAGATGAGTGTTGCATCTCCAATGTCCAGAGCATAATTAAACACACCAAGCTTAAAAAAAAAAAAAAAAATTCTTATATGTATATATATAACCATATATATAAAACCTTATCTACATAATATATATTATATATATAAAACCTTATCTACAATAAACCATACAAGTGATAGCTCCAGATCAATCCCAAGAGACATGTAGTGTAATATTGTAATATGGTACGTCTGAAAGCCACCACTATCAGATGCTGAAGGAATAGTATGAAGACTGAGGAACATACAAATGTTGTTCCTTACTATTTGTCCAGACTCTATCAATTTATAGGTCTTAAGTCTTTTTTTTCTAATAGTTCTTAATCTAATTCTCTTTCATGATTTAGGCAACATTCCATTTAACATTACAGTAAATTTGATGATGGGGCATAGCCTGGCATAATCCTTTCAGTCATTTCTGTGTGGAAAAGATAGCTACAGGTAGAAGCTGACATCTGCCTCAGCTGTGATCCTACGTAACCCCTTGTTGCAGCATGTAACTTTCTCTTACAGATGCTTGACTCAGTCTATTTCTCTGCATGATTTCCTTGTATAAAGCAATGTTATTTTTTTACTTACTGTGATTTTCCATGATCAGAAAAGGCAGGAGGGATGACAGGATTTCAAAGGGTGAATCCCTTACTTGTGAAAGTAAGGCATAGTTCTTTCTGGAAAAGTTTCTGTCACCACAGAATCTTTTTTATTTTTTAATAGCTTTGTAGCTTTGAACGTTCATAACTGTGTGGTTATACAGCTAAGTACCTCTCAGACTTCAAGAATTCGGTTTGAGAATCAGTATTTTAGTGTTGGACTTTCAAGCCTATTCCTTAAATCTCGGGTCTTAGAATAAAATCCCTTAACAGTTGCATGACATAAGGTGCATCATACTGCTTCTCTCTTGAAATGCTATGAATCTTCTTGTTTTTTCTTTTAAAGGACTTGAAGTGTGTCATTTTAACTTTTTTTTTTTAAGTTAGTTTTATTTTTGAAAATTCCGTTGTAACTTAAGCTGTGGCATTTCTCATGAGTGACTTCCTGAGTGGGTTTTTTTGAAAGAAAACCCATTATTTCTTCAACCAACTGGCTTTCCAAGAATTGGTATTCAATTACATAATATTGTACTATACAATGCGTCTAATCACCTTCTGCCTTCTGATCACATGGCCCTTGAATATAATGTAAACAGCAAAAATTCTTCCTTGTATCTTTTTTTGCTACAGTTAATTTATTTTTTTTTTTTAATAGGGAAATTCATTGTAGTTCACTGAAAGTGCTATATGGTAAAGATTGAGAGGGCTGAAGAGCACTGCATTCTTTTGGAAGTCTGCTATGTCACCTTTGCTTAGTCGTAAAAAATGTGTGTCCGTTGCCCCCAAAGTCAGGATTTACTGCCAGTCTGACTTACTAGTATCTGAAGGATTGCTTCCGCATTTTGTCAGTGAAGGCTGCAATGGGCTAAATTAAAAAAAGTAAGTCCATAAAACCACTCCCTTCTGAGCAAGATGTGACAGAAACAGCACTAATCTGTGTCGTTGATAACTGATATGCCTGTAGTTGAGTGAAGTTCAGACATTCATGTCCTGGGTTCAGCTATAGCAGTCATTTTTCTCCTTCTTAGTAGCTGGTGCAGTGCTGTGTTTTTTAACTTTCAGCCTGGGAACAACGCTGATAACACTGATGTTTTTAGTTGTTGCTAAGTAATGTTTATTCCAACCAAGGACTTTCTCAGTCTCATGCTTTGCCAGGGAGGAGGGGAAGCCGGGAGGAAGCAGAGACAGGACACCTGACCCAAACTAGCCAAAGGGGTATTCCATACCACAGCACGTCATGCCCAGTATATAAACCGGGGGGAGTTACCCGGAAGGCCCAGATCACTGCTCGGGTCGGGCTCGGTATCGGTCGTCGGGTGGTGAGCAATTGTATCCTCTCCCCTTGTTATTTCACTAATCATTATTATCATTGGTGGTAGCAGTACTGGTTTTTGTATTATACCGTAGTTGCGGGACTGCTCTTATCTCAACCCGTGGGAGTTACATTCTTCCGATTCTCCTCCCCATCCCTCCGGGAGCGGGGGGAGGAAGGGGGGGAGTGAGCGAGCGGCTGTGTGGTTCTGAGTTACCGGCTGGGCTCAAACCACGACAATTCATTTTGCTGTTGATAAACCTAGTCATGTTGATTATGAAATGTTTTTTAAAGTCATACACTTCCAGTGTTGACTTTGTTCCCACTACTTCAAAGAAGCAATATGGCTAATGCAGTCTTCATTTTGGTTTGGTTTTGTTTTAATGCCCACAAATACTAATTTGGTCATGGAATAAGAGGGCTGACTTTAGCTGAGTTATATCCACATATATGCTATTTGCTTACTTACCCAAGTTAGCTCATGCAGAAAAACACGATGTTGAACAGTAAATCTGTTAGAAAAACGTACCTCTCAACCCACCAAGGTCCAAATTTCCAGCTGTAATGTGGAACAAGAAATAAGAATGAGAGAGGCAAATATTACTGAGGCAGAAAATCTTAAAATGCTCTGGGATTCATTCTTTTGTTAAAAAAATCCCAAATCAACAAAACCAAAATCAAAACTCTTTTCCTCTAATTTCAGTTTAAGAATCTTTATTTCTGATACAAATAGTTCTTAACAGTAGAAGTCAGGAGAAAGCAAATACAGTGGGACGTCCAGATAGCTTAGATAGTAAAGATTATTGTATGACAAACATGACCTTGTTTAAGTGAGCATGAAAAATGCAACTCCCAGATTTTGCACTCACTGGAATGCAAAACAGGCTATGTAGCTGGAAAAATACATTGCCAATAGCAGAAGTAAAAGTCAGTGCCACAATCTAATAAAACAGTCATTGCAAAAATAAGCTGTCACAAACAAAGGAAAGATAATTACTAACATGTGCACAAGTTATTTGAAGTGCCTTTAGTGAACATTTGTACTTACAAGAAAAATGGAATTTGGGCCCATTTTTTTCCCTGTCTCTTACGTTCATTCTTAGGTGATATTAAGTCGTTTTGTAGTTTCACTATTTTCAGCCTGTTTAAAGGCATTTTTATGTTAGCTGCCAGACAACACTTTAAATTATTTTATGCAAATTGATAATATTTGGTTGTATTTTGTTTACAGAATGTTTGATTTATAAATAACTTTGTTATGAATACCATGGCAGTTATAGCCTGTATTTATGATATCTTTTGAGTTAGATAAAACAATTATTTTACTGTACTATATACAGAACCTATAAAGCTACTAATCTACAATTTGATGAAATCCTGGAGTCATTAGGAAACTCCTTACAGGCATCAGAGAACCTGTCAAAACCAGAAAAAAGTCTTACCACAGATGGAAATTGTTTGGTCAAGGCAGACAGCTTTCCAGTTTGGTGAAAACTATCTGAAACTGCAGTTGTGATTTCATTTTTGCTTATGCTCTTTTTGCAGTATTTTGTAACCTGTGGAAGCCAGTGAACTGTAGGAGGATACAAAGGACCCTGGCTCACATTTGCAGACATTTTGCAAGATGACTGAAAAAGGTCTTTATTTTCTCCTTTGCTGCTATACCTAACATTCAGTTTTACTAATGTCAAGTGCTTTTGGTTTCAATTTAGAAAATACACAGGACTGTGAACACCAGTTGCACAGGCAGCTTTTGCTTTCTGCTGTTCCTCATGTAACTTCCAGCAGAGAGAGGAGCATACAGCTGGGACAGTCACTGCTTCAGCGGTTTCATCGTATCCTATATGCAAGCATTCATCGTGCTAGCCTGAATCCTAGTTTTTCTCTCCCTAAACGTAGAAGAATGCTGTGGTTTTGAATGATGCTGAATTCTCAGGCTCAGTCTACTCTAGCAAATGTATGTTGAAAATCATTCTCTGGCACTGAGGCCACTGGAGGAGGAAGACCACATCCAAGGCAGCACAGCCTGGCTCCTTGGTCATGCATACTCCTAGGAAAGTGGTTCAAAGAATGCCAGCTGGCATTTTGCAGTACAGACAATGAAATAATCAATTATTGGATAATTTCAGGACTTGAATTTCAGCTAATAGTTATTAGCAATAATTTCTAAACTTTAACTTTGCTTTATATATTACATGAATATACTAGTAGAGTAGAAGATGTGCACCCTGTCACCTGCTGTATACCTCAGAGTAATGTATGGGGCACTGAGAGCTGGTTTTAAAAGCTGGCAAGCCTGTATGAGTGAAGTCTTGTTGTCTCTCACATCGTTGAGTCACCAGAAATTATTATTTTGTGGTCTTTTTATGTTCCTTTGTTGTTTTTTTTTCCTTCACTAACAGCATTTAGGGAAAATGTGTATATTTAAAAATATATTTGGAGGAACTATTTAATGTTAACAAAAAAAAAAACCAAAACCAAAACCAAACCAAACAAGCCACACCCAAAATACATAGCCATAATTTTTTTCCTTGGGTATGTCTGTGTTCTGGCAGGTAACAGGTTAAATAACACTCTGCTTTCAGCCCCAGAGTCTCTGGCTTGAGAATTTTTAAGAGGGATTTTATCTGTTTCAAGTGCTAAAAATTGTCTTTGAGCAGCTCAGAGTGGATGCTCTAGTGACTAAGTCAAGTCTCTCCCTACTCCTAAATAAGAGTATTTCCTTCTTTCATCCCTTTCTGTCTCTCCCTTCCTCCCTCCCTTTCTCTCTTCCACCCTCCTTTCTTTCCTTCTTCCCTTCCTCCCTTCTTCTCTTCCTTCACCTTCTCCTGTTCATTTATTTCTTCTGAGAGACAGGGAACACTGTTGGTGACTGAGTCATTTCCTTCTCTCATTCTTACTGTTTCTCAATAAACATGTTAATATTTATGCATATGTATATTTTATAAACAACTATATCTTTGACATCTCATATGTTTATATAAATATTTATATATAAACCACAAACATATAAGCATATAAATATAAAGCATTATATTTATAAAACGATAAGTATATATACATGAAAAAGTCCTGACTTAAGGCTTCTTTCCTCTGTAATTCATCTTCTAAAAATGAAATAGAAAAGATCTTTTGTACTGTATCGTGAGAAATATTAAGCATTGGAGCTAATTCCTTTGGCTTGCTGCCATGTTCTGTCTGTGCACAAGAGCCAGGACAGGTGGGAAAGAGCAGTTAGGTGTTAAATAAGAAGCCACCCTCATCCACCCATCTCTGCTGTTAGTTTGAGAGCCCTTTCTGGGCAACTCTAGGAATTGCAGCAGTCGGACAGACTGAATGAAGATTGTGCTGATTATAAACCAAAGAATATGAGGTAGGTCTGGGTGGAATCTCCTACCATGTGTTCAGGCTACTATAATGAGAAGATTTAAGATACCGGTAATTCTCTTCCATTTTCTGGAATTCTTGGAAAACTTACCCCAAATTCCCTCTCTCTCAAGTAAAAGTACTTATAGTAATTTTTTTAGAGTTCATGCCACAATAATTCTGGGTTTCATAAGCAATGCTGAGTTCTTTCAAGTCATTAATTAATTTTATCTTTTGAAGTACAAAAAGGTCTTCTAAAAGTGGTAAGTTTAGTTGCTTCTGCAGATTTCCTGAGAAGTGTAAAATCACAGTATTAAAGAGTCACAGAATTGTTGAAGTGTAAGAATTACTTGTATTTCTACATCTCCATCTTAAAACAGAAGATATGCTTTGAGAAAGTTGTCTGCCATCTTATTGTTTCTGTTTGAAATTAGAGTATGTGGCGTAAATATGTGGCCATAACAAGGGTGAAGCATTTAAAACACTGAAAAATCTTTCAGTAGGGATATAGACAAGCCAAATTCGTTTGTCTTACAGTTGTAAAAACTATGGAGTGCTACTAAAACAAATGATCTCAATAAAATAAAAATTATATCTATATGTTATATAGATATACATAAGATATAGACACAGGGCATTAAAATTGTCTTGTGAAGTAATATACTTGAGTTCTAATTTCCATTATGAAACAGAATGATAATTACATTTCTATGTATACAGAATTTGGTAAATACGTTAACATACTTTTTTCCAGTGCTGTGAAAGACTATCCATTTGAAAAGCATTTTTTGCATAGCCTCTTGTATGACTTTTTAGATTTAATTTCTTTTTTCTGGATTAATATTTTTAAGTTAAATTAGTAATAACTTGGAAAAGTAAAATAGCTTTGCATTGGATTGTATGGTTTAATAACAAGAATAGAAAAAAGAAATTTATTCCACCCTAGCTATACTGAGATATGTGTGGTTTTGCAGTATCTGCAAATATTCAGATTTTCTGAATATTTAAAAAATATATTTCTTGGAATTGCTACAAAGTTTAGTTCAGTAAAAGGAAAGGTATCAAATTGCGAAGTATTGGTGTAAAAATATTTGCATCAGAAGCAAGGATAAGCAAGCCTTCAACATGGCCTCAAAACATTACAGTGACTACAATTTATTTTCATGTTTGTTAGGATTACATTAGGAACATTGTTAGACATGTGCTTAAATTATTTCTAGTAATGCTGCCTTCTGATCTGACATGATTCTATGTACGACAATCTTAAAAACACTACAGAGATACGTGTCTACATGAGAGTACAATGAATGCTATTCTGCATATGCTGTGAAGCAGATGGTATTTTCAGTAAGTTACTCAAGAAGGATATGCCTTACATCACCACTTGAAAGAATTAAGTATCTTGTTTGCTGCTTATATCCCCTTAAAATCTTTTTTCACCCTTCTGTTCTTGGTGTATATGTCCAGTGGGATAAAATTTATCCCCATAACCATATGTGTCATGGAGCACAGAGATCATAATAAGGATTTTTTTACTTTTTCAAAGTAACTTTTATGACTTTTTTTCTGTATATAATTCATGATTTAGTGAGCATGTGATAATTGAAGTCTTACAAATTTATGACTAGTTTTGAAACTAATGTCATCCTTTTGATCATCAAAAATATGAGAAATTCTGAGAGATATTTGAAAATGCCTTATTCTCTAGCAGTGTTCTTAAAAAAATGCTATAAATTAATTTCACATCTTCTAAATATGTTGTTTAAGTAATACGATAAAGTGATCTTTATTGCTAACCTTGATATGGGGCAGAAAGAGCAACAATCTGTCTAATGCGGACAGCTAAAATAATAAAGGTTATATAACGAGGTGGTATGAGAAAAGGACACTATCTGGACACCAGCTAAATATGATACTTCCATACTTGAAAGATCCTTAGAAAGGAAAGATTAGAAAGAAAGATCCTTCCTATCCTTAGAAAGGATAGGTTAGTGACTTGGCCAACTTGTCCTCTGGTTGTAAAGTCCATTAGGTTGCCTCCCACTGCATGAATGAACCCAGGGACTGGAGCAGTTTGCTACCTACACATCTCTGCCACAAGCAGATCTCAACCTGCAAGACCCATTATCTGTAGCAATAACCTAGCATGGTTATTATTTCCAAGCAGAAATAACATGCCCTTTCCAGCTGTTTTATTTGGAGTGACAGGTTTCAAGCTCAGTGCTATCCTCCCTAATTAGAGGCCTTGAAGGTCTTAGCCTGGGGGTTGTTCGAGCAAAAGGTGTTCTCCAACACAAACTTTTTTTATCTCCAATACGAGGATGCTTTCGTGGTCTAACTGCAGTTAGTTATTTCAGAGACATACACATTTAGCTGTGGGCAAACATGATGAACAGCATTTGTATTCAAGACAATAGGCACTCATCAGTGTAAATTCCTGTCTACTATGCAAGGTGCATCTTTTGATCTTTTAGAAAGAGCTGGAAAATTGGATGGTATTTGCAAAAGTCTTTCAGCTGAGAAATGTCAATAAAATAATCATGTTGAGACCAGTACATGGAATTGACTTCTTGGAGGGGCCACAGGGATGGTTACAGGTGCAGGAATGAGCTGTGTAGCTCTTGATTACATAAACTGAAGTTCACAGGTGAGAAATTGTGCACAGGCTCAGCAACTCCAGGCTGTACCAGCCTCTCATTTGACATGGTAGACTGGAGTGGAAATACTGGGATACAGTTTTTCACACTTCTTTCATGCAGTGTGTATGGAAATGCTTTGTAAATACTTTGCCTTTAGCACACTAGTAAATACATAAAGGCAATAATGAAGTGTGATTGCACGGTTATCGTGGGTGCATGTTAACGAATAGGAGTAAATGCATTACATGATTTCTTACTGACACATTCTTTCACAGTCTGGCTCCCAACAAACACTTTTCCTCTGCAGTTTTTTGCAAATCTGTAGTGTTTAATGTATTTTTCTGCAGGTCACTGCTCCCTATCCACACTGCTTCCATAAATAAATAGAAATAATTGCCAGTGGTTTAAAATTATGACTATTCATCTATTGCATGTGTTTATTATAAGTCCATTAACTTCAAAACATTACTGTTGTTTTGTTTTTGGTTTTTTTTGCTACATCTGGGAGAAGCAATCTAATAAGTATATGTCTTTTCCTTCTTAGATATTGCTACTTTGAATGCAAAATTTTTCAAAGTTTATTCTTTTAATAGTCCTGTAAAAATGTCGAGATGTTTGTGAAGTATAAATGCAAGCACCGTACTCAGTGCAATATTGCAGGATTGCCAGGTTAAGCTTATGGTTCATTAAAAGGCTGGTTTTAATATAAAGAGAGAAGTAATCAAGAAGTGGAAATGAGAAAATAATCCAAATGGAAATACGGGGGGGGAAAAAAAGGCCTAAGGGAACATGTAATATCAGTGCTTCCTTGCTGAAAAGGTGAGTGTATCATATGTAGGAAGAAGAAGGTGGCAGATTGGTGAGTCCAGTGCTAAAACCACAAAACACAGGTTTTCCTGATACCAAATTAAAATCTTCAATTTTACTGGTTGATGTGTGTCTCTGCTGTTCCTGGAGTAGCCAGCAGCATGTAGGAATTTAACAGTGCTTACCCGAGCTGCAGAGGAGCACTTCAAAATAATTTCTCTGTTGTTTGCACGTTAATATCTTCCTATAATTTCCAGTAAAGTATTTCCTAGAAAAGGTTCATTATTTAGTGGCCACAGAGCAGAGAAGCTGATGTTGCTACAGCAGCTCCTGAAGATACACATATCTAAAGATAGCATTTAATGCTGGATACTGATAGGGTTTTTTTCCATACAGGGGATCTTTTTAGCTATAAGATGTACCCATTAGCTCATTGAAATTTTCATGTGTGAGTTCTGCAATAGAAATATTTCATATTTTTATTTTGGTTTGTCTAAGTATTAAGCAAATGTAATGTTAAGGAACAGTAAAAGCCAGAAGATAGATAGTGTTTTACCATCCAATACTTGGAGATTTCAAAGTACTAGACAGTGACATATATATCCAGTGACAAGATAAGGGGCAACAGGCACAAACTGAAACACAGGAAGTTCCCTCTGAATATGAGGAAAAACTTCTTTATGTTGAGCATGGCAGAGCACTGGAACAGCCTGCCCAGGAGGTTGTGGAATCTCATTCTCTGGAGATACTCAGAACCCACCTGGACACATTCCTGTGTAACTTGCTCTAAGTGAACCTGCTTTAGCAGGTCAGATTAGACAAAATGTTCAGTCAATTCATATCTTGACTAAAATATATTAGTAATAGGGTATTGACAGCCTAGGAAAAAGTCTAAGCTGAAAGCAACACTGCACAGAAGTTTTCCCAGGACTTCCTGAGCTATAGTGATAGGTTTGTATGTAATGATTCCCAAATGGGCTTTTCTCCGTGAATTTGTCCAGTCAGTTTTTGAACCCTTGTAAAAAGTTTGCAGAGTTCCTTATGTTCATGATGTTATGTGAGACAAGTTATGTCTTCCTTCCTTCCCGCCTTCTTGCCTTCCTGCCTGCCTTCCTGCCTCCCTGCCTTCCTGCCTCCCTGCCTCCCTCCCTCCCTCTCTCCCTCCCTTCTTTGCTTTCTCCCTTCCTCCCTCCCTTCCTTCCTTCCTAGTTGATGTTACTTACAGAGGCTCTGTTACTTAATTCAATTGTTCACAATTGAATTTTAAAAACTTTTGTTTGAGGTTGTGTGAAATGTAGATGGAAATTAACAATGAGACTAGGAGGAGTTAAAAATGAACTTTTTTAAGGTTTGAGGTTTTTTTTACAAGACATAATAAAGCAGAATTAGGGAGATTGTGTTTGTTGGCAGATGTCACACAGGATTTGCCATTTCCCAATTCCTAGCTTTGTGCTGAATCTCATTAAACAAATACTATTTAGCTCTCAGTTTGCGATTTTGAGCTGGATTTTAAATACATTGTTGCCAGCTCTTTCTATATATAACCTTACAGTTTTATGGATTCTGTGGAAACCCAAACTATGGGAAGGTGAGAAATACAGTTAGTCATTCTGCAGTTTGCATCCTGCTGTAATTCCTTACTACCACACTTCCTACTTGGGTGTGTGGTAGAAGAAATAGCATTAACACCTTCCCCTAGCTGTTTGGAGAGCTTAGCCAGATCCACACCTTCTGTGAATGATGCTTGTTTGATGCTGAATAGTTGTTACATGCACAATTATGGACAGAGAACTTGTTTAAAAAAAACCAAACAACAAACCCCAAACCAAAACCCACCAAACTTAGGACCTTGGCACATGCAAATACTTGTGTTAGGAGTGCAGTCACCCAAACATTTGATTCCTGTCTGGATGGAAATGGTAGTCTTTGTTGCAAGGGTCTTTGCAATGGTATTGTTAGATTGGACAAGGCTCCCCAAAGCGCTCTTCTACTGGCTTGTGATACTACTTGACCACTCCAGGGCATGTATGGTCGATTTTCAGGAGGTATCTTAACTGACACAGAAAACATCTAGACATCTTAAAACCACACGCAAAAGACATAAACATTTCTGCATTGCAGCAAGTTTTTACGGCCTATTTTCATGTGTCTTACCTACATGCGATTTGATCAATTCTCCAGTAGGAGCTGACCGGGACACTCAGGACGTTAATCAAGACATTTAATGTCTTGATTCAACAAAATTGAATGAGGCATGGCAGGAGCTGCCTGGGGGAATCTCTGCAACTCTCTGAAATTCCCACCTGGAGAGCTCCTTAGTCAAATAACTAATCACGACAGAAGGTGGCTCAAAGTTCAGTCAGTCTCTTATCTAGTCAGTCAGTCTCCAGCCAGTCCGTTACCCCATCTGAGCAGAAGACTGGCTGTGGGAAGTCCGGAGCCGCTCAGGGGATTCATTACACAGGCGCAGCCATGATATCCAGATGCACCACAGGTGCAACTCTGGACAAACTTGAGCTTCATACTTGTGAATTTACATTCCATAGCCGGTGAAGAAGAACAACAGGAGAGGTGCCTTAGTTAGAAGGGATGTGGAAAGACAACAGCCATGGGATTTCCTGATTCCTCAAACTCTGTTACCTTTTGCAAACTGTTACTTTATACCTGCAACCAAATTGCCCCTCCACCCACAAACCCAAAGTATTTTGCCTTCTTTTGCTTAGTAATGTGACAGTGTTTCTATTCTTAGCAGCTGTAAAAAGTCTCAATATTGCACCAAATTCTTGCGTTAGGATCCTGTGGCATAAAGAAAAATTCTGGATTCCTGATAACATTTGCACTGGCATTGTGGGAGATCTGTCTTCAGATTTTGGAGATTAATTACATAATGCCCTGCAGTTCCTTTTGCTAGATTATGTGAGTTTTGCCAGTGATCAGTAGTAGGACTGTGCCTAGTGAGTATAGAAAACTGAGTATGAGAAACAGCAGTGAAGTCTTTTATTGCTACTGCATCGTTAAGAGCATGACTCCTGGTTTGTCTTTAAAATAGAATTTGGATTAAAATATCCACACAACATCACTCAAAAAACCTCATAGTATATCTCTTTTACTAGTGAGAGCTGACAATAACACAGTTCTTGGGTCAATCACCAGTCTGTCTGGTTTGCTTGCCTAAATTTAAAATACCCCCAAGGAGCATACTGCAGCAGTTAGACCTACTCTTCCATGCCCTCTTGTGTTTGTGAGGATATTTCAACCATCAAATGAAGTTTTGTTTTGAATCATATGCCTGGAATGACAGCATGACATGTAAAAAGAAATGTTGTCCCATCAGAATAAATATTTTAAAATATATTATTAGATTTGCTAATGTCATGATTTTAAAATTAAAGTATAGGGTCAGCACTGTTTCAAAGATCTCTCTTATTTTTAATTTGACTTTTACTAGCCCAGATAGGTTGGCACTTGTGTTGTCATAGTTACACGTTAACAATAGATGTTTCTTTTCCACCTCTAACATTCCTGTAAATAAAAAAATTAAAAAAAAAATTTCAGTTTTATTGAAGTGCTGTGCATTATTTCGTCCTTTCCTGCCAGTCTTTCAGTAATGTCAATGACACAAAATGTCAATGTCCCTCCTTTAAAGTTCTTGCAGAGATGGTGCACTTTGCAAATGCGTTCTTCCAGACAATTGTCTCCCTGCTGAAATTTGAACCCCATTTTATCAGGGATTTTATGAAACCTTCCAAACCTCCAAATTCCTATTTCCTTGAGGATGCTTCTTAAAATGAGATTTCTTTAACTGTTAGATTTATGGCAAAATGCCACAGATTGAATATTTGGTATCTCAGAAAAAATATTTTGCAAACCTTCTACCCCTCTGAGATCAGCAGCTCCTGTTCACTATCCTGATCTTCAGAAACAGCTAGTAACATACCACAACTGAATTATCCTCAGACAGACATGAACGCTGGTTAAGTACATGCCTCTGTGTTAACAATTTTAGTTGACAAAGTAAATTTTTTTCTTTTCTTTTTTGTTTTGTTTTGTTTTGTTTTTTTTAAAATCTGAGCAAAATTTTAAAGTTTAATGTAACCTGGAAGGTTGACCCCTTCCTAACTGGCACATATGCCTTGGAAATGCTGTAGCTTGTGTGTCAGAGAAAGAATGCAAAGACTGCCAAGGAATATGAATATAGATTGATATGAACTACCACACATATTTGCCTAGATTAAGATATGTCTTTGACATATTTAAGCAATTAACTATATCTCTCAGTTTCTGGCCCAAAGGCCTTTATAGATCTGCCTTTTTTTGTTCTGCTTTGTGGTGTTTTGTCTGACCAATGTCTATTTTCTTTTTTTTTAAATAGATGATTCCAGTCTTTCTGCTGTCATTAATTGGTTTTGGTGCTGAATTTGCATGATCTTAAAGTAAAACATTCCATACTTGAAACCAGGACCTCTCACATCTGCTTCACTGTTGCTGGGGACATACTCTCTCACATTTTTTTAAACCTGTACAAACCTTTGCTTTAATTGCCAAAATCTTTTGAGTTAGTGCAAAATATATTCACTGCTTTGTAGGGCTTTTTCCATGATCAATTTTTGTGTATGTACTTCTAATGACTTGTCTATAGAGATATTAAATCTTGGTGGTCCAGTTCTCCAGTGTTTTATACAAAATGTTTCTAGAGTGTCCCACATTTCATAACTTGGCTTATAAATTTTCATAACGGGGTTCAAGCTCACTGACTTCAGCCAGAATTCCTTGCATTCATTTTCTTCCTTCCTTCTCCCCTACTCCATATCACTGAGGCCATCATGGGCCATCCTTCTAACACTCCAGTTTTTATCCTGCAGAAGTGCAGCATCTCCTCATTTCCCACCTCTCCTTCCTGTGCTGGAGGTATTTGCTCCTTCACCAAGGCAAGCAGATCCATGTATGCATCCATCCATCCTCACAGTGCTCTTTAAACCATTTCCCTTCAATTTTCACCCTCCCAACTCTTTTCAGGTGTCTTCTTTTTCTCCATATTAGCATGTCCAAAACCTCAAATGTGTGTCCTGATGGTGGCTTTTCCTGACACAGATTCCTGAGTCTCCCTCACCCAGGATATTTGGAAATCTCCTATTCCTCACCTCCCTAGTGATGGTGCCATGCAGGGGAATCTTTCAGTGGTCAATAAACAGAAGGAAAAAGGGTTTTCTCTACACAACTTCTTTTCTGTCACTCTTCCCCCATTTTGCCCATTGGGAAGGGGAGGCCAAAGCCTGTGTTAGTGCCTTACTTCTGGTTTTAACTAAGACACATTCTTCCTTACTGAACAGAACTTCTTTCTCTGAGCAAAAATAATTGGCAAGACTCACACTACAGATGCAAAATTTAAGATATAACTGATTAATCTGTACAGTAACTTCTTAAAAGTCATGGAAATATCAGAAATGTGAGCAAAAAATGAGGGCTTTATTTTTCGGCTATGCCTATTTTGGTTACACTGTTTTCACTATCGTCAAATGAGTAACAATATTTGAATGAAATTGCAGTTGTTTTTCATAAAGAAATGGAGGAAGTCTGGTCTGGATTGAACAGCAAGAAGAAGAGACAGAGTAGATTAAAACTGTATGAAGCAGAAAACCATACAGGGTGATAGGAATTGATCAGACACTTATTGCCAGAAACATAAACATAAAAATGCATCCCACAAACACATCTATACTTGCAAATACACCAAACCAAATATGTCAGCTTATAGTACAGAACAACCTTTTTTTTTTTCTTTTCAATTGGTGGAAGGGCAGTTGCTCAGAATACAGATTATCATAAAGTGCAATAAAGACATTTTTCCAAGGCTAATCTAGTGTTGCATTGACAGCACTGCATAACTATGCTGCATAATGGTAGCCACTGAAGAAACGCTGAAGCTGGCAACATCTCACACCAGCTCTGGCATCATGGAATATAACTTACAATTAAGTAATATAGAAGCAATGCAACTGCATTTGTATGATGCCATATCCATTCTGTATTCCTGCTGAGAGATGTTCTGTCTTAGGTGTAATTTTGCATTTTTGTTAGGACATGTGCATCCTGCTGAGCTGCCTCATGCAAACACAGGAGCTTGGTCAGCATTAGCTTCAGGACATCAGTAATCTGCAGTGTGGTGGAAGGATGCCCCATGGAGTCACCTGCTTACACTTAAGAAGAGTGCTTTCTCTGACTCTTTAAAAAAGATGTGTTTATTGAATGTGCCACTGAGAAGCCTGTGTGATGACTTCCTTTTACTTTCATGTAGATGATGAATTACAAGTTATCAATATTCTTAACAGTTAATTGCTGTTAAAAATCTTAATCATCGAAAACTGCAAATAAACTTATTTTATGTGCTTCAGAAGAACATTTATCTTTGGTCAGCTACATTTGGGCAAGACCTCTTGAAGCTGAAAATTGCAGTATTTTTTCACTTACAGGACAATATCCCACTGGGAGACACCAGCAACATAAATACTTTACTAGGAAAAAAAATATAAAATGCAATTGTTGCTCGTCATGTTGATATTAAGCTTTATGTTTGTCTTCTCCCCTCTAGCTCTCTAATTCAGCTTTCTGTGCCTGTCATCAAGCAGACAATGTACAGAATCTTGTAACACAGCATACTGGTATGTGAACTGAGTTGTGCAGAGAGGCAGGTTGTGTGCTGGGAGAGCAGTTCCTGAAGGACATACAAATCTGTGCATTGTGCTTGTACGTAATTCTGCCATGACTAGACAGATGGGTGGCTATAAATGAAGTACCTTCCTATTCCCTCTGAAATGCATGCAGTAATGTCCTTCTTTAAATGTTCTGTCATGGCAGTGCACACAATTAGCTACAGAATATTAGTTACTCTGCAGGATGCAAATCAACATCTTTCTGTAAGTGTAGTAAAGGCACAAACCTTTCAAATGGTATCAAGATACCAGATTTTCACATATACCCAGCTTGTATTAGTGATTTGGTTGCTCACCAGCTGAGTCAGGGGGAGAGAGATTATAATGAATGGACAGTCGTATGTTTATTTGCAATGAACCACAATTTAATGTTTTCATCTCCTTGCCCATTTAAATGCAAAAGAGCACATTTCACTTTGTAATGGACCACATACACTGATGTATAACTTCAATGAAATATCAATTTCTTCCAGAGCTTCTCATTGAGATGTAATAGCTTCACAGTGGAGACTGACATTGTGGTTAAACGCCAGTAAGGATCTAAGTCAGGAATAGACTCTTTAATGTCTTTTATATAGAAAAGAGAAATACATCCTGCTGTTAAATTCAATATTTTCTCAACCTGGAAGATTTCCCTGAAATTCTTTGTGACCTTAGCTACACCAGTAAGTGTCTGGTCGTCTGTTATGAGCTTTCTTAGTAGATTGCTTTAGTTGAACAATAGATAGGTTTGTTAAAACACATTAATCTAATATGTGCATACAAAGAAAGACTTGATTATCAATAGGCTGAGGAGCTATCATTTTGTTCTTAGACATGAAGTCTAACTCATTTCTCTTGCACAATCCTGCTTTGAATCTGGATGTCCAGTAGGTGCCTTGCGCCCCTGAGAATCAGACTCTAAACTGGGGCTTGAAACCTTAGGACATGACATAATTTTGGAAGCGGAGAAGGCCTTTGATAGCTTCTGTAAAATGCCTACCTTTCTCAGTCACTGTGCAAATGTAGCAGTTCTGTTCACGCTTATTTTATTGTGAGCCATGTTGTGGGAAGATCTAGATCACTCTTTCTGCATCAGTTCTGTCTTCAGCAGTTAGTCATCTTACATTTCTCAGACAGAATAAAATTAACTCACTGGAGAAGCTAATTTCTCCCAATTGATTATAAGGTGGTGCAGGGATGATCAGCTAGATGAAGGTGCCCGAAAGCTTGCTTATTATTGTTCAATAACCTTACTCTTAAATAAAGCAAAACCTTTTAATGATTACAGTCTGTGTCTTTGTAATCTACTTTCTGCTATCATTTCACTCAACAGAAAAACACATTTATCCTAAAGCTTGAGTATGGCTTTTGGAAGGACTAAGTCACCAGCAATGTTTAAATCGTGACATGGGTTCATAGTTTTCTTGGTTTACATTCGGTTTTTTTCACTACAGTAAAGCAGTACCCATACCCATAAACACAGCTTCGTCTCACCTACTCCTAGATAACAGTTCTGTATGTTCAGATTTGCTTTATTTTAAGCTTTCTCCTGATACGTGAAGTACCTCAAATTTGCATCCCAATCTTACAATTTATCATATATTAAGCCTTAAGAGTAGATAGACAATATTATGTTGTTAACAAATCACTGCTTCCCTATTTCTACAAGAAGTTCCTGATGACCCTTGATGATACTGTAAAAGTAGGAGAGAGGAAATATATCCGTAGCTTTTAAAATTGAAAGGCCTTTGAGAAAATGAGTCTCCAGCATGATATGCCAGGAATGAGCTTGAGTATTGGCTCTTCTGGAAAGCCAGAAGACTGATCTCCATATCAAAATCAGATAGAGACCTTTAACAGTAATGCAAGTCAAATTTTAAGATGCTTCAGGGAGTCTATTAGAGTTGTGGGGTTTTTGTTTCATACCTACTTTGCAACAAATTTGCATTTGTTTTGGAAGACTTTTCTGTTCTGTAATTTTTGAGACAAGTAGCCATGTCTTCTGAAGCACAAGTGTTCCTTTCAACAGTGAATTATTTGTTCGACTTAGGCCAATATTAATGGTGTCCACTGGGGGAACTATTGAAGGGTTAAGGCTTTAGCATTACACTGTTTGAACTCAAGCCTGTTGTATTGCCACAACATTGCAAAATTTCAAAACACCTGTTAAGTTCCTTCTGACATTCCTTACTCAAGAGAGTTCTTGAAAGGGAATAAAGTTCGGCCCAGCCTCAAGCTTCTTCCAACATCGACAACACTGAAAGCAGTTTAATAATAAGCATTAGCATCATCTTGTGTTGGGCTTTCTTCTCTGAAAAGAAAAAAAAAAAGAAAAGAAACACCCTCAAATCAAGTTTTTTATTGTAAAGAACCATTGCCTTCTCATGGTCTTTTTCATTCTTGTGCTGTCTTCTCTAGTACATATGTTCAGCTCTAGAAAGGTCTCAAAAGCAGGAATGCTAAACCAGAAGCACCTGCAAGAGTTGTCTTCAAGAATGAATTTTCTCTGCTGATAACAGAAGTGGTTTCTCACTCTGTTTGGAAAGTGATGTAAGTATGGCAAACCCAAATATGCACTAGTAAGATTATAATCGTATAAAGCTCTTCGTTTCTGCAAGGATCCACTGAATCTAGTCATTTTGCACCACTTCAGTGTTCATTTTGTAAGCATAAAGTCAATGTGAATTACTGCTTTGAATCGAATTAGATTTCCATTCAGATTGAAGATGGGTAAGTAGCCTCACACAATTTTTAAATATGTTGCTTCTAGTATAGCTAGCATACATTAGTTATGTCTAGGTGTAATAAGGAGGCTAAACGTAGCAAGTAATCCAGTAATTCTTTGTTTAATTCTCTAAATGCACATAGGCTAGTAATGGGTATACCATGCTGAATTTGTCAGTACAGCCTTTGTATTCATTTCTCTTGCCTGACAGCAGCTTCATTGTCTTGCTTGGGCTTTGGCCAACTCAAATTAACTACTTACACTGAAGCATGTATTACAAAGATTGTGCCAGATCTGCATAATATTGACAAGTTTTTGGTGAAAGCCTTGTGCCCCAGAGGTCTAAAATGTCTAGCCAATTTGGAGTGACCCCATTCCTGTTCGCTACAACCATTCATTCTGGCTGTAATTCAAAGAAAGCTGTTCCTTCGGCAAAATAAAAGGAATTTTTTGTTGGAACAGTCTCATGTCTCTTCCTTTGAGTGCAGTATATTACGAATAGATGTCTTATAAATACAAAATCTGTTAAAGTAATATGTCAAGCTCAATTTTGTATCCAGATGACTGGCTTATACTGTATGTATAAAACATCATTTCTACCTTTTAAGTTCAAGTTATAGGTCAGTTCCATTAGCAAATTCAGAAGAAAAGTTTGACTAGCATTGGTTATTTCACAGAAAACTTTTAAAATCATGACAGGCAGGCTGCTGTTCATCAGTTCTTCTGATTCTTTTCTACTGAAGCCTTTGATAACTGCTAATACAACAAAGGTTTAGCATTGTTTTTAAAGTCAGCTTCTCGTTTTTTCAGAAATCACCAGATGCTGCTTTGATCCCCTTTTGCACCTCTTGTCTTTAAGTCTTATTTAAAATTACTGTGTCCGTTTCAGAGTTTTTTAAACATGCTTGCATCTGCTCTTTCGTGGTTCATCAGAAAAACCTGTTCACAATTTTATCTTCTTAAAAATAAATTCTGTGTCTCCTACCAGCATTTCTCTTTCTTGATGTGAGAAGTTGCCTAGTAATTACAATCCTGAGGATCCTTTGTGTTAGAGGAGAAAATGACAATGAGGTTGAATCCCTCTTTGTATTTCCTTTGTGAAATAAATAGGGTTGTGTCAAAGTACTGTTCCTGAAGCACATTATGATAAGGAGATGTGCTTTTATTTGCAGATTCAGTTCTTCTACCTGCTTGCTTTGTTGCCTGCTGCCTCTGCTTCTATCTGCATTTTTTTAATCACCCTGTCTCAGAGATAGGCAGGCCTTTGTATAATCCAGTGGAACTGTCTACGCACTGTGCCCACCTTTGCTAGGAACCTGGAACCTGCCTTTGGGTTGGGAAATCACCTGAGTTTGTTCTGTCCTGAAACTCTTGACAGCAGTTCCTTCCCTGGAGCTCTTATGGGGCTGTCCCAGGCATTTGTGAAACAGCACGTTGGCAACAGCCCCATTTCCAACTCATTTAACCAAAGCATAACCTATCTGAGAAACCATGTATGACACGCAGTTGAGGTTGGGCAAGATGGCCTACACAGGTCCCTTCCAACTTCAACCAATCTGTGACTGATTCTGTGACTGTGAACAAACTCTGAGCAGAAATTCCCAGATGGGAAACATGGTGGCCTTCAGCTATCCGCATAGAAAGTGGAACTAAATACACATCTCCAGACAATGACCTACTGAAGATCTAATTGCTGTATGCAAAACACTGCCTCCTCCTTGTTGACAATAGTGGAAATGTCCTAACTACCTCTCTGTTAACACTTCAGTTAGGTTGTATGACTCTCCCTTGATCTCCAGGTAGGTATTGGAGTAAAATGGTTTTCATGAATTTGAAGGGACATCTGATTTTAAAAGACACGTGTTTGAAGGATTCTAATTATACCACTCTGGAACAAAAGACATAGAAGCTGTCTGTATTAATTCATCTTATTTGATCTGATGACTAAATAAACTTGTCTCCATCCCCTCCTTCATAACTGAACTTTTATCTTTTTTGCTAGAGCACTTGTTTTCTTTTTTTTTGTGGTATTCTACACATCTTCTGGTAATAAGAAATTGTCTTAATCAGTGTGACTGTTGGAACAAAATAAAAGGCAATTACTAAACTCTAAACTGTTGAATAAAATATATGCTCTACCTTTAATTGACAATTCAGAGTATAAATTTATATAAAGCTAGAATGAATATTTGTAGCATGAATTTCTTTTGCAGTCCCGCTATCTGAATAATTTGGGAATAGAAAGCATATTGTAAGTAATTTAAATCTTTCTGTATTTGCAGGCAGTATTTATGTCTTGAAAGCAAAGCAAGAAAGGAAATTATTTTTTCACTCTTAAGACACCTCTAGTATTTCAAAGTTTTTCCCAGTATTGTACTGGAGCAAACCCGTTACCTTTTGGAATGAAAACAGGAGAATAAAGATGAAGTTACGTGTCTGAATCAGGGACAACAGCATTGTCAACCTGCCTTTCAAACATCACATGTGAGCTTTGTGACCACTTGCCTGTTGGATGTAGGTGTATATGTGCTCCCTTTCACAGTTCTTTCCATCTTTGCTAAAAACAACATGATGTTTCTCTGGAAGGCTTCAGTTCTGCAGCCAAATGAGCAATGATTTTTGTCTGAAAATTCCAAGTGTCTTCATCTGCAATATTTTCCTTTGAAATACCAGCCTAACTTATCATAGAGAAATGGAGATCCATACTTTCATCTTTTGCTGCTTTTAAATACACTTGAAGTAGCAGTTTCACATGTTATTACCTGAAGGAAACACAAAACCAAAAACTTCTTAAAATTTCCTTTTGTAACTTCACCTCAGTCTTTCACTATGTTTTTAGTCAGTTGTTCTGTTTCCATGGAGCGGTTCAAATTAGCAGACATCTGGGTAGCGAAACAAGAAAAAAAAAGGCACAAAGCTTGGGTGCGTATCTTATCTGACATTTTCAGAAGAAAAACACTGCAGGTTTTTTCACTATGAGGAATGTAAAAATGGGCACATTTTGAGTGTTTTGAAAGTTTCAGTTACTCTTCAGGCAGAAGTATCATTACTGGAGCACTTCAGCACAGCTCTTTTCTCCCCATTGAATTGTAAGTGTTCAGCATATTGTGGCAGCTGCAACAGGGTTTAGATTTTATCCCTTCTTTTGTTGAGAGCAAAATAATTCCCTTTCAGCGAAAATAGCATCAACAATACTTCTCTGTATTTGTGCGACTTTTATCTTTTTGTGGTTGAGGACACTTTTTGTAACACAAGATTCTCCTTGCTGTTCAGGCACGCTGTGACATGATCACAGTGAAAAAATTCATTAATCAATCCATCCATCAATAAGTCAGTCAATCTCTGTATGCCTCTACAGTGACTCATCAGTTAATCACTGCTAATTTAATTGCTACTTGCCCCTTGCCAGGTTGGTAAAAATACCATTGTGGTCCCCATAAATTAAAAGTAGTATTGTGCTAATGTAATAGCAGTTGTGATTAATTATTCATAAATTCTTATTTATGTGATTATTCTTTTGAGTGTGATGTAAATGATATTTAAACCCTAGACTCTATTCTCGGAAACCTTAATGGCAAAGAAAGAACTGCTTTAATCTGAGGTGAATTGAATCTCTGAAGAATAAAGGGAGAAAATAAAAGGAACTGTGATACACATCTTATTTTTTTTTTTCCTTCAGGTCCACGGACCGTTGCATAGTGAAAGGTTAACAATTTTCCTCTAGAATAACAAGCTTCAGATTGTTCTGCTTAAAAAATGCATTTGTTATCTTCTTGAGTGCTTGAAACTACCTAGATGACTTTTATATTCATATAGCCTTCAAATAATACTGAGACATACACAAAATGCAAAAAGGTGGGAGTTGTACTGATTGAAAATAACTCAGAACAGAAATTGCTAACTAGAGGTGACAAGAGATTCTGTCTGTGGACTGCTGTGCTTTACAATGATTTTCTGCTGATTCTAGTAGCAGTATCTCTTGTAGCAAGCTAGAGCTTTTCTTGCTACCCCTACACTGCCACTCCCAGAGGATGCAAAGAGACTTTGAGGTATTTCATTTCTCATGTGAAGGAGAGACGCACGATCTCTGTGTGTTTCTGGGATTTGGGATAATACCATCTGTCACTAGAGTTACTCAGGGTGAAAACTGGTTGGGATCCTTCATTAGTGCGAATCTTGAGCAGCATTGATGTCCCTTTCAGGCCAGGGCAGGTCCCTTGACCCTGAATCCCAAGCTGTAGTATTGCTCTGCCTTCCAGTTTCCTTCTGCTTTTTCATTATATTCCTCAAGGAGAAATGCTCAAATTTTTACCTAAAAATGTTCTGTCAACTTCTGGAAATCATACATTGTACTTTTACTCAGTTCTTTGGTCTCTCTAGTTTCTGGAGAAGTGTATAAGAAATCCAGTTTGGTGGAAAGCAGAAGGTGCTTCAGCAGAAGTGTTGACATGATAAAGTAATACAGAAAAATAGCCACTAGGTGTGGTAGCCCTAAAGGAGCTGAACAAAGGAAGATAGCAGATTTCTGTCTGCTACTGAAAATCAATTTTGCCAACTCTTTTAAGATGACTATCCACAACATTCTCACTGCTTTAAGATCAGCGAAGACTGCATAGTTTGAACCCTAGGAATATACTTTTTTTCGAAGTGCTGGCAAATAGTCTAACCAGTATAATAAAATAGAATCTCTTCTGGGGGAATCACCAGACCTGGAATAGGTAAATTATTTTTGTGAAGAATCTGCAAAATCCTATATAGATCTGGTGCTTTGGGTTGCTATGATAAATACATGATGGTTTTGAAAGAAAATGAGTGATATAACTATGTTATAGAAAAAAACAGGTTTTCTCTTTTTTATTAAAAACAATATCTCACATTTGTCCTTCGCTGCCCCAAAGTGCAATTACAGATGCTTTACACATTCTTTTTTGGATCAGAAGCACTACATCCCGTCCCATCAGCAACAGGATAACAGTGGGCTTTGTGTTTTTCTTCTTAGAACTGTTAAAAAGGAGATAAACTCTTTTCCCCAGCTGCAATTTAACAGGGAAAAATGAAGGATATAATGTAATTACCAGCACTGGAATCTCGCCAGAATGCTGGACCTGATTTCCTTGAATTCATCAAGAAAAGTATCATGGGACCCTCTAATCATAAACAATCGGGACTGCAGTTCCATATCTGACATGAAGGACTCTGCTTCCAGCAACATAGAGCATGAGTCTGGGTATTTGCTCTGTACTCACTCAAAAATGCCGTCTAATGACACAATAGTCATATATTCTGTTGTTTTGATTTGGTTTAGGGATTTTTTTTTTATGTTCCTATGTAGAGCTTGTCACAATATCTTAATAACCAACTTACGTACATTTTACAACACTGTTTTATACAGGCAGTAAACCAGTGCATGTAATCCAGTCTATTCTCCTTAACGCTATTTTGTAAGAGAAGTGTGTGGAAAATGTATGGCAATTCTTTTACCTTTGCTCATGTGATAGAAAGTAGGATAGAAATGGTATTTTAATTGCAAGGAGTTTTAAAAACATTCATGTATGATAAACAGGTGCAAATTCAGCAGAAAAGAACAGTAAGTTAGAAAGCTATATCCCATCATACTTTCATGGCTATAAAATGCATCAGAGACTCTGTTTTACAACTTACTGAGAAAAGATACATTCACACTCCAGTCTCAAAGATGATCAACATCTACAAATGAAAAAAACTTGAATTTCCTCAGAAATTGATAAAACAAGCCCTGTTACTCTTGTGTAAAAAGAAGTCCCTGTTATTTTCAAAGAGGAGGATGCTAAACTCTAAAAAAACAAATGCAAGTGAAAAAGGAAATTGAATGGGCTCACTCTCATAGAATTATTTTTACAACCTACATCAAATAGTTGATGAAGATACAATAAATGGATCATGGTTGATGTGCCAGTTCAATGAAATAACTTTGTAAATTCCTGGAGTTGAGGTGTCTTGGTGGAAGGAAGCGTGTATGTGTGAAAATCTTCGCATCCCAAACTATGAACAGCCCTACTTTTTATTTTCAGAAGGGAGAACTGGTAATATAATATCAATTGTAGAAAGCATATAAATATCTTTATTCACATGCTAATTAGAAAAAAACCTCACAAAAGTTATTAGGTAGAACATATATTTACTCTTTCATTTATCTCATTCCCATTTATAAGCAGAGGATGTGGTAAAATCAATGATCTGCATGGGTAAATGAAATCAACATCAACATGTTGGCTTTATCAACACAAAAACAAAACCAACATCAGCACTGCTTAGTGAAATATTTTTGGAAATTACTTTGATGTCTCAGGTTGTTTTCCATTTTAGAAATCATGCTTAGTGTTTTCTAAAATTCCTGTCAAGCTGTTAACCATGTAAAATAGAAAAATCCCAGCTGTAGATGCCTGGAGAGAAGGAGATGGGTATTTCCATTATTTTTATGTGTCAAGGAGGAGTGTGCATAAGGAGGTTCCTTTCTTCATATGAGGAATCTGTAACAATTTTGTCTCCGGTGACATTAGAAGCTGTGTGGTTGCCTTGAATAAATTTTGTGGTTTTGTCTGGTCCTCAGTGCAGTGAGAGCCTTTTTGGAGTGCTGTTGAAGTGCAGTGGACATCAGTACCCTGAAAAACTGGTAACATAATCTTTGACTTCAGAATTTGGACAGATCAGGTCCCTACTTTTGTTACATACAAAGTCCTTTAAAGAAGCTTGTGTGTGTGAAAATAGGACAGAATAAGATAGGCTTTCATCCAAATTTAATAGTTACTGTTGGTAGAAATTAACCTGTAGCAATGTGGTTATTGAGGCAAATTCTTGCCTGTTTGTATCAACTAAATTTAGATTATATTCCTCTTTGTGGTGATGCCAAGCTGAAAGCAGGTCAGGACAGATGTATTCATAGATGTAATTCTCGAATTTTCAGGATATATGTAGGTGGCCTCCTATGAGGGAGACCCAAATTTAACAAGCTAATAACAGACAAATAGGAAAAGTGGCATTTGACAGAAATGCAGTTATGTGTTGTGCAAAAACTGTAATAATCTGGAAAAAGAAACCTGGTGGCATGATGTTACAGAGAGAGTAATACCAAGTATGCTTACTTGAAGTAAGGGTTGTTGTTATTACTACATTACTAACTTTTAAACAAATAAACTATAACCCAGCTCTGGAGCATTACCACAGAATGATTTAAGCAGAATAAAGATATGTTAGTCTGTTAATTGTTAGCAATTTAGTTGTAGTTGTGAAATACTACTTCACTGGATGAGCAAGAGAAAAGGGCAAGTCATGAAAGACATGCTTTTATTGGGAGGGCCCACCTTCTCGTTTAGTCAGTCAAGGGTTGTTATTCCTTTATTACCCTATAATTTGAGGGCAAGTTCAGTGAACAACTGTAGAGGCCATTAGGAGCTGTCACTGAGAATTTATTTGCCTTTGAATGGGAGGTGGAAGCAGTACAGCAGAAGCTGTGCTGCTTCAAAGTGGATAATTCTCCTTTTGCAAGCTTTTTAATACTGTTTATTGTTTCCTAGTATGTCTCCCTAGACTGTTCTTTGTTGCCTTTGCTGCTCTTGTCAGGAATAAAATTTATTGAAGTGTGGCCCAGGGGAACCAATCTTATTTTGCTTAGTGACTATGCTACCAGCCCGCAGTGTGTCTTACTGAAAACTTGCAGAAAACAGTAAAATTCACACCTCTGCAGAAGCTAAAGGTCCGGTCACATTTTTTTTCTTCAGTGCTGTAAAATACAGGTAGTTGTGGTAAAATAGACTCTTTCTTCCAGTGTTTTAACTCCGGAGCAAATCTCATTAAAGTTTGCAAAAGCAAATTAAGTCAGTTAAGTTGTTGCATCCCAGTTTAACAGTGTAAGCATCAAAGTTGCTATGAAAATAATTGTTGCTCTTGTGTTTCCTGAAGTGTGATAGACATCTTGAATGAAAGAGAAAAATCCAGTCTTTGCTTTAAATAATACATTATATGAACTTAAAAGGCATAAGAAGACCTGTTAATTTAAAGAAGAGACTGGCAGCAATAAGTCCATCCAGTTGCAAACGTAGGGGAAATTTGCAAGAACCAGTGCTGATCAAAAAATGGAGGCAATGATTTTGCCCTGACTGTGTTTTGAGGTTAGGGATGAGAGAGATGGAGATCCTTTTCTAACAGACACTGAATATCAGATGTGTAAGATATCCGCAAGCAAAGATAAAGTTTCCAAAGCTCATATTAGCAGTCTGTATGTAACTCACGTACCCTGTGGATATGCAGTGTTACAGAAGTGTTGGAGGAATGTTTTTTATTTATTCTAAGTGAAATCAATTCTAAAGTGGGTTTTGAGCCACTTTATAGGTATGCAATTTCCTTACCAGGGTTCCTTTTGCCAGTGTCTCAGAGAAAAGAACTTAAAAAAACCCATTGGGTTTAAAGGTCTTAAGTTCATGGCCATCTAGGGCTAAGTTTGAGTCCTGTGTATTTCTCTTCCCAGTTAATGTTGCTTTAGTTACCAGTCAGTATTCAAAATTTATGGGATCTTACTGTGGCATTCAGACCATTTATTCAAGTAAATATAAATTGACAGTTGCAGTGCATCTGTGTGGATTTATACCCGCTAATTTACTCATTCTTCTTAATACTTAATCCAAATGGGGATTTTTAAATGAATGTCTGTGCATTCACTATCAGGCTTACTCTCGGAATTTAAGCACTGTTTTGTTTCCTGAGAAGTGCAGTGTTGTTGAAATACTGCTGAACAAACTAAATTCTTTAAAAACTATCGCTAAAATAAGTCTACACTGTCATTCATGTGAAAAAATGAGATGATGTTTGCAGATACACAAAATAATTCTTCTTCATAGATTGCATTGCCCAGCAATGCTCTATAATTGTAGTATGAACTTTTAATAATGTTGATATACAAATCTTCTAGTCCAGACAGAACACAGTTCCAAGTACTTTATTAACCGATCAGCTGCATCAAATCAATTACAAAGATTCTGGCACTAATTGTTTTCTCCTCTTACTTGCCTTATTAAGAAAAAAATAATTAATATGAACTTTTCAGTCCGATATTTCCACAAGGCATGGACTGATTCCTTTTATAAATATCTAGATATTATTTAAAGCATTTCTTTCAACCACTGGCTTTAAAGGCTTTCTGCTTTTCCTATGCTTTTCCTTCCTTCTTTTATCTGCTGGGTTTTAAACAATTTCTAGAGGCACTAGTAGAGGTTTCTTGTGATGTTATTGATTTTTAACCTAAAGGGCAGTTTATGGAATAGCAATAGTAAGTACAGCCTAAGGTAGGAGAAAAGTTGGAACAAAGTTGAAGATGATAAATATTTTAAAATTGAAATTACATGTTCTTCCAAAGGACAAGCAATATTAATTTGCTAACCATCAGTTATTGGTGGAAAGGTTGGGGTTTTTTTAATTCTATCTCAATTTATGTAGCAAATAGCTGCGAAAATGTAGTTACGTAGATGTTACCCTCTGTGTTTAGTTCTGGTGAGCAACAATTCCTCAGTGAGCAATGTGCTCACCTAGTGGTAAACAATTAAATCATTAATGGGAGAAGAGAAACATCTATACATATGAACAAGCATTATCTGACACTCCCAAGTCATCATGAGTCTGGGCTTGCCTTTCACGTGCTCTTTTATTCATCTGTTGTCATTTGTAGGCTACATCTGCAAGGCCAAATGCATTGGTTCCCCAAGCATTCCCAACTCTTCAAGTGCAGGAGTGGTCTGGGAGATGGTCTGGCCCACACTGGTCATAGTTAGCCTCCTCTGAAGGGATACGATTGTCTTCCATATCATAATGCTTGGCTGTGGGGTGCCCTCAGAGCCCCACGTAGTGTCCATGAGACCCTGATACATTACTCTTACTTATGTGTATACAAGCATACGTCCGTGTCAGTGCAGGGTGTGGCAGGCAAAAGCTCTTTTCAGTTCAAACTATTATGTTGCATTCCAGTATCTTTATAGCATATTGCATTCCAGTATTTTTATAGCATGATGTAGAAGGTACATTGTGCTCAAAGCCTCTCATTCCCCATGTTGAAAACAGAATCCAGTTGCTCATATGTTATTGACTGTTGTGGTTTAGCCCCAACCAGCAACCAAGCCCCATGCAGCCACTTGCTCACTTCCACTGCAGTGGGATGGGGGAGAAGATCAGAAAGGTAAAAGTGAGAAAACTCTTTGGCTGAGGTAAAGAAAGACAGTTTAATAGGTAAAGCAAAAGCCATGTGTACCAGCAAAGCAAAACAAGGAATTCATTCACCACTTCCCGTTGGCAGGCAGGTGTTCAGCCATCTCCAGGAAAGCAGGGCTTCGTCACACATAACAGTGACTTGGGAAGACAAATGCCATCATTCTGAACATCCACCCCCTTTCTTCTTCTTCCCCCAGCTTTATATGCTAAGCATGATATCATATGGTATGGAATATCCTTTGGTCAGTTGGGGTCAGCTGTCCCCTCTGTTGGCTGTGTCCCCTCCCAACTTCTTGTGTACCCCCAAGCCTGCACACTGGTGGGGTGAGGAGCAGAAAAGGCCTTGGCTCTGCGTAAGCACTGCTCAGCAGTAATGAAAACATCCCTGAATTATCAACACTGTTTCCAGCACAGTGGAATCCAAAACGTGGCACAGTACAAGCTACTATGAAGATAATTAACTTTATCCCAGCCAAACCCAGCACATTTCCCATTGTGCAAGAGTTGGGAGTATGCTATATCCCTGTTAGAGTCACAAAGTTGTCTTCATATTCTTTTATGTTTTTAGGTAAATAGTACTGGACTTTCATGACTAATATTTGTGCTCATACTTCCCTGTTAGACTGCTACCCCGAGGGGAGCAATACTTTACATCCACTCACTCCTATCTGGCATGATTAAGAGGAACAGGAGATGGCACTTCCACAGTAATTGAGCTGCCAGGTGAAGCTCATTTCCATCATTACCAGTGACCACAGCCTTAACTGGCATGGTGCCATTCTCCTACTGCTGGCCCTGTTTCTTAGCTGTGCAACCCTCTACTTCAACCTTCATGTTTTACAGAGTGCTGGTACACCAGATGTGTACTTACACAACTGGTTCCTGCAGCTTCTGTGAAAAGGATGCTTTGGATGCACTGGCAATGTCAAATAAATCAGCTGCTTCTTTGTGAAGTAGTAGATAAGTCACTTAATTCCCAGGCTCCATGGTGAAGCAAACCAAAGTGTTTCACCTCTGCAAGGTGAGTGGAGCTGCAGTTCAGGAGATGCTTCATTCTGAGGACAAATCGTTCCTCAGCCAGGACCAAGCCAGGTTTGGTTTCTTCTGCCCTGCACAGTCCTCTACGCTATCCCAATGGGCCATGTACTTTCAAACACACCATATGTTCTGGTGCCATATCCTTCATTCCCTTAGCAGCATACTGTGTACACACCACTCTGCACTGGCAGATTGCATGACAACCTTCTTGTTATTTCAAGTATTTTGAACTGAAACAGCTTTAAAAAAAATCAAAGAATAATGTCTAACGGCCACAAAGATACTGGATGAGGGAGTGGGACTGGACTGTAGGCTTCTGTACTGTCAGTCCAACCAAGAAGGAGGTTATTCAGTAGATGGCCTGGGGCCTAGGGATGATTAGCAGTATAGACATAGTTTTGTTCTTAACTGGCAGATGCAGTTAATTTATGTATTGCAGGATATTTACTTTCACAGTGTAGCTACATTAGCAGAATGATGTGAAAAAACATACCATGGAATAATAACCTTACAGTGGCTCATTTTTTTCAGCTGTTCACATTCCAGTGTAGGTGGCTAGTAACAGAAAGGTCTTCTTAGACCTCCTCACCTCCCTTATATCAGTATAAAAAAGTAGAACTTGGAATCAAGACCTGAAAGAATAGCTGCTTTGAAGGCATGCTCACATATTACACCTTTTAATTGCCTGATTTTCACAGAATGGGTTTCTCTGGCATGCCTACAGGGCATACCAGTGTCACTTTATAGTGCATCATAGCTTCATAGCGAACTCAGAGAGAAAACCACTCATTAAAAAGATGAACAGTGCCTGCTTTTCAGTGCCTATTATTATCAAGACATGTCTGAAATATGCAATGCACATTCTTAATGGGTACTGACAAAGTACTTTTAAGCACATTGATGTTTTAAATGTATATTTAGACTAATGAACAAGATGTAGCTGAAGATTAACCTTCTGAGTCTGTCAAATCAGTGGGATAGCCTCCCCCGCTCTTGAATCCCGCTGTTTTCTTTCTTAATGTTTTATCCACACAGTGATACGTTAGGGAGATAGTGAGGTTCTAGCTCTCCTTGAAACATCCCAGATCATAGAGAGAAAGAGTGGTAATTCACCAGAATAAAAAACAACCTGCATAGTAATGACATAAAGGACAGAGCACAGTCAAGATTATTGAGAGTATGATTTTGACCTCTATATTTTATGTGTCTTTCAGATTTTTCAGCTAAAACTTGCTTAGCTGGAGAGTAAAGCAGTGTTGCTCTTCCAGACCTGCTATCTCTACCGACCTTGCCTCATTTCTAGTGCTCAGCTGAGCTCTCTTTGGCAGCCTGTTAGCTATAAGGGTGCTTCTACTAATCACCACCCACCCATGTGTAACCTTCACCTAAGGGATTATTTTCTTCAATTCCTGTAAAAGCCTATGAGAAGGCTATGACCTTACTCTTGATGGATGGGCATGAGAACAACGGGTTTTGATGATGCCATGAGTAGTGCTAGCAGGCTTTGGGAATGTGTAGATTGAAGGGCAGGTGATACTGATGGCAACCCATGATGTGAGTAATCTGGGATTGTTTTCTCTTGTGCAAGCTAGACTGAGGGCACAATTTGGTCTGTCCTGGCATGCAACACATGTGCACCCATTTAGTTAGGAAAGAAAACAGAGCTTTGATTACTTGACGGTAAAAATAGGAAGAGATGGCTATATTATGGTTCAATCTGAAGTACTGGTTGCTGTAGCAGTCGATGTAAGAGCTTGGTGTAATTTTGTCTAAACCCTGGTTTGAAGGAAGAATATTTTAGCTCCCTAATTTCTTTCTCCTGTTGAATGCTCAGTTGTTTCTGCTAGTTTATAGACCCTGTTTTCTGATACAGTTTACACTTTTCTGTACTGCTGTGTCTTTGTAAAACATGTCACAATGGGATTTCTAGGCAACAGGTTGTAAGTCCTTGGATCACTTGTCATGAATGCAGGATAACCCACTAAGATAAAACGATGTGGGAGACTCTCTAGATCATAAGTGGTTCAGTATTCTTAGAGATGAGCCTTAAAAATGCATGACTTGGTTTACTTATTTTTCTCCTTTAGTAGTAATTTACTTACTTTTCTCCTTAGTAGCAATTTTCGTCACACCTAGGCTTTAGGAATATTCTTGATGTTTCTAAACTAGTAGGTTATTTGCTGTAGGCTTCCTTAATAATAGCTGAGGGAGATGGGCATTTCTAACAGACTGATCTTCATGCTTAAATGTAAACATTAAATCTTCTATTTTCTTTGTCACTGCAGAGAAGAAAATGAAAGTGGTTTTAGAATAGGAATCTATTAAAACATGTGCCCCAGAGACTCTAATGCTAAGACTCGCTGTGCTATTTCATCTTTGTGCTTGTTTTATCAAAGATACAGAAATATGAGTCTTCTGATTTAGCTAGATCTCTCTGAATATTAGTAAAATAACTCATAGTATATGAATAGCTGCTTTAACAGTGTGGGGTTTTTATATTCATTGAGAACTATATGTGTGATGTTCTTTCTTTCTTTTTTGAAGTATGGGAACAGTAGGGGCTTCAGTAGCATTGTATACACTGGGTGTTTGGAACTTAGATCTGCATCCAGCGTCCCATATCCTTAATGAACAGTTTTCCATTATGTAAATTTAGTAAGAAGAAAATGTTTATGCATGCTGCTTATGTGTTTGTAAGCTTTCCAGATTTTAGCTGGAAAGTGTGGTAGCTTAGTGTGATAGCTTGATGTCCTAATAAGTGGGCCGTTCAGCCCAGGTTGTTTCTTTCTACCTGAAACTAACTTTGCTTGTACTGACTTTCTACTAAGTTACCTGTTGCTTTTCCAGATACTTGTAGTTCCTCAAGAGCTTGGGATGAAGAAGACTAGACGTAGTGGCAAAGATCTGCTTTTTGGTAGTGGCAGAATCAATAGCTTCCATATCACTAGCATGTGTCCTAGGCCATTCAATATTTCAAGTTAACCCAGTGAGAATGTTGGATGAAACCTTCTTAAAAAAACTTCAGGAAAAATGTAATTTTTCTAATAAAGTGCTGAAGATATAAAGGTTTGATTTGAACCCCATTCACCTTATCTACACTGTTTAGATTAAAATCCTATTGCAAACAATGTCAGTGAAAGGCTTGTTAATTAGTTAAAAATTGGAAGGCAAATCAATATGAAATTTGGATCTTTCTGATTGTTCTGTATTTTCTTAAAAAAAAAAAAAGTTGAAATCTGGAGTTCCACTAAAGAGTGTTGTATATCAAATAATCATGTTATATATCACTACTTCATAATTCCATAAAATACCCTTTTAATTTAAACTTACACATATTGTTTACTTATAAGCTTTTTGTAAAGTCTTGATAAATGTCCTATTTCAAAATAGAAGTCTTAGCATTTTGTTCCTGGTACAAATGGTCATTTACTTTACCAGAAATTGGTGTTTCTCATTCAATCTCCTAAATTGTGCAAATCTATGTGAAGTTATTTACAATTCTTTCATACTTCATTAACTGAAATTATCACCTGCAGGCTTCAATTATTTAGTCAACTTTCTCTTCTGTACACTAATGAATAAATTTACTTAGCATATTGATGTTAACTGTCTCTCTGTGGGAAAAGCAGTCTTTTAGATTGTCTTGTGTTAACATACTACAGGATTTTTATTTATTTACCTTCCTACCTATTTCTCGATTTACTTATTTATTTGATAAGCTACCTTCTCACAAGGTCGTGATTTTTAATATTCTTCTGCATGCTAGACTGTATTTTGTTTGCATCCTTTTCTAAAAAGAAGCAGAAACTCTACTATTAACTGTGTAGTCTACAGTACTCTGTATACTGACTGCTATGAAAAAAGGATTTTTTTCCTGGACCTGAATATATAGACAAAAAAGATTTTCAATGAAATGGGGACATTAATGCATAGTGTTTGCACAAGTCAAGAAATGTGGTTTTGGCTTGGTTTTGGTTTTTTCTGCAACTATAAGTGCAAGGACTGCTCTAATCACTGGCTCAATATCCTGTCTCGGGAGCTATGGGCAATTGTCCTTTACAGTGATGTTTCTGTTACATTCCTTCCTTGATTCATGGCTTCATGGCATAACTGAATCTGTAGTGAATAACCTTTTTACAGAGCTGTTCACGTATCTGATTTGCAGTCAGCGATTTGCTGCACTTAGGATTCTCCCTAGAGATTTCCATTTCTAAGGATCAGTTCCTGAAAAATGTCTTCAGGAGAGCACAGCAACTATTCTCTCCCTCTTTAAGACTGACAAGAAAAAAGAAAATTAGCCACTGTGCTTGTTAACCATAATTTTTAGTTAGTATTTCTCCCTTTGAATTTCATTTGCCATATTTTCCTATGTGCATTTCAAAAACCCACAATACTTTTTTGCCATTAGTTTCATTATTTTTTCTTATTATATACAGTGATGTGTGATGTGCATTTTCTGTTACCTCCATTGCTCCTGATGAAGCTGTATGTCTGTACACTTTAGCTTTCTCCTCTCCACTCCAGATCTCATTAAGAATTTCAGTCTGTGCAGTAATTTTAAGGTGAAGTAGATAGGAAGAGGGGCCAGTTGTGTCAGTGCTTAGCAGCAATCTCCTTATTAAGGCAAGAACAGAGTAAAGCAAAAGCAAGTGTAGTAGTTGCTGTTGACATACTTCCATCTGATTTTTAAGGTATCAGTTTCAGAAATAATTTCCTCTGATTAGAACAGTACTTCCTGTTTACAATGGAGAAACAGTGAATTTATATGTATTTTGTTATTATTAACTTCCTAGTGTTCACTTGAAACCAGGCATCATCAGAAATCTTTGGATGGAAATTACACATTTCACCTTGCACATATGTTACGAAACAAATTCACATGTGCTTTATTTTACTCACCACTCTGTTTTTTAGTTTGCATTTTCTATTTAATGTGTCCTAGCTGGGATGGCTGATGGTGGAGAACTGTATGAAAAATCTTGGAACATTTTCATGTCTTGAGCAGTTACTTCTGTCTCTGCCTCACCCCAGTATATTGGTGATCTGATCTGAGACGTGGCATTTGCATTTATGAAGTTGATGGGAATATTGTAGGTTGCACTAATGGTTCTGAGGTTCTGAGGCCCACTGAGAACACAGCGTTAAAACCCTCCTGGGGTTGATTACACAGGGATCTCACTTGGGCGTTTAGGGAAGCGGCAGTAGGTTGAACCTTTTCTACCAACTCTGGCTCAGCCTCTTTTGGGGCTTGAACTAGTCAAGAATGGGGCTTATGTGCTCTCTTTCTCTCCTTATGAGAACTTTTGGCAGAGTTCCTGCTGTCAGGGACCTTTGTTCTGCTGTCACAGAGATTGAAATCTGCCTATAAATATGACAAATGTCTGCCAGATGTAATTCCCCTGGCTTCAATCGAGTTACACAAGGGATGATTTTGGACATTCTCAGCAGTACTTTGTGATTTTAGTATCTGTGTGCATACAGTTTGGAGCACGTATTTAATCTGCATAAGCAATTTGATAGCTGTCCCAGAAAGATAAGTCACCTTTTGTCAGAATTATTGCTCTGTATTTTCCACATTAAGAGACTATTAAATCATTTACCCTAAAAGCTTAACATTCTCCAACTTTGAGACTTTATTCGGGGAAATATAATGTCTAGTCCAGCATAATGTAAATTTTTTCCTGTTGCTTTTTAATAAATCTATGAAGAACTAAATAACTAATAATGCTGCAGTTGGTTTAGGACCTAAGGCAGATACAGTTTATTAGGACAAAGACCAGAAATGCGAAAGCTCCTCTTTTTCTCTTGGAGTGCTGCGTTTCCAGGGTATTTGTTAGACTGTGGCCTGATATCTACCAGTCTTGTGACTAAAACCGTTTGCTGTATCAAGTCTTCTGTATGTGACCAGAACCAGGAATGAACTAACAATTAAGCAATTAAATGGGCAATGAGAGATCCCATGCTCAAGCTTTTTAGTTTGCCGTATGGATATACTCAATTATTCAATCACAGAAGCTTTTAAGCTAATTGCATCTGGATATGGTCTGCATTTTTAGGTCTGTGAGGCCAAATCTCAGGTTCAGAAATCCTTTCGGAGGCCCTTTCTAACTGTCATTGAGTAGCACTGCCTCAGCTCTGAAAAATAATGTCTGATGCTTTTCGGCACTCCTAGGAGTTGCAGACAGGCTTTTGGCATCCTGGAAATCCAGTCTGATTTACCCATTTAAAGATGATAGGCCATAAATGAAGGCTCATCAAAGGCTTATTCACCAGGACTTTGTCTTTAAAACATTAGGCATTTCAAAATATCCCATATCCTACTATTGCTGGCCCTTCAGTGAGTGTGATATTTGGTGTTTGGGCAGAGGTGACTCCTGCCAGCCCTTATCTTTATAGATGCCTTTGGGCAGCCACCAGTGTTTGACTTCCTTCAAGCAGAGGACTTTTACAGAAGATATCCTTAGTTATGACAAGAAGCTTTAAATTTGGGAATGCTCTAAGCAGTCCTGTTCAGAATCTTCTCATTCCCCTATTGCAGCCATCTATAGAGCAGATGTTATTTTGGTTAGTTAGTTGGTTAGGTTTTTCCCCCAGGAAGGTTTTAGTAGGGGAAGAACAGTAGTAGCTTTTTTTTTTTTTTTTTTTTTAAGCTATTCTATAGCCTTTCCATAAGTGACCATCATGAATTCCAGGGTAGAGAAGGCACTTGAGGTGTTTTCAGGGTTGTGCAGTTCTGTAGAGCCACAGTGTCCCAAGACTTCTGAACTCAGACACAGAAGGTATAATGCGTTTGAGAGGATCTCTTCTGTAAAAGCTGTTTGTATCTGTGTTATAGCCTCTAGAGCACTGTGAGCTGGTTGAAAAGTGAATGTGCTTCATCTGGATATGGGTTTTTATAAGTTGTAAAAAAATATTTTTTATTTTGCATTTAGGGAATTTTTCTATGCAAACTGCAAAGGAATGATCCTGGAAACATGAGAAAGCACGTAATGCACCAGATGCTTAAACAAAGGCAAGCTGCCTGAGCAGAAGTAAAGGTTTCATTAGCAGCAGCAGCAATGCTAACTGCTTATTAGGATTTTCCAGCACATTGGTACACTGCATGAGAACAGTTTGTTTTGTATTCTGGGTTAGACCTTAGACCTTTCAGTGAACGAAAACTTCCTGCCATTCTGACAGCTTATTTGATAGCAACAATTGTTAGCCTTGAAGGCACCTCGAATGACATTTAAATAGTGTTATGGATTTATACCACACATTGTACTGTTTTGCTCACTCTCCATTAAACCAAACAAGACATCTCCAGAAGGGTGTATTGATTCTTGACCACAGATCCCAGCTTTGCAGGATACCAGTCTATTCTTCAGAAAGGTCGTGCTCTCTCAGAAGTCTTTTTTGAAGAAAATACACATTGCATTGCAGGGAAGAACTGTGCAGATGGCGACATAACCTAGTTTTAATGAAGGTTACTGTCCTTCTGCTCCTACTACATCAATAGTGCAATATCTTTTGCAAAATATATGCATATATGGTATTGCAAATTCAGCTTTATTAGTCTAACAAGAAGCAGACATATTAAACCCATCGTTTTGTGTAGGCTTCAATGAGTTCTACCTGAATTTTAGAAATAGAAACATCTCATTTGCTTCTAATGTTTTTCTTCTGTTGCCCTTTACCTCTGCCTGTTAACATGTCCTCCTATGTCTTTTCCTGTTTATATTCTGTTTCTTTACTCCTGAAAAATCACCACTGGGAGAAGCCACTACTCTACCCTTTTGACTCACCTTAGAAAGGAGGTAAGCCCTAGCTGTGGCTTTATATCTTCTTTTGTACTTTGGAGAGGTTTGAAGACTTTTCTGCTTTAGCTGTGCCCTATAGATATTTGCATCTAGCTTTCTTTAGACTTTTCTTACAATTAGAGGGAAGTCCATGTTCAAGTAAGTGCTTTGTGGAACATGTTTTACCATGCGACAACACATAAAAGCAGTCAAGGCAAGAGAAAAGAGAATCAACTACTAGGCAGCAGTGGGCTTCAGGCTGGTCTGTTACATTTTTCTGAAAATTGTGGGTGGTCTTTTGCTAAAGCAGTATCTCGGAAAAGCTATTGTATGCATGATGAGTCATGTTTAATGTGGCCTTTTAGAGCCACTTGAGGGCATATGCATTTGCAGCTCTCTTCTAGTAATCAATAATGACCTCTGGGACTTTTCAGTTGTGTTTATCAAGCGAAGTCCTGAAGTTTTGGTGTAAAGCAGCTATCAGGAGTGAAGGCAATGAGCAGAAGTGTGTGGGTGTTGATGCATAAAAAAAAAAAGTCGTCTAGTAGGCAAAAAATAAACAGAAAAGCATCTTCTAGAACATGTTCTAGAACATGTTTCTTATTTTGATGTTACAGTCAACAGAAGAACATGAAAGAAAAAAAGAAAAACTCTTGACTACACAAGTTCATGAAGCTTGATGGAACACAAAGCAAGAAACTAGAAAACTTCTAAGGTTATTTCTTCTTTAAAAAGACATTCCAAAGCAAATTATTTTTGGACTGCAGCTTTCATCTTTTTCATCTGCTAACACATATTTAAATATGTGTTCATTTGCTTGGATGCTAATAACATCATTTCCCTATTTGTAATAATCTAATGTGATAAGTCTAGTGAATCACGGACTTTATTTCCCCAAGCCCTGGAGTCCTTTGCATGTAAGCTGAAACAGTTGCAAATATAAACAAAATAATCAAAGCTACTAATCTGAACATCAGGCCTGAATTAAAGCCATTAAGTAAAACAATGATGTTAGAGAGCTGAACTATAATTTACTTTAAATGAAATTGAAAACATTAGCATTATTATACTGTGAGAAATTAAATACTTCTACCTTCCAGACATGCACAAATACTGGTGAACTTTCCTAATTAGTTTTTATTGTTATCATTTTAGGAAAAATGCAATGCAACATGCCTGGCTTTTTGGCTCAATGAGTATAAAGGTTTCAAAAAACAGACATTAGAAGTACTTTCTACCAATTAATATTTGTATAAAAGACATTAAAAATCGGGAAATTAATAGATTACAAATTGTTTATATAAAATATTCTTAGAGGAAAATGTAACTGTGTTCCTTTTCTACTCACTGCTGCTAATTACTGCCTAAAGTTAACCAGAGATCATTAGAAAATCCACTTTTTTTTTTTACTTGAGATTATGGGAAATTTTGAAATTAGCTATGGGAGAAAATTGGGAGGTGTAAAAAATAAATTGGTCATTATGTTGTGTTTTGGTAAATTAACGTCTCGTCTTCCACTTTTAAAGCATTTCCACTTTTAATATGTAAAAATATGAAATTCAATAATTATGAAATATAGGAACATGTACCTGTTTAGCAGTTATTTTTTAAATGAAGAATCAGAAACATTTTGCAAACACATTTCTCAGAATTTTTAGGAGAATTTTTAAATATTTTGAATTTCTCAGACATTTATTTGGGGGAGTTATAATTGGCGTTAGATATCTAATTTTAATTTTATTAACTGACTATTTGGAGAAGAAGAGTATTTCCACACAGAATTCAGAACCAGCTGGTTTACTACCAGTCCTTCCTAGCTTCTCCCTAGTGATAGTGCCAGCGTAACCAGCCTTTTCCCCCATCACTTCTGTGCTAAGAAGAAGCAGTGCAACCTCTGTGTTAAGAGGATTGATCCTTCTGCCTCAGAATTTGCTGCAGACAAACTGCTTATGTGAGCGGGAGAAAAAAATCTGTGGAGATTTTGTTGAGACAAAGGGACTATTCAGCTGCTATCACAGCCTGCTTCTGCACTCCCACTGCTTTTCCTGCTGACATATTTTATTTGTTTGAGGCATCCAGTGGTTTACAAAATTCCTCTGATCTCTCACTGACTCTTCACAGCTCTTTCCAAATACGCATGAAGACTCTTTTACACACTGAAGAGATGTCTGAGGATTACAAAACAGTATTCACCTCCAAAAATCCGTATTCGCAAGAAACGCCCACCTCTGTTTGCAGGGTCTATGGTAGCGCACAGAAGAGAGGGCTCTCCCATTGCTTGGTTGAATGGCAACTGGGATTGAAGACGTACAGATTTTTCTTCTGTTGCTATCTCTACTGCAGCTTACGTAGTGGTTCTACTCCCTGTGTTAATATCATGGACTAACATCACCGTATTAAAAGGTACAGGTAATATTTGTCTGGAAACACTGCATGTGTATCATAAATGCTGTGGTTATATCCTGAGAGCAGATAAAGGCAAATTTGCTAAGCTGAGACTGTTCACTCTTCGTAAATGCTTTATTGAGTTGAATCTAAGTAAACATATTTGCTCCTTTGTGTGAGAAAAGCAATTATAATCAGGAAAGGAAGTATCAACTTATGATATTGAAGCTACCATGCATTGGATGTAACAAGTAATAGATTTAAAAGTTAAAATAGTACACATAAGGAATAAAAGGAATAAAGAACAAAGAATAAAGAATAAAGAATAAAGAATAAGGAACGGAGTAAATGATGACAATAATTTATAGAAGGATCCTCTTCTAATGTTTAAGGCATCCAAGTATTGATAAGTCTGTATATTATGTGTTTCTCAGAATAAACTGAATTGTTCTGGCTAATTAGAAATCAGTCTTCTGCTGGCAAAAAAGCATAACATGCTGGCTGGTTCCCCATGCAGGGTTGTAGTGCTCTGTTCCCACACATGCTTTGCACACCGAGTGGTCCCAGCTTGTCTTACCCAGAGGTGTTGGACTCCATGTGCAACACTTTGTAGTCCTGCAAATATGACTTGGGCATTTAGGAAAGTCACTGGTGACATGTAGAAGATCTAGCTCTTCTGGGCTTAGCGGCTAGAGGCCATGAGGGGTTGGTTCCTTGGACATGTTGGATAGCACCAGACACATAAATGCGAGCAAGTAAATTGAATGCTTCATTAATGTTGAGGAAAAGGAAAGAAAGACCCTTGAGGCCTGGGAGTGCTTACTGTGTGGCTGACACTGCCTTGGGCAGGAGGTTGGACTGCAGACTACTGATGTCCCTTCAAAACTGAATTATTGTGGGATCCTATGAAAATAAGTTAAATTTTGCTTTTGCACTGACTACAAAATATCGCTGATGCGATATTTTGGTATTAGTGGAGATGCTCCTGACATTTTGGTATTAGTGTTGAGTTCAGATTCCTAGAGGAGACTGTCCGACAGCCTGAATGTCTTATTTTAGTACTCATGTTTATGCATAAGTGAAATTAGTAACTCTGAGATTATGCATGGATTCGACATCACTCATATCCCCTCTGCTGGGAAACTGAAACGAAGGGTTTGTGCTTTTTCACTGAGATCAGAATTATACATTACAGTCCTTCCTGTCACTCTTGGAAAGTCCACCCAGGCACCACAGAAAAGGCTAGCTGGACCTGCTGGTCAGTCATTATGGTTTCCTTCCACTGCTGCAGAAAGTTATCTTAGATAAGCAGCTCGCTAATGCAATTTCTCTTAAGTGTCTAAAGGAAGATTGTAGTCACACAGCTGAAAAACTACTTGGAACAAAACCACAATAAACTGAATTGAACTTTGTTCCTATTGTGAAAAAACAGCCAATATGACTACTCAAATATACTTGCATAATTAATCATCACTTGATGAATGGCATCCTTCTGTTCATTTCTATTTAGCTGAGCAATAACTTGGTCAATAGAAGATTGATGTTTTCAAAAACACACACTTGAATTATATAATGCCTGTAATTGACTTGTGGCTAAAGTGTAAACTTACTTCTGTAAAAAGATGTACTTTGTATCACTACAAATAATTGAGCCAATAAAAGCAGCAAAAAATGCTGCAACTGTTAAAATTGTTACGTGGGGTAGTACATTGTACAAGAAAGTAGTAAAATGTCAGCAGAAACAAAGAGCGTGTACTGAAGTATTTACAGAGTAGAGATACTTCAGTCCCCTGGTCATTTCTGATGCGAGTGATTCAGCCAAGATGTGCATGGAAAGGCTGTGTAGGGATTGCCATGCAAAGACCTTGGGAGGCTGAGAAGATGGGCTGGGGTCGTTTTAATGCTGTGGCTGCTGTCTTCAAGGATGCCTTCTCATCGCTAGGGAAGGATGGATTATGAAATAAATAATTGCCATCACCATTAAAACCAAATTTTAAACCAGTGTGATGGAAATCTGTGATTAAATGTTGATTATTTGCATAAGCGAATGTCAAGAGAAAAATAAGCTTCAAGCCACTGGTTATAGACCTTGATGAAAACATTCACATAATTTGAGAGAAAAATTTGGAATAGTTATTTAATTAAATAGACTATTTACATTCTCAGCTTTCAAATAATTTAGATCTGAATATTCCCTTTTAATGACAATTTTTAAAGGAAATGTTTGAAGAATTTTATTTTCATAATGGTGCCAGAACTGCCTGTCCAGAGTCATACAGCTTTACTGCTGCGTGGTAAACTTTTAAGATCTATAGGAGTGCAATATGATCCTTGTATAATTTTGTTTTATTAATTCCTCTAGGAATATTCTTGCAATCGTGTAAGACGCATACATTTACAGAAGACATTCCTGTTCGAACACTCTTAAAAAACTATAGAAAGTAGCATACCCACTCTAGCAAATGCTGACATTTCTTATTGCTACTTGATTATTTATCAATCAGGCACTTTGAGGTTATTTTTTTTTTTTTTTATTCTAACAAGTAAGCTTTCTCATTACATTAGTGATAAGGATATGTCTTTTTTTTAATTCAAAATGATTAATTGTTAATATAAACCTGTTCTCGTGTGCTTCCGGGTTTTGTTATACCATAAAAAAGTATTGAAATAAATAGAAAACTTTTAGTAACAGTAAGTAGTTACAATATCTATAGCTAAGACAAACTTCTTGGGATGGTTAAATAATGTTTTTGCAATATGCAATTTTAAGCTCAGTGAAAGAATTAATGAATTTGGGCCAAAACTGGTGAACAGTTTTCCCCAAGACATAAATAAAATCATTAAAAAAACCCCAAAACCAACCAAAAAAAAAAAAAAAAACCCAAACAAAAAAAAAAACCACCCTCATTTTTTAAAGACAGCTTGAAGTTCCGTATCAAAATATTTTGAGATTCTAACTACCTAGTTTATTTCATTAAAAGATCTTTACCCAAAGCTTTTTAGGGAAATCAATTAGAGCAGATGTAGCTTCGAAATTAAATATGCAAGAAGGAATTTTAGCTGTGAATCTGAAGAAAAAGCTGTCCCCATGCTGCAATGAAAATTAAACAATCCTTGTTTATTTTTTCCTAGTTTTAGCATCACAATACTTAATAACATGGAGCTTTTACCCAGAATGTTCAATTAGCCGATCTTAGAGAATCTGGAGAGGATTTAATTGCAATTATGTTCTTTCCACCCCAGACCTTTGAAAATAATCAAGTATTAATAATCTGAAAACACAAAAGAAACCAAGGAAATGTCTAATGAGACATTAGGTCTACGTCCTGAGGGAAATTTCTGTCTGTGACATGTTCCATGCTCATTTTTTTTCCAGAACTCTAAGAAGCAAATAAAAAAAAGTATTTTGTCTGTTAAAAGCTATTTTATCAGTGTCTTCAGGCAAAGGCATGTGCATCAGAAGATCTGGGACATTTTGTTTTTAAGGCATAGATCATGAGTTACATATGTAAAGGTAACTGCCCACATTGCATTGATGAACGTTTTCGATTCTTCTCTGCTGGAGATACTGCGCTGTTTATTTTCCGTACTTATTATTCATCCTATTTACCAATTACACTTCATGCTTGTAAATAAAAACTGTCATTTAGTTTATCGCTAATACAGGCACTGTGCTTGACTGTGTGGTCTGTCAGTGCACTGTGTTGGCAAAGGCAAGAGAGAAAGTTGACACCAAGAGCATAACACATACAAAATATTGTTGCAGGGTTAAACAAACTTGTAAATTGTTTTCTACTGTGAGAATAGTTTGGTAAAGGAAACTGTATTTCTGCTTGTAAATGTTGTTTCTAGAGGTCTTTCACCCAGCTGTCATATAAGGGCCAAAACAAATCATCTCTGCAGTCATATTCTGAACTTTGGTAGTGTGTCAAGACTAAGGCAAATAAAGGTAATATGAAGCATTCAGTTTATGATTAATATTTCTTTCTCTTTTACGCCACTCAAAGGCTAACTTATATTTATTATTAAAATTTTTTCTGACCCACATCTTTGAGTAATACCCACAGTTCACTAGTTAGCTATTGAGGATAACTGTCTGATGTGATTACACCTCAATTAGCTAATTTGTTCCTTTGTTTCACTACAAATAACAATTGCAAATCAATGTCCAGACAGTGACTCTTTCGCAATATTTTGGGGATATTAGTACCAACAGTATTTTTTGTGTATGTTAGAAGCCTCAGATAACCACCTTCGAAAGACCTAACTTGGCAATACATTCGTTGCTTCTATATAGTAAAATTATAGTGGTTTTGTTTTAAGATAACCTGATTTTAAAAGAACTCATACAATCACGTGCTCTTCGCACTTGTGCCTGTTCAGAGCTCACTAACTAACTTCCACCCAAGCTTAAAAGACAGTAGAAATCTCACAGACAAATTCACAAACATGGGGCAAAATCAGTGGTAGAGAATAGAAGAGAAACCAAAAAATTATTTTCTTGATGCAATGTTTAGGAGAATTCGGCTTGGCAGTGTATGGCTGTGTAATTTTGTGATCACCACAGCACCGGTCTTCTTGCCAGTGGACATAGAGAAGGAGGTGAAGCTTACTGTGGTGAGGGAGAAAAGAAAAGGACAAATATTCTTTAGGTCCTAGTGTGTGCAAACAGCATGTTGCTCTTCTGCTGCTCTTTATAGATGCATCACAGAGGTGCAGCTAGCACCTGGCTCTCATATTTGTATGGAGTCCATCCATCGGAGTGGTAACTATATGATGGGCATAGAGCAGTCCCATTGAAAAATACAGTTGGCTGAAGTTTATTAATTCAGGAGTGGGCAATTCAGGAAGATCAGTAGGTTCCTGACCATGCCATTGATTGTGGCAGTACCAAAACACGGTGCTCAAATACTATTTTTGTTATCATCTGCCAATTTTAACAGCTTCTCTGGGCAGTTAACTGAAAGCCTCTTTAAAAATAAGGTACAGGTTACATTCTGCAAGTCTTCCACAGGTGAGCACCAGTCAAAATCAATAGTAAGGGCAGAAATACATTTCCTCCAAGGAAAAAGGGCTAATGAAGAAATGAGCAAAAAAATAAGTGTCTTTATTTCACACTATTTTCTATACAGAAAAACTGTGGCATGGTTGGGGAAGAAACAACCTTCCTACACAAATGCATCCGCAATTGTTCTGATAGCTAGTTCGTAGAATCATAGAATCAACTAGGCTGGAAAAGACCTCTAAGATCATCATATTACCATTACCATCACCATTACCCCAGGACTGCCAAGACCACCACTAAACCATTTCCAAAGGGCCTTATCTACACACTTTTTTGAACACAATTTTCATGTTACTTAATGTACTGGAGAGGTAAATAAACAATGAAAAAGTGCCTGTACCTCTGTTGATTAGTGAAGATATACCTATTGTGTATTCATAAGGCAAGCATTATTGGTGAGAGCAGTAATTATATATTACGGAGCTCATAGCCTGAAGACCTGGTGTAGAACTGTCATTAAAGTGAATACTAAATGAAGTTCATTCAGCTTAGCTCATACATGATGCTGATGATTGAGTTTCACAGTCAGGCTAATAGAACAGTTTTAGTCAGTCCTGCAATTACATTACGGGAGCATTCTTAGTTTTTTTCTCTGGTATTAAGGTTTAAATAGCATTTCTGAGTCTTTTTCATTGCTTGTAAACTTAGATTTAATTGGATCTTGAAATCTCAATACCGAAAATGTCACCTTTTACTCTTTGGAAGAAGAACTGCTTTCTTGTATTCCCACCTCAACTGACTGACCTCAAAAGGATAATCAATGCTTTCATGGTGAGAGATATTTTGAAAAAATATAAAGCCTATGTGGCTTAAACTCGGCCACATAATTTATCAATGGAAATGCTTTATGAAGAAAAAAAATAGGATAATGTCTCTGTTATTTTATGTGAGGTTAGAAGTCTGCATGTTTAGATCACAGTTTATAATGAGACCGTATTTTGTCATGTTATTGAAGTGAACCACAGACACTGAAAACAGTGTTTGTTTTTAACATTTTTCCTGAAAAAGCTTTGCTTTTAAATAGCACAGGTCAGACGGGTCCCTAACAGAAAGATGCAAGAGTCCAAACAACATTAAATGATTTCAGATTGATTAATAAGTTATCCATGGTGCATGTGATGTTGTTAGCTCTGAAAAATGAGACTTACGTGAATGGGAAGAAAAGAGAGCAAGGCTGACTCGTCAATCATGTTGTATCATCAGGTACATGCAGTTGGAGAAGTACTTGCATATTTGTATACTGAAAAAGTGGCAGAAAAAATCTTTTGTTAAATTACTATTTCATATCTGTTATTCTTATTAAGAATCAGTCAATGCTGACATCTTTTAATACAGAGTATTAAAAGCAAGAGTTCTCAAAGTGATGCATAGTAATTAATTCACTGAAATAATGCTGAAAGAGTATTTTGATTTTTTTTTTCTACTTGAAGAATACTTCTAAATGAAGTTGGAGGTGTGTGGGTCAATGCATAGTCATGAAGCAAAGCTGGATTTAGAGGCACTGCCTGTAATGTCAAAACGATCCAAAGCACAATTGGTACACCCTGCACTGTGAAAGAACAGTGTCTCTTTTGGAGCCATTTGATCTCTCTGGTTTATAATCTGTGAAAATGCTGAATGAGAGCAGAGGGGTGGGGGGGAGTATGCATTGATGATAAACTCTTCAAAGTGAATACAGATTGTGGACTTGTTTGCGCAAAAACTACAAATGATCACCAAAGAAAAGATTTTTATGTGATAAAGCAGGTCTTTTGTGCTTCGCACTATTGACCATGACACGGATAAGAAGGTAAAAACAAAACAAAAAAAGAAAGTTTTTCATGTGGTAATTTTCACAATAGCTGGAAGTAGCTCCTATTTTCTCTTCAGGTGGTTGGACAGAAATGTATCCCAGGTTGATTCATCCCAGATTGCTTGTAAGAAGCAGCCGTGTAAATACACTAGGGAATAGTTTGTATCATGTAAGTTATGTGCCTAGTGCAAAAGACTAATAATCAGCAGTACATTTGCCAGAAGCAGCAGCATGACCTTTTCAGAAAGTATTTGGGCCTGCTCCCCAGCTGCTAAATCTCGCAAGACTGTTTATGTGTATTTACACATTGTATTTCAAGGTGTTTAAAATTACAAGAAGGTCATTGGTTTGAAAAATAATTAAGGCAAGGGAATTTCATTTTTTTATGCATAAAGTTGCCGTCTGCATGGTGCAATTTCAGAAGGCTTAATGTGAATAAAAATATCAAAAGTAAAAAAGAACATGTATTTTTTTAGTAATTGTGTGTCAGTCAAACCTAGAAATTATTTGGGTTCCTTGTCTGAAAATACCTGTGAAACAATGAGAGAGAGCACAGGAGTTCCACATGATAGGTAGAAGGTAAAGCCCTTATTAGCCTGTTAGTATTTTCTGTGAGTTCCCCCACAGCCATCTCTCCACTTCTGTAGGTGTCCGCCCCAGGAAGAGATCTTTGTTCTCTAGCCAAGGGATACAGAAAGCTTTTGTGGTCGCACTGGGTGTGACCAGGAGGCTTGTGTTACTGCTGCAGGAGCAGGACCTGTGTCCTTAGGCATGAGGACTGTCACACAAGTGTTTCTCAAAGTCCCTGAAATAAAGTGAGGGCCTAATTGCAGCTCAGCAAAGTGATATTTTCTTAGGAGGATGGTCGGTGTTGTCTTGCCTACCTGGGGTAGTGGCCTGAAAAGGGCAGCGGTTCAAAGTCTGATGATATATTGTAAAAAAATGCAGTGTATAGAGCAAGGAGGCTCATCTATACCTACATCCCAATCATTCATCCTTCAGGGCTGGGGAAAGGGAGTTCCTATTGACTTCACTGGCAATAGGATCCTCAGTGGAACTTAAAGATTAAAATAAAATAAATAAATCAAATAAAAGAAAAAATCAAATAAAGCATCAACAGGAAAAAAAGAAAAAGATAGTTCTTTGTGGATTACTTTGTAACTGGTAAAACTGTTTGCCATAGGCCATTGTGGATATCAAAACTGTACAGGAGTGCAAGGGGGAATCCCAAAAGTTAATGGAATAAATGCCATCAAGAGTTCCTACATGCAGAATTGTCATCCCTGAATCAGGAAACCTGTATGCTTCAGAAACACAAGGACTGACTGTTACAAGTGTCTCCCTATTAGGCTTACCTTATGTGTACACTTTGATTTTGGCCATTACTGGAAACAGGATATAGGGATAAATAGAGTGCTTTATATTGTTGTGCTCAACAGAGCCAAGGTTTCCTCCTGTGTCTTTTGGTTCTTTGGGTGGAAGTTCCCTGTGTTACCAGTGTTCTTTTTTTTTTTTTTTTTCTGCTGGCTTTAAGAGGAAATTGTTTACCTACATTATTAAGGGGAGGGTACCACAGTTATTATTTAGGAACAAGGACAGGCCTGATGGCTGCACTAAAAAGGCTACAGAATCCTGAAACTGTATTTCTTAATTTTCAGTGGGAATGGAGTAGTAGCAGTCAAGACATGTCTCTGAGGGTACTTAAGTGAGGAACAAAAGCTATGAAAGCAACAATTGGTCACTAACAACTTTCCCTAAGCCTTTGGGGCAACATTAGTGAAAATCTGCTTTCTCCTGAGATAGAAAGCAAGTGTTAAGGAGAAGAGAGTTAAAGGGACAGGAGTTTTACAGAATGTGGAACAAGCAGCAATCTGATACTTGCTATTGAATTTCAAGAAAAGATTTTTACACGTCTTTTGTTTTAAATCAAGTGTTTCGGTTACAATGTGAGAAGTACAGGACATCGTTTAACTCAAAATATTTGCTTACAAACTTACATAGTATATGCATTCATTGTAGTAGTAGTTGTAGATTTAAATAGTTCTTGTAGTTTTACATAATGATTAATATTCATTAAAATGTAAAAATGAAGTAAGTTTACAGCACAGGCAAACTTCTAACAACAAACGTTTTGAGGGCATTTTTGAAGCCATCCAAAAAGTCAGGCAAAGTATCTTATAACCATGAATTCTAAAATATCCTGGGTAATTATTATAATTCTAAGAACATGTTTCATGCAATGAAGATTTCTGATAAAGTTGCTTCACTAGAAACCTGAAGGTAGAAGATGATGGATCTGGGAGATGGTAAAGCGAAGGTGTATACGCAGTTTCCAGATCATAGCAGTAAACATTGGGCAGGGCGAGTATATGCTCTGAAAAACATGAACTGAGAAAGACTGGAAATAACTTTAATCTACTGCCTCACAAAACAATCTGCTGCTTTGCTTTTAATATTAAAGATGATGTAGTTATAGCTCACTGTAGGTAATGTAGATGCTCAGATAAGTTAACATAATTATATTGAAGCCTAACCAAAATGATAAATTACCATGCTTTTAACGTAGCCATTTATTTGTGTATTTAAAAGGAAAACGTAGATATATAAAGGGCAACAGATTATTGTGTAATTTAACAGCACATATTTGTTTATGAGAAAACATTAAAAAGACATTAAACAAAAAACTGGCTTCCAAGAAAAACAATTGTAAGTATAGGTCAGGAAGGCTCTTTGCAAGCAACTCTACCAATCCTTTTAATCCAGTTCAAGTCATCAATTCTTTTATAGGAAAAGCTGTTTTTTCTGATTGTTTGGGGTTTTTTGTTTGTTTGTTTGTGTTGGGGTTTTTTTTAACTTATTTTTAGTGTTGTTTTTCCATAAATATTAAAAATGTGCATTTGAAAATTAGAAGACAAAGTGTGCAAGAAAGATGCTTTGAGTCAGTGGCTCAGAGAACCAAAACTCGCTGTACACTATTTCCTATGCTGTCAAGTTTAGCTGGCCATTCGAGCTATTTATCTAAGGTTGTTTTCATGTTTCCATTTTACTTTATTTTGAGTAATACAATTTAAAATTCATTCAGATAGTTTTTCTCTGACATCAGAGGAGGAAGGGGTAGGTAATCATTTCATATACCGGAGGCTGATATCATAAATCAGCAGCTTTAGTAAGATCCAGTAAAACCTCCTATATTCAGACTCTGGTTCTGCATCTGCCTTCCATCACGGCAATGCAGATGAGTTTGGAAAGTGCCTGCCTAAAAAATACATAGAAGTTAGTGTATACGAAATGTTTGCTTGCTCTCACATCATCCTAAATCCTCTGTTGGTGTCTTGCCAAACTGAGATGTTCAAACGCTGCCTTGTAAAGTCTCTGAAGGAGGAAGGTATCTGTTCGGATGCAAAAGATGTTATGGTGCCAATGCATTGAAGTGGAAGCTTCACCTTTTCCCTTCCACCTTTTCTTTGGAGCAGTTATCTCTCTTCTTAAATTCTGGCAGTTATATATTTGAGGTGAAGTTGCTACTTACTTGATGTTTTATGGTAGTTAATGAGGTTTCTTTGCTCATTCAGCAAGTGGTTGTTAAAATGCTTGTTCAAAAATGTTGTTTTATGGAAATGTTATTTCACAGAAGTTCAAGAAACCTTTTTTTTCCTGAAAACCTGTTGGGAAAACTGACCTTGTTCTCTAAGACTATTTAATATAGTAAATTGTTGCCTGTGTTTTCGTCGTCTTTAATAGCATAACCTGAGCATCATGATCCAATTTTAATTGGTGCTGTAAAACCACAGATGGATAAAGAAGGTCCCCAAAATATGCAGAAGATGAGTACAAGATGGACAAATTGCAGAATACAAGGAATTAATTAGCCAATGCAAGTACATATTGCTGGCAGTGGTTTCAGGGCGTCCTTGGATTAGACGGTGATTTCAGATGAAAGTTTGTTTCTAATCTATAAATGCAGTTGATGATTGGATTTTGGTGAGTCCTAGGGTTCGGCCATTGAATCTGGATGCAGTTTTACTATTGAAAGGTTGTTCTAATATTTCTGCATTCTAAGTTCCTATGGTCTTTCTAAGTGTTTAAATGGTTCCCTTGCTCAAATTTTTTTATTCAATTTACCACATGGCAAGAATTAGTAGTAAAAAGAAGAAAGGTGCAGGTTGCCTGAGTATTCTGAAGGCAAAATGAAGTAGAAAATTAAAGATATTTATCTCCATTATTCTCCTCTAAACTTGTTATTAACAAATCCAAAATACAAAGAAAACGATAAATTATTATTCAGACTGTAAGAGCAATATATATTTTAATGGCATGAAAAATAGCCTGGTGTTTGCATATTGTGCTCCTTTCTTTCTTTTCTGGAATAAATGAGGTTGCAGCTATTCTGTGGACATGCCTGCCTATTCCAGGCAGTTAGGTTATGAGGGTGGTGAGGCACTGGAACAGATTGTCCCGAGAAGTTGTGGATGCCCCATCCCTGGCAGTGTTCAAGGCCAGGTTGGATGGGGCTTTGAGCAACATGGTCTAGTGGAAGGTGTCGCTGCCGTGGCAGGGGGTTGGAACTAGATCTTTAAAGTCTCTTCAAATCCAAACCATTTTACATCATATGCTTTTGTGGCAGACTGTACCAGTTGGTGCCGGTAGAGAGGTCAGTAATAACTAAAGCAGATTACCGGTGACAAGAAAATGTGAGTTACTTCTCAAGTTCGAACTATTAATGGCATTAAATTAACCCACTTATTTTTAAATTAATTAAGAGATATGTTAAAAATTACATCCCTGAATATGGCGATATGTTGGATAATGTGCTTTTTAGCTTGCATTTGGTGCTGCTTGCCTCATAAGCTTCACTCAGGGAAAAGTTGTTCATCATTTCGTGGCCAGCATTTTCTGTGCCTCAGAAGAAAAGTTATAGACTCCTTGTGTACTATTCATTTCTTTAAGTCATGTTTGCTGGGTAAGCTTTCAAATACATTGTGCGGCAGCCAGCATACCAGGCTGCCTCCATATGTTGATGCCTGTGCTGTCCCAGAGCCCTGGCAATGCCTTTGGTCCTGCAGGGATGTCAGAGGAAGTTGGGTGTTATGAAGGAGTGTCCGGGACATGAAACTTCCTACTACTTAAAGAGAGAATCTTGGCCCGCTATTGTAAGTAACTGGAAAGTAGTGCCGTGTTTTACCAACAACAATAGTACTCCTTTCTCTGAAAAAGAGCATTAGCAGTACTTGTGCTTAAAATAAGCCTGTTTGTTGTCAGTTCATCCAGCGCAGCTGGCATACTTTTTATCAGTGATTACTGTACATGAACTGTCCAGCTGCAAACAATTTTTTTTTTTTTGGTCAAAACAACTATAGGAGTAACCCCTAAAAATTGTTTCAGCTCACAGTGTACCAATTAGATTACTGCATATTGTATTTTTAAACATTCTTTGATAACTTCAGTTGTACTGCTCCACATCATTAATACTTTAAAAATACTCTAAACAAATTGTCGGCCGTCCAGGAACATTGGCCTACTAGGTAATCCTGATGGATTAATGTGTTTGCTTTAAGTGTAATGAACTGTGTTTTACCTGAAAAGGTTTTAATTAGGAAAGCATCAGAGATTTGTGTAACACCAAACCATTAATCTAAAAATGGAATTATAGCAAAACCAGCTGAACACACCTCATCACCTAAAACCAAATTTGCTATAATTATAGAAAATTACATAGTCTGTTTAATACATAAATTGCAAGATAATAAAATTAGGGGTCATCTACTTGAATAATAGTGATTGGTTTTGGAGGAAAGCACACTATCGCACGTAATGGAGTGGAAAAGGGGTTATGATAAAAGCTTTTCAAAGAGTCTCTGCTGATGCTAGTAAGCTGAAGCAGACAAACATGGTCTTGAAGTATATTTCTAGAAGGATGGACATTAAATCAGAATAATAATAGACTGTTGTGCTCACAATATGTTATATTTAAGAAGTTTTTGTAATTCTAAGGCAAAGAGGTGTTAAAAAAGGTCTTAAAGGTTATATTCTGCAAATAGTTTTGCATTCTTTTCTGACTTCTTTCAGTCATAAAACGTATGATAGAAGAGGAAAAATTTTGCTAACAGGAGTGACTTGGTGACGAAAGTAGCTCTATAAGTAGCTGACTTTAAAATGAGAAGGGCTAAATGTCTTAACAATAACAGTTAAAAGACTTTCTGTTCTATAAAGTCAGTATTGTTTACTTATATAATGAAAACCATGTCTGTGAATATCCAAGTAGACAACGAAATAGTTACCATGTATAACCAAGAGAGTTCAAAAGACCGAAATAATGTGTGACTTCATATTATCAGGGCTTAACTTTTCATTAACTTTGTCTTGTACTTTCCATCCATCTTGAAGTGGTTTTGGAGAATTTGGGCTCTTTTTACCTCTAACATAGGTTTTTAAAAAGTAATAACATGTTTTATCACTTTTGCCTAGGTACAGTGAGCTAGGTAAGCTAAATGATTCAGCTCAAGACCTAATACAAGGTTTTGGGACTTTCAATTCAAGTGATTCTGACACAGACCCAGATTCTGAGCCACCATTTCCTTTTTGCGCTAGCCTAATGGTCAGTGCCCAAATCCAGATATTCAACAAATCCAGATGATCTGCACTGCTGTCATAAGCAGGCTTGTATTTTATTTTGGAGGACAAAAATAAAATATAGTATCTGTCTCTGTGGACTGATTATTATCAGCATTGCCTAAATTTGGCAGTTTAGCAAAAAGCTTGGCAAAATGCGAAGCCTTTGGTAGATTTTGACCAGGTTCATGACAAATTCTGACTGCAGTTGTATCAGCACCTGGAATCCAGCTACAAGATAAAAAAGTGCTACATGTTTGAGATCACTAAATATGTAATACTGATTATCAGATCCCTTTTGTAAGTCATAAAGTAATAGTGTAAATAGATATACAGCAAACAAACTTTTGAAAAGATCAAGAATGCCTTAAAAGGCTTAGGTTTCCTTCTTAGGTTTCCTGCAATAGATTGGTGAATCACCTTCTGAAAGTACACACTATCCATCAGAAAGAAAAAAAGCAGTATGATATCAGACTTCAATCTTTATACATAATTTTTTCCACTTTTAAAATGTATGTATATTTCTTGTGCATTATATATAACATATATATTACATATAAATTTCTTACATGCTACATATATGTTTACATATATATAGACACACACGTGCTCACCTGATTTAAGAAGACTCATTAAATGGAAGGTGACATGTTTTGTGATCACAGTTGACCAATCAGGTAAAATACAAGCATGCAATGAAGAGAGATTAGGAAGTGTTCTAACCTATACAGTCTGGTTTCACAGACATCACAGCAGCTATGAAAACATAATTGCATTAAAATGCCTTGTCACAAAAATGCCATCTCATCTATAATTACTACTTTATGAAGAAGACCTCTTGCCTTGTAGTATTGTTACAAGGACTGTTGATGCAGTATATTCTTTAAAAATACCTTCCTTCAATATTTTGTAAGCCTCAGTGATTCATATGTTAAATGGAATTACATGTTTGTGATGTAACATAGTGATTCTGTTAAGATTATTTCATCCCATTGCAGTTCAATTTTAAACCTGAACAGTAATACTGTTTTTATTTTCTACTAACTGCACCATCCAAGAGACAGATATTTAGCCTCAACATCATGATTTTGGAGGAACTTTGATTCCTCCAGTCATTAATAGAAATATCAAGAAATATCAAGGAGCCCCAAAGGACACTGAAAACTGATTGAGAATATCCAGTTCCTGCTACTTTTTTTCAGGGAAATCAGGCACATTTACATAGTGATTAATTTCTCCTGTGTCCCAAAAAATGGGCCAGCTAAGGTCATATGGAAAAAAGTTCAGACATATACTGGTAAGGAAAAGAGGTAGAAGTAATATTTAAATTGTGTGAATTATTGTGTGAATTGAAATTATTAAATTTTCTAAAAATATTTTTTCTTCCTTATAATAAATGTCATAAATATTATATGAACACCTAAATGTAGATAGCTGCTTCAGAACTTCATTTTGTGCATGTTGGTCCCTAACGCCTTGGGGCCTGAGCGTTAATCAAATGAACTAATGTTTATTGCTGCTTTATTTTTTTCTCATCTCGTTTATGTAAGGAGATGTCTACTGCTCACTTATGTAGTTTAGCACCTCTAGGCTACTGACGTGTTAAAGTCTCTTTAGAAGTGTAATAAAACATATGGGTCCACAGCAGCTGTGTACTCTGCATAGTATTAGGCAAATCAATTTTATACTTCCCCCTCTCCCCCCCAAATCAGCCAGAGGATATTTATTTCATTATTTTTTCTTGAGGCTGGGTAAACAACTCTCCAAGATGGTCTGTCCTTTTATTTTCCTTTTTATTTTTGCTTAAGTTGTTTTATTCTAGGCTGTAATAAACACAAGTTGGGTGGAGAAGAGATTCAGAGCAGCCCTGCAGAGAAGGACTTGGGGGTGTTGGTTGACGAGAAGCTGAACATGAGCCGGCAGTGTGCGCTTGCGGCCCAGAAAGCCAACCGTATCCTGGGCTGCATCAAAAGAAGCGTGACCAGCAGGTTGAAGGAGGTGATCCTGCCCCTCTACTCTGCTCTTGTGAGACCTCACTTGGAGTACTGCATACAGTTCTGGTGTCCTCACCATAAAAAGGACATGGAGCTGTTGGAGCGAGTCCAGAGGAGGGCCGTGAGGATGATAAGAGGGCTGGAGCACCTCCCATGTCAAGACAGGCTGAGAGAGTTGGGGCTGTTCAGCCTGGAGAAGAGAAGGCTGCGTGGAGACCTCATAGCAGCCTTCCAGTATCTGAAGGGGGCCTATAAGGATGCTGGGGAGGGACTCTTCCTTAGGGACTGTAGTGGTAGGACAAGGGCTAATGGGTTCAAACTTAAACAGGGGAAGTTTAGATTAGATATAAGGAGGAAGTTCTTTACAGTGAGGGTGGTGAAGCACTGGAATGGGTTGCCCAAGGAAGTTGTGAATGCTCCATCCCTGGCGGTGTTCAAGGCCAGGTTGGACAGAGCCTTGGGTGACATGGTTTAGTGCGAGGTGTCCCTGCCCATGGCAGGGGGGTTGGAACTAGATGATCTTAAGGTCCTTTCCAACCCTTACTATTCTATGATTCTATGATTCTGTGATTTAAAAAAAAATAAAATCTGCCTAATACTATGTGTCTTATCTTTAGATTAAAATCTTATTTTATATTCCTGTGTATTTCTAATGTTAAATTTTGTATTAGAAGCAGGATTTTAGGTTAGCATTAAAGAAAGCAATTCATCATTAATTATTCTAAAACTGTTGGGTCATCTTAATCTTGTCTTTAGCAATGAAGAGCTTAGTACAGGTTGTAAAACTCGACTAAGAAGCAGGTAGACGCTTCATAATGCACTGCATAATCTTATGTCATCGTGACTAGATTTGAATACAAATATGAGCTACATCTTGGACTGTAAACCATATGTTTCGTCTTTTTTTTAATGCTTCATTCAGTTCCTTTTTCAACCATCTGGAGCTGTGTGCAAATTCATATCCATTATGAGTTAAAACATGACAGAAAACATTAATTCTGTTATGAGAAAAGTTTTGTGCACACTGAGTCTCAGTGTACACAATTAGTCTTCAATACACTAGTTTCCTCCACTAATTTGTTAGGGTTTTACGTATGTAAATGCCAGCCTCCAGTAAGGTCTTCAGAAACATTGTGCAAGGGTCAGCCAGATAATGCATGCTCAGCCTTTCCTGTCAGTCAAATTTGGGATAATCAAAACCTTCAAATTTATGACTGAGTGCTTCTTGGATGCCAGTATTTGTTCATACTATTTTTACTATGAAGTTAGTTTGTCTTCAGAACAGTAATTGAAAACATGTTCCAGGAGCAGCAGCTAAAAAGAGCATATAATCAAATGGCAACATTTTAGAATTTTCTCTCAAACCAAAATATTTGCATGTCTTAATCTTCTGCAAATGTCCTCCTCACTTTTTCCCTTCACTACAGTTCATGAAAGAGAATCAGGCAAAAAATAGAAAAGAATCAGACAAAGGCTACATTCGAGGTCTTCAAATTTAAACCATTTGGAATCTACATGAAGTAAATTTCATAGCAAATACAAAGGGCATAAAATACAGATAATAATTAATAAAACTGTTTACAGATATTACAGGAAGTCAGGAATTTTGGTCCATTTGAGGTTATTTTAGAACACACCCTAATTACAGCATAGCTATCAATAAGAAAAACAGATGCAACAGCACAATTCTTTAAGCAGTCTAAAATTACCCAGTATACATGAAAATGTGATACTTCCCATCATTCATATTGTATTCATGGGAAAGGAAAAGAAAGGAGAGGAGAAGAGAGGAGAGAGGAGAGGAGAGAGGAGAGGAAAGGAAAGGAAAGGAGAAAGGAAAGGAGAAAGGAAAGGAAAGGAAAGGAAAGGAAAGGAAAGGAAAGGAAGGAAAGGAAAGGAAAGGAAAGGAAAGGAAAGGAAAGGAAAGGAAAGGAAGGAAAGGAAAGGAAAGGAAAGGAAAGGAAAGGAAAGGAAAGGAAAGGAAAGGAAAAAGAAAGGAAAAAAAGAAAAGAAAGAAAAGAAAAGAAAAGAAAAGAAGAGAAAAGAAAAGAAAAGAAAAGAAAAGAAAAGAAAAGAAAAGAAAAGAAAAGAAAAGAAAAGAAAAGAAAAGAAAGGAGAAAAGAGGAGAAAAGAGAAGAAAAGAGAAAAGAAAAGGAAAAGAAAAGAAAAGTAAAAGAAGAGAAAAGAAAAGAAAAGAAAAGAAAAGAAAAGAAAAGAAAAGAAAAGAAAAGAAAAGAAAAGAAAAGAAAAGAAAAGAGAAAAAGAAAAGAAAAAATAAAATAAAATAAAATAAACTAAAATAAAATAAAAATAAAAAAGAAAAGAGGAAGAAAAGAGAAAAGAAAAAAGAGAAGAGTTTCTGTTGACAAAAAAGATTTTTTTTCTTCTTATTTCAGTGATTAGAATGTGAATAACAGGAATAAGACAACGGTTAATGGCTTCAAACTTAAGCAGGAGAGATTTAGGTTAGATATAAAGGAAGAAATTCTTAACTGTGAGAGTGGTGAGGCGGTGGGACAGGCTGTCCAAGGAAGTTGTGAATGCTCCATCGTTGGCAGTGTTCAAGGCCAGGCTGGATGGGGCCTTGAGCAACCTGGTCTAGTGGGCAGGGGGTTGGAACTAGATGGTCTTAAGGTCCTTTCCAACCCTAACCATTCTATGATTCTAACAGCTCCAGCAATCCTTCTAACCTTACGTCTATTCATATATATGAAGTCTTCTTGTAACAATGAAGTCTTAGCACTTTTGTTTCTACGTAATATAGACTGCTTTTATACTATGTACACAGTATGCTAACACCAGTAGAGAAATGTAATGTGAGGAAAAGTTTTTACAGAATGGTTCTGTATAATATTAATAGTGAAATAAAATTATTCATAATGACAGGATGAGGCTGCAAGGTATGAAAATTGCATGCAATGTGGTATACAGAAATGTGAGTGTCCATAAATTTGTTTTTATTTTTTCCCCTGATATTTTTCATTGAAGACCAGTTCTGAGATGCCTGAAGTGTTGTCAAATGTAACTCAAAATATTTGAAAGGATCACTATGCTATTTTTTTTACTTTATTTCTTGAAGCTTCAGAAAATGCTATGGATGTCTGTAGACAATCATTTAACCATCCTGGAAGAGTATTATAAGTATAGTTGCTAACAAGAGTAGACCACACATAGTCATAATGACACTTTGCTGCCAAAGGAAAGTGTAAGGGCAAAGGAAGCTGTTGGATATATGGACTTGGCAGTCTCCTGGATGTCAGCAGTAAAAATATCTTTCATGATGTATGTCAGGCCTTTCAGACTATCCTGAATGTTCCAGAGGAACTGAGAAGACATTTGGATTTCACACTTTAACTGGGAGAAATATTTTTAATTTCTTCTGCCAGCATCTTATTGAGGCTATTTGTCTACTCACCTGAGCCTGCAGAAGTTCTCAAACCTGTCACTCACGAGACTCTACTCTGAAGGCATAATTAGATATCTCCTAGAAATGAAATATGTAAGTAGTGTCATAAATGGCTGGTGTCTCTCAAGACAGCCTCATTTTGCCAGAGGAGTAGAATATTGCAACTGGACAAATTATCTCAATTGCAGTAATTTGCAAAATTATATATAGGGAATAGGTAAACATGCTGTGTCTGGAGGGCACATAAATAATAGTGTAATAATAAGCAGCAAATCTCATTCACTATACCTCAGAAATACAGTTTTCCTGTATAGAAATTCCTGGTGAGATAACAAGTGGTAAAATGCCTGGAGCATGTTTACGGATGGTATTTTCTGGTCTTCTATTTGCTGGGTGTGCTAACACAGACCTCTAAATTTACAGATTTGCTGTGTCCTCGGTCAAAATTAGATGGTATATGGTCTATAAACACTGATAACCGTTCCTTAAATATTTTTCTGTTTTTCTTCATTTCTCAAAATTGTCAGTTAAGTGACATACCTTTACTTTGCCAAGAGAAATATAATTGCTGGAGATGAAGGATAAAGTCCTGGCCAGCACAAAACTGTCAGTGACTGCAGTGTGCCTACAATTTACATCAAACCACTGAGTGTTCCTTTCTATTGGGACATATAGGCAGATTCTGCATCAACTCATAGAGCACTACTAGATATTATAAAATGTTGCCTACTGTTAGTAGCAAAGCTTGAACCCTGTTCAACGCGCCAGAGAGAAAAAACAACTAAACATTACATTTACTCAGCTTCATAATCCTAGGTAACTTAAAGTATGGAGTTCTTTTTATCTTAGATTATTTGTTTGTTTGTTTGTTTCTTTACTTTTCATTCTTTTATCTGAATATATTCAGCACATCTTCAAGATTTCAAGGTTTACATGCAGGCCAAAGATCATGATTAGTGTGTCTGTTGCATTCAGCATTTAAAACTGAGTGGTTTTAATGCTGTTTGGATAGAATGGGAACCAGAGCAAATTAATAATTTTGTAAAAATATTCCTAGAAAATCTTTGACATACTAGAAATACTGACATTGGACTCACTGTAGCAGACAGATTTTGAAAACCAGCAGGAAAGATTGTTTAACAGATTGTTTTAAGAAAATTTCTTCTGAAGGATTATGAGTAAGAACCAACTCAGCCTTAAATAACACTAATTTAATTCTATAAAAAAAAAGTTATTTTTAGAGTTGGTATTGTACCTCAATGGTTCATTTAAAAATTTTGATTTGGTTTCCTGTAGAAATATACTGGAAAACAGGAACAACAGAATTGCAGCTTCGTTAAGAGTATTATAATCTTGGCTTCATAATCCAAGTGAAGTGAATATGAGCTTCAACACTGCACTATCAGGAAACATTGTATATTCTAGTTTGATTTTTAAAATTGTAGTTGAATTTAATACTTCTGAGCTTGATATAGATTAATAAATAGCACAGTTATCAAATGGTCCTTATAGATCTCCCCATTTGCTTTACCAGCATTCCCACTGCTACTATTCTGAGCGTCTTTGAGCAACGACTGGTTATGGGAGTGGTAATTTGTGGTCTGTGAAACTTGAAGCACTCAGAGCACCATCAAATGCACTTTTTCCTTTTTCCTTAGGTCTTAAACTTGTCATCCAGAAGCACAAATCTGGTATTCTTACTCTGTAGGTGTCAGTTACAATGTCAGGAGACCATTTAGTAGTGGAGACTCTACTTTCTAACATCTGGGTCCTCCTATGGAAATTTAGGCATATATACTGTGCATACAAGTGTCCTCGCATGCCAGTTACAGATATCAAAAGGTTCTTAGAGTCATAATGTTGGTTGAGGGGTGGGGAGGGGAAATAATCTCTGTAAATTCCATAGAATTGTGTACAGATGAAGAGATGTCAAATGAGAGAAGCTGGTCAATATATACAAGAGAAAAATTATTCAGGACACTGTCAGCTCACAAAAATGAGCTAGACTTAGCTATTTACACTCTGAAGTCAAGTTTAAGGTTTTTTTGCCAGTAGCCTACAACCCATCACTTGAACTGAATCACTCAATAATATTTTGGGTTGGCATTTATTCTATCTTCTCTGCTTTTGTTATTCTGTACTGAGAATGGAAGAGAGCTATGGAACAGTAATTTTCCATGAAACTGAACAGTTGATTTTTTCTCCGTTTTCTACTAAATTGTCCTTTTTCTACTATATCAACCATTATAGTGATATATAAATAAAAATACTCTAGAAGCCAGAATTTAAGAAAATAGTAAAGGAAATTTGCTGTAATGAATGATGAAAATGTCCTCTTTTGTCTGTAGATTTTAATGTTAAATCTTTCTGTTCTTTGTATCTTCTTTGACATTTAGCTGTTACAGTCAATAAGTATCATTAGGACAAAGGTACTATTTCCAAAGAAGAATGTGACTCTTACTTTACTTTTGCTTTAAGATTTAGCACTGGCATTATTTATACTTTTATCCAATAAAGAGAAGCTTTCTAGAAAGTGATTCATGTTCTGTCTGTTTAAAGAACGCAGAGGCATATACACCATTCAAAGAAAAAATTTAGATCTTCTTTTATGTCATGTCTATCCTCTTTATACCATTTTAGTGGTTTTCAGTTTTTATGGAACGGAGGCTTTATTGACTAGTCAGCCTCAAATACAGTGGTAAATATTATATATGAGCTAAATATGTTGATTGTTATTTTGCCAACTAGATGTCTGAAAAATATGAAACTCTCCATTGTGATCATCTAAAAAGAAAGCTTATTTAGTCTCTGAAGAAACTATAGAAGTGTTAGTTCTTGTGGCTTTTTTGCATATATTGCCAGAAGTGAACTGAAGAAGTGCAAAAATTCACACTCGGGAAGAAAAAGCAATATTTTAGGAAAAAATATTTGTTACTTTGAATGAAATAATAGTTCATTCCTTCAAGTTCAAAGCTTGTAAGCAGTTTTTTACATGACTCTTCCTCCAGTGATCTGAAATAAACGTTGGGTTGCAGAAGAGAAATACGTTCTTCCTTAGAAGATTATCCACATCTGTAGCAAGAATTAATACTGATTTTTTAGATGTTGTTTTCCTTCTCCAAAACCACCCTTTAAACTGGCTAGTTATTTGCAAATGTTAAAGAAATAAATGCAGGCCAACATGCCAAGCTTGTTCTAACTCTTGAACTACCATATGTCTAGAGTAGTAACAACTGTTGTTGCCCTTAGGGCAGCAAAATGAGGAAAAGATTTTCCAACTAGAGAGAGGAAACTCATGCTAAAAGGCTAAAGACTACTGTAAATAAGTTGTATGTAGATGGAAGTTAGGTGCTCCTTATGTGCAGAGGAATATATTTTGAAGGTCTCACTGGAAGAGTTAACAGCTGCAGTGTTCCAGCATTGGTGAAACTGGTCACTTAGCTTCTGTCTCCAGAATTAGAATACAAGGCAACTAGTAAGATTTTAAAAAAGTTTCACCATAAAGAGAAAATTTTCGCACATCATCAAGTTTTGTACACAGTTGAGTTGGTTGATCAACTATTGGTTTCCAGTCTTACTCAACTTGTTTATCAATTACCTGGATGAAGGGCTAGAATGTACCCTCAGGAAGTTTGCTGATGATGCAAAGCTGGGGAGAGTGGCTGATACACCTGAAGACTGTGCTGCCGTTCAGTGGGACCTTGGTAGTCTAGAGAATTGGGCAGAGAGAAACCTAATGAGGTTTGACAAGGACAAGTGTAGGGTACTGCGCTTGGGGAGGAAGAACCCCACATATCAGTAGAGATTTGGGGCTTACCTACTAGAGATTAGTTCAGCTGAGGAGGACCTAGGAGTATTGGTAGATGATAAGTTGACTTTCAAGCTATTTAAAACTTATTTCTTCATTCCTTTTCATGTGGTACTGGGTTATGAAGGATACATGGATTGAGATGCTCAAGACTTACAGTAAGAGAAAAGTTCATAGCTTCAAGTTGAATAGTGACTGCATGTAATGTCTTGGCAACAGGTACATCTATGTTAGCATATTATTTAGGATGGAAAGTAATATATTAAAGCAGGTGACTATCCCACCTTTAAATACTTCCATTACTATAGTGGAAACAGTGCTGGAGGGCAGAACCTGAAGGCTTTTGGGATGAAACTTAAGCAGATGATTTTCTGCAAATCTCATGAGCACCATAAGAATGAACTAGAATGAGTCTGTAGTAGAAACTCCCCAAAACTCAGCAGAAAGAGCTTTGTTCTACAGAACACCACTCTGCTGTGGTGCACTGTTTGCTAATGTAAAGATGACAGTGCACAGCTACAGGCCCAGGAATTGATTTTCTTTGTCTATCACAGCTGGACCATTTTTAGGTGGAAACCCTCATCTTTTTAAGAGAGAAGTTGACAACATGATGGATCATTTGTAGTAACAGCTTCCTTATAGCTGAACCTATATGAAGTGTTTAGATGAAGTTTGCAAGTTAGAGTTCAGCCAACAGAGGAGCTAACTTCACAGCATCTGGGCAGATGTTTGATTTCCTTCAATGCTGGTGTATGTATGGGGATACAATTTGTTTTCTTTGCAAATGTTGACACTGATAAACTAACGATGTGAGCAAACTTACTGCAACATATTTATGTGTATGTGTATGTACACACGCGCAGACACAAAAAATATGCACATGCGCACCAAAGGTACTGTATTATTTGTAAAGCCCTGTACTCTAACCATCTTCCTTCAAGTTGTGTCTCACAGAAATCTTGCCGAAGGAACTTTTGCTGGTACAAATGTGAAAAAAAAATCGCTGTGTCCTCAAACAGCTGTTTCGATGTAAAATATACTAATGCAGTTAACTAGTATTGACTTTGTAGAATGTTCATCATGCCATTGCTTTATTATCCTGAAAGTTCACTTTAAAGGAGGTATAGCTGGTCCTGCAGGGAGATGCTGAAAGAATTCTCAGTTGCGTTTTATTTTTATGCTAATGTTAGAAAAAAGTAAATGGTTTCTGCTGGGTAGCCTCAATTTACAATGTCATTACACATACCATATTTATTTCATGTTATTCTAAATTTTCTTAGATTATGTAATTCATGAGATGATTACTTGAGTAGAACATGAAAGTTTTTTGTACTGAAATTGCTTAATAGTCATGCTTTAGCATATTTTCTTGCAGAAATAAAGCGTCTTTATTCAAGTAAGCAAAGTAATAATGAACCCTGAAATACCATCACAAGTCCATTGAAGATTAGTAATTGGGAGTAGTATTAAAGATCTTTTAATACAGTATACAAATAATTTCTTGTAAGTCTTCAGTTTGTGTAGAGATACATAAGGTTATTGTTTATTTGAGTTTCCATGTTTTCTGTTAATATTTTTCTGGAGCTCTATTGTGCAGACTTCATCTACTGTTTTATAAACTCAAACATGATGAACTAGTAGTTAAACCTACCAAAAAAAAGAGGTGGTGCAGGCCATAGCCATGGCTGGTCATTTTTGTACTTCCCTATTTAGACTTCCCACATGAAAACCAAGTATCTCTTAAGGTACAGTTTCTATATCTGCACTATCCAAGTTACGAACACATCTGCAAAGAAACAGACTTACGATCTGCATGGCTTCTCGTACTTTTTTTCAGAGTTTTCAGAGAAAAAAAGAACACATTCTTTTTTTCAGAGTTTTCGGAGTGCTGAGGTATGCTTCCCACTTCATTGGAGGCTTGCAATTTGCAACATCCTAGTCTGGATTTCTACAGTTTTAAATCCCTGCTGCTATACTAGGGCTATTCCAGTGCTTCTTGCCTAACTAGATGGTGGCACTACTAGTTTTTCCATTTTACAAGTTACTTTGGTACCTTCCAAAGATAGGTTTAGGGGATAGTCACTCCAAAATGGTCGCCATCTCAGCAGGGTTAATGCAAAGGCTCAATATTTATCTATGAGGTTGTGTAGCGAGCTAACCATATTTATCTCATTTTCATATTAGTATCAAGTATTTTTGATAAGCTCCAAGTTAACATGAAAAAATTCATCTTATGAATATAAGTGGAGTCACTGAAATTTCTGCTTTGACATTTTTACACAGGCTGGAAAAGGAATTATCTTAAATCAAAGAGATTGTAGTTGGTCAGGCAGATGCAAGAAGCAACACTGCTGTGCTGCAGGACAACCTTCCTTTGGATGGGAGAGCTGTCTAAATCATCTCCCCTATAAGTCAAAGAGGTAGATAAATTCGGGAACTGGGAAGAATTTAATGTGTGTATAACTCCCAGAGAACACCCAGAGAAACAGTCTATAAACCCCAGTATATTTCAGTAGGAACAGATGCTCATTAATGATGTGCAACAGGAATGCAGGACAGCAGGATCCCTGAGGGTGTCTTTGGGAGCTGGTTATATAGAGAAATCTTTTAGATTTGAAGTTCACACATCTGTTTTAAGTATAGATTGATATAAACATTTGCAACTGCTTTCTATTTTACATTTGCTTTAAGGGGCTTTTTACACTACACTAACTGAGTTAAAGGAAGTGTGGAGGGTCATCAAAATGCTTGTCAACCGTTTAGGGGAGAAAGAAGGCTTGTACACTAAAACTGGACCGCTGGGGACACTTTTACATTCACCGGGCTTTATTTTCAGTCTTGACACATAGACATAACTTGGCCCAGTTTGAAAGTTAGCATCACAGAAGCCAGGAAGGGGACTTTCCCACTCAGAGGTGGATGACATTTAGGAAGGCTCTTTAGAGTAAGAATAATAGAAAGTTCACATGAATGTCTCAAGTCCCAAAGGTGCTTACAGTTGTACATGAAAATAGAAAAACAGCCCTTTACTAAGTGTATTTTCAAAACTTACTACAGAGAGGCCACACTTTTTTCTGGAGTTTCTGTGTGCTGCTGTTCTGCTGTATAAAACTCTGCTGGGTCACACAAGGGTAAAAGTGGGCAATTTGGGCAAAGCTAGGCGGATAAATACGAGGCTGTATGGAGATTCCTGTGTTCCCCTGAACTAGTTTGTTCTTCAGAGTTCGATTTAGTTTCCAGGAGCAGGCATCCAATAATGCATAATTAAAACTCCTAATCTGATTTTGCCACTGCTGTTGTTCCTGCTGCTGCTATTCATATTGTCAAAGGACAATTACTCTCATTAACCAAACGAAAGTACTGTTTAGGGGAATGCAAATTCAACAAATCTTACTCAGCGCTTGGTCTGTCATAAAGGTAAGCACTCTCTGTCTGTCTGCTAAAACTTTACACTTCCCATGGGCAGTAAAGCGGTGAATTTTTAACCAGTGTCATGCTTCTTTCTATACCCGATGATTAATGTGCTGGTAAAAACTTTATGCACACTTAATCATTCATAACCAAACATATCTGATTCTGTGCTGCTAAAAGCTTCAGCATTTATAATTAAATGACATCAGCAGAAAGAAGCTAGCTAAATCTGGAACTAGGCAGTTTGAAAGCTTAATGATAATGTCTAAATCTTCCTCCATATTGCACTGTGGCATTTAAGGAGGATTCTTGGTGGGTTTTTACTACAAGGGAAGGAAGAGATAATAGCAGCTCCTTCACAGTGTTTTTCTGGATACCCTGTGTTTTCATGGATAGAGGAAAAAAAAAAAGGACACTGCAAAAGCAGCCTAAACATTTTTGCAGGAATATATATTACAAAATTTGAAGCCATGGACAGGAATTTTCGCATGTAAGTTTGAAGAAAATGCTCAAGAAGACAACTGTTGGCTGTGAAGATTGTGAAGAGAATGGGAAGGACAGTCTTGGCATTCTACTTTCTCACCCAGGAACTCTCTTTTACTAAATTAGGGTGTTCATCAGAAATAAATTCATGCCAAAATTACAAGACAGTCCCATCTGCTGATCCCTGCCTTGCCTTAGAAGAGAAGGAAATTTAACTCTAATCTCCCAGCCTGTATGAGAGGGCGCTTGAACCACTGAAGGACTGGGTGGAAGATGAGACATTAGCACCTCCTTGTCGAACTCTGTTTTTAATGGCAAACAGGAACTGTACAGCCACAGCATGCGCTTAGGTCACATCCTGCACACAGGCTCGGTTAAGAAATAACACAATTCATGAATTTTTACTAGATTTAGATTGAACTGCCATTTCTCATATAGTAAGTTCAAGAATAGAGCCTTACAATTTTTGTATTGTTTTTTCCCATAACTTTTATGGTTTATCATAACTTATCAAATGCAGCATATCTTAGATCAAAAATTATTATTATCTAAAACATGTATGTGTATTTAAGACAAATTACCTGTGGATATAAAGTGTTTTCTGTGAATGTTTGGAAGCAGACTTTTATATTTTCATGTAAGCCACTAAATAAATAGATAAATAAATAAATAAATAATCACACCCACTTCTAAATCCAGGTTTTTAAATAGACTTTTTGCTGGGTTTTTTTCAGTTGAGAAGATATTAAGCAATAGTAAACAGGAATAAATTACAAGATGAAATGTTTCCACCCAAATCTTTTTTTTTTTTTATTATTTTTTTGTGGTCCCACAGAGCAGGTATAATATATGGATCAGTGGTCTAATTTATTAATTCCCTGAAGCTTGAAAGAGATATCTTAGGAGAAAAGAATGTGGGGAGTATCTGAAGCAATGCAGTATTCAATTGTTTATTTGCCTCTCTCCTTAAAGACTGCTTCAGTTCCAGATCTTCCCTTTTCTCCTATATAATTAGTGGGAAGTATAAAATACAGCTCAGAGAAACTTGCCTGGATTTCAAAGCATGTATGCATGTCATGTCTTCCATTCATCACAGAGAATACATAGGTATATGTGTACCAGTTTCTGCTTATGTGTTCAGCAAATGCTTGACATACGGCATGTGTTTCACTATGTCCTGAAAGTGAAGATGCCTGTTTTGCCAGACAGGTCAGTTTTAAGTATATTTTGCAGGAAGATATCTGCATAGATGTATAAATAGAATTCTAATTTTAATTGTATATATTTATAATATTCTTTAGGCCTAAACCATTATTTTAATTTAGTAGTACTGAGATAGACCTCATCTATATATTCTATTTGTTTACTCACCATAGGCAATGTTTTACAATAGGAACAGAAATCTTCACTTTAAGATAAAGAAGAGATTAGGGCATGTTCTTGGAAAGTAGAAGGTTTAGGTATATTCTCCTGGCTGAGGTGAATGTTGAACCCAGATCTTCCATTTAAACGGTAGACTCTAAGGTGAGAACCACCACTGCATTCTTCAGCTTCTTCTTTGCTTCTGTTTCTTGAAAAAAAAAAGAAAGAAATCAACTGATTGCCTCAAATGTGATGTGTATGCTATGACATTGAGGAAATTCCAAGTTGTTCGTCCCAGTGCTTCATAAATCCCCAAATAGATTCTAGATCCTGTACCTCTTCTGCTTCTGCAACAGATGCCTTATTACTACACAGTCTTTTTTTCCCCACCAAGGAAAGTGCCCAGATGGGAATAGGTAGCTACAAGCTCACACTGCCCGTGCTCTGAACCACCTTGGCATTAAACTCGTGAAAGTAAAGCTTTCTAAAATCAGGGTCTAGACTTTTAAAAGTGTGTATGTGCCAAAGAGTATTTTAAATATAAGGCTTTGCACAGCTGCAGATCTGAAACTCCACCATTTCATGCCTGAGGAATTTTGGCTCCTAAATACACAGGGGCCAGTGAAATACATCAACTTGTGCATCTATTCGTCACAAAAAATTGTAGATAGTTCTTAAATTGTAATAAAAAATAAGCCTGGGTATCAAGCAAGATTTTCAAAATATAACAAATACCGTTGTGTTGTTTGAGGGTTTTTTTTAAAGCTGATTTTTGAGACAGATACATGTGATCAAGAATATTTAGAACATTATAATTAGATTCTTTACTCCTGGCTGTCACATGTATTATTATCCATAGTGAGGAAAAGTGTGTGGATTTGCAGACTAAGAATACTGCAAGAAATATAAAAGCTAAGTTATATGGTTGAACACAGGATATGCTTTGTATTTGGATTCCCTATGTAGTTTCTAGACAAGTAAAATGCGGTAAACATAGTATTTCACTACTGATGAAGTCTTCAGCTTCTGGAAATCACCCGTCCTGGGTTCAGCTATAGCAGTCATTTTTCTCCTTCTTAGTAGCTGGTGCGGTGCTGTGTTTTTTAACTTTCAGCCTGGGAACAACGCTGATAACACCGATCTTTTTAGTTGTTGCTAAGTAATGTTTACTCCGACCAAGGACTTTCTCAGTCTCATGCTTTGCCAAGGAGGAGGGGAAGCTGGGAGGAAGCAGAGACAGGACACCTGACCCAAACTAGCCAAAGGGGTATTCCACACCATAGCACGTCATGCCCAGTATATAAACTGGGGGGAGTTAGCCGGAAGGCCGAGATCAGTGCTCGGGTCCGGCTGGGTATCGGTTGGCAGGTGGTGAGCAATTGTATCCTCTCCCCTTGTTATTTTCCCTTATCGTTATTACCATTGGTGGTAGCAGTAGTGGTTTTGTATTATACCTTAGTTACTGGACTGTTCTTATCTCAACCTGTGGGAGTTACATTCTTCTGATTCCCCTCCCCATCCCTCCGGGAGCTGGGGGAGGAAGAAGGGGGGGAGTGAGCAAGCGGCTGCATGGTTCCGAGTTACCGACTGGGCTCAAACCACAACATCACCCATTTCCAGTAACTGAAGACTGACCAGTCTTCTTGGGGTTGTTTTCTACAACAACTACTTTAAAATGTAATGCTTTTAGCTTCTATTTCTAAACCTATGATATAAAAAAAAATGTGCCTATGGATAATGCATGCTGTTTCAGTGCAGCCCTCTCCCAGGTTTGCTAGACTGACCTGCGTAACTCACAAGATTCTCAGTACTGGTCTGAGCCTTTCAACAGGAGAAAACAGATGCAAAAATGGTATTATTAAGTGTGGTAAATATAGTGATTTATAGAATTCAGCCTTTGCGAGCTTTCTAAACAGACATTAACAGTTACTTGTTTCTCTGTCTGGAGCTGATTTAGAAAACCCAAAGTAAATACATTTTGCCTTTCAACAGCAGTACAGTTTAGGAATGTAAGGCAGTTTATTCATTTTGAAAACTGCATGAGCTGTGTGAATAACAGGTTTCTTAATTTGCACAGATTAAATAGACCTTTCACTTTTTTTTAATGTTTAGGTCATGATGTCTGATGCTGGAAACAGGGTGAATGAAAGCACAACCTCTCCCTCTGAATTGTGACAAAGGAAAGAGTGGGAAGGAAGAGAAGTGTCTTAACAACTGTCATTGCCAAAGATTGTTTAAAAGCTGTAAAAGCCTTCATTTGCCTTCAGGAGTTGTGACATATGGTCAGAAATGGTTTGAAGATTTATTGTCATCTTTGCTGGATGAGATTCAAAGTGTTCTTTAATAAGGATCTTGTCCCTCATCGTCCTTGGAAAAAACCTTCAGAAATTGTAAAACATACAGAAAGCAGATAGAGCCTCAGATTTTTTCTAGATTTTCTTTTTTTTTTTTTTTTTTTGAAAGACAATAAGCAGGATTTCCAGATGAAATAAAACAACCTTATTTTCTACTTGCAATTAATTTTTTTATGTGGCACCATTTCATCATATACATTAATGACATCTTGTTCCTTCTTCGGTTAATTCAAATTCCGGGTGTAGACTGTGCACACTACACATCAGACGATTTTTCAGTCATTATTTGGAGGCATAAAGCTTCTCCATGCAATAACAGCTATCCATTTTGTCTGGACCTCCCTCACCATAGTTAGCAGATGTGGATTTCATGTTTTGAAGGCATTATGAGACCTTTCCACCCATAAAAGCCCATCAAAACTTGTGAGGCTAAGAAAACAACAGGAAGGTACCAAATGACAGGCCACCTGATCAAGCAAGGTAAAGACTAATAGCAAAAGGGTGACAATTGCCTGAGCACAGAAATGCTCAGTACCAAAAATAGCCACAAGTGTGCATCTTAAAATGGTAACGGACAAATCTTCTCTAATTTCATTTTCTAAGCTGAAGGTACATAGAACAACACTCTGTCTGCTCTCACTCCCACTGGCTGCGCACGAAAAATCATAGGTGCACCTATGGGAATTTAGAATAGAGCCCATCATGATGAATATTGAAAGGCACATTGATCTCAAGGTATATGTGGTACCAGTGAGATATGGCAAAGGGCACCTTTCTTATCTCTCTTAAATTTTGCATAAGTCAGATTGATTTAAGCTTTAGCTGAATAAAATCCTCCCATTTTAGCAGGCTTGACAAGACTTTATTGCGTTCCAGTAAGAAAATAACACAGAAACATAATACTCCAATCATATTTTTAAAGGTAGCTTCACAGTATAAAGTTGTGGCGCTTGCACAGTAGCATTATAGTGACCTTCAGATTCAGTGTCCTTGATTGTTTCCAGAATAACAATAATATATCACAGAAGTGGGATATGAATCATCTACATATGTAAAACTTCTCACTGCCTCCTAGGTGAGGTTAGAGCAGACCTGTTGTAAGCAGGATGGGGACAGGCCACTTATGTGGCCATGATGTTAGTGCTCCACTGGCTCATGGTGAGAGGAGGAGAAAGGCACGATACAAGCCTTGCATGCTTTCATGGCAACCATATGAAGATTATAAGGAAGGTGATCCAGTAGTAGTGACAGGCAGAGAAGCCATGTAAACGCATTTTCACGAGTTTTTTTTGCAGCACAAGGAATCAAGTGAAGACTGGAACAGGTTGCCCAGAGAATTTGTGGCTGCCCCATCCCTGGCAGTGTTCAATGCCAGGTTGGACAGGGCTTTGAGCAACCTGGTCTAGTGGGAGATGTCCGTGACCATGGCAGGGGAGTTGGAGCTAGATGATCTTTAAGGTCGTTTCCAACCCTAACCGTTCTATGCTTCTGTGATTCAGAGAAGACCAGTAAAAGGAAGACAGACTTGGTGTGACACTTGGCCGGGGAGTTTTAGCACTCCTTTGATTTTGTTGCTGTTATCATTGAAGTTTTGTGCCCCTTTTGCGAGGATAGAGAGTATCTAAATAACTCCTTGGTGTGCTCTTTGCCATGTTTCTAGGTTGGATGAAATCTCAGACGGGATTATGTAAAAATAAAACCATTCATTGCAGTTTCCATTTACTATCTGAGACAAAAGAAAAATTTATGTTTGAACAGAAACTACTTCATCAAATCTGCTGGAAGATTCTGGCTCCACAAGTGGCAGCAAATTAGACCTGCCCAGAGCTGTCCTCCAGCAGTGGGACCAACAGACCTGTCTGCTGAGCTCTCCTTACCTCCAGATATTGCTGTATGCAACATGCCCATGGGCACAGTGGTTGCCGCATGCCACTCCTACCTCCATTTTTTTCATACCTGCCGCTACAGGAGTTGCTGAATGTCAGGATTCTTTTTCTGATTATGTTTTTACCTGGTTTAGTCTTTCTTCAAATGTTCCAAACTTTACACAGAGCGTCATGCTTCCTGGCAGGAGATTCGTTTTCCTGGCAGCAAGACCTTTCTAACCCTCAGGCTGTACTTTTAAATCTTAATTTGCATAAATTTGCATAAACCCACCAATATAGGGCCTCCCATCTGCTTGGACTATTACCGCTGTGTGGTAGGAACAACACAAATGTTCAAAACAGAGCTGCCAGACCTGCCTGAGACACTCTTGTCTCTCACACAGGGGCTGCTGCAGTGCAGCAACCTGAAATCAAACTTTCAGGCATGAACACCACCTTGGTGAAAAAAGACCCCCTTCCATTCTATCCAGTGGTTCAAACTGGCAAGTGCTGTTCTTAGAGGAGCACAGCGGCCATGTGAACATCGGTGGTGAGGAGAAGACAAGCAGTATAGGTCCTCATGGACTAATGTGGTACTCCTGGTTGTGGCAGCAGGGAATCTCCTGCTGTCAGAGGGACACAGCTGTGGCAAATTCTTGAGAAGCAAAGCAGCCACCTCTTCTGTGCCCTTCAAGAGGTCTATCTTCCTAGGCCCATATTAATGTCAGGACTATGGGATGGATATAAGGAACCTTGTCGATAGTTACATAGAAACTCACACTCTCCAGTGGCCTTTAATTCCTAGTCTTTCTTCAAACACGACACTAAATGATAGCTAGGAGATCTGCATAATGAATTTAGAAGTTTATCCTAATCAAAAGCTGTTTTCCAGATATAATCTCTTGACTGAGCCTTGGGCTAAGGACAGCTCAGTAGGGGGTTAATTATAGTGGTGCTACTAGTATGAAAAATAGTTGCTTTCCCTTATGGGAAAGTTTCTGTACACTACTAGGTCAAGATAATGAAGCACTCTTGGCAGTCTTGAAAACAGCAAATTGTAGTTGCTTTGCTTAGAATTTGATGTAGGTGATTTTGATGAAATTTATGAAATCCTTTGAAATACTTGCCATTGTTTCCAGAGAGTAATTCCAGTGAGTAGGACAAATAGGCTACTGTACTTTATTTAAAGATGTTACATTAGAAATGTCAGCATGCATGAGAATAACAGATCATGTGGGTGAAGGAACCATTGCTTTTAAAAGGAAATCAATATATAATAACCACTAATATCAAGACTCTATTCAGTGTAATGGGGGACAGCATTTTCAAAAAGCCTGCAATATGCCTGCAAGGAACGTTCACTTATCACTCCAAGAATAGGTGCTATAACTGATCTTGCCGTTCATGCATCACACTACCCGTTTGTCCTTACATCCCTTACATAGTGAGCTGTAACTGTAGCTACAGAGGAAAGGGGAACTTTTTTTATAGCTGTATAAAAACAGACTAGTTTTATTGCTGTGCATAGATTATAAGAAGGGAGCAGAATAGCAGAGTTCAGATCTCTGCATCTGGTAGTAAGTATGTTGGAGAAACCTGAATTATACGGATTACAGAATATTAGGACAATCAGGCGTTTGGTTTAGGCCTTTACTGCTATGCAGCTATTAACATGTTGCATACCAAGGGCAGGGAGGATTTTATCTTCTTTTTCTGAAGTAAAGCTGTATATTCGTATGGTCTCAGAGGAGGAAGAGGCAAGCAGATCTGTGTTTGAATTTTTAGGTATTGACTAAGTCTCTGAGGCTGGATTCTGAAACTATTTTGCATGTTTTTTTATTGCCACTGTTACCTAGTCTGGTTTAGTTTTAGTTTAGGGAATAGCTTAATATAGTGATCTCAGTGAAGCATTTATTTCCCATTAAACACTGCCAATATTTGCAGTACAGAGTGTAAAGTTAATGAAAAAAATACTGGTATGTGGTTTTCTAACATCAGCTGCAGTCCACTGTAATTCCACAGCTATGGTGTCTAAATGGTGAATGAATGTGCATGGTTTATAATGGGATTAGGTCATATGGACCGTTCTAACATCTTTTATGCCAAAACTCCACACTAATCTCTAAGAAATGTAGGAACTCAGTTGAAGTGGGAAGACAGCATGATTTTCCTAGTATGCAAAAACTGTCAGTGAATTTCTGTTTTACTACTGGTTTGGTTCTGATAGAATCATCCTTCTTTTTCTTTTTTTTTTTTTTTCATTACATATTTTGTCATTAAAGGCTATTTCTTACAACAAGTTCTCTGGCTTAACCTTTCTAATTGTTATAGATGGTTGGAGATGTTTTGGCTTTCATTTGCCTAAAGAAATGTTGCAAAATTTGGCCTCTGAGTTTTATGCGCTTCTTCCGGTTTTACTTCTTATTGGAGGGTAAAAAGAGAAAAAGGCTGATAAAATATAAGGCCATTTACGGGTTGGAGTGAAGAACTGCTTTTTAGAATGCAATACATAACCTGAAGTGAATATGAAGAGAAAAAAAATACACCAAAATGGGGAAACCACAGAAATAGAGTATACAATATTTGATTATAGTTCTGTAACTCCTGTTTTATGTCAGGAATGTTATGAATGGTCATTTTTGCTTCTGTTTTATAATCAATAAAACATTTTCAGTTCTTACCAGGGACAAAAAAAACCTCAGAAAAAACAAATACTTTTCTAAGTATGCATACATAAGTACATGCTTTCTACAAAGTTAGAAACACGGACAATGAAGTAACTTACATTAGAGATAAGGGTAAAATAAAGAAAGGGTGGTCTTCATTTTAGTGTTGTTGAAAGTGTCCCTAAGACTTAACCACACAGCTCTGAGGGCTGCTTTTCTACAAGTTTTAGACCATATGCAATTTTGAAGAATTTATATGGCTCCTTCATCACTGGATTTAAATGCCAGTAAGAGCAGTGGTGACTTAGCATTTGACAGTCTAGTTTAAAGAAATTTGAAAGTAAGAAGTGTGTGGTTTTTTCCTTGGTGCCCAGGCATAAGTGTGATGAGCTTTGGATGTAGTAGTTTTGAAGCAAACCCATTTCCTTTCAAAAGTAAGAAAAACAAACTGATGTGTAGGTCTCTACAGTATATGCAAGGTATGAGTTACCCTGTCAGATTTACTCTTTCAGCATTCAGCAGACTACTTAAGGAAAGATATTAATTCATTTTTAATGTTAGGAAAATACAGTCATTAAAAAACAGATAACATAAAATGCCAGAAATGCTTTTAACGTTACACGTAAGTGCACTGCTTGCTTAAATAGCTTGCTACTTTTGGAGATCTAGATATACTGAGGTATTAAATATTAAAATAGAGGTTGCTTTTTAAAATGCAGTGTTTCTTATCAGAAAAACAGTTTGAACAAGCAGCACTGTTGTATAATGCATGATGTTGCTAATAAGAGAGTCTTGGAAAATAATTTTTCACACTGTAAAAGTGACTACTGTTTTGAATAAAAAAGGTTCTCTATTCATGTTCTTTTAGCACGTGTATAACAGTGCTGTCAAGCTTCATGCAATTATAAATTTGTAATACATTCTGAGTGACATGAAGTCCATTCTGGGTTTTTATCTTAGTTTTGTGTATTTACTGGTTATCAACTCTCTGATCGGGCTATACGTAACCCTGATTGGAAAGTCATTCTCAAAGACTGGTCAGTGCTTCAGTGTTGGTTTAGATGAATGTGTTGAAAGGGTTCCACAGGGTCTCTTCTATGTCTGGTGTTACTTAATATTCACAGTATTGATTTAGATGAGACAACAGAACAGTGCTTAAGGACAATGTTCATAATAAGGACAATAATAAGGACAATGCTTATTCAATTTTCAATGATACTAACCCGCTCATGGTTGAATCTGCAACATTAAAGAAAAAGATTCCAATATGTTGGAGAAACCATTGGGAAGAAAATATATTGAATTAAAATTTAAAATTAAAAAAAAAAAAAGAAAAATTGGGGAGAAACAGCAGTAAAAGTACAGGGTAGGGAATGGTTTATTATTTAACATTTTAAAGAAAAATCCTTTTATGGCCATAAGACATTACAAACTGAGAAGAAGTCACAAATGGTGCGACATTGCCAAAAAAACCCAAAGTATATAATGGGGTGGATAGGCAGAAGCATTTTCAGAAAAATACATAAATATACTCTGCGCTGTGTTGCAGTTTGTCCAGGTTTGGACACAACTGAGAAAGAACAATTGCAGATAGTTCAGTCAGCCAGAGTAATAAGAATTATGAGGCAATATAAACTGTGAGAAAAGGTGGAGGAAACTGGAGTTTTTCTATTAAGAGAAAGTCTTGAAACATGAAAAAAGTATATAGAAAAACCTCAAAATCTAAAAGTTCTCCATATGTATATTAAAAAAAAAAAAAAAAAGAGGCATAGGACATCATAAACTTTCTAACACTTAAGGCCTGAAGCACTGGAATGAGAATTCAAGAGCAAATTAGATAAATATCTTTCAATGATATCAGACACACTGAGAAGTGGGAGATGGTGTCCTCAACATAAAAAGGACATGGAGCTGTTGGAGCGAGTCCAAAGGAGGGCCATGAGGATGATAAGGGAGCTGGAGCACCTCCCGTATGAGGACAGGCTGAGAAAGTTGGGGGTGTTCAGCCTGGAGAAGAGAAGGCTGCGTGGAGACCTCATAGCAGCCTTCCAGTATCTGAAGGGAGCCTACAAGGATGCTGGGGAGGGACTCTTCCTTAGGGACTGTAGTGGTAGGACAAGGGCTAATGGGTTCAAACTTAAACAGGGGAAGTTTAGATTAGCTATAAGGAAGAAGTTCTTTACAGTGAGGGTGGTGAGGCACTGGAATGGGTTGCCCAAGGAAGTTGTGAATGCTCCATCCCTGGCGGTGTTCAAGGCCAGGTTGGACAGAGCCTTGGGTGACATGGTTTAGTGCGAGGTGTCCCTGCCCATGGCAGGGGGGTTGGAACTAGATGATCTTAAGGTCCTTTCCAACCCTAACTATTCTATGATTCTATGATTCTATCGACGACAGCTGTGTATTTTGTTTTGAGAGAGCTCTTGTCCAGGCTGGATACCATTCTTCATCCTGCAGAAGACAGTAGACCACGATCTCACTTCACGGTAGACTTGTGATTGAGTAGAGCTTCCAAACCTTTGCCCTTATAAATCAGTGATATTTAAAATTTGCTATGATTTTTTTCATGGCAGAAGTTATGTGAACTATGTGTTGGTAAGAACTAAGTAGTGTAGTTATTGGAGCTTTTGGGGTGTGACTTTGAGTTTGTGTTCAAATGGACAGACTTTTTATCTATTTGAGTATTTCTTTTAAGTAAATTCCCAAGGCATTGGAAAATTTCAGCCCGACTAATTAGGGATTTGAAGCAGATGGGAATAACACATTTGTTACTGTGTACTGAAGACTATGTGTTAAAGTCTGGTTTGGTTTGGTTTCTCTTAGTGGTAATGTGGAGGCTTAAGAGCAAGTACAATAACTTGAAATAGAAGGTGGAAGCGAGGACAGGCGGCCTGGGAAGAATATAGAAGCATTGCTCGGGAAGCTAGGGACCAGGTTAGGAAAGCTAAGGCCCAGCTAGAATTAAGTTTGGCAAGGGAGGTGAAAGATAATAGGAAAGGATTCTATAGATACGTAGCAAATAAAAGACAGACTAGGGACAATGTGGGCCCTCTCCGGAAGCTATAGGGGGAACTGGCTACCATGGATTTAGAGAAGGCTCAGGTTCTTAATGACTTCTTTGCCTCCATCTTCACCAGCAAATGTTCTGACCACACCACCCAAGTCTTGGAAAGCAAATGCAGGGACTGTGAAAATGAAGACCTTAGGCCCACTGTAGGAGAGGATCAGGTTCGAGACCATCTTAAGAACCTGAACGTGCACAAGTCCATGGGACCTGATGAAATCCATCCACGGGTCCTGAAGGAGCTGGCGAATGAAGGTGCTAAACCACTGTCCATCATATTTGAAAAATCATGGCAGTCAGGCGAAGTTCCTGATGACTGGAAGAAGGGTAATATAACCACCATTTTCAAGAAGGGGAAGGCGGAATTCCCAGGGAACTACAGACCAGTCAGTCTCATCTCTGTGCCTGGCAAAATCTTGGGGCAGATTCTCCTGGAAAACATGCTAATGCACATGAAAAACAACGAGGTGGTTGGTGACAGCCAGCATGGCTTCACTAAGGGGAAATCCTGCCTGACCAATTTGGTGGCCTTCTGTGATGGAGCCACGGAACTGCTGGACAGGGGCAGAGCAGTTGACGTCACCTACCTGGACTTGTGCAAAGCGTCCCGCATGACATCCTTTTCTCTAAATGGAGAGACATCAATTTGATGGATGGACCACTCGGTGGATAAAAAACTGGCTCGATGGCCGCATGCAAAGAATTGTGGTAACTGGCTCGATGTCCAGTTGGAAACCTGTAACGAGTGGTGTCCCTCAGGGATCGGTGTTGGGACTGGTCTTGTTCAACTTTTTTGTCAGCGACATGGACAGTGGGATTGAGTGCGCCCTCAGCAAGTTTGCCGACGACACCAAGCTGTGTGGTTCGGTTGATATGCTAGAGGGAAGGGATGCTATCCAGAGGGACCTTGACACTCTTGTGAGGTGGGCCAATGCCAACCTGATGAAGTTTAACCAAGCCAAGTGTAAGGTCCTACACCTGGGTCGGGGCAATCCCAGGCACAGCTACAGGTTGGGCAGAGAAGAGATTCAGAGCAGCCCTGCAGAAAAGGACTTGGGGGTGTTGGTTGACGAGAAGCTTAACATGAGCCGGCAGTGTGCGCTTGCAGCCCAGAAAGCCAACCGTATCCTGGGTTGCATCAAAAGAAGCGTGACCAGCAGGTCGAAGGAGGTGATCCTGCCCCTCTACTCTGCTCTTGTGAGACCTCGCTTGGAGTACTGCGTACAGTTCTGGTGTCCTCAACATAAAAAGGACATGGAGCTGTTGGAGCGAGTCCAGAGGAGGGCCAGGAGGATGATAAGAGGGCTGGAGCACCTCCCATATGAAGACAGGCTGAGAAAGTTGGGGCTGTTCAGCCTGGAGAAGAGAAGGCTGAGTGGAGACCTCATAGCAGCCTTCCAGTATCTGAAGGGGGCCTATAAGGATGCTGGGGAGGGACTCTTCGTTAGGGACTGTAGTGGTAGGACAAGGGGGAATGGGTTCAAACTTAAACAGGGGAAGTTTAGATTAGATATAAGGAAGAAATTCTTTACTGTGAGGGTGGTGAGGCACTGGAATGGGTTGCCCAGGGAGGTTGTGGCTGCTCCATCCCTGGCGGTGTTCAAGGCCAGGTTGGACAGAGCCTTGGGCCACATGGTTTAGTGCGAGGTGTCCCTGCCCATGGCAGGGGGGTTGGAACTAGATGATCTTAAGATCCTTTCCAACCCCTAACTATTCTATGATTCTATGATAACATTTTTACTCAACATTAAATAATACATGGTCACTGTTATAGGAAAGTGAGAGGCTTCAAATAGACCATATGATAACCTGGAGCTAAATAACTTGAGAAAAGGGACCTCAGACTGCAGGGATCTGGATTCAGTTTTTGCCTTTGACTTGCCACTCTCTTTGAGCAAATCACTTAATCTCTTTCTTTCCCCTTGGCCCCACTTGCCTTATGTAAGCTAATTCTTTGGAAAGGAATACCATGTGTGCTTCTCACTGTGCGTTTAGCAATTGGCCACCCTTGTTCCACTGGGTACTTTACAGAGCTGTTATTATTTAAGAACCGCAGTATAAGACATAAAAGGAAAGATTGTAAGTAAGGTTCATATTCATAATACCCATCTAGATGGTTAGACATATAAGGCCTTACAGTGAGAGATTAGTACTATTCAGGCAGAATCTGCTTTACTGCTTACTTCCTTTAAAAATACTAATATTCTTCACTTACTGTGTTATTCACAGCAACAACAATAAAAGGAAGTGAATAAAAAATTTTTGTAATAGTCACTCTTGTTTGCATGTATTCCTTGCATAATCCCAATCCTGTTCTCTTTCATCTGTTCTAGTATTATAAAACTCTTTTTGAATAAGTACTTTAATTAAGAAATGTGCTTAATGCTATAAATATTAACCTTGGACATTGTGTGATAGCTTGAAGAAGGCACAGATTATCCCCAGACAATTTTATCTTTACATTTGCATGCATTTTTGTTCTAAGTCAGAAGTCTTGATGTGGTAATTTTATAACCCATTGGTTTTAAAGTCTACAATCCATAATAAATGTAAACTTTCAAGTAATCCTTTATTTGCAAGCACTGTAAGTGAAATTTTTGGCTGCCCGTGAAAGGGATTAGGTCCCTTGAGGCAATTTTTGGGTAACAAGGCTTCCCTCAGTGTCAGGTAGAATAGCTTTCCTGAATAATTTCAGTAGACTAATGCCTCCAAACTAATCAGTTTTGCTGATTTAAGTGGTCCGCTCTGGAGCCTATTGTGAGTCACAGCCAGGATTTTCAGATTCGACAACCCTTATGACTAATGAGAATCAAAATCTTCTGGATTCTGGTGCATTCTTGACTAGTACTTAACTGAAAAACATTATAATGGACTATCCAAAAAGAAAATGAAAGTTTATAAGACTGTATTAACTTTTTTAGAAAAAAGTTCTAATAGGATCTGAACTAAAGTTAAAAAAAAGTAAATATATTTATTAGCTTTTATAGCATATAGCATTTGGGGAGGCGGGGAGAACGCTCAGTACTTGCTTTTAAATTATTCTATCTGTGTTCATATGTTTCAGTCCAAAACCGAGACATATTGATACATGAGATGGTGATGAATAGAAAGCCTGAGAACTTTACTAACACTTGATTGAATATTTGCTACTGCTAATATATCAGCATCTGAAGATCTAAACTCCTATCTAGGCCAGCTTCTGTTGCAACCTTTACTCTGCTCATGATTTCTCATGAAGAAGATAGAGGCTGACTTACAAGTTTAATTTCAGCCTCAGGATAATTTTCTTGAATTCAATGAAACAAGCAATGACTGAGGAAAGCTAGATTTGGCCACACTAAGATGCTGAGTAATGTGTGCCCTAAACAGGCCCACTGACACTGCATTCAGTAAACTATGTCAAAGTGATAATGAAGCAATGTGGCTTGTAGATCATACTCAGATTAAAGACTTCAGAAACTGTCAGATTTCTTAGGGGTTTATATACTTTGATAACATTTTGATACTGCTTTTAAGATTTGGATAATACTGGTATAAGGTTCTTGTAGAACAGGCTCACAAAATGGTTTAGCCATTTATAATTTAAGTTGTTCTCAAATACATTTTTTTTTCTTTTCCAGAAAGATTTCTCAGTTACATTTCTCAAGATTAATGTTTACTTTCTGTGATAGCCTCACACTATCTGTTTCAACTTGATGCTTTTACATGCACATCAAGTGTCAGTAGTTTGGACAGTCTTTTGTGTCTTGCAGTCACGATGGATAGCTTTACATTGTAATTTAAGTAACTGTAGCTTCGGTGGCCTAGCATGAACTCTCAGCTTCCCTTTACAGTCAAGGAAGAGGTATTTCCAGAGATAATTCCTCTCATCCTGAAATAGGTATCTATATGGGTTAAACAAATTTTGTTCTAGTGAAGTTTATTTTTCTTTGTCATTGTACATATCCTAACACTCACATTTAGACAATTAATTTTTAGATGTCTGAAATTAGAAGAGAGAAATCTTATTACATTAGACAAGCAATACTGCACATAGGCAAATATTATTTAACCAAAAAAGTGTTATCTGGAATTTCAGATGTTGTTCTTGATCAATTTCATAACTCATTGGTTGAATTTCCAATGAGATCTGTTTGTATTTGTCCCATACCTTGATTTCCTGCTCTGAAGTATCTGAAGTCACTTATTCCCAAAATTATATTGTATGCCTGTGTTGGTGAAAATTATACAGACAATATTCAAAGGTAAGGAAGTCATACTTTTGTTTCATATCAAGCAAGGAAGTAGAATTTGATTTTGTACTGTCTTTCAATTGGTAATCATTTACATATGTGACAAGAGAAACCTTTAGCAAATCAAAATAGTTGGCTTTATGCAATTCATTTTTGCCAAATGTCATGCTCTGCACGTGAGATTCCTGCCCTTCTGTTTTCATTCCCGTCTCATGTTTCTTTACTACTACACACTTATATTTGCTGTACAGACCCGCGTTCTCTCTCCTACTCCATGAATCCCTGCACAAGAAGTGCTGCACTGACTGGTCTGAGATCTGCTGACCAGCTGCATATACAGTTTAATAAATAAAATATCGACAGTGCCGTACTGCTGCCAGGGCATTCCTTGTAGCCTGGTCTTGCTTCGAAGCACCCCTAAGAGGCATTTTCCCTTTTTGCTGCCATGTGTACAGTCATGTAGCTGTCATGTTAACATATAGAACAGAGAGTCATGGAATGATAGAATAGTTTGGGTTGGAAAGGACCTTAAGATCATCTAGTTCCAATCCCCCTGCCATGGGCAGGGACACCTCCCACTAGACCAGGTTGCTTAAGGCCCTGTCCAGCCTGGCCTTGAACACTGCCAGGGATGGAGCATTCACAACTTCCTTGGAAGCCTGTTCCAGCAGATTTCTATAAGAGTATAGGAGAAAGCTAAGAAACATGTATGTTTGTCTTTACTGCAGGAATGAAAATGGCAACTAAAGATGTAAGACTCTTGTGACTCAGACCCAACGGGGGCTTTTTGAGGTTTTACAGCAATACAGACATAAAGCATATCTGAAACAAAATTCTTTGATTCTCTAGGAAATAGCACATTCAGTATATTTTGTCATGTGTAAGTAGCATTGCGTGGCTAAAAGAGGCAATGCAATATATGACAACATAACAAAAAGAATTTGGTAAAGCAAAGAGAAACTATTACCCCTTAATCCAGAGCGAAACTACTGCATAATCACCCAAGACCCAGAAGAAAAAACTGTAAGAAAGTGAAGCCATTGCCTATCTCTTTCAGGGAGTGAAATCTGCCCACAAGAGGCATTTCTTTTCCTGTATGCATGAAAAAGAAATAAATGAGACATTCGAATAATGGAAGAATCTGCATATTCATCACTTAAACGGAAATGAAATTTGCTATGTGGGCATGATAAGAGTTGCATTTCAGTAGCATTGATAAGTGAATGTCAAAGCATACATTTTTAGGAGACAATCTGGTTACTTTGGCAACTCAAGCATTATTAGTCACTTCTGATAAGGCATCCTTCTTTCATTACCAACTGTGGCCTTTGTCGCTCTGTTTCCTAGTAACATCAAATTGTTTCGATAAAAAGTAATTAACATATTCGGTTGCAACAAGACTATACATAAACTCGATCTCTCTTTATTGTTTCTTCTCAAGGCAACATAACAACATTTAAAAGTGTGCTTTGTTTCCTTTTCTTTTCTTTATTCCTAACCAAGCCTGAGACAATTACACTAAATTACCAAAGCATCTATATATCCAAGCCCATTAAAATAATACAGTTAAGTTTAAAAATGACAGGATTGCTGCTTTAGATCAGGGGATATTTGATTAACAAGGGGTAAAAAATAGCCTTGAGTTAAAATAGAAAATTATTATTGTGAGAGCTTTGAGAAAATTGCAAAAATTCAGAAATACAGAAAATTGTTAATACCCATTTCAAAATATAGTTGTGTATTACATTCATTTATTTAACCATATCTTAAAGTCCTGATAGTCCTAAGTCCAGAAAAACCCTAAACTTTAGTAAGTTTTGTACAGGGAGTGTTATTAGGTTTTTCCCAGATGATTACTCATATTAACATACAGAAAAAAATACACATTCATATATATGTATATACGTACTACGGACTCTATTTTTCAGGATGTACAATTCTTTTCTTCTGATGCACTTAATATGGCAGAGGAGTCAAGGCAGGGAAACTATACTGCTGGTGGCAGTAGCAATTCCCTGAATTAAATTACTTATTACTTCACTACATTACAGAATTGGAGAATGATTGAGTTTAGAAGGATTCTCTGAAGACCATCTAGTCCAGCCCTCTCTGCTCAAAGCAGAATCAACAAGATCAAGTTGCCTGGGATGGAATCCAGCTGGGTTTGGACAGCTCCAAGGTTGGAGTCTCCACAAAAAAAGTTTTTTCATGTGTTTAAATAGAATTTCCTGTGTATCAGTTTGTGCCCATTGCCTCTTGTCCTGCCACTGGACACCACTGAAAAGCGTCTGGCTCAGTCCTCCTTACTCCCACCAAGCATACATTGAGAAGATCACCCTGAACCTTCTCTTCTCCCATTGAAGCTCTTCTCTCACTCATACTTTCCCTAGTTTTCCATTTGCTATCAATATACCTGTATGGATCCTCCTTGTTGCCTTTCCTGCCTATTGCCAGGTTCAGTTTCAGGTGACCTTCAATTTCATGCCTCAATTTCAGACCAGATATAATTTTTAGGGGAAAAAAATATGGAAAATATGTTAGTGTATCTGTGGATGTGTATTTGTTTATGTGTATTAGTGTGTATATACATATGTGCCTCTATATATTGTCAGTAAATTGTGTTGACCATTCTAACAGACTGGAAAGGAATGTGATCTCATTCTGTATATGTCACAGAACCCAGGGGCCTGAAAGAAAAGAAACTAAAAATTTGTGCAGATAGCAGGACTGAGCATTTGACTGCCTGCCAGATTCCTGGTGTAGCAGGAAGTAACCACTTCATGTCCCTGAAATGTGACCTCCCTGCTCTTGAAAAATAGGTGTCATGGAGGGAGTTACTCATGGAAGTAATTTTAAATTTGAATAGGTGTGATTCAATTTGTAATGTGGAAGCAGCAATTCAACAACTGATTAGTCAACACCGTATACATTACATACTGTACTCATGAAACACAAAAAATAGAAAATTTGTGTCTGTAGATGAATGCGAGTTTGAATATTGGAGTGATGTTGGTATCAATCCCATTGATTACAATCTAACAGCATCAGAAAATAGTGGTTTACAGAGAGATGAGAATAATACTTTTCAATAGCTGTAATTGAAGGCAGAGAAATTAATGAATGTTTTTCTATTGCAATTCAGATAGATATATTAAATATTTTCAGCTCGTGGGGTTTTTTGTTTTGTGAAAAGTGAGAAATTCTGAATATGCTATGATGTTGCATAAATCTTTTTGTTAGCTGTCATTCACATCTGGGTTTTTTTTTTCTGTAGATCTGTTTAGTTGCTAGAAAGGCCTGCACATCATAGTGGTAGCATTTTCCAATTGAGCCTTCTAGCAGCCTTCCAGCAGCCTTCCAGTACCTAAAGGAGGTCTACAAGAAAGCTGGAGAGGGAGTTTTTACAAGCGCATGTAGGGATAGGACAAGGGGGAATGGCTTTCAAGTGAAAGAGGGGAAATTTAGATTAGATATTGGGAGGAAATTCTTTACTGTGAGGGTGGTGAAACACTGGCACAGGTTGCCCAGAGAAGCTGTGGCTGTTCCATCCCTGGCAGTGTTCAATGACAGGTTGAACAGGGCTTTGAGCAACCTGGTCTAGTGGAAGGTGTCCCTGCCCATGGCAGAAGGGTTGGAATTATATGATCTTTAAAGACCCTTCCAACCCAAACCCTTCTGTGATTCTATGATTCTATGACCCTTCTCTTTTTATTAACGCTTTGTGATTTCATTTAATTGTCCAGAAATGTGTCAGTAAGTTCCTACTGAGAATCAGCACTTGCTGAATATTGATATATGCACTGGCATTTTTTGGCATGTAATCTAGTTCTCAAAGACTGCAAAAGATTAGAAACCAACTTGGGGACTCCTGTGAATATTCTGTATGAACTTTAGTTCTCTGTACAGTTCTCTGTAAGGCAATGGCATAGGATAGATTAATAGTTACAGAATTTGCCATTGAGTAATATTCGTTGTTAAGTACCATTTATTGTTTCACTTCCATAATGAAATAGTTTTCAGAAGCCTGATGTGACTTTGTACTATTTTTTTCTGATAAGTTTTGTGAACAAAACTCTCCATATTCTTTGGAAGGAATGGAAGAAAACAACTCAGCTGATTGCTTGCCATTATCAGTTTTATTTCGTATTGTTAGTAACTGGGGATATATTGCAATTGTATTCATAATGTTTATTCATTTTTTAAAAAACAAAACTGAAACCATTTTCTCTAACTAGATATGTCTCATGTTGGAGCATTGCTGCAACTGAACTGGAAAAAAGCTTAATATAAATTGTGAATTGTGTACAAATGTTACATAGCATTTGCGGAAAATGAAACACTGCAATTTTCTTTTTTTTTTTTTTTCACAAACTAGTCACTCATAAAGTATAATGTAAAATTCTACTCAAAATTTGTTCAAACCAGAAATACTAAAATATCAACTGAGTCACAATCTTTTTAGGGTGCAAAGAAAAATGGATTACGAATTTTCTATTGCTCAGTCTTTCCTGTTAACTTTGAGTATGAAGTCTTCATGACCAGAGAAAAATAAAATTATTCTTTAAAAATGATTGCCCATCTATAGCAACATCATGGAGAGTAATGGTCTCTTTTTACTATTCAGGCCAAACTTAATCCACAAGTGCATTAATATTTGAATTTGAAATTATGAACTAATTGAGTCAGCATTAGGAAGTTTAATGGAAACAACCATTTAAGACTTTGATCTTTCTATTTTGTTCTTAGAAATAGGCTTTTGCACTCCTCATACTAGATCCTTCCCGGTTTATGTCACTACAGGAAAGATTAGTGAAAATTCAGAGTAATGTTGAAACTGTGATAAACATGGGAACAACTTCCATACAGCAATTGAATCCCAAATTATTATGTAATTTTACATAGTAAAAATCATTGGTGCGATCAGCAGAGGTCCTTACCATTTGTTGCAGTATTCAATTTGTGCCTGGAGCTATTGGGAATGATTCAAACACACAAGGAGCATATGTTCAGAAAGGGGTTTTTTTCTCAGCCTAGCTAGAGGTGAGCACTACAATTCACATCATCTAATTTCTAAGTTATTTAAATCAGTCATTTTATCTAAGTTGTGAGGTAGGATGCATGTGTAGGTAGGAGAGACAGTCAAGAATGTCTAGAAGGCAGCTAAATTATCTCCATTAACTACAGAGAAGGGGCAGTGGTGGATGCACATATATGTACGTGTGGTAGAAGAGAAACAAGAAATGTAATCACATGTGACTTGGAAGACTGGCAACATTTCTTTCAGTAATGTCATGATCATATTCATTTTACCTGGTGTAGACTTCTCTACGTCACTTTTTATCCCTCTGACTTTGAAAGTATCATAGGGTGCAAATGTGGCTAGCCCAAATGTAGACACCTACAATGTAGAGAGATATGTAGTCAGAGTAAATAAATCTTACTTTCTTTGTCTCTGAAATTAAATTATATTTACAAGAAGGGCCACTGATTGTGTTACAGTAGAGTGAGTCTGAAGTTTGGTACTCAGTTTCTTGACTGCCTGGTAGGAAGCACTTGATGCGAAATCTCTGTGACCATCAGCAGCTGGTTTTTCAGTCTTTGTAAATGGCAAGGGACATTTTACTGTGACTGACTCTAAAGAGATATCTGTGATTATATTCTAGAGAAATACTTGTTACTTTGGGGAAAAAAAAGCTGGAAACTGAATAAATTTTAGTGTAATTCCTGATCCTTTTGCAGCTCTTTCAGTTGTGAATAGTGTAGGAAATTAATTTACTTGCTTTGTGCTAAAACACTGCAGCTATATGGAATGAAAAAAGAATGATAAACTTATACATAAATTTGCATATGTATTTCTACCAGAATCTTGATCTGAAAATCACACATCTGGAGCGAAATCCTAAACGCAAATTATATATACCATAACTGTACTCCTATATGAAATGTGTTGAAATTAAAGGGCTGTAGGCAAAGTGCAATTTTAGGGATCAGGACTTATAACTGGAAACAAAAATAAAACAAACTTGTTGATCTCAAGCCAACCAATCTCAGTATTCAAAAGAAGCTTCGCAAAGAATTCCATCCCTTGATATTGAAAGCTGCTTGGAAAAATCTTTATCCATCAAATAGTTTTATGGCAATAAATACACTTTTAATCTAGAAAATAAGGTGCTTGGATAAAACAGTAACCACAATGCATTCCTTTCAGAAATGAATATTTATGTAAATGAAAAAGAGTGTTTTTAATATTCCACAATTTATTTTTGTTCTCTATAACCTGATTTTGGAGTTATGGCAGTGTTAATAATTCCTATGTTTATCCATTTGAAAATTATGATTTCTATATGTTTCTACAGAAAGCTGATTAACTTACCTTGTATGTTTGTAAGTTTTATTTCTTTAAAGGGAGTCCATTCAAATGGCACTGTGTGTTAAAGTGGAGATTTGATGTAAATGCTACATCTACTAAAAGTATTCAGATTTTCAGGACTAAAAATGTGTTATCAGAAATACGTATGCTTTGAATATGATTTTTTTCTGTAACTATAGAGTATTTTTCATTTTTGTATGAAGCTTGTTTAAATAAGTGAAGGTATTTCAGAGACAATATTTCCACAAAAATAGCTGAAGACAGTGATGATATCAGCAATAAAACAGTTGCAGTATAGTTAATGCAGCAATATCACCTTGAGATTGGGAAGCTGTTTTCAGGAGACAGTAGGATATTAGGAAACCTGGGCTATGACTATAAGCAGTTGTTTAGAAAGAATGAGAACTTACTGCAAGAAAACAGATATTCAGCTTTATCCTTCTGTGTCCCTGGGAGTTGATGTAGTGGAGCAAAGTTCTCTGCTGGGATCAAGGAGAGATGGCATGGCCATCATCAGTAAGATGAGATGCAGCTAACTCAAGATATTCCCTTTGCAAAGAAATCAATCTTCCAGGTTAAGAACAGGAAAATAATTTCACGAATAGTATAGTACTGCAAGAACACAATGCTCCTGTCTCATCTGTGTTTATAGCCAAACTCTTTGATGGGCAGTAGGTTGGTTTAGCTCTACAGACTTAAAAGCACATGGTAACAGGTTCAGAAAGAGGCAAAATAGATGAAAAAAAGCAAGGAAACAAGAAGTAAAGCGTGAATAAGCTTTATGTTTAGAATTGGATATATTATGGTTTTACTACTTTCTGATCAGCTTCTGCTTTGGGGTATTCCTCTACACAGTTTTGAAAAACACTGTGAGGGAAAGAAAACCAAAAGTGTGAGAACTTGAATTACAATTGAGTGGTGGACAAAGACCAGCACAGGGCTAAATGGTTCTCCATTTTATTGAAGTTTACTGTTTGCTTTCTGGATGGAGTTGGAACTGCTTCAAATTTACATGCCAGCAGAAAGCACTGTTAAAAACTAGCAGAAATTGTATACCTTGTTGTTTGAATTTCCTCTGTTTCAGAGTAATGGGAGATGACAACTGCAAAATGACTGCTTAAAGGTGACCTTAAAAGATTAAGGGGAATACAGACCTGTTTGTTAGTTTAACTTCTCTGTTGGAAGCAAAGTTGTAAACATATGTATAGTTATCACCGAGAAGAGCATTATTCGTACTTTATTTACAGAAGATCAGAGAAAAAGAATTTATAAAGGTGTTAAATATACTTGATTTTCAAGAAGAAACTACTCAGTCCTCTTAAGGTTTTCTAGCAGAGTAACAACTGTTTAAAGGAGACTAAAGTTAAGAATAAGTGGTTGTTTCTTCAAAGGAGAAAGGTTCCGCTCAGATGCGAGATGAAACTTGGGCTCTTTAACCTCTTTATGAATGACCTGAAAAAAAAAAAGTTAGGAGAGGGGAGATAAAACTGAAGTGATTAAGTTGTTGTAAGTTGTTGATCCTATCAAATTTACAATTTAAAAAAAAAAAAAAAACCCAAACCTAAGTAGTTTATATTATAGTTACAGCTGTATGTAATAATACATGTGTGGGTGCACAATGCTGATCTATAGATTAGATAGATTTACTTTTCAGGAAAGATTTCTTAGAGGACAGATATCAAATCTCACTTCTGTAAAAGACAAAAAAAAAAAAAATTAATTTGGGAATTTTTAAGAATGGCCAGTGAAAAAGAAGCATCATTATATTAATTACCAAATAAATGTTTTGCCCTTGTCTTAAACATTGCATTCAATTATGCTCACCACTAATAAAATATAGATCAGAAAAGCTTGAAAATGCACAAAGGCAATCAGAAGAAGATCACCAGAAATACAGATTTCCATACAACCGTAGGAAGGATTATTAAATAGACTAAGATTCTGTAGTATTGAAAGGAGATGATTGATTGAGGTCAAAGGAGATGCTGGAGATGTCCATAACACACAGAGAAAATGGCCAGGTCATGATGGGTCACCATGTTTTATTGTACAAGAAAAACTTATTGGCATTTAATTAAATTATCAGGCAGTAAGTTTAATAGAAATGTAAGTAAGCACTTTTCTCACATGACCCACAGTTGTAGAACAAGTGTGGAACTCACAGGATGTTGCTGTGGCCAGATGTATAAAAGCATTGAAAGAGTAATCACATCAGTATCAGCACAAAGTCTGTTAAAACTATAGCCAAGCTGTTAAATGCAGTTATATATAGGGGATCAGGTTATCCTTGAACCACAGCCTACTGCCAGTTGGAAACATGTCAAAGGAAATATATCAGTATACTATTCCCCTGTTCTTATGTTTCTTCTCTAGGTATCTGCTGTTTACTCTAATCGTTACATCTTCAATGCTGAGTGAAAGAGATCTGGGGCCTTAGGGTCTGGAGGTTAAGTAGCTCAAGACTGGCTCCTGTCCGTTTTTGCATTAGCCCTTCCAGACCAGGTTGGCTAAATCTGGCTCATAATGCTGAGTATCTTCTCAGCCCCGTGTGGTGTTCTTATGGTAGAACACAATTCTTTGTGTGTGTGCGCATGCTCATGCGTGTTTGGTTTTTTTACTAAATGTGCCTGAAATAATATGAAGATTGTGTTGCAGCCTACCAGAACAGGCTCTTCCAGTATGCTGTGGAGGGTATAGGTTGCATGGCAACAGGTAGGAGGAAGTGATTATTCCCTCTACTCAGAATCCGTGAAGCCACATCCGGAATATTGTGTCCCTTGGATACCCAGGATAGAGTAGGCATTGTTATATGTTGACTATCATCTACCAAGAGACTGAAGCCATCTTCAGAGCTGCTGCAGTCAGATGTTGTTGTTCCATCCCAGAGGCAGGACTTGTTATTTGTCTTTGCAGAGTTTCGTAAGGTTTATGATGGCCCATTTCTTCACCTCTCAAAGTCTTTCTGAATAGTAGGTCTGATGTCATACATATCAGATGTTGCCCAACATGTCATTTGCTAACTTACTGGAGGTCTGTTCTGAAATATTATTCAAATCACTGACAGAAATTCAGTGATTCATTCAGTTGATTCATTAGCCTCAGAATCAACTTGAGAAATAGTACCCCAAATTGCTTGCCCATTAGACTGAACCATTAGCCTTGATTCTAATTTGCACAGCCAGTTTTTCAGTCACCCTGTAATTCACACATCTAGTCCAGCTTTCCCCAGTTTGGTTACAAGGAGACTTTGTCAAAAACTCTACTAAAATCAAAATAAATGTCTTCCAGTGCTTTCTCCCCACCACCTCCACCATCCACAGAGACCACATAGAAAGCAAGCAGCTTGGTCAAGTGTAGTTTGCCCTTGGTAAATTTGTGATGGCTGTTCACAGTCACCTTTTATCCTTAATGTGCTTGAAACAGACCCATGGGGTCTTGCTTCATAAGCTTCACAAGGCTTTCATATTTTCAGGTTAAACAGAGTGAAATACAAACTAAGATATATGTTCTCTTCTAAAAATTCTGCTTTAATCCCGGTAGCACTTACTCAGACTTATTCCAGTTTGCTTTCATCTTTTTTGGTGAATGACGGATTTTGCATAGAGTATTCTAGATACGGTTCTTCCTTGCAAGATTGGAGTAACACTTAACTTCAATTCTGCAAATACAGAGTGTGACACATAACATATGCATGTTGTAGCCTTCATTGTCCTGGTGTCTTTCAGTTAGCCTCTCTTCAACAAGTAAACCTAGTTCTGTCATATCTTGTACTATTCGCTCTTCACTTAGAAATGTTATTTCCTAACTGTGTGGCCTTTTGTCTGTTATTCCTGAAGATCCACATATGGTATCCTAATCCTTCTGTCTTGCATCTTGAATAAAGTCAGTGTACTCCTGCTCTTTATGCCAAAATCAATAATGAAAAGATTCCTAAGGTACTGCATGAATAAGTCCCAGTGAAATACATTGCTTTCTTCCCTTGGAATAGTTTCGTCTCCACCTCAATTATTGTAGTAATAAGTGTTAAACAATTTTATATAAACTATATTATAAAAGAACCCAACCACCCTGTCACTTTTACTTTATTTATATGAACTATATTATATAAACTTTTTGAGTCCTATATCTAATATTTGGGGAAGTCTGAAAGAATATATCCATGATACATCATATGTTCTAAATAATTTATTTTCTAGATATAAAGCTAGTCTGACACCTGTGCTTAGTGCATACCTTTATATTTTTTTCTTAGCAACATTCTTTTAAAATATTTTTTCTTTCAAAAATTAGCCTAAATCACAATTTTTAACATTCATTCTAAAGGAATGTACATTTTTCTAAGTCTTGTTTTCTCTTTCTCGTAGGTTTTACGTTTGCTAATGTCTAGTCATATGAAACACTGTTGAAGATGCTGATGTTTCTTGCTAGACAAAAGCATCACAATTACATACTATCTTCCTAAAATAAAATAAAAATGGGATTGGACAGGAAGAAATCAGTGGGTCAGCTTGTCCCAGACAGCATCATTAAAAGGAGACAAGTCTGCTCCCAGTCAATAGACATTGAGGATACTTGGCTTGTTTTCACTTGCCTTGAAAGGCTGAGAACTATCCTGCCTTCTTTGAATCTGTGTGATGGATGCCCCTATTTCCCCAGACCCCAGAGCACATTTAAGGGAAAGAGTATGAAGGACAGCCTAGCTTTTCTCATTGATGCCTCCAAATGTAGCACTGTAGTGTGTTGTGTTTGTAGCTACATAGCTGCAGGATACAAACTGTGACTGTACCCAGCACAAAGATATTACAGGTACACAGGGCAAGCAGAATCATAGGGGAGAAGAGACGTGCTTTATTGCAAATCTGTGGTCTGTAGGTATACCTGGGATATCTTGCTCAGACTCAACTCTGCAACGTTACAGGATCTTGATCCACACTTAGCCAAACTAACTATGTTATTTGTCATCCCCTATGTAACATGGCTATAGTAGCAAAAACTGTGGTACAGGTGCAGGTATACCACCAATAGCATTTTATTCTTCATTATATCAGTGGGAGTTTTACCACTGAGTTCAGCAGCTAAAACACTGTATGATTTTGTAAAACTCACCTGACATTCAAATATTAATAATCTGGAACAGCCATTAAAGTATTACAATAAATAAAAAATATATGAGAGATTTGTTTTGACTATCCTTCCTACATGTCTTTATTCATTTTCACTTATAAAGAAAGTCACTTAAAAAGCCAGAAAAAAATATCAAAACATTTCCCTGTGGCTAAAAGAGTGTTATCTTGCTTTCCTTTCAGACAAAATACTAGTTTATAACATTTACATTCAAACAGTGTTTGGATCAGTGAAGTGGAAGTAAAAGTAACAGGGTGGTTGGGTTCTTTTATAATTGTGTGAAAAGAGCAATCACGTCACTTATGAACGGCAAGTTCTTAGGTCAGGGAGCATTGAGAGATAAGCCATAAAATAAAGAAGAATATAGCGAGGATATCAGTAAAATAGTAGAATCAGCACTTCTTACTCTATTTAACTGGAAAGGATGAGGCCTGCCTTGGAACTAATGCTTCTTAACAGTATTTGGGAAGAGAGCCAAAAGGAAAATGCATTTCAGAAAAAGAAAGATGGGCCAGTAATCGGGAGGATAGGTAATCATGGCAAGCCACCCTAAAGCACCTAAATCCAGGATTTTAAATTGAGCATGAATGAGACTTTCAAGTCCTTGTGGATGAAACTAGAAATCAGTGGTAAATTTATCAGATTACTAGTGAAACAGAAGCTTGAAGCTTAGACATTCGCTTGCTGTCCAATCCAAAATTGAATTTCTCTAAGTAAGTAACCTAACTAGTTACATGGAAATGTTTTTTATAAAAATACTGAGTTTGGTATTTAAAAGGCATGTAGATGTGGCACTTAGGGACATGGTTTAGTGGTGGACTTGGCAGTGCTAGGTTAACAGTTGGACTCAATCATGTGAAAGGTCTTTTCCAACGTAAACAATTCTATGATTCTGTGATTCTATGATATTCAGTTAGGTCTAAACAGGCTTTGCAAGATGTAACTGGAAGATACATTACCTTAAAGATGTGTCCATCCTTGAATAGTCCATGCAGAGTTCACAAAATCTAGTTTTTCAGTTATTTACTGCTTCATTTTATGGTATTGTTTGTTTATTTGGAATTTATTATAAAATGCAATCGATGCAAATAGTCTAAGTATAAATGCAGATTACTGCTTCTTCATCCTTTTCTTCCTCAAGCTGTTTTCAACTTTAAGCCAAGATTATAAGTGCTTTCATAATAATCAGCAAACATAATTCTTTAGGCATACACCCGGGATTTTTTTTTTTTTTTTTTTTCTCGGAAGTAACCACATTCTCAAGATCAAATGCATATGAAGAACTGTTGGAAAAGAAATCTGTATTCATACTGATGAAAATCTTTCTATAGTACAACTAAGTGCTCTCATATTATAGCAAAGGTATGACCTGAAAACTGCTGATGTTAGGAAGAGTGGTAATTAAGGTGCACATATTAGGATATTAATTTCCTTTTAAGAAATATTTGACTTTGCTTTTAATTTGACTCCTGAATAGGGTTAGGTGTAAATTAATTTTGGCATCAAGACCAGTTGCGGTTCTAACAGGTTAGGCTTTTTAAATAGAATATGTCTTGTATGTTTTTATGATTATTCGTATGTCTACAGACAGCATACAGAAGAAGAAATCTAAGGGTCTCAAGTCTAAATCCATCCTTATATTAAAGGTCAACAACCTGCCAAACGTTAACTTTCATACCTTTCTGTAAACTAACAAGCCACCCCTAATCTGTTGCCCATTTCTCTTCAAAAAGATTTTAGAGGTATATGATTTTGCTGGTTTGAGCCAGAAGATTTCTCCCACCATTGTAAAACCATGCATTTTTAAAGATACTATTTTTTTAGACTTTCAGTTTGTACTCATTTATCTTAAAACATACAATTTTCTTTTGTAGCAGTCCTAACAGTCCTTCAATCTACTACCAGCAGTTCTCTTGTCAGAGAGAGACTCAGAAAAATCTTGAATGCTGCACATCCCCACAGCACCCTGCTACCTTATTAAAACCCCCAGACTGCATCGTATCTAATGTGTTACCAGACTGTGATGGAATTTCTTATTTTGAAGAGAGGGAAGAAAAAAAAAAACAACAACCAGCATTGAAAATTTCACAGCATCTGTATTTTTTTCTTCAGTGTGAAGGTACAGTTTTCCTTGTCACTGAAAGTGATCATGTAACCATTGATGTCACAAATAACTAGAAATAAATAGGCACATTTGTCATCAGTTGGTCTTTAGAGTTGAAAGATTCACACTGCTGTGAATTACTAGTGATGTTTTTAAATATAATAAGCACCGAGTTTTGATTTTAGAACTTGTCCTCTGTCCATTTAGGTTGACATCCATAGATACAGCAAAAACATAAGCAAGCAGACTTTTTTTTTTTTTTGCATAAGTTCTTGTGGGTTCATTTTGTTCTTTTATAATAATAATTTTCATAGTAAATTATATCATCAATTTTAATCTCTCTGTGACTTACTATCCATCTTACCCAAGTCTAAACACTGCACAAGCGCAGAGGGAAGCTAACACACAGCCATGTCAAATATATGTATTACATAATGGGGAAACTTAAATTTCTGTTGGTTCTGTCTAATGAATGATGGAGGAGTTGCACTCTTGTTTTTCCCACAGGTAACCAAACAAAAAGACTAGGTAAGTACCTGGAAGTTTTCAAGTCAGGCACTGACTGTTCCATGAAGATCTAATGTGAAAGTAGGGAAAGTGAAAGACAGGATCTTTGTCTGTCTGCCCTCACAAAAAGAATACTGCATATTTTCTAGAGAAATACTCTGAATGAGTAAAATAATTTTTAACCATGCTATCCACATATTTACTTTATTTGTCTCGTGGCTTGTAAAGACTAACAGGACTTGAACTCTGCTTCATTTTGGGAAAAGTATCAAAAAAGCTGCTAATCCAGATATTAAGTAAAGGTCTTAAGGGATAAATGTGCTTCACTCTCCTGATTTATATCATAAGTATGCTATAACCTTTCTGCTGAGATCAGCTCTTCCACAGGTTCATCTTTCATTCTCCTCCTAAGTAAACCACTAATGAAGTAATTGATTGGGAGAGACTGTATAAACATAGTTAAATCTTGAACTTTTTACCACCACTTCAGATGAGCTTCATATATTATGCTGCTAGAGCAATAGTGAAAAAGAACAGGATATAACAACCCTTTCCCCCCATTTTATCTAAAAGCAGTACCAAAATGAGTTATGGACTTAATTGCCAATGTTTCTTTTGCTTTTAAATATTCAAAAAGGATATTCGGTAGGCACAGCAACAGCATGAAAAAATAGTTATGTGGAAAAGATAGAAATTAATTTCATAGCAGATTTTGTATGCACCTCTAGGAGAAATAAAGCAATACTTTCAGCATGAGAGAAACTTAATCAAACAAAAGCTCTAATTTTCTACATATTCTATAAATATTTTCAAATCGGTAGTCTTTTTGCTATAAGATTGCCTGTGCATTATAAATACACAGTTGCTGATGCAGCACAAATGCTTGCATGCTGTTCTTCTAAACAGTAGAATCATGCTGTCTGTATCTGTCTTACATAAGATATTTAATATATCTTACATCTTACATATGTTAAACTATTCACAGAAAATTTAATAATTTCAGGAGGAGAAACTGAGAGAGAGCCAACCTTTGGCATTAAATATCCTGCCTGGAATTCATCTCATGAAACATTAACTGCTAAAGAGGTATTGAGGATTTTAGTCTGAGGCAGGAATTTAAGATGAGTTAAGTAATGGGGGAAAAAGTAGAAATAGCCATAAGTTAAGACTCCATCCTAAAATGATCATCAAGAGCAGATTGCTGTTATAGGTATTGACATTGATAACTAATGACATTTATACAGCTAAATATAGGTGAGATGTATCCAGAATGTATAGTATAAGTACCAGAAGAACTGGGATCAGGTTCCCTGAGGCAGAGGTAGAGAACTGAACTGGAGTAAAGTCTCTAGCCAGTGAAATACTGAGAGAGAAGCGTGCCAGGCACCACAGCTCTTCCTCTTCCAATTTGCTCCTGTAGCACATAAACCCCAATGTCTCTTAAAGTCTATACTCGCTTTGGTCATTTAAGGAAGTTATGAGGAGGAATAGTCAGTTTGTAAGCCCAGCCGTAGTTAGATGTGTGCCAGAAACCTGCCTGCCTACTTCAGTTAGTATGCATGCAGTCTGAGTGTGGTCAAAAAGGGAGACTGTGGTGCTGAAAATACACTGAGGTAGTTCAGGTACCTGAGGAAGTCATCTACTGCAAGTGTTAGGAAAAAGAGCTATCTGGGTTTTGAAGAGCTTAATTTTTTATTTAGGCATCTGAAAGTGGCAACTGAACACTTACGTTCCATTTGGGAATTTGGTGTAAATGAAATTAGTATGTTCTAGCTCTTTCCTAAGTCAAGTGGGACTTTCCTAAGTCAAGTCCTTGTTTTGCGTATTATTTCTGATCTATTTTGGGGGTGATTCTTGCCTTACCTTATTGCGTTCCCAAAGGATGATCATAAGAAACTATGTGCTTTAGGCTCTAGGAAAAAGAGCTTCTTTTTTATTATTATTTTTAAGGAAGTATGTTCAGAGACTATGAGCATATTTAAGTATGTCTTTAAACACACAATAGAACTGCTATTTGTTTTGGCCTCTAACATGAACAACTGTGTTTTAGTCATTGAGATTGTGTTAAAGTACTTCATATACTATATATTTCGGTGTACTTTATGCAATTACCTTTATGGTTCAAGGTATATAAGTATCTCTGCATGGTACAGGAAACCCAAGAAGCTAATTTTGGATGGTGCATTTGAATTAGTCACCAGAACACTGGAACACATCAGCTTAACGCTTATTATTGCATCTCTTATTCTTTGTAATAAGAGGTGGTTGGGTTTTGGAGAAGGAAGTTTGGGAACAGTCATTTAACATAGATTCTCTATCCTCAAATTTACAGAATGTCGTAACAGCCTCATTAGTGGTCCGTACTTTTTCTTCTCCCCTCAAATCATTTCATACTGAGTATTCAGAAAGATAACAATTCCCCAGCTGATTCTGATCTCTGACATTAATTTTGGTCTCTGTTGCCAAGCCAAGGACTGCTTTCCTTGGCTACATTTTCTTTAGTCCTAGACCCTAGTAGCCAATAATAATAAAAAAGTATTAATGGGAGGGTGAATGATAAAGAACAAAATAGCATACAGAAAACTACTATCTAGTGGAGCAGTTCAAATGTCAATATTTGATGCCATTATCGTCGGTCTCAGATCATTAAACAGCTGATGATACTGAAATGGAACAGAGAAATGCTTTGGCAGTATTATTTTGTGTGTAACTGTTATGCTTCCCTTCCTGGACTAACTATTTGTAGAAGCATTCGGTGGAGTTCTTACTTGTTCCAAGGAAAACTTCCTTTACAATTTCATGAATAGCTGCTGAATTAAATGCCCAATAATTTCCAACCTTTCTGGATATTTATGGGCTGAATCATTCTACTCAAAGCTTTACAAATGTACAGCCATTTGAATAAAATACAACTAATCTTCTGTTTTATCCATCTTTTCTCCCAGAGGAGAGGGTAAATGGGAAGCAACAAATAAATGCTTGATAAAGCATGTATTGTAGCATCGAAGTGGGAAATACAAAAACACTAAAGTAAAATGGTACCAAAGTAACAAGAAAGATAACGCTGTGCCCAATAACTGTGACAGTACAATAACCAGTAGAAACTCAATGTAAGTATGCAGCAAAGTTTTAGAATATAAGTATGTGAAATGAAAGGATACGATTACTAACATATGAACGTGCTGTTATTATACAGATTCTCAAACTGTCAGTGGGACTGAAATGTTTGTATTCTTGTGTGTGCTTCCTATTTTTAGTGACTGAGATAAATTCCATCAAATTTTGCTCTTCTCTGTCCTGTAAGATACTTCAGAAAATATCAGGTGCTTTGTCTCTAAAAGATCTTTTATCCCAATGCAAGCCACAGGCAATGCACTAAACATTATTCTAAGGACATACTTTCAGCCTTATGTCTGTATCAAACTGATACTATAAGCAAGAACAAAAATAATAACAAACTAAACTACCAGATAAGATTCAGAGTAGAAAAAAAAATATACTTTCAAAATTAAAAATAAGGAACTAACATGATAAAAGTGCAGGTCCTTACTTTACAGCTGTTAGGTTGAATAGATAAAGATCAAAAGAATCAGAAAAAAAAGAAAGTCCTAGAAGGAACTTCAAAGGTTCATGTTCCCTATTTTGATCCAAGACAGAATCCTGTACAGACAACACTGCAGATCTGACCCTTTACTGAGGATGTTCATTTCACAGATTCCACAATGTATTCCTGTATTCAGTTAGCTTTAATCTTAGAAAATGTTCATATTTCTTAAGTAAATTTTCCTTACTAGATTGCAGTACCATTGTTTCTTTTTCTTATATACTGAGGGCATGGAAAGTGGCTTATTTCCTTTCTCTTTCCAAGTGCTTCGGAATACTAGAGACCATTCTTATACTCCAGCTTCAGTAATTTGTCTTCTATGAGCAATAAATCTGCCAGTTTGTGTAGGTTGTGATTATTAGACATCTGGTTGTTCCCATGTAGGATATCTAATTGGCCAATTTTTCTTTGAAATGCAAGGCCCAAAACTAGACTCAGTAGACAGAAAAGGTTTTGCCAATCCCAAAGAATTATTCCTTGTGGCTTGCAAAAGATATTTCTCTTTATGCATCTCAGTATGATAGACTTTTTCCAGTCACCTGGCATTAACAGCTTACTATCAGCTGTCATGTCTTAGACTTTTCCCTTTAGAGCTGCCACCCTGCCTGTTGTTTCCCATCTAGTATTTTTGCAGGTGATTATTCTGCCTCACTGAAGAGCATTGTGGGTTGGGTTTGGTTTTGGGTTTTTTTGTTCTGAAATGAATCCCATCCCATTTCTTTAAGACCACTTTGTCAATTTGTTGGTCCTTTTTTCTGAACTGTTTTTTTATATTGTTGTCTGTGAATTCAATAGGTACATGCTCTATTCTGTCACGCAGGTTGTCAGTGAAGTATGAAGACTATTGACCTATTACTGGATCTATACCTGCTGATCATCATATATCCTTCCAGTCTTACAATGAATTACTGATAACTACTCCCTGAGTGCAGTTCTTAAACCAGCGTTGCTGGTGTCTTAGAATATTTTTGTCTGTAACATTACTTATAAAAATGTCTTGTGAGATGATGTCAAAAACATTTTTTAAGTTAGTATATCTTCTGCTACTCTGTTTTTTATAAGGCCTTATTCTTAGAAGGAAATTGAATTGACTTCGTTCTTGACAAATACAAGCTGGCTGCTATTCATCTTCATGTTATCTTTCAAGTTTCCGAAATACTTAATTTCTTCCAGTATTATTTCAGGAACTGAATGTAAGCTGAGTAGTTTATAATTCCTTGTCTCTTCCTTTTCCCACTTTCTAGAGATAAAGGTTATGTTTGACCTTTTTAAGTCTTCTGAAATGTCATCGTCCTCTCAAAGTTCTGAAAGATAACCACAAATGCTTCTGACATTGTTGTAGTCAGTGTTTCATGTACTCTAAGGCAAATTTCCTGAGATTCAGTTGAATTGACAACATCTGATTAAGCCGGATATTCCCTACTTGGTTCTTTTTCTGTTCTCACCTGGTTTCTTGCCTCTCTGTTCAAAATGTTAGCTGCCCGATACCTACCTGATAAATGCAGTAACTGCCCTCTGATTTCTCGAGCACTAGTGAGGAATTCAGTACAGACTGTTCTTCAGAGTTCTTGTATGTTTTTAAACCAAATTGAACCTCTACTTACAGATACTTTTTGTGCTCAGACAGAACTAATCTCTTTCCAGGTAGCCATTACAAAATTTTCTAAAGGCAGGCTGAAATTTCCACATGGTCGCTGGTATGAAGTGGTGTTGGTTTTGTTGAGGTTTGTTTCTTTTCTTTTTTTTACTGAAATTTCATCACAGAAACAAAACTTATGTCTCTAAGTTGTCATTAAAGGTAGGATTAGGACTGTGATTCAGACACCTCATTGTAGGGGCTCAGTACAACTGCCTAAACATAAATGCTCATTTTTTCTGATACATGCTACAATATCCAGAACAACCTTATAAAACAGGACTGGCACAACACGGTCTTAATATGTCATAGAATCATAGAATCATAGAATAGTTAGGGTTGGAAAGGACCTTAATATCATTTAGTTCCAACCCCCCTGCCATGGGCAGGGATGCCAGTTCAGTTCAGGTGTCTGGTACCATCTGAAATGTCCTACAACATGTTGTTAAACCTTCAGCTGCAAATGCAGAACATCATACGTTTCCCATATGTCTTCTATCTATCTGTCTTACCGGATAGCAATTTCAGGTATACCAGGTTCACCAGAATGTGTTAGATGAGGCTTCACACCTGTGTTTAAGCAACTGATTCCCCCCCCATCATAATGTATATATATACACCACCTATACCCTGTAAATTAGGAGTCTCACAACTTAAATCCTACCCAGATTTCAGAATAATAGAATTATTACTAGTTGCAAATAATCTTGCTTCTTATGAAAAGTGCTTGCATGCCCTTTTCTTCAGAAACCGTTCCATGCTCCGATATACTTAATTCTTTTCCTGTATTCTTTAGTAGTAGGGATATTAATTAAGAACACCCATCCCCCAGGCTGTTTCTAAGAGTTAATCTTCTTGCTGCTCTTTTGTATACTGAAGTCATAATCTATTTGTGACACCAAAACTGGTTGCTGTGGAAATAATTGCAGTGTTATCAAACCTTATGAAAAGCTCAGGTAGAGAAGCAGCTGCAGAAAAAAAAAAAAAAATCTTAGAAATAAATATTCTACTTTAACCTTAATATCTTTGGTAAGGAATACAGTATTAGAACAAAATTATTTCTAAACAGAATTGTTTTTTCCAAAGTTCCCCAAGATGTATGACTATTTTTTCAGCCATCATAAAATATTTTTTCCATATTCCTATGTAAATATCTTCAATAAGAGAAAAAGAAACAAAAGAAGGAATATATATAATACAGTGAACAAAAGTATTTCTAATATATATTCTGAAGTAGCAGGAAAAAAACCCTGAGCTGCAGTTGCTGCTGGCATGCATTATTCCTGCTTCTCTTCTGCAGATTAAAACATCCAAAAGTATTTTTCTCTCAATTTCTTTTTTCAGGTTAGTGACTTTTTTTTTTTTTTTTTTTGAGAAAGCATATGGTTTTCATTCATGTATGATAAGCCTAAAATTAATCTGAAAAAAAAGTGAAATAAGGTAAAAATAGATCACTTAAATAGAAAAATGCAATAGGGAAAAAGATTTCTTAAATAGCATCCTAAAGCACTGGCTACTTCAGGGTAAATCAAGTAATGATGTTGCCCATTTATCATCATATGTAAATAATGTTGTCAAGCCTATCTCTTGTATGCTGAGAGCACCACTAAACATTCAGTCACAGAGGCTTACACTAAAACACTTTGACATCTTGCAGACATTTTAACCCAGAGACAAGTACCTCTGTGACCACTAATGATTCTGATGCATGAAAAGCAGCGACTGAGCTAAAACAATAAGAGGAGACAAAGCTACTAAATTAAACGTAACTACCAGATACTTGAAAGCATTGATGGTAGTTTCTGTAGTAGGTGTACGCCCTAATTGTGAAGCTTGAGATCCAGACTCCTAAGTGTATATGATTTATTTGTACTTAAAAAGTAAATCATGTTGATGTTTTGTGCATTACTTTGGCTAAATGGGTAAGTCAAGAGGAGACGAAGTCTGAAGTTTTGTTTGATCAGATGTGCTTAGCAAAAAAAAGTGTTAGAGAATTAAAACAGGCAGTAGCAATCTTCAATACTTAGCTGAACTGGCTGATTGAGTGTAATTAATGTATCTTGTGTTATAGGTGGAATACAGCTTTAAATATACTGCATCCTCTAACTGCTAAGAAATAGTGCATTTCTTATTTGAGAGAGAAGTATATTCAGCACTCCACTGAACAGCAAAAGGAGTCTGTACTCAACACGGAGGAATTTATATTGCAGTCAGGTTAACTTGTTCCCATTTCTTTGTTCCTTTCACTTGTCAGTATTTTTGCTCCTCTGGACCGCTGTTACCATCTCCCTCTTCTATGTTAGTACAGCTCCAGCTGCAGGAGATGTTTTGCAGACATGCACAGAGAATGAGTCCCAGGGATCCAAGAATACAAAGAAAAAGCAAAACGTAAAGGCAGGGAAAAGAGAATCTAAAAAGTGTGGAAGAAAGAGGGCTGTTATAAACCATCTGTGTTTCATATGTGCATTTTCATATTCTGGGCAAGGCATTAAAGACAAACTTCCTGAAAGCATAGCAATACTTAAGCTGTGCTAGATTCCCTCCCCTGTTACTGACCACACCACAAGCACCAGGCTGTATTTATAGAATCTGCTTGCAATAGTTTGTTCAGCACTACCTAATCACTACCGGTCTGCACCCGTAAGCCCAAACTGGTTTACAGTATCTAAGTTCCAGTATAAATCACAGGGGTTTTTAGATTTATTTAAGAGGAATGAAGCTCAGCATTCCTACCAGTGCATACAGCCAATGCAAAATTTCTAATACTCATGAAGCAACAGTGACCAATCTCCTTTCCTTAAAGTTTTTGGCAGCACCATAGAAATGTCTCTAGTGGTGCCATGGAAAGCCTCAAGTTTTAACAGGGTTTTTTTTTCATTAAATCTGTGTGCGATTGAGTAAGGAAGTTAAAATGTGGAACGAATTTCAGCTTATTGACTGCATGGTCAGTCAGTTAATATTGTCACACCTTTATTAGGACCGTGTTTTGGTTGTGGAACACTTACATAGAAGTAATAATCTGAACTCAGTTTGGTCTGAAGAGTGTAAAATCCTGAGTCTGAGGTAGATCTTGATTTCTCACTTCCTGATGCAGCGACATTAAATTATTAGGTCAAAACTTAACACATATTAAATCGAATTAAATTGATTTTGTACAGATGAAATAAACTACTTTCTTTTTTAAGTTCTAGTCCAGACTTTATTTCAAGCTTAAGAAGTGTTTTGTCATTGCAGTCAGCTTCTTCTCACGTACTTTAATTTCTCCCTTGGGATCTTGTAAGGTGTCTTTAATTTATAATTGCTGTCCCTGGTAGTCAGTGGTGCCTTTTAAATTTGTGACTTCTAGCATTGCCAAGAGAACATTTATCATTAACTTTCCTATCACTGCTTCCATTTGAGCCTTCTGTTATTTTAACTTTTTTTTTTTTTTTAATTTATTTTTACCAAACTGAAACAAAATAGCTCACCAGGCTTATGGTTATATTAGCAAATAGTGCAGTCCAGCAGAGTGAAATAGCTGCTATTGAGGACCCAATGTGCATTTCAGGGTGTTTACTTCATTCTAGCTGTAGCATTTCTGTGGGCTGTATTTGTGTTAGGTACTGGAATACTTTAGGTAAAGTCCTAGAGTGCATCTTTTCACTTGCAGCAGTTTAACTAGAAAGTAATGCATTTTGTGCCTGCTGTCTGAGACGTGACAGGAATCAAAGTACCGCAGGTGCAGGCACTGCAAGATTCACGTCAAAAATCTCACTCCTGATCCAAACCAGAATGCTAAAGCAAGCACACCCAGGGATTGAATGCATATAGGACCACTATGAGGCAGAAATACCTGGGGAAAAATGTTCCTTTTCAGAAGACAAAATATCCCATGATTCTTGATCAAACAGTAGCAACTCCAAAATGCCCAGCCTGTGTTCAAGGCACTGTTCAGCTGTGTGTAGAGGTGTGCAACACTACTGAGATACTTGCTTATCTCGGTATTTGGTGGATGGTGTTTTGCTCTGCCCCAAGGATACAAGTGGATGTTTGCTCAGCACCACCAGAAAACCATCCTGCAACTCTGAATCTCCAAGATCTATTGAAACTGAATTCAGGGAACTCAGCTTGAAATAGAAAATGGCTTTGTGTTGTGCTTGACAAAAAAAAAGGTATGATAATGTGTCAAGCATGGAATAACCTGTCAACTGGTTTGATTTTCTGGTAAGTGACGGTTTTTGTATTTTCTGTGCAGGAAATTTCATCTGTGTCAGTATATTATGTAGACATCTTATTTGTCCAATAACTCATGAACCCATTTAGAATTTTATCACCCAAACTGAGTATGTGGCAATGAGTCAAATAGCCGAATATCTACTTTGCAAAGCCAATACTTGATTTGATGCCTTCTGGGTTTTGCAACAGAGGGTATGCTTACCATAGCAAGTAATACAGTGTGATGGAAGTGAGTATGTAGAATGAAACTGTTCACACTGATGACCTGGTGCCCAGCAATAGCCCTTTGAAGGGGTTTTACTTCAAGCTAACTGTTGTCTGGTTCCTTGAACGCTTATTAGTGGCTGGATCATTTTAGGTGAATACCTGGAGTGTGTCTTTCAGTTTATTTTCCTTTCAAAGGAATCTATTTCATGTGCACTGAAGCTGCTCTGTAGTGTGAACCAAAGTGACTATTTGCTTCAAGTGTTCTTGAAACAAAACACCAATGTGGATTCACATGACTAGTAAGAGTTCCCTACTCTTCTCTCTGCTATTCATCATTTTACAGATCTTCACATTTCCTCAGTAATCTCTTTTCCTCACTGAAGAGCTCTAGTTTTTCTCTTTCCTCTTTGTATGAAAATATTCTGTTTATCATCCATGTTGCGGCCTTAAGTTTATTATCTCCTCGGGTACTGAACTGGAGAATTCAAATCCTTCACAGCTGAGACCTCCCTGGCTGTGCTATAGCAGGGCTACACAAGGAAACTGCTCTGCTCCACTTGTGGGAGCCCAGAGTCAGTGCCTGAAACTGAAGGCTTATCATATTCTTGTTTCTTAGGTTGGCACGTGGTCACTCTGGAGACGTCTCATTCAAGCACAGGGACAAAATGGAGGAGAAGTGGAAGGAGGCAGTCAGTAAACTGGCAATTTGCATGGCTAAAGGAATGAAAAAAGTGGCAAGGGGAAATTTGAGTAAATTAAAGATGAGGATAACAGGAAAGACAGCGCAGGGAGGTCTAAAGTCACACATTTCCTTCAGAATTTGGAAGAAAAATCAGTATTCCTCTTCAAATACCTGTCAAATAGACTGGCAAAATATCCTGCTTGCACAACTGGTTCCATTAGGTTGTGTCTACATACACTGTTTGCGTTGAGGTAGAGCTGAAGTTCTGGGCAGAGGCCCCAGGTCATGCCCACTTGCTTGTGCATCAAAGAGCTGCGTCACAGAGCTGTTTGCATTTTTAGAGGAAACCAGTAAAACCTTCAAAACATACCCCCTCCAACAAAGGTCCACTGCAGGTGCAAGCCAAATATACTCTGATCCTTCTCAGAGAGCAGCTAAGGGTCCTTACCAAGGACCAGTCCTTTGGTCTGTTCCTACATGCCTGGTGGGAACATTCAGTCCGGGGGACTATATTAAATCTCACCTGTGGTAAAACTCCTGTACCAGATATATCATTGCAGGGGCCTCAGTGCCATCTGTTTTGATCTATTGATCCTCTTCTATTGCTCCAAATTACTTGCTAATGTATACATAGCCTGCAAAACTAACTGATAATTAGCTTGAACATCCAATGCATCTAACATTTAGTGTAGAGCTCATTATAGTTTCACAAAGCATTTGTGACATTTACTTTCCTTTGTATATATACAGCAAAAAAAAAGGATTTTTAGAAGAGCAATAGACCTGTGTAAACAGGCTCTGGAAAGGCTGGAAAGGCTGGAAAGCCATTCTCAAATGATAGGAAATGTCAGCATTATGGTTGCAGAGCTGCCCAGCAGTCACAACTGCAAGTCAAGTCAATTAGAGCAGTATTACATGCAGTAAGTGTTAATGCTATTAAAACACATGTTCCATGTAGCTGTAAGAAAAATGTAGTGTATAATTTGGATGGCTTTCCTTTCTCTTTAACAAAGTGCATATTACTGTTAGTTCTCTAGCACTTCTGGAGCAACTCTGCTGTCAGGGATGTGTGCATATACTGTTTCATAAACATACGCTTACAACTCTGTGAGTTTTGCCATCTTAGTCACTGGTAATCTATACCAAATTGCAATCAGAATATTTTTTAATTACAGCCAAACTATTGCAGGACTGAGAATAATCCTGAATATAAATCAAGCTGTACCGGCTGTCCTGCTGTGATCGTGCCTGCCCCGCAGATGGAGGGGTGTACTCATGTTGGGAGTATGTTGCTGCTGGCTCATGGGTTTGCTGTTGTCCTGCAACACCAGACACACATTCCACTGGCACTTCCCATGCCAAGCCTGTCGTTTCTGTTTCAGTTAAAGCACACCCTTTAGAGGGACTCCCAAACTTTGTCCATTGTGTCCATGCTTTAAAATATGATCTTCTTTGCAGATGAATTTGTTTAATTTCATATTCTATTCATATTTCATATTATACTGTGAGGGTGATGAGGCACTGGAACAGGTTGCCCAAGGAAGTTGTGAGTGCTCCATCCCTGGCAGTGTTCAAGGGCAGGTTAGATGGGACTTTGAGTAACCTGGTCTAGTGGAAGGTGTCCCTGCCCGTGGCAGGGGGGTTGACCTTCAGGTCCTTTGCAACCCAAACCATTCTATGATTCTGAGATTCTATTCTAGCTGGGATGAGGGGGGGAGAAGAGAGAAATGGGCATGGATCTGATATTCTCAGATTCTCTCTCATGTCTTGATATGTTTTCCAACACTAATATTAGCTGAACTGACAGTATCATCATGTCAAATTTTCAATCTGTGTTTACAGACATAATGTGGAATTCTTAATGTTGCCTAGCAGTGAGATTAAACACAGCTAAGTGAATCAACTGTATTGGCTTGCAATTCTCCTGTTGTCTGTATTCTGCTATTTGCTCTAATGTTCCAATCACTGATTGTGCTGTAGCGGACACAAATTGAAAATATATGCACCCAAATTTAACTAAGTGCTTATGTGGCTATAATGGTTTTTTTGGGGGGTAGTAAATACAACGTAAGTCAGATTGTGAAAGGTCTTTTAATGAGAATTTTAAAATGGTACAGAAAGATAATGTGCTTTTTCAGACACACTTCTGAAAAGATGTTTAAATAAATTTCCATTTGTGTAAGTTTTATCCATTTATGTAGTTTTGGAATAGCAATATACAAATCAAATGATTCTGAATACCTTTGTAAGTCAAGTAAAAGACGTCTAAATACTATCTATCTGTGTGGAGGAGATGCTTTCAAATATCCAACAAATGTCTGCTATCCTATTTTAATTTGCCTTAGTAAACTGACTTCTTTTTTTATTTATTTCTGCTTTGCATAACAGTGACTGTTCTCATCTCCTAAGGAGGGTTTACAAATGGTGTGAGCACATTGATTTTTTGATGAGATAAACTGAAATGCTTTCATAAGAAGGTATCTCAAAGATGACATTGTGGTAAACACACGCTAAAATACCAGGTTTCTTTGGAAGATATGACAGTCTTAATTGCCCTGTCATTGCGAATGACACTATAGCTATAATCACTAAAAAAACCCTATTTTGATTTGGGGGTTTCTTCTCATTTTAATCTACTGTGTGAATAAGTTAAGTTCAGCAATCCATGTTGAAAGGAAATCAAATTCATAGAAAAATATAGGTTACCTGTATTGGTATACCAATACGTAATCCAAGTGTCAGATTGTATTGTAACAAGATGCTACAAGAAGTTGTCTCTAAAAAGAAAAACCTGGTATGGAAAACCGGTATGACAAGTTTTGAAATATTTCTTCATTTGTTGGGAAAAAAAAAAAAAAAAGATTAAAAATCCTCTATAACATGAAGTTGCCACTTAAGTGTGCTTTCTTAAAGCACATGCCTTTTTTTATTATATGCCTCTGTTCTTCACTTTCTCCTGCCAGTTTGGCTTTCACATAAATCTCAAGCCATGCCACCCCAGTTTCATCAGTGATGCCAGTCCTAAAGCCCAGCTGCTCTTCTGTTACTTTTGTCATCTCTTTGCATGCCTCTGCAATGCACTGATGATGTTCCCAATGAAACACATCAAGTACAGCCATCTGCCTGTGCTAACACAAGAAAACCTCTCTTGTCTTCTTGTCACTTGAAGCAAATCACTGCTTCCTTGTTTGTGCAAAAAGTGAGTTGTAAAGGAATAAAATATCCCCAAGTTATTTCCTCCTATTGTTTTCCAAGCTGTCTATTCTTGATCCATAGATCTCATGTTCCCAGTGTGCATAGTCCTTCTGTCACTGGGGACTACACTGGCACTTGAATAGCAAGTTATTATTACCTGAAGTGATTCTATAGTATGTGTAATTCTAAATCAACCTCTTAATCTTCACCTCAGTTGCATATGCAAAAGTTTACCAACAGGCCATAATATAGGTGATGTGTACCATCGAATCCATATTTTGATGTTCATTGCTTTTTCTCATACTCTCAAAATTAGTAACAAACAACCAATCCCAATAAATCAAGTCATTTATTATTATACTGTGGACAGAATTACCTGTGTGTTATAAAGATTCAGTAGTTCTCTGGTAGATTTAAGTGAAGGACTGTTATTATCTGAGACTGGCAAATCTTCCCGAAATAGCAGGATGTCAAGTTAGGCCCAAATAGGCAGCTACAGTGGTACCCCAGAGCTCAGGAGGTAACCTCATTTGTTTTCAGAAAGGTGGCTATGGAGCATCTGAAAAAAAATGTAGGTGACAGACAGGGAGAAAATTTAGATTAGAGAGAGCAGTAGAAGCAGATAGAATGTCTTGGAGAAGATCTGCAGAAGCACTGGCTGTCCTGCTGGCACAGAGACATACACAACCTTTTTAGGATACACATACCTCTTTAGGATACGTAATAACCCACCATTTGGGACAGATCCCTTCGTTAATGGACACATATTCATTGACCAAAAGTGGCACATAGATGAGCAGTATTTGCTGTTGCAGTGCATAAATGTCCACATAACAGAGTGATATGGAGACTTTGCCTTTGAAATCCATGTCTCAAGGGGGAGACATGGATTGCCCCTGTGTGCAACAGATGCCTTTGATCCTATTCTTGTAACAGGAGAAGTCTACTTGTAAGTTTATCATCTTAAATGGGTAGCTGAAGTAGTTTGAGAGCTAGGGTATGGCTAGTATTTTCATAATTTCAAAATGTCAAGAATAATTCATCTAAATTATAGTTTTTGTTGCCTTAGAAATACAAAATATGTAAGAAACCTGGACATGAAACTATAGAGATGAGTTTCATTTTGATTTCCTACTGATTCTGTAAGCAGAAAGAAGTTTGACACAGCTTCTTTTTTTTTTTTTTTTTTTTCCCTTTTTAAACTTTTGGGTTTATATAATTATATTAAAGAATCTCTTTCAGGAGGCTCAGGTTTGCAGCAAGACTTGCCAGCACTCAAAATCATGAAATAGTTTACTATTGTTATAGCACTTTATTTACACAACAAGCAGCACTGAGCTGGAGGATGAAGTAGAGTGATACTTACCTGGTTATTCACCCCTGCTTTGGAAGTGTAGCAATGCAATGCAATTCTCAGAGTAGTTGTTACCAGCTTCAAAGAGCAGTGCCAAACGAGGCTGCTAGCAAATGGGCTTGCTGACTTGATCTTCAGACAAGCCTCAAATCCCTGTGGTCACATCTTATTGTTTTCTTCCTACCAACTACCATATTTCATACTGTGATCACAGTTGACAAAAATTTACAGCAAGTGATTAGTGTTGATGTATGTTTCTTATTCTTAATAGTTTGCTGCACAGCCTTATTACATCTCCATTGGGGTGATTCAAACAAACTTTTTAATTAAAGATTGGAAAGAAAATTATGATTTGGTTCAAAATCTCCATTTTATAATACATACGAGATTCGAAACATGCAGGGTTGTAGCTTTGTTCTAAATGTGGGAGCAGCGGGAAGTTGAAAGCTTGATGATAATTGGTATCTCAAAAATCTAAGATCTAAATAACTTAAAGGATTTTTCAAACTGTAATCCAAATTGCCAAAAAATGGCTGTAATTAGTAATATTTTTAATTAGAATCACAGAATCACCTAGTTTGGAAAAGACCTTTAAGATCATCAAGCCCAAGCGTTCTCCCAGCACTGCCAAGTCCACCACCAAACCATCTCAGTAAGGTTTACCTATGATGAAAATTCCAGTTTTATTTTTTCTGCTTTCTTTATTGATGGCCATTTTCAGAAGAGTAGCCTTCAGGTATCATTTTAAAATAGCATTTCTGTACAAACTTCAGGGAATAGTCTCATTCTTTGACTCTTTCAGAGTGAGTTAACTTGTTTGCATATTGTGCAAAGAGATGAATCCCCTCATTAAGAAAATTAAACCAAATTACCATATTCTACTTCTCCATATACCAGTACAAACTTCTCATATGGGACCTGTGTTAGGAACTTTACCATTTGCAGATATCCAGAGAAGAGTTAGTGATGAGTTGATCACTGGAAATGAAAAAAATTTTTTTTTTTTTTAAATTCATGCTCATGTGAATGAGATACTTAAAAATGGTCACAATATTAATGACAGGACATCTGTATTTCCTGTTTCTATGGTAAAGACTGACAAATGACAGGTTCACAAGTGCCAAAGGGAGCACTGAAACTTCAGCTGGACAACAATCTGTCCAACACCTAAATGATGATTTTGATTATTGTTGTTGTCAAACATTTACTTCAGAAAATGAAGGACATATTTCTTCAATTAGCAAACACTTTTTGTGTGCTGTTTTAGCTGAACTCCATTTTAAATTTACAATAATTAATCTTACCAAAGAAACAACCCAAAAGTTTTAATCAATCTTGTGAAAGGTAAGCCCTATTTCGGTAGTATGAAACTTGGGTTTCACGTAGACTGACAAAGCCCACTGACAGTTACAGCTGATAAGTTGAAGAGCAGGTATCATTTAAATTTCACATTTTAAGATGAGGACTGAAATACTACCAGTAGAGTTTTTTATGAGAAGAGAGATTTTCAATAATGGGCAATCAAGTCCTTTTAAATACAAACATATTTCATTTCATTCTGTTTATCTCTCGGGTACTTTTGGGTCTTCAATACTATTACTCAATCTTTTTGATAGTCAAAATGCTGTAACTTAAATTGACTTTTGACAGTATGAATACAGAAAAATAATTGGTAATGTGCTTGAGTTCTTAATGGAATTGCATTTTATTCTTTTAGTAGCACGTAAGAAACATGAAATAAGCAAGAATTTCTCAGTGTGCATATTATTGCCCTAATTAGGCCTAGAAACTTCTAATGGTGGAAATGAGAAATTGATGATACAGTGAAATGATTACCCTCTGGAAACAGTGTTTAATGGACAGTTTTGCTTCAGTTTTTCTGCCTCCTTCTACTAGAAAACCTAATCAGGATGCCTTAAAACCCATAATGATAGAACTCCCAGAAACTTACATATGAACTCCTAGTTAGCTTATAATCTCTTAAATCCCTGAAATCTGTATGAGGCACTCAGAACTGAGATTTACTATACACTTTAAAGATGCCATGAAGTTTGAACACCATTAACTCAACCTCTGCCCTCCCCCCCAAAAAAAACCTTAAGGTTCCTCCTCTGTTTGTAAATATCAGTGTGGCTGATAATGGTATTCCATAGATAAAGGCTGGTCTTTTGTGATGGGGAATAAATGACACAGAAAAGTATTGTTATTAATTGAAATTTTAAAACTTTAAAACACTACTCAAGCTCTGTTTGAGACCATGCCACAGTATGTGTGGAGCTCAGGTTGAAAACTTAGATAAGAATTTCCTGGCTATAAAGCAGAGCAATAAATCAAGGTGAAGTCCACTGGATTTCTGTCAGTGAAGAATATACACATCAGAAGTCATGAGCAATCCATGTAAAAATGTGTTTGAGCCTGCCTGTGTTTGTGGCACCTCCTTGACTTCTCCAATCCACAAGGGATGTGTGTTTTAAAAACAACATTAACAGCTGCAAACCCAGACACTTGCAGCTTCATGGATTTCTCAAGAGCGGAGATCAGAGTTAAAGGCTTGCAACTAAACTTTAGTTGTCCTGTTCCTGGAGAAATGCTGTAAGCACAAATGAAGCATATTGGAGAAGTATTAGCTGTTCACATGTCCAACTAATAAATAGGGAATAATCTCTTTTAAAGATGGACACTGATTCTGCAACACTATTTTAAGGACATCAGCACACATAATGGTATTTTTGACAATGCTACTGCTTCTCTGTTTTAACAAACTTGTGCTGGCTGCTTAGCTGCCATTCCTAAAAGGCTGTTTATTTTTTTCATTTGTAACTATTACTGTGTCCTGCACGATTCAGAAAATACTTCCTTGAGTTGATAACTTGTATCCTTCAATATAATGAAATCAAGAAAGGGAAAGTTGCACGCACCTGCTATTTGCAGGCTTAGCTTTCTCTCGGGTTAGGAATGTTATTAAATATGTATTTTGATAAAAACTGTGTACTTAGACGAACTAACCTCAGCTGGTATGGCAATTCTGATGTTCTGAGGAAGAGTTTATATACATCTCATTGTTCTCAGAAAAATATATTTAATGAGTCACAATGAAATAGAAAATAATCTGAAGAATCTCTCAAAGTGTAGATGAGGCTTAATATGACAATCATATATATATATAGTGCACCTTTATCACAGACCATGGAGGAAAGCATTGCTCAGGTGTAGTCCTGAAAAGGTAATTTGGAATTTGTCCTTTTTCTACATGTACTTAGAACTGGGTCAGAAAAAAAAACAACCAAATAGTTCGCAATTATCTTTTTTGTTCTGATGTCCCTATATGAAACTAACACCACCACTGTTTAATGGAGAGTTCAATTTAAAATACAAAGAAGTTAAGCAAATGTGAAATAGAAGGTTCAAATCCTGAGCATATAGAACATTCTCTTTCACCTGAAAAATCAAAGCACAAACCTGATAGATGTAAAAAAGTGCTTTTGATATGTATGCCACTTTTTTTTTCTTAGTTAACTTTTTTAAGACAGTGTAGATGCATGCTTAATAAATAGGAAATATCATATTGCAAAGACAGTATTAAATATGCAGGATCCCAGAGGTTTCTGGGGTAAGAGAAATTTTTTTATTCCCCAAGCTAATAACCAGTGCCGCTTGACGACATATGTAGTAAAAGGTGTAAAATCCCAGTTTATTATATTGTCCAAAGTACTTCTTTTCCTCGCCCATTGGAGTATAAGGTTCATCTTTTATTCGACATAGACACATTTGAGAGTCTTTTTTTTTCCTTTCTTTTTCTGCTTTTGTATCTCAATTTATTTTTTTTTCTTTTTTTTTACTCTTTTATAGCATATTACATTTCATGGTTTATAACTAATAATCAATAATCAGGATCAACACTGTTACACGATACCTTTTGCTAATATGGGATGGTGTTTTATTTCTCGGCAGGCAGAGGAGAAGGAGGTTTTAGGAGGTAACTGATAGTTATATAAAAGTAGCTTCAGAATGCGTGTATGGGTTTTGATTTTTAAATATTGTTGCAGTAACCTTGATATTTCCCAAACTTTCTGATGACAAGTCCTCTAAATATTCAGAAGTCAATTATACAATCAGTCATAAATTTTTAAATAATTCTATCAAAAAAAGTTCATCCAGCATTTTGCAGAAAGTAGGGCTATGAAGCTCCATCATCAACACTCAAGTGAAAGTCCTCAACCATCACACCAGAGCTCTGCTGACTTACGTTAGGATAGGACAAATTTATAGATAAGAACATTTAATTTTCAATCAGTTACTGGGTGCAGACTGCTTCTGCACTGATCTAGCACAAGGAATTCTTGTTATATATAAGGAAATACAGTTTTATTGATATATTTAGATAGCATTGTCAGTGAGATGTACTAGCAAGCTATCAAGAAGTTAGAATTTTAGCATACCGTCATGTATACTATTTTAAGCCAGAGCTTACAAAAAAAAAAAAGAAAAAACCCAACCAGTTACATGGGGCTGCCTTTTCTCTGTTTAATGCTGTGAGTACACATCTATTAGTTACCACATTTTACATAAAACAAGGTGACGTTGTTAAACTTTGAAGAAAAAATAAGAATAAAATTAATTAAGATTACAAAATATGAAGCTTTTCAAATTGTTCTTGGCAGTTTAAGTTACATTGTAACTCTTAGTATTGATGTTGGATTCAGTGGCAAAGTAGCACTGACTTTAACAGAAGCAAACTTGGCTTCACGTCTGTAAAGGAAATGATGGTTAATTAGAATAAATTTAAAAAGATATCCATAAGAGATCTGCATGTTGTAATAACCAGAAGAGCTTTTCCTGGGGAAAAAAAAAATAAAAAATCAAGGCAAATATAGGGTTGATTGTTTTGGCACTTTTTTAAATGTAAAATCAGAGAGGTAGCCTCTGAAACAAGAGGATGGCATATGACCGGAAAATAAAGGCAACCCAAAGAGAAAATTGTAGCACCTTTAAAACAAAGAGAAAAGTGTCATTCATAGTTCTAGTTTAAATAGGTTCCTTTAAAAAACATCTGTGGCAGATCATAGTATTGCTGTCTTAAAAATACGCGGTAAGAAATATGTCTTAGTATTTTCCCTTAAAATAATCTGAATTGTGAAGGGTTGGATTAATATTGAAAGTTACAAGAAATATTTTGAACCATACATTCTTTATGAGTGATTACACAACATGTATATGTAAGGATGGTGGCCACTGGCAGTAACGATTTCAGTTTGGCATTATCTGCAACTTACACTTGTAGTTACTATGTAGTGTGGTAGAATCCAGTTATTAACCTGGGAGGGAGTAGTGTGATACATCAGTGAAACAGTAGTATTGTGGTCTGTAATCAAATACATATAGTAGAACAGTGTATGAGGGTCACAGAGCTTTTCCTTCTGCTTTCTAGTAAGGGGTAAAATAGATACAGCTACAGGTTTAGGCATACTGTAGAATAAACGTAAGAAGTAGTGTTTAATACTGATTTTAATGAACTTAACTAACATATTTACCTAGCTTAACTAATGTAACAAAATAAATAACACCATTTAAATTAATTATAATGAAGTTTATAGAAGATGAGTGAAGGAAAAACATTTTTCTTGATTTTTTTATGTCTATCTAAATATAGTTTCCCACCAAGCCTCAAGAGTATTTGTTTATGTTGCCATTGGATTAGTGCTTAGTAACTGGCATTTGCCTTAAAATTATTTCTTTGGGAGGAATGATTTTTTAGCATTTTTCCCATGTGTCCTTATTTCTTTTCAGCATTTTCATTTATACCATTTATCCTATATTATCAAAACAGTGAATACATCCTTCCGGACCAAAATCTAAACATGTCAATACAGTTCTATTTATTGACACAAACGTATTTTTCTTATGGTCTTGTCTCTTCTTTTTTATCATCTACTGAATAAATGAATAAATAGATCTTTGGCCTTCGCTGTTTCTTCCTAATAGTCTCAGATGGCAAGCCAGCTATGCACCAGTGTGCTAGGAAATGTCAACAGTTTACCACTGATAGAACTTTCTGTTCTTAGAATATAGAGGTTTGCATGTAAACACTTATGAACTGAAAGAAGAGCATACGCAGGTTTCTCCCAGCTTCCAGTTCTTTGCATTTGTAGTGCAAATTTACTCAGATTAAATTTGAACATTCATAATGCTGTATTCTTACAAGGCCAATATAAATAAATATATAAACAATCAAATGTTCTTATTTCTGTGTAACTCTAACTGCAGGTCTCTTCGGCTAAGCTTTATATCAAGGTTAACACATTTAATTTACAAATGAGTATGAAAAAAACAGATGAAAAGAAAAATGTTGCCTAACACTGAGATTTGTTACAGAACTGGTTGTCAAAATGAGAACACAAATGTTTTTTTTTTCTCTGTAGTCACTGAGACAAAATTTAGTAGTTAGTAACTAGTGATCTAGCAGGATTCCCAAAACAGTAAGGGAATGTTGAGGATGCTTTGGGAGCTTCCTAAAATGCAGGGGTTTCCAGAAAGTGTTCTAGCAGTTATACCTGGGGAGATGCTTTTCTTCTTGTAACTACCAGAAGTTGCATCTGTTTGATTGCACGTTGAGAGTGTTCACAGAGAAAATATGTAATGGAGCATGTCTCACATTGCATATGCTCCCAAACCATAGTGAAATGAATTCATATCCTTCTAAAGTGGTGTATATACAAGCTAGGCAGTGTATGTTTCTTTTGAAATACGTTTTAAGTGAAGTTGAATGAATAGTTCCCCCTTAGCTTCCTGGTTGGATAGCATGTTTTGCATTTTTAAATTGAAATTTGGGTATATTTAGGGGACTTTTTTTTCCTACCATTCCTTCCTTCGTGCTTGTTTTCTTACGCCTTCTTCCAGTAAAGGAATTTGCAGTAAATATGCAGTAAATAAAATCTATTATAGTGCACTGAAGTGCGTGAAGGGAACTATATTGGAAAATCAGGCTCCTCTTTTTTTTTTTTAATTAAAAAAAAAAAATAGTCATTTTATACACTGTGACTTGGAAATACATTAGACATTCTATTTTTTTTTTTTTTTTTATTGTTTGGACCAGTATTAGCCTGTACTTTCTTGCATTCCTGTCCTTGACATAAATGCTTTAATACAAGTCTTTGCACTTTACTCTGCAGAGATGTAAGTCCTCACAGATGTAAGTTTATGGTTTAAAACTCTGATTCCAGCAAAACAACTAATCTTTTGTCTGCACACTTGTGAGGATTATCTGTCTAATAAATTGAAATCCTACAGCTCTTCTACTGTGTTGTAAATACAACACTTTTTGTAGACAGTATGTGAAAACTTCTTTCCAAGTACTATGCACTCTTTTTTTTCAAGGACAGTGAGATGATACAAAACCAAGAGAATAATTTTCAACATCAAAACAAGTTTCTGAATATTTATGAGAGATGTGAACCCAGTAGACTATCACTTTAATAGACAACTCATTTTAGTCAAATGTTAAAAAGTTGAAAAAGAATTTTGAATGGTCAGATCTTCCTATTATCTAAATGTAATACTTAGATTGATCCCATGTGAATATACAAAATGTTGGCTGTTTTCAGAAAGAAAAAAAGAGCACTAGGAGTCAGCAAGGCAGCTTTTCTGAAGTATCATAAGAAGCAAAATGCATATGGAAAATGTTTGTGCAGAAGAGGTTTCATAAAGTTATAGATTTTGAAAAGTGGTAGGAGAAGAAGATTTTCAGTCTGGTGAGTCATGCCAATCATCATATCTGCAGCCTGTTCTACAGAATCGAACTGAAGAAGATAGAGACCAGAAAACTCTCTTTTCTTTCTGTTTACATTAACTATTACTCATTAAAACATTAGTGTACTGAGAAGAAACATATATCTTTCTCTAATTAATCCTTGATGAAACTGAAAAGCATCTTAATTTGCTTTGTGGGTGAAGAATCCTAGGTAAATTTGTCCCCTGAAGGCATCTACAATAACATAATACACTCAGCATGTAAGTCTTTGCGTCTTGGTAAGACACTATCCTTACCATGGTTTGACACTGAAAACTCTTGTCTTCATTTTAATTTCTTAGGGGTATAAGATTATGGTCATGGAAAAAACATTTTTAGTTCGCAGCAGTATTTAAGTGTATTATTGTAAAATACTGTAGTAAGAACTGCAGTATTTTTGTAAAGCTCTAGTTGCCTTAGCTGTAGTTTAACAGCTGAGTTGCTTGGGTTTGGGTTTGTTGGTTTGGTTTTTTTTTCCAAGTTTCTGTCTAAAACTGAGCTTTAATTCATATTTTTAAAATCTTAGCCTGCTGCCCTTAGGTGATTTATAATTTTAAAAGACTGCTTGTCTTTGAACCTAGCCCATGTAGTAAATTTCAGTGAGACCAAATAGTCAGTTCTGAGGACCTGACTATATAGGACCATATAAATAAGGAAAACTGTGTATGTGAAGATCTTATATGTATCATATCCCTAAAGTTGTATGTGTTTGGTTTTGTTATTATGGTACACTGATAAATCACAATAGTTATAAGTGCGACTTTAAGGCAGAAACATCAGTTAGTAAAATAAAAAGATCTGAATGAGATGGTTTAAACTGAGATTGTTTAAACTAATTCCAGAAGTCTGGAATGCTACAGATTACATCTAGTAAAATAGCACTGCATTTTCTACTTTTCAGTGTTTCAAGAAAAGGCTAAACTTCATATGAAGAGTTATCTGCTAGCTCTTCCTCAATGATTTCACTCTCCTTTTTCACACTCCATATGCTTGATTTGTCACTCATACGCAGTTATTTGAGCTCCTTGCTGTTACCCTCTTTTGGATGGGTTTTGGCATGAAAAAATATGCTAATCAGCATAACCTCCTGAAAGTTACTGTGGAAACAAGGTTTCTGTGAAAAAATACCAAGGTATTGCATTTACAGAAAAGCTGTACAACACTGAGCAAAATCTTGACAGCAGAACAGAATTACCAGCTGCAGCATGTGTTTTGCAGAGTGGACTTACAGGAAGGATGACTGCTGCTTACTGGAGATGAGCAGCTATAAAACTTCCTCTATATGCAAACCATCCAGCCTGACACTGGGTCTTTCTTAAGAACCATGTCTGAATTAAGAAGATGTAGAAGACCTGGAGATGTTTTCTGCTTGCGTGCCTGGCTTAACCAGAAAACTGCTGACAAAAGGGGCTGATTTTCAGCCCCAAACAATGTGGCATAGTCGAGCTCATATCCACATTAATGTACATCTTCTGGAGCAGAAGCTGCTCCAGGTATTCCTCAACCTTGACTCTGCTGTGGTCCCATAATAGGGTGATGCTGTGGCATTATTGGTGCATTTATTCAGGTGATATTATTGGTTCATTTATTCAGTTCAGAGTATCTGAAATAATGTTTTGTCCTGTCTAAAGAATTAAGGTGATTTGCTTTTCTATTCTACTTTAGTTGAGAGCTTATGAAAATTAAAAAAGCAATGACATAGTTCTTTCTGCACAAATCTTACATTATTTATAACCTTGATTATTAATATACTTTGTCTGTCTCTCTCCTTTCATTTCCCTTTCTTTCAGTCACTCTTTCCATCTCATATTTCATAAGCTTTAGGCCTTTGTTTGACAATTTAATTACACTATCTAAAATCAAACTGAGACTATCTAAAGGTTGTGGCCTGATCCTGGGTCACAGCTGAACCTCATGGTTATGCAAACTTATGTGTTGAATACGTGGGTAAGTAAGGAGAATGTGCAAGTTTGACTAAATTTTCTTTTTGAGGTTTGTGGCTTCATTCCAATTTGGAAAAGGGCAACTTAGATCAAAACTGAGGATGATATTAGCTTGACTCCATGAAACAAAATAAAATAGGTGAACTTTGTGCAGTTCTGAGCATCAGAATTGAAGTGCAGAAATGACCGTGTAATGCTATGGGAGCATTTAATAAGGTCAGAGGTAGTCACTCAGAGACAATGTGATTCCATGTATTTGATCAGTCACACTTTCACTAGTATAGACATTGCTTACTGTGTTACTTCTACTTTTCATCTAATTAATCTGTTCTGATGCTACACTCTCCTGTAAAGGAAATTCTGCAACGTTCAGAAATTTGATTTTCTCATAAAATAGCTGACACAATTTCAGTTTGATCATTTTGTATTTTGAATGTGTCTTGTTGGACAAGTTTTTTGGATGGTGTCTTGACTCTGAATGATGCATCAAATTAGCATTAAATCACTGCTTACTGCTTCTCTTTTCAAAGTCTGTCACAGACCTGCGTCTTGACATGAAGTATGCAGTATCTGCCTTTAAAAATGCCGGGAACTTAATGCTTATCTTTACTCTAAAATTCATTCCTGAAGGAGGCAGTACAGCTAAAGCTTTGAATCTCTTTTTGTATTAATTATTTCATCTTCGTAGCTATTGTAAACTACAAAGCAACTTAGAATTATTATTGTGGGACCTTACAAGATTCTGTCACTAGCACATATGCCTGAGTCTTATTATTGTATGATTACCAATTTTGTAAACTCTTTAACAGAATTTTATATTAATAGTAATAATAGTTTCAGATTAATATAGGAATTTAAACTCTTTATTGCACAGTTATTTCCAGTTTCTTGCCCAGTTATTTCCAGTTTCTTGCACCAGAAGCTTGGCTCAAGTATCGCTTGAAAGAAGAGGACAGTGCAGGTGCTCAGTTTGATGTTTTCTTAGGTATCTTAGATGTCATCAGTACATTAAGGTTGTCTCAGTTGAATTTATCACCAGATTATGTTTAAGTAACCATTTAATTGTGACCACACATTTATAAGTTACAATAAGGAAAGGCTGAAGCAAGAACTGATAATGTGATACATGAATTGTACTAGTTACCTGTATCCTGAATAAAACTTTACCTACAAGCCAGTAGGTTTTATTCATTTTAGATCCTGTTTGGCCAAACCTAAGGAGAACAGAGTTGTGGATTTTTGCAAGGAGCGTATGATTATCCCCAGAGCTTCCTCTATTCTAGAGAGCTATAAAAAAGGGAAATCAATAATTCAGTAATCAATAAATGATCAATAATAATTCAATTGTAAATTTAAAACCCAAAGATCAATAAAAGTTATGTACTCCAGCAGCTTGTATTGCTGAATTTTATTTCTGGCAATATTTATGGATGAGTAACTTTAGGTGTTTAAGTCATCCCACTAGAGCTTAGTGGAGCTTTCAGGTGCAGAAACAATTATAGAATCATAGAATCGTTAGGGTTGGAAAGGACCTTAAGATCATTTAGTTCCAACCCCCCTACCATGGACAGGGACACCTCACACTAAACCATGTGGCCCAAGGCCCTGTCCAACCTGGCCTTGAACACTGCCAGGGATGGAGCATTCACGACATCCTTGGGCAACCCATTCCAGTGCCTCGCCACCCTCACAGTAAAGAACTTCTTCCTTATATCTAACCTAAACTTCCCCTGTTTAAGTTTGAACCCATTCCCCCTTGTCCTACCACTACAGTCCCTAATGAAGAGTCCCTCCCTGGCATCCTTATAGACCCCCTTCAGATACTGGAAGGCTGCTATGAGGTCTCCACGCAGCCTTCTCTTCTCCAGGCTGAACAGCCCTAACTTTCTCAGCCTGTCTTCATACGGGAGGTGCTCCAGTCCCCCTCACTGCTGAATTATTATCAATCATCATCATCATCATCATAATTTCAGAGTTTCTTTTGAATGTTGTGGGTAGCTTTTCATATTTCAGGAAGTAATGTTATCCTGAGGTAGTTATTTTGTGAATTGTCAGGTAATAGTGAGTTATTAAATCACACAAAAAATCACGTACATGGCTGGTTTATGACTTGTTTTTAATAGGGTTTATGTAAAGTTTTAGAACTTTGTTGAGAGACTATGCAGTGTTAATTTTGGATGATAACTCAATTAAAATACAATTTCAGCTTTAGATACTTTGTTTGTAGCTATATTGTGAGAAGGCTAAACCTACTCTGCCATGCTGGGTTGTTTTTAAAAAGCATGCTGTCCAAGTGGAAGGGGATTGAGAGTATTCCTAAAGTGATGTTAAAAGAATGCAAGTAGTAGTCTGATTCTCCCTTTAGGACATTAATCTTTTAACACTAGTTTCAGCTAAAATTGGCTTCGATAATTCAATCACTCAGGAAGTGAATTTGCATTGGCAGAAAACAGTTGGAAACACGTGCAACAAGTGCTGAAAACTGCTCTTGTGCTGAATGGATGTAGAAAATAACCATAAAGTTTCAGAGAATATTCATTAAACACAGTACTCATTAAGCAATTTGTGAACTCCACCAAATTAGTTACACTGCTTAGAAGTGACCTTGAAATACAGACTTTTTTTCCTTAGAAAACAGTACACAAGGAAAAATTTTAACAAAATGCTTTTGTATTTTCTATTTAATCAAAATACACAGGATTTGCTTTTCCTTTTTTTCTATGCATAGCTTTTAGTGACGTTAATAGCACCTGCACTATATTTTTCCTCATTATAAACCTATAAATCTCTTTCAAAGGCATAAAATGCTGTGAGAGCTATTAACCAGTAGTATATTGTATTTATTAGGATCATGAATCCCTAATTTGTAATTTAGAAAAGTGCTAACTCAGTGAAGAGGTTATTTCATGGCAGGTGTGTATATTTTGTATATGTCTTTTTTATAAACTATTCTGAGTTATTTTGTTGATGACTGAATCTTGGCTTTTATGTAACATGATTTGTTGCCTTATCTCAGAAACCCACTATAAGCAGACCAATCTTGATATTTTTCATCACAGAGGCAGCCAAACTTCAGTTTTTCTGAGAATGGCTTTCAACAGTTTCACAAGAAGAAAGTATTTTTTTTCAAGCCATGCATTTAATTGCATATGTAGTTTTGTATATGTATCTGTATAAATGTTCATAATTTATACATACTATTTTCAGACTGATTATTTAAACCACCAGCCCAGAGTGGAGCTCCATCTCCTGATACAGAATCATAGAATCATAGAATCAAGTAGGTTGGAAAACACCTTTAAGAGATGCTGTCTGGACACTAGGAAAATTTTTCACAATGGGAACAATCAACCATTGGAATAATCTCCCCAGGGAAGTGGTGGATTCACCAGTGTTGAACACTTTTAAGATTCAGCTGGGCAGGGTGCTGGGTCATCTTGCCTAGGTCATGCTTTGCCTAGAAAGGTTTGACTAGGTGATCTTTGAGGTCCCTTCCAACCTGGTATTCTATGAGTCTATGATGATCAAGTCAAACCGTTACCCCAGGACTGCCAAGTCTACCGTTAAACCATGTCAGCCTCATTTGCATGGTTTTTGAACATTTCCAAGGATGGTGGTTCCACCACTTCCCTGGGAAGCCTGTTCCGATACCTCTCCTTATTGCCATAAATTGAACCAAGAAAGAGAGACTACGCAGGCTCTGTCCTGTTCAAGCGATGTGTCACAGTTGTGCAGTAACCTGAAGTCATATAGAAATGCCTACAAGGATGCTGGAGGGGGACTCTTCAATAGGGACTGTAGTGATAGGACAAGGGGGAATGGGTTCAAACCTAAACAGGGGAAGTTTAGGTTAGATATAAGGAAGAAGTTCTTTACTGTGAGGGTGGTGAGGCACTGGAACAAGTTGCCCAAGGATGTCGTGAATGCTCTATACGTGGCAGTGTTCAAGGCCAGGTTGGACGGAGTCTTAGGTGACATGGTCTAGTGTGAGGCATTCCTGCCCATGGCAGGGGGGTTAGAACAAGATGATCTTAAGGTCCATTCCAACCCTAACTATTCTGTGATTCCATGATTAAACAGAAGGGCTGTTCCTGTGATAGTCAGTGGAGACCTTCCTTCAAATGCTTTACAGTTTACCAGAGACCTTTTTTTTTTTCCTCTGTAATTACAGATATTGCCTTTACTTGCCAAAGAGACAGGTACTCTGAAAAGGCTGGAAAAGACAATTTAATGTTGCTCACAAATATAATTTACTAGATGTATTCCTTAACTGAAACTTGTCAGTCATCTTTTATAACTGTATTTGTGATGTACAATGAAAATAAAATATGACCTCTTTTTGATAGTCAGTAAAGACAGTGATAAGAAAAAGCATAATATGAGTTTTATTAGGACATTTTCTACTGAAAATAATTTTATTGACAGTAAAAGTTAATACTGTTGAATGAATATATCAACATTACTAGAATTTAGCAATTACTAGTAACTCCCATTTAAAGAAAAACTTCAGGGGTATTGCCTAGTACTATTTTTCCTCTTTTCAAGTTTTTTTGCCAAGGTGACAAAAGAAAAATATTCCAGGCAAAATATTTTAGGCATGCATTAGTCCAACACAACACCAGAAAGTACTGCAATATATTTACTACAGCTGCTGTCAAGCCCAGAGTTGAACTATATAATTAATCCAGAAAAAGGAAAAAAAAAAAATCCCAAAATACTACTCTCTCCTAAATATATGAGTCATATTAGAATTATGTCCATGTTGACCTAGGTCTTATTTTATTCTTGCTGTTTGCCAAATGTCTATAGGTAACCATAGTTATTCCCTGTTATGGGTGTAAAGGATCACCTCTTAAGCTCAGAAAGCACTTCCACTTTCGGACAGGGACAGCAGCACACTACGCAGCCCCCTCTTGGTAGCGGGGTCCACACAGATCCGTCTGAGGACAATCTCGCAGTAGAAGAAGGAAGGGAGGGCAGGAAAGCAAGGCAAACTTCAACCTGCTTAACCTTCTTCTGTTTAACTAGAAGCACCTAGGGAGGTGATAGGCACTTCCGCAGGCAATAAGCAATTGTTAGACTTAGACCTTCAGAGATAATAATACCTGGAAGCTTCATAGCTGCATCTGCAATGCAGATTTGCACATTTTTTATGATGAAGTTTTACAGTTGTTTTATAGTATTTGGGGTAAGGTGGGCAAAGTAATTTGAGGTTTGTACAGACATGCCCAGAGATTTCTTTAAATTTCCACCTGTCATTACTGTGATACATCCTACTGTGGCTTCATCCACACAACAGAAGGCAGGGAATGCCTTATTCCGAGTAGTTTCTGAGGGAAGGAACCAGAGGGAAATGTGTTCAATGAGCTCTCAATTTAGACAGATGCCTTATAGTCTTCCTCATACTAAAGATAAGTTGTACAAGGGGAGGTTTAGACTGGATATTAGGAAAAAATTCTTCCCCAAAAGGGCTGTCAAGCATTGCAACAGGCTGCCCAGGGAAGCTGCGGAATCACCATACCTGGAGATATTTAAAAATGTGTAGATGTGGCACTGAGGAACATGGTTTAGTGGTGGACCTGGCAGTGTTATGTTAACAGTTGGTCTTGATTGTCTTAAAGTCTTTTCCAACCTAGGTTAATCTATGATTCTATGATTCTAACAATCACTTAGAGTAGGGTCCTTCAGAAGTCAAAGGGCTCTGGACTCAGAGCCTGGCAGAGAAGGCATAACAGTGACCTAGACATTACGAGGTCTCCTGGCTTGAAGGATGGTACAGACCAGGTGTGTGCTGCACTGCTGATACAAGCTTGGGAATGTAGGCAGTCCTGCAGTCTTAACAGAAAGACCTACTTATTATATTTCTTTAAGTCAATATTTTCTAACGGAACACTATTTGCACTGAAAACTTTTAGTTCATCTAATTAACAGAAACTATGCTTCCATAATATCAGTCATGGCTGCCAAAAGGAAAATGAAAGCTTTTTAGAGAAGAGTATAGTAGCTTAGACGCAGCAACTGTAGATTTCCACTGTTCCCAATAGCGCTGAAGATCTGAATCTATTGTTAGTCCTACACAGTGGGGTCTTCTGTTTGTGTGTTGGGGGGGTGGAGGGTGTGTTCTTTTTTCTTTTTTTTAATTGGATTTAGGCCGAACAAGTTTTTTAGCTCTTTTTATTACTGTACTTTTGTACGGTACACATGCCTTCTATGGCCTGTGATACTTGCCAAGGGTCAGGGTCTTCAAAATCAGTAACTGAATGTAACAGAATTTCTTGCCCTTCAAGTGTTCTAATGTTGAAGGTTTGACCTTTATGATTAAAGATTGGCTTGAAAGGAAATCCCTATGTCTGAAGTCTTCTCTTAAGTAACTGTATTTTTGAATGGACATTTCTAACTGAAGAAATAAAAGGCTTCTGTGCACTCTTATAGACTTAATCAAAACATTTAAGTATAGAAGGATACAGTAATAAGCTAGACAGACTCTATCAGTCCTTTCAAGAATTACTGTTACTTTCTTAATATGCCTTTTTGGCACATTTGCCCAGTACAGTCACAGTTTTTGACTGGCTGCTTACAGCAGTGCCCTCTGGTTAACTTGCGGTTAGCTTAAGGCCCAGGCTTTTGAAAAAGAACGTCTAAACAACAACTAACCCTTTTTTTCTTTTTTTTTTTTTTCTTTTTAAATTTATTTACTGAAAGAGCATCATATGCTGGGTCTGATAGGCACTGTATTTTCCTTGGAGAAGCTAGATAATTCTTCATTATGGCTAAATGGGCTGTTTCCTAAAGAAGACAAAGCATTCTTTATTCCTATTTATTCTGTGCACTTCAGCTGACATAAAATGGACAGGTATCATCCAAAGAGAATACTTGTCTCATGGAGGAAACTCTCTGCAGATCTATAGCAGGAAGAAAATAGGCAAAGACTATGTCATAGTAGTATGTCATAAGTGCACAGAATAAATAGGAATAAAGAATGCTTTGTCTTCTTTAGGAAATAGCCCATTTAGCCATAATGAAGAATTATCTAGCTTCTCCAAGGAAAATACAGTGCCTATCAGACCCAGCATATGATGCTCTTTCAGTAAATAAATTTAAAAAGAAAAAAAAAAAAAAGAAAAAAAGGGTTAGTTGTTGTTTAGACGTTCTTTTTCAAAAGCCTGGGCCTTAAGCTAACCGCAAGTTAACCAGAGGGCACTGCTGTAAGCAGCCAGTCAAAAACTGTGACTGTACTGGGCAAATGTGCCAAAAAGGCATATTAAGAAAGTAACAGTAATTCTTGAAAGGACTGATAGAGTCTGTCTAGCTTATTACTGTATCCTTCTATACTTAAATGTTTTGATTAAGTCTATAAGAGTGCACAGAAGCCTTTTATTTCTTCAGTTAGAAATGTCCATTCAAAAATACAGTTACTTAAGAGAAGACTTCAGACATAGGGATTTCCTTTCAAGCCAATCTTTAATCATAAAGGTCAAACCTTCAACATTAGAACACTTGAAGGGCAAGAAATTCTGTTACATTCAGTTACTGATTTTGAAGACCCTGACCCTTGGCAAGTATCACAGGCCATAGAAGGCATGTGTACCGTACAAAAGTACAGTAATAAAAAGAGCTAAAAAACTTGTTCGGCCTAAATCCAATTAAAAAAAAGAAAAAAGAACACACCCTCCACCCCCCCAACACACAAACAGAAGACCCCACTGTGTAGGACTAACAATAGATTCAGATCTTCAGCGCTATTGGGAACAGTGGAAATCTACAGTTGCTGCGTCTAAGCTACTATACTCTTCTCTAAAAAGCTTTCATTTTCCTTTTGGCAGCCATGACTGATATTATGGAAGCATAGTTTCTGTTAATTAGATGAACTAAAAGTTTTCAGTGCAAATAGTGTTCCGTTAGAAAATATTGACTTAAAGAAATATAATAAGTAGGTCTTTCTGTTAAGACTGCAGGACTGCCTACATTCCCAAGCTTGTATCAGCAGTGCAGCACACACCTGGTCTGTACCATCCTTCAAGCCAGGAGACCTCGTAATGTCTAGGTCACTGTTATGCCTTCTCTGCCAGGCTCTGAGTCCAGAGCCCTTTGACTTCTGAAGGACCCTACTCTAAGTGATTGTTAGAATCATAGAATCATAGATTAACCTAGGTTGGAAAAGACTTTAAGACAATCAAGACCAACTGTTAACATAACACTGCCAGGTCCACCACTAAACCATGTTCCTCAGTGCCACATCTACACATTTTTAAATATCTCCAGGTATGGTGATTCCGCAGCTTCCCTGGGCAGCCTGTTGCAATGCTTGACAGCCCTTTTGGGGAAGAATTTTTTCCTAATATCCAGTCTAAACCTCCCCTTGTACAACTTGAGGCCACTCCCTCTTGTATCACTTGTTACTTGGGAGAAGACAGTCTGCATTGCTGAACTCTGAGATTCCTAAGGAAATACCATTTAATAAAAATGTTTCAGAATTTCCTGCTTATTCATCAAAAGTTTGCCTATCCGTGGTATTAATAATAGGATGCCTAGTCTCATGCTATAGTTGATAATATCCACAGAGAAGCTTTAGATTCATATTGATAATTAGAAGCCTTGTAATTCAGAATATTTTTATTAGTAATTTAATGCATGGGGTTTTTCAGTTCAGCAAAGTTTTATTCGTCATCTAAATGAATCAAAACAGTCTAAAAATAGTTAAAATCAATAGAAAAAAAAAATCATGTGTAAGAGAGTTTTCCACTGGCACATATTCAGTGGAAATCTTCTTCCTCCTGTGTCAGCTGGTATGCCCTTTCACTGAAGGAGAGTCATTTCAGCAGTGTGAATTTTGCTAGGAATGGGCAGAGAAAGGTGGGATTTCTTTAATTGTGTAAGATTTACAGTGGGAAGTCACAGAACATTCTCTCATGCACCTTTAGGAAAGGACTAAATACTTATTTCTCTAGTTCTGAGGCCCTCTCACCTGAAGGAGATGCCACTGACAATAAGCAGCTTGCAGAAAAAAGGCACCCCCTTACTGTACTCTCTTCTCATGCATGTCTCATTGGGAGAAGCATCTGGGGAAGCTTTTCCCCTATCCCCTGGGAGTCAGCGCTGCCTGAGTTACTGCACAATATGCGCAACTGCAGAATATGTACAAGAGAACAAAGCTATCATTTTCTGCTTACTACACATGGTAAGTAATAGGACTATGAGGCTAAGCAATAGTGTGATTGCCATTAATGATAAGACACCCAATAATTCCCGGGTGGCCATACAGTCATCAGTCAGGTCGGGAATGGGCTGATCTTCCTTGTTGCTGGGTTGCCATCCTCCATTTCATCACTTTTTTTCCATGGGGTTTTATACCTTTCCATGTCAGTAGTTTTCCTCTTGAATCCTTTAACTCCAACAATCCTGTCCATGGTTTTGCTTCCAATACCTCGGCTTCAGTATGGACTTTCTCACACTGTAACAGCAATTGGACCTGTAAAACCAAACCAAAGAAACACAAACTTACACGAAACTTGTCTCACAAACCACAGAACTCTTGCGTGGGGGCAACAAGACATTATGTTTTGCATGTTTTGGACTCTTGTGCACTAAGTGACTTCTCTGTGCCTTCCACTTGTGGCCATATTCTTAGAATGTTTCTCTGGGGGAAAAGAAAAAGAAAGTGGTTTTTTTCTCCTTATAAAGTCACACAGACTTGGAGAAAGTGCTTTGCTTTTTGCCTTACGATTTGTGGCACTGTAAGATTAATACTTAGGAACTGGTGGAGGCAGTTTGCTCTTTGCACTGGTTGTTTCCAGATACAAATGAAAGGACAAATGCCAGCATTTCCGGCCCTGAAATTTCGCAGGTAGATCTTGAGTCAATACAATAACAGGACTCTCAGATCTTTATAAGCTGTAGCCTCCCTTTTTGTACCCGCTTTTCCTTAAGTGACTAGGAGAGAGATTAGGGTGAAGAGTATCTCAATAAAGAGCTTATGGCAGAAGTACTAAAATCTTACCACTGGCATACCCATCACAGCCTATAATTTAAGACCAACACAACATACATCATGGTTGTCTTTCTATGACTGGCTTTGCAGGAAAGCATGAAACTTTCAATCAGACTATGGGAATGTAGATTCACCTGTTTAATGGTAGCATGAAAAGGTTTCCTTGGGCTGACCGAAGCCACACGAATAAGAAAAGAGCACTGTGATCTAAGACTTTTAAACAGTTGTTGCTTAGTTTAGTATGTTAGAAACATGGATTTTGTACATGACAATATAGTGATCAGCAAGGCATCCACATAGCTTTAAAGTATACTTGACAGTACAATCAAATGGCATGACCACAGCTCATGCAGCTTTAACTTTTGCTGTGTATTAGTAATGGTGTAACTACATCAAGGACTTGTTTTGGCAGTACAGCACACCCAGTTAGCCTCAGGGAACTAACTGCAATCTGTCCTACTGTGATTGTATTTCTTTGGATACATGAACACAGTGGTGTAAATCTGTGTCTGATACATCATGTGCTGCAAGTACGTCTTTAGATTTCAGTTTTCTGTAACGAATGTTGATTAAAATCTTTATGAATTCATGTAAGCATACAATCTTATCCTGTTATCTTAATAATAAAATTGTTCTGAGAGCAGCTGACATGCAAAACCTGACTGCACCATGTTTTATCATCATGGTAAAGCAATGTGCTGTTTGTATGCTACTTCACACTATAATGCTGTATGAGATATTTCTGCTGTTATAGTAGGGGATATAATAAACAGCAAAAATCAATTGAGGGGGAGGGGAAGTTGGCTGCCGTTCTCAGGAGGAAACATGCTTTGAAATCAGAAAATTGCAGCCGTGTAGCGAGCAAGATGATGGAACTGTAAGTGCTGAATCACAGCCTTACCATTTGCTTTTCACGAGGCACAGAGCACAACGCCAGTAATACAGCCCCCAAGAGCTAACTAAAGATTCTTCTCACAAACTGTTCTATCAAAAACTAAGTGTATGACTGTATGCTAGGAAAATAAAATGAACCTGAGTGTTGGAGTACTGGTACTGCTTCTAGTAGCTTAGTTAGGAAGACTCTAGGGACTTCAGCTCTTTCTTTTGTCCTAGTCTGAACAGGTTTGCCTTGGCCTCCGCTTCTGTGACTTATTACTGAGGGCTTCCCAAGGACAACAGAGTCAGGACTTCTTGTAAATGAGTGTTCCCTGTGGGATCTGTAATGAGGAGACTTAACTAATTTTCAGTCTGTTTGGAAGGTATTCATTTTTTAATCGACCTCAAAGCACCCAAGGAACAAAAGGAATCTGGGTGAAGATGATTTGCGTCCAAGGCAAACAGATGAGTCATTTTCTATTGTGGGGTAGTTGCACAGGTTTTTTCAAGTCCACTGGACATAGAAGTTTTTCAAATTTAGTATTCCATTGATTAAAATTAGGAGCGTTGTGTCTGATGACATGATCTGTATGTTACAGACAGCTTTCCCTTCCTTCCTTCAGCTGACATTTTCTGTGCAAATATTGCTCCCGTCATCACTTACCAGGCCAATATTACAATGGAATTAATTTAAAACATAATCTGTTGCCTTTTAGTCTGAGTAGGAAAGTTCAATTCTGCGACTTGAATGTCAGGTGCAATTTTACAGAGGGTGCTTGCAGGGCTGTTATACCCCGCAGAGAAGATAATTACAAAGTCAGAAGGAGCCTTAGGACTTTTTGGTTAGGGAACAGGTTTTGTACAACAAAATGATATTTTAATTTTCTCTATTTGAATATTGGGTGAAATTATGTAACTCATATTTCTAATTTAGTTCTAACTGCTAAATAAGTTAATGCAGAGAACATGATACTGCTGGTTTGGGGTTTTTTTAAGTAAGTAAGTTAAAGATGATTGTGAGTCAAATTTTTCTATAGCACTGTTTTCTCTTTACATATATGAGTGACAGAATGGTATAAATGTATTGAAGGAGAATACTTTTTGATAATAGAAAATTAATAATGTCATCATGAATAGTTCTCCCACACTCCTTATTTCACCAGTAGAGCACTTCAGTTGAAAACTTCAAAAAGCAGGTATTCAGAAATATCATTGCCAATACAGAAGATCCAAACCTCAGAGCAGTGGGTAAAGGTTAAAGCTGAATGAGTTTTTTGTTTAAACTCTCTTCATCATATTTTAAAACAATTTAAAATAATAAAAATAAATACAGAAAATGAGGTGGGAAATGTTAATTTAGAAACAAAACTCCATCTGTTCCAGTCCTTTATAATTCTGGGGGGTAGGAAGCTCTGAAGTGCATAACTGCAGAACCATAAAACAGCCCAGGTTGGAAGGCACCCTGATAGATCATCTGGTCCAAGACATTGTGGGAAAGGGAGCCTAGGTGAGATTATCTAGCACACTGTCCTGTCACATCTTGAAAATCTCCAGCAGTGGGGACTCCACCACATCCCAGGGGAGGTTGTTCCAGTGATTGGTAGTTCTCACTGTAAAAAATTTCTTTCTTACATCAAGATGAAACCTCTCCTGGTGCAACTTGTACCTGTTGCCTCTTGTCTTCTCCATATGGCTCCTTGTGGAAAGAAAGCCACAATCCTCTTTGTAGCTGCCCTTTAAGTGCTGGAATACTGTGATGAGGTCCCCCTGAACCTTCTCTTCACCAGGGAGAAAGGACTGAACTCCTTCAGTCTTTCCTCAAAGGACAGGTCCTCCAGCCTATTGATAATCTTCATGTCTTCTCCTTTGGACCTTCTTCAGTCTGTCTGCATCTTCCTTAAATTGTAGGGACCAGAACAGGACACAGTGCTCCACGTGCAGCCTGATAAGCACTGAATAATCATGTCTCTATTGCTGCTTGTAATGCCCCTGTGGATCTGATCAGTATCTGATTTGCCTTTGCTGCTGCTGTGGGGCACTGCAGACTCCTGTTCAGCTTGTTGCTCATCAGGAACCGAGGTCCGTTTCAGCAAGGCTGCTCCCCAGCCCTACAGACCTAGCCTGTACTGGGCTCTTTGGTTATTCTGTCCCAGGTGCAGGACTTTGTTAAACTTCATACTGTTATTAAATTACACTGCCTTCTCTGCAAATGGTTGAATATGAGCAGGTCTGAAGCAGGTATTTCTAATTTTAAAGAAAGAGCATTGTTAATGACAATACCCAATCACATTAATCTAATCTGCAAGATGAAGAATGCAGAACTATCTATCTATCTCCTCTTCTTTTAAGCTCTGTTGATGCATACGGGGTGACCAAGTTTGAAAGCACACCTTGAATTTTCCCCCTTTAACTTATTAACATTTATTCATTGCTGGATTTATGAAGCAGTCTGATGACTGTATGTTTCTACTCTCACCAGTCATACAGTTAGTCCTACCATTCTGTCAACAGAACAATACAGTTTTTTTAATTCAGGGTTAGGATAGAAACTATAAAATATTGACTGTCTCAGAAGGAATTGTTTTTGAAATTGTTAAACTTGCAATTTGACCCCCAAAAAATTCTGGCTGATGTAAAATATTTTATGTGACTATACTTCCAGTTCTATTAATGTAACCAGTGCTTATATCCGGTGTTCAGGAAATCTGGCAGTGAAATTGTCAAGGGTGATGTTATATTCCACAGGGTTTACTGCTCCTTCAGATTGTATCTTCTGCAAGTAGTTACAAAGCTCAAATCAGTTCTGGCATTTTGATACACAGTAGAAGCATTTATTCAGCTCGAGAGTTGTAAGTTGCAATTTTTTAAAGACTCTTATGAGGTTTGTAACATGTTATGGGGACATCGAACTGCAATATATCTGAATATAAAATAAGTGCTTTATAAATTGTTTTATCACACTTCAAAGTAACATGCTAACAGGATTGCCAAATTCAACTGTAAAACTTGCCAATTTGGATCATGTGAAGGCAGGTGTGAGATTACAGCTGTAATAAAAACTGTAATTGAATACTGGCAGCTAAATTTGTAGTAGGCAATTGATGTGATTTATATAACATAAGCCACATGAGGAGGGATATGTAGGTCAGCATCTTCAGCTGGAAATGGTGGTTAGAAGAGTTGTGGTAGGTCGCTGGGAACTGCTGAGTTAATATTTATTTAGTCTGGCAAAATGCTGGTGCAGCGTAACTGCATTCTATCAAATTTATCTGGGGAGACACCATTTTCAACAAGGAAAAACTAGTCAGTTATATCCAATGCCACTTGTGCCATAAAAATCTTTGCTAAAATTAGCATAAGAGTGTAGACCATATGGAGTTTCCCAGGGTAGGAGTTTGTACATTAGTTGTGAGCACATTTTCAGTTTGCAAAATATGTAAGGTATATAAATACACAAATCAGTATTAAACTCCTTTTAGAGTAATAGAACAATATATTACAAAATGGAAATGGCAGATGGTCCTGTTCACGGAAATAGAGGAAGCACAATCAAATACAGCCTGCAGAGTTATTTCCAATCCAAGCAGTCCGTTATATTACAGATTTGCACAAAAGAAGCAAAAAAAAATGCAAAACAAATCACACTCCCCTGAAATTAAAAAGAAAAAAAAAGTTAAAAAAGGCACAAACCAAATAGTAATCACTGCTTTTAAAAAGGAAATAAAGATTAAGCATACAGAAATTACTATTTGTCTGAGAATTTCCATTCACCATTCCCAGGCAAGGGTCCAAGTTTTTGTCCAAGTTGTGAACCTTTGGAGACTGGAGCCAGTTGTGGTCAGTACAAACACGCGAGGGCTTATGAGCCACAATTTCTGAAGACTTCAACTTTGCAAAATGTACTTGAATTTCTTAAGCCTACAAACACTCCACTGACATGGAGCAGTGGAATATGCTTTTGCTTTATCTATAATCTGAGCAAGAAAGAGGAGGAGGAAAAGAATCTTAAAACAGCATATGAAAAGTAACACCATATTTACATTATTAGTTCTTGCTAACAAAATGCAGGGAGTATATGGCAAGGAAGGAGAAGAAAACTAGAAATGTTGTTTTAAAAAAGTTGATTATAGTTTTTGTCATGAATGCGGGTGGTTAGTATAGATGATTTAGGAAGATGATACGTTGTTAGGAAAGGAAGGCAATGAGGTAGTGTAGGAGGTGTGAGCATTTCTGATAAATGTGAGGTTCATATTTCATCAGTCAAGAGCCTCAAGAATGAATGAAGATTGCAGTGAATTGAAAAGAAGAAATTTAATGGAAATACATGTATAAGAAATAAGTACAGTAGGAATCTGAATGAGTTTGTAGCAGCCAAGGTGGGAAATTGATTTTGTAGCAAAGAGAAAGCACGACTGCAGATAAATAAGCAAGAATAAATAAAATAAATAATGCTACAGAAATTACTGCTATACTGGTTCAATATGCTTTAATTTTTCATAATTCTCAGCATAACATAATATCTTAAAAATCTAGACCCGTGGCTATTACTAAGCACAGTGCCTTAATTATTAGCATTAGTACAGTTGATAGTCTGGCCATTATGAAAAACACAGAGCCAGATAGAAGAGGGAAAAAAAAATCGAAATGAACGTAAAACTGAATTTTATAAAAATTCTTGACTTCAGCAGCACTGCAGGACTTTATCATTACAGAAAGCATAAACTACCACCAGGGTTGGAACTCGGATAGGAGGTCTACCCAGTGCTTCCCAGTGAGGAAACACCCTTGGGTTTATTGAGGAAGGGAGTTACAGATGTTATGGTTGGTTGGTTGGTTGGTTGGTTGTTTAACCAAGCACAAGGCACTGCTTCTAATGATGTAGGCTTTCAGCTTTCCTTGTCTTTCTGACATCTAATAAAAACTCAGAACACTGCTGTTACTAAAAGAATTCATATTGTATCTTATTGTGGTACCCCCACAGTCACACATTACCTGTTGAATAGTTTCAGTTTACTATGACAGCGACGTAGAGAGTAAGGTAACCGTTATTTTGCCACTATCATTCATGTTTGACAGCAGCTGGCTCACCAGTCCCTGTATGTGTTGTTTATGGCTTGGATGTATGATTTTCAGAATGGAAAGTAATTTGTTGTGTTGGAGGGTGTAGTAGACATGGGAAACAATCCTTACAATTGATGGTCATAGGGTATCTCTTTCGATGTTTATACAGTGGTTTATATCATGGTGCTTTTGGACATGACGGGGACTTTTAGTTAGTACTGTTGAACAGTAACTGATAATAAGGAAATGAGCCTTCCTGAAGATGTATAGCTGTGAGCTTATAGAAGGTCTTGAGACTGCTAAAAGAAATCTCATGGCATTATAGTTAATGTATTATGAACTCTTGCAGAAAAAACAAATTAAGATGGGGTGATGGGTCAGGGTTGAGAAATGACTAAATTTCAAACTAAAAGACTTCATTCAAAAACTGAAATAGAAATTGGAATAAGGTGAGGACAAACTCAATAAAATGCTTATTCGAAGCATATGGAAGCCTCTTTTTGATGCCATCTTCAAAATGATGCAGCAGCTAAATGTATTATACTCCTGGGAAGCATAAATCTTAGGCCTGATTCTCCTCACTACATAGTAAGAATGGTGAAAAGTAGCCTTAAAGTAGGTATAAATTGCATTTAAATCTTCTTTATGCCTCAGCAGTGATAGAGTCTCGATATAAATGAGAATCAGACCCCCAGTATTTATTTAACCCTTGGGCTTTGTATATCATTTTATTTTCACCTGTAAGAGATTTGCAGAGGGATTTTTAATCAGGATTTGGTGCACAGAAAGCTAAATGTTTTCATTGCCTTACAAGTAACTTTAATCATAGAGGCAGATCATTCTTTTTATTTCTCAAGAGGGAATGGTAGAATTTTCTGCTTTTGCAGAAACTGAGCTAAATGTTTCTGACACCCATAGTACAGTGTCAATTGGAAATTCACATTTTATGTGATAACAGACCATTTTAATTTCATGAGCTAAAGAATTGGGTTCCACTTGCAGATTGTACCAAAGAAAGCAATATTGTCAGAAGAACTGGCACAGTGCTTCAAGAGATAAATCTATTGAATTAAATAAGAGGCTTTCATTACCTTTTACATTGCATTTCCATATAACATAAGCATTAATTAAACTCTTCATTGCTTTCTCCTATTCAGCAGAGCACTTGCTCTGTCTGACAAGAAATGCTGCCTAAGAAAACATGTGGCATCCAAACACAGTCATCAAAATACACTTACTCAAGCAGAAGGGAAGGAAGGGTAGAAGGGGAGAATGCTCAGGTACATTTGGGCAAGTGGGACCTATCTTTTTCAGCTTTTGACAGCAAGACAGCTTCGGTGACTTGTAGCAGGTCATCTCACTTGTAACAGGTCATCTCACTAGGTTTGTCCAGGCATTTTGAATACAAACAGAAAAGAAGCAATTGTCTTTAATTTTTTAGGTATATGTCTGTTTATGAGGAAGGCTTTTTCAGTGTGAGGAATCAGTTTTGGCATGAGACAGTTCTACCTGCTGAAGTATCAAAACAACTCTCCAAAGTGTGTCTTCCCTCCTGTGTATGGAATGTCCAACTATAGCAAAGTTGTAGGTACAGATTCAAAGTGTTTTCCCAATCAAAAAGTCAAGCCTTAGAGAGCTCTTTCAGTAGCCTGCCTTCCTTAACTGAAGAGACGTGTATATTTGGTACCAACACATTTCTGTCTGTATTCAGATATTTCTAATATCTTTTTTGTTGTCATTCCAGGGGAACATTTGAGAATCTGCCCTCAGGAATATACATGTTGCACCTCAGAAATGGAGGACAAGTTAAGCCAACAGAGCAAACTGGAGTTTGAAAACTTAGTGGATGAGACAAGTCACTTTGTACGCACCACTTTTGTATCCCGGCACAAGAAGTTTGACGGTAGGCTGGATATAATTTACTTATTTCCAAGGCTATGGGATTTAAAAGTCAGTAATCCATAATAAATTCCAATGTTCTTTATGATTAGATACCACATTTGCAGTTGTCAGTTTGGCTAAGATAAGGGTTAACTTACAGCTGGTCTGCTTATCAGCCTTGTGAGTATTGCTTTTGATTACAATGACATCAAGAATCAGGCTGTTAAGCGCTTGCAGGCTTGGCTAATGTTGAAAAAAAGAGATTAGATATGCATAGAGGCATTTATAATTTTTGTCTCCTAGTTTCAAATGCAAAATTTAGGTTTGCAATTATGTTCACTGTTGCAAGACGAACGATGTTCTCCCATGATTTTTGTTATTGCAAAGCAGGTTTTCTTGTAGTCTGCCTTTTTGTAGCCTTAAGGCTGTAGTTTTTTCCTGCGTGATTTTCTTGTGGTGTACAGAGTCTCTTAGAGGGCTTCTGGCTTCCAAACACTAAGGCCTCAGTTGCATTTGAGAGGGATTGTCATGCAAACCACTTAAGCAGTATAGAACACATCATATACCTAGAAAGAATTGACAAGGACAGTTTGAGGTTTTTATTTGTTTCTAATCAGTACTCCAATCTCTTCTGGTCCTTGGCCTTTGTTAGATCTTTGTAGGATCAAGAATTCAGTGTCACAATTTGCTAAATGCTTGTCTTTAATAATGAACATTAAACAGCTTTTATGGTTGTGTCTGTATTTACAAGTCACACTGTATTGGGCTTTTCTCATAAACTGCAGATTAGCAAAGAGTAAAAGAGCTTCAGAATATTCTGTCATGGTTTTATCTAAATATGAAATCTGCGGTTGTGTTGAAAGTGCCCCCTGAGCATTTCTGCATATGCATAAGCTCAAAAGGGTCAGGCACTAAAAGGTGTAAATCAACATTGCAAAGAGCTTTGCATGTAGGTAGAAAGCCTGCAAACAGGTACAGTAAAGATGGCTAACCCCAGGTAACAGGGCATATGCATACATGTAGGAGAATGGTGGAAAAGTTATCCCTGAAGTTGGAAGCTTACTTCGAAACTCTGAGGTTGCCTGCAGAAAAAAGGGAAGATATTCTGTATCATTCTCTCTATCCAATTAAAATTTTTTTCCTAATATTGATTGTCTCAATATGACACAGAAGGGAAGATGAATTATAAAAGGAGGGAATGGAAAATGAGGATGAGCTGGATAAAAGAACCCAGCAGCAGATCAGATTCTAATATAATTTAGAAGGTGTCCTAAGTGTCCTTAGTCTTTCGGAGGACTGCGGTGTGGATGACTCTGCAGTTCTCTGTGTTGTGATGGCTTCCCTTTTGATGTGAAGTTGGAACTTTTTATGTAGTGGATTTTCAAAATTTTACTTGCCTTTGAAGGGCCTAAAAAAGAACCCAGGAGTTGTGTGCAGTATTACAAGATGAGTATGCATACAGAGCAGACATTTCAAAACATCTATAGCACATAAAAGTCTTTTCTCTTTTTGCAGAAGGAAACCGGAAAGAGCAGTGCAGTTTACTGCAAACACTGGGCTCATTGACCACAGAACTCAGATGGCACCTCACTAATTCTTTGGCAACTTTGGGCCTTTTTATATTGCAATGAACTTAAACACATTATGGCTTTTTGAGTAACCTGAAATTCTATATCTTAATTCTGATGGGAAGGTACATAGCTGAAAGTTACTGACCTGTTGTAAGTACTGTATTCTGGGATTCTTAGGGACCTGCTCTGCAGGAAGTTGGATGCAAAGACGTAGTGATTTGTTCTAGCTTATCATTGATGTTTTAAAGGGAATTTGCAATTTGAAGTCTTATCAAAGGGTGTTTGTGTATACTGTCACTATTTTAATGCTATTCTAAAACTATTCAGAAGTTGTTAATTTATATGGAAAAACTGCTTAGTTTTTCTAGAAGGGCAAATACATTAGTGGAAAAATATATTCTCCTAATAGGCTGACTTTCAGTACAAAACCAGCTAGATATTTTGTAGTTTAAAATAGGGTGACGCTTTCTGGTATAAAGCAAATATTGGATTGCTAGATAATGTCAGTGTTTCAACTCTTCAAGAATTATCTCTTTTTTGTTTTAATTGGTACTTTGCACAAGGGAGTTCTGATAGATTATTCTGCCATTTGATGCTACTACACCACAAATAAGAAAATGAATACAGACAATTGTGATGATTTTATGGAAGATATTTTGCGTACAGGACCTGTGTTTATCAAGAACAGCATATCTAAGCGTTAACTCCTGTGAGGAATTAATTTAAACTAGTGATGCTGCCAACCTCTTTGTTTGTGCAGACATTTCTATCATTTTTTTTTTCTGCTGTTCCAGGCATGTCTTAGGGTGGTGCTAACCTTTACAATGTAAGACTTCCCAGGGGTACATGAACTCTTTGTTGAATTACGATCTGACCTTCATGTCTTGCTTTTCTTATCTTATTTGCTTCTGCCCCAAAACCATTCACTTAAGCATAGATGGAATAATTTTATGATTTCCATTTTGAGAGGTAATTTAAGGTCTGTTTTCCTTTTCAGGATTTTGTCCCAGATTCCTATTCATGATCTAATCTACAAGCACACTGAATCTGCTATAAGTTAAACATTTTCTCTTTAGCCTCTGGTGAGATACACATTCTTGCACAGAATCACAGAATCAGAGCATGGCTGAGATGTGAAGGCAACTCTGGTGATGGCCTAGCTGAGCTAGACCCAACTCAAAGCAGGGTCAGCTATTGCATGTCTTCCAGGACCATGTGCAGTCTCAAGCCTCATTTTGAATATCTGCATGGATGTAGACTTCACAGCCTCTTTGGGCAACTTGTGCCAGTTCTCACAAACCATTCTCACAGTAAAAAAGTGATTTCTTGTGTTTTGATGGAATTCTCTGTTTGATTTTTTGTGTGTATTTTTGTTTGTTTGTTTGTTTGTTTTTTGGTTTTGTTTTTTGGGGTTTGGTTTGGTTTTTTGGCTTTGGTTTTTTTTTGGTTTTTTGGTTTTGTTTTTGATTTTTTTTGAGGGGGGTTTGGTTTTTGTTTGTTTGGTTTTGTGTTTGTTTGGTTTTGGTTTTGTTTGTTTGTTTTTGTTTTTGCTTTTAGTTTGTGCCCATTGCTTCTTGTCCTGTCACTGGCCTCTATTATGAACAGCCTGGCTCCATCTTCTTTAGTCCCCCCCCACCTGACATTTATACACATTGATGACTTCCCCCTCCTTGAGCATTCTCTTCTCCAGGCTGAACAGTCTCAGCCCTCTCAGCCACTGCTTATATGAGAGATGGTCCAGTCCTTCCATCATCTTTTTGCCCTTTGCTGCAGTGGTATATCTATATCTCTCTGGTGCTTGGAAGTGCAGACTTGGACCCACCACTCCAAATGTGGCCTTAACAGTGCTGAGCTGAGAGGAAGGTTCACCTCCCTCAGCTTGCTGGCAATGTTCCTACATAATTTCTGTGTCAGTTTTATATTTAATTTTATGTGAAGTGCAGTACTTTCCAAATATCTACAAGAACTAATTTCTGTAATAACTATAAGCAGGAGAAGCTAAATACTAAATTCATAACAGAGAACTTTAGAAATTATTAAGCATTTTGGAACCAGCTATGATCAGAAGAAATTATGCTTTTTTTTTTAACTGTCAATCAGTTCTTGCATCCTAAACCCTATACAATCTTACTCATTTTGTATTCATTTGTCCTCCATATTTCTAAGAGGCTGTTATTGCCTTGAGACTTTTAACTGCTCCATTCTTCTAGATTCATTTTTTCCTAAGTAAGTGTTTTATTCCTCAGAGTATGTTACATTCAAAAATGCCTCAGAGTGAAAGGTCTGACTAATATTTTTCATTCTCTCTCCATATTCTAGACAATCAGTGTGAATTAGCATGAGTCACTGCACAACACAATACCAGCTGCCAATTGTTTCTTGGCTAAGCCTTGTGTGATGTTTACATCTGTATTGCCTATATCTGTGTATTTACCATTGCATTGCCATACTGGATGGTCATTTCGAAAAAATCAATATCTGGAATTTAACTAATGGGTGAATGAGGATCCAGAAAATCTCCTGGGAATCTTGCCTAAGAAAGCAAGCCTTGAAATGAGAAAAATTCATTTGAAACAGTAGGTCCTCAATGTTCCTAGCAAAGAAATACCTGATTCAGCAATGGGACTCACAAACCCTTCCAAAAACTAGGAAAAGGAACAAAAACCATTCTAGCAGACAGGAAACACACAGGTGAAGAGTTCCAGCAGATACAGATTTTTCTTTTACCTCAAGGCTTTAGGCTTTTTTGGACTAATCCAAATAAGGAGACATGTAATGACCAGCTGTATCCTGTTCCTAGCAATAGACAAGCAATCATGTTCCAATTCTTGGACCCCCACTGTGTACCTCAAAGCAGCTTAAAATATATTATACTCCCAGTGTAGCTGTAATAGTATCATCTTCTTATCACCAATTCATGCATAGTGACATTGCTGAGCAGCTGTTTCACAGACTAGCCAATTTCTTTTAAGTATTGCTCCATCAGCATCTGAAACCAGTCCTACCGGAAGGTTTTGTCAGGAATGTTAATGAGGAGACAAGTAGCTGTTCAGTGACATTTTCTCACTAATCCTTTGAATAACTATATGACAATTATAGCAAATAATTTTAATTTAAGCTAAATAGATCTGAACCTGATAATAGAGACACTGTCTCCTCATTAAAAAAAGTACGGTAATAGGCTTGGTAATGCTGTTAGAAATGAAAGAATCTCTAAGAATAGCTGTCATGAATTTGAATGGATATGGATAGCCTTCAGCAGAATGTGTGAGGCATGATGCCATTTAAGGAAAATAACCTGAATAGTGTAAGAACCAATCTGCAGCTGCATTGATCTCTCTTATAGGCTCATCATTCCCCATGCTCCTCTTTTTTACAGTCTAGAAGAACAGTGATCCATACCCATTAGTGCTGCTTATATTTCTTACAGTCATTACCAGCAGTAGCAGTGTAAATTACAGGGCAGGAAAGAAAGTTTCAATGTTAATTTCCCAAAACAATACCTGCAAGAATAGATACTATCCCAGACACCCTGTATTCCCTTTTCTTTTCTTGCACAATTTATGAAAGAACTTGGGGAGAAATAGTGGGTTTGAATCTTTCCTTGATACTAGAACTGAGAAATATGTGCTTTGTGAAGCTGCTTTCCAACAAAGAGCAAAGTAAGGAAGAAATTATTTACCATGAGGGTGGTGAGACACTGGCACAGGTTGCCCAGAGAAGCTGTGGCTGCTCCATCCCTGGCAGTGTTCAAGGCCAGGCTGGACGGGGCTCTGAGCAACCTGGTCTAGTGGGAGGTGTCCCTGCCCATGGCAGGGGGGTTGGAACTGGATGATTTTAAGTTCCCTTCAAACCCAAACCATTCTATGATTCTATGATTCGATGAACTCTTCAAGGAAGTGAACTCGTGTAGACAGTTATAACTATCCCATTAAATGTGGCAAAAAAAAAAAAAAAAAAAGTGGAAATTAAAATAAGGGAGATGCTGGAAGCTGGAATTCATTGAGGTTCAGTTGCATGGTCAGTGCAAGTTTTCTGCTCTCTGCTCCCCGTTCATCCTAGCCTGCCAGCCCAGCCTGAGCCCCAGCGCATGCCTGGAGCTGCACTGGCCTCCACTGGACTTCTGCAGAGGAGGGGGAGTGCAGCAACACAGGAGCCCACTTGCACACTGGTGCTGTCATGGTTGGTGGGTGAGGGATAGACTTTCAGCAGGATAATTTTTTCATGCTTTGCTTGCTTTGAATATGAAAGGGCATGGTTTTCACAGGAAGATTTTGGGTTTCTTTGGGTTTTGGAAGCAGGGAATCAGAAAGGTCTGCCTTTTCCATAGACCTGTTGGGAGGCGGGAGGCTTCTAAGGAGTCTGGAAAGTCAAATAGATATAGAATAATCTGTGTACCTTATGCAACTACTCGTATTATTCTAGTGCTGCCATGTCTGCATCAGAACATAGTGTCCACCATACAAAAGCTGGGGAACCAGATATTTTTGGGTTTAGTTCTGGACAAGGTGGTGGGTTTTTGTTCTGTTTTCTTTCCTTGTGTTACAAACTTCAGTGTCACTTTGCAATGTGCATTTCCACCAAATGCAAAGCCCATTGTAGGACAGGTGGATTTTTTTGAAACTCCGCAACTGGTCAGCTGTAACAGTGCTAGTAGGGCTGCAGTTTCAGTATAATTCATCTACTGTTTTAACACACTACATAACTTCTGCACTTGCACAAATACAGGCCTTAGAGCACTTAGCAGCCTTAAAAAAAAAAGTTACATTTGCTGGCTTGTAGTATTTAACTGTTGCAAGCCTTTGTTGGACATCTGGCACAAGTTTCTAAACTTTACAGAGGTTCTAGATAAAAGATCCCTTACCTTATATTTGACAGGAAACAGTAATTTGAAAATAAAATATTCTACACTTGATCCAAATCCTGTCAGAATTGGTAATATCCTAAGAGGAATCTCTACTGTCTACAAACGACTTTAGGGTCTAAGCCTATAAGATTTGTGCTGAGATTACTCCAAGTCCTCAGACTTAGTAATAGCCTAAAAGGAGTCTCCATTGCATACAAATGATTTTAAGGTCTAATCCTTTGAGATTTACCCTGAGATTACTGTTTATCAGTTTTGCATATTCTGTCAAAATTTTTGAATTACATTAGATCGAAATAATTTTTTAATTAACCAAAAGAGGAGAGGTAGAAAGAGGAGAGGTGGCAAGCCTACAAAAGTTGGAAAGGATGGATTGGCCCAGTAGTAAGAACAGTTTCCAGCCAGGGGTGCAAATTCCTGTAACCTAGTCAAGTCCCCTATTGAAAGGCAGTATGATGGGAACTGGTGTCTTCTGCACGTTCCCTGCAGCTGGAAATGCCTTTCATGCATTTGGATGGCTTGTTCTCTCTGCTCTTCCACAGCTTCATTTGCTAAGAGCAGCTGGTCAGTGGGGCATGCAATCTTCTAGCCAGCTGCATCAGGTTTATGAAGCTGTAAAGGACAAGCTGCTACCCTGTGCTGGAACAGGTGGAGCTGATGCAGTCTCAAATCTCATTAGAAAGCATGTTGTCCAGGTACAGGCAAATCCAAACAGACTTTGAGAGGGCAGAGATCCAGTGTTTTTCCTGTTAAACAGAAAGCAGAATTTGCCTTGCCAAATATTATATGTCCATGGTGTAGAGTACTCTTGTAGTTGTTAGGGAATGATAGGTGCAAGTCACACTGGTCTAAAGTTTACACCTCAGATAGGTCAGGAAAAATCTCTCCCTGGAGTGCTTATTTCTCCATATTGATTAGAGAGGGCATTTAGTTCAGACATGCATGCCTATACTGTGGCCTTACTTACACATTTGTTCAGCTAAATTCCACCCCAAGGAATGGAATAAAGGAGTGAAACATCTAAAACACTTTTGAGGTTCTCTTTGTGCTTTATTTGCCTCTTTTACAGAAGTAATCCTTTTTTATGTAGTATTTTGTGGGGGAAAAGACATTAAAAATATTGAAGCAAGTAAGCTGGTTGAAAAAAATGCTGTCCTGTTAAATTTGAATGACATTTAATCTTTGCTGAAGCTCTGAATAGTGTAGGTTTTTAATATTTTATGATGGAAATTGTTTTCTGAACTTACATCCAAGACTTAAAAATAGTAACCCATAAGTAAAATTACTGATTTACAAATACTAAAAATCCCAAGATTAAAAGTACTTCATATGCCTATAGACAAGAATAGGATTAATAAAGGACTCAGCCTCAAGTCCGTAATACTGATGAAAGACATCAGTCTTATGACAATCAGCTGTCAGAGGCTCTGTTACCCATATCTGATTCTCACTGTGATGGTAGGTGTTCACCTGACACACAGCAAGGGCAAATCCATGCTCTAAGAATCAAAAATAGGGACTGTATATAAAAAACAAGCTACAAAACAAGGGTATTCATACATAGTGTCAGCACCCTGGATAATAGGAACTGTAGTCTTATAATTTGTCATTTGTTACCCTTAACCCTCATTAAATGCAGGAATACTATTTGTCAGATTAATCTTTTTACTGTAATACACAGGCTTCGTTGTCTTTTTGCTGCCCTTCTTTTCTTAATTCTTTGGCCTGTGTGTTCAAACAACTGGGAGATTAATAGCAAACTTAATATATCATGAGAAGGATTCTGGAATATTTGAAAAATCTCTATCCCTGTGTCTGCAGGGACAGAGATTCACTAGATCTCTGTAGACAAAGATGTAAAAGACTTTTTACAGTTTATTTTAAATTAAAGTTTCTTTTTTTCCTTTTACCTCTGTTCTGTGGTCTACTAGAAAAATAGGGAAATGGCTCTCTTTCTGGGAGGAGTGTTACAGGAATATCACTTTTAGCAGTGAGATAAATTATTTAGGGAGAGAAGGGAACTATGTACCTATGTGCCTTAAGAATACTGTTAGAGATAGTTTAAAACCGGGCATATTAAGGTCCACTTGTGCTATGCTTAGTGCTAACTGTGAAAACTGGATATATAAATCAGAGCTACCAGATATTCAGGAATAAAACAGGAAAGATGTGGCACAGAGATATTGCTTCTTAAGCCTTCCCTGCTTGCTATGCATTAGCCCTCTTTCTATTCCAATAGCTGAGAGGTAAAAACCCCACACATGGTACCTACACACCCATAGTGCAATCTAGCTGCTTGCCTGTGTAGGTGCTGTCAGAAAGGAGCAGCAGTCCGTCTCTGTGTTGACACAGCCCCACTCAGTGCTGGCGAGGGCTGTGCAGGCAAGCTGATTAGCGTAACACCATGCTTGGTGCTCAACTGTTGTTGAGAGGTGACACCACCATAACTAGCACAGTTGCTGCTGGCCAGACCGCTGCAGACAAAATCAAAGCAGATCACCAAGATATAAATCCTACTAGATTATCCATACTTCAGGATTTCCTGCTTGTTGGTACTATGCGTGAATATTCAGATGTCATTTCTGAAATGTTGGGACTTAAAAAAATGCATGGCTCCGTAGATAGAGGCACCTCTATTATCAAAATGTTCCAATTTTCCTAAATATATTGGAACACTAAGTTTCACTGCTTCTCCATAATGCTTTTTATGGATTCTTTTTCTGAATACTACTGATACAGCTCCCACTCATTCACTTCTTGGGATATTTACATAAATTGGGATCTTTATTTTAAACTTTCCCATCCTTTCTAAGTTATACTGAAATGGTTTTGCTTAATGTGTTTATTGTATATCCATCACATGCTCAGTTTACTCCAGGGTATGTATAGATTAATTTAGAAGCTTTATCAGGAATAAACTCTTTCATTTTCTTCTAGTTTAACCTGTGTGCTTTATACATTCAGAATGATTTATCGCTGAAACAGCACCTGAATGTTTCAGCAATGTGCAGTTCAGTTTTAGCAGCAGTGGTATTGTAAGGACAATGCATAGAGTTGGAGATTAGCTGGAAAAGGCGGAGAGTTAGGACCAGAACCACTATGTCATAAGCGATCTATTATGACTATAACCATGATCAACCTTAGATGGGTAACTTGATGCAGCTTTTGTGGAAGGTAGTTTTATATTAGTGGAGAGACTGATGGTGGACACCATTGCTACTTGAAATGTGCTTTGAAGCCATACCAAGAATTTTAATCAAATGAACAACAAACCTTAAGGCCTGAAATAGAACTTCTTTAATATATGGCAGCTTATTAATTTAACATTCTTAGGTGAAATTATTTACTCTGAATGATACTTCTTTTGTGGTATCAAGCCATTTGCTATTTCTGAGTTAGGAAATTAATCATCACCCAGCGAAGAGGCTATCCTTGATTTTGAAGAGCTACACTCATAGTGAAAACATTAGACACGTGAAGCAGGAATGAGGTGAAAACAGCTCATTTCAGTAATGTAGGACATTTCAGTCAATGAAATCTCAGCAAGATCACAGCCAAAAAAGGCAAAGGGAGGTGGTTGAGTGCTGACTTCAGTGAGTGGGTACACCGTATGTGGTGTAATTTTTACTCGATTAAGAGAAACGTGACTATTCAGGTACTAAAACTGTGCTGAGGAAATAAATTCTGTTGTCTGCTTTTTCCTTCTTCTGACATTTAAGCATGTTCGTGGGGAAAGATGTCAATTTATATATACTTGTTGAAGTTTGGTAGCTCTGTGGATTTACCACTGGAAGACAATGTGATTTCTGCTTGATGCAAACTAGTTTTTGGAGCATGTGAAATCTCTAGAGGGGAAACATACAAAAAGCTTACAAAGCATAACAAGAGGTAGATGCATGTGAAGGAACACAGACTAGGAAATTTACTTTTTCTCAGAGCAATTAACTACTAAGACTAAGCAAATGATGACTGGATTTTTTTGATTTTCAGAAACTGGAGACAGTTACTTGAAGAAAAAACCTTTCAATCACCACACAAAGCAAGAAGCAAGATTTGAAGTTGAAATATGTTTTTCATGTTAACAAAATGCTATGCAGATTTAGTTTTGAATTTTGGTATACAGTATACAGGTATTTTGAAGGATTTCAAATGAATGCTGAAGATTATTTTCAACTAAAAAATACAACATTTGCATTTAAAAAAGAGGAAACAAGTTATCATAAGCTTTTCTCCGATAGTATATTTTATGGCACAGTGAAGTTTTATGAATTTGTGAAAAGCATCCACACTGCATTTTTCTTTAAGTTTCTGATGTTAACACTTTGATCAGCTTTACAAGCAAATCTCAAACACTCCCAGGAGGTTTTCTCAGTGTCTACTGATGTATATATCTCCATGACTTTCCTGGCACTCCTACAAATAAATAACATGTTAATTTAAGCTCTTATTAAATAACTTTCAGGGGAAACCTGTCTCACCTTCTCTGGTCCTAATGAAGTTTCAGTACTGGGCATGGCTGAAAATGCTTCTAGGCTATGAGGAGTGGATCTCAGGATCATTTTTGGACTCTCCTCAAACCCAGCTAGCTAGGATCTGCTGCCTAGTGAAGAGAGCTACAGCCAGTGGAGAACTACAGCTGTGAAATCAGTCTGTTTTTTTTTAGCGTGATGTCCAGAAGCCATCTTTTTCCTATATATAGTCTATATTTGAGATTCAGCTTCCTATTTTGATACCAAAACATACATGATCTGATATTTTAAAAGGCCACTGTGCCCTTTTAAGCATGTTGGTAATCAGCTGCTAAAAGTTATGATTTGTTTATTCACTTGTTGGATTTTAAGTCTAAGTAAAGGTATACAGGCTTCATCATTCTAATCTAATTATATATCAGTGTGTGAGGAATTTTGTTTGTTTGTTTGTTTCTATTAGATGGAAACTTGAACCAGTGAAAAGTCAATGTTTAGTGAGGCTCATTACATTGCCACATCCTGCTTGGTCCAGTTTTGCCACATTAACCCAGAATCTGATCATTCTTGGAGTCTTACTTCTTCAGACTCTTCTTCTAGAACTGCAATCAGTGGGAATGATGACATTTCAGACAGAGGCAAGATGCTGCTAAATCAAACAACCTTTTTTACTCTCCAGTTTATCATGCACCCTGTACCACACATGGCATTTTTCTGCGCCAGTGTACAATTTGAATTGCCATGTCTGAAAATTCACAACAGCATGAGAACAGTTTGGATACAGGGGAAAAGAAATGGAGCACTGAGTGTTTCTAGTAAGTTTCAAATAAGCTAATGAGGAATACCTACTATCACACCTTCCTGTCTCTAGGATGGTTCCTGGGATTTGTTACCAAAATGTCATTAATAAATGGAAGTCTTCCAACACGTTCCTCCTTAAACACTCTTCTAATGCTTTGGCATAGACAAAATTTTGTCAATACCAACTATTAAGATATTGTAAAGATTCAATTTCATTGTCTTCATTCTATTGATTTAAAGATATTATGTAGCAGATACACAGTTTTACTGTTTAAGTATCAATCTATCCATGTCTATGCCAAACTTTTTACACGGGGCACAGATATAGCTCCAAATGCCAATAAGTGGACTGAAATAAATAAATGAGGATTCTGTGGAAGCTTGTGTCCAAGCTAAAGTTATTCTAGTGTGGGTTTTGGGTTTTTTTTATCAGTCCTCTGCCACACACCAGCTTCTCAAATAAGTTGTATGGTGACATAATTAAAGATAGGGATAGAATAAAATGCGTTGCATGTTAGGCATCCCTACATGACAGCTTCTCTGATAAATAAAAATGAGATGTTAAGTATCAAGTGATCATTAAGGAATTTTAAATTAAGAATTTATACAGCTCCTAGACTGGAAATTACCCTACCACAGACTTTTCTTCTCTCCCCCCTCCTCCTCCTTCATTTTACAGTCACAGTATCACACTTCTTGAATAACTATGGGTGTATCTTTAGTATTTTTAGCAGTGATGTGATCATTGGATTAGGACCCGCTTTATTAAATCTGCATACCCTTGTCTAAGTACTTCTTTTCATGCCAAAACTAAATACCATGAAAATAGGAGAGGCTTTGGAAAGTCAAAAAGAAGCAGGAAAGTTTTCGAATGGCCCTTCAATAATACTTCTTATGGAAGGAAGATATTGCTGGTCTGAGGAATCTGAGTATACCTGAATTCTGGTTTTCTCTGATTTTACATAGTTTTTGAACAGAAGAAAAATATAAGTGTCAGTTGAAAGTAATAGTTGATCAGTTCTAACAACAGAGCCAGGAGACAATACTAGTCTTGCCAGGATAATATCATGCTTAACTGTTCACAGGGAAGCCTAAAAGCATGGGGATTTATTTGGATTTTCTCGCATTTTACATTCGTACTTTCTTTTCCTTAATATAACTGGGTTTTTTAACTGCTTTCTTTCATACATACTGAAGAACTTGACTACATAAAACTAGAAAAATCCCTGTTCGGTTCTTAGCTCAAGGATAAGTCTGGGCTGGACTTAAATATCCGCAGGCTTAATGCCAAGACTTTGCATGGGGATCAATTGCATTTTCAGCTAACGCATAAAATAAAATGCAGCCGGCCAAAGCAATGTTGAGCCCACCATTTTTTTTAAAAAAAAAGCACTTTGAAATGAAACTCCTTATCCTCACCTTCAACTGGGCTAAGCACATGATTTATGTAGTTACATTGCTGAGAGAAGTGTTTCTGTAGCATGATCTAGTTTTCTACTCACACATCAGTAGATTGCTTGCTAAAACTTTATCACTTTTGTAACTGTGTGCCTAAGAGGAAATGGTTTTGTTCATCTGTTTCTAATGAGGCACATTAAAAAGAAAAACCATGCAGAAGAGAAAGGGAAGGTTATAGGTGAGAGAAGGACAGCTAAGAATTGACTATACTTTTATGGTGGCTTCTTAGTCCCATGAAAGGGTGGATGAGCATTGAAATCTGGTGGCCTGAGGAAGGCCACCTTGGCAATTGCCACTGAGCTTTGCTGCCATTGCAGTCAATGGATTTATTTGTCAAAGGTTGCAGGATGTGGTAAATCATCTAAAGGTATGAACAGAATAAGGCGGCTGTTATCTGAAGATTGTTTGCCAGCAGGAAGTTTTTATTGTTCTTAAGCATTATGTAGTAAGTAAATCTGCCCACCTCCTGGCACCTGCTTTTCCTCTTCAACTTGAAAGAGACTTCAGAAGGGAAGGATTATCTGTAATTAGGCCTTCAGATGCACAGCTTGAAGGAAATCAATCTTAGCACAGTATAAAGACAATAGCAGTTTCCTGGTTTGACTAAAATTTCTAAATGTCTCCATCTCTTTAATTTGTTGCTCTAATTCTGCGTTTTACAAATTCTCTAAAGAGAAAATTTATTACTATGCAGACTGAAAATGCCCATAATAATAATATATATTGTCTTTATTTATTTTCGCACTTTAAGCAATAATCCATATCTAGTTAGGACTAGCAGTGAGGTGAGAGGCTTTTTTTGTTATCTCTGAAATTAAAAGAAATGCAGCATTAGGGGTAAAAAACACAGACCCAGTGACCATTTATGGGTATGATTTGTGCATCTGTAATGCTGTAGGTGTGCAGAAGGTTTCCCTGGACATTCTATTGGCTGATCCCAAACTGAGACTCAGGTGATAATATTGCTTGTGAGTTTGTGTGGTGCTGTTCATGCCCATGTGAAATTAAAAAGTTAATACTGTGGCCATGTGTTATTTCTTGTTTATTGCTTGCTCAATATTTTTGCTTATGGCTTACAGAAACTTCTTTCTTTTGTATGATTACTAGACATACTAGTAGCAATATAATTTTCCTATGGCTATAGGATGCATAGAGAGCAAAACAAGGCATCTTTATAACAACAACTGTATTTTTAGATCAAAATATTAAAAAACATTTAAAAGACTAAATTTCCAATAAAAATGAAAAAAAATGAATTACTTCTGCTTGCAAAGATTTAAAAGATGCTGCCTGAAGTTACTCTTGTTTAATGAGTGACCATTGTTTTCCTTACATACAACTTGTATATAGGACCTCAGTGCTCCTAAGTGTGGGTTCTTCATTTTAAAATGCCCTTTTGCTACTGAAACTTTACATATCATTCTCACTTGAAATTTCCTTCATTAATACAATGAACGTATTTAGGCTGGTTGTAATTAAACTCATGTCATTCAAGAATTTTAGATGTGGAAGTTTAGGATCAACCACAAGGTCACCTTACTGTGGTGGGCATGCATACCATCAGCCAACTTTAAACCAACTAAGCTGGTTAACTTGTTAAATCAGCAAAAATGTGCTATGGTTTCTTCAGATAAAAGAAAGGGGAGGAAGGTGTAGAAAGAGAGAGAGAGGTGAAAATTCAATGTTCTGGCCATGTAGTATGGTAAATCTTGGAGATAACGACAAAAACAAGTCAAGAGAGTAACAAAATTAGGAGGTGGAAATTTTGAGGAGGAACTCAGTAACTTAATGCTTGGTTATCTGCTTATGTTCAGCTGTGGCATAAAACCATCAAAGAACCAATGCAGATTTCAGACTTCTAGGAAGGGTCAGACCCTGCTCCCACCAATGCCTCACTTGCTTAGTCTCTTTAAAAGACTTCATTAGACTACCCAACAAAACAGCACACTATCAAATTCAATAATAGACCATCTACAAAGAAATGCAGCAAGTTATGCAACAGCTAAAAGGTTTCTTCTCAGCTTCTGTTTGCAAAACATGTGTGACTTAATGGAGTATCACAATTACACAGTGCTGGCGCATTAACCTGAAGTCTCTTTCAGGAAATAGATCTAGGTTTTACTTAGATGTACTGTCCTTTACAATGGAAGCAGCCCACATTTTCTAGTAAGATGATAGTGTTATTTGTTCATTAAATAGTAAAGGTGGATGACAACTTTTCTATTCCTAAATCTTTACCATCTATACATTACTATGCTGTTCCTTCTTGGAAGGGAGTTATCTTCCAAATAAGTCTAATTTCTCTGTGTTTGCCAACTTGATTATTGAATAAACCAGGGCAGCTCAAAGTTGACATTAATGGTCCCAGTTTATATGACTAGGGGAAAGAAAAGAATCTGATTTTGTTTCCAAAGAGTTCAGTGCCATTTGGGAAGGAATTTGGGGAATGGTTTAGAAATGCCTAGAGAGTAGAGTACTTCTAAGGTCATATTCCTTGTGAAAGCATGATTCTCAGATTAGTCTCCCAGATAATTAATAAACAGAAGGTTTTCTGATGCTGGTGTCAATCTATCTGTCATATTTTAATGGTAGAATATCTAACATGCTTATGGCTTGTCAGGCTTTCCCATTAATGTTGACATCCCTTCTTAGGTAAGTTATGAAGAAAGGCTGAAAACAGATTTAGCAATGAGAATTCAGTAGGTAAATAAACATTGTATGAAAAAATACTATCCCCATCCACTATCAAAAAAGACAATTAAGAATTGCATCTTCCTTCACCTAATGACAGAACTTGCTTTGAAATCTGCATCTGCTTAGCCGTTTCTGAAATTATTCTCAAGACATTTTGCTGAAAAGAAAATCTGTAGTCAGATTTTGTGGAGTTGTCCTGCATTGTCATATTTTAACCAAATACATAATTCTCTCCAGCCACATAGAAAGACTTCACACATATTATTTGCAGGGGAATGAATATACAAACGATCAGTGTCCCAGAATGACAGAGATGGAAATCATAGGTGTTAAGTGAGAATGTAAATCACATATCCCTAAACCTTTAAGCCACAAGGATGCTAACTCATCTATTCAGTTCTTGACAGTTCTTCTGTATGTGAAAGTATCCCTGACATATTTTGGTTTTCACCCCATGAATTTTTATTCTACTATTTATATTTTCTTCTTCCCTTTTTTTTTTTTTTTAGTAATTTAAATCAAGATGGGTTAATTAGTGTCTTGCAAGTTGTAAACTAAGAAAATATTCATATACCTATAAAGATGATGAAGAAACTGAGGCACATAAAGGCAGTCTGACTTTCTTGAGGTCACAGAGTTTGGTAGCAACAAAATGGCAAATGTAACAAGGGCTGCTTTTCATCAGCATTTTCTTGGATATAACCTCACCTTTCTTGAATTTAATGCCATAAAGTTTTTAGAGAAAGTCGCAGTTTTTCCTCATTTTCATAGATAGAAGGTTTTTTCTGTAAGCAGGAATACTTCTTATTTTTCCCTCCTGAGTTTAATTTTCTCTCATAGTCACTTTTTATTACTTTTTTGTAAATTCCTTTCAGTTCAGATGTTTGTTGTAGAAGTGTCCAGTCCTATACACAACATTCAGTGAGTGTACCATGTTGCCATAGAAGGGGTTTCTGGTTTACAATGTCCTTTGCCTTATGAAATGAAACTGATTTATTTGCTTGCTGCAGCAATGTGTTATGCATTCACATTACATTTGTTACCATCAGGTAATTTTTCCCCAGGTATTCCTGTTGGGTTTTTTTCTTATTTGTCTTAAATGCATTCACTTACATTTTTCTCAGATAGAACCCACTCCACTACTGACTGCCAATTTTTATTTTCAATCACTACAGGCTTTTTGTCTTACCTCTATATAAGTTGTTGCAGCACCTTCCATTTTGGAATTATCTACAAATTTAATTAATGTGCTGTTTACTCCTTCTACCAGGTGATTAATAGATGATTCATTTTCAGAAAACAGCCATTCTTTATGTGACACAAGCTCTTTGGAATATACTACTAACATAACTAATTAAAGTGCAGAAATTTTGTCATAACCTCCTCTCATCATTGATCTTTTCAGAACAACAATGCTCTCATTGTATCAAATTTCTGCTGTGCATCTTCATGCCACAGCTAAAGTGGATCATTGAACCCCAGTTATTTATCAAACAAAGCAAGCCTTTTTGTTCAGACCTGTTACCAAATTTCAGGAGACTTGTGGCCTTCTTAGATTGGGTGTTCATAAAGACATTTAAGGTCGGCTGGCACTAAAATTGTTTCTGTGAGTACTGCATTGACCACTCCATTTTCTGGTTATTAAGGTGCCTAGTATATCTTTAAACTAGTAAATAACTAGTCATCCTTGTTTCAGTTGCCAGATACTTCATATTTACCATATTTCTATACAGAACTGGAAAATCAATGTTATCCTCTTGTCATACCTAACAACAGTGAACAACAGTTCAGCTCAGCTTTTGCAAAATAATGGATACTCTCTGCTAGAATTAACTGTTACAATCACTGTTTACTTGATGTGATACAAATAGTTGTGACAGCATACCCAGAATGTCAGCATACCTGTATAAAACAAACAAGCCAACAGACAAAAACAAACAAAAATATGTACAGGTGAAAACAATAGAAAAGGAGAAACTAACCATTGCATCTGCACAAGGACCAGAAGTGCATAGCATAGTCCTATGGTCAGAAATATTTAGGAAGAAAAGATATAATCAACCAGAAAGCTGGAAAAAGAGATGTATTCTATGTCATCAACAGGTGAAGATGATAGGAAATTAGTTTGTAAATACTACAAATACACTTAAATGTCCATTCCTTCAAGTGACAGCATACCGTGCACTTAATTAGTTTCCTGGTTGGCCTAGCACCTTCCTATTACAGCACTCAGCTCTGAGCTATGCAGCATCTTGAAGCTCTGTTCTCAGAAGACCGACGGGAATCAGGATGTCATCTTGAGCCTTTTCTCTTGAAATATCAGTGCAGAGAACATCAAGCTCAATGTTCTTCTATTCCATGTACAGCTATTGCTTGAAGATAGGTTATTAGTGAAATGATTGATTTATGCTTTGACCTTTACTGTTCAGTAACTGATCTGTTTGTCTTTGCCTCTGACAGACAGAAATGCATATCTTAAAAGGTAGCCCTGCCACGATTTCAAAACATACTATTTTAAATGGAAACAATGAAACCTGGTATTTGAAAATGTTGCATTAATAGAGGTGATGGTATTGACAAAAATACTAACAGTAATTACTGTGAACACACCTTTAGTTTACCTGGAAACCTAAGATGTACATATATTTTATATAGCTGTATACCCGTGTAAACTTGAATAGATGTTATCATTTATTCACAGAAGACTGCCTTAAGAAGTGCTTTTAATCAGAAGCCTCATAACTAGTGTTTAGAACAGCAAAATGACTTAAAAACACTTTTTCTGTTTATTACTCAGTAGTTTCAAGTTAATTTGATTTAGGTTTAAGGCTTGATAGGGGAAAAAAAGAGACACTCCCAAAATGAGATGTGGAGGCATGTAGGAATTTAATATTTTTATTATTGCTTGTTAATTTGCAAGTATGATCCTACAGAGTCTATTGCCATCCCTAGAAACAGCACTCTGAAAAAACTAATACAAATCTATGATGTCCTGAAGTGCAGCAGGTGCTGGCTGTTTCATTTCAACATCGGTTTGGGGTTCAACAGTCTTACAGGACTGAGATTGTCAGTTTGCAGGTGTTAAAATTAAAAGACTGTGAGGCCAGCTGCATTCAGGCACTGCAAGCGTTCACGGCAGGCATTCAAGGGCAAATCATGCTTTTACAACCTGATTGCCTCTCTGACAAAATGACTGGCTCTGCAGATGAAAGAGCTATGGAGGTAATATACCTCGACTTTGGTAAGGCTTTTGACACTGTCTCCCACAGTGTTTTCATTTGGTAGCTGAGGAGACCCTGGCTGCCTTATCTGATGCTGTGTGGCTAGAAAATTGTCTGGGCTGTCAGGCTCAAAGGGCAGTGATCAGTGGCTAGATGCCCAGCGGGCAGAGGCTGAAGAGAAGTACACAGCATGCTAGGGGACAAGTGGTGGGGCCCACAGTGTTCAGCATCGTCATCTGTGACATTGATGGTGACACAGAATAAACCTTTTACATGGCACAAAGTTAGGGGAAATGGCTGACATGAGGAACATGAACTTTGGTCCAAAGGCTTACCAAGAAAACTTGAATTAACTTGAGGACTGAGTCAGCAGGAACCTCATGAAGTTCAGTGAGAAGGCAAAAGCTCTGCACCTAGGAATGACAAGCCATGTGCAGGCTGGAAAACAGAGGCCTAGAGGTCAGAGTGGAAGCCAGGCTGAGTATGAACAGTCTGCTTTTTGCCTTACTGTGACAAACGTGTACTTGGATATATGAGGAGAAGCATAGCCAGTGGAGAGAAATTATAATCCCCTTTTACATGGTGCTGCTGAGGCCACTCCTAGAATACTCCATCCGTTTTAGCCTCCCACTTCAAAAGAGATGTGGAGAAAAAGAGGGTTAGAAAATGATCAGGGACCTATGGTACGTGTTATACAAAGAAAATCAGAGAGAATTTGGTTGGTTTAGTCTGAAAAAGAGGGGGGAAAGGGGAGCAGAAATAGCTGCTTATAATTCTTTAAAGGATTATCTTGTGCCAAATGTAATAGAAACAGACACTGTTGCAAGAATCATAGAATCATGGAATGGTTTGGGTTGAAAGAGACCTTAAAGATCATCTAGTTCCAACCCCCCCAGCCATGGGCAGGGACGCCACACACCAGACCAGGTTGCTCAAAGCCCCGTCCAACCTGGCTTGAACACTTCCAGGGATGGGGCAGCCAGTATCTCTGGGCAGCCTGTTCAGTGTCTCACCACTCTCACAGTAAATAACTTCTTTAATCTAAATCTGCCCTCTTTTAGCTTGAAGCCATTACCCTTTGTGCTGTCACTACATGCCCTTGCAAAAATTTCATCTCCAGCTTCTTGCAGGCCCCTTTTAGGTACTGGAAGCTGCTCTAAGGTTTCCCTGGAGCCTTCTCCATGCTGAACAACCCCAACTCTCTCAGCCTGTCTTCGTAGGAGAGGTGCTTCAGGATGTTGTGTGGGACAGTGTCAAATGCTTTGCCCACATCCAGGCACTCTTCATAAATGCCAGATGATATGACAGAGGACAATGGCCAAAAATTGCAGCTTGAAAGCTTCAGGTAAAAAAAAATTCTCTAGGAGGCAGCACAGAGGTTGCCCAGAGAGGCTGTGGGATCTCCATCTGTGGAGGTTTTCTTGGTCTGGCTAGACAAGGTCCTAGCTGGCTGTACTTTTAGTGGGAGGTTGGGTTAAATGACCTTCAGGGATCCCTTTCAACCAGCATTTCTGAGATTCTGTGGTATGTCTTGTGGCAATATCTAGAGTAGTCAGAACAGCAAAAACTTGGGATATTTTAAAGATCTTAAATTCTTAAATAGGAGCAACAAGCAAATAGTGTGTATATTAAAAAGGAAGTGGGGTATTTTTAACCAAATATGTAACAGAGCCGTATGGGCCCAGAAGAGTTAACGTTGTGTAGAAAGCTGGGAAGTCTCCCTTCCTGTTGTGTTCTTGCTTCAGTGCTTTCTGCACTCTTTTTATACCTCTTTTCGTGCTTTCCTCAGGCTTGGCAATACAGTTATTTAGAGCATTTTCCTCTCTGCCTTTGGCAGTTAAATCTATTCATCACCTTGTTCAGTTCTGAATTATGTCCCAGTGTCAATCTGTCTGTACTTTTTCCACTAGCATTTCAAACACTGGCCTCTCACTTTCTATTAATTTAAATATTTATGTTGATTGCTGCTCCCAGTTCTTGATGATTGTTCTTCTTTACATAGGACTTAAAAGATTAGTCACCTTTCTGATAATAGGCCTTTTCCATTTAGCTTAGTTCCTTTTGCTCTGCATCTTTGGTAACTCTTCCTCCCTCTTTTACCCTCCCTCTCTCCCTCTCTCTCATTTTTGAATGGGAATGTCATCCAGTGCATGGATGACTTTATCTGAGCAAATTGTCTCAAATCCCTTGATAGTCAGTGGAAAGAAATAGGAACTCTCAGCGCATAACACATTTCCTACTTCAGAATAGTTTAGATGAATACATCTTATGTGTGGCTCCTTTTCTCTATTGACGATATGAGAAATGAAGATTAAGCCTCTCAGATGCATGTCACAGATATCTAAAGTTAAGTATGGTGATATCACAATAAATCAGAGTGATCACAGCCAGAAAGAACCATGCTGCCACTATCCCACGGTAATAGCAGATATTCCTTCTTCATGTTTTAAGGACTTGTTATTCTTTCCATGTTCAGATTCTCTACCTAAATTTCTGTGCTGGCTTTTGTGTTTCCCCATATTTTTAAGCTTTTTATTTACAGGCACAGTGTATGGAGACATTATTTCCTTCCTTTTTGTACAGCATTTTATGTTTGCCTGTGTCAGAAGGTTTCAGACACTGAAATCACTTGTCACACTCACAAAAAATGATCAAAGGATCACAGTACTGGGTACTTGACTGCTGGATTTGCAGATGCAGATTTCACCCAATAGAAAGAGAATAAATACTTTTTTTTTTTTTAATGGTTATCTCCTTCCCATCTTTTACATTCCAGTTAACTTACTGGCCTCTGTTATGTTGAATACCGTCAATGTTCCCCAATCTGAGAAATGTTATAGCATTACTGGCTAGTACAAAATGCTTCTGCTGTGTTTTAAGTGTAGCAATATACAGCCAATGAGATTTTAATGGCTCTTTATCACAGCTGGACCATAGTAATAAATGCATCAAGACTTTAGACACTTACATTCTCCTTATATGTGGCTGAGGACATTAAGCAATCCAAATGCATGGGAAATATAATTAGAATATTTTGATTTACAATAAAGTAGCCAATCCTGTAGCACTATTTCCAGTCTCCTCAGATTTAAACTTGGCTCACTTCAGATTTTAATGCAACGGAAAATCAATATTAGGCTAATTTTATAGACATAGCAGAAAACCTCCGATTTTTTTATTTCCAGATATTAATGAAATCTCTGGTGACTCTTACAAGATGGACTTTTCCAATCACAAGCGATAATGAAGCCATCTGCTTTAGAGATGTAAGATCATCAAGTATCAGGTTTCCTAGTCTTCCAGATTTCATTAAAACTATGATTTAAAAGAGAAAAGGTTGACCTAAAAATTTGTTTATTAATTCGTTGACTGACTTTTTGTCCTTTCTTATTACAGGCATGTTTTCATCCCTTGTTAATTATTCTTGTGGCACAAAATACAGTCCAAGCAATTTGCTTGCATATGTGAGCATAAACTTATGTATATTAGTAAGTAATTTTTTATTATTGTAATTAAGTATTATTGCGCAAATGTGGACACCTTTGTCTTTCACTTGCACTGAAAAATATAGACTTGAAATGGTAAACTTGGAACAATTCTTGGACTTCAAGTTATTATATATTTTAGATCACTGAAATTAAAGTCACTTTCAGTGACAGTGTAAACAAAATTAAATGTGAAGAAGCAAGTTTCAGCTCTCTTCACACTTCATTTTACAAAAGAGCCTGATAAAAGCATTTTTTTTCCTACCCTCTATGAATTTCATGTGAGCAGCACAGTCAGAGACAATTACAAGTCAAAGAAAAAACAATCTCCCACAATGGAAAATTTCTCATCTTTTTTAGTAAATGGTAATAACTTTACCTCTGAAATGACACCGTTCTTGATGTCCCATTCCTATTTATCTCACTGAAATATTAGGACTAAAGGGTCTATTGTTACTCATCCTGCCACAAGCCTCCCTATTTTGCATTTGGTTATTTGATCAAAAAGTTTGAGTGTGACAGTGTAAATAATGTGATGTTGTAATGCTGCTCTAGCATAATGCTGGATGAGCATAATATAGGTATTTTATTTGTGTCTTTCTCAAGAACAGATGCAGTTGTATATTTAGGTTAGCCCCATATCTTGTTTTTGGATATCATGAAATATCCACATTCATATTGACTTCGATTTTCACTGCAGAGAAAAATTCCTCTTCAGTGAGTCCCTATGTGCAGCATGCATACATGAACCCATGTCCATCTCTCTTATGCATGGTAGTGTTGCCTAGATTAATAATTTCTGATTTGTGGGGGTTCTTTTTTTCATGTACAGCTGGTTCTGTATAATCCATAGAATAAGCCTATTCTATGGTATTTTAACTTTTCCACTTCCAGTCAAATGTGTGGCAAGTGTTGCAAAGTTTAAATGTTTCTGTTGTGGTTTCTCCAGTCCACGCTGTCTAGGAGGGCTTCTTTGTTCATTGTAAGGGTGTTCTGCATTGTGGAAATGGCAGGACAATGCTGCGCAAGCTTTGTGCTCCAGAACAGACACTGAATATTTCGCACTGCAATAGGGAAAGTGATGTCAAGATTTATAATGATGTTATAACTTTAGTTAACCGAGATGCTGTTTCCTTACTACTTCTTACATAGCTGGGGCACTTCATATGACAAACATCCCAGCCTATTTTCCCTTCACTTTCTGGCTACTACACACTGTTGTAAGTAGTTTTACTAGAAGATGTTGCTTAACCACAGTCAGGTGTTCATTTGCAGCATGCACAAGTGGGGATTTTAGCATGTTTTTGAAAATGGTACTTTTGTCTCTTTGCCCTTGAAAAGCAGAATGAAAACTTTCTTGACCCTGATCTCTTAGTCCTCACTTTTTTCTTCTCAATATATAAAAATGTAAAAACAAATCACTCCTTTTTCTGCCTTCAGACAAAATGCCTTTCTAGCATATTCAGTATGGGTAAAGAGTTTGGTCTTTTCAAAAATATGTACTGGCATGCCAAACATCTGCTACTAGATAGATTAGACTTTGTTATGAACATATCCCAGTAACATCTTGCTATGGTCAGTCTTAGGCTGCTTTACATGGCTCATTATGGCTTCACATGCAATTGTTCTCCTTCGAGAAGAATGATATGCTGGTGAACAATACATTAAATTTGTAAGTAAGCAAAATTTGCTGAAGGGCAGAGATAATATGTTTACCTATGATTATATTCATCAGTTATTCCTTTGCAATTATGGGGTTAGAGGATTTTCTTGATTACCTCTCTTTTCCAAAATTAACATAACAGGTTTTTGTCATAATAAAATTGAAAACAAGAGTATGCTATTCTAGCTCATTTGACCCTCAAAATGCTTCTTTTGTTTCTAAAACTTTTTTATGAATACATTGGAAATTTAAGTTACTTAACCTTAAACCAAAATTCTTGGCATTTTTAATGACAATGTGGATTTAGGAACAATACATTGGAATTGCATTGTGTTGTTAGTTACCTGCTGTCTCTGTTATTCTACATGGTTATCAAAGTTAATAAGATATGTTTGAACTATTTTGTTGAGAAAAATGTGCCTGTGGTTAGTTTTTTTTTCTTTCAGGTGGTATTTCACCTCCAGATTGCACACATCAAATTACAAGGTGGGGGATTCGCTCACCTTAAAAATAGACATGTTTGCCATTTAAGATGTTTCAGGATTCCATACAGAGGTTTGGCAAATATAATACAACACATGTGGGAGACCTGGAGGGGCAGCTGGATGCCAGAAGGACCCATCTTCCAGTGTTCAAAATAATACCATATCTTTATATTTCAGCAATTGATTCACATGCTGAATGTCTGCTTATGAGCAATATTTCCTCCTAACACCTAGTGCCCTATGAGAAACCAACAGTTATCCTGCCTGGCCTTCAGCTGCCCCTTCAAAATGGTATGATTGACCCAGACGTCCTGTACCAGCGTTGTTAGACCTGTGAGGACATCTTGCATACCTTAAAACATCTCAAATGGCACCAGGCCCTTCTACATGGATAACTGAAGTGAGCCCTCAGCTTTGTTAAGTGCAGAATAAGCCTAAGTCAAGGAGATATTGACTGGAAACCTAGGAACTCCTTGTTTAAGAGAAATGGAAGAGGCAGTGTTTCTGTGATCAGATGACAAAAGACAGTAGTAGAAAGAGTTTGTAAGTCGTCCATGGAGCAGTCACGTGTGTCAGGTTGCTTTACCAGTGCATGGCAGACACAGCTCTGTAGAAGCTGACTGGCATTTATATTTTGAGTTGGTGAGCATTAAAGGTGTGATAGTTTCAGCTGATGTCTGCACAGTAATTACATGAATACCAAGAACTCCCGTGATGAGGATGTTACTGTGAATCAAAGCTGGAGTTGTTTAGGCAATGGTCAAACGCTGGAGCAGCCAGGAATGTTTTTCCTCCTGCTATTTGTGAAGAATGGAGAGGGCAAAGTTAGATACCACTTTTAAATACCGACAAAGTATGACCTCAGACTCACAAGCCTTAGAGGTCAGGAGGATGTATGGCTTAGAGCAATAAACAATAGTGATAAGGCAAAGAGAAAACAATGAGAATACAATTTGGATGTTTTGAGCCTTTTTTGCCTGTCAGAAAAAGAAATAGCAATAAAATAAATCCTCTTGGGAAAGTAGGGTTGCTCGTCAGTAGGAAGCTAATTCATGCTTGATTAGAGCTGATGTTTTTCTTCCTGAGATTTTTTTTTTTTTGAACCAATGTTTATTTTCTTGCTTTTATTTCAAAGAATGCATTTTCACTGAGGTAAAAGCCAGAATCTGCATATAAATGGAAATCCTTCAAAACCATCACAGGAAAACTTTGTTTTCTTGTCCAAGGATGATATTATATATATACAATTAATACTGAAGTGTAAAACAGAATATTTTATGTAAATGTAAGTTTCAGAAAATGAATGCAGGGGTATCTCTAAGTTAATCCAGCATCAAAATGCTGTTATTAGGTAAAAATTAATAAACACTTAAACAATGTACTTCAGCTTTTCTATACATAACTTTTAATATAAATTTTTTTAACAAGTCTGAAAGCAATACTACTCAAGACATCTTCATTTATGAAAATCGATTTGTGAGAGGTAGGACATAAGTCTGTAACTCTTTAGTTTCCTTCTGGTTTGTGTTTGGGGGAAAAAAAAAAAAAGGCAAGAACTTTCAGTGTCCTTCTCAGTAAGATATTTTATGAAGGAAATTACTATTGGTGTGGCTGCCAGTATTGTGCAAGGATTCTGCTTGTCTTAATCCCAATTTCCCTCCCGTTAAGTATTATTGCATACATTCCCTGTTCTAGACATCTGCTATTGTATACTTGCTGTTGCTGTTTCTTAAAGAAAGAACTGTTCTGGCTTGTTGAATCCAGGAGAGGATTTCCTAAGTAATAATATGGCAATAATATGGTTGTTCTTCACTCTCTTTCGTATTTACCTTTGCTGTAAAAAAAGCTGATTCAATACTAGTTTCTGGTATATTAAAATTAAAGTAAGGTACTGTTTTCAGGATTCTCTTCTGGTGTTAAAAGAACAACAAAGCCGGTGAAGGGTCTAGAACACAAACTTATGAGGAGTGATGGATTGGTGATGGATTTCAGCAAATGGGTTGTCAAGCATTGGAACAGGCTGCCCAGCGAAGTGGTTGAGTCACCATCCCTGGAGGTATTTAAAAGTTGTGTAAATGTGGCACTTACTTAGGGACATGGTCTGGCGGTAGACTTCGCAGTGTCAGGTTAACAGTTGGTCTCAAAAATCTTAAAGGTCTTTTCTGAACTAAATAATTCTATGATTCTATTCTTAGTTATGATACACATTCAATGTGATGTTCACAGTCATACCTGGCAGTTTCTATTTGCCATTTTTAAATTAGGGTAGTATTTAGTAACTTTATTAAGCTCCTTACACACCTGGACTGAAGGAGACTGCTAAATATTTTAATACCCTTTTCCTGGCTTTAGCAATTCAAAACCCACACTTTTTGGTCACTACTGAGAAACAAGTTGCTAAAAATGTGATGCTTTACATCTGTTAATTATTAATTAATTAAACTGCTGTTTATTAATTAATTAAACTGCTGCAAGTAACTATTTTAACAGACTAGTATTGAATTTAAAAATACAGAAAATGTCATTAAAACACAAACTGTAGCAATATGCAATTATAAAATTCAGCTCTGTTGTAAAATAACAATAACAAAACCCAACTGTCTTTCAGAGGGATTAGTGTTGATGCCATTAGAGGTTTCTCACTTTCTCTATTTTGCAGTGACATATGATGGTGTACTCCCTCTAACTCTTGATCTATCTGTAGTACTGGAATCCATTGTATACTAAACCTGACTAGTGCAAATCTTTTTAATGTAAAATCAGTAAATCACCAGGTCAATCACCCGCTCCTGCAGGTAGAGACGCATTTTATTTGGGAAACAGAGCCTTCAATAGATGGCTTTGAGAGACTTAGAGTCTGAGAGTATCCTCCAGTTCTTCCATGTTCTTCAAGGGTAGGAGGATCAGAATCAGATTAGGTATCTGGGAAGTTCTATTCTCTAGGGAGTCCTTATGCAAGAAAGATAAATAAATGTCTCATTTTGCCATGAGGGAGGTTTTACAAAGAAAAAAAAAAACCAAACCAAAACAAACGAAAAAAACTAAACCAAAACCACAATGCTTGGCATGATGAATATTGTATGAGAAATATTAATCTTCTTACTAGCAAACTGCAGTACCAGTGTTTGGATTAAATAATCAGTGAATATATTTGAATTGCAGTATTTGCATGACTGCAAATTTCAAGTATCAGTTAATCTTGACATACTACATTTTTTAGAAGCCTATTGTACACAAGCAATGAGCAGAAAGAAGTAAACAGATATAACAACAGAAATATGCAGTGAAAAACCCTAGAAATTGTCATTAATGGATCTCTTTGGGTTTAAGCAGTATTTTTGTTGGGAACTTGAATCCAATCTTTTTACAGTCAACAGGAGCCTTTCTACACACTGCAGTGAGCTTTGATTTATTTCTTGCTATACAGATATGAAGAGACAATGTTAAGGATACCTGCGCATAGATAGAGACCTTTCAAATTCACAGGTTTTGCTTTCAGGTTATTAGGATAACACAGATTAATATTTTAGCCAATTGTAAACTGCTAACAGCATCCATATTATAAAAAGTTCTGCAACTTATTCTTGAAAAACTCCAAGCTTCATAAGCTTTACTTTGTGAGCTGCTGTTCTCCAGTTACAAATTACCAACTCCAGTATTATTGCAAATCCAAATAAACTCCCTGGTGATTACAGATTACAGTCACAAATCCAAAACGTACAACACAATATACTTTTCTTAGCTAAATTAATTATTTCAGTTCTGGGCAACTCGATAGTAAGAACTGAACCACCAGCTGGCTAATATGTACAGTCAAAACATTTAGCAGCAGGTTTTTACATTAGCAACAGCCAGAATCCATTTCATGGAAGACAACAGAGAATAAATGATTCTCATTTTAAGAGTCCTTAAGGCTAAAGTGCTTTATCCTCCTTAAATGTTCTGACTAACTAGCTCCACATGATGTCATCAAGATTAATTTTATGTAGGTAGATTGTACTGCAGAAATACAGCAGGAATGTGTACAAAGCTGTGGGAAGTAGGGGGGGACAGAGCAGAACAATTTATGTAAAATTAAATTGTCCAGCTTCACAACCAGCTCTTACAAGTCTTGGTTTCTTTAGAGCGTGAAGGAATCTCATTTTTCCTATTGCTGATGTTGTGTTTGTAAGCTTAAAGTTAGAATTTACTACACTCTTCCCTACTCTCAGAAGTTTTCCATAAGTCAACATGTAGGCTAGACTTTTTTTTAAAGTGTAATTTGAAAGGAAGTGGTTCCAACATTCTTCTGGAAAGCATGCAAAGAAACAGTATATCTAAGAATGTACAATGTTAGTTTGCTATTCAACTCAGCCAGCAAAGATGCGTGGTAAGTTGGCGTCTAGTGGGGCTCTTTGGTTGCTTCCCCCTGAGAAAGAACCTTTTATCATGTAGCTTGAAGGAACTATGTTAGTTGTTAAAAACATTCAACACCACCACCAGTAGCACTTTAGCTATGTGAACTTCCATTGAAATCAAAGGAGGCACAAACCTGTTATGTAAGCATCATGGTCTAGTTTCATTGGAAAAAAACCCAGAATACGCAGAATGCATCTACCAGAGGAACAGATACGATGCAAGACTTGTTAGAGACATTGATGAGTCTGATTTTGTTTATGTTGGTCTTTTTCATGGGAGGTCTAATCCAGGCTTGTTGCAATCAACAGGAATTTGTCCATTAATTGCAATAAAAAGATATGATACAGGACATTTTGGAGACCCACATTCTTCTGGTGTGACAGTCCAAGGCCAGGAAGATTACAGTAATGCATTTCATATAACACTAGATGTCTGTGATATAGAAGCTGAACTGAGTGCTTGCAATCTAGCCAAAATCATCATTGGATGTTGATGTTTCTTCAGCTATCCAGTAGGATAAACCAAGCAGCTCTCCAGATCTACTGATTCATTTGCCTGAACATAGTTACCTAAATAAACGTAGAAATGTTAGTTACCTAGCTGTCAAATTTTATGTGAGATGTCCTGTACAATCCAAGATACATCTCCAGTTATTTCAGTGGCATTAGTTTTTGGCAACTGGTCTTCAACAGTTGAATTGAGACCCATCAGCTTCCCAGATCTTCAGCTAGTATAACAGGAGGCTTTACCATACCCAGGACTTAATGGAGCATAAAATTCAACATAGCTGGCGAGAGAAATAGGATCTTCCAAAGGGAATTTCAGAATAGAAGCATTAGATGCTCCTGTAAATCTGATGAAAGCTTTTATTAAAATATTTTTCTAGCCTACTTCTTTAACACTTTGATGATGTTTTGGTTTTGGTTTGGGGGTTTTTTTTGTCACTGGAAGAGGACATTCTTCCACACTCCATGAATTGTGGAAAGGAAATGAATAAAAAGTTCATATTTTACTGTGGTGGAAATTGTTTTAATATTGTCATAATGATAGTGATAATAATATGATTGTTCATTTTATATATCTTTTTTAATCAATAGATGTCGAATATTTTCTATAGATATCCAGATAGCTTTCAGAGTTGGGGAAATGAGGGTGCTTAAAGATCTAAGACAGAATGAATCTGTGTGTTTCTTAAGCATGCACTTTTGTGTATTTGATTTTTTTTTTTTTCCTAACCCAGTTACATTGCTTGAAATTCACAAAATGTTTTGGTTTAGGTGAATCCTATATTTTTCACAAAAGAAAGCTGAATCCAGTGCTTACATTTTGCCAGTTTTAGACTGTGTAATGAAGTAAACTCATGCTGAACTAGTTTGTTGACTTGATGAGTCAATGTTTCAAATATCTCAATGTTTTCAAATATCCCCTAAGTCAATTTTCTAGATATTTGGGCAAGAAGACATTATGAAGGAAATTCAGAGTTTCACTAGGAAAGGAAAAAAAAGTTTAAAATAGTGTTTTCATTGATTGTAACATATTTCCAAATATTGAAGTACAATACAGATGAGCACCAGAACAAGTTGGTGCAGAAAATCATAGTAGAAAGAGGCTTAAAGCAAGAGAATAAATAGTGTTTCAAAAAAAAAAAAAAAAAAACAACTTTGTGAAGGATACCCTGTCTACCTCAAATGTTACGTGAACAACATTATTCTTTAGAAGTGAACTAAACCCAGCTTTACCCAGCTCCTGAGACCAGTGCTGACTAGGAATTGACCATTGGTGACCTATTTGTGGTGCCAGAACCTCTGTTATTGTCTTATGTCAGCACCTCCACAGCCTCTGCTGTCATCCTACACTTGTGCTGCTCTACATGACATTTTTATTCTAGAGTCAGAGAATATGTGCCATTCTATGCCATTTTTGTTATAAAGCCATGGATAATGTTCATTCAATACAGAATTACAGCTTGCTGTTACTATCCTTTAATTACATATATATACACATACACATGAGTGTACAAATTGAAATTACCATAACTATTTCTGTGCCACCACAGAACTGTACAAAGCTAAATCTAGAACCAGTGAAGTTATAACAGCCCGGTTGTTAGACCACTGCCATTGGAGATAAACCAAAACGAGATCCAGGCCAGAATAGCAATGGCACATTAAATGGAATGCACAGCACAAACATTTTGCTAAATGATGAAACTGAATTTGTAATTGTAATCTAATCCCTGGCTTCGAGATAAACAAGTTCACAGACTTCTGTCCAGTTTTGACTCCTGTGGAGAAGAATTTGTCTTATTTTTGTACTTTTCGTGTCAGTACAGACAGAGGAAAAAATAGGAAAAAATTGCACTAACATCAAATTAGCAGATGCTCAAGTTGGAAAAAATGTTGTCAGAGATACAGAGTGGTCTGTAGATCAAGGTGGTGAAGTCAGAGCATGGAATTAGATTGTTCCAAGGAAAATTTAAGGTAATATGACAATTTTGCCTACCACAATTTTATCTTACATAAATACTGAAGATTTGTAGTATGGCTTCTTTCTCCTTTGTATAATTGCATACAAGTCTGTTACATGATGAATACATCTTTATTTCTTGCTGTCATGCAGCACTATATGACACAATAAAATGATGATCACATGGCTTCATACAGAAAGTAAAAAGGAAAATTGAAAATTTCAAGGTAAGAAAAACAAAATGGAAATGTCTGGAATGACTTTTTAAAATATCACATGGGCTTGTAGAGAGAAGTTTTTCTCTTTAAAATACTGGTTTAAGACAAAATGAAAAAGGCGAACATTTGTGCTATTTCAGATATGGGATTTGGTTCTTTTTCCATTTCTTAACTCAATTTTTTCATTATTTAGGTTTATATTTAAACTGTCTTACTTTTGTATAAGAGTAAGAGGAAGTTGTAGATTTAGTATTGAAGAAAGAAATTCCACGAACATAAAAATTTACAAAGTAAAATCCCTGAAACTCTTTCAAAAGGCCATAGTACCTTAAACTCCAAGAAGTTTAAGCTTTCTGATAGTTTTGACCTTTTAGTTGTATTTCTTCAGAGTGCTATCCCAACATAATTTGTTTTAAGAAGAATAAAGAAAAACAGGAATCTCATGCAGTTCAACAGTGGGAAGTGCTAAGTCCTGAGCCCAGGGAGAAACGACCCCAGGGACCAGTACAGGCTGGGGCCAACTGACTGGAAAGCAGCTTGGTGGAAAAGAACCTGGAGGTATAAGACACGGGCATACTGTGGTACATCCAGTGAAGAGTCACTTAGAAGATCGGACTCTTTGGCCTGGAGCAGAGAAGTCTGGGAGCGGTGGGTCTGGAGTGGTGTCTTACCAGTGTGTACAATTACCTGAAGGGAGGATGCAAAGAGGATGGAGCCAGAGGCAATGGCACAACCTGAAACATGGGAGGATTCCTCTGAATACCAGGAAACGCTTTTTGACTGTGAGAGTAACTGAGCACTGGCACAAATTGCCTAGGGAGGTCATAGAGTCTCCATCCTTGGAGATGCTCAAAAGCTGTCTGGACATGGTCCTGGGCAAACTGCTCTGACTGGCTTTGCTTGAACGGGGAGGTTGGACCAATTGAGTTCCAGAGGTCCTTTCCAACCTCAGCCATTCTCTGATCTTGTGAAAAAAAACCACGAGATTGAGTAGAATTCATGGTGCTTTAAAGTTGGTGATTTGTGCAACTGTCTTAAGAGTTGAAGAACTGAGTGTCATGGATAAGTCAGTATTTACTATCAAACAGAGGCTTTATGGCAATCTGCAAAGCATCTGTTGATTTTAACTAGTGCTAGCTCTGCTATTGTTTCTTAATTTGGGGAGAGTAAAGTTCGTAAGATGTATGCCAAAACAGTAATGAACCAAAAAATAGCTGCATAAAGGGGAACCCCTCCCTCCCACAAATAACGTACGCCTGTAATCACAGAACAGTAAGTATAAAAGTAGGTTCACTTTAAATACCTAGTGAAGTTGTTGTGAGAGTGTTATTGCAAATAATGAAAAATAAATGTGTGATTTATTTTCTAATACAGCAATAAATCTATGTGAAAAACTTCTGACATTGATGAAGCAGCCTTTTATGTCATTTGAGAAAAAGCAATAAAATAAAAGAGTTTTCAAAAGGCTTTGTAAAAAGTCTTTGCCAACCGTAGACACCACTTGATCTAGAACAAAATTCCCACGTGCCAGGAAGGAACCAGAAGGTATTTTACAAGCTAACTTTAAATGTAAAATAGTATTATCTCCACAAGTAAAGTTTTTGCCATTTGTTTACACAGATATTCTGTGATTGTGACAGAAATTAATTGCTGTAAGAGATCTGAAATTCCAAGTATAGCTCTACATAGATGGGAGTATGTAATCATCTAATGATCTTTCAGTACTTAGAAGACCAAGTTTGAGTTTCATCATCATTTTTAATTTAGACAAGCAACTTAGGAAAGTGCAGTTGTATAACAGCAATGAAAATTGCTCAGCACTGTTTTGTAATACAATTGTCATTTTGTAGTGTTGTTTCCTATATAGCTGAGATTCTTTTCTGTTTAATTTGAATGAAATAGCTGTTACTGGGTCAGAGCAAGCAAAGTCAGAAACTGAACCAGCTCCTTTCCATCACACTGAAACACAAGTATTCTCTTTCATCTTATAATTTAAATTCTTGTGAGAAAAGTTCCAGGGGAGTAAAAAATAGATGTGCTTCTACAGAAGTACAGAACAGGTACATTTAACTTTGAATGGCATGGAGCAAAAATGCTTTTCAGCGTGTCTTTCAATTCATGCCAATTTGCATTAGAAAAGTGTCTAAGTAGTTAACATATTTAAATAAGAGCTTTGAAGAGAGGCTTTATATTCTGCATAAAGGCTAGGTATTCAGCAGTGTTTACTGATTTTTTAAAAGCTTTGAATGTTAAAAGAGAGTATCTTTCAAGAAGAAAATCTATTTCTTCACATACATGCATGAAGATTTTTTTATGGAGACACAATGCTAAATGCTTGAATTTGAGTTGATAATTTACAGAGACAATCAAACAGTATAAAAGCAATTTTTTAAAAAGCCCGTGTAATTAAGCTTGTCAAATGCAGCCTCAGAAGTATTTGGGGTTCTATTTGCAGCTGTGTTTATTTGTGGAAATGTTGCTGAGAAACCACAAGTATTATAATTTTAAAATTAAATTATTATTAATCTGTATAGTTGTTGAAAGAATCTCTCTGACACCAACTTGGATTTCAAAAAGATAATTAGCAGCACCCCACCAATGTATATCAAATATCAGTGTTACAGCAGCCACTTCAAATCTAAATACTGTTTTGAAGAAAAGCGTTAACACTGTGAGTAGATGACATACACGTTTGATTGTATACTGTTGACCCCATTTTGATGGGACGTTAACTTCCATTATGCAGTTCACTTGTATTTCACCTGATATGTCAGCCACAGTCTATAAGTAAAGACTCAAGGCTTCGCAGTGTGTTCAAATAATATAGCTAAGAGTTGCAGGGAGATCAAGACCAAGTATTTGCTCTGAAGCACATAGCAGAATGGTTTTAGTGTAAATAAAGTTGTGCAAGGAAGCATGAAATTGAGAAAGTTCTTGAAGCCTCTGGGAATGGAGAGAACTAGTGCTTCTGCCATATTTGACACTCTTGGTTGGGTGATTTGTCTTCAGAATGGGGTGAAATAAGATAAGAAATCAAGAATTGCCCATTATGCAGACCCTTTAACTTCTTAGAAGGTTATAATGTTGTGAGCCGGTAAAATGCATGGCCAAGGGAGAAACTATTCTGTCAGTAAAAGGTTATGGTGACACGAAGTGGGTGTATCAAAAACTTCACTGCAGTTTAATTTAGTTGGTAGTTGTTTTTTTTTTAATAGATTAATTTTTATTAGTAGCAAAATTCTTCACTGTTATTAGTGCTGCCTTACTTTAATTCTTTAAAGCAGTTCAAAAGTAGTCCTTATAATAAATTGTTTCACAGAACTTTGAACAGGTTCCTTGCCTACGAGGCGTATCACTGCAGCTCAGTTAGAGCATGCAAGAAAATTAATTAACCAGTGTTTTCTGAAAGAAGCAATTTTAGAGTGTCTGAACAAAATGCATCTGTGTGAAGTGATACAGGGTAGGAAATTGGCAGGGTGATAGTTGGAGAGAGCTCATCCAACTGTAGATTAAATCTAAGTAGGTGTTTACATTGAGGTCCTAACGTTTCATTCAGAGTGGATAACCAGTGATTGTAGACCAATTAATTTATAATTTTTTTTTTTTTGAGGCTCTGTTTCTTGTATTTTAATGAACAGCTTATATTCTTAAAGTAGTTTTGTTTGAAAGTCTTCTCTATGGATTTTCTTTCTTTGGTTTGGAACATTTGGCTTCTCAACATTTAGCCATTCCAGATTTTGGGGAGAGGTCTAAACAAAATTGTCTGTGATCATGCTGAAATGGCTTAATTAAAGTACCTATATATAGTCATCCAGTGCCATTTGAAATGCCATGGGATACTGGTTTTGACCTCCAGCTGTCACTTCAGAAAAGTACAAGCCTTGGTATATCCCATGGCATAATGCCTTATGTCTTGAGTATCCTAGAACATCCCAAACAACACTAGGCATCTCTGTTTAGGCACCTGAAATGACACCGAAGTTGTATTGGACTTTTGGAGAAGGATATGATTGCTTAAACAGAGGTCCGTAATACCATTCAAGGTGCATGGTACTGTACATACAAGGTGACTAGAAACTTATGTTTAGGGAAGAGTATTCTTTGGATGCTAGAGTACTTAAATTCAGTGGTATGCTATACAGGTGCTTACAAGTGAGCCAAGTGACTAAATTCCTATCATGTCAGTGGAGGTCTGGTAAATACAGACAACCTAGTTATTCGTCTCAATTCAATGTTCATTTGACATCTCAGATGGAAGTAGACACTGCTTAGGTAATTGAACCAAGATTAGGGGTTAGCTTTCAGAGCTCTGACTAAATTGGCCAAGGACACTTCCTGGTTCTTGGACGTAGGTGCTTAGTGCTACTTGAGCCACTGCAGACTTTCTGAGATGATTTCCCAGGGCTGACAGAAATGAGACAGCACTTATGTCACTTCTGGTGTAGCAGCTGAAGGGCAGGCAGGATATCTTAAAGAATTTAAAATGGTGCTAGATACTTACATTCAGGAAAGTTAATTAAAATTTTCATCCCTGCTGATGATGATGGGAGCTGGAGCACATAAATAAATGTAGGTATCTTTACCTGAGAGTTGACATCCTACATGTCTGTTTTCTTTTCCCCTAATATAATTATCTGTGCCATTTGAGATGCCAGTGGTATTCTCCCTGTCCTCTAGCTGAAAGCGCGGGAGGGCATGAATCTCTCATAGATCTTGCATCACTTTGACCAGGATCATGCCAGTATCTCAGATAAAGTAGGGTATGTTGAAGGGCCCAAGACACTTTAGGTTAGACAACTGTGGGAAATCCTGAACATATATGTCAACGAAATGATAACACTTCAAGAGCTTCAGAATCTGAAAGTGACCCTGAATTGAAGTATAATGGCAAGTAGTTTTTAAGTGTTTCTTAAGACTTCAGAGCATTTGAAAACAAGAATAAAATAAAATTAGTCTTACATATCTGTAAATTAAAAATAATGACTACAATTTTTTTAAGTGTTATCCTTCCAATAAATTAGATAAATCAAGTATCTCCTAAGTAAGATTTACTAAGATTTTCACAACGAAAATAGGCATACTATTCAATATATGTGCAATTGTTGTGGTTTAGCCCCAGCTGGCAACTAAGCCCCAAACAGCCGCTTGCTCACTTCCCCCTGGTGGGATGGGGGAGAGAATAAGGAGAGTAAAAGTGAGAAAACTCATGGGTTGAGATAAAGACAGTTTAATAGGTAAAGCAAAACAAAGAATTATTCACCACTTCCCATCGTCAGGAAGGTGTTCAGTCACCTCCAGGAAAGCAGGGCCTTATTACACGTAATGGTGACTTGGGAAAACAAGCACCATCACTCTGAACATCCCCCATTCCTCCTTCTTCTCCCAGGTTTTATGGCTGAGCATGACATCATATGGTATGGAATATCCCTTTGGTCAGTTGGAGTCAGCTGTCCCAGTTGTTTCCCTTCCCAACTTCTTGTGCACACCCAGCCTGTTTGCTGGTGGAGTGAGGTGAGAGGCAGAAAAGTCCCAGTCTCTATAAGTGCTGCTCAGCAGTACAGAAGTGATCCCTGAATTATCAACACTGTTTCCAGCACAAATCCAAAACATATCCCCATACTAGGTACTATGAAGAAAATTAACCTACCCCAGCCAAAACCAGCACAGCAATATCCGTAATTGTTTACTATGTAAATATCCCAAAATTTTATGGGATTTGGGAAACGATCAAATCTAAACACTAAGGACCCAAAAAGAAGGAAACTGCTATTCATTACAGAAATGTTACTGTTCTAAGAGTTGAGTGATAATCTAGAACACTTAAAAAGGGTAGTTTTTGCCTCAAGCTGAAGAGTAGAAGGACAGGTAATTGTTTTCCCACCGAGGTGTTGAATGCTGTCAGTTTAATTCTTGGCTGTATTTGGTGTAGCATCTCTATCAAAGTACTTAAGCAAAGACTTGAATCTCCTCTGGGAACATATAAGAAATGGCCTGTGACTTTCTTGAAAAAAGAAATTACTGAAAATAAAGAGCGTTTATACTAGTAAGCGTTAAAGAGAAAATAAAAGAATTTGTGTTTGTACTAAATGTTGTCGCCCATGCATACTTTTTAGTACACATGCTGATTTTTCATGTGTTTCCTCTGACCTTTATAGTAGCGTTATCAGTGGTATGGTGTCAACTAACCAAGAATAGCTCTTTTTTGCTAGTCAGAAAGGGTCAACAAACTACCACAGAGGTATTTTTGACTTTAAAAATAGAAGTGTAGATAGAGCCTTTGTGAAAGGAGAAAAAAAAAAAAACACACCTGATTTTGGTATACATAAGAGCATAAGAACATTGCTCTGTTATGGTTCAGAGGTCTACATCTTTCATTTCACAAATACTTGCTGCCATGAAGTACTGCCAAGATGCCAAGTCTCTGGCAGCATGACCTCAGATGCTCCTTTACTTTTTTGCTTTCGTGAAGTACTTGAGCACAGATTATTATCTCCAGTAAACCAGACAGTCCTATCTCTAATCCTTCCTGGTGCTTGGAATAGTCTACAGTTTCATTACATTCCAGTGTAGAGCTACTGGAATGCTTTTATAACCCATCCATTATATGTAATTTCAAATTGCTGCATATTTCACTGCAATTAGCCTGGCACTAAATGCCTTAGCTTCTTGACAGGCTCTTGCCTTTGCCATATTTGTTGGCTTTGATTGATTTGCTAAGTGTTATCTATAATCCCTTGTCCCTGTAGGTTTTTTTAACTTTGAGCCTGCTGTGTTCTTAACTGATTGAGTCTGTAGTAACGATTTGGATGTGTTACTTTTACAGTGTGTCTTACAGTATACGGCACTCAGCATTTACCTTGGTGCAAAAGCTTAGTTCCTAACTGCAGCTTCCTCCATTATATACATAGGATTCAGTTATATATAGCTGTTCATCTGTAAGTGACTTTAGGCTCTGACTGACATTCATAATCAACCATAAACTGGAAGAGAAATGCCTGGTTTAAAAACTGTACTTCTGTCTTTTAAAATAGATTTTAGATAATTTAGACAGAAGTATCTTTTTTATAATTAGACCACAACTCATTTTCTTTACTAATAGCAAAGTTTTGTTTCTACAAATGAGGAAAAATAAATGCTTTATTTGACTACAGGGGAACTGAATTAAATCCACAGTGTTTGGCTCTGATCTGATAATTTTATGGGTTTTTTGTTTTGTTTTGTTTTCATTCCCCCAAATTGGCTTCATTTAGTACTGAATTAATGTGCTGTCTCTCCCTTGGTCCTAATTTCTGCATCAGAAATTCTGCTTCTAATGCCACACATTGTATTTCCAAATGTCTGCTATTCTTGGCGATGTGATTTGATACCATGTGGATCAAAGTAGATTTTTATTTATACAAGGCAGGGAGACTATATCCAGTGAGATTCAGGCTTATCCTTATTAATTTATTTTTAGTTAAGTAATTTGCTTGGGTACGCATTCTTTGAGACCCTTTATTCCTAAGTAGGCATTTAGAAAAGCATGCTTAAGCAACTTTGTGGTATGTACATTTTCTGCTTTTTCTTTACCTATACTGCTTAGGAACAACCTATAGCCCAGTTACCTATCATAGAATCATAGAATACGAGGTTGGAAGGGACCTTGAGGATCATCTGGTCCAACCTTTCTTGGCAAAAGCACAATCTAGACTAGATGTCCCACCACCCTGGTCAGCTGAATCTTAAGAAGTGGCCGATGTTGCGGAATTCACCACTTCCCTGGGGAGATTATTCCAATGGCTGATTGTTCTCACTGTCAAAAATTTTCCGCTTGTGTCCAGTTGAAATCTCCCCAGGATTAACTTGTGCCCATTAGCCCTCGTCTTTTCCATGTGACTCCTTGTAAAAAGGCAATCTCCATCTTCTTTTCAGCCACCCTTTAAATACTGGAACATGGTGACAAGGTCTTTCCTGAAACGCCTTTTCTCAAGGCTGAACAAACCCAGTTCCCTCAGCTTTTCCTCATATGACAGGCTTCCCAGTCCTTGGATCATCTTTATGGACCTTCTCTGGACCCTTTCCAGCCTATCCACATCTTTTTTCTATAGCAGCAACTAAAAATAAACTGAAGTCAGTATTCCAGGTGTAGCCTGACAAGCATAGAGTAGAGTGGAATAATAACTAACTTATCTCTGCTGGTGATACTATGGCTGTAGTCTCAGTGTTTGGAGAATTCTGGTACATTGCTATTGAAAGACTGATTCCGCTGTCTGCTAGCTTTCTGTTACATGGGTTTGCAGGTAGTATAAGTGTTAATTATACCTTACCTTTGTGATCTATTTCATAGTAGGGAATGACTAAAGAAAAGAGTATGTGAGCACCATGATACGTCAAAAACTTGTAACCACTTTAACTCTGTGGGAACACAACAGAGCTGCTGCTGAAGAGGGTCTGGTGGTCCTTCTCTGCAAGCTCTGTGTTGTTTACTAACTCACCTACACTTGAACACGCAATCTTACAATTACACATGCATGGCGGTATCTACTGTAAGATGTAATGAACTTCAAAATGTCATCTCTAATCATTTGCAATTGTTTTGCTTTGCTTTGAATGGTATTTTTAAGGCAATGCAACCTGAATTGCTTGCAAGGTAGAGAGACACAGATGGTTGTCAACTGATCTTGTTAGAGGTTGTTAAAATAAAATGACAGATCTACCTCAGAAATTGAATACAGATGCTGAAAAGAGAAAGTTATTACTGTGTATCTGACTTTGTCTGGAAACAGCTGGTGCTGCAAATTCCCCCACCCCCTTTTTGGTTTTTTTTTCTAATGGCGATTCAGGCATTTTATTAGTCCTCATCTGATATGTCACTTTCAAAACATAGTTAAATGGCTCTGAAGATGACTACCAACTGTAATAAATAAAGAAGGACTTGATTCTGGGAATTGCTGAGTATCCACAACTCCCAGTGATTTCAGTATGGGTTTTTTTTAATAGTTGAGGCCCTCAATCAAAAAAAAAAAAAAAAAAAGAAATGGAAGCATTTTGTTTCAGTATTTTTCTGTAATTTGTACATGAGTCCAGGCTAATCAATATAAACATAGTTAGGCGTAATGCCTATATATATTACAAAGGAGATTATTTTTTTGGTAGAAAACTAAATAGTTCTGTAACTCCTACATGGTACTTCATGTCATGTTTTCAACTAATTTACTTTTTACTCTGAAAAGTGCTAACTGAAGTGTTACACCTTAACCTGTTAACCTGTATTATTACATCAATACGGGAAGATTCTATGGTACTGTGTGTCCATATATCAACTCAATTTACGTATCAGAAAAAAAAAGAAAGAAAATTAGAGTCTTTTGTTAGATTGATTGACTGAGCTGAGGAGAAACAGGGCAGTTAACCACATTGTTTAGATGTGGACCAGAAACAGAAAAGTGAAAAATTAGCCACCAGTTAGAAACAATTATATTTAGTTTCATTCTGCTAATCAGTAAATCAATTTGAGAGAAAAGGATGGTTGGCAGTTGGTGAAAAAAGGGGATGTTAATAAAGCAGAGGTGGAAGATGATTATTCTGCACAGACCTGACAGAAGCAGGTGGTGAACGCCTATCAAACATTCAGGGGTAATTGGCAGGTGTCACTGGGAAAAATGGAATGTGCGATATCTTTATTCGGTCCATAATTTTTACTGTCCGGTATAATAATGGGTTTTGGTTTTCAGGCTCATATGTTGAAGGTATTTTATAGGTCTCACTTGAGTTTTGAGACACAGAGAACAGTGATAGAGAGACTGTTCTGTGAAAAATGGTTTCCTCCAGCAACTGGATGTTTCTATCATCTGCCAACTGGCTTTTCTTTTTGAGATGCGGTGTTGCTTGGTTTCAACTATATGGCTTCAACAAGGACATTCTGTGCAGTGACTGAAATGTATTACGGCCTGAGATGAATGGCTGCAGGGTATGCAGCTTTTGATGACTCGGTTGTTCAGCTAATTAACCATGGCAGCTTAGGAGGTAAATTGGATAGTTTTACTCTGTAATGGTCTCATGTCACTGATGTTAGTTAATTTTAGGGGATTCTCCCTCTAAGAGTGTTAGGTGAAGTTGGTGCTTTTAGGCTAAGAGAAAAGCACAGTACCAGGAAATTATCTTCTGATATGTGTAATTTCTGTATAGATTACAACAGGTTAGTTACTTTGATTTTTTTAATAGATTTTAGAGTAGAACAATATGAAACATTAGAAATGCTCACTTAAGCAAGGTTGGAAGGTCTTTTTCATGGCAGGGGTCAGTAGTGTAATAAGGATATGTAGAATTCATGTATAATTCATGTCTCTACTAAGATACAATCCTGTTTTGCCAGAAGAGTACTGAGTGGAGGTCATCTTTCAGTTATTAGTGTAGCATTATCCTCAAATCAAATGCTCTTATGTTTGAGAACTTAATTGTGTGTCACTTTTTCTTTGTTTTGTCTGGGTCGTGCCTGGTGCTATACATGCATAATGCTCCGAGAGGGTTACAAGCATTCAGTTGGACATCACTGAATTTACGAAACATTCAGACATCCTACTAATGCTGAAAAAAGACCTTGTGACACATACTTAACTTGGGGCATCTTAAAATATAGGTATCTAAAATGATCTGTCCTCTTTGAAACATAATAGCTTGGTCATCATTAATTTACTAAGTTTTATTTAGAAGCAAATATATCAAAATGCAGTGTGAAATTCTTTTGTGTTCTAAATTTGGTAGAAATCAACATCAACTTACATTAAAAAATGAAATACCCTTTGTGTGAAATACTAATTTTTCTTATATACGTTGAAAAATATGTTCTGGTGGACTGATATGTCTCTGATAATGATGCTGGAAGCTCTGGGCAAAATCATACTTTATGGATGGTACTGTGAATCACTGGGTAATTTTGATTAACCACTGGAATAGGCAGAGCTTTTTGAAGCACCACTAATGCAATGCATATATTCATACAGCCCAAGAGATATAAAGGCCCCAGAAATAATCTTCAGTTTTCTATCTAGATTTTCTGTAAGTGGTACAGAGAAAGAAATATTAGGATGGGAGGGGGCTTATCAGATGCTTAATTTTTTAAAAAAATAAAAGGCATAAATATATGCCTTTTGAGTTAGTATTTAATATAACTATATCAAACTGGGAATAATATTTCCAACTGGAACTATAGACAAAAGTTTGCTTTTAAGCCTATTACATTAGTCACTCTGAATATTGTTGATTAGTTCTGGTTCTTTTAAGTAATAGAATAAAATCTGTTTCCTGTAAGGATTATAAGTAAGAAGAGTGAAACTGATGTTTCTGTTTCACTGTACTTAGTATGTGTCTGAATTACACTGTACCAGTAGCTGAAGACTTGCTCTGCTTCACACCTGCTGTCATGTTTCCCATTGGCCACAATTTGTTTCAAAGGATTTAAGGGAATCAATGAGTATATTAGCACCAAATTTAAAATTATTAAAAAAAACCCCAACAAAAACCAAAAAACCCCTCCTCCAAGCATTTGAACCCTAAATTGACCAAAATTAATGTTTCAATATGACAAATCTACTATTGTGAAGCTGCCACAAATGAGGAGAACCAATGCAGTGTTCAGAAGTAACCAAGTGAATGAGGAGGGACAAGGTGAGCTTGAGAAGGTTACAGTGAGATGCACACTCGGTAACTAGCAACCAGGATACTTCAGGTACTGGATTTCTGTAAATGGTTAAAGTCATAATAGAGGCCTGATAGAGGCCTTTGAGATGATAATGATAATAATCCTTTAAATATGAGAGATAAATGGCTAGGGAAAAGGCATTAAAAAGTTCCTTGCATTTTTTAGGTTTTTTCACTGCATTCTTTTATATATATCTGTGATGGCTGGCTAAAATTTTCAGTACTTGAAAATTGGACAGGTATCACACCTTTCCTTCCTCATTATATATTCTAGTACAAGGGCAGGCTTAACATTGTATTCTTGCCTCATGAACGGCATTTAACTGTGGCTTCAGGACTCCCAGGGGTGCTAGTTCATATGGCTTGATCCAAAGTCTTCTGGAGATACTGGAAGCCTGTTGATTTCAGTGTAATTTCCATCTGACTTGTATGCAGTTATGAGCCCCTGTGTAACAAAATTAGAATGCTTATCTGTAATTTCTGCAAGTATAATGACTGTTGGCATACTCAGCTTCGTTAGAAGGGAAGACTGTTTTGGTAGAGAGATTTGAGAAAGCCTGGGTACTTACTCAGGTATTGTCAAGGAGTAGTCTTTAATGTTATTCTTTTCATTCTTTAACTCAGCAAGAGTAATTTATCATCCATTGCTCTGCCTTTCTAAAACATTATACCATGACTGTAATGCCGAAACACTGTTTTCATACTGTTCCAGACCATGACTGTTGGCAAATCTGTCTTGCTTCTGTGGAATTTGAAGATTACTTTGGAGGCAAATATGTCTTTGCTCATACTTTTCAAAGTGTTTTATTCTTTTTCTTCTTCTTGTTCATTTCTTTTTCTGTTTTACCTTTTTCTTCCTCTGCTCTCTTACACAGAGCTAGAAAATTTTTTTTGGTCCCTTCATATTTCATTAATTGTGGCAGAGGGTGCCTCAGGAGATACTGCATCACTCCAGGTAATTTCATCAGTGTCGAAATGGATGTTAGCCAGTGGCCTTGACACTGTAAGTTAGTCTTTTAGGAAAGATTTAAACAGACAACAATATGGTGTAGGTATCTTTGGACTAGACTGTGGAGAACTCAGGTGGCAAAAGCATACAGCATTCTCTTTAGTGTTTTTCAAATTTTCTTAAAGGTTTTACATTTGCAACAAGACACACACTTTGAAAAATCAAAACAGTAGTGGTAATTTCCAATAAGTTGTCAAATTTACATTTCAGAATCTCTCTTTCTCTCATCTTGCTTGGATGTAATAAAATGCCATAAAGTCTGATAGTCACCCACACATACTAATATATTAAGTCCCTGTGAAATAAACCCACAAACTTTAAAGTGCTTACTTTTAGCTCCTGCAAGTGTTGTGTAGTAGTCACACAGTATTTTGCAGTATTTTATTTGTATAGTAAAAAAGTTGTTTAGTATATGGAATGTGACAATACTGAAACAATTCTGAGTCTTTGAAATATTTAAACTGAAATGTTATTAAATATTTCTCAGCTTATGTCATTAATACACAGGATAAAAAGACTTCTACAACTGAGAAGCTTGTGATGTGTGTTGTTGGAATTTTTCCTGTTGCGTTTCACATTTTGTAATAAAAATGAGTCCATAGTGTGGTTTATTATGTATCATTTCAGTACATATTCAGTAATAATCTGATTTTTTTGCATGTACTGAGAATTCATTGGATAAAGAAAACAGTGATCTCAGGTTATAGAAAAATATCAGAGATTTTATTCTACACTTGAGTAATTTTGTTCCATTTCTAAAGTTGTTTTTCCATCATAATTTCCGCAAAGTCCATTAGTGATAAATGATCTGGCTGTGTGAATAAGGAGTTATGCAAGTTGATCTAGTTAAGGGCTGAAACTACAATTTTTATTTTTTTTTTAAAGAAGGTCACTGTATAGGTTAGTTTGCCTCTTTTTAGGGTTCAGTAAATCAAGGGGGGTGCAGCCCTAGCTGATTAGGACTGCAGATGCAGTAAAAATAAGTTCAGATAGGTTCAGGGTAAGATTTTGTTTAAGGAACAGATGCAGATTCTTGGTTCTGTTTACATAGCTTAACATTAAATCGAGATTTTCTAAGATTTTTCAAGATGTCTAAGATTTAAAATAATAATTATAAGCTAACAAACAATAGAAAACCAATCCAGACGAACAGAATCTATGTCACTTACTTACACAATTAGCTTCCAGGGAGAAGATGAGACTCTCGGAAGATGAGACTGGATGGTGGCTGAAGGGGCACTTCTTCCAGAGTATTGCCTTTTGTATCTGCTTTCTTACTTTATGTTTTGCCAACTTGATTTACTGCTTAAAAGCAATTTTCTTTTTATCAGTTTTGATTATGAGGCTAACTTTAATTTAGGGTCTGTATTTTTGATAAGTTAATAATCCTCCATCTGTTAGAACTATTAATGTTGCATTAGTTGGTTACCATGGAAAAATTATCTACAATCTGTCCACTTAAAGAGTGGCATATACCTATTATTTATCTGAACAGATCCCTCCTTTGTATTCATTACCCATAGCACTCCATAGCACTCCACTTCTGCAAGAATGCTGAGATCTTGTGTTTGAATCTTGGTTTTGGTTACTTATCCAGTAATTCTGTAATCCTCTGTTATACGTTCATGCACAGTTATGCTATATTTATATTATTACTATTCTTACTGTAGCATAATCTGTAGATAATTATATCAGTGTTAGCTATTGTAAAAAGAAGTCTTGGGGGTTTTGATGGTCACAGAAACAGCAAGGAAGCTTTAAAATAGCAAAAATGGAAACACTTCTTTATGGTTTTTAACACAAATTTGAGGTAGGGGAAGGAGGGGAACAAAAATTACAAAAAAAAATTAAAAAAACCAGAACAAAATTGAAAAGAGATTTATCTGCCCAGCCTTGGCAAATTTAAAGCATAGATACGTAAATCTCCGCCAGTTCCGTAGACTTCTTTTAAAGTCAGCAGAGATAAGCATTCCAGAGTGTATTTCATCTTGCTCTTCTTAGATGCATTTCTTAGCATAAGATTAATTTCCGTTCATGGATTGTAAAGAGAGCTAGTATGACTACCTGAGACTTAAATGCCCAGTCTGGAGGTGCCTAAACTAGGGATAAGTAATCTGTGCATCATTTGAAGCAGAAGTCATTGTTAGCCCATTTAGTCTGAATTTCTATGTATCACATTTCACTCAGTGGCTGAATCCAGCAACGTCAGCTAAAGTTGACATGAAGCTGAGCCAATATTAAGGTCAGATTTAAGCTCATCCATTGCAGAGGCTTTTGTCATCACATACCAATCTGAATTCCAAAACCTATATTGGAACACGCACCTCTGAAAGAAAGTGGATGAATGAACTCTTAGCCTTTTATTTTTCTCTCTCTCATGCTGAACTATGATAAAATCTGTCTCCTATGTAAGCCAGGTTTGCTGATAAATGATGAATACAGAGAATTATTCTATCCCAGCTACTAAGACCCTGTTTCATTCTAGTTGATTGTCTTGCCTACCTGTGGCCTGGTTCCAGACATGAAATAATTGTTGCAAATTATTGCTCTGCTTCAAACAGCATTTTGTTCATTTCACATGCATCAACTTTGTTCCCTCCCAGCCAGTATTCTCTCAAAACACCATTTCTGTATATCAGATGTGAAAAAGTCCCTCTGAATGCTATGGCTTCTAATCTATTTTTGAGAATCTGGTGCTTGCTCTACCTTCAGTTTCATTTTCCCACCTTCAAAATATTGCCATATTGAGACTCAGTTAATACCAAATGCAGCAGCTTAAATTCTGTCTGATTCCATTCTGTCTCATTACATTCCACCTGTTAAAAAAAAAAAAAAAAAAAAAAGAAAATCACTTTACTAGCTTTCTGTAAAATTTATTATAGACTTAAAAGTGGCTTTTTTTTTTCCCCCTTACAAATGCTTCCACAATAGTGGCCTGGTATGCTGGGACTTTCTGACCATCTTTTATCCCATGACACTAGTTCTCCAACTAGGCATGTATGCTTCAGACTGTTATTTGAAATGTCCTCATTATCAGCTGTATTTAGCCTTTAGCAGCAATAGCTCTGACTGTAGAGTTACCCTATGATCCAAATTCAGCAAACTGACACCATCCTGTCTTTCAAGTCCACATTTAAGGAACACAGGTACACTGGAGATTTTTAATGAGTTTTTAACCTGTCAAGCACATGGTGTCTACTGTAAAGAAAGCCTTTGATGTCTGTGATTTTAGTACTGAGATCCTCTAGGATTTAATTTATGACGTAATAGAATTCACCAGAGGAAATCACATGCTACGTTTTGGGTTGGTTCTTAAAATACGTTCTGTTTCAGTATATCACAGGCTTTGTCTGGGTCCCGAGATGAGGGAAATTCAAGAGATTGACTAGTCATCTAGTAACATTGTCTCAAAATATAGGATAACTTAAAATATGAAACATTAGCAATACATGGGGAAGTATTTTTCAGCTTGGCAGTTGACAGGCTTCCTATGTCTGAAGATTATTTCTGATCTGGTTTTTTCCTATTTGTCGTGTTTTCATACTGACCTGACAACAAGTGTTTTTTCCTATCAAACTGATTTCAGTCAACTTCTAACTCTTTAAACCAGAGTTTCACCACCAGAATGCCTAAGGGACACAAGCTATTTGCAGACATCAATGCAAATCTCAAACAATAGACTCTCGTTTTGCGCAACTGGGATTTACGTGCTCTTCTTTAGCCTCCTCCTCCTACTCTGGCTTGCTCACCTTTCACAGAGCAGCTTAATCTTTCCCAGCCTCATCAACCATCACTATTACATGTATACAAAGTAATGCAATGGTGTTTCCAACCCTCTCATCCCTGGATGCTATCTCACTTGATAAATAGCAGCAACTAAGCACACTTGGAGTCCTGGGGTTCATCAGGGCTCAGTTTTCTGCCAAACTTGAGCACTGCAGATGACATTTATGTGAGTATTGCAGGACACAAGAGGGAAACCTTTAATGAAGACTATCCCCTCCTCTTCAACCTTTGCCATGTCTTAATGTTAGTTGTTTTTTCTTCTTTCCCTTTTACTCAAGCTCTGGTCTATTTATTCTGACATAAGATAAGAATTATATCAGTTGATCAGCAGCCCCATTAAGCAAGCTGTACCAAGGTGGCATTTCCCACCTGGGAGTAGAAAGCTGTCAGCTTGGGCAGCAGCTCATCCTTCCCACTGGCAGTGGCTGGGGCACTGGTGGGAAAAGTAGATGCATGGTTATGGAGAAGAAACGAGGATCTGCGTATGACTAAATGAGAAATACAGAACTTCGAATCTACCATGCCTGTGTACCTTCAGAAGTCTAAGAAGTCCAAACAGCTATATATACAGCATAATCACAGTTATGTAGGGGAAGGCAGTGGTGGGTTTAGCAAATAACATATAAATTCAGGTGAGAGTTAACAGGAGGTTGGCTGTCAGCTGATGACTCTTATATAGCAGGAAAAAAAGTAGCTGGTATGATTAGGATGTCTGGGTATTTTCTTTGATACAGCAGTTCCCTGTTTCTAGCAATAGGTTTATTTTAACTTTCTTTCTAGCTTCATGATTCTGTGTTCTATAATTCTATGATTCATCCATGTGCTATTACTAATATTCATTAAAAAATTCATACTAACCAGTGGGAATGACAATGCTAAAATATCTTTTTAAATATACTTCCAGGTGATTCAGTGAGATTTGCTTATGTTCACAGCTAGCCAATAGAAGTATATGAATGAGAGTCTGGGTATAGTTTAACTAAGCCAAGTGCAAGGTCCTACACCTGGGTCGGGGCAATCCCAGGCACAGCTACAAGTTGGGCAGAGAAGAGATTCAGAGCAGCCCTGCAGAGAAGGACTTGGGGGTGTTGGTTGGTGAGAAACTTAACATGAGCCGGCAGCGTGTGCTCACAGCCCAGAAACCAACCGTATCCTGGGGCTGCATCAAAAGAAGTGTGACCAGCAGGTCAAAGGAGGTGATCCTGCCCCTCTACTCTGCTCTCGTGAGACCTCACTTGGAGTACTGCATACAGTTCTGGTGTCCTCAACATAAAAAAGACATGGAGCTGTTGGAGCAAGTCCAGAGGAGGGCCACGAGGATGATAAGGGGGCTGGAGCACCTCCCGTATGAAGACAGGCTGAGAAAGTTGGGGGTGTTCAGCCTGGAGAAGAGAAGGCTGCGTGGAGACCTCGTAGCAGCCTTCCAGTGTCTGAAGGGGGTCTACAAGGATGCTGGGGAGGGACTCTTCCTTAGGGACTGTAGTGGTAGGACAAGGGTAATGGGTTCAAACTTAAACAGAGGAAGTTTAGATTAGATATAAGGAAGAAGTTCTTTACAGTGAGGGTGGTGAAGCACTGGAATGGGTTGCCCAGGGAGGTTGTGGATGCTCCATCCCTGGCGGTGTTCAAGGCCAGGTTGGACAGAGCCTTGAGCCACATGGTTTAGGGCAAGGTGTCCCTGCCCATGGCAGGGGGGTTGGAACTAGATGATCTTAAGGTCCTTTCCAACCCTTACTATTCTATGATTCTATGATTCTATGATTCTATGATTCTATGATTCTGTGATTCTATATGTATACTTTGTGACGTGTGTTTTACCTGTAAATATGCAAACACTTTAAAAAACTATAGTAGGGAACATTACTGAATATTTACTTAGAATATCTAGCATTAAGGAATGCTAAAATTAAGGTCTGTACACATGACTGACAATACAGTCTTTGCTTTTATGATCATGTACATTTTTAACAGGTGCCTTAAGCCAATACCTCGTTCTCTCGGGCTTCATTGAAAGAAAATGCTGTCTGTAGGATGCCTGATTCATTTGCTTCTGTTTTGAAGATGTGTAACTCCAGAAATGGAACTGATGACTGTTTAACAAGATGATACCATCATTAATGCAGACATGTTAAAAGCACTATCTTTATAAGTGGAAAAATAAGAGGAGCTTTCATGAACCTATGCTCTTTTTCTAGTCTTGAATTGAAGCAGCAGATTTTAAGATTGAATACCCCCGTTGAGAAGAGTTGCTTAAATATCCATCTGTTATACCACCTCTGGTAGGAAGAGGTAGCCTACGGAGCAGAGAGCCACAAGAGGAGAAAGTAAGAGGTGATAGACTTGTTATCTTTTAGGGGAAAGAGAGAGACAAAGCTGTAAAGCATGGCAGAGTTCAGAGGGAAGGAAAAGGAAATTCCTGCAACCTACATGTGAATTTCAAATACATACCTTTCATCTAGTGCATTAAATACTCTTGTAACTATACACCATGAAAAATGTGAGGTCAGATTTGCAGAACTGTTGTGTTTCCAATTGTAAATAAAATCAATTAAGACTTCCCTGAATGAGGACAATGTTATAAATTAGTGTATGAAGAAGTCAGGTCTCAAGTGATCAAAAGTGCGTAACAAGAACTAGTGGGCATCTTAATACAACTGTGATTAATTTTGAAACTGAAAATTAGCTGTAATAAATCAAATCTTAGGAATTTGTGTTTATGAAGCATTCATTCACTATAGCAAAACCACTGTGGAAACAGTGATGACGAAAAGAATTTCACTTTCAATACAAGGTTTGAATAATGTGTGTTAAATGAGATACAGGGTCAAGCACTGAATAAAGAAAACAACAAAAAATACCACCTTGAATAACAATAAATGCAACTAGAAGCTTTGAGGTAGAAATATAATGAGTCATGTAACTAAAATATTATGAAGGATGTGTCAAAGAGGCTATAAAGTTGCATATGCATAAGCAGTTTTTCTGACAAACTTCTGAGTGCTTGAATATGTAACCATGACATTCTGCTCACAAAGGGGTGTGCATACTCCAGATTAATAGAATTCTGCATATTTCTGACTTCTGAGAAAACAATCTGACATCTGATCAGCTATAACTGTGTTGGTAATGAATTAGGATCATCAGCATTTTTCCAATCAGTGCCACAAACTGCTTCAGCTTCAGGCAGTGGAGTAACAAGTAGCAGTAGTAGACTATGCATCATCTATGTACCAGCTGCTATGGATAATGTGACATAAGGAATCCAAAGTATAAAAATATTGAGGACCTTTGAGGATCATTACAATTTCTTTAAGGAAATATACCCTACTGATTAGAGGCACTTCTACCCATATAATGTCAGCTAATCTGGTTCTCTATTTTTATATATACACACATATCTTTCATCAGTTGCTAGGTGTGTCTTGTCTGGCCTGTGGGTACTGCTTCACTCCCACAGCCTGGGACACCTGAGAGTAAACCTGGCTCATTGAGTACCTTTACCTTTTCCATGTCTTATATCACTAGTTTTCCTGCTTCACTGAGCTGTGGACCTCCACTTCCCTTAGCTGCCAATATACATATAGAAACTCATCTTGTTGCCCTTCACCTCCTGAGTTCGTTTCCATTCCAGCTGAGCTCTGCCTTTCTTAACAGCATCCTTTCATGCTTGGACAATGCCCTTGAATTCTTCCTGGGTAGCCTGTCTGCGCTTACACCTTCTCTGTACTTTGTTTTTGGATTTGAACTTGTTCAGGTGTTCCCTGTCCATCCATGCTGGCCTTGTGTCTTGCTTGCTTGACTTTCTGCATATTGGAATGGGCCATTTTTGTGCTCTGAGGAGATTGTCTTCTAAGATGAACCAGCTGTTTTAAGCCCATGCCTAGATCACTGAGCAAGACAAATTCGTCTGAAGTTCAGTATGGCAATTATTTTTCTTGGTCACTCCTGTGAGCTTTTTAAGCTCCACAATCTCAAGGTTACTGCAGTCAAGCCTAACCTTGACTGCCTCATCTCCAAATATTTCTTGCTTGCTTTTGAGTAGCAATTCCAATAGAGCATCTTCCCTAGTTACATTGCCCATCACCTGTGTCATGAAATGTTTACCAGTACACTTCAGGAGTCTCAAGGGTTTACTCCTACTCTACTCCTGTTCTGTTCTGTTCTCTGCTATTTGCCCTTCCAACAGATATGAAAATTGTTATGTGCCATAAATAAAGGGGCTTGTTATCACAAGGCTTCCTCCAGCTTTCTAAAGAAAGCTTCACCTGTTTCCTCTGCTCAGTCAGGTAGTCTGTAGCAGAAGCATACCACGGTGTCAGCTGTGTCAGTCTGTCCTCTGAACTGACTCATCACCAGTCCCAAGGCCAAGCTCTAGGCGTTCAATTTACTCCTTTGCTCAGAGCTCACCTCTCCTCGTTGCTATCCCAGCTGGTCTTTCCTGAGCAGCCTGTGTCCACTCATTGCAGATTCCATCCGCTGGTGCAAGCTCCCCCACCACAACTCCTTGCTGCACAACAGATCATTTCAATGGAAATTCCAATAAATAGCACAGACTATTTTAGATTACTTTTGCAACTCTGGCTGTTAGGGTAGCTGCCAGATGTAGTCATTCCTTTTATGAAATCCTGTAATGAAAAAGTTACAGCACTCTAGAGAGTCATCAGCAACTGTGGAAAGCCACAGAGCAAAGAGATCCTCAGTCAGTCTTAGTTTTTCAGTTGGTCAACTGTATAGGCTTAAAGATTTGAGCTTTCTTAAAAGTGAGAATGTACTTAATTGAAAGCCTCTTTCTAAACAAATAAAAAATCAGTCTTCATATTTAATTTAAAAAATCTCTAATGAATTAGCAATCACTAATGGGGCAGAAGTCTAGCTATAAATATTGGAACTTTGACATGAAAGCTATGTTCCGAAATCCATGTCATCATGGCAATATCACCTTGTTTTGCTAACAAGAATAGTGTGTATCTGGGGCAGGATGTGAAACTATTCCTAAGGCTGTAATGGCATGCAGCTGCCCAGTCATCATATATGGCAGTATTCTTTTATCACCATCACAATTAAAGTCCATTCATCTAGAACAGACAATGAAGATACCTTGAATTTAGATCTCTGAAGCACCATACTCTTTTTAATCATAGTTTTATCATTGTTCCAAATGTCATCAGTTCTCAGATGCAGCAGAATATTGACATACAGACTGGTTCACCACCAATATATGGTCCATTATACCATATAGAAAAAAACATTGTGCCTTTACCTTGATATGGCACTCTTAAAGGAAACAGTTGAAAGCTGATGTATTGCTCAGAAATCATTCTTTCTTTTTCATTCTCTCGTACTTCTCCTTTTGAATAAATAGTTTTTAAGTACCCAAAGCAGTATTAGAAATTCTAAAGTAATTTTAAGACTACTGGTGATCCTACAGGTTGTGTTGTCTCATGGTATTTCAAACCTCTTGTCAACCAAAATCAGATACTTCATTGTGTTAATCCTGCTCAAATACCTGGTAGACTAAATTCTTACTCTGGAGTCCTGATCTTTGACTCCTGATTATGGGATATATTATAATGTTACTATTTATAAGTCTTGGAACACTGCATATTTCATTTTACTTAGCATTTGGTACTATTCAAATATTCTGGAAAATATTTTTCTCCCTTTTTAATCATAGAAACCATCTCTTTCTCTCCCCTTAAAGCAGGAGACAAATATAGATTCATAAGCATTTTGTTTGGATTGTTTTATTGGAGGAGGAAGTTGTACTCCGTTAAGTCTCTTCCCACTCCCTTTAAATCCAATTTGTGTTTGGTTTACTATATGTAAGCAGGAAATTTGTTAATGCATTTGGTTTTTTACTCTGTGTGCTGAGCTATATCCCCTTTAAGTTGAAACATAAGACATGATACAATCAAACATAGAGAATTTAATTCAGAGAATTAATAAACGTATCAAATTGTTTAATTTTCAGATCTTGGTCATATTTGAGTTACTTTTTCTGCAGTGAGACACTCTTGATTATGAAGAGGGAAAGTAACCCACAGGACTAAGATACCTGGAGGAAATACTACATTAAAATTTAAAACCAAAACAAACCAGAATAACTTACAAATGAACTTTTAAATCAACTGATATGTTTTTCATTAACAAGGCAACATATGGACATTATTTAAGGCTGCTTAACTGGCTCCTACAATAGATCCATTTCCTGGGTCAGCTTAGCAAAGTGCCACAAATCCCAAAAGTCACTGCAACTGCGAGACGAGAGTTGTCTCCAGCATGGAGTAGAGATGTGCTGCTAACAGCAGGAATGTAAATTTGAGAAAAAAGAGAGGTGGTAACTATTACTAGTTACAGCATAGTTTGTCTTCTAAAGTATCACAGAGCTTGAGCCCAGACAACACAATAAAATATCCAATCTGGTCTTTAGGTCCTTGTCTTGGCAATATCTGAGCCTTGAGTAGATCTCAAGACCTCAAATGCAATGTGAGTATTCATCTTATAAAATTATATGTGACAATATAAAACCTGTGCGAGACATTAGTTAGATAAAACCACTCTAGCCTTCAGGAGACTAGTCAGTGTGCCAGAGGAAGAAAACTGTGCAATCAGAAGTGCAGCAAAGGAAGATTATTTAGATGAGATTTGGGCATGGCAAATCTTGCCTTCTGGAACAAAGGTGTAGAAAAATAATCCAAATTCTTTGTCTGAAGAGGGGAAGAAATTCCTTCCAAGAGCCCAAATTAGCAAACAGTATGATCTTGATTTTTTTTTAGGGTATTTATACAAATATATATACATATAATTATGATAAGCCAGCAATGCTGTATTGAAAACTTATTCTTTTAGCAATTGCTGGTAATAGCCACCCAGTATTTCCCAAAGAACCTAAGGCAGCCTCATGATTTCCTCTGTGTATATAGCATGGAGTGTAGGTGGTAGCAAGATGTTCCTGAATGCTATACTGGAGTGTAATTGGCAGACACGTATTAAGGAAGAAATTCTTTACTGTGGGGGTGGTGAGACACTGGAACAAATTGCCCAAAGAAACTGTGGCTGCCCCATCCCTGCAAGTGTTCAAGGCCAGGTTGGACGGGGCTTTGAGCAGCCTGGTCTAGTGGGAGGTGTCCCTGCCCATGGCAGGGTGGTTGGATCTAGATGTTCCTTTCCAACCCTAAGTATTCTATGATTTTGTGATTCTAAATCTACACATCTTTTCCTGACCTCCCATGCTGCACTCATTTAGTGTGCCATTATGTTCTACTGGCTGAAATTAGTCATGTTGTGGAGCATAGTTTCTCTGTAAGAGAAGGAATTTTAAAAATGAAGGGATTGCTGCTCCAAATTTGAAAGTTCAGGGAACTTGTGTGGTACAGAATTAAACAAAGAAGGTTACAAATGTGATTGAACACAACTATTCAGTACCTTTATGAACCTCTCATGTTTTCATTTCATTTCAGAACAGTAAAGTTGGGTAAGTCTGATGAGGTTTCAGGAATGTTTCCAAATCCCTGACATTTACAGCTGTGGTGTGTGAATCCAGGTGTAAATGTGCTAGTGTGTGTTGGCTCGTCTGGACTTTCAGCAATGTCTGGGACTAATTCAGTGCCTTCTCCTATGTGTATTCTGGCAACACCAGGGGGCTGGGCAGCCATATGCTTCTATATTAATTTTGGCAAGACTAGCGTTGCTTCACTGCACATTCCACAACACATTCATAATGTCAAACTTACTGTTGTCCCAGTTGTTCTGCTGGTGTCATTACTTCGAAATCTTAGAGGTAAGGCAATAGGGGTTTTTTTGTTGTTGGAAGAGGGGCTTGGTGTTTGGTTTGGTTTTTTTTTTTTTTGTCTTAAATGTTGCAAGTAAGTGATGAAAAGATATCACTTGTAAAATACTTAATATTTCCATAGGACATGAGAACTCAAAGTCTTAGTTTTGCCTTTGGATATGAAATATGTGATGAGTCAGTGCAGCTGAAATTAGACCTTGACTGTCTGAGCCCCTTTAGAATAATATTAGTAAATTTCCTGGGCTTTAAGGTAAAAAGGGCTTCAAGTTTTAGCATTCGTTCTTGTTCCTAATAAAGCTAGAATTCCTACTTTGCTTAAACACCTTTCAACACAAAATAGGCTTCTGTCCATGTTCTTTTACTAACTGAATTGTGTCAATAGTTGTTCATATAAAATAATACTAACAGAACAGAAAAGATGTGATTTTGACTTTTTAATTATTTCACAACGAAAAAGGTATCTGAACAGGTCAGGCAGATCAAAATTTTTTTTTTTTTTTTTTGTTTTGTTTTTGTTTATAAAAAGCTGATATATCTGATTCAGAAAGATTCCTCATCACAGAATAGATTTTATTCTTTTGGTAAAATAATACTAATTTATGAAAGCAAACAATATAGCAGAGTGGGGATAAACATAATGGACTTGAAAGTTCTTGCGGATTTCTGCTTTTACTGAACAATGCCTCATAAAACCAAATTCAGATTGGCTGTGGGAACTGTGGTTTATGGCTTCTTGGTCTCTAGGTGTTCATAAAAAGTGTTTTAAAAGAGTACTTTATTTTAAAAGTGTTTCATTCTTAGCATGTCTCCTTGCAAGGTAGTTTTTATTTAAATGAGAACTGTCTAATTTATTTTATTGTACATGCAGTTAAGAAAAAGGTAGCATTTTAATGCTGTGTGACAAATAATGCTACTGAGAAGCTGAACCTATACTTTAAAAAGCTATAAAAATCTAGTTACTGAAGCATAATCATTTTAGCTATTGTCTTGGCTTTTACTGGTAAGCGAAGAAACCAGCAGTGCATCCTAAGCCAGTGTAGAGCAGTAAGGGATATTTTAGAAGTTACTCTTCTCTACAGATTCCTACTCTTTGCCAGTAATTAGGAAACATAAATGTAAATATTTTCATGGCTACCCTAGTCACTTCCTTCTTGCTAATTAAAGTTACAGACTGTAGCAATCAACTTGGTCAGTAGTATGACCACTGTGGTAAAAAGTAGACTATAGAGAAGAAGAAACATATTCTTCCTGTTAAAGAAAGATATTCAATTTCATGTTTTAGTATCCATAACAGTGAATATTTAAATAATCTTTCAGAAGTTTCGGGGGGGGGGGGGGGGGGAATCTACACTGTATTTTTTCAATATTCTTTGTTTATTTCTTCAGCACAAAGCATTTGCTTTTAATTATGCATAATTCCGTGGAAGGAAATTCACTCATCAATCCTCTATTGAAGTTGGTCCAAATAGTTTCATATGTGGAATGGCTTGGAGAGGAAAACCTACCTGATATTTGTCTCTGCAAAGTGATCCAAGTTTTAGTGTAGCCAGGTAAAATCCAGTTTCCATATATGCCTCATTAAACCAAGAGGAACTGTAGAACTGTATTTTCAAAAGTGTAAAACTGTCAAAGTGTGCAGTAGTTCAGAGGAGAAGAATATATAGGTCTATAATCCATGAGAAATATCTGGGGTAAGAATATTGTATTAATTTTCCTTCTCATTCAGAATTTTGCTCCACAGACTGCCAGTTGACATTTCTTTGTGTTTCTTGTATTTCAAGTTCTTGCTGTTAAATGTATACTGGCTCAAGACCTCTAAGGAGTGAGGTTGAGAGGGTTTTGCCCGTTTTGGGTGCAACAGCTGGAGGTATATGGTTAGTCTTGCTATGTTTCTTCCATTGCATAAGCCCACATCTCTTAGTTCATCTCTTAGTTACTTGTTTTTCAACAAGTAGCAATGACAAGGACTAATGGGAAATTCCTTTAGAGATATGTGGTAGGCTGGGTGAATATTTGAAAGAAAGGCTTTGGAACCACAGCTGAACCAGTACTTTCCTATTATATTTGAATTTTGATTTATATTGTGAAGTAAATCTTGTCACTGAATATTGAAAATGAGGTTGCACAGGAAAATATTTGCTAAGATATATGTCTATTTTCACGTTAGTACTGAGAGCAAAATCAAAGTAAAACTTCTTCTCCATGACTGGGTAGCACTGACTGATCTAAATGGGTTTGCAATTTACAAAGACAATTGTGACACTGAGGGGCGAGGATATATAAAACGTTTTATCACAAACCAAATGGAGTTCATCAAAGGAGGGACAGACTCCACAGAATTCTGTGACTTTACAGAGTGTAAAGGAAATGCTGAAGTGGCAGTTGCTTGTCTGTAAAGTTATAGATATTATTCAGTAAGCTAAATCAGAATGGTACTCTGTAAATTGTACTGCATGTATATCTGGTGTTTAGCTTATGAAGAGCAAAATGCACCACAGTCAAGTTTCTTGTAAATAATTTTAGGTTATTGTTGAATTGCCTAATTTCTATATGTGAAGCAATTTAAAAGGAAGTACATAAGGTACAACATTCCCTTGACATTTTCTTTCTCCTAGATTCTGTCCTTATAATGCTAGTGTTGACATTCCTTATTTGACATTTATTTACTCCCTTCAGTAGTTTTGTAATTCTGTGAGAAATTAGCAGATAACAGATTCCCCCTCATAGTTTCATTCAGTATTATGTTTTTATTGGCAATACTGATCCTTATTTGGATGAAAGAAGTTTATCTTGTTTCCTGCCCAGAAATAAGTGCTAGTTAAATGATGGAAACCCAGTGGGATAAGCTAGTCTAATTCTCAAATGTTTGTATTAATCCAAACAGGTAAATTTGCTTAACTGCAGTGATGCATCAAAAGCCTTAAGTTAGGAAGAGTTTGGACCTTTTTCTAATTAGCAATGACCTTAAAAGTCTTTGTGTTTAAAAATGGATTAAAGATAATGCACCATTACACACAGAAATACAGATTCTGTTCATGACAACTCAGGATTAAAATGGGGGTGATATGTAATACATTTTTCTATAGTCATTTTAATAACATTGAACATAGAGCTTTCACAACTTAATTGGGAGAGCTGGAGTAGCACAAGGCCATTTCAGAGGTTTGACTGAACTGTTTTTACTATTACTATTACTATTTTTTTGCTTTAAATTATATATGTGATTATATATAGACTACCCTGTGAGCTTTTAATTTTTTAAAAATATTTCATTTTCTCTATTTAATTTTGCTGTGGTTTCATCTTAACACTGATTTTTGGAAGTCATAATTTTGACTTCCAAACCTCAGCAGACATAATTTTGTTAAACAACTGTTGTATTTTCTTAGGCATCATATGTAGTTTGATTTCTCAAAGCTTTTGTTAGGCCTGAGTTTTTTGGCCTTGTGAGGGCAATGAAATACGTGTTTTCTTACAGAGATGGATTTTACAGTAAAGTGGCATCTTAACTCAAAGATTCTGAATATAATTTTGAGGAAGGTATGTTGGTCAGTATCTGCAACCTCCCTAGCTCTAAAAAGGTTTTTTTTTTTGTTTGTTTAAAAGAATAGGTATTGGCACCTGGGAAGTGAAGGTACAGCAGCAGCAGCAGCAGGGTTTTCAGGGTGAAGATTTCATTGGCAGAGGAAAAGCATGGATGGAGAGTCCTGTCAAATTACTGCCAAGAAGTAGACAAGTAGAAGAGGTATAGCACTCCTTCTGAAAAGGCAGTTTAATTTAAAAAGCAACATTGGTTTTTTTATTAATAAATTATTGATTAGAAGTTGGATGACTGAGAGGTTACAATAGTAGTGTATTATAAAACAAGCATGTGTGACTACATTATTCAATACCTTTTGAAGTATTGAAATAGTGGAAGAAAATGAAAGGGAAGGGGAAAAAAAAACCATGAGAAAATACAAAAACAGGAGGAAAAAATAAGCATGGAATGGTCAGTTATCTTCAATCACTTAAACCTGCAGCTCCATTTGAGGAATACCTGCTGTAGTACAATTAAATATAAAAGACTATTTCTTGAAATTAACACTGAATGTTGTACCTGCTAGTTAGACCCTCAAGTGCAATGAACTGAAAAGGATCTTGAGGTCAGAGTTGAACAGAGTTACCAGTGCTACAGGGCTACAGATAACAAACTAACTGTAACTACTGGGAGTGATTTCCAGTAGCCGGGACTAGGCAAGAAGTATTACTTAGTAAGCAGCATCAGTGATACTGTTACTGAAGTACTATGTTCAGTTCTGGTGGGGATGTTTTAAAAGTTGCTGATGGAGACAAATTACTAGAGTATTAAAAAAATGGTTAAATTAAGATTTATCACTCCTTCATGAATTTAAAGTAGTTCTCTAGTTTAACAAGAAGAAAGCAAAGGGTGGCTCATTCTAAGGCTCCAAATTAATAAATGATTTCTGGCAATAAATAGGTCTATAATAGAACAGAAGTAAAAATAATCTGTACATGAAAACTGAAACTAGATAAAAGATCAGTCTAGATGAAGGCAGTGTATCTTCACGTGTAGTCATGGGGAAAATGTGTCTAGAGATATGGTAGCTGCTCTGTGACTTTAAATTCAAGCCACCACCATTCTCTCTGACATATATGATAACCCTGAAATAAATGAAGGACTTAATTCCTGAATTACTTCATGACTTTCTTATAGCCTGTGTTACGAAAAGACCAGATGACTGTTAAGAGTTCCTTCTGGCCTTTAAATCTGAGTGTCTGCGAAGAGGCCACTGAAAAAAAGAGCTCACTGAAATTGAAGCTGACGCTGGAATCTAAACCCCGTGAAACAAAGGGAATGAAATACTGGTCCACTGGTGAAAATGAATATTCCCTCGTATTCACTGATTTCATCCCACATGCCTAAATTGCTGTCCAATACATATGGAGATTGATTTTTGCTGATTGTCAGAGTGTAGCAGTATTTCATATTGCCATCTAATAATCAGTTTCTAGATCTGCCTTTAATACTCATGTTCATTACAAACAATATTGGATTCATACTGGTAAGAAAAATAGACTAACCAAAATTATGAGATGTTAAATGTGTTTTGTTAAGATGAATTAAATCATTTTGTGTTGAAAATTTCATAGGAAGATGAGCTGGGATATTTGAAGGTTTAATCAACAAGCCTTGAACCTCTCTGGTCAAGCTTGACTTTTCATGTGGTTTTGCTACTGTGTCTAACCATTGTTTGTCAAGGAACAATAATTAATTAGATGATTTTGGATTATATTGTTCATGATCCATCCAGGCTGAAATTAGATGCTGTGAATTGATAGTACTAGTTCTTATGTAAAAACAGATAAGTGCTATGGGGTTTATTTTGCTAATTTATATACATGACATTTATATACATGACTATATGACTATATATCCATGAATCTTCAAGCATTAAGTAAGCCTTATGAAGATGATCTACAGCTCCTCAAGTAACATCATAAGTACTGATGGAAACCAGGAAAGAGACTCCCATTTTATTTTAATTAAAAATCGCCTTGACAACTGAAGAAATCCCTTGGTAGACTTCTTAGAATTCATTTACATGTAGTTAATCAAAACGTTATTTGAGAAGACTTAAATTCATTTCAAGGAAACATACAAATGTTATTTCCTGTTTTAGAAGTATACTTGAAGCACCGTATGAAATGCAAATTTTTTGATAGTGACGCAGGTTTCCAAAATGTCTTTGTTGTGAGCAAATGAAAAACAGTGGAACATTTTTGTCAACAATCTTTTAAAAATCTTGTTAATTAATAGCTATTTTCTCTTTTATGGAAAGCTTCTAGCATATTTAAGGGCAGAACCAAATACACAGGACCATCCTGAATATTTGGATGACCACACTTTAAAAGAACAATTAAAACTCTTATTTGTTTTGTACAACAGGAATTACATTCTGTGCCACTTTTTCACTTTCCACAAGCCCCACAAGCCACAAGATTGAAAAATCTATTAAGAGTCACATGTGAGTGAACCCACTAGCCTTTAATGTGCAAGAATAGTCATCAGTCATTCCTTTATACCTTCTTTGTTCTAGTTTTACTCACTGACTAGGAGTGAGTACTGCATGAGTAATATTATACATAGGATTACCTGTTTCAGTGGCTGAGCCCCTTGAAGTTAATATTGATATGTGAAAGCTGTGCAATGCAAACCCTTTTACAGTGTGGCAGCTTTACATGTTCAAAATAATGTGTGTCTATCATGGCTTAATTATTTGTATGATAATCCAAGCAATTTTCATAAAGCCTAATTAATTTTATGTTTGGATATAGAATTAGTGTTTTGCTGTCCTGTAGATGCGCTGCACATATCTCTTTATAAGCAAGGCAGGCTTCACTGTCATAACCAGTTTGCAAGTCTAAGTCATAAAGGTGTAACATAAACAAATAAGGTGAGTCAAGAAAGCAGAACTAAAGCTTGTTGGAGAGAATATAATTTCATGTTCCCTTTAATGTGTCAAAAGCTTCAGTGTGTCAAAACAAATTGCTACCTAGCAGTGGTCAATTGGATGTTCAGGGAAGAACATAAATAGTCTTAAACTCTTTTAGATCAAACTTTTGCAATAATACACATCGCTTTCCAATAATCCTATGATCCATACTCAGGTACTTCATGAGCCAGGGGTATTGTCCTTACATTAAGTTGCCTGATGGACTTTCCTTTCTGTCAATAGGGCCCTTTTTGGCCCTATGCATATGCCATTCGCAGCTTTCAGATAGTAGAAAGGTAAAATGAGGAAAAAGGGTTTCAAAGGAGCTAATGAACATGTGCAAATGAAGGAGCAGGACCTCCCAAGTGTGGAAACCAGAATTTAGAAAAAATACATTAACACTGCTTCCTATGTGTAGCCCTTCTGTTTCTGAACAACACTAATGAGCTTTCAAAATAGACTAAACATATAAATATGAAAACTAAATATAACTGTCTAGCCTACCTTGACTGAAATGTGGCTATTCCAACAATTCTTGTCACCAGTACAAAAGGATTGGCAGGAACACAGCTGGACTAACACATTGAGCTGCAACCTAATGTATTTTCAGTTACCGTAGGGTAAATTCTTGTATTTGTCTATGATACAAGAGTTAATGCCTTTAAATGAAAACATGTAGTGTAGTTTTACTAGCCAAGCTTGGCCGGGACTGGGATTGTATTTCACACCTGAAATATGATGTCCCCCACATCCCCATCCCGATGCCGCTTCCTGCATCTGACAGGTGTTTTATCAAAACAGAGGAGCAGCCATATGCCAGCTGAGCGTAGAGGTCCGTTTAGCCCAGAATTTGTCTCTGACAGTTGCCAGTAATGGATGATTATAAAAGTGGGGCAAACAGTGATCAGTCACTACCTTGTTTAGGTTTTAGGCTACCACAGGAAAAGCAGTACGTGCTGCATTTTGACATATTTTAAAGCTAGTGCTTTCTGATATTAGAAACCACAGGTATCACTTCAACTGTTTTCTTGAGCAGTAGGAATGCTGACAGCAGCTGTACAATGAAACCTGATATAACCATTGTGCATTCCCTGTATCTGTTGAATTGCTAGCTGCTGGTATTTAGGGACTCCTCATTTCTATTTATTTTTTATTTGATCTGCTTTTGTAAGTGGGCTAGGCACTACACTGAGTAATTTTTCCCCCACAGCTTCTGGTGATAAACACCAGCTGTCAACAGTGAATGCACTGACATGAGAAGCATGCAATGATTTTCAAGACAAGGTCAAATGACAGGTAGTTAAATAATGTAGAAAGGATAATCTTCTGAACAAACAAAAATCTGAGGCTGGCACAACGTTTTTCACAAAATTTGCAATCATCGTATGACAATCAGAGGTCAAGCTCCCAGACAGACTATATCATGTACCTGAATAAATAATTTTTCTATAAAAGATGATACTCTATTGAAACTAATTTTTGCTATTGAGGTACCTACCTGACCTTGTGATGTTACTGTTAACACTCTTTGAATTGTTGTCTTAATTGCATTTTAAGGTAGTGCTTGAAATCACATGTTGCTACTGAATTCACATTCGTGTTGTTAAATGTTTAAAAGTCTAATGATTTTGAAAGCCTGAAGGCTGTTTTTTCTTGTGCTGCTGTGTATCCTTAAAAGTGTCTTATGATGAGAACATGATAGAAATCATATTCTTCAGAATTTAAGCTAAACATAGCTCGTTCTAGGATTTTGCCTGGTTGGTCTAGTGCCTTTCCTTGTATATTCCTTTTTCACTTATGTCTGGCTTCCTGTGTTTCATAGTGTCTCTTGAGAGGTATTCCTTACATTGTCCAAACACCTACATTTTACTGACGTAAAATTCATAAAGTGGTTTATGCTACTTCCAGAGCTTAATTTTGATTCTCCCTTAAGCAAGAGATTCTTTAAATTTCTTTAAATTGAGCATGACATACACTTATTATGCAAAAGTTTAACTGAACTCAGTAAATATCTTCTAACTACCCTTTTAGAAGAAAAACCCCAGATTAATCTTTTTCTAAAGCGGACCTCTTATGTAGGTTAGAAAAAAAAATGCACTAAAGCAATAATCTAAAATCAGTATGTAACCATAGAACCCACAGTGAGCTGTCACAGACATAATAATATAACACTAGTGGAAGATTTTTTTAATGGAAATGTCAAATACAATTGTATTAATAGGAAGTTAGCTCCCTATGACAGTATAAGTACTATTTCATTGTCAATTGGGAGCTTAAAAGATTCCTTTCCTTTTATATATTGTGTTTTAATAAAGGAAATCAAAATATCAATCAAAATCTATGCTAAAATCATGTTAAAGGTTTGAAGGAACTATGCAATGTAGGAAAATTCACAGATAAGGCTGCCACAATATCCAGAGATTAAAAGCAGTGAAACAACCCCCAGGAATTGCTTGCCTTCCATGAATTGTCAGTTGATGATGAGTTGATAGCAAAGTGAAATATTTCTTCCCAGTGAGCTGAAGGTGTGATATTGACTTTTGAAGGTGCAAAGATAACTTGATTAGATATTGAATTTATTCTGAACTTGCTTTCTAGTTTTAAAGAGACAATCTCCCTTTGAGTTAATAGAATACTTGTAAGCACAACTTCATACATTATATTGTTTTTAACACTCAGGACATTCTCCAGAAGTAAAGAAACATATAAGAATTAGTGCAGCCACACTGATTTTAAAGATCACAGAATCTTCTTTGACTGTCAAGACAGAGAAGACAGTATTGAAGATGGTGTTTACAGCTACACTGCTTACTGTTCTGATCATAATCTTATGACCTTGTTTCTGAAAAGGAAGTTAATATAGAATACGAAGAAGTGGGGGGATTTTTCTGACAAAGCAATAAAGAAATTATACTGCAGTCACTTTGTGTTAGTCACATTCCTTCACTGAACCAGAAAATGTAAATCAGCTGTAAGATTCCTATCCATCAAAACAAGAAAAAATGTTATCAACAGCTTGAAGATGATAAAAATTACTGGCTATAAAAGTCAAGTGTTTATGTAACTCAGACGAAACCTGTTGTTAAAATGGCGTTATATTCCAGTTCTAAAAAACCTTCTTGCAATACCAGTGTCAGTAGCTACAACTTCTGCAAATGCAATTAATTATTATTTTCTTTATTGTAACATTCAAATAAGAGCAAGATACATCTCACTGAAATAATAAGGATGAATTACACTGTAATATTATATACACCAAGAGAAGCATAGAGGATATCATCAGGTTCTAATATTGCTGTTGCTGGCATTTGAAGATGACCTCCGATGGTTTCGCATATATTTTTATGAGCATCTCTAGCTGGAAGCAGAGAAAATTTTTTAATATATGTCTTTCTCTGGCTTAGCCAAGAAGGTTTGGGACTTAAAATGAGGTTTTTTGCTTTTTAATCCACACTTTTATTGTCTTTGAGGTTGTTGCACAGTACTTACAAGCTGACATTACATATAACCTAACAAACAGCAGTATCATAATTATTTGGTACTGGATGTGCATTTCCATTGCATTCCCATCAGTGCTTTTGGAGAATGTAGTTGTTAGCATAGGCTGGAAATTATTGAAAATATTGAAATTCATAGCTGATGTAGTGAGGTCTGTCTACAAGAAGAGGTTTCCATGTAAGTGTTATTTCTCTTGGCATATTTTACCCTTTATGACACAAAGTTGCTACCTGACAGAACAGGTGTATCACTGAAAAACCTGAGCTGGTAAAAAGCAACTGAGAAGTGAACAAAGGGATTCAAGTTGTGTATTCTGTATATTGACTTTCTGAATAGAAGGCAGTTTTTAACGACCATATTTCCTCCACTATTACATGAAATTTGTGCAGAACAAATTTTATGATGTAGTAGAAGTAAGGAATCATTATATTTTTGGGGTTTTGGTTTGTTTTTTTCTGAACCTTATGTCTTCATATCTCTTCTCCAGCTGAATTTATCACTGATTACTGAAACAACTGGAGATGGGGAATGCAGTTGTAGCAAGTGTAGAAGTGAAATTCACAGTGAATTCAATTACTGTGTGAGTGTTTTCCCCCCATTTACACATTTTGGTGAACTGATGCTCCTGAGACCTTAAGTGATAATCCTAGAGAATGAAGTCTTCTATTTAACTGCAAAATAGTTATAACCAGAAGCAACATGTGATGCATAATGATTGGAATGAATTTCTCTTCATTGCAGTACCTGCTAAGAGCAGTGAGAGAAAGCAGTAAGAAGGAATGTTTAACAGAACAGCGTTTCATACTTAGTGTGGCTGAGTATAATTAAAGCATGATGCAATGCATGCTTTTAAGAGTTGTTAGCTTTTGTAAACCTTTCTTGTATAGAAAAGTGTTTAGGGAGATACTTACCAGCCATTTTGTAGATTATGTTGCGTATGAGGAACATTTCGGCATCAGATTGTCATAGACATTTAATCAAGTAAGTTGGTGGGGAAAGATCAAGAAAAGATTTTGATCTGAGATGTCAGGGAATTCTTCCAATCCCACAGTCTTAAAAATGAACACTAAATGTTAAAGCCTTTCAGTTGCTCCAAAGCAGATTCTCTAATGATGCCAATAGTGTAAAATGTACAGCAGGTGGGGTCCTGTCACCCAACTTACCCTTTCTTTCATCTTTCCAATCTTTCATCTGTTCCATCAGAATTATGTCTTCACCAATAGTCACTTTATATGATTCATATCATAGTTTTATAGTATTTTCTGATCATAGTTTTTACCCATATACATTATAATTTGTATTTTTACTGATTTGTCTTCTCCTGAGGTGTAATCTAGTGTAAAACTAGTAACTGACTAATTTTATGAGGAAAGGACTGTGGAGGTGTCAGTCTTCTTTATGGATTGAAAACAGAGCCTACACAATCAGTTTTGAGTGACTACCACCAGTTAAAGGACAAGTATAATTAGCAAAGTTTAATCCAAACCTGTGGTGTTAATCAATGTGCAGTAATGTGTTTCCGTTGAAAGTTAAATCTCACATAGAAATGAAATTTTGAAAGGAGTGATTCATATCAGTATAAGGATATCCATATATGAGATCTTTAGTTAAGATATTATTAGAATATTTTACAGTTCTGTTTTTAAGGACAGTTTAATTATAGAGAAGATTTATCTCCCACCATTTATGATAATGTTCATATTTGAAATTCATTGAGATTCTATTTGGATATTGTTCGTGGGATTTTTATTTTTTTTTCTTTCATATAGCTACAAATTTACTTTGGCAATATCATGCTGTGTATTGAAGAAGTAGCCTTCTACTATTGTTTAAGCACCCTGAGGTTTTACAGTCCTGCAGGTTTTACGTCCTGCAAAAGAAATAGATAAGAGCAAGAAAAATACTTTTCTACTGCATGATGAGTTTAATAGCTATGTAACTTCCTGAATGTTTGAAGAACACAAAAATGTAAGTTCCAAACTGCTATACACAAGATAAATCTACAGAGCGAGGTAGTGTCTTATGTTACCAGCTCAGAAATAGAAGATGACAAACAGCTGTGAAATCAGGCCGATGAAGAAGGCTAAGTGTAACTAAAATAGAAATAGTTGTTTCATATGAATAATGTCACATGAATCATGAGTAGATAGGGAGAAGTAATGCATTTCTAGATGTGCTTATTGGAAAAAATATTTTGCAAAACAAAATTAAAAAGGAAAAAGATTTTTTTGTTTGTTTTTTGATATTACCACATATTCAAATGAAACTGAATATAAATGAAACTGAAAACAACTAAAAATCAGCAACTAAAACCCCATAAAAAAGAACTCACCCCAGGATCAGTTTGGAAACAGAATTGCTACACTATTCTATAATCCTTTAATGCAGCAAAGGTGAACAAACGCTGCAGCACCACACTGAACTTTCAGGGAAATGGCAAGTTCAAACTAGAATACAGTAAAGCATATGCTGGAGATTATCAGTTAAAAAAAAAAAAAAACCCAAAAAAAACCCAAACCTCCCCCCCCAAAAAACCCCACATTTACCCTCAGAGAAGTGTTCTTTTACCATTTTCAGGCTATGGTTAATGCTTGGTTTATGCTGATTTACAGGAACAGCAGTCTTGCCACAGTGATGATTCAGCTGTCAGCAATGTTTGCACCATGTGCTGGAAGGGATGTGGTCAAGGCTGCATAGAAATGCAGTGATTAGGATAACGCCTTTTGTATTTTTCACAGAGGGAGAAACTGTACAGTCAAGCTGCGGTTTCCATCTTCATTTTCCTCTATGGCAAAATCCTGAAGAAAATGTGGCTAGTATTTTACTTTCTCTTTCACTCTGGGACTACTATCTAGAATATAGGAGATAGCATGGTGGGAGATGTATATAATTTGTGCTGGATATGATTCTGTACTTCAAGATAGTCTATAAGTAGACAAAAAAGGATTCGAGGAGGAAGTTTCAATTCATTTCATGCGCAAAGCCTGTCTTCACATTTCTTAAGAATTTTTCTTTTTTTATCAGTAAGAATACAAATATAATTCCTTTTAAAATGCATCGCTGTGGGCAGGACTCCATTTCACTTACATAAGGAACTAGGGAATAACTTATTAGGAATTTCTGGGGTGATAAGGAGGTAAGAGAAGAGGAGAAAACTCTGTTTCTGTCAGTCAGGATTGTAGTTAGTCTAGGGAACTGGGCAACAAGTTTGCCATTTGCAAATATGTAGTTACTCAGTCTTTATATTGCAGGTGTTGGTGATATCCAAGTAGTTAAATAGTGTTAGCATCTGAGAAAAATCAGAGCATCCAAAAGCATACTGCTTGAACAGTTAAAAGCAGCTTGTAGGGCACAGATCTAGGACATGATACAGGCAAAATGCATAGCGAAAGCATATAATCATATGCTATGGAACCAAAACAAAATAAGCACTATCACATATGTAAATCATAGCTTTCTTCATATGATATTCTGTATGCTCATATGGACTGCATGCAGTAAGTGAAAGCCATATACGTCACATGTTGGTTTGAAAGAGTGTGTTAGTCTGAAACTAAGTCACAGCACCTGCTGCATTTTCACATCACAAAGCAGAATTTACAGGAAAAAATGCAAACTTTAACTAGGCCACTGTCAGGAAGTGATGAATGAGGCCAGTGGTGGTGTAACCCCAGTTCTTTCTCATGGGTGCAGTTGGCTCCCTTGGAAACATATGCTAGCTGATTTCAGAATATGCAAGGTTTTCTACCGGATATCTGAGGACTAATAGCTTTTACAGAGCTTTTCAAATGCTTTCTTGCCACTCAGGAAGGAACAGCATATGCAGCAGTATACTGTTTTCAACAAGTTATATAGCACGTCATTAATAGAGGCAGAAAGAGTTACAGGTTGGACAGGGCTTTAAGCAACCTGGTCTAGTCGAAGGTGTCCCTGCCCATGGCAGGGGGTTGGAATTAGATGATGTTTAAGGACCTTTCCAACCTAAACCAGTCTATGATTCTGTGATTCTAAGATGTATGAACATGTACAGATTAACTCATCTATATCAACTTTAAAAATTAGCATTTGCATTACAGTAAATCAGAAATTTGATATTTGAGTAATTTTTAAAGCGTCTGCTATACTGCCTCTTATGACTTTTTGGAATACCAACTTTATGATGGGATCGACGGAAGCATGGTAAAAACCACAGAAAGTAACTGATGGAGCAGATTTCCTGTAATATTACCCAATATACGTTTTTCTCAGCTGTGAAAAGTACCAATTAACTGTCCTATTTTCTGCTTGATTTGTGAGTTCCCTTTTGATACCAAGAGTCTGTATTTGTACAGTGGTTATAAATGGACTACTGACTAATGTGAAATTAAGGTTTAGTTTGCATTTTGCCAATAGTCAAATTAGAGTTTAATAGAACTAATAGGTGAGATTTTAGGACCTTAGGACCTTAAGTATTACAGTCCTTTGTTGTGTTGATTTCAGCATAATTCTCTTAGTGAAATGTGTCTTTATCACCAGAACAGGCAAAAAGAGATAAAGGACATATAGGCCAGGTTGAATGGGGCTTTGAGTAACCTGTTCTAGTGGAAGGTGTCTCTTCCCGTGGCAGGAGGGGTTGGAACTAGTTGATCTTTAAGGATCCTTCCAACCCAAACCATTCTAATATTCTATGATTCTATGACTGTGCTCTCTGACAAGTCCTATGCTGGATGAATGTATTTCAGATTCATACAATTTACTTTAATATAATGTCTTTATGTGTATCACTAGTGTATATAAACATAAGGAAAATACATGATGTAGATCTATGTTTCTGTATAGCAAACAGATCTAAATTCTTGTGATACTCAACTTTGTAATTAGCAATGAAT